>NC_133389.1:135171900-136456186 GCF_047511655.1 Castor canadensis | reverse complement strand
GAAATAAAAATACCTTTTACTATTATGAGGAGAGAGAGAGCAAAGCAGAGGATGAGGGAAGAGATGATGGAGGAATGGGGAAGAGAATGTGGAATGCAAATGATTTTGCTATTTTAAAATGTCTTCTTTGCATTAAGCCCATGAATAGATAGAGTCTCCTTATTTTATGTAGGGTTCTCAGGGAAAAGAGGAGAATCTCTAAAATGATCTATAGTTCCTACAGTTGACAGAATTATACTGATACTTTATTAGTGAGTTAAAATAGTTGCTATGTTTATCACCTTATTAAATTGATAAAATAACCTCCTAATTGTTTCTTACATCATCAAATTACACTTAAGTTATGCAAGGTGCTGTACAAACAGGATCAATTTGAGTATTGATTTATTCTTATTATTTGCTTCACTAGTCCTTTTCTGTAGAATATGATAATACGTTGTCTTAAATATGACTTACCAGGTCAACAATACATAAAAGGTACATCTGAAATTCTATTAATATCAGTCTCCCTTCAAAGTAGCCTCTTGGTTTTTTAATAGCCATATGCATCATAATATTTATATCACTAAGTCTTGATCCATAAAAATGTGTCTCTAATCTCTCTAACAGAGATTAGAAATACAAATAGAATAGATTGTGCTATTTTATATAATCTGTGCCTTTCCCTAAGAAAAGTAATATCAATTGTTATATTTCATTATATGTTAATAAAACTTGTGTCACAAATATTTTCCAATTAATTTTTCTAGATCAGTTGTGACACTCAATAAAATAAGGGATGAACTTCAAAATCCCACATATTCTTTATTTCATATTTTAGGTCTTTGTCTTTGATAAATAATAGCTGTAACATTGCTGTAGTTCATGAAAATGCCAATTGAAATTAATTATAAATTCATTATAAAATAAAAGTAAAATTTCCATTAAGAATCATGAGACTACTCTGTTGAAGGTACTAAGAATCTAGAAACATCAATTTCAATAGGTAAAACTACCACTTTTACAGCAAGAGTGACCATATACAAAGTGTAACCTGCTCACCAACTCTATGTCAGCATGATCTTACTACAAGTGTCACATGTGACTGAGATAGAAAATAGAAATAACTACTTGTAAAGCCCAGGACTAAAGTATACAACAAACACATTAAACCTGAATCACTTTTCCACATGCATTCTCTAGCTAATAAAATTTTAGAGTAACTTTTAGTTAATAAAATTGTGGTAACTATATCTGACAAACTTATTAATCTATGTTTATTTACTCTGCCCATAGGAGAGCAAGAGAAGATGTTATGCCGCCCCCTAGTGTAAATATTAATTTTGTAACATTAGAACTGCAGTGATTAAAAAAGACATTGCATGGGGATCACAGCTATGAGAGTCAAGGAAATTCCGAGCTTTCCACAGGAGTCAGATTCCTACAGTTGCATAACTTTATAAGTTAAAGAAACGACTATATTAAGGCTTCCTTAATGCTTTACTTCTTTGTTTTCCAAAATATTTCATGCTATTTCATATGTAAGGGAAATTTTATGCATTCTTAAGGTAGGGGTAAGTAACTAGTGTTATGGGTAAACATTTCTATGGCACAAATCTTTATCTCCACCCAAAATAAGTATAATAAAATTATAACTGCCAAGGATGCTATCAGAAGACCAGGAATGAGGGAGATGGTTAGATCATGAGTGGATAATGCCTAAAAAGGATACCTAATTCTAGAATGAGAAGTCCATCTATGAGAAAGCAAGCTGTGACCGGATACCAAATCAGTTAGTAACTTGTCCTTGAATTTCTCAGCCTCCAGACTTATAAGAAATAAATTTCCATTTGTTTGTAAGCCACCCAGTCAATGATACTTTGTTACAGTGGCACAAACTGACTCAGACACAGAAAAAAAATATTAATATGGTTTAATATAACAAGTATTCAAATTATGTATATTCAGACACATTGCATTGAATGAATAGGATTCTAGTAGGAATGTTATAGCATGAAATACTGCCAACAGCTACCACCAGTTATTTAGGTCTTATGTGTCAAACCTAGGGTAAATTTCTGTATATTCTCTGTCATATTTGATCTGAACATTAATCATTTAAGTAGGTATTGCCACCTTTTAAAAAAGATAATATAACTGACAGTGAGAGAAGGAAATTTACCAAGTTCATGAAGCTAGTGACTAGTCATGGTAGACTTCTCTTGTCTGACTAATTCCTTCTTTCTCTTACTAATGTAACACTAATTTTAATTGGAATTAGTAACATGTCAGTTTAATAAATGATATCTCCATCCTTCCCTGCATTTAGTGGTGCTTCCTACATAGCTCTTGCCAAAGAGATGTAAGCCAATATGGTTGGGAAGTACTCCTTTCAAAAATTCAACTCTTTGTGCTTCTTTCTTATTGCTTTTTTTCCTAATTTAAGAATGTGGGTGTGTGTGGTAACTGGGGCATTAATCACAGTGCAACTACAGGAAAATGCAACCAAAGAGGTTTTTAGTTATAAAATATCCATCTGAATATTTCTTATAAAAAATTTATACAAAACACTATGTAGGTACATAACTGATATCTGGGGGTTAGATTATAAGCAATTATACTCAGTGTTAACTGGTAAGAGGTTGATCTAGGATTTTAGCTCAAATCTATCTGGTGATAGGGTATCTCTGCTTTCAATCACTGTGCATGTCTGACAGTATTGTATGCCAAAATGGATGGAGAAAACAATTGTGGAGTGAAAATCTCTCCTCTTCCATGGAAGTACTGCATCCAGACATTGTTAAAGACTTTAACAAATGTTGATTTGCTAAATATCAGGTTTTGAAGGCAATACCCAAAAGTAACTTTACAGTTACATTTCCTTGCAACTGAGGAGGCTGGCGTCATTGAATTATGTCACTGAGACATTTTCATTAGACAACAAGAATCCATGTTTAAACTCACTTTTCTTTCCTTGACCAGTACTTAAAAAGAATAATTCAGTACAAACTTCTTATCATGAAATCCCTTCCTTATCTGCAACTGGTCCACTCTCCTCCATGTACATTATTGTCCAAAAATCTCCTACTTTCTGCAACCTATATAAAATACATGGCAAATCTCAGAGTACCAAACTTTTTCTAAGCTTTCTCGAGACAAAAGCTGATCACTCAAAATTACATTTTTAAGTATCTGAGTGACACAAATATTGCAACATGGATATGTTCTATAGACTGAATATTTGTGTTTCCCATATGCATATGCTGAATCCCAACCGCCAGTGTCATGGCATTAGAATACGGAACATTTGGAAGGCAATGACCGTGAGGGTGCAGCCCTCACGAATGGGTTCGTGCTCTTACAAGAGATAGGGAGATGAATTTCCTCTCTGCTCTCCAGCGTATGATGGTACGTTACAACAGCCATCTGCAAACCAGAAAGTGGGCCCTCTTGAAACATGGACTCAGCTAGCACCTAGTTCCTTGACTTCTCAGCTTTCAGAACTGTGGACAATAACTATTTTGTTCAAGCCACCATGACATCTATGATTATTAGCAAAGCCCAACTGACTATGACAATGAGCTAACTTTTGCTACATTGTTAAAAATTTGAATCCCCAATGGCTGAAAATGGGAGAAAATTGTATCAGGAGAAGCCATGCTGAAAACACCTCAGAAAAAGCTCTGGGACTCAGAGGAAAGCCATGCATAATTCAGGTTCATGGGAGGGGTCAAAGGTGAACCCAAAGACTGAGTGCTCCTCACAGGACTCCTAAATCTGTCTTCCTCCATCATTTCGCTGCCTCCACTACCTATATGGGGATAATCAGAAGCCAAAATAATCCTGTCCTATCCTGTACCTTTGTGATGTTGATCACCACAAGAAGCCTAGAACTCCCAAGTTCTCCCTCATTTACTAAACTTCAATCCCCACAGAAGTAGGCTACAGAATTTTTTTTCCTGATGCAATACTCTTCATTTCCTTGTATCCATAAACCTTTGGACTGTGTTATCTTGAATTCATAAGTGTCTATTTTAAATAAATCTCTATAGTTTTAAACTTTTTCCTAGAGTTAAACTTTCCCTTTTTTTCTTCAACTGACATCTGTTTCTTTTGAAAATATATTGCTCTATGTCTCTCTCAAGAGGTGAATGTTTTAATTACTAAAGCCGTCTAGTAAACAGGGAGTACGATCCCAGAACTCAGGATGCTCAGGCAGGTGGATTGTAAATTTGGCAATCTTGGAGCATCACATGAAAGCGACATTAGGGATTATACAAGGTGATTTTGTGGCTATGTTATTAAAATCATTGTTTTATTCTGGATTGGATATTATTATAAAAAAGGGCCAATTCTATGATTGCTTGTTTTACTACTTTTCATGTAGGAGGCAAGAGAGATGGAGTGGGAGAAAAGCTGTAGCTGGTAGAGAAACTACTTTTGCTGGTAGGTGGAGATGTTGTGTAACAAAAATAATGACTTTGTTTTTTGTCTGTGCTAAGTCGTGATTGAGGATAGGACTTATTTTCTCTAATTCCATCAGGATCATGGAATGACTTCATCTGATGTTAGTTTATTGTAGATCGGTTCATATTTGACAAGAAAACACCATGCCTCTCTTGCCTATCCAGACCAATTCCTGGCTAAAGATTCTCAGCCAGGGAATGGACGGCTACAAATGGGTGAGAGGACATTGTGATCAAAGAGCTTAAGGTGGTAAGAGAGCACAAGGTGATCAGAGGACAAGGTAACCAGGGAATTTTAAGAGAATTAGGTTTAAAGCTGGTGACTTTAAGGGATGAGAGAGTATAGCAGAATAGTTGAGAAGTATCAAGGTGAAGCAAGAACTTTTGCCTCATATTGTCAGTTTAGTTGAAGGTGTTTTTTTTTTTAATATATATGTATGTATTTACTATGGTGCTTTCACAATGTAATCCAGGCTGAAATTCACTATAGAGCCCAGGCTTTATAGCCAACATTTACCTTGCTCCAACAAATACCAATATGCCAACTTCATTAACAAGAGTTGTGTTCCTGGTGATTTTTAACCGGTGGACATTAACATAATTCTGTGTATTTTTCATGACACTTTGGTAAAATGTAAACTCTTCATTTTATATAACTCAATTCAAAGCTGATTTTTTAAAAATTTTGGCTACTAAAATTTGCAGCTCTAAAATTGATTTTAAAATATTTTCTCCCATTTGGCAATAGCCTTAACTTCATCAAGTACAAAAAAACACATGTGTGATTAGCTGTGCAGTAGAACAAATAAGATTCAATATATTTTACATATAGCATGTAAAGATTTTTGAAGAGAAGGCTGATTGAGAGATAGATTGTAATCTAGGTCACAATTTCAAATGAATTCATTTTAAAGTTGTTTATAAAGTAAAAAAATATTTTTCCATAAACTCTATCAATTTTAAACTTAAGTAGTTATCAACATCAACTTATTTATTCCTATAAAATCCAAATATTAAATCTATTTCAAGTGCCTTATTATAAAAAAAGTGTTATTAAACTGATGTTCTCTTTGTTAGATCTTCTAATAAAGAGAAATAGAATACTCTGTGTTTTTGTGTGTGTGTACATCTGGGAACATCCAATTTATATTAAGGAACTGATTGTAGGGTTGGTAAATCAGAAATGTGAAATGCAGTCTAACAGACTAGAAACTCAAGTAGAAATGGGTCAATGTTTGGCAGAATTCCTTCTTTTATATGAAAACTCAGTTCTTACTCTTAAGGGATGTCAACTGATTGCATGAGGCCAGCTCACATTATCAAGGGTTATGCCCTTGAAACTTAAAGTCAACTGAGTCTGTATGTTAACTATAGCTACAAAATACATTGATAGTAATTCCTGAATTCGTATTTGGTTAAATAACTGGCTACTATTAATCATATTCAATATAGCTCATTTTCCTGAGGCTTATTAAGAAAAAAGTTTTCTTGTGATTTAAACACATTGCTGTCATAAACATTTAGTATATGAAATATATTTACATTGACAGAAGTATGTAACTTTCTTCCAATGATTTCAAACCATTGTGAAAGAGTTCGGAATAGTAGTTCATCAGATAACTTTGACTAGGATTGAGTTGTAATTACTTACCCCTACTTTATCTTGCATTGTGCTAGGAGGTGTGGCATAATATGTTTATAAAAATTAATGATATCTAGCTAGCTGAAAAGACCATCATAAATATAGTATATGTAATGTAAGATTTCCTTGAATTCAATGGGTAATTTAGAATGAGGTGACAGAGATCAACTGTTTTGAGGCTAAAACTTTTAGAAAGAAAAACTAACAAAATTATATTTCTTTTTTACATAAATGCAATAAATAGGAAAACAGATTCTTCACAAATATTGGAAGCACTACAGGTTAAAATTGCTATTGTTTCTTAACAGATTCATTAAACTAATATTCTGCAATTCTGTTCAATAGTTCTACCTCAATAAAGCAAGGTCACTGGAGAAAATTATTTCAGCATTACATTTTTACCACAATCATTAAAAAATATAATTTGTACTATCCACAACATTTTTAATTAACCATTTCCTAGGATGGTATGTAAATTAACATGTTTAAATATAAAGAGCAAAATTACATTCAAAATTAATTTCAAAGAAGACCATAAGCAACAAGAAAATACTGAAAGCAATCACTGCCTAAGTGAAAGTCTCTTATTTTATTTCATTTAATTATGTGTTGGTTTTTTGGTGCTAGAAATTGAATCCACAGCCTCCTGCACACTATACTGGGGTTATACCACTGAGCTACACCTCCACCCCAAAGTGTGCATTTTTAAATGCAAAAAAGTGTATAACCTTCAGAACTTTCCATGGTTTTTATTATGATTGTATTTCTATATATTTGATTTGGAGAAGGCTGTTCATCAGCTCAACTAATGCACAGCAAACAGAACTAGAGAAAAATATGAATATGCTAAAACTTTTGAAGACAATTATCTTTCCAAAAGGTGGTGCATGAAGAGCATTTCATTCTATTTCCCCATGGGAATCCAAAGTGTTCATTTTTGGATTGAGTAAGGGTGGAAATTTTAAATGCCTTCACTGTTAGGGAAGGTAACATAAATAAAGGCTATATGAAATATAACCTTTCGAAAGGCTATATAGCAATAAAAAGCAGCATTAAATGCAGTTAACTGGGAAGTTCCCTGTTTTTCAATTGCCATTTAGGCCCAAATATTTTAAAACACTCTGCACATTCAGAAAAAGTACTTCCATGGACTGAATTTAGCCCTGAATACAATCTTATGAACCCTTTGAACTAGATGTTCCTTGAAGCTCTTGCTGATCTGTATTTTTAGTAAAAAGAGTCATTGACATCATCAGTAACTCACAAAATGTTGGTGCAGATCTGAGAAGTAAGGGCAAAATATCATATTACTATTCAAATTTCAGCTATGTGAAGTTACTCAATATTCTATGAACAAAGGCATGTGGGAATATGGGTGTATGGCAACATTTTTCTTTTAAATACTGCGTACAGTTTTGAGTCATGATAATAAAAATTCAATTCTCAGTTATTTTCCTTAGTCGAATAATGTGTTCTGAAAATACACTATGCATTTTAGTATAATGAAAAGTTTTACTACAATAAAAAACAGAGCAAAGAATAAATGGCACATTAAGTTCAGAAAAATGAGACACAGCTAATCTTCAGTACTGAATGCACAAGAGTTTAAAAGAAACTGATTACATGTCACCAAAACAGGTTTCAATGGGTTGAAGAAGCTTTTAAATTACATTCTGTAGGAGACATAGATGTTTAAGCAAATGTGTGAAAAAATAAATTATATTTTCTAATGATAATTCAAACACAAGAACACATAGTATATTTCAATGAGTTACCTAAATTTTGTGAGTTCCTACATATGGAAAAGAAAAATAAATTTTTTCATACTTTCCAAAATTAACACATATGAAAATATGCCAAGTGACAAGACACCTACAAATATGTCAAAAGTTGTGAATATTTTAAACAGAATCAAAATAAACAGGAGCATCATCACTGACTATATATTGTTATAGCACATAATACTGAGCCAAAAACACACAGAGCCAATGGTGCCTAGAATAGAGCTTTGCAATTGAAGCATCTCAAAGTTGAATGAATTAAATGACAAATATGGTAAAACAATTAATAGATTAACATTTCTTCTCTTGCTAAACCTAGTGCACTCTATTGAAAAAATTTTTAGTATTTGCTTCTAATTTTCCAAAACCAAACCCAAAATTCCATATTAAAAGTGACTAAATATACACAGTATATTTAGATATTTTGTATTAAAAGTTTTTAAATATGTAAGTAGGACAAATAAATTTTTGTGGATGGATCAATTGAAAACAAAAAGGATAACTAAATATCTTTACCCGAAAGCAATTATTTACTCAAAGGTAGATAACAAAAAATCTGAAGAAATAAAAAATGAATACATGGAACATAAAGGAGATACACTACCACTAAACACTGTAACTTACCAGAAATTTTCTAAAATATCAGTTTATTTCTTATTCTCTGAAATCAAATTTATATCAGAGATTCTGCAATTTGCAACAGAATTTATGACAAGTAAACTGTGAACAAGTAAACAACAAACCTTCTCTAAAGACATGAAAAAATGGAGATTTGTACATTTTTAATTTAAATTGCCAAGTGTTCATGAGTAAGTTTGAGATAACCACAGTCTTATTCTTTAAGTACTTTCTTTTAGTTTTTCAGGATTTTGTGATTGGGACATGTAATACGACCCATGGAAAGGATGGTATAGTTGATGATCTAAATATGAGGGGCAGAATTACATTCTTGAATTTAAGGCTAAAGCAATTACTCAATGTGACTGAAAACTGAACTGCACTAGTTTTTCCACAAGTAACATTTATTCATGACAGAACACTGTATAAACAGCTCCCTATGCTAAAATAATCTTTTGAATCTTTAGAAGTTTATAAAATTATTTTTAATAAATCTGAATTTTTAAAAAATTCTCAAATGACAATTATCTATTAATTGAAAATAATTTGATTTCTTGGGACAAACTAAAATACTTTTTCCTTGAATGGTTTTAAGTTTTACTTTCCAGAAATAAGAAAATAAAAATCACCTACTAACAGTGTTACTGAAATTCTTTGAATCTAGTACACCATTCAAAATCCAAAAATGTGATATTTTAAAGAAAAAATTAAAAGATCTCAGATTATCATTCCATGACTCTGGGATCAAAAACATAATATGTATCAAATACATATGATTTTATCTGTCAATTTAAAAATAAAAACAAGAACAAAAAAGCCTAATGTGCATAAATTCTTACTTGAATTGTTTTTCAAAGTGTGGCACATATCCCTTTCAAGATAATACCTGTATTTCTTATTAAAGTTATTAATTCTTAGAAGTTTAGGTCAACACTCTATTTTTAGCTAATAGTACATTTTAGCTTGTACTAAGCCTTTGCAGCATCCTATGTGTTGTAGTAGATTTTAAAGTAAGAATGACCAACTCTTCTAAATTACAATCATTCTTTTACGAGTATATCTAGAACTTCTTTTATTATTCTTAAAGACAAGCATAGATCTCTTCAACAGCAAAACTCATCAGGAATGCATCTAGAAAACACATTTATTTTGTAAAGAAATAGTTTTAAATATTGTTAGATCATAATAAGAAAACTGGCATAATTTCAGTCAGTATAAGTCCTACATACAGAAATACAAACTTGGGCAATTTGTAAACAGCCTGGAAGGACTATCATGAAAACTACAAGTCTTTGCCATTATCATGAAGTGCAATGTGGTTGGAATTATTTTAGAGCACATTACACGTGTTTGTTGTCTCTGATATTTTCTTATTTAGATTTATTAATCTCTTTTAGGTGGCCACTTTTTATTACCCAATTTAATTACAAGGTTACACTGGCAAAAGTAGTCTTTAACCTCCCTTTTGTCAGTATGAGTGATAAAGAACTAATCAACTTCAAGTGCACAACACACAAGTCAGCATAAGTAAGGGCAGCAACCACTTGTCAGAAACCCAATGTTCACTTAAGGATCAAGACTCAAAGCATTTTCACAAATTATGCTTTATAATTAACTATTTTTCTGTGAACTTTATTGCATGTTTTAGCACCTACATCATTACATCATTACATGCAAATGAAATTTTGTTCAATAAGGATGCCTTTTCCTCCAAGTGAAACTTGATTTAAAAAATAAACTAGAGCTTAGTTTCTTCAAAATAAAAGTGTATTTTTCTCTTCCTAATTTTACCATTCCACCTAGTTGAGTTCTCTAAGTAGGACCAAAGCAATTCTAAGAATACCTCTAGCCTTTGGTTACTACCCTATATAGTTCTCCAGTAAAGAAGTCTGTAATAAACTTTCTTTCGTTCAACAACAATACATAACCATATCAATAGTAATAATAGTAGTAACAAAAACTGCCTCTGTGTTTTCAAGTCTTAAATTAGATGGAAGAAGGTAGCCAAGCCAATACATTCAAGGGAAAAATGAAAACATCTAATTAATCCACCATTTGCCCTGAATTTATTTAAAACTTCAGATGAGAACTTTTCCTCCTTGGAAAGTACACATAACAGCACATTTTGTTTACTCATGTAGAAATAAATTTTAATACGTATAAAGAAAATTAGGTTGAGAATAGTGTATTTGTTTGTGTCCTTAAACTGTTACTGTATCCATTCAGGCTAAGTAACCACTGTGCAAAAACGAGAAGGAATCCTACTGGCTAATGCACCCAGATTTTAGTGAATCATGTATTTGCATATTACCACCTCACTTTGGCTCTACTCTTTTCAGTTCTTAGCCTAATGAGACTTCAATCTGTTGTTTCCTTTATGGAGATGTATACTTCTCCAAAGAGAGCAATACATGAGAGCTAGAAGGAGGCTTTGTAGCTAAAGAAATGTGGGTGAAAAGTAGGAGCTATCTATCACCTTGCACTATCTCTATGCTCAGCACATCCTCTCCCACCAATCACGAGTGCTCTTCCTACTAGGATGCTGAAAAGATGGAGCTCTGTGATCCAGTGAAAACCTTCCTGCGACTACAAGTATGGGTTCTATTTGTCTAACATGTTTCCTAGTGGCTCTAATTGTGATACAGTGATTGCCCTTCACACTTACCTCCAAACTCTGTAGAGTGGCAAGCTGAAAGTTGACAGTATAGGGTTTGGGAAGCATTCTTTTAAGTGTAGTACGGACAACTTCTCACTAGAGAAGTTTACTGCCAGACAGTCCTTCAGGGAAGAGACAAAATACCAACTCTTTCTGAGACCTTCACTCAATCCCGCCACTTCCTCCCTGCCTCCAGCCACATGTTCCCTTCCTCCATCAGAAAACACCCACATCCTCATTCACCTTCAGCTCCCTAAAGATTTTTATGGGGTCACTTGAGGTTAGGCTTCTTTTCTTTCTTTCTTTTTTAAAGAAGTCATGTTGACAATATATTTCAATTAAGAAGAGATTGCGGTAATAATCTTCAGCATTGTGTAGTGAGGTGGAGAGAGTCCGGAGCTTTGTGGAAGTGTCAACCAAAGCCATGAATCACAGCTTTCCTAAAATCCCTGTATTTTCCTCTACACCTAGTTTTTACCCCACGCCTATCGGATAAATAAACGAATACATTATAAACCAAGTTGAATGGCAAAATGTATCTGTAAACCTCAATCCTTCAAATGCCCTCTTCGAAGAAAGAGGAGAAAGACAGAGAGAGAGAGAGAGAAAGAGAGAGAGAGATTACCAGAGTTTTGTTCCCGTTCTTGCTGAGAGGGCCCCGGAAAACTCCCTTGATGTTGCGAAAGTGTCCGTTGCTGAGATGCGTGGAGCTGATGACAATGTAGTAACACTCCATGGGGCAGCCGCCGCCTCCTCCACCGCAGCCGCCGCTTCCATGCACCCCGCGCCCGCAGCCGCAGCGGAGGGTGG
This sequence comes from Castor canadensis, assembly GCF_047511655.1. NCBI lineage: Eukaryota > Metazoa > Chordata > Mammalia > Rodentia > Castoridae > Castor > Castor canadensis. The sequence goes on along the minus strand of NC_133389.1, from coordinate 136,444,234 downwards.
GTCGGGATCCGCGGGAGCGCAGAGGGCCGCGGTCCTGCGCGCACGCCCGGGAACAGCGGCTCGCTACACCCCAGTGCGGTGCGCGCCCGGGCTCCCCCGCCTCCGCATGCTCGCCGCGCTGGCTCGCCTCGTTCTGTCTCGGAGTGCGCGTGTCTACTAATTTGCCTTGGGACCAGGAGCCCCACCAGAAGATGCCCTGCGGGAGGGGCCCGGCCCGCAGGACGCAGCCCGGGAGGAGTCAGAGCCCGCACCAAGGCGGTCGAGCAAAGCCGGGCAGCGGGAGCCGCCCGCGCGGCAGCAGTGGCGACAGCATCCCCCGCGCTCGGCACCCGCACTCGGAGTTGCTGCTGCTGGCAAGCATGAGTGTTATTATAGTGAGCGGCGTTGCCGGTCCATTGCACTGAGCCAATGGCAGGGAGCCACTGGGCTGATACTGAGAGCTGTCAGAGGAGTACATCTGTCACCCGCTGCCTTTCCCCCGCCCTCCCCCGCCGCCAGGACCCACGGCCACGCCAGCCAGGGCGCGAGTGGAAGCGCCCCGCACAGCGCCGCGGCCGCAGAGGGCCCGGGATGCGACCGACACGACAAGTGGGAGACTCCTATAAGGTGGGGGCGGTGAGGGAAATGAAGAGACCGCGGTTGCTGCTCTTCCAATTCGGGTGGGAGTGGGGGTTGGGGCGAGGAGAAAATAAATTAATCATTCAGTACCAAAGCAATCCGTTTCCAAATGCAGGGAATGCAAGCAGGTGCCAGTCGTCTCAAGATAATCGCTAACCATTGGGTTTGACTTATTTGGTTCTATTTGTTTTAATGTATGGATGCTGGTATCCTTCTCAGAGTATTAGAAAAAAGCGAGAAAAGAAAATGCCCCCCTCCCGTCACCACCACCACCCATTTATAGGCATTGTAAGTGCTGTGATGAGAGTTTGGGGGGAGGGGAGTTGTGGCGTTGGGAGTGGAAGCGGATAGAAGGTAAAAAACAGGGACTCCAGACTGATGTGTCCCAGTCCTGGCATCCCATTCCCCTCATCTACCTCCTCTGGGAATATCAGTTCTCCCTAAATTGCCAAAGCTGAGAGAAAGGGATGCTTTGCGGCAAAAGAAGCTGCTGCTGCGAGCTTGCTTTGCATTTCTCTCTACTTCTCTCACTACAGAGAGTGGCAGTGAACAAAAGCTTTTGCCCTACAAGCGACCTGAATGGAAAAATCTCCTGCACAGGAACTAATGGGTTTGCTATGGAAAGTAGGGAATAGGGTCTGCTGCGTTCATTGGAGACAGACTATTGGATTGGGTTCTAAGGGATCAAGGCAGTCATCAGCTTGGGCTGTGTCCTCCCACCCTACCTCCCACCCAGTTGATCCTCTTTGTGTAACTTTAGCTCTTCTGAGGTGCTGGAGTGAGAGCATCCCATCAGGTATAAACACACCATAGATCTGCTACTACTATACGACTCATTAGCCGGCACTTAAAAAGATCAATAACAGGCAGTGGGAGGCTGGGAGATGGTGCCTTCAATGGATTTACTGAAGGCTTTATTTTCCCTTTGCCTTGAAAGGCTTAATTGGTTAAAGCAGATTCCAGACATTCTGATGCCCCTGTGTCACAGCAAACTGCAGTTTGATATAAGCTATGCTTATCTTGTTTATTTGGGGGTCAAGATTGCAATACAATCCTTTTTTGTCTGTCCTATATAGAGAATTTTGTGTAACAGTGACCCTGAAAATCATAATATGGTCCTAAATATATCTGACAGTTTGATTTCACTTTTTGTAGAAAAAAAAAGTCTTGATAAAAGAGACAATAGTCACGTGAGTAAATTATAAACTATAGGTGGTAAGAATGGGGGAGTGGTAGGTTCATCTAAAGAGCAATTCTCCATTGTCACGCTTCATTCTTCTTTAAAAAAAATGTTGATGAATTGATTAAAGCTCATTATGAAGTGTCATAGCTATTTAGAGGCTCTTGGATAAATTTCTCAGACATCCACTTGGGGGAGTCTGGAAATCTTGAGAGAAAGAGAAGTGAGAATTTACAAAACTTCTATATTCATTGTAGATCACCCAATTTATTTGTTAAAATTCAGTATCAACACAATTCTTTTAGAAAAAACATTCAATTGATCTCCACTAAGTATTGTGAAGAAATTAAATCAATTCCTGGCTAACATCATTAGATAATTGTTTTTATTTATGTGTTGAACGTGCAGGCATTCTCTGCAGACATCACTTTGGGAGGAAGTGGGTGATCACTATTATGTCTTTTGAAATTTTAGAAGCTTACAATTATTAGGCAGGAGATAAAATCTTTACTAATCCTGAGCCATAACAAGGAAGCTCTTGAAGAAATTGAAGAAGTATCCTGTGAGGGAATTGGATGATGTTATTTTATTATTTTGTGTCTGTATGTGTGTGTGGGGGGGTTGAGTGTATAAGTCATGATAATCGAAAGCAGTTGTGTTCACAATATTTTTCACTCTGATGAAATATTCTGATTTTTGTCTACAGCATGAAGCTTGACTTCCAACTTAGGAAAAAGAAAATAGTTGTATGAATTGTCACATAAAACAGATAATCTTCTATATAGGATGTCATACTGTGCTTTTAGTGACAAAGTTTGTATATATGTACATATATGCACATACATATACACACATCATAAAGATAAACTAGTGAAACCCTTTGGCAATCTCTGACAAGGGTCATTTATTGTCAGAAATTCTATCTTTTCCATTCACATCCTTAATGCTATGATAGGACAGTGTTTTTTGGTCACATCTAATACTGTTTATAAATTATAGCAAATACACCACAGATCAGCTATTAATACTTGAAAGATGTTAAGAATAAGAAAAATTTTTCATAAAGTCTATCCTTGTTTCTCTCTTCATGAAGAACCATGTCTCAAAATTATATAAGCCTAATCAGCAAGATTCTGTACCTATGCCCTTAACAAAGACATATATTTTGGAAGAGACTGAACAATGTTTTTTGCTCCCTTACAAAAATTTAATTAATTTAAATTAAAATTTTAATTAATTTAATTTAATTTAAATTTTGTGTTTACATCTATAATAATCATTAAAATTAAACTATTGACCATACTAAATGATAATCACTATGCCATTGCCAATGAGCACCATCCTTAGAATACCCTTCATCACAGACTAAATGTTCAGAAGGATGAACCACCACTATGTGAAATCTGATTTCTAGTTACAGCTAAAAACTATTAGATATAATGGAATTCTTATATCACAATATGGAAAGGTCTCTCTTAAGAAATTTTTTTGTAAAAATGCAGAGAAGAGTTGTAAACAATTACTTCCCCACTATCACAGAGAAGACGCACACCTTTCTGTAGCAATAACTTAAAGTTGGTAGCTAGTGATAAATTATGGTGCCCTTTGATCTTGTTGTTCCAATATCTTTTTGTCATGGTGTGAAGAGATTAAGTGCATGAGTAAGCATCTTTAAATTTCTCATTATATTACAAGCTCTTGTGATATCCATGGTCTATTCCGATTACTTAAAACAATTCTAAATTCTTAAGACTTTTGGGAAGCATTTTGATATGAGTTGTTTCTGCGGAACCATGCCATTTTTATTTTAAAATATAAAGATTTTCCTCTAGGAAATGAGACATTAGTTTAAATATATAACTGCATGTTATAAATGAGCAGAATCAATATTTCTTAATCAGAAATTATTTAATATATTTAAGGGATAATTATAGATCACTTGTGTTCAGTTGCCAACTCTCTAGCTGCAAAAGTACGACTAAATTTAAATATAAAATTGTCCTTAATCTAAACAATTACAGTACATTTTGGTCACAACTTCATTTCAATTTTACATTTTCTTCAATTGTATTTCAAATCAGAATTCTCTATTCTTTGTACTTGTATACCCCACTGCTTGCTCCTCATCATGATTTGTTTAACACAAATCTAGATACTAGGTTTTAGTCAGCAACTGAGCATTGCCCTTGTGCTCCTGCTTACACTAGACATCAGGACAACACGGTTGCTGTGATATATAAAACCAAGGTCTTGCTTTCTTTCCCAGACCAGTGGATGGGCCCCTTGGTTCAGTCTAGTTCATCTAAAGTGAGTGAACCTTCTCTGAATTTGTTATTGCTGTTCAAGGCTACATAGTAGAACCTCCCTCAACATGGAAGTATCTTCCTACTTCTTGTCTTGATAATCTCCTGATGTGTTTACTGTTTGTCTAGATAGTTTTCCAGCACTTAGATGAATCAACTACAAATTAGATTGACTGATGGACTCACTAACTCAGCCTTATCTGAGTTTTGTGAACTAAATGTTTATTCATATGTCATCCTTGAAAAGTAAACAAAGAAAACTTATATCCCAGTGCTTTTCAAAGGTGTCTGTGATGCATCATTAGTCAGGATGGAGTACGTTATTGGGACTCAGAAACTTTCTTTTCATTATTATAGTAATATTAAAATAGTAAGAATATTTTGAACTGACTATATAATTATATGACTAGATAATCCCTAATTAAGAGTTGCTTCTATTCATATTTTTTATTTACATTCATGTTTAGGATCACAATAGTGCCAAGTATTATTGATTTTATCATTTTGAGTTAATGACGATGAATCTCAGAATTTAACACGTAGTGACTTGTTTGCTCTCAGATGAAGCCAAATGATATGATGGCATGCTGATATGATGATGTAGCATAGTTAAATTGGAGAAAGTGGTGGAAGAATGGTATCACTGCAGAGCATACATAGTAACCATAGACTTCAGGCATGCTGAGAGCAGTATTGACACACAAACACTCATAAACAATTCATGTTTGAGATATAATTTGATTTCAGAAAAGTAACATCATCTGTTGTATTAAATTAGGACTGTAAATTTGAATATTTTGCCTGTTGTATTTTCATTTGACTTCCATTTTTTTGTTTTGTGTTTGCATAAGAACCATAAGCATATGGGACTGTATAATTAGTTTGATGTTAACACATTTAAGTAAAATTATGCCATAAGTAAACTTATTTTAGTTTAAAAGAATATACATAGTACTTAATTATGAAAAATACTGGTATGTACTAGTCATGAAATGTTTATTAAATAACCAGCACTGACCCTATCTGCAGATCATATTATTAGTATATGACTTGAAAGGTGATGATAATTTGTTAGGTCAGTATTAGATAATTATTGCCTAAAATGGCTCCATATCCACCTTGCTTGTTCTGTATTCTAATTCTGCTGTGTTGAAAAGTGACACTTGCTATAAACAAAGCTTATACTTTAAAAATCCTATACCCCTTCAACCCTATGGCGTACTATTTTTAGTCTCCACTATGAATCAAAATACACTGCCAATTAACTGTATGAAGGCACTGATAATATACCACATGAAGATTAGAGATGTTAACATTTCGAAGACACCTTTGAACCAATGATGTTTAGAACCTATGTTTGGGTAGATAATATCACAATGAACATCTTACTATAAACCACTGAAGTCATCTCTAACTAAAGCAACCATTATTTGTTTGAGACACATGCTCACTTAAAATCCCTTAAATTCACCAATCGAACCTCTTTTTTTTAAACTCAGGACTTCACACTTGCCAGGCAGGCAGTCTTTCATTGACCTATGCATAGCCCTTTTGATCTCATTATTTTGGAGACAGGGTCCCAGATTTTGGCCCAGGTGGGTCCAGACTATTTTTTACTTATTTTATATTTTGTGACCTCTCTAGAATGATAGGCACGTGCCACCAAGCACAGCTTTTAGCATTGAAATGGGGTCTTCAAACTTTTTTGTGGGGGACTGGCCTGGAAGCACAATCCTCCTGATCTCAGTCTCTTATATAGCTTGGGATGTCAGGGGTGTGCCATTGAGCCCAGTTAGGTTGAGATGGAGTCTTGTAAACTCCTTGCCTGGGCTGATCTGGAAATGCTATCCTCCTGATCTCAGCCTCCTAGAATTATAGGCATGAGTCACTGGTGCCCAGTTAAGTTTTGGGCCATACTGGGGTTTGAACTTAGGGATTCCCGATTACTAGGCAAGCATTCTACTACTTGAGCCACACCTATCCACATTAACTTTTAAAATAGAGGAAATAATCAAGATATTGTGCTTTTAAGCTTTAATTTCTCTGATTTTTGGACAACTTGCATTGATTGGTCCTGACAGAACACAGCACAAATTTGGCTCTCTATTTGAGGGTGTGATCTTTTATAACTAGTGGAGATGTAGAGATTGTGGAAATATGTAAATTAATATAAATATAAAAATGATCAGAGAGAAATTTTACAGTTTTCTTTGGTTCAGCCTTAAGAAATAACTATAAATCTTTAAAAAATGATAGATTGTTGTCCTATATATTAGCTGATGTTAGTATTTTCAAAATCTTTTTCACACCTTAGTTTTCAATTTTAAAAAGCAGTCTTGGGATAACTTCCAGGGGAGTGCTAACTTAAGAGCCAAAGCTATATTTCCAAAATGTTGCCAAGAAATGAATATAACTGGATACCACATAAAATTTATCAAGATATAACATTAAGATATTATATTTAAGTAAAGAGACTGAACAATTATTATATTCTTGTGTCTTCCAGTCTTTTTGAAAGCAATATATATTCATGTTAAAATTGCAAGTAAATTTCGACCCAGCTATAGTATTCCTGGGACTTGTTACATAGAAGAGACATGCTTGTTAAAAAAAGATATTTACAAGAACTTTTAATACTACATCATTCACATTGTTCAATTGTTCATAATTATAAAAAATTGGAAATAAGGGAGTTGGTGATCAATAAAGGAGAAGCTGCATAAGTTGTGATGTATGCTGTATACATCTGTGAATCTTTTAAAATAATAAAGCCTATCTATAGTCATTGATTTAATAGGATTGTCTAGTTGTATTTATATATAAGAAATGTAAGGACAAATGACAGCATAGAATACAATTTGGATTTTTATATAGACAAGAACAAGTGCATACTTCCATTAGAGAATTAACAGGAGTAAATATAGGTAAGAGTACTTCCATTTTTGTTGCCATGAGTTTCTTAGTGTCAGGTATAAGTTAGAAGAAAGAACCAGAATTAGAGGTGAAACTGGGAGAGGGAGAGAAAAAAAAATTAGACTAACATTCAGTCACATATGCAGACACATATCTGGATATAAACAATAGAAATTTAAAAGGAAGGAAGGAAAGTTTTGTGGGAGGAAAGATGGAAGATAGAAATACCTTATACCCTACTTCTAAACCTAGTTATTATGTGATGTACTGATAGGAGATATGTGAAATGTTTTTGATCTTGAGGTGATAAGATGAGGTTTACTGACAGATTCATGTGATATGGTAGATTAAACAAGTATAGCTGAGAATTTTCACCCTAGCAAATGAGGGATTAATGATGTAATTTACTGAGATGAGGAAGTCTAGAGGAAGATAAGTTGGTGAAAATGATAAAACTTAGATTAATTTATAGTCAGATTTGGATTGCTTGCTTGTCCACATATTGGTAGAGCCAATGAAGATGGAAAGACATAAAGTTGGAACCCATGGAAGAGTCAGTGCCATTCATAAACCTAGAGGTGGAGAAGTTGCATAAGCGTCCAAGATAGAGAAGGATCCCAGAACAATGTGGACCCCAGGAACAATAGCTTAAAAACACACAGAAGATGCCAAAAAGGCTTTTAAAACCAAGAGAATAAGATGCCCCAGAAAATTTCTGTCTAAACAAAATGTTGATTTTAAGATTTGTTCAAATGTGAGGAATGTTGCTAGTAGGGCAAGAAAGAAAACAGCAGAGAAATGATCTAAAGTTGGCCATCTTGAAAGTCATTGATCGTTTTTAAAACACAGTCTCTGGAATGTAACAAAAACTGTAAAGAATTTATAAAAATTAAACTCTACCACAAATGTAAAAATCCAGGCATTTACATAAGAGAAATGTTGTGGAAATACTTAGGAATATACTGCAGATGTAATTGGTTTAGGAAAAAATATAGAAAATAAGGACAATACTTTCCCCTAGTACTGTGTATTTCAAAGTTCCTTCTTTTCTAAATAGATATCCCCTCTTCATAAGAAGTAGACAATAAGGCAACTTTCACTGAGACTTCAAATTTATATATAGCTGTATTGACTTAGAACCAAGTAAATGTAAATTAAAGATACACACAAGTTATTAACTAATCAAAATGATTTGCCTCAGTGATTTCAGACTGGTGTAATAAAAATATCAGACTGGGTACCTTGCACTACAGAAATCTGTTCCAAAGACTATGAAGTCAAACATTAAGGCTCCCACTGATTCAGATTCTGCTGAGGGTCCTTTTCTCATTTACAGACAATATTTTTTTGCCATATTTTTATGTAACAAGCAGATCATCTGTCCCTTGTCTTTTCTCATACTGATCCCAGCCACAAGGGCTTCAATTTCATGACCTAATTATAGGACCTATTTGCAAATACCACCATATCAGGGACTATGATTTTGACATATAAACTTTAAAAGAAACAAACGTTGTAGTCCTTATTCCAAATTTAAAATAGTATTTTAATGTGAAATGAATACCTCACAATGTTCAGATAGGAATATTTAGTGGTATGATATTTATGAAAATAAATTTGGAATTATGCATAAATCTCATCCCCTTTCATTATCTGCACAACTTTAACTTGGTCAAATCACCCCCTTTGGTCAAATGGAATTGTCTTATCTATGGTATGCCCAGGAACCAAGCAAACTCAAGAGAGGCTCATGCCATTGTTTAATATGAGTCAATAATGCTTTGTGTACATAGATTCTTAGAAACTTCAGAAGAAGTGAGCTATTCCTGTAATGCATTCCTCTACATTTATCAAAAATGGAGAATGTTCCTAAAGACATACTGTTAAGATCTACTTATTTTTACATACTGTTTCTATGTGATATCTCTGAAACCTTATAATAAAATTATTCATTTAAATTTTTATGAGTTGGATTTTTACAGCTGATTGAACCTGTAACTTTCGACTTTAAACTCAGTTATAAGAATTCTGAATTATGTTTACAGCTATCAAGGAAGAAATAAAATATTTAATTTTCCATCCTGTGGGGTAGACTAATACATGATGTGAGATTGAAACAATTGGAAAGTAGTTAAATGACACAGATATCCCCAAAGATTTTTATTGTAGGTAACATTAAATTTAATCACTGATAAAAAATCATAGTAATATATTAAATAAAAATAAAAGATGCAATCAAATACAGAATTTATAGCTCAGAGTATGCAAAGGTTTGGGAGTTATTTAAGAGGAATTTTATGGAGGATCACAAATATAAGTAATCAGTAAGGTTGAGAACAAAATTCAGTAAATGTAGTAGATTTGATTTGCTACAAAATTAAGAGGGTGTGATGGCTTAGGTTGTGATCCAAAGCCTAAAAATCCATTAGTATAGAACAATAGAAAGTCCTGGGATACAAAAGTGACTGTAGACAAAAGTTTAGAATCATAATGGGATGGGGGTGAGGGAGAGGAGAAAGAAGTTAGAGAAAAAAGGAAGGAGAGGGAAAAGTGAATCAATGTCAGAAATGCTACAAATTAAATTTTGCTTCTTTGAAGAAGCTGATATTAATCTCTAGCAGTTATAGTAATGTTATTCAAAGTGCAACAGGAATGAAGTCTTGCAACATTTATAACCAGGGGATAACAAAGGGGATAGATCGTTGAAAACTCATATAAATCAATTATCAAATAAAATATGAGATATACAATATTTTCTCAGCTGGGGATATATTTCAGTGGTGGATAATTTGTGCAATACCCTGGGTTTGATCCCCAGCATAGGAAAAAATAAAAGACATCCTCATTTGTATAAAACCAACTAATGTATTCATTCTAATGGGATAAGATAGTAGGCTAAAGATAAGTATTCTGTCTATTTGTTTATTTATTTATTCATTGTTTATTTATTTTTCAGTGCTAGGAATTAAACCCAGGGCTTGTGCATGCTAGGCAAGTGTTCTACTACTTGATCTCAACATTTTTGCTGATATTTTCTTTTGAGATATGGTCTAGATAATTTTTACCTGGTCTGGCCTTGAACTCAAAAGCTTTCTGCCTAGTGAGTACCTGGGATTACAAGCATATTTGTACTGTATGTTATTTATCTTCCATATATGATTATATTATACTGAGATATACAGATATTATTTACAAAGTTAAATCAGTACATATATTATACCTCCAATATTTCTCAAGTATCTATAAGATTTTAAGCATTTATACTATTTCACAATCTGAGGATGGTAACATAGATATTATTTTTATTAGCAAAATGCTGTGTTAATAGGAGTATAAGTTGATCCATTGAAACTGAGCATTTGGACCTAGAGCTCCTCAAAGAAGAGGCTCAGAATTCTAAGTATTCCATTTTAAAGAACAATGGTTTCAGAAATCAAAAGAAACATCAAGAAATTGTTGTTGAACTGAAGTATCTCATGCAATTGAATATCTTAAGAGATGTAGATATTTAAGTAAAACATTTAATTAGGAATTTATTTTTGCAAAGTTTTGTTTTGTTCAGCTTTATTGACCTTTGAAATTGGTATCCAGACTTTTCTGAACCAAGTCACCAAGATTACTAAATAGTAATCATTTTTGATTAACAACAAACCTCTAAAAATTAGAAAAATAAATTAGAAAAAAAATTGTAAAAGGACTGATGAAATTATTTAAATGATCAACTTTAATCCTGAGAAATAAAATACTTTGATCAAAATAATCATTCAACATAAATAAAAATAAACACCTGTAATGATAAATCAGTGATTGTTACTTAGAATGAGGCCTCTAACAGTACAGAGATCTGTTACTAGTGAAGAAAAATGTTATACTACAAATCTGAGTTGGCATATCCATTTATTGCAAAGGCAAAGAATGGAAGTGTTCTAGAGTGCCAACTGAGAGAATTTAAATAAAATCTTGAATCTAATTAAGAAAATGTTGCATGTGTTAGATAACACACACTCACACACAGAATCAAAAGCATGAGTAGGCAGAATAAAAAGCAAGAGGAACGTTCAAATGAGGACAAGTGAGGTAGCAAAAATCCAACCTGCTTTTCTCATGCACATATAATAGACACGAAAGCAGTTGAGAAATTCATGCATTAGAAGATCCATGTGGGATATTATTGTTTTAGAACTATTTATGGAGACAATTCTTTGAAGAGTCAGCCATTTTCCTTCATCATTGTATTTTTAGAGTAATACAGAAAATAGCAGATGAAAATGTAAGTTTAAGACAGTATGAAATTAATGTTTATAACCATGGCACAATTCTTGAGCAATCCCTCCTAACTTTTCATTAAAACATACACAATGAAGAACAAAAAGCAGTACTTGATTCAAATAAGCAAGTGTATCAAATATTGAATCATAGGGATGTCTAGAAGACTATACACTCATTTTAATCACGTTTTACATTTTTTATTTGGGTTATGATGTACAATTGCATTGTCTGTGATGCAGAAAAGTAAATAAATTAACCTACAATCAAACAATGGTGGATGACAATTTTGAAATTTCCAGAATGAAAAAGTAAATTGTCTACTAATATCCTACAGGTAATATCACTGTACAAGCCATGGGAAGAATGGTTTCCTCTTTTTCTTTTGTAATGCTACATAACCTCTGTAGACATTATTTTCTTAAAAGAAAAAATTTCATAGAATTTCCTCATCAAGATAAAGTATAATTTATGCAAAATGACAGTAGAACATTTTAATTCATGCAATGAAAACTAGGCCATTTACTAATGCAGAAATATGAGTTTAATATTAGGTATCAAAATATATATTGCATTAAAAGGTCAAATAAGAATATACATTTTATACAACAGAACTTCATCCTAGGGGATTTGCTAATGGAAACATCATTTATATATAGTCTAATTGCTGTTGTGGAATTCAGGACATAATTTACCATATAGTTAAGAAATAATTTACTTGCTATCATTAGGGATTAAAGTGTTCTAGTTAAGTGAGTTTTTGATACCCTTAAATTTTTAAAAACTCATTAATTTTAAATATATTACATACTTCACTGCTTAATAAACAGAGTATTTTAATAAAAATTGGTATATCCACAAATTCACAATTGTCATTATGAATATCAACCACTACGCTTTGTTACAATTACAATTTACATCTGTTTGTTCAGGACCTAATCATGAACTTCTCTGTAAGTCATAACAATTTTACTGAAGGGTCAGAAATGTATATTTGATGGTAGGTGAGATGATCCTTTCTTAGATGTTATTGTCTTGAACTCACTGCCAATTCAAATTGGATACACTTACATTGACTTTTCACTTTTCTTTGAACCTATTGACTTCTGATATTAAAAGAATAAAATTAATGATTTTCATAGGCAAATAGGAAGCTATAATTTTTAAATAAACTTCCTAATTTTAGGATAAATTTTAATTTAAACAAAATTTTGAATATATTACACAGTTCCCTATACAACACATGCAGACTACATGTTAGCATTTTTATTTTATTACATTGTCCTTGTGTCACAAAAAATTTGCAAATATCAATGCTTTATTATTTTAAAATTTTATACTTTATTCATTGTCTTCATTTTTTCCTAATATTATTTTATTTTTTCAGAATTCCATCCAGGATATCATATTATAATTAGTTATCATCATCTCAGATTCCTCTTGTCTGTGCCAGATTTTCATTCTGGTCAGGTTTGGTACAGTGTTCTTGGTCAGAGTGTGTTCAATGTATTCAATACATTCAGGATGATTAGTGAAATGGTTTGGGAAAGAAGATAACAGAGGCAAGTGTCACTCTCACCCCATTTTATTAAGAGTATATTTTATCAACCCCAACTATTATTGTCAGTGTTGACTATGATTACCTTGTTGAGATAGTGTTTTTCTTTTTTTGCCTTTTTCCATACTGTCCTGTTGGGGAGAATGTCACTATGAGCAGCCCACACTTTAGAAATGGGAATCGGTAAGCATGGGTTATAAAGGAGGTGTAAATATGATCAAATAACATATATATATGTGAAAATGTCAAAATAATGAAACCTACTATTTTGTATAATTAGTATACACTAATTAAAATTTCTTTTTTTTTCAGTATCAAAAAAAAGAAATGGGAATTGTACTCTAAATCTTTGTGTAGGAAATTATCTAGATAAATTACTTGGGTTTTGTCAGCATGATAGGTTTAGCTATTCTCTTCCATTTGTCTATTTATTCATGTAATTATAGCAACATAGATATTGGCTTCATTCTTTGTTTACAGTCCAATATTATGTTACATGTACATACATTGTGCAAATTCAACATTTGTCATTGGGGATTTCTTTCAGTTGGTTCCTTTGTCCCTCTGACATATATTCACCATTGTGGGCTTTTAAAAGTATTATTTTTCCTTATGTTACTGCAAAAGGTAACAGACTCATCTTGTATACTCTCTAAAGTTTAGTTCCAACTTAGGGCTCCAATTCTATCCATTGCCATATGCCCCACCCCCACACATATATGTACTAGTCAACATTTGTCACCCACTTACTTGTTTAATTCCATTATCCCTAAGCAGTTATTTTGGAGTTGTTAACCCTTACACAAGTGGGAAATTATTTACTAGAATACAGTGCTCATGTACAGTAATTTTTGTCCTCAGTTGTCCCCTTCTGCATTCAAACTTCCTAAATGACTTTAAAAATGTCACACTTAGGCTAGCTTTTGTGGTGTAAGACAAACACTGCCATGTATCCAACATTACAATATCATGCCAAATAGCTTCATCCTCCTAAAGAATCCACTTTGCTTTGTTGTCTCAATACTTTTATAGCAAATATCATATAAATAGAATAATAGAGTACATAGTTTTTTTAGAGTGGCTTCTTTTTTTCACTTAGTAATATGCATTTCAGATCCATCCATGTCTTTACATGTCTTGATAGTAGTAATTCTCTATTATCACTGACTAGTATTCCATTGTATGGATGTGTCAGTTTATTTATCCTATTACTACTAAAGGACATTTTGATTGCTTACAGTTTTTGATAATTAGGAATAAAACTATTATAAAATTCTTATGTAGATCTTTGTGTGAACAGAAGTTTTCAACTGTACTGAGTAAATACATAGAACTATTCTATAAACATCAATTGAGTCATGTTGATTCATAATGCCATTCCAGTCTTCTATGTATTTTCTGTCTGCCTGATATATCAATTACTGGAAGAGAAATACTGTGTAAAAGTGTATTTATCTATTTCTCCTTTTAGTTCTAGCATCACTCCATTATCACATTCATTTTGAAATTTTGATCCTATTTGTATTTATGTTTAAACTTGTTTAGCTCATTTAGAAAATAAATTCCTTTATTACTATGCAATATTCCTTTATTAATGATAATTTTCCTTTCTTTGAAGTTGGCTTGATTTGAAATTAATACCATTACATGAGCATTCTTTGAGTTATATTATCCTCTTATATCAATCTCCATCTTGTATTTTACATGTATCAGACTTTCTGTACTTAAAGTGAGTTTCCTGTAGACAACTTGTAGCGTCCCTGTTTTTACAGACTTTAACAATGTCTTTCTAAATTGACATATTGAGTCATTCATACTTAAAATTATTTTACATACCGTGCTATTAAGGAATATGTTTGTGTTTTATCATTGTTGCATTTATTTTTCTTCCTTTAGTCCTATTTTTCTGCTTTATCCTATTTTAGCTAACCATTTTATTTCCTCTCTTGCTATAAAAAATTTTTGCCAGTAGTTACAACTTCAGTGATGATGCTCATTCCTTCAGGAGATCCATGCTTTTGATACATGCCATTTTTTGTTCTGAAAACTTCTTTTACTATTTCTTGCAGGATAGATCTGCTGGGAATGATTTCCCACAATTTTTGAATTCATAAAGTATTTCTTATTCACTTTGATGCATAATTTTACTGTATATGTTATTCTAGATCAGTGTTCTTTCACTTCACTTTTTTTTGCTTCTATAATTTCTCATAAGAAGCATACCATAATCTTCCTATTTATACCACTATAGGTTCAGTCACTCACCAAATTATTTTATGATATTTTTGTCATTGGTTTATGGTTATTTAAGTATAACATACTTATGTTTGTTCAGTTGGTGTGTTTTCTTTCTTCTCTTTGGTCATATTCTCTTAGCTTAATGGATCTGAAGTTTGCTTTGATGTTTGCAATTAATTTTGAAATATTCTCAATCATTATTATTTCTAATATTTCTTATACTCTATTGTGTTTTTATTTTCTTTCTGATATTCCAATCAGGTTTATATATTTACTTTTGGTATTTTCTTATAGTTCTTGGATGTTGTATTTTTTCAGTCTTTTTTCTGTATGCATTCTACTTTAGGAAGTTTTTACTAACCTATCTTCAAGTTCACTTGTTCTTCTGTCACCTGTGTCAAGTCTATTGATAAGCCCATCAAAAGCACTCTTCATTTCTGTTATAGTCTTTTTTAATTTATACATTTTTTTTCATTCTTTCTTAAAGCTTCGACTGCTTCTCATCTAGCACTGGGGATTGAACCCATGGCTTTGTGTATGCTAAGCATGTACTCTATCACTGACCCATATCACCAACCCTCTTCCTCTTCTAACTTATTTTATATGTTGTATATTTTTGCACTACACTCCTTAACACATCTATCATCATTTTCAATTTCTTTCCTCACAATTCCAAAATCTATGTCATTTGAATTTATTCTTAATGATTCTTTCATTTCTTTAGTATGTTTTCTTAATTATTTTTTAAATTTATTTAATTATTTTTTAATTTATTTTTTGGGCATGCCTTGTGATTTTTTTTTTTCTTAACTTTGTTTCTTTGCTGTTGTCAAAATCCAGGCATGTTGTAACATCCAGTAATAAATAATGTCAGATAATGGAAACTGAAAGCAATGGGTCTTTAGTGTGAGGACTTATGTTAATATGGCCAGAATTTGGGCTGTGCTTGATGTTTGCTGTACCTATGAATGCTAGTGATTTCTTATTTATCTACTGTGGATTTCCTATTTGTCTAGTGTGCAGGAGCACTCACTGTTTTTATGATGGCATATTATGTAGAAGGAGAGGATTTCCATAATTTTGCAATTAAATCTCACTCTTTTAGTGGACCTGTGTCTCAGATTTGACCTTTTCATGTGTTTGTTTTCCTCTCTCTCTTTTTCCCAATTCCTTTACTTGGTTTCAGTATTTCTAAACTATTTCCTTGAAACATGCTAGTGTTGATTATTTCTTCCTTGCCCCTTATATGACAATCAAAGGGTACAGAGGGCTGAATTGAGAGGCACCTTTCTCCAGCCTACATAAAACTCTGATATTTTCTCATAAAAGGACATTTACGATAAAGAATGCTCTATTAAAATGTGATACACTGGAATTCCCGGGTGGTGAGGGTCCTTATTCTGCTCGTAGATTGAAATCAAAGGCATAAACTCAAGCAGCAAGAATCAGAGAAGTTTTATTTGCAGAGCTGAGATAAAAAGGCCACATGGGGTGTGTGCTGTGGGGCCCAGAAACTGGTAGTCCCCAGAGTCATCTTGGATGTCAGGTTCTATAGATTTTTATTGCCAGTTGGAGCAATATCTTTTGGCATAAATATTTTGGTGTGAACAGGTGCCTCTTGGGCAGGAGATGGGGTGTTTCCTTCCCTGGCTAATCTCCATCTTTGGGGAACAGGTTGACCTCCTGCATTCTGCCCTTCAACTCCTCCTTCTCGATGATCACCCTAACTGCTGTTAGGAACAAGGACAAGGAAGTGTATTCAATGACTACTTCCTGCTGACAGGGGGTGGCCAAGGGGCCCAAGGCATCAGAGCTGACCATGAGAGGGGTTATTGAGAAGATCATGATAATAGATTATCCTCATTTTTATAAGCATCTGTAGTTTGATGGATTCTAGGCAAGAGGAAACAAACTTGACAAGTAAGTTTAGAATGCAAGGTCCAAACACAAGTAAGAGAATAATGGCAGCTGTGGGACCCAGAAAGGGTAGGAACCATGTCATAAAGGGGAGCCAGGATTCTATTCAATCCCACACCTGTGTGGATACATGAATCTTGAGGGACTGCTCAAGGAGACACTTAGCCTGGTGGAGAATGTAGTTTGTATGTTTCTTTACAATGCCTGAAGTATTTATATGTGTAACAGGAAGTATTGGCAATTGTACATACTCTTTCCTGTTTAGCCAAAAGAAAATCTTAAGTCTATGGTCCATTAGTCTAAGAAAAACCCACTGTCTAAGTTCAAAACTAAAAACACTGGCTTTAAGTACTACAGGACATGTCTGGAGCCATGTCACTTTGTCTCTATTGAAATAGTCACTTTGTCTCTATTGAAGTAAAAGGCCCTGGCCAAAAATATGAGTTTGTGCCTAGAAGGGCTTTAATGCCAGATAGCCACACATGCATAAGAGCCACATCTTCAGCCCTTTCAGTTTTGATTAATTTTTTGAGAGGCCTGACACCAGTGACTCCATTTGGTATTCCCCCTTGTCTCCAAACTGTTTGTCTCTGAGCAGTCTAATTTGAAAATTTTTTTGATGGGTCATTTTGATCCTTCCTTGTGAGGATTAGCTTTCTCTTTAAGTGTCTCATGTCAGAGTGGGGAAGCCACAAGCAGGTCAGGTAAAAGTCAGTGCCAAAACTAACCAACAAAGAGGTTTAGGAGGAGTTGTTCTTAGGCACTAGGCTTCTAGATAATGACAATATAAAACAAAATCTAACAAAGTAGATATTTTTAAAGTAACTTGGTTGACAGTCAGGTACTTGTTAGAGTCATTTTTCATGGACTTGATTGCAAATGTCACAAAAGGATAAGAAGTGGATTGAAAAAAACTTAAAAGAGCCATGGTTAAAATTCTGATGGACAATTTAGCAACTAACAGAACAGTATATCAATACCATTAACTTTTTGTTACAGTGTTTATCTAAATTTTGTATTTTATAAGGCCTGATATACTTGGAAAACACAAATATATTTAATATATAGGACTCAGCAACAGCATCACAGCTTTCTAGAGGTTATACATACATTTTAGTTGTTACCCTTGGAGTAAAACCTTAGATTTCCCATTAGTTGAGGGTGCAGTGTCAGTGACCCCAAGTAGTCTAATCACAAGTAAATATAGGGTACTGACTGCATTAGAATCACCTAAGACAATAGTTAAACACAATTATGAGATGATCTAGAAGATTTTACATAAATTTATTTGATTATGACTCCATTATCTCAGTAGTCAAACCCTGACAAAAATCAGCAGAGAACACAAGTAAATAATCATGAGGACTAAGTGTAGAGTTAGGAAACCTGATAGCCGACATTAATGGATAGCTTATGACATACAACAGGGTTCTGCTGACCTGCAACCAATGGGGCCTCCAATATTAACAGGCTCAATCTGACCATACCAAGCCAAGAATTTCCTCCACCTGACATGTGGAAGGAGTTGATAATATATAGCCCAGTATTTGAGGGTTAATAACACAGAACCCCATTTTTTGTTTTGAACTAACTACCTCTATTTTGTTGACTCTAATAAAGACTTGAGGTCTCAAGACCTCAGATGTAGTGCTCTTTTTAATTCCTTTTTTATCCTATTTAGATTTGCTTTATATAAGTCAATTTGTCCCAATTTTTATGTCAGTGCAGCAGCACTTCCTGTGTTTAGCTATCTCCTCTCTGTGCCCTAATAAACTTTTGTTTTTCTATTTGATAGTCTTGGTAAATTTTTGGAGCACCAAAGGTCCCTGACAGTTATCTTGATAGAACAAAAACATTTTCTGCAAGAACATTTTTTTTTGTAACTGTTATCAAGAACAGAACAATATTTTTAGGGTAGCCTTGTCATTATGAGCTTAGAAAATTAAGTTTTTCTTTAACATTAATACATTTAATTTTGACCTTATAAAACCTTTAATGTAACCCTTAGATCTTAGTAAACTTAGTTACTTATATAAGCATTTTTAAGCTACATGTTTTTTATGATGACTTACTCAGTACCTTTAAGTCTTAACCTTTTTTTAATACCCTTTTATATCCTTTTATATTTTTTGTTATTTGTTGAAAATCACTCATAAGATCTTTTAATGTAGAGCCTTATGTTTGCCTGAAAAAAAAAAAACAGAAAGAAAGCAACCTTAAAATTATTTTGTTATACAAAAACAATTTATAGAAAGCCCAATTGTTGGTAGACCCATGTATTATAAAAGAGAGAATTAAAGGCCAGATTTTATTTAGAACAGAATGAAACAGGCTGAGGTCAATTCTTTACTCTCTCTCTCTCTCTCTCTCCTGAAGGAGGGCTTCTCCCTCAGGAATCTGGGGAAAAACCTCCAAGCCCATTATAGCTGTTAAGGCAGGCAACCTGAGAGACCAGAGCCAGCCAGGGGCTTATACCAGACTGCCAATGCTACATGGGCAGAGCTGAAACCTCAGTGCACCAAGACTTTTCTTTCAACTTTAGGTTTCCTCCCTTTTTTCTTTTCTGAGTACAGCAGAATGAGTGGCTGTCGATTCTGCCCTAGGCAACAATTAGATTTGGGTCAAAACCACCCCAAGGGAAGAGTTTATCACAATTCATAGCACCTGGTGTAGTTTGTGGAATCAGGGAATAATTTCTAAATGATGTAACCTTACAATCAAGAAACCACAGAACTTTCTCAAAGGAAGAAGTCCAAATGGCTAAAAAAACACATGAAAAAATGTCAATTAATTGGGGTTATAATATATATACAAGGAAATATCACAAGGAAACTCCCTGTGAAGCTACTTTTATCTCAAACAAGCTAAATTGTCATGTTTTTCATGTTTGTCTTTTCTCTTTTTTGTTCTACAAAATTGGAGAACAGGAGAGTAGAACAAGTCCTGTCCAGTGGGGAGACCTGGCACCAGTGGGAGAGAGTGATGCATGGATGACACTTGCAGGAATTTCAGGTGCTCAGGGTTCTTGAGCCCACTCTGAGAATGAAAGCACAGGACTCCAACAGCAGAAGTCAGAAAGTTTTTATTTGTAGAGAAGAGAAGAGAAAGACTGCATAGTGGATTATACAGGGGGACCTGGAAACAGGTGATTCTGTGGGTCAGGGTGGGGAGTGGGGTTTTATAGCCTTTTTTGCATTGCCTGAGGGCAGAGATGCCTTTCAGATGCAGCTGGGTGCTCCCTTGGCAGGAAAAGTGTCTCCTTGACCTCCCATGGTCTGTCCTTCAGGAGGAGGTGATGGGGAAAGGAGATAGGAGGGTGAATACTGCAAAAACTGTGCACACATGTATGTAAATGAAAACTGATAACTGTTGAAACTACTCCAGAAATTGGGGGAGGAAGGAGTGAAGGAGAATGGTAGAGGAGGTGAATTCATTTGTATATTTGATACATTATAAGAACTTGTGTGAATGTCACAATGTACCCTTGCCCACCACAACAATAAAAAAAGAAGAAAAGAAAAGAAATGCTCAACATCCCTGGCATTTATCTCCTTATACATGTAAGAAAACACAAATCAAAATCATGCTAAGATTCCACCTCACTGTTAATGGGAATTTAAATTAGTATAACCCCTATGGAAAACAGTATAGAAACTCCTCAAAAAACTAAAAATAGAACTTCCATATGATTCAGCAATTCAACTCTTAGGGACATACCTGAAGGAATGTAAGTCAGGTTACAACTAAGGCACCTGCACACCCATGTTTATTGCAGCATTATTCATAATAGCTAAGCTATGGAAACAGCCAGAATGCCCCACTACTAACAAATGGATTAAGAAAATGTTGTACTTACATACAATGGAATTCTATTCAGCCACAAAGAATGAAATTTTGTCATTCCCATATAAATTGGTGTAACTGGAGAATATCATTTTAAGTGAAGTTAGCCAGGTTCAGAAGGCCAAAAACCACATTATCTCTCATACACAGAATATAGACCTAATACAAATGTAGCACTATTATGAAAAGCAGGACACACTAAGGGGAGATCACACACAAGAGGGAGAGAGTAAAAGAAGGAAATTAAGGTGAATATGGTTGATGTACTTTCTATACAAGAATGAGTATAGAATTTTTAAACTGGTTGAAACAACCATAAGAAAGGGACTAAGGTAGAAAGAAGAAAAATAGAAGAAATGAACCAAATCAGGCTATAATGCATATATACATGGAGGTGCCACAAGGAAACTCCCTGTGTAGCTATCTTAAACAAACACAAATGTTATTTCTTTTATCTTTCTTTTGCAAAATCAGAGGAGGGAAGAACAGGAAGTTGATTACCAGTGTGAGGAGGAAGGAGGTGAGTAAAGTATGTAAGAGGGTGAATATGGTGTAAATACTGTGTACACATGAATGTGAACTGAAAAAGATACCTATTGAAACTATTTCTAGTATGGGAGAGGGAGGAGATAAAGGAGAGCAGTAGAGGGAGTGAATTCAATTATGATATATTTGATACATTGTAAGAACTTTTGTAAGTGCCACAATGTATCCCAACCCAGCACATCAATAAATTATTTTTTTAAAGTCATAATTGCATTCTTGAAATATTCTGCTAAATAACATTCTGTCATGCCCCAAAAAGTTATTAAATTTTCTTTTTTCTCATTTAAAAAAAGAATATTGATTTAGTTTAACTCTAGAGTTCTTTTTAAATATTTTATATTCTATTACAATGTATGTAGGTAATCAAAAACTGTGAATTCAAACTATTTTTGTCAATAGTACACATATCCATGGAAACAACACCAGGGATCTCTCTGTGTAGCTATGTTTATTTCAAACTTGCAAAAAGGCTGTTTTTCTTATCTTTTATGCTGTCATCAATATCAGAGAACAAGAGGGCAGAACAGGCTTTGTCCCAGAGGGGGATGGAGGTGACCCAAATAATGTATACACATGTAAGTAAATGTAAAAATGATAAAATAAAAATAAAAATAATTAATAATGAAACCAAGACTGTAAAATAGGTACAGTGTGTGTGTGGGAGGGTATTAGTACTAGCAGGGAGGGTGAAGGAAGGAGATCAAGGTGATAGTATATGGTAAATGGATTTCATATACCTATATGAAACAGAACTAAGAAACCTCTTGCAATTGCTTTAAGTGGGGTGGGGAAGGTGTTGAAGGGGAGAGACAATGGGAGCAATGTAAATAATGTACAACATAAGTCTAATTGGAATTATTAGTATGAATCCCCCTCTGTATAATGCATATATCCTAATAAAAAATTATAAAAAAGAAAAAAATGTATGCTGAATTTTGTAGAACATTAAAGAATGCTATTAAAATAACCCAAACATTAGGAAATAAATTTTAGGCTGCTGTTACCAAATTTTATCTGAGATCAACATTTATATACCTGCCCCTGGCATTTTTCACCAATTACTTGCTTTCCAGTTCCATGCATACAATAATATAAAATTATTTTATAAACCTTTCAGAACTTCTTCCCAGAGAATGACAAAATTAGTAGAAACCTTAGAATACATTCTGAACAAAATTTTGAAGTAGGTGAAGTGCAGCAGTCTGGGTGGAGTGAAGAGAGGTAATTATTTTATCAGTGTGGAGAGTCATATTTTCAAATATTGTCTTTGCTGTAAACATTGTATTTTATATAATTCCAGCATATCCTTTTTTTATTACCATATATGAATTATACAAAGGAGTTTGATTGTGATATTTCCATACATGCACATAATGTACTTCTAGTCCTCTTTCCTATTGTTGTTTAAGCTATGTAAATCCAAACAGGGGAAACAGTTTATAATGAGCAACTAATTATTGTCTAATGAATTTTCATCATTCCAGAAGAATTTTTTTTTCCATTATCCCTGACAAAAATAGTTTGCTCTTAGTTTCAGATAAATTCTTTTCAAGCCACACTTCAAGGGAAATATTTTAGGCAGGAACAAAAGAAGTTCTCAGTCAAAACTTACATTATAATGTGTATAGGAGGGTATATGCAAATAAGCTAATAAATCTATTGTTAAAAAATCTCAATTCCATTAACAATACTGCTCACATAAGGTTTTAAATTAATTATATTATAGTTTCTGAATATAAAATATTTGACATTGAAAATTATAAGTTAAAATATTCCCTTTAAGTTTATTAAAAAAGAAACTCTGAACAAAGACAATTAAAATACACTTTGTAGATAGAAGGTATATGTTAGGTCCCTGGCATTGTTGGGACAGGCAGAAGGTCCCAAAACCAGACCCCACTGATTTATGACCACTTACCCAACTCCCCTGTTTGTTTCTGTGCTTGAAAAACACCTCAGGAACTTCCAGTTACTCAACTAGCCAGGCATGTCAACCGGTTCCATCTGGTGATCACAGATAATTGAAAACCAGAGACTCTCTCCCTCTCTCATGGTTTGGCCCCTCCTATAAAGTCCACTACCCAATTCAGACAAGTTGCCACACTCTGAATCTGAGAGGAACAGTCCTGCAGTCTGGTTCCAATAAATCTTTCTTTTCCACACATGCCATGGTCTTTATTCGGCAGTTCCTTACATCTGGTGCTGAAACCCGGGAGAGGTTAACAGGACGTTCCAGCCTGGGGCTGCTCCCTTGGCCTTTGTGTCCTACCCTCTCCTGAACCCAGACTGCTAAATTGACCCCATGTGCCTCCGGACTGTGGATTTTGGACCTTACTGCCTTGCCGGCTTTCCCATCCATCATTAGCATTTATCTTCCACTGCTCTCCACCTGACCTACTCCTGTCCTCAGACTTGGTAAGTGTCACCCTCTTCGGGGCTGCCTGCTCTGTCTGGTCTAGTAGTTGTGGAGCCACACCAGGTACACCTCCTATGCCCGCTGGGGTGCCCCTCCACTTAGCATGGGGATACCTGGCTGACCGGTTGGGCATTCTCTACGAATGGCAACCCAGGCCAGGGACATCTGCCCTTGGGAACCCATTCAGGTGGCACTTCCCCCTCTCTCTCACTCCATCACTCTCTCTCTCTTGCTCTCCTTCCCTGTTTTCCTTCTTTCTGCCTAGGGTGAGAGCTTGACAGCCTCTCCAGCTTACTTTGACCAAATGGCAACCAGATGATCCTGCTCTCCTTGCCTGAGTCACGTAAGGGAGGCTAAATCTTCACCTAGATCTATATTGGACTGAAGAGTAAACTCACCAAGGCACCCCCCCCCCCTCTCTCTCCTTCTACATATGGGGACCTCCCACTCTACATTAGATGTGTCCACTGGGATGCCTTCTCCTCACCCTCCCTCTTGGTCTCCAAGACAGTATAAAACCTAAGTGACTGATCTATTACTGCAATGCCATTTGGCTTCAATACAAGCTAGATAATCATTCACAATGGCCTGAAAATGGTACTTTTGATCTTCACACACTTCTAGATCTTGACAATTTCTGCCATTGCAAAGACAACTGATCTGAAATTCCATTCATCCAAGCTTTTCTTTCTCTCTGCTTTCAACCTTCCCTGCTCCAATCTTGTAATGCTGTTCAAATCCTCCTTGCCAGGGACAAACTCCCCTCAAAGTCTGTGTCTCTCCCTCCCACTGAACCCCTTTCAGAAGACTCTTCTCTTACTTGTGACCTCACAGGCTCTGTCTGCCCACCTCCCAACTCCTCCTGCCAGTCCTTTATATCAATCTCTTCTCCCCCCTTATCCTCCCATGACTCAGACCTCCTTTCTTCCACCCCTGCTTGCTCTCCCAAACAGCTACCACCCTGTTCCCCTTCTACAGTAGGCATTATTGACCCTGAGACATTGGCTCTTCAGGAACCAACACTGCCAGCCTTGCCCTCAGCCCCTGCTACATCTTTACCTTTCTCCTCCCCACTGGGTCTCATAGCCATTCCCATACCTGCTTCCAAGCACGCTCAGCCCATCTATACCCACTCTGGGAGGTGGCAGGCACTGATGGCATTATCAGAGTTCATGTGCCCTTTTCCATGACTGATCTCTCTCAAATAGAAAAGAGACTTAACTCCTTCTCTAATGACTCAGCCTCCTATGTTAAGGAATCTAAATAACTAACCCAAATGTATGATATGACTTGGCATGAGACCCATCATCCAAGGATGGAATAATTATTCTCAACTCTCATTTTATTTCCCAATCCTTCCCTAATATTCAAAGAAAAATTAAACAGGCAGAGGATGGTCCTCAAACCCCTTGGGGAGATCTTGTGAAAATGGCACTTAAGGTATTTAATAACTGAGATGAGACTTGAGACCAGTGAAAGGCCCAGCTCTTGATGGCTGCCCTAAGGCCACCTCCTCCAACTTCTAAAAGGGCTGGACAACAACACAGACCTCCAAGGACGTGCTTCAAGTGCAACCAGACAAGACATTAGGCAAAAACTGCACTTCACCTCATCTGCCACCAGGACCCTGTCTACAATGTGGCCAGAGTGGACACTGGAAGGATGACTGTCCCTCTTTGTTTCTGCAAGGTAGGTCACTCTCCCACTCCCACTCTCAACAGAGTGAAGGCCTCACAGACCTCTTCAGCCTGGTGGCAGAAGACTGATGTGGCCCTGGGACCTTGACCCCCTTCAAGATCACCTTGGAGGAGCCCAGGGTAGCAGGTAGGCCTCAATCACCTACTTGGTGCTATCTGACTTCTCAGGTAAGCTTTATCCTTCACAGAACAGATCTCCATGGTGGGGGTGGACAGTCTCCTTCACCAGCCAAAAATGAAAGACAGTTTTATTTAAATTTAAAATTCTTATAGAGGTTAATTTTAAACAACTGGAAAGGATATAGATAGGTAAACTTCAATGTGTGACAAAGTTAAAGTTGCCTATAATCTAAGAGCTGCCTAAAAGATTTTTAAGGTCATGTCACACTAAAATCAAATTCTCTATGTCTATAAAATAACAAGGTTACCTTAATATTGTTCTGCTCTGAGTAACATCTACAAAAAAAAACTATTATAGGGAAGCATTTTATCAAAGTAATTATTTGTGTTTTCTGTTGACCTTGTCAAGCTTTAAGTATTACTAAATCAGAGTTCATTTACATATTTGCTCGTTTCTTACATGACCACCTTGTAACAGTGTTGTGCCTATACTTTATCTAAATATGGTACAAACATTTACAAAGTTAAAATGTAAATTTATATAAAATAATAGGCTAAAACTCTCTTTTATCCAAAAATGTTACATTTAACCTGCATCCTGGCAGTCAGCCCTTGTTTGCCTTTAAAGATTCCACAAACACTTCACAGCAACTAACCTAGACAGTTTTGACACAAGAGTTTAAAGACAGACATCATCTTTTTGAACAGACCCTAACCAGAGACTTATTAGGTTGGCAGTACCCAGAGACCACCCTTCTTCAATATGTTGATGACTTACTTCTGTGCAGAGCCACAGAGCCCCTCATCTGCAGGGCAACTGAGTCCTTTTTAAAATTTTCTGGCCTTGGGGATACAAAGTCTCTAAAGAAAAGGCTCAATTATGTCTCCCACAGGTCACCTACCTAGGTGTGGTCTTAAAGGGAAAGACTCCCCAAAGCCCTTCCTTCTTGAGCCCCTTTGAAATAATGTATGGCCACCCATTTCTCTTAGAAAACTTGCCTCCAACAGACCCTGCTTTTCTGGCTGACTATCTGCTTTACCTTAACCTTCTCAGGGAACTTCTCAGAGAGCATACAGACCAGATCCTGACCCACCCCTCAGAGAACCCTATAGCAATTTCTGTTAAACCAGGGGATCTTGTTCTCCTAAAGGATCTTCAACCCTCTCCATTGGGAGCTAGGTGGACCAGCCCTCATCTGATCATCCTCATAGCTCCCACCACTGTCAAGCTCAATGGGATCCCCCAGTGGCAGCACCTTTCAAGGATAAAACATTGCCCACCAACCTCAGACTCTTCCACTACAGCAAAAGATGAGTACTTGTGGGTACTGCTGGGTCCCACATGGCTACCCCTCTCCTGCAAATTCTTTCCCTCTTCCACTCCTACATAAGTTCTTAGTCCTCATCTGGCTCTCAATTTTCTGGCATAGGTGAATTAAAACACTAGTAGGGGCAGTGATCCTAATTCTGGGAGCATGCACAATACTTCCCTGCTTCCTTCCCTTGGTTGTACAATTTATTAGGTCTATTATAGAGGCTACAATAGAAAGAAAAACAGCTGCACATGTAATGATGCTATGGAAATACAAATCCTTAAACCAGGAAAATGCTCTTTAACCCTAGATGCCTCCAGGATCATTCAGGGAACTCAGCAGACAGACTTACCACCAGATGCTACTACAACCTTTTCCCAACAACTGGCCTTGTCTGCAAATGCAGCCTGGGAAAAACTGTCAGCCTCCACTCCTGTGCATCTCACAAATTTCCAAATTCCAGCTGAACCCCCTTTAATGATGACCCCACTCAGCACGAAGCAGCTAGATCAATCAGCATCCATAATACCAAAAAAAGGCTGGAATGTTAGGTCCCTGGCATTCTTGGGGTGGGCAGAAGATCCCAAAACCAGATCCCCTGATTTATGACTGTTTGCCCAATTCCCCTGTTTGTTTCTCTGCTTGAAAAACACCTCAGGAACTACCAGTTACTCAACTAGCCAGGTATGTTGACCTGTTCCATCTGGTGATCACAGATAATTGGAGACCAGAAACTCTCTCCCTCCTCCATGGCTTGGCCCCTCCTATAAAGCCCACTACCCAATTCAGACAAGCCCCTGCACTCTGAACCCAAGAGTGACAGCCCTGTGGTCTGGTTCCAATAAATCTTTCTTTTCCATATGTGGTGTGGTCTTTATTCTTCAGTTCCCTACAGTATAAACTATTCTTCAGATAATTTTTGAGTTCATTTAATCAAAAACTTCAAGGTCTTAATTATGAAACTTTTCCCAACTTTTTCATTTCTTGTGCTTGAATCTCCAATTAAATATCTTTTGTTTAGAATTTGAAACTCATTTTCTCTTGGCTAGTGTCACATTTCTTAAAAAATACATGTTGTAAGGCAAAAACACATTCTATCTCTTGTTTTATGCAAGCACCGGCTATAAAAGTCTGAATGTTATGTCTACCTTTAACAACAGAGTTTGGCAACCTGAATAAATTAAATATATATACATTTTTGTATGAGTATATGTATAATATGTACATATGAGCATATATATATATAAAATCACTGGGAAAATAACTGCAGAATATACATAGTTTTCATTTTAAAGAACTTGTACTACAAAGATTTTATTTATTCAATGGATTAAACTAATAATCAAAATTTGAAATCAATATTAGAAATAAGATTATATACTCCTCACATATTTGGAAATTACATAGTATCACTATAAATAATTTATGTGTCAAAGAACTCTCAATGAAAAATTTAAAAATATATTGAACTAAAAAAAAAGAAATGCAACATTTCAAGACTAGTGGAATACAGCATGCCAGTGCTGAGTATCTAAGCAAATATATAAATATATTCTTTCTATATATATATTCAGGAATAAATTATATCTATGTCTATATACATTGTATATGCTTATAAGAAGATTGAAACATCAATGATATGACTTCTCCACATCAGACCCTAGCAAAGTTACAGCTATAAAACCCAAATAATATAAAAGAAAGCCAATACTAAAGGTAAAAACAGAACTTAATGAAATAGAAAGCAGATATATGACATTGAAAAATATAAATTTTCTGTCTTAGAATTTTTCAAACAAGACAAAAAGAAATTACCAAAATCATGATTAAAACAAGCATGTCACTACAGATAAAAAAGGACACTTAAATATCAATAAGAAGCTATTTTAGGCAATTGTACATATCAATGAACCAATTAAGGTAAAATTGGCAGGGCTGGAGGTGTGCTTCAAGCTGTAGAGCACCTGCCTAGCAAGCATGAAGCCCTGGATTTGAACACCAGTACTGCTAAAAATAAGATAAAATTCACAGATTCTAGAAAAAAAGTTTTAATAAATCATATTTTATAAGAAATTTCCCCATACTTTTTAATAAATGAAAAAAAGACATTTTCTGAATTACAATACTTCTTAAAGGTAAAAACTCATGAGGAAAATTACATAATCTGGTAACATTTAGCTATAATGGATGTACAAATACACCACACTTAATGGTAAAATAGTAATACATTTTATGGTAATTTAAAAGAGACAAAATATGTATTCTCACAATTTCTACTTAACATTATATTACATTTCCTATGTAATAATATATGAGAAGAAAATGAAAAATCTGTAAAGAATGGAAAACACAAGTTAAAACTGTCATATTTGAAGATGACTTGATTTTGTACATTGAAATATTTAAAAGAATTCATATTAATAACATGAATTAAGCATGCATAATTAAATATACTAAAGTTATTTAAAGTAATAAGTAATAAGTAAATTAAAAGCACTCTTGGATGCAAGGTCAATATATCAAGTGAATTATAATTCTTAACTACTAACAACAAAAATTGGTATTGAAATTGAAAACAATATCATATATAATAGCAGCGAATATGTAGAATAACTAGGAAAAAATTTCATAAAAGCTGTGCAAGCCCTCCACATTGGAAACTACAAATCATATCTGAGGGAAAATACATAGTAGCTAGGTAATTGGGGAAATATTCAAAGTTCATTTATTGGATGACTCAGTATTGTTAACATGTCTGTCCACAGATTTTTCTCAGTTCTGAAGACTGTAACTCCAGATTGAGAAAACAAAGCACATGACCTAAACTGAATCAAAAAGAGTGTTTCATTTCTTTGGCCCCAACAGTGGAATTAGTTGTGCTATTTGACTTGGTCATTATAATTAGAGGGCTCTCAGAATGGTGGGTGTGGAATGTTATCACATAAAATAGCTCCTTCTCCAGATGGATGAAAGTTAGAATAATGTTCTTTGCATGAACTCCTGGCAGCCATCTTTTTACTACTTTGAGCTGGGGCTGAAGACAGTGGGTCAATTTAGGATGAAAGCTTCACTCTGAAAAGAGTTGCAGAAAGGAAAAATCAAGCTAGTTCTCGGGTGAAATCGTTAAGACTCTGAGTCAGTCCTTTACTGAAGTGCTTGCTAATGCTGGATATTTTTGTTTTTTGAGCTAATAAATCCCCCTGATTATTTAACTTTTTTGTTGGAATCTATGTATTTTGAAATGTCATTTATCCTACAGAGACTACAGACTCTAAAATTACTTGCCATTATAATGCTAAATAAGATATATTGTTACAAATAGGCATTTTTGATGACCAGTTGATTTATTCTACTTTAAAAGCCAAGGGAAAAAGAATCTTTTAGAAGCCTCTTTTTTACCTGTATCCTTCAACATTACAGAATGTCTCAGTGCTTCGGAAATGCCGTGTACCCTGAAAGAATTTGCCTCAGAGACAGGACTATTGTGATTGATGAATATCTCTTGGAATAGAAAAGACTCCAGCTACATATTGAAGAATTGGTAATATTTGAATAAGTAGAAGAGAATGGGGAAAATTTTCTAGGAAAAAGTATGAGTTGGTTAATGGTATAGACAAAGAAATAAGCAAATTTATTTTCAGACAAATCAATACATTTCAGATGGACTAAGTAATCACTTTGGAAAATTATGGGACAAAAATTTGGACAGTAAGATCAAGGCAGATGCAGCAAGTTTTATTTGGTTTCAAAGAAAATGAAAAGCATCAAACATCACTTTGGAACTGATGAGAGAATGGAATTCCAGTAGAAGTCCTTGCAGTTAAAGCACAAGTAGTGAAAGTGGCTGGGCACAGGGAATTTTGGGACTTGCCAATCACAGGAAATCTTAAGAAACAAACTGGGACAAAATGTTCAGTAACTCAATTGAATCCATATCACTATGCATGCTATTTTTTCCCCATAGCATGCCCCTCACCTTCCTTTTAGTGGCAAGTTTTAAAAATACATCCAGTTTTGTCTTTCAGTTTAACATCCCTAAGTCTCATTTTCCTCAGCTATGAAACAGGGACAAATAATAATATTTATCTCTTAAAATTGTATTATATTTAAATTGCTATAAGATATAAAGCACATCATATAAAATTATAAGTAATAATTAAGCTTCAGAATTACACATTTTTATGTATAATGTATGCATAATATCATCAGTAAAATGATACTAACAATAGCAATATAATAACTGATAACTGTACAGTTATTATATTGAATAGCTACTATGTGCCAATCATTGGGCCTATACTTTTACATAGGGTATCTAATTTATTTCTTCTAATGTATCTAAGAGAGTTTTATGCCAATTGTACATGTTATAATAGTGAAGCCAAGAGAGTTTAAGTGGTTTCCTCAATGCTATACAAGCAGTACAGCTTGAATTTCAGTTTTGAGCTACTGGACTTTTACCCACGGAGTGTAGAGCCTCTCATTTAGACTTTACATAAGAATATTATTGTAGTTAATTGTTTACATATCAGAATGGAGTTTAAGATTTGTTGATTATATAAAAAAGGTATATCTGTCTCATCTTTCCTGTGTAATTCTGTACCTAATACCTACAATAAGTGTTTAATGAATGTCAGTGTAATTGAATTGAATTTATGGTAAAACAGCATATCTTCCAATACTGAACCTCCACATTTTTTCCAAGGCAGACACATTTGTGGAACACCTATGTGTTTTCATTTGACATTACAAAACAATTACACAATAGTTATAAGAAATTGGATAAATATACAGATATGTTTTTCTATGTTAATAAGCCAATTTAGTAACAGTGTTTTACAGATGGCATAATTAAGTAAATTTCCTTCCACTCAAGAACTAAGCTTCAATAATGCAAAGAAAGTAAGTCAATTTAATGGCTTATTTCAATTGACCAAGTGTAAAGTAAAACATCAATTTTATGGTTAAAAACATTAATAAAAACACACTTTACAGCTACCAGTATTTGACAGCATTGACAAAATCATGAACTCTCAAGGCTTATTAGCACTAAACAGAGATATTAAAGTTTGTGAATTATACTTAACCACCTTTTAATAAGTGGAACACAGATCTTTACTTCTTTTAGTATTCTTTGTAAGTTCACATTAATTACTGAGAAATCACTTTCTATTATTTTCTGATCCTTGATTGTTGTAGCATTCTTCATACTTAGGTCAATTATCTATCAATGACATATTTCATTGTCTCATTATGGAGGATACCTTCAACGTACTTCAACATGCTAGAGATCTAGAAAATGCCAACCAAAAATTTGTCTATTCTACTTCTACAGTTGGTTTTAAAAGGTACATAAATGCTCAATACTTTTAAGAAGAAGTAGTTATTGATTGAAGAATAAACTAAGGTACTTATACTCACCAGAGTTTAAGAATATTAAAAATTTAAAAAGATTCTAGATCATATAGTTAATTTTTATGAAGCACAAGTTTCTCAAAAATATGATTGAAATCACAAATTTCTGAAATGATTAAACATTGTAATAAGTATATTTAAAAATTGTAAATCATTATTTACCAAATTAAATTTTAGTAAGTACATCAGAGGGACAATGAAGCTGAACAGTTTACATGATAATCTTACACTTCTTTTGAGGATGTGTGCATTTCATTTTAAGTTGATTAAATCTTTTCTTTTACTATTTCTTATAAAATTGTTTTGTGTATGAAAATTATCCTAATGAGAAAAATATGGAACATGTTTAAGAGAACACTACTCTCTAGTCTATAATTTTAAACTAAATATTAAAAGGATAGCTAGCATTCTGGGACTTGTGAATAGAAAAATTACTTTGAAAAATCTTCCAAGTGGCCCATGCATTTGCAATAAACAATATAGTTCATTTAATGAATGGTAAGGGAGAAAGATATTCCCATATTTGTCTTATCTGCTTTTAAGTATCAGTCAATTGTGTAAAATTGTAAAGCTTGTTTTACTTCTAACTTGTACAGTTCCAAAACTATTCAGAAATTAAGCATAGCTCTCAGAAACACCCTGAAACTGTGTACCCTATATCTTAGACTATATTCATATGCTAGGAAAGTGCTATTTAAGTGGATAGAGAATATAACTTCCATTCGCAACAAAAATATGCACTTAAAAATAACCTCAATACGATGCTGGAAAATGATGGATTTTAATGCACTTTCTGTTCCCTCTTCATTCTAAAATTTTGTGTTACTATATTTTACTATCATGAGACTTTATGTCCTTGAAATCCAAATGTTCTCGTTAACACTATAAAGCAAGATCCAGAGACTATTGAGCAAGTTCCTGACATTAAAATATCAAATCATTTGGTTCAACAACTGTCATTATTACAATTTTTTGAGAAAAATATGGTTTTGGAGATCATGCTTACAGAACATACTCATGATTTCAAACCCACACGATATT
The DNA here is from genome assembly GCF_047511655.1 of Castor canadensis. Classification (NCBI taxonomy): domain Eukaryota; kingdom Metazoa; phylum Chordata; class Mammalia; order Rodentia; family Castoridae; genus Castor; species Castor canadensis. The sequence goes on along the minus strand of NC_133389.1, from coordinate 136,410,850 downwards.
TTAATTCCATAAGGTGTGTGGGTGGTTATTTCAGATTGACATAGTTTTGTGTTATTTTTTACATGCAAAATTATTATCAGATGGAGGGGAAATTAAATATTCTGAATGTGACAAAAAACTCTCAGTGTTCTTGATTTATATTACCAATTTCTAACTACTGCTAAAATAATCCATTTTTGGAAAATGAACAACCTAACAACATCTTAACAAAAAATAAAAATAGAACTTCTTGAAAATATCCAAAGAAAAAATTTCTGTTAAAGGGCTCAATGTGTAAATCTGAGAAAAACTGCTAAATGATCTATAGTTTAATCAAGCAATTCACTCGTACTCATTGACAGAAATATTTTATGAAATTCAAACTTTACTTTTGTATATGTGAGTACTTTTAGGCCAATTGTATGATATATTTTTGATACACATTTTAATAATGGAATAAATACAATACAGATTTTGTCTTTACTTTTAAGTCACTGAATATCTCAAATGATAGAAAATTAACTTTTTGTTGTTAATCAAGGATGTTGGAATATGTTTATGAATGACTTAATATAAAATAATATAGGATAAATTCAATAACTCTCAATGTCCACTATTGTAAGATAACCATTATATCCTATGTTGTGTCACATATTTTGTCAGGTTATCATAGATATATGCATGATTTTTAAACAACAGTAAATTTATAAAACCATTTAAAAACTAGTATGTTAAACACTACTAAAAATTTACACTGTCATAGAAAGAAATGGTAGCTTCATATTCCTGATTACTACATTCCTCCATGATAAAGACTTAAATTTTTTTTCCCTAATGTGTTCTGGGAAATATAGGTTATCATTAATGCTTTATTTTTGTATTTTTCTGAATTCTAGCGAAGGGAATGGATTTGTTCATTTCTAGTATTTTGAGATTTGTTTACAAAAGTTCATTTATATGTCATATCTCTTCTGTGAATGTCCTATCTACATTGTAATGCAAATTTTTATCAAATTTTTTTAGCTTTATTTCCATATTGAAGTTTGTGCCACGTTTCTACCTTTAGCTTCCTTTTCTGTCAACATGATACAGCTTTACAAATTTTTCTCCAAGTCTGTAAATATTAAACAGGTCAGAGCAGTCCCTTCCCCTTGGTCAGGTAAACACTACCACCACGGCACCATGATTCAAGTCTGCAGTGCCACAGAGCCACACGTCACTGGAGATGAGATTCCTTCTTTAAATTCTCAGATGCCTATTGTTTCTGCAATAAAGCTATGTCTGTGTCCGTTTGTATGAGAAAGGAGACATCATCTGCATTTCTCATCTCATTAGCCCTTTCCAAGATCGCCAGCTCTCATTACTCCAGTAACTAAATTACTTCAGCCAAAACTTCAGATGAATTCAGTGAGAGGTACTAGTTATTATCATTACTGAAAAACCCGTCTATTTAAAAATAAATTCAAACTGTTTCTTCACAAAACAGGACCAAAACCCAAATCCAGCTCTACAACATTGTAATGAACCTGTTTTATGTTAGATTATTAAACATCAAGTAAAAAATTAGGGTTAAGCTTTCATTCTCCTGACCCCTGAGAGCATTAGCTCTCAGTTAAGTCCATTTCTTACTCACTGTTCCTGACAAAGCAACATTCATCTGCTCTACAACGTGGCCCATGCATTTAGCCTCTGATGAAGCAACTTTGCTTCTGTTCCTGTCAACTTCTCAGGGGTAGTTGGCTTTCAATTCTAACGGATGGGGAGTTCTTTTGCTCCAGCTGGGATGAGACCAAGGGCCATCAAAGCTTCAACCCCATAAGGCTGGCTGAGGACTTTGACGTGGGTACTTTGTACTCCAACTTTTCTCTGCCCAATCCAATTTGTAACCCCTTCTCACAAGCATTGATAACACTCCACAATGAATTCTTGAACTTAAATCTCTACCTTCTACTCCATTCCAGGAAACTTTCTTCTAAGATATAGAACTTATATAGATGCCAATCACTGAGCTTTAAAATTTGTTTTACTTTTTATTTTGGTCGTACTAGGGATTTGAGCACAAGGCCTTGTGCTTGCCTCTGTAACAATTTAGAGATATGCCTCTTGTCCTATTTGATTGGTTTATTATTTAGATCGGGTTTCATGCTCTTTTGCCCTGGAGTTGATCTCAGACCACATACTTCTACTCTGCCTCACCTACAGGTGTAATGACTTGGTCTTTGTTTTTAAGATATGGTCTTGTTGATTTTTGCCCAGGCTGCCCTCAAACTGTAATCCTAAGCATGAAGCACTATGCCCTGCCATCCACCACCTATCTTAAACACAATGGTAAAACATGCACTTTGAACTTAAAATTATTATTCTCTTAAGTGAATCATGTTTTGATGGAGGAAAAATTTAAGCACTGGGAGCTGTAAGTTAACAAAATAGCTTTATGAAACAATAACAAAAAGTAGAAATCACTACCAAGAAGAGCAAAAATCAATCACCATCAATACTTTACAACAAAATAGTCAAACAGCCAATTACCAATTTTGTAAAACCATGATAGAAGAATTCAAGGATATATTTTAAATGATAATTTATCCAAATACCTAAAAACACAGAACTGACCACAGGAATAAAATCTCTATCATCCAGCAGATGATTATGTACAAGGCTCTTCTAATTTTAATTAGTGATAAATTAGACATACAAAACATATTCTATCACCACAAAGTGAAAATATCTTTATGGCAGTGGGTTGTCTAAAGGTGGCTATCTGGTCTAAAATATTTCAAGGTTAAAGAAAGAGACTAAATGTTTCTGCACAATAAAACCTATGTGAAAGGCATGGTTATGTAAAAAGTCTGTGATACAGCGAGTAAAGCATAACTTAAAAAATTAGCAAGCCTCAGTGTAATTACAAATCCTATTTTTTTATTGATGTGCTAGGTGAGAGTACATTGTGGCATTTACAAAAGTTCTTACTATATATCAAATATGCCATACTTGAATTTACCCAACCACCATTCTTTTTATTATTTATTGTTGTGCTGGTGGGGGTACATTGTGGCATTTACAAAGGTTCTTACAATGTATCAACTGTATCATACTTGAATTCATCCCTTCTTTGGCTCCCCTTTATTGCCCTTCCATTCATGGAACAATTTCAACAGGTATCATTTTTGCATTTACATACATGTGTAAGCAGTACTTAAAAATTGTAAATCCCTCTTAGAGAAGTAATGAGATCCCTGGTCCTGACCAAAACCAAAAATCAATATATTGGTAATCTATGTCATGTAAAGTGGGCTACTCAGAGGTAGATATAATTGACTTATTTTTATAATATTAAGCAAACAAAGGCAGATCTCAATAAATATAAACATAAAGAGGTATAATGGAGACTGTAGAAACACTGCAAATTACTTAAAATAGATGCTGCTGATGTTTTAGAATAGGTTAAACTATAAATGTTGTAACATACTATGAAGACTTACATTTCTGCATTATTTGTCTCCAAGTTAGGATATAATCATTTCAAAATTACCAGTCATATGTAATAATTAACTGCACTATAAATGGCTAAAGAAAAGCTCATTTATTCAAAATTTAGTTTTTTAAATTATTAACTTCCAAACTTTTATTTATTATATTTATATACACATATTATTATATATGAAAATTTCATTAAACATACAATTGTAGGTGATTGTCTTCAAATACATAAATTATTAAGGTTTATTCATTAAACATATAAGTAAAAACTTTTAAAAGTCTCTTTTAATATTCCCTCTGTATATTCATACTATTGCCATCTAATTTGCATATTAATAGGTTATTTTAATAAATTCTAATATCCTAAAGTACTGAGAAACACTTCATACACTGTAGAACTTTTGGTTAATATATTCGTATTCTGAACTGGAGGACTTATTTATTAGTCCCACTGCATACTCTGCCATTGCTTGTCTAACACTGCATCTTTTCTAATATTCAGTGTTTAAGACATCATAATAAGTGCTAACTAAAATAATTCTCATTTAGCTATTTCCAAAATTCACTTCTCTCGCATTTTTATATTTGCTGTGCAAATGATAGGATTACCAATTTGCTTCTAAGTGAGTGTTTTCCCACAAGGCACATTAAAATGTACAAGTATATTGAGATAATTTTAGAAAGTAAAAAAGGATAATAAGCCATGATTTTTTCGTATAACAATGCAGTCACAGTTGATGAGCTAAAATAAGTTCTGATGTAAACAGAGCTTTACAAGCATTTATCTGCTCTTTATTACATCCTGCTAACATCAGGCTTTACTCCCCCTCCTATAACACAGATAACTATATTTTATCCTTAGTTCCAATCACTAGAATTTAATGAATCACATTATCTACATTTTGTCATGAAGTCTGTCTCTTTTTGGGAAACAATATGATAGTTTATAGTTGAGCTGAGGCTTTAATTAAAGCCAAATTTTGAGACTTACACATTGAAATTCAGTTCAAAGTAAATTATTTCTGTTCCAATTAACCTTGGTTGCTAAAATCCACTCCTCTTAAATTCAATCTTCCCTACATTGCCCTCATTTGATTCAGATGTTGCCATCCATCCTCCCTAACTCATGGGCAAGTCTGCCATTAAAGTCATAGTGAGTTTGATTATTAAGGAATGTTCCTCAATAGCCTTTTTAAGAAAGACATTCTCTCCAGAGACACACAATCGGGATGACACTATATTTGGAGACAGCAGGAATTAATTTAAATCCTAGCTTTGCCACTTATTACTTTTGACAAGTTAATAAACATATCTTAGCTTTAAGATATTTCGTTCAACTGGGAACTGAAATAATAATAGGTGACATGTTGGCATCTATTATGTCTTAGAATTTTTTCTAAACAATTTGTATTTAAACTCACAATAACCATAGGAGAGTGCCATTATTGGATACATATTTCCTAGATGAGTAAACCAGAGATAATAATACCTGTTTCTTATTCTTTAGGTTTTAAGAAAAATAAATTTCATTTATGCAAATGAAAATGTACTTTCATGACCAAGAGATATCACAAAATTAAAACATTATTATTATTCCTCTTCCTGACCCTTTTCTCGACTCTTGAACAACATGTCATATTCATGAATTTATTGCTATACAGATTGTTATATATTTGTATTGATTTACAAATTTATCTGCTTAACCTGTGAGATAACTTCAGAGAGAAACACAGGACTGATTGATCTCAGCAGTGTAATTTTGCAAGACATTCTACTAATTTGGTAAAAAGTGAAATGAATGGAGGAAAAAATTGCTGGAACACTGTAGGAGAAGAGAGGTAAGGAGGTCCTCTAAGATGCAGATGTGACAGGAGTACAAACATGTCAGCACCGTCCTTCTCAGAGATACCCTTTAGGTGAAGTCTTTCTAGAGTGAGACCTCAGTACTTAAGTGAGCACATAGAAATTATAGCATTGGAATTCCTTTCAAATGACATAGATCATAATCCAAAATAATGGCATTTTGTTTGCCATCGTTTCAACACTCAATGGTTACATTTCAATAGCAGGCACACATACACACAGATGCATGCAAGTGCAGATAGAAACAATCTTTCCATTTTAAGGAGTTTGTGGCACCAGAGCTTTTAGCAAATAAGAGGAGTAATAAATAAAGTGATCATTAACAATTGAAAGCATCTCCAGAAGAAACTCCTAACAATTCTGCTTCTAAGATAAAAACAATTTGCTTTCATTAGTGCTAAAGAGATTCAGTATTAGTGTCAAAATAGTATTATCAAAGTATCCCAATGGTGTTCTTAAGCCAGAATAGTACATTGAAAGGTTTAGAAATACAATTTTATGTTATTTTTCTCCTAAGAAATGTAGTCTGGGACAGATTTGTATTTCAAATCTGTAACAAAAATGTAATGTGAGTCTTACAGCTGGATTTACAGAGTAAAATAAATCAATATGATCAACATTCATTCATTTGTTCACACAGTAACTCTATAGTGAGTCATTATCTGAGCCAAGATTTTGCTGGCTGCTGGGGAAACAAACTCTAGTAAGTCATATGGCTTTGAGAGACTTAGAGTCTAATAGAAGAAGTAAATATAAAAATGGAAAATGTAAAATAGTGAGGAAATTACCAAAGTAGATCTAAGTATTGTTTAGTATACTGTAGTTTTCTAACCATTACTGAGGGCACGTAGTTGAATCTGATCTCCTGAAGACTTCATGAGTAAGTTTCTACCAGTAATACATCAAAGGAAGAGTGTGGTTTACACAGGTGAGATCTACAGAGAGGTAATGGGCAGTGCCTAAGCTGACCAGGAAGCGAGGTCAGGGAGTGCAGTGGATATAAAGGTGAATAAAAGCAGAACACTATATGCCAAATTATAAAAAGTAGTTTTGGATTAAAGATAAGCATTAAGGAGTGATGGCACTCAGCATGCTTTGGGTAATTGAACAATATCTTACCTTTGCTGAAAAGACCTTTTATTATCTGGAGTTCAGCCTCTTTTGTCTAAATGTGTTTAGCCTTTTAACTCGTTTCACCTATTATATCAATTCCTACTCCCTTCACTGGGTTTTGGTTCTCAATACCTAGAAACATCACCACCACTTATTCGATGCTTACTGCCCTAAAGATTTCAACTCCAAGGCCAATTTTAGAGTGAATATTCAGATAATTCAATCCACAATGTGAGTTAGATTTGCTATATGAAAATATAGAATGGTGCTCCTTAACTTATACTTGAATACTCTTTTCATATTTATTATATGAAAGAATGCTTCCTTCAACAGACTATGAGCTCCCTGAGAAAATGGTACCAAGTCTGACCTGTTCTTCAGAATCTGGTGGCAAAAGCATTGTTGTAGTAGCAAACATTTCTTTAATAAATAAAATTATAGAATATATAAAATATATAATGTAAATTATTAAATATATTTAATTCCTTGGTATTCAATTTCATGATAAAATTCATAATTTTAGTGCAATAATAGTAGAGGTTATCTGATTAAATACTATTACTTTTGACTTTCTTGCAGGTCATCTGACCCAGACAATATAAGAAGAGTTGTTAAAGAATTCTTGGAAATTTTCTGAAATTTCACCAGAAAAAAATACAAGGAATTTGGGTCCCTGTTGACCCTGGAGTCATTTTACCAGAATCCATCACCTTACTTTTGTAATTCTTTACATGACAAGTAAATTTGTACTGCTGTTAGTAAAATTAATCTAATTTCAATGAAAAGATATTCTGTAACTGAGGAGAAATGAAGGAAGAGAAACCAGTTAGGGAATATTTGAATAGTCCGTAGTATAATAATCTTCTAGGTGTATGGAAAAAGATATGCTAACCACAAGAGCCATTGATTTACTGAATTTGGCAAAAGGATGGCGGACATTTATTATATTGTTTCCTAGGAGAATTATTATAGCGATAGGGACTTTTATGAATATGCACTTTTTTGAATAAAATTTTGTAAAGATGCTTAAATTAAAAAACAATGATGGGATGACAAATAAAGGAGTTTGCTGCTTGCAATTGGAAATGTTGGAACTCAACAAACATGATGTGTCATTTTACAAGAACATTTCACAAACATTTTTTATCAGAAATATAAGGAAAGTTTATAAACACCCTGATATAATGGTGCCACATAGCCCTCTTTGGAAACTTTCTGTATTTTTTAACTCTCTTTTTATTAAGGTGAAATTCACATAGCATAAAATTAACCATTTTTAAAATGAACAATTCATTGACATTAGTATGCTCACAATACTGTGCAACCACCACCTCTGTCTAGCTCTAAAACATTTCCATCACCCCCCAAAAAAACCCCATAAACATTAGGCAGCCACTCCCAATTTTGTTCTCCATGAGCTCATGCAAATCACCAATTTTCTGTTTTTACAGATTGATCTTTTCTGCATAGTTCATATGAATGGAATAACAAAATTTTGTGTCATCTTTCAGTGAGAATCACACTGTAGTGTGTATCAATATATATTTTTGGATGACTATCAATTTATACCTTAAACTCACTTATTGGTTTATATGCATAACAGCATGTCCCTTTTCATTAAAGTGATTTTAATTCACCTATTTTACCTGGATCCCCAAAATCCTTCAGTGCTCCAGAAATAAAGTTTATTTCCTGTTGCAATTTCTTTGATTATGTAGTTCCAATTTCCTAAATTTTGTTTTGACTTTTAAAAATTTTTAAGTTCTTTTTTTATTAGCATATAATAATTGTACTGGGGCCCAGATATATTGTGACATTTACTCATAGGCTTATGGTATATCTTAATTACATTCAACACTTCCATCTTTCTGTCTTATTCCTTTTGTCCCCTTATTAGAACAATTTCAATAGGTTTCATTATTCTATTTTCATGTATGACTACAAGATATATAAACCATATTCACCCTCCTTTAGCCTATCCTTGTACTCTCCCCCTCTCTCTAGAATCCATCACTGGAAAGAACCTGTTTTAACTTCCTGTACTTCATTTTTTTAAAGTATATATTGATAGTTCAAGGAGGGTTTGCCTTGGTAATTCAGACATGTATATATGTGCTTTAATCAGATCAAATCCCTATAACTTACTCTTCCCATCTCACACCGCTCCCCCTTTTTATTTCACTCCAAAGAATTTGCGTGTTTGATTTCTTCTTATGGTATGTAGACAACTCTTATTCTGTCTTACCCAGTATACTTACCATTTCTCAATAAAAGTCCAGTAATAACTTTTGCCAGTTAAATGTTTTTTAAAAGGGATGTCTCTTTTTGAATTGAAAGCTTCTTAATGGGAAAAATCATGCAATTTATTTCTACATCATCCTATAAACATCTCAGATACTCTGCAAGTGATTGGGGAAAAAGTACAATTTACAGACTTTTAAAAACATTAAGGCTACTTTCCTATTTATAAAATAGCTGCACATAAGTTATCTCAATTTACTTGTAGGACCCAAGGAGATGGGCTGGATGGAGGTTAATATTCCTTCCTATTTTATTATCATCATCATTTTTTGGATTTAAATCCTTACTCAAAGACGATTGGCAATTGTCACTACTGAGGCTCAAAGCTGAGCTTCTGCTTATACAGTAGGCATGTATCTTAGTCCAAAAGCTTAGTAGAGGAGAAATGTAATTGACTTTATTTTTTGCAACTTGATTTACTTTGAAGTCTTTGGCTTAAATGCTGTAAATTCAATTAAACTGAGATCTAGGGGACTTGGCTAGGAACAAGACGGACAGGATGCAAGTGGTGAATTACTGTTTGTTTTCAATTTCATATGACCGTTAAGACAGCTTCAGGGATTTTCATCATTTTGTTCATGGGCTCCCTAATTGCCTATGTGCTTCTTGCTTATCTCTAGTCCTATTCACAAAATTCCCTTGGATTGCATGGCTTGAGCTCATACGTTCCCTCCCCCCGCCCCCACTCCCAGGAAAGTGTGAACATGCTGGAGCTCAGAAATAATTTACAAACACTTTAGCTGCCTATCCACCTGATTAGACACAGTTTCCTTTCCAAGATCTTGCACTGTTGACTGAATTAAACATAAAGAATTAGGAAAGAAATTCTGTTCAATTCATAATCCTGTCCTGAATGTGTGCTACATTCTATACACTTCTAGGCTCAACATATGTAAAGAGGGACCTCCAGCATTTATTTAACAATTACTTTTTTTCAGTCTTCTCATTTCCTCTATCCTTTGGATCTTTTATTTACTGTAAGAATGGGAATAGGGGATGAAGGTAAGCGAGCAGGAATCTTGTTCATTCCTAATGTATGTTCTTCCAGATTTTTACTCCAAGCCATTAATGTCTCCAGTATTCTGAAGAAGAAAGCCTTTTAAACACAAAATGTAGGAATGCCTTCCCTGCTTTTGCTAAGGAATATTTCCCCAGATGTAAGGAGACTAAAACTTGTTTAAAGTGCACGTAGATTGGGAAGGGGAGCATCACAAATGGATATTGATAGTTAGAAATTAGAAATCTATCATAATTTATAATGTGTATTTCAGATTTATTAAACCTGAGCTAAGATTGAGTGTTGAGTTGCCTTTGTTCCTTGGTCAAAGATCACATTACTCTATCAGTCTGCTTATTTCATGCTCTCTGCATCTGTCCATTTGTCTACGTTTCTATGCTTTTCAACCTACATTGACTTGATTACATCTGTTTCATAGAAGGCTTAAAGTCAGTGGTATCAGTCCTCAAAATTGTCCTTCAGTATTTTATGCTTAGTTTAGGTCGTTTGTTTTTCTGTGTGGACTTTAGAATTAGTTTTTCAGTATTGACAAAATAATTTGCTGAGATTTTGACTGGGATATTTTTCAACCTGTACATAATATTGACAAGAGTTGACATCCTTATAATATTGAGTCTTCAACTGACATTTAATATGATTTCATTTATAAAAGTCTTTGATTTTGTTCATTATCTTATTAGTTTTATTCTGTTAGATTTGCATATATGTTTTACTTTTTGGTACTGTATAAATAATTATGGTTTTATATATATATTATATAACTTTTGAACATTTAGATGAAATGGACCGATTTTATGGAAGGCACAAACTATCAAAACTGTTGTCAGTAAGTTTAGATAATGTGAATAGCTAATATCTGTTTAAAAATTTATATCAATAATTAATATCTTTCTCAAAACAAAACCACTAGTGGTTTCTACCAAACACTTAAGAAAGAAATGATACTAGTTATACACAATCACCTCCAGAAAATAGGAGAGATATGTATTTCAAAATATTATTTTGTACACTTTCAAGATTACAATGTGCAATCTATGTATACAAAATAACAATGTCTATTATTTTCTAAGTGTATATATATATACATATGTTTAAATTTCAAATTAAATTGTACTTTCATATATATATATATGTGTACTTATACAATAACCTTTATCTTAATTCCTTTTGTAATAAAACAAACATTAGTTTCAGGAGGTGTTTTTATGATTTTCTACATTGAATATTATATCATCTGTGAACAAAAGTTTTATTTCTTGTTTTCTAATAAGTATATTTTCATTGCCATTTCTTCTCCTCCTTCTTCCCCTCATCCTCCTCTCATCCTCCCTCTCCTCTTTCTCTTCTTCCTTTTCCTCCCCCTTTTGTCAATACTGAGGTTTGAATTGAGGGCACTGAATTTGGTAGGCAAGCACTCTACCATTTGAGCTGCATTCCCAGCTCTAATTGCTTTAGTTAACTTTTGGATAGGGTCTTGCTTTTTGCGTGGGGCCAGTTTCACATCGCAATCACCCTACCTATGTCTGGTATTACACCTGTGGACCACCCTGGCAGCTTTATTGATTGAGATGAGAGTCTCACTAATTTTTGCCTGGGTTGGCCTTGAACTGTAATCCTCCAGCTCTTCACCACCCAGGTAGGTGGGATTGCAAGCATGATCTACCATGCCCACCATAATTACCGTTTCCTGTATGTCAATAAGATGAAAAGCGGTGGTGGAACAGGATATTCTTGCATTTTTCTCTTACTGGGGACATTGTTGAGCTTCTCACCACTAAGTACAATGCCAGTTGCTGATTTTTGAAGATGGCCTTTATAATGAGCAGGTTCTCCTTTATTACTAGTTGGTTGAAAGGTTTTTTTAAAAAAATCATAAACACACATTTGAAATTTCTGAATTATTTTATGCATCATTTGATATGATCCTGTGAACCATAGGATCGTTATCCTATGGTCCTTATGGAGCCATTTTTATTACCTTATGGAGGTGGTTTACTTTAATGTCGATCTACCTAGTTAACCTTTAATTAATCAATACCCTGTGATGTAGTATATAACCATTCAATGTGTGCAATGTTATCTCTACAACATCAGATTCAATTGTGTTGACGTTATTTCATTGATAATAATAAGAGATGCTGAAGTGAAGCTATAGTTTACTGTAGTATATTTATCTGGTTTTGGTATCAAGGTAATTCTGGTGTTATCGAATGATTTTAGAAATGTTCTTCCTCCTATACACTGGAAGAGATTATAAAGAATTGGTATCACTTTACAATGGTTAATTTGCAACCATACAGATTAATTATTCTTCTAAAGCTAAGGAGATAAAAACTAATGTCCTTTTATTTCAGATATTGATACTGTGTTTCATCTCCATTTTTTAGCTTATGTATAGGTCTATCAATTTTATCAATATTTTCAAAATACTAGTTTTTGGTTTCATTGTTGTTCTCTATTGTTTCCCTGATTTTGACTTCACTAATTTTTGTTATAAATTACAATCCAAGCATTGTTTTCATCTCATAAACTGTGTACTTCAAATTCTATTTAGCTCTACATGTTTTTAAATTTCTCCTGAGCCTTCCTTTTGGCTCATGTGGTATTTAAAAGAAATCTATAGTCTGAAAATACTAAGTTTTCATGTTTTTGATTTCAACTCCATGTAGTCAAAGAGTATTTATTGTGTTACTTCTAACATTTTAAATTTATTAAGCTATATTTGTCCCAGAACATGGTGTATTTTGAACAGTATCCTGTCTGAGTTCATGAAAAATATGTATTCTGTTGTAGAATGGGAGATTATATAAATGACAATTAAATCAAGTTAGGTATAATTCAGTTCAACTCTCCTTTCTGACTTTCTAATTTCTTGATCATTTAGTTACTGAGAGAGGAACATTGAAGTCTCCAACTATAAAAGTATATTTGTTTATTTCACTTTTATGATTTATTAGTCTTGCTTCATATGTATATTGATTCTTTTGTTAAATGTACATATAATTAAATTTTGTGGATATTTTTACATCTTAATCACTGTATCCTCTTCTCTTTATGTACATTTTTCCTACATTTAAAACTTTTTTAGATGCTAGATTATTTATTAATAAATCAAATTCAACCTATTACAAATTAAAGCTAACCTTACATTCTTAAAATTTTAGAATAAAGACATATTTTTATATTTTCTTTCAACAACCCCAATTACCTAGGAAGATGTTCTCAGAAAGCAAGATTTAAGAGGATAACTACATTTGAATGTATGGAAGAAACAAATGGACAGGGCAGTGGAACTGCTTCATTCAGGAACTCAGAACTGTCTTAGAAAAGATCTTTTAAAGGTGACTTCAATGAAATAAAGTACACTATTTCAACACTTAGCTGTCAATAATATACATCACCATACCCATGAATGCTAGACAAAAAATGGACTATGAAACACTGTAGTACATTCAAGAAAAAGCATACATGAGCTGACACACCACTTTTATTGTGAACGATTTCTAAAACATATGTTATCCATTGCACATATCACACATCTTTCCTTCTTTTCTTTGTTGTATTCAGGAGCTTGTACTTGATAAACAAGCTCTTTGTCAGTTGAGCCACACTTCCAATTTCAATTTTTTGCTTTTTACATTTTTTTCATTATTTTTTATGAAGATATATTTGTTATACAGCTAGGGTTCATTGTGACAATTCAAAGTAGGTTTATATTGTACATTGGTTAGATCACCCCCACTGTCTCTTCCCCTTGACTCCCTGCATGCCCTACTTAAAACTATTACAAGAAGTTCCTTTGTTCTATTTTGTGTAAGTGTATGAAGTCCATAAACCATATACCCTCACCTTAATCTCCTTTCCGCCTCTTCCCTCCCACAAGAACCCACACACACACCATACATATTTTGCAGTCCTTTCCCTCATTATTAATATCTAAGTTAATGTTCAAAGGGGTTCCTCACTGTGAGAATACTTTACTTGATCCATTCTACCCCTTCTATTCATCTCCCTTACCTCTTTACCTCCCACCATGCACTTTCAAACAGATTTCATTACACACCCTTATATCCTCTACCTTCACAGATGGTAGGTTCTACGATATTGTCGATGCTCTAACCATCCCTTTTCCTTTCTGTCCTTCCTTGAGATCCATAGAGAGTTCTACTAATACAAATATGCTCTACATATGAGTTTGTGAATCATCATGCTTGTTTATGTGCATATGTTTATCTTTTAGATCTGTCTTCCATGTATGAGAGAAAACATGGGATCTTTGTCTTTCTGAGCTTGGCTTACTTCACTTAATAGGCAATTATGTAAGATTCTCTTTCAAACTACACTCCTTATGGCTGAGTAAAATTTCATGGTGTATATATACAGCATTTTCTTGATCCACTCATCAGTTATAGGGCACCTGAGTTGTTTCCAAAATTTGGTTATTATGAACAGTGCTGTGATGCACATTGATGTACAAGGTGTCTCTCTTGTATCCTGACTTTCATTCCATTGGGTATTTGCCCAGGAGAGGTATCACTGGATCACAGGGAAGTTCTATCTTTATCTTTCTGAGGAATCTCCATACTACTTAGTATTAGTTGTACTAATACTAAAATTACTATTACTTAAATTAGTTGTACTAATTTGCATTTCCATCAGCAGTGTATAAGTGTTCCTATTTTACCAAATCCATGCCAGCATTTGTTGTTGTTTTTGCCCTTGAATATGGTCATTGTAACTGGGGTGTAGTTCTGATATGCATCTCTTATTTATAGCATGAAATACTTCTTCATGTATTTTTTGGCCATTTGTTCCTCTTCCTTTGAGAATTCTCTATTTAATTCATGTGCCCATTTTTTCACTGGGATGTTACTTTTGCGGGGTTGAGTGTTTTGAGTTCCCTATAGTTTCTGGATATTAGTCCCTTATTGGATGAATAGCTGCAAAGATTTTCTCCCATTCTGTGGTCACTCTCTTAAGTCTGACTGCTTCTTTTGCTGTGAAAAAGATATTTTGTTTGACACAGTCTCATTTGCTCATTCTTTCTCTTAGCTGCTTAGCTTTTTGAATTCTATTTAGGAAGTCATTCCCTACTCTGATATGTTCCAGTTTATTTCCTACTACTTTCTGTAGTTGTTTGAATGTTCAGGCCTTATATTAAGATCTTTGATCCTCTTTGAGTTGGTACTGTACAAGGTGAAAGACAGTGATCTAGTTTCAAGTCCTCTACATGTGGATATCCAGTTTTTCCTGCAACATTTGTTGAAGAGGCTGTCTTTTCTCCATTGTGTGCTTTTGGCTCCTTGGTTGAAGATTAGTTGGCTGTAGATCTGTGGGTTTATGTTTGGGTCTTCAATTCTAATCCGTTTTGTGCCATGCTTTTTTCATTTTTATGGCTCTGTAGTATAGTTTGAAGTTGGAAATTTTGATACCTCTAGCATTGGACTTTTTGCTAATATTTGTTTTGGCTATTTCACATCTTTTGTGTTTCCATATGTATTTTAGGGTTGATTTTTCTATCTCTTTGAAGAATGTCATGGGATTTTATAGGGATTGCATTGAACAAGTAGATTTCTTTTGGTAGTATGGCCATTTTTACAATGTTGATTGTACTAAAATCCATGAGAATGAGAATCTTTTTATCTTTTGATGTCTCTTTCAATTTCTCTCTTCAGTGCTTTATACTTTTCATTGAAAAGGTCTTTATTTCTTTGAGGCTATTGTAGATGGTATTGTTTTCCTGATTTCTTTCTCAGTCTGTTCATTGTTGGTATATAGGAAGGCTCCTGATTTCAGTATATTAATTTTATTTCCTGATACTTTGCCAAAAGAATTTATGAATCTCTCAGTTTTTTTTGGGGGGGTGGAGTTTTTAGGGTCTTTTAGGTATAAGGATCATGTCACCTGCGAATAGGGATAGTTTGACTTCTTCCTCCCCTATATGAATTGCTTTTATTTATTGCTGTTGTCTGCTCTGGCTTGGAATTAGAAAACTATATTGAATAGGAGTAGGGAAAGTGGGCATCACTGTCCCATTCCTGATTTCAGCACAAATGGTTTCATTTGTTGTCCATTTAATGTAATGTAACCTATAGTTTTGTCATATATGTTGAGGAACATTCCTTCTATTCCTAGTTTCTTCAGAGCTTTCATCATTAAAGCTGAATTTTGTCAAACACCTTTTCTGTATCTATTGAAAGGGTTATGTGGTTTTTGTCCTTGCTTCTGTTTATCTGCTGTGTTAAATTTATAGATTTACATATGTTGAACCATCCTCTCATCTGTGTAATAAAATGGACTTGGTCATGGTATATGATCTTTTGGATGTGTTGTTGAATTCTGTTTGCAAGTATTTTGTTGAGAATCTTTGTGTCTATATTCATTAAAAATATTAGTCTGTAATTCTCTATAGGGTTTTGGAATGAGTGTAATACTGATTTCATAGACTGAGTGTGGTAGTGTTCCTTCTTCTTTTACATTTCTTGGAAACGTTTGGGGAATTTTGGTATTAGTTCTTTAAAGTATGATAGAATTCAGCCATAAATCAATTAGGTCCTAGACCTTTGTAGGGAGGACCATTATTACTTCTTTAATCACATTGCTTTCTCTAGGTCTATTATGCTATATGCATCAAGAAATCTATCCATTTCTTCTAGATATTCCAGTTTACTTGAATATAAGTTTTCAAAGTATTCACTAATGGTCCTCAGGAATTAGTTATTATTTGTGGTTATGTCCCCTTTTTCATCTTTTATTTTACTAATTTGTCTCTTTTCCCTCTTCCATTTTCTCATGTTGGCTAAGGGTTTGATGGTATTTTTAGTCTTTTAAAAGAACCAATTTTTAGGTGGCTCTATGGTGCAATGGATAGTGTATTAGACTTCTAGTGATGAAAAGAACCAAGTTTTTGTTTAAATGACAATTTGTATAGTTTTTTTTGTTTTGTTTTGTTTTTTCATCTCCATCTTATTGATCTCAGCCCCAATCTTTATTATTTCTCTCCATCTGCTAGTTTTGGGTTTTGTTTTTTCTTGTTTTTCTAGAAGCTTAAGGTGCATTATTAGGTGGTTTGAGAAGTCTATGTTTATTTAATGTAGACATTTATAGCTATAAATTTCCCCTTAGCATGGCCTTTGCTATGTCCTACAGATTCTGGTTGGTTGTATTTTCATTTTCATTAGATGGAACCTTTTGATTTCCTTGGTCACTCACTAGTCATACAACAGTATGTTGTTCAGTCTCCATGTGTTTGAATATTTTCTGTGGCTTATCTTGTTGTTGAGCTCTAGTTTTGTTCCATTGTGATCTGATATGATACAAGGAGTTATTTCAATTTTCTTAAATTTGCTGAGACTTGCATTGTGTCCTAAAATATGATCTACTTTGCAGAAATTTCCATGAGCTGCTGAAAAGAATTTGTACTGCATGGTGGTTGGTGGTTGGAAGGAAGACACTGTAGGTGTCTTTTATGTCCATTTGATCGAACATGTCAATTAGTTCTGAAGTTTCTTTGTTGATCTTTTGCCAGGATGACCTATCTATTTGTGACAGTAGAGTATTCAGGTCTCCTACTATTACCGTATTAGGTCTGTCTGTATCTTTAAGTCCATTAGTGTTTTTTAAAGTAGTTGGGTGCCCTATGTTTGGTACATATATGCTAAGAATTGATCTTTCCTCTTGATGAATTGTTCTTTTAATCAATATGAAGTGGCATTCATTTTCTCTTTTGACTGATTTTAGTCTGAAGTTTACTTTGTCAGATATAAGTATAGCTACTTCTGCCTGCTTATGGGGTCTATTTGATTGGAAAACCATTGTCCACCCTTTGAGTATAAGCCAGTTTTTGTTTCTCCCAGTGAGATTTATATCTTGTAAGAAACATATGGTTGGGTCTTGTTTTTCTAACCCAATATGCTATTCTGTCCTTTTTTTTAATTTAAAATTTCAGTCTGTCCTCTGCCCCTGCTCACACTTAACTCTGCTTTATTTTCTTCTGTGTTGTCTTCTAATATTCTATATGGTCTATTTATTGAGCTGTTAGTTAATGGTCTGCCTCCTTCAACTAAAATATAAGTTTTACAAGGGCAGGAATTTTTTTTCTTTATTCATTTATTCATATGTGCATACATTGTTTGGGCCATTTCTCTCCTCTGCCCCCTGACCCCCTCCTATGCCCCCACACTCCTCGCTTCCAGACAGAACCTGTTCTGCCCTTTTCTCCAATTTTGTTGAAGAGTAGACATAAGCAATAATAGTTGAGATAAGAATAGCTATACAGAGAGATTCCTAGCATTGCTTCCATGCACAAGTGTATTACAACCTGAGTTTGTTCATCTCTAACTGTTCTCTTTACTAATTCTTAGTAACCATCCCATATCAGCCTCTGTCTCTTTAAGGTTACTGTATTAGCCTTACTGTATTACTCTCTGCAGTAGGGACATCAAACACTTTCAAATTTTGGGTTTCTTATCTATCCTCATTCCTCCCATATATGCTCTCCCCTTAGCATGTGACCCAAGTCCAAAAACATTACTGCCTTTGCCCAAGATCCAAGGTCCACACATGAGGGAGAAAATGCAATTTTTGGTCTTCTGAGCCTGGCTAACCTAGCTCAAGATGATGTTCTCCAATTCAATCCATTTACTTGAGAAGGATAAGATTTCATTCTTCTTCATGACTGGGTAAAATTCCATTGTGTATAAATATGACATTTTCTTAACCCATTCGTCAGTGGTGGGGCATCTTGGCTGTTTCCATGATTTGACTATTGTGAATAGTGCCACAATAAACATGGGTGTGCAGGTGCCTCTGGAGTAACCTGAGTAGCATTCCTTTGGGTATATCCCTAGGAGTGGGATTGCTGGATCATATGGGAGATCTATGTTTAGTTTTTTAAGAAGTCTCCATATTGTTTTCCAGAGTGGTTGCACTAGCTTGCATTCCCACCAGCAGTGTATAAGCATTCCCTTTTCCCCACATCCCAGCCAAAACCTGTTGTTGGTGGTGTTTTTGATGATAGCTATTCTTACAGGTGTGAGGTGGAATCTTAGTGTGGTTTTGATTTACATTTCCTTTAAAGCTAAGATGGTGCGCATTTTTCAGGTATTTTTTGGACATTTAAATTTTTTCTTTTGAAAAAGTTATTTTAGTTGCCCATTTTTCTTTATTGGTTCATTGATTTTGGGGGAGTTTAGTTTTTTGAGTTCCCTGTATATTCTGGTTATTAGCCCTTTGTCTGATATATAGCTGGCAAGTATATTCTCCCACTCTGTGGGTGGTCCCTTCAGTTTAAAGACCATTTCTTTTGTTGTGTAGAAGTCTTTTAATTTTATGTAGTCTCACTTGTCCATCTTTTCTCTGAGTTGCTGAGCTGCTGGTCTTCTATTGAGGAAGTCCTTGCCTATACTTATTGCTTCCAGAGCAGAGTTCCCAGCTCTTTCCTATACTAACTTCAGACTCTCAGATCTGATATTAAAGTCCTGGATGCATTTTGAGTTGTTACTAATACAGGGTGATAAGCATGAATCTAGTTTTAGTTTTTTACTGGCAGATAACCTCTTTTCCCAGCAATATTTGTTGAAGAGTCTGTCTTTTCTCCATCATATGTTTTCGGTGCCTTTGTTAAAAATAAGGTGGGCATAGTTGTGTGGATTCATATCTGGGGCCTCTTTTCTCTTCCACTGGTCTCCATATCTGTTTTTGTGCCAGTACCATGCTGTTTTTATTGTTATTGCTTTATAATATAGTTTGAAGTCAGGTATTGTGATACCTCCTGCATTGTTCTTTTTGCTTAGTATTGTCTTGGCTATTGGTTGTCTCTTGTGTTTCCAAATGAACTTAAGGGTAGATTTTTCATTCTCTGTGATGAATGTCATTGGGATTTTGATGGGAATTGCATTACACATGTAGATTGCTTTTTGGAGTATAGCCAGTTTTACTTTGTTGATTCTACCAATCCACCTTCTGTAGTCTTGCTCAATCTCTTTCTTTAGAGGTTTGTAGTTCTCCATGTAGAGGTCATTTACATCCTTTGTTAAGTTTATTATTAGGTAGCTGATTTTTTTTTGAGGCTATTGTGAATGGAATTATTTCCATATAGTCCTTCTCAGTTTGTTCGTTGTTGGTGTATAGAAAAGCTAATGCTTTTTGTAAGTTGATTTTTGTATAATGCCACCTTGCTGTAGCTGGGTGTCTAGGAGTTTTTGGGTAGAATTTTTGGATCTTTATGGTATAGGATCATGTTATCTGCAAATAGGGTTATTTTGAATTTTTTTACCTATTTGTATTCCTTTTATTTTTTCTTCTTGCCTAATTGCTCTGGCAAGGAATTCCAGTACTATGCTAAATAGGAGTGGAGATAGTGGGCATCCTTGTCTTGTTCTTGGTTTTAGGGGAAATGGTTTCAGCTTTTCACCATTAAGTATGATGTTGGCTGTAGGTTTGTCATATATAGCTTTTATAATGTTGAGGTACTTTCCTTCTATTCCTAGTTTTCTCAAAGCTTTTATCATGAAGTGGTATTGGATATTGTCGAAGGCTTTTTTTGCATCTATTGAGATGATCAAGTGGTTTTTGTCTTTGCTTCTACTGATGTGCTCTATTACATTTATAGATTTGTGTATGTTGAACCATCCCTTCATCACTGGGAGGAAGCCAACTTGGTCATGATGTATGATCTTTCTGATGTGTTGTTGGATTTGGTTTGCCATTATTTTATTGAGTATTTTTGCATCGACGTTCATTAAGGGCATTGGCCTATAGTTCTCCTTTTTGGAGAACTTTGGTGTCTTTGTCTGGTTTTGGGATGAGTGTACTACTGGCTTCATAAAATGAGTTAGGCAGTTTTCCTTCCTTTTCTATTTTGTGGAACAGTCTAAGAAGTGTTGGTGTTAGTTCTTCTTTAAAGGTCTGATAGAATTCAGCAGAGAATCCATCAGGTCCTGGACTTTTCTTTTTTGGGAGACTATTGATTGCTGCTTCAATTTCATTTTGTGTTATAGATCTGTTCAGGTGATTAATGTCCTCTTGGTTCAATTTTGGATGGTCATAGGTATCTAGAAAACTCTCCATTTCTTCAAGATTTTGAAATTTATTAGAATATAGGTTCTCAAAGTAGTTTCTGATGATTTCCTGGATTTCCATGGTGTTTGTTTTTATCTTCCCTTTTGCATTTCTGATTTTAATGATTTGGGTTTTTTCCTCTCCTGGTTTGTCAGGGGTCTGTCAATGTTTTTTTTTCAAAGAACCACCTTTTTGTTTCATTGACCCTTTGTATGGTGTTTTGTTTTTATTTAATTAATTTCAGTCCTTATTTTTATTATTTCTCTCCTTGTGCTTATTTTTGGTTTTGCTTCTTCTTGTTTTTCTAGGAGTTTCAGATGTAACATTAGGTCATTCATTTGAAATATTTCTGTCCTTTTACTATATGCACTCATGGCTATAATCTTTCCTCTCAGGACTGCCTTTGCTGTGTCCCATAGGTTCTAGTAGGTGGTGTTTCCATTTTCATTAACTTCCAGGAACCTTTTAATTTCCTTTTTTATTTCATCAATGACCAATTGATCATTGAGCAATGTGTTGTCAGCTTCCAATTGTTTGCATATTTTCTGCTATTGTTTTTGTTGTTGAGTTCTGGTTTTAATGCATTGTGATCAGATAGAATACATGGGATTATTTCTATTTTCTTTTATTTGCTGAAGCTTGCTTTGTGCCCTAAGATATGATCAATTTTGGAGAAAGTTCCATGAGCTGCTGAGAAGAATGTACATTGTGCAGAAGTTGGATGAAATATTCTGTAGACATTAGTCTAGGTCCATTTGATCTACGGTGTGATTGTAGAATTTCTTTATTGATTTCTTGTCTGGATGACCTATCTTTTGGTGATGAGAGATATTAAAGTCTCCCACTACCACTGTGTTGGAGTCTATATATATTTTTAGGTCCTTCAGAGTTTGATGAAATTGGGTGCACTGATGTTCAGTGCATATAGATTGATAATTGTTATTTCCTTTTGGTGTATTTTTCCTTTTATTAGTATGGAGTTTCCTTTTTTATCTTGTTTGATCAATGTAAGTTTGAAGTCTACTTTGTCCAAGATACGTATTGCTTCTTCTGCCTGTTTTTGAGGGCCATTGGCTTGGTAAATCTTTTTCCAGCCTTTCACCCTAAACCAGTGCTTGTTTATGTCAATGAGGTGGGTCTCCTGTAAACAACAGATTGTTGGATCTTCCTTTTTAATCCAGTTTGCCAAATGGTGTCTTTTGATGGGGGAGTTAAGTCTGTTAACATTCAGTGTTAATATTGATAGGTATTTGGTGATTTCTGTCATTTAGTTGTTTTTGTTTAAGGGTTAGATTGTGTGCAGCTGAATCAATGTTTCTGTGTTTTTCCTGTCTTTTCTTCTCCTGTGGTTTGGTACTGTCTGTCCCATCATGGCTTTGTTTGCTTTCAATTTCTGTGTGCAGAATTCCTTGAAGAATCTTTTGTAGTGGTGGCTTGGTGGTCATATATTGTTTTAGTTTCTGTTTATCATGGATGACTTTTATTACTCCACCTATTTTGAATGATAGTTTTGCTGGGTAGTATATCTTAGGGTTGAAGTTATCTTCATTCAGTGCCCAGAATACCTCATTCTGTGCCTTTCTTGCTTTTAATGTTTCCATTGAGAAATCTGCTGTGATTTTGATGGGTTTACCTTTGTATGTTATTTTTTTTTCTCTCTTACAGCCTTCAATCATCTTTCTTTTTTCTCTGTGCTTGTTGTTTTAATGATAATATGTTGTGGGGTAGTTCTATTTTGGTCAATTCTATTTGGTGTCCTTGAGGCTTCCTGTAGCTGAATAGGCATAGTTTTCTCTAGATTTGGGAAATTTTCTGTTATTATTTTATTGAATATATTACAAATTCCTTTTTCTTGCACCTCTTCTCCTTCTTCAATGCCCATGATTCTCAAGTTTGGTCTTTTGATGGAGTCAGTGAATTCTTGCATATTCCTTTTGCAGGTCTAGAGTTGTTTGACTAATAGCTCTTCAGTTTTTCCTTTAATTTCCATTTTATTTTCACATTCTGAGATTCTGTCTTCCACTTGTTCTGGTCTGCTGGAGTGGCCTTCCATTGTGTTTTGTTTTTCTGTTACATTCTTTTTTCTGGAGTTTTCCATATCATGGGTCACTTCCTCTTTAATATTGTCTATTTTTGTCTTTAATTCATTTATCTCAGTATTTATAGTGTTCTTGTTTCACTTTGATGTTTATTTAGGGCTCCTATGATTTGATTTATTTGTTTTTGTGTCTTTTCATATTTTTTGTTTTTGGTGTCTCGAAATTTCTTGAGTGCCTCTTGTATGTTTTGGGTAACCATGTCTAATAACATCTCCATGAAATTCTCAGTGATTACTTGCAGGATTTCTTCTTTGAGGTCGTTCTTGTGGACATAACTGGGTTCCTTGGCATTGTTTATCTTTGTTTTGTTGGAGTCCGGAACTGGGTGTCCATTTTCTTCATTTACCTCTGAATCTTGTTTTAAATTATTTTGGAGGAAGAATGGTTTCCATCCTTTTTTTGTGTTTACATTGCTCTACTTGGTACTGTGTAACTATGTTCTTGTTAGGCTACTTGGTGGTTTCAGTCAACTGTTTTCTTTCCCTTGGTTTAATTTTGTCTTGTGGCTGTATTTGGTTTTTAGCTAAGTGTGTGTGTGTGTGTGTGTGTGCTATTTCTGTCCCTGGTCTGGGTGCAACTTAGTATTAACTTTTTCACAACAGTAAAACTAACAAAACAAACAAACAAAAATCCCAAAGAAATAAATGGGGAGAGTTGAACAAACAAACACAAACAAACAAAGAAGAAATGAAACAAACAAACAAACAAGCACACCAAAAAACCCTCCAGGTTCAGGAATAATATAATTATAGTCTTAGTTTAAGTTCTGGTTTTATTCCTCCAGCATCCAGTCCTGGTGTTGGTATTTAAGCAGAAGCTGTGTCATAGTCTTGCCAGGTGGTTGGCTTGTGGGTAGTGTTTTTTGTCTTTTAGTGGCAGCTGCTTGGTCAGCTCCTCCTTCAGTGAGGTGTGGCAGTTTAAGTTTGCATGTTGTCCTCAGGTTCAGGTTCGGCCTCTGTAGTCCACCTGCCATCTTGCTTTGGAGTTGGCTTTTCACTGTGCTTGTTTAGTAGGGGCTTGTTTCTTTGCCTCGCCCTTTATTCTGGGGCAAGGTCAGTCAGTTGACTGCCTGCTGTCAGCATGTTGTGATAGTTCAGTGTTTGTTTTTCAATTTTGCAGAGCTGTTTGACTTTGGATATTGCTCACTGGCTAAGGAGATGAGCTTTGTGGACTGCTACCTGCCCTACTTCAGGCAGTGGCTTATCACCCACCTGCTGTCGGCACTTCTGCCTTTCAAGCATTTGTTTACTGATATTTCACACAGAGATCAGCTCCTTGTTTCTCCCCTCTTCTCCAGTGTGCTTTCAGCCTCCCACCCCCTCTGCTGTGCACTAGTTTTCAGTAGGTTGTTTCTTCAATTTTTTTTCTTTTGCAGGGTGTCAGTCTGCTCAGGGGGCTATGATGGTTTGTCCCAGGGGTGGCTGGAATACTTGGCACTCATCTGTTTGGCCTGCTGAATGTCTCCCAAGTAGGTTTGGAGTTGGTGTCTGGTGGTGGTGGCAGCCCTCCTGTTTTCTCAGTGTACCATGGTGTGGAGAAGCTTTCTATGGGATAGGGGTTCAGGGTGTTGACATTTTGATTCTTTTTGGTGCTTTACTTTCACCAAGTGTGGCTCCAGGGTATCAGCAAGGTTTTTGAGTCACAGAGCTCATGCTGTCTGCTTCTGCATCCTAGTTGCCATCTTGGATCCTCTCTCTATTCTGTCTTTTTATTGGAGCTTTGAAACCATTAACATTCAGTGTTAATATTGAGAGATGTATGGTATTTCCACACACTTTTCCCCCAGTCTTTGCTTACTAGTCTTTTTGTCAAAAGGTTTATTCTATCTTGTAACTTCCTGTCTCTCCCCATTTATCCTGCAATAGATTAAATAACTAAATGAAGCAACCTTGTTAGTACCGTACAAATTTCAATTACTTGCCTCAAATTGGGATAATAAATAAAAATGTTTTCAAGTTATGAAGTGCTTTAAGAATTTTGAAACCAATACTACTAATTTCCTTTTGATCATTTACTAAATTAATGACATTTAAGTTTCTTCATTACATATCCACTATAAATTGTACAAAAAGATTAAAAAACAGAATGAAATACATTCCTACATACATATAGTCACATGTAAACACACTCATATTCATCATTTATAAATACTTGGCACTGTATTGAATAAGAAAATACAAAAACTAAAAAGCAAAATATATTGCTTTGAGAAGGTAGCATGTTTCAAATTTAAAATTTATTCACTTTATTTAAGCTAAAATTATGTTACAATTGGATATCTTTGCCACCTATTATTTCTGGTGAAATTCAAGCATCTACTAAAAAGCAAAGTATTACCCAATCAGAGTAAGAAAAATACACAGAAAGGATTGCTAAAAGAATAAATTTTCAAAAACCTAAGCAATGAAATTCCATTAAGTTTTAGTTATCTTTGCTTATTAATCAGTCTCTTGTTTTCATATTCACAGAGATATTGAGAAATAAAAATGTATTTTAATGAAACCAGTTGAGTAGTAAATGAATTTATAGGCAGTAGTCTAATTTCATTTGAAAATATTTTCTATAGTAAACTACTAGTAATTTAGACTAGATAGAAGTATAGAATTCTTGATATTATGCTAATTTTGACTTATATATTTTTTAAGTGTTTAAAGCAGACATAATGCAAATACAACTACAAGAAATATTATCTTGCTATCATATATGCAAATACAGTTTATGTTTATATACAAATACACAAAAAATTTCAGTTATTATTGTTTAAGATATATAGTTATATGTAGAAATATGTATTAACCTGCTATTTTTTCTATTTTTTTTCTCTGTAGTGAGATTTCAAATCAAAGTTTGTAATGTATATAAAAGGTTTCCACTGCCAGAATAAAATTTTAAATTGACCATATCATTCTAAATCTATAATTGTTAATAAACTAAAAATGAAGATAGATTAATGGCTAGTCATAAGTCTTGAAATATCTATAAAAGTAGCAGTAGTGCTTATGCCATTACTCTTATACAACATAGCTTAATATTATGTGATAAGCCTAAATAATCACTTTTGTTAGAAACTTAGAAGTTTAATAATTCAGCATTTAAAAGACCAATGATACTTACACTCAATAAAAATGTTTTTAAAATGACTTTATTTGGCTAGTTTAGCTGAATGAAAAGGTACGCAAAACTAGTAAACTCTAATCTATTTTTAGATAATGTTATAATAGTTATTTCTCATCAATAATTACTAAAACTATTTCCAAAATTTTTATCACCTAATGTCAACTCTGCTTAATTTGCCAGCATGGTGCTTTCAGCTTGAAAATAGCAAAGTAGATCATGGAGTGAAATATTATTTCAATAGTTTTTGGCAACATATATTCAACTATGATGGCAGAGTGAGTTATTGCAGAGTGACATATTGACAATTTAGGCTGAATTCTGAATTTTCCTCAACACATTCAAATTAACAATGAGCTAACAGGTGCCATTTGTGAAAACTGAAGGTGAATTTGATTATCTACTTTAGACTCTGAGATACTCTACTGAGCTTAAAAATGCAGTTAAAGACCATAGGACTCAATTTTTTACTTAATAATTAGCCTTTAAATATATATATAGAGAGAGATATTTTCAATAGCAAGGAAAATACAGAATGGCCTAAGACGCAAGCTGTACTCTGGGCAAAGCTCTGGTGTATAAGCATTTGATTGCAGATGTTTAGGGTGACATGAAGGTTGGCATAAACAAGAAGGTAGCTATTCACCATTCCTTCAGACACATGTTAGAAATTATGTTCTAGTTATTGATTTAGGAACAGTGGTTAAAGTAATTAGCAAAACAAACCAATCTCCTACATTCAAATGACATATTTCTTAGAAGTGAAAATATCCAGGATAAATAAGTAAAATATAATAAGTGTTATTGGTCTAGTTTTGCTCCCTAAAAATATGTTTAAGAGCTATGAATGGTGGTCCACACCTGTCATCCCAGGTAGTTGGGAAGCAGAGGCAGGAGGACCATGAGCTCAAAGCAAGCCGAACAAAATTAGCAAGATCCTATATCTAAAACAAAACATAAACAAAAGGACTATGGGAGAAGGGGAATGGATCAAGAGGTAGAGTGTTTGCCTAGCATGTGTGAGGCCTTGGGTTCAATCCCCAATACAAAAACAAGAACAAAAACATTTAAGATCTTACTTCCAGTACCTGTGAATGTGACCACATTTGGAAAGAGAATCTTTGCAGATTTAATCAATTTAAGATAAGATTCTTGAGTGCTTATCTGATGTGATTAATGTACTTGTAAGAAAAAGGAATGCTACACATAAACAGGTATAAAGAAATGGAGGAAGAGGTGGCTGTAAGTTGCTTAACACACCACTGGTTGTCCACAGCACAAGAAGCTAGGAGAGGGCATGTAACAGATTCTCTCCTAGAGACAATCTTACTGAGAAGATAGTCTTACTGACACTGGCTTTTGGACATTTAGTCTCTAGAACTGTGAGAGAATAAACTTTTGTGTTTTAAGCCAATCAGTTTATGATACTTTTTATGACTGCCTTAGCAAACTAGCGTAAGACTCAACGGAGATCAACAGCACACTCTTCCCCAATCACAGTGGATTAGATGCACCTTTAGGTCACAATGGAACATTTTCAAACATAATTTATATACTAGGCCACAAAACAAACCTCAATTCATTTAAAGGTTGTTATCATATGAAATAATTTCACAGAAATGAAATTGAAATAAAACAGAAAAATTAGGAAATTCATAAATATGTGGAAATTAAATGATAAAGTCCTAACTAATGTTAGGCTCAAAAGAGATATCACAAAAAGAATCAGAAAATACTTTAGCATGAATGAAAAGTAATGAGGGAAATTTGCAGGAGTAAATCCCCACAATGAAACAAGGACAATCCTAGATCAATACCAAACTTCAACATGATGACAATTGAAAAAGAAGAACCAACTAAAACCAAATGAAGCAGAAAAAAGGAAATCACAAGGAAAGTATGGAAACAATGAAAAAATGTATAAAAAATCAGTAATATTAAGAGTCGGTTCCTTGAAATCATCAGTAAAATTGACAAAAATTTAGCTACAAAAATGAGAAAGAATATTCGAGTCATAAAAATTAGAAATGTAATAGGATATGTATTATTATTTACCTTATAGAAATTTTAAAAAGTATAAGAATACTCTGAACAGCTATATATCAAAAAGTTCAAAAAAGTGAAGCAAAAAAAGAATTAATTTCCAGTAACATTTTATAAAATCTTATGAAACCAAAGTAGCCTTATTCTATTACTAATTTGTCCAATATCATTGCAATTTCCCAAAGAATCTTATGACTCAATATAAGTTACTTCAATCTGCTTTCTTTAAATTCCACATGTAGGTTTGCACATACACACAAGGTCTTGCTGAAACATGTGCTTTCATAGCAATGAACCTTCTAAAATATGCAGCTTTTAACAATGAATTCCTTCAAAGTTAGACTCTCTTTGATAGTAGTCTTGTAAAGTTGCCCATAAACAAAATTTTATTTCACTTTTGACATCATGTGTAACATTAAAAATATTCTAATTTATCTGTCAGTATAATTGTGGAAACAATTTCCTCCATCATTTTTAGTTTCCTAATTTTTTTTCTTTTTTTTATTGTTGTTCTAGGTGGTGGTACATTGTGCCAATTTCTCTTCAGATCATATAAATCTCTCACCTTTTCCTAAAATTTTGAGACATATTTTCGCCTATCTTTTGCTAATTAATATTTAAAGAGAATAAGAAGTTCCCATTTGATTTAGAGAAGTGCTACATACTAAAGTTATAGACAATACACTCACATTTATAAACACCAATCCAGAACAGTATAGATGAGTATGAGAATCAACAACAAGAACATGAACATTTCTTTCTTTTTTATTTTCTCCCTAATTTTTTATTTTTTGTCTTTTCTTTTTTTGATGCTGGGATCAAACCCAGAGCATTATGCATGCTAGGCAAGCGCTCTACCACTGAGCTAAATCCCAGCCCTCTCCCTAGTTTTTAACTTCTTTCTCCATTTTTATGAAAATTATGTGCTCTTACAGTAATGCAGTATGAAAATTAGGACAAACTCTCTAGGAAAAATATCATCAATTTCACCAAATAGAGACAAATACTATTTAGTTCATTGCACTTTTCCTTTCAAGACTTGTTCTAATTCTACTTTTGATAACACACACATACATACCAATACTTACACACACATACATCTGCATGTATAATTTCAAGTATATTATATTTCTCAGTTAAGATGAAATCATATTTGTCATGGAGATATTTAACAATCTTTAAAATAGTTGTGTCATATTCAACATATTATTTTTATTTCTCCAATCAGGATTTTTTTCCTTTTACTCATTAGTTCCTGCACAAATAGAAACAAAGGGATGAAAGTGTTGTACCCCATATAACCACCATATAACATTTATTAGGCTGAATAAGTCTGACAATGAATAGATAACAAAGGTTAAGTCTTGTGACCTCCAACTGGAAGTTTTGATATCATGGCATTGAGCTATATCTCAATACATCAGAAGCAAAGTGCATGTCAAGGCACCCAACTATGTATTTAGAGCCCAGTTTCATAGTGTGCCCCAGAAGATTTATTTTCTGTACCTTCCTTTCCACTCTCAGATCAAGATAGGAATACTTCATTGTTAGTTCAAGCCTTTTAATGCCATTTCCTGAAAAGAATGGACAGCCTCTTAACTGACTTTTGTTTTCAATCTGGAGAATAAGACCTAAATTTTGGAGGCTAATTTGTTAAGTTTTGTTTTTGGAAGGGGCAAAGAGTGAGATAATAGTAAATCAATTAATTTTAATTTATTCTTTAATCAAATTACATGGTTAAGTCAGATCTCCTGTCTTCACCATTAAATCCACCCTTGCACTCCCTTTCCTTCAGCTGTGAATGCTGAGAAGACTGTTCATGGAAGATATTATCCAGACTTCTTTTTCTTTTTCTCTTGACTTCCAACTGAGATCAGCCTCTCAAAAATTTTTAAAAAGTACTCAGCGTTTAAAAAGTATTCTGCTGGGTGCCAATGGCTCATGCCTGTAATCCTAGATACTCAGGACGAGGACGCAATCAGGAGGGCCTCAGTTCCAAGCCAGCCAGGGAAATAGTTTGGAAGATCTTCTCTAGAAAAAATGAATCATAGAAAATGGCTGGTGGAGTGGCTCCAGGTGTAGGCCCTGAGTTCAAACTCCAATACTACACACACACACACACACACACACACACACACACACACAAAAGGAAAAAATTCTATATTTGAACATGTAAAAGGTAAAAATTTGCTGACACATTTAGTGTGCTCCAAAATTCTGCTATATATAAAATTAAATTTTATGTATTTATCATTTTGAGGTTTACTTTGTGCTTTGTTATTGATGTCAATTTTCCTCTTACTGTTTTCAGTATGTATTGTTGACATGTGCTATGTGCCAGCTAGATTCCAGACCAAAATATAAAAGCTACTTTCAAGAATATAAAATATAATCATATAGAATTCTCCTTTGACAAAACAGCTAAAACCTCTAACATTTCAGAACTAAGCCTCAAGTCAATTGCTATAGCATAACTGCCTTCAAAGTCTACTTAAATAACACACACTAATGAAAGTCTCTACTGTAGACAAGCCAAATATCTACACTTCTAGAAATGCCTAAACTTCTCTGATAAGCCAATTTTGGTCACTTTTGAATTATATTTTTCCAATTCCCTGAAAAAATTAATTTCTGTATTTTAATAATACTTTTCCTTCTGCTTTATTTTTGAAATGGAGCATAAATTGAATAAATTGTCTTAGGGGCATATTAATATCTAAGACAGAGATTGAAGAATGCTTTTCGCTTTGTCTGGAATTTCTCACATATTGGCCCATCTTTAATTATTTGCAGAGTGTAGATTAAAGGATTTGTTTTCATTAACTATAAATTTGACACTTTTTAAAATTAAACTTTATAAATTGTTTTAAACTTTATTCTAGTTGCTGTCAGGGGCTCAGAGTTCAATTTAAGGCCAAATATAGTAGGATTAATTAATAACAATTACTGTCTTATGTTTTTAATCTTTTAAGTAAATATGAAATTTCTTATCATGTGTGTGATTTTTTATCATGTTTTGAAGTTTTGAAGTGGGTATCAAAGCCAGAGCCTTGTAGAAACCAGGGAAACCACTCTACCACTGGACATATCCCAAGCCCCAAATTTCACACTCTGGAAATCTTTCCAGACTTTTCTTTGTTTACGTTTTTCACTTGTTGTAACATTTGAACTTTGAGAAAAGCTATTTTAGAAAAGCTTTCAACTTTGAGAAAAGCTATTTAAAATGAGATGACACTTATAAAATTATCATGACTCTGCATCTAGGATACTGAATGAATATACAAAATATAGAAGAGGCTTAGAGACCAGCTAATAGTTGAAAATAAGTTGTTGGAATCATTTTGAACAGTTTTTGCTTCTAGTGGAAATATCTTTGCCCTCTTCAGTGACTTTACTTTAGGATTTTCATAAGCTCTTAATATTTTTCATAGAAATTCCATCACATCTAAAGAAAAGAGTGTAGTTAATAGAATTAAAATGTTTTTAATTAACATTTGTAACATTTAATTAAAATGTTACATTTTAAAAAAGCAGATACCTTAAAACAACTGAGGCCAATAGGAAAAGGGGAACAGGTACTAGAGAAAAGGTTAGATCAAAAAGAATTAACCTAGAAGGTAACACCCACACACAGGAAATCAATGTGAGTCAATGCCCTGTATAGCTATCCTTATCTCAACCAGCAAAAACCCTTGTTCCTTCCTATTATGGCTTATACTCTCTCTACAACAAAATTAGAAATAAGGGCAAAATAGTTTCTTCTGGGTATTGGGGGGGTAGAGGGAGGGGGCGGAGTGGGTGGTAAGGGAGGGCGTGGGGGCAGGAGGGAGAAATGAACCAAGCCTTGTATGCACATATGAATAATAAAAGAAAAATGAAAAAAAAAAATAAAAGGAAAAAAACTAAAACTAAGTTACTTATGAGCTTCCAAGGAAAGAAACATGTTTGCAACATTTATACCTCTTCCTATTAAGCTAACAATGTAAAAAGTAATGATTGATATCTGACTTTCTTACCAAATAACTACGAACTGAATTATATGGCATTACATCTGTTGTATGAAAATCTCCAAGGAATTTTGAGATTCAAAAAGTCTCAAGATAAAATCCAGTAAAATATTACATAAATGTACTAAAACACATTCAGCACTGCGACTAAATCAATAGAGACAATCAAGAACAGAGAAATGTATTCACATTTGATTTTAAAACTCAAGATCATATAAATCATCCCATCTATTTGTACTATATATGTCTTTTTATGTTTTCTATACTATCCTTCTCCCCTATACAAAAGTAGCATATCTTACACCTTCCTTTAAAAAGTGATCCTTACATTATGTTAATCAAATTATCCCCCCCCTTTCCTTCCATAATAGTGAGCTTAAATATCAAGCAAGATTAATTGTATTGTTCCTCTTCCTTAGGGTACTGAATATTGAAGAGAGAGAAGTGGATAGGGAAAGATAATATAAAGATAACTGAGGACTTTCTGGTGTTATAAAACCATGGAAAAATTTGAAATGTAGTACATGATACAGAGAAAGTCTATCTGCCACAAAAAATCAAGTGAGGAGATAATAGAGATCTGAAAAGAGAGAGACAAGGCTATATAGACAATCAATAGATAGATATAGATAGATAGATGGATAGATAGATCTAAATATATATGTGGAATGCAAACACAGATATAGATATGTCTATCTCTAGAGAGATAGCTATTTCTATTATATCTATAGAAACATGGATAGTTGATGATATAAACAGATTTTATACAAAAATGGATGATAGTTTCACATCCCCCATGAGCTTGTCCTACAATCCTGACCAAGGACAATAGGAGATGCAGAAAAGACAACAGACAGAGGATCAAACATGCATAAAGCTGGGGCCAGGTAGGCTGGGTGCTTGGATGGAGACACACCAGTGCCCTCCACCTCCAGTAAGTTTATTGTATACAGTGGCAAAATGAGGTAGAGAAGCAGTTCTGAAGGGAGGGAAGAGGAGGAACCTGTGAGGTCTTCTTTCTGAATGTAAACATCTTAGGAATAAACAGCTGTACTGCATCTTGCCTGCTTCTGCAGCTGAGGATGAGCCAACTCAAGTATGCAATTTATTAGGCATAACTATGCTTGCCCCCTTCTGTGATTTGGGGCTGTGCCAAACTTAAACCCAAAATTTGATACACCTGTGCTTATTTAGTCTGCTCTCCACATGATAAACAGATGGATAGATAGATAGACAGATAGATACCTGAAGAACCAATGTGGAAAAAATTGATTAAAAGTGGACAAGATGCAGTACAGTTGTTTATTCCTAAGCTGTTTACATTCAGAAAGAACAGCTCACAGCTTCCTCCCCTCACATTGGTTCTTCTCAGTTGCAATAGGAAATACATTTCTTATTTTGTGTAAGCTAATTTTGCTTTAAGGTCATTGACTTCTGGTCAAATAAACAAATTTTTCTACAATTATTTTAAGCAATAAAGCTCCTTTTTTCCTGATAATATGTTGCCTAGGGCTCATTATATATAAATTAGATTAAAGCAGAGGCTAAGATTAAAGATAGAATGTAAGGAAGGAAAAAGACATATTTCATTCAGCTACCACAGTAATCTTTTTCATACCTTGGCAAGGTTCTATTAAAGTTTAAATATTGGTCATTTAAAATATTATATTAAATGATACACGAGTCAGGTTTCAGTCATATTTAGATCTTGGGCATCCTACATAAGTTAATTGGCTAAAAATACTAGGGAAACAAATCTAGTCTTCATAAATGCAAAGATTCAAGGACACTTTTTAGTGCCTACCATCTTTGACTCTGTTGATATCCCTTTAAACCAACCACTGTAAGTCCCTTTTCTCTATTTTTAATTTCTTATCAAATATAATCATTTATAAGGCCTTATATGTTGGAATGGACATATTAGGTGACATAAGATTTACTAAGGGGATAAAAATATGTTAAAAACAAATGTTAAGCAAACTGATCCGTGAGCATCTTAAAAATCCAAGAAAGTTATAAAATGCTAAACAGTAAAATAATTTTATTTCCCAAAAATTCTTCCTTAGATTCAAACTAAAGTTGGAATAGAAACATGGGCTGGAGAATTATATGAACTCTCAAAACATTTTATAGATATTCTTATTGAGGGTTCACAGATTACAGTGGTGTTTTAGTTGAATTATGCTACCAGCCAGAGTAGAATCCTACAAACTGGGTAATTTGTGACGAGCCAAACTTTATTTGGCTCATTGTTCTGTTGCCTGAGAATCTGACAACATGGTGCTGGCATCTGGTAATCTTGCTTCATCATAACATGGTGGAAGGCAGAGAGAAAGAGAGAGAGAGAGAGAGGGAGGGAGAGAGAAAACTGAAATCGTTTCAAAATGAATATACTCTCCCTGTATTGCATCCACTCATTCACGAGAGCAAAGCCTTAGTGACCTACAATGCACTTTAAGTTCCCAGGTCTGAACATTATTGTTGGAAAGATTAAGTTTCCAACACATGAACTGTGGGGGACACAGTCAAACCATAGCACAGGGGTACATAGAATTTAGATGTTCTATAAACTTAGATTTTTTTCAACAGGACATTATATGTTCATGAATTGTATCTAAAATAAAACATTAAAAAATTATCTGTATATGGAAAATATTCAAATAGTATCAAACCTATGATTAACAGAAAGTATAGGTGATTTCATACCACATCTGCATTGTGGCATATATCACAAATAATACTCTCTTAACAAATAAAAATCATTGACTCAATATAAAATTTAACATACTAATAAAAGTAGCACATATATTACTGTATTGCCATTTCTTATAATATCTTGTTAAATTACATTCAGCAAAATTTATTTCTCTATATAACACTATGAATTCTATTTTATATTCTTAAAGCATTATTCTGAAGAAGGACCATGTTATTTGCAAGATTGTGTCCATAGTCCTGCCCCCCAAAAATAATAGTTAAGTGCCTCTTACAATAAAGAAAGAAACAAATTAAACAATGATTGATATGTGTCCTCACAAAAACAAGCACAGAGATATTTATCACATCATAATTTATATTTTTTCATACTTAGGAACAATCAAGATATCATTCAGTAGGTGAATGAATTTAAAAAAATTAAAAAGCACTGAAGGAACATTATTCAGTACTATAAAGAAATGAGATAACAAGCCATGAATAGATATGAAAGAAAATTAAATATATATTATTGAGTGAAAGAAGCCAATCTGAAAGGGGTTTATACTGTGTGATTCCAGCTACTGTTTATAAAATTCCAGTAAAAAGTGAAACTAAGGTGACACTGAGAAGATTAGTGGTTGCTAGAAGTTGGGTGTAAGAAATAAGTAGAATATAAAGGAACTATAGGACAGTAAACATACCCTGCATGTTACCAAAATGGTGGATACATATCATTATTGATTTGTCCAAACACTCAGAGTGTGCAGAACCAGCAATGAATGCAATGTAAATTATGGACTTTGGGTATGATAATGTGTTAATACAGATCTATCAATTGTAACAAATACTTGGTCTTGATGGGGGTAGTGATATGGGAAGCCTATGCGAGTGTGGAGGCATGGTACAAATAGGAAATCTTTGCTTGTTCCTCTCAGATTTGTTGCTGATCCAAAAACTGACCTAAAAATCCTAAAAAATCAAGTATTCTCAAAAACAGTAACTGTTAAGTAAATGCCAAAAGTCATTTAAATGTCCTTTGGCAAAGCTCAAAGTGATTTGAAATTCCACAGTACATTGGTACTTCTAGAATTTATTTTAGCTATGTTACTGTCACGAACATACAAGATACATATATCTTTTCCACAGTTGTGGGAGTGGGAGAAGAGTGAAGAAGAAGAATGTAATGGGAATTAGTGAAAAAAGTCTTTTGTAAGAGAGGTGGCACCTAAATTCAGTAAATTTTAATTTGTTTTTCTGCAGAAAGATGATTTTCTTGTTCTTGTTCATTGCTTGTCTGTGTTGCTTAAAATACACCTTTACTTCAGGGCGTTCTTTCAGTTCTGTCCTTATACTTAAATTTATTTTAAAGAATCCTTTTCTTTTATGAACTTTTCAAATGGTAAATTACAAATAAGAAAATTACCTGCGCAATTTTCTTTCCAGGCAACAGTAGTAATATGATTTTCAACTTGGTTCTCATTCCTCATTCATTTATAAAACTTGAGCATGGCTCTGCACTATTGAGCATGTTAAATATTGGGTCTTACATTTATTTTCAATTTCATGTTTTTGCCTTGAGGTAATGGGAGATTATTAAATAGTATAGACACACACTGTGTATGTTTCAACAAGTTTCCTCCAATTGTAATATCTTGTAAAATGTAATGTAGTATCACAGCCAGGACATCAGCATCGAAATATGGTCATGACACAATGCCTCTTTTGCCATAAGCATTCCTACCATTTCCCTCTTACACCAGCTACTTCTTGTTTGTCCCAATTGGTCCTTAAGTCCGTGTATACTTTAATTCATTTTCCATTTTTACAATTTTATGGTTTTCAAAATGTTATGCAAACGGAACCACACAGTATGTAACTTCATAGGATTAACTTTTTGTTTGCATAGTTTCAATCACGGTAATACCCCTGATCCAAATTGTATCGATTGTTTTTACTTTTAGATGTACCAAAGTTTAGTACTCTGTATGCACAGGTTGGAATGCTGTGATCATTTGAATACAGGCTGTTATATCAGCTTGAATGGTCATTTTCTTGGAATACATACCCCAAATATAATTACTCAGTTATATGATGCCATATATATACATAAAAGAAACAAAACAAAACTTAGGTTTTCAGTTCATTAAAGTATTTTCTAAATTAATACTGCATGTTTGCGAGGAAAATACCACAGTTTTTGCTTCTATAAGTCTAGCTTATATCTAATTGTGAGCTCTGAAAAATGTTTTGGCCATGTCTGGGTAAATACATATCCTATACCCCAGAAATTGATGCCCAAAGACACATAACTCAGCTTCAAATGGTATGTAGTATAATGTTCACAGTAGTTTTCAAGCACCAAAAAGAAAGTCCGAACCTGAAAACCACTCAAATTCCCATTAAGTTTAAAACCAATAAATAATTTATGTTCTGTGGACACAATAGAGAATTGCATACCAATGAAAACGAATGACCAGTCTATTATATAAATCATCACAGACATAGTTCCTAAAAATAAATTTGAATATACCAAGGCAGACACAAAATAAATATACACTCTGTGTAATCCATTTAGATAAAATATAACTACAGAAAGAGGTTTAATTGGTTTATGTTTTTAGAAATCATGAGAGTAGTTGTCCTTGCACATAAGTGACTATAGGAGAACACAGGGGAAGGGGTCTTCCCTTGTAATTTCTTGTGATTCTTGTAATTTTTTTTTTCAGTGCTGAGGACTGAACCCAACATCTTGGTCAGGCAGGCTAGGCACACACTTTACCTCTAAGCCCAGCATGTCACTTCTTAAGTTAACACACATTAATTTTTCTTGCATTTTTATATCTTATGAAGTAAGGTGTACAGCTTAGCTGGGTCTGTTGCTTGTGTCTCCGACGGTTTAAAATGGAGGTATTGCCTAAGGATGTAGTCACCTCAAGACTTACCTGAAAAAATTCATTTCTAAGGTCATACTTGTGGCTTCAGGAAGGATTCAATTTCTTGAGAGTTATCGGTCTGTCAACCTAAATTTCTTTCTGGCTGTTGGTCAGAAGTTCACCCCTGTTTTTGTCCTGTGGGGCCCTCTAACACAGACATCTGATGAAGCAAAGCCAACAAGACAGGGTCTGTGTTGTCATGAGAGAAGTTATAATCTTTTGTAGTCTGATTATGAACAGGACAACCCTTTAACTTTGCCAGTTACTACTGGATGGAAAGTGCTCAAATGCAGAGTACAAAAGACTATGAAAAAATGTGAGGATCATTGTGTGCCATTTAGAGGTTGCCCTGTCACCTTTGTCAACTGTAAAATAAATACATGATGTGGGGGGAATGGGGAGAGAGAAGATGTGTGCATGACTCTTAGTTAATTCTCTATTCTGTTTCAATGATTTCTATATTGTTTATATGCCAATGCTATGATGTCTTGATTACTGAGTTACATATGAAGCCATACACTTAGGTAATAAAGGTCATGTAATACTGAACCTCTCTCTCTCTCACTTTCTTTCTAGCTTTTTCTAAGTCCTTTCCTACTCATTCAGAATTATCTTGTCATTTTCTACAAAGCAATCCACAGAAAATTTGCTGGAATAACATTGAATATATAAATTGGAAATTGGAGAATTGCTATCATAGTAATGTCAAGTTTTCCAGTATGTGAGTGAACTTGATACATAGTTTTACTCAGTCATGCCTTATAATTTTTTACTGTCTAGGGCTTGCACACATATTTGTAAAGTTTTCCTCAAATAAATGTTCCCTAAAGCTATTGAAAATAACATTTCTTACATTTCAATATCTAATTATTCATTGTTAAAGTAGTACAGTTTTGCTATGAATAAGTTCTACCAGCTTTTACTTCTCTGAAAATAAGATTTTCATCTTGACTTTGGCTTAAAGAATATTTTTATTAAATATGAAATTCTGGTTTGACTTTTTTTCTTCATATTTTGAGTACTTTATTTATATTACTCCCTTCTTATTGCTTTCATAGTATCTAAATAAAAGACTCAGCCTTCATTTATATTCTTATATTTGTCCCATTGTGTATATGATATATTTTTCCTGTTTTACATACTTGTATTTGTCAATATTATTTTAGCCATTTAAATTATTACCTGAGTTATTTTGTATGTATAATTTTCCTTTTTGTGGTTAGTTAGCACCTGAATGTTAGTTCATAATTTTGATCAATTTTAGAAAATGTTCACTCAATTAAAAAAATTTTTTTTGTTCCACTTTCTCTTTTTTCTTTTTTTGTGGCTCTAATTGCATACAAATTATAGTAAATTGTATTGTAGCCAGCTCACCTTAGTTTCTCTCTTCTCCTCCCCTCCCTTCCTCCATTTCTTCCTTCCTCCCTCCCTCCTTTCTTTCCTTCCTTGTTTTCCTTCTTTCCGTGCTTCCTTTTAGACAATTTTAAAATTTATTTTTTAATTTTTTTTCTCTGTACTATTTGCTTATAATTTCTTTTTCAAAAAATTTTTATTTTATTCATATGTGCATATAATATTTGGGTCATTTCTCCCTCCTTCCCCTCACCTCTTCCCTTACCCCCCTACTTACCCCCCATTACCCCTTACTATCTGCCAGAAACTATTTTGCCCTTATCTCTAATTTTGTTGAAGAGAGAGTATAAGCAATAAAAGGAAGGACCAAGGGTTTTTACTAGTTGAGATAGAAGGTAACACACACGCACAGGAAAATAATTTTTAAATTTAAATATTCATCAGTCTTCTGTAATATTCTACTCATCTCCTTCAATAAAATTTTCTTTTCCGATAGTATATTATTCAATTGTAGAAGCATTATTTCTTTATTTATTGTCTTCTAACTGTTGGTTTTATTTAAATTTTTTAAATGAATACAAATAGCCTCAAATATTTTTGTCTTTTATATACATTGTGTCTATCTTTTTCAAAGTTTGTTATATTTACTGACATTTGCCTCTTAATTGGTTACATATCCATCCATCCTGGTATATCTTGTCATTGTTGGTTAGATGATGGATACTGGTATGATGTGAGTATTTTTCCAAAAATTGGTATGTTGAAGACTTCACCCCTAGGATGTTATTTATATATAAGGCCTTTAGGGAGATAATTAAAATTAAATGGAATCATAGAATAGATCCCTGATTGGATATGATTGGTGTCATTATAAGAAGGAAAAATGATGTCAGAGAGTTCTTTTCTTTCTCTGCATGCACTGAAGAAACACTCTGTGAGGACACAACAAGAAGACAGCTTTATTACAAGCCAAGAAGAAAGTTCTTACCAGAAATAATTGCATCTTTATTTAACCAGTGCTATTTTTTATTATTATAGCAGGCAGTTAAATTACATGTGGGTTAACCTGATTCTTCCCAGGCCTTCTAAAGCTTTGTTAACAAGGTCTAAAGTACCTTACACTTAATGGCTAGCACATCCTATTGCTAAGGCACATCCATTTAGGGCATATTCCTGACTGTTCCCTTGATCATTGGCTGGATGTAACTCATCTCCTATCCTGTGTGTGTTTCAGGAATTGTTAAATTTGTAATTCTCTGGTCTGTTTTTATATAAGTGAAGAGAACCTCATCCTCACATGCACTGTAAACATTCAAGCGGACTCCTGCACACATCTGGATTTCTTTCTCTTTGTAGCTCCCTCTTCTTTGCTATTCTTTGTTTTAACTCTCAGCCACTATGGACTGTCCAAATGTTAACCCCTGTCTCTGCAACTTAGAAATCTGATGACATCTGAATGAATTCTCCTTTCCTGGCCCTCAGTTTGGAAATTTCCACTGGGCAGAGAGCTATGGAAATCATATAATTTATTTCACTTTTATTAAGGATCACAATTCTGTGTTGCCTTTAGTACAATTTCTGAAAACAAGATAGATAGATAGATACTGTAACATATGTTTATGAGGCTGAAGTGATAAAGGTAAACTTCCTTCCAGATTCAGAGCTTTAAATTGAAACTCATTTGTATGCATCATAAAGTTGTGGTGCATGGCCACTAGAAATCCCTTCACCTAGAGAAGCTTTGTTATTTCTTGTAGTCAATAAAATTCTATCACAGGAAACCTGAAAGAAATGAAGGAGATTTTTGACTACTAGAAATAGTGAGGGCAATTGTTCTGAAGTATAATGTTTGACAAATCCTATTCTTGAAGACCATCTGGATGGAAAAAGGGAGGGTAGTAAAATCTAAGACATCGTTTGTGAGTCCAGAATCTAGTTTTTGCAATTTGTGAGCTTGGAATCCAGTGCAGACGTTGAACAGTCTTGATCAGTTCTGATCTGAATTTTTAAAAAGACTGCTCTATGGCATAGTCTACAAATATAAACTGTAGAATAAAATGGGTCCTTACTGTGTAATGTTCTTACTATTTTCCAGGCACTCTTCTAAATACTTTCCATTTGTTAATTCATATAATTCTCACAAACTATAAGGAGATGTGCTAGCATTGCCCGCATATTACAGATGAGGGAATTAAGGAATAGAAGATAAAAATTTCTTCAAATTTACACAAGCTATTTGGCTCAAGGACTTTGATTCACTAGCTATAATAAACTGTAAGAACTTCTAAGGTTTTCACAAAGAATAGCTGAGATAACCCATATACAAGACATAAAAGAAAGGTCTGGTACATGGTGCTGAAGAAACATTAGTTTTGATGATCTATTTCTAACCATCTGACCATTCTCACCTTACCTTTCATATTGAAGCCATATGACACTAATGGAGTTCCTTTAGTATTCATGCTTTCCCTGACTGCTAGTTTTTTGCAGACATTATCCTCTCTTAAACTTGCATCACTCTAGATAAACTTTACATACACTTTGATCTTTCCTGGGTAATCTAAAATATGAACATATGACTTTATGTATCAGTTCAGGCTCATGTAATTCCATGTATCCTTTGGCTACTAATGGAATAGCTGAATTGTTTCTCCACTTGTCATGTATTTCCCTTAGAAGGAAAGCAGTAATTTTCTGGGCCTGTAAGTCATTTTGAGCATGTTTTAAGTATCTAATGAGAATGGAAATTTTTGACCAATTCCCCTTGAAATAGCAAATGTGCTAGTCATAAAATTATTTCCCTATTAAGAATTTAGTGTTAAGTTCATATTTACTTGTTTATACATTTACTTATTTTCATATTTCTATAAGAATTCCAATCAAAATGAGAAATTTTTCAAAAATTTTATATAAAATATACAAGATAACATAAACACAAAATTGACAATTTTTCTGCCAACTGTAAAGAAAAATTGAATGAAGAGATATAGGCTTTATGTAGCAAAAATATACCTAAATTGTTAATCAATCAATCAATATTTAAGTCATTACAATACTATTTACCTTTAACTGGTCAATTATGCTAAGTATAAGTTGTATTTAAGTGAATCTATCTCTTTTGAACAACTCCATAAACTACCTATTAATATCCTGCAGATGTCAAATATTGTAATGTTATTTAAATTTTCTTGCAAACTTAAGCAAATAGCACTTCTCATATACATTAAAAAACTAATGTATATGTGCATATTTCACCATTTCATAAAAGTGATCATTATAACCAAAGAAACATATATCTATATAAAATACAAATTGGAAAAATTATAAAGAAATCATTCATCTAAAAAGTATTTTTATCTTCTTTAAATTGATCTTTTATCACTAAAATTAACTTACTTTAGTCAAATTTCCTAATTTACATTTTTATCTTTTGATATTTATCCTTTTAATAGCACTCTTCACTTTCAATACCTGTCTTGTTCTATATTATAGGTTTCTTGTGAAAGGAATCATGTCTGGGTCATTTAATATAGCACCCCATAAGTCAACAGAAAGCCCAGCTCACAGAAGATTCTTAGTAAGCATGTGTTCAGTAAATGTACAAAGAAGGTTATGGTTATGAGATGAATTCTTTTCCTCAACTCCAATTCATATGTTACAGATCTAAACCCCAATGAGACTGTACTTGAAGACAGGTCTTTTACTGAAACAATCAAAGTTAAATGAACTCAGAGAGTGGGGCCTTCATCCCATAGAGCTGATGTTTTTATAAAAAGAGGAGACACGAGCATATCTTCTAGTGCACATACAGAGAGGAAGGCAGGTTGAAGACAGAGAGGGTGGTAATCTGTCAGTCAGGAAAAAAGTCCTCACCAGAAACAAGCCCTGACCTTGATCTTTACTTTCAGCCTCCAGAACTGTGAAAAAAATAAATTTGTGTTGGTTCAGCCACCCAGATTGCAGTATTTTGTTATAAAAGCTTTAGTGGACATAATATAGGTAGTCTTTAACAAATTATATGCATTTTTTTTTCTCTTAGAACAACACTATTCTTAATGTATGAGGTTAAGGGCAACATGAAAAAATATATAACTCTATACAAACACACATTCCCTACATAATTATTAAGTATGTTTGTTTCTTTCCAGAATTTATGAACAATCTGCCTATGTGAAATTAATACTAATAACAATAACACATTCCAAGTAATTTGAATGCTCATTAAACTGTTCTCAAAATCTTCTTAAGCACAACTATTTAAGAAGAACGTTGGCTGCTTAAATTCAGTGTACTAGAGAATGACTCAGGCCATAAAGGAAATAAAAAGCAAAAGTTAATCTTTTACCTCCAGTTGCTTGTAACCTACAGTTTTATTTTATTTCTTTCTGAATTGCAATGGCCCATAAACTAAAAGGGTGTAATAATTTCTAAAAATGGACAATATGACACAGCAAGTTTACTTCAAAATTCCAAAGTACTGCAGATAAGAATGGCAATTTTCACAAAATAAATTGGAGTTCACATAAAACAATGTGAAATTATTAACAATCTGCCAAAGTTATTATTTATTTCAAAAATGTTTTTCACATTTGAATAATAAAACCTCACTAACCATGACAATTAAAAAGCAAAATGTTTCTCTTGAACAGTGTTGTAATTTCTAGAATAAGTTCAGGCCAAGAATGCTTAAGAAAAATTTATTGCTCGAAGGGTACAAAAGGATGTTATTATTTTATTCTGCTTTTATAGAAAGACTGCTGTATATTGAAATATTTGCTATGGCTCTTAGAGTCAGAAAATCTTATTTTTATTTTTTTCCTTAAAAAACTTTAGAAATCAGTGGAAGCAATGATCCATTTTGTATTTCTTAAGTAGATAACCAAAAAAATAACTTTAGACTTTTATGTTTAGTGAATGTAAAGATACATTTTTCTCTGGATTAATTTTACTCTAGTACTACTAAGCCTTCTGCTCCTGGAAATAAAACCATGATTAGAGTTTTTTTTTTTTTTTCTCAAAGAAAAGAGATTTATTTTGGCTATGGTTCTGGAAGTGCAAGATCTATCGGCCTAATTTGATGGTCTTCCATTTCAAATAGTCCTGAG
Organism: Castor canadensis; assembly: GCF_047511655.1. Classification (NCBI taxonomy): domain Eukaryota; kingdom Metazoa; phylum Chordata; class Mammalia; order Rodentia; family Castoridae; genus Castor; species Castor canadensis. The sequence continues at coordinate 136,366,684 of NC_133389.1, read as the reverse complement.
GTTGCACAGGAAATCACATGACAAGAGGCAAGAAGTGTGTGGTGATGGGCGTGTGTGTGTGCATGTGTGTGTGCACATGGGTCAATCCTGAATATTTTTGTCTTAGGCATTTTCTGTACAATAAAGAAATAACTTCATGATTTAACTATAAAATCCATGTTGGCTTTTGAATTGATAATCTTCAAATGTGAATAAGTCACATCTAACTAAAAAATGTCTTTTTATTTTACATGTGTTGTAAATATGCCATGTATCATATAAATTTTGAGACAATTTGCAAATATCTCATTTCTTCTTCCAAAATATATAGGGTAAAGATTATCCTCATTTTACACATAAGAGTCTTGGAGTAACTTATTCAACCCACAAACCTATTCAACAGTAGGAATGAGATTAAACATATTGCAGTGATAATCACAAGACAGTGAATGTCTCACATCTGAAATGTGTGCATTATCTCACATTTCAGTTAAAGACTTATTTTTAAGATTTTTAATGAAGTTTTATCTACATGACTGGTATAGTAAGATCTTTGGTATTTAATTTAAATTTACTTTAAAAACTAAATATCTTTAAAATTTTTTTAATTGTTTAAAATATCTTTTTTAGAATTTTTAATTTTTTTCAAAAATAAAAAATATTTTAATTTCTTAAAATTGGAAAGTATTTAATTTAAAGTAAGACATATATCTCATAAACTGTTTCTCTTCTGGCTTGGTAATAGTGGCCCATGGGTGTAATCCCAGCACTGGAGAGGCTGAGGCAGGAGGATTCCAACTGAAGGACAGTCTGAACTATTTAGCAGGATCTTTTCTCAAACAAAATCTAAATAAAGAAGAAAATACATGACTTGTGTTGTACATGTACATTTTGATTTTTTTTCCCATTTTTAATTCCCTCTCTCTGTTTCTGGTCTGAAAACTACAAATATAAGTGAACTATTTCTTCCTGATTTTCATGTTTGTGGCTCTATTATTTTTACTATGTATGTTCCTACACTATTAATGTGCATTTATCGATTAAATTAAGTAAAAAATTTGGCAAAAAGACATTGTGCATTTATTAACAGTCAAAAAGAGGTGAGTTGTATGAAATGCAATCATCTGGTTGAGTTAAGAAATTCTCCCAGACTGTTTTGACATCATTGCATACTATAAAATCCTACATAGATGTGATATACTTAAATACTATATTAAATGAGACCATAGTTTAGGAACTTAATTGGTATTTATAATTTTTCCACTTTAAAAACTCTAAGTTATTTTGCTCTTCTATTTTCTTCTGTTTCTCAATAGATTACACTGAATTTAGAGGCTAATAATTCTTGAAAATGAAAAGTACCACTGTTAACAGTGTAGTCACCTTATAGGGGCATGCCTTTTTCCCATTTTCATTTCTTAAATGCAGGGAAACTACATTTGAATGTAGGAATTCTGAATGATATTTAATGACTTTGGGATAAAAGAAGTATATTCAAAATTCAGCCGGAAATATGATTGTATGGATTTATAATTTGCTAGTTCAGTTTATTATAATACCCCTCAAAGATATTCCAGAAACTTAATATCCCCAAACTTTAAAAAATCATTTAAAATTTTTTACTTCATCAAAGAGGTAGTGCAATAGTACAAATCTTAAAATAGCAATGCCTCCTTTTTCTTTTTTGAACAGAGAACACAGAAATTGGAATTGGTTCCTAATGTCCCAAGACTCTCAGAAGTTCTTAGACCTCTTTCCCCAAGATGGCACCTGTGACATCAGTGATTCATTTTGAATGAGCTAATTTGAGGCTTAAATAAGATACCTTTTCTCCTGATGATTGGCATGTATTTCCTGGACTTTTCAGAGAGATGATATATTAGTCTTCAAATTCTTTGCATAGAAGAAGCTTAGTTGGGTGTTTTTTGTAAGATAGAAATTTGTGTATCCAGAACACTCAGAAAATGAAGTAGCTGAATAATATTAGGACTTCACTTTATAACTTCTCATTAAACAAATATTCATTGATGCCTATCACAGCAAAAGTCTGAGCTCTGGAGATGAAATAATGAAAATGAAGATGAATGAGCTCTGCTCTCATTGAGTTTATAGTACTCTGAGGAAAACAAGTATCAACCAACTACCAAAAATGCATCAAATAAGTGCTCTGAAAATATTAAATAACTTAAAAAAGTATCACTACAATTGTCTTAAAAACATCAGAAACAACTAAAAATTGATTATGTGATAAAAAATAGTTCTTCTAATATATATATATTTTTGTGTTTTCAAAGACAGCTTATCTGACTTTTAGATTCATACAGAATTTCTGGAAACACTTTATGTACGTAACATACAGCAAATATTTTCTTTCATTAAACCACTTCAGCTAACTTCTGCTGAAAGTGTGTATGGATATGCCCTCTTTTGTATGTATTTATGCATGTACTTTTGTGATGATAATATTTTATGTTATTTTAATATCTATCTTATCTTTATAGTTTCCTATTTGTTCATAGTGATACTCAGAAAAAATATGCTATTTACATTCACCTAATGTAAACAGAGGAACTTTGAATTTTCTTATCATCAATGTTCAACTTTTAAATATTTAGCATTTTTCATAAGGTACAAAGTAATTCATATTGATTAAAAAGAGACTTACCAAGAAGGAAATCATCTTAAGTAACTGTCTGGAAAAGACATCTTGCAATTACTTTGCCTTGTTCTTATTTGCTTATTTCACCAAAGTGAATGCACTTGTGTACAACAGTCAGAGATAAATGCTTCCATGGTCCCACAACCATGGTGGTCCAATTCATGTGGCTGTCAATAGTGCTCTTACTCAAAACAATATTTATTTTGTAATGATGCACATATGCAAACTAATATTGGTTGTCTTAGTTTCTTGGACTACTGAAGAAAATATCACAAATTAAGTGGCTTGAAGAAACACAAGCATTAGCTCAAATTTCAGAACATAAGAAATTTGGGATGAGTCTCATTGGACTAAAACGGAGGTGTTGTAGTCAAGGTTGCTTTCCTTTTGGAGGGAGGAGCTCCAATTAATTCCAGACTCTTAAATCCTTTGCTCTATTCCACCAGCTTCCTCCAGCCAGCAATGGTGCAAGAAGTCGTTCTTACAGCTAATCACTCTCACTCTTACTCCTTCACCTTTACCCTGTTCCACTTTTAAGAATCTTGTGATTACATTTGAGTACATTTGGATAATTCAAAATTCTATTTTATTGTCATCTGCTTACATAAACTTTATTCTATCTGCAACAATACTTCTCTTTTCCCATATAATCTAACATATTTACAAGTTCTAGGTATTAGTTAACAGGCATCTTTGGGACCTTTATTTTTCCTACCACCTAGAATAACTCTTAAATCCTAAATATTTCATTCCAATTAATTCAGTATTTCTATCAGTTAAGTATTTACTACTCACCCAATTATGAGTGAATAGTTAAATAACATTCCTACTTAAATGTGTTTCTCATAGTGGAAGAAATTAAAAGAGCACTGATATTGTTTTGTTTGTGACCAAAACAAAATCATTTTCAAAATGCTTATATAAAGTAAAATCCATAGCATGTGTGTGAAGCATTCTTAAAGATTTAGAAAATATTTCACATTCTTTGTTTCATTTGGTCTTTGAAAAATATGCAGAATGGACAAGCAAGAGAAAATGTTAGTACCTCTATATTCTAGACAACAAAATTCATAGAATGTATAATTAAAATGTAAGCATAATGAAAGGGACAATAATGAAAAGGAAAGACATCATCTTTCCATACTTTCCACAAAACCTAATTTATTAAAAGCTGGCCTGATAAATATTTGGCTTGCCTTATATATATATCCAATTCAATCTTTTATAGCTAAAGGGAACATGAGAGGGATTGTTATTCTGTACTTAATTCTAACCAACAAGAATTAACTGACTGCCAGGGAAATTGAAAAGACAGAAAATCTGGAACTCACCTTGGAGTCTTAGAATTTATTATTGTCAAGGTTTCCAATTTGGGCTTAATCAAATATACACCCTTCATAAGGAAAGATTTTTTTAAAGAGTATAAGTAATAAATGAGAACATAGACATTATAGTTTATGCATTTATAGTGTAATACAGAATTTATTAATAGGAAAAGTATTAATAAGAGTAGATTACTTTCAGAACTAAAATTCTTCAGATTCAATCACAAATAATCCTGAGAGAAGAAAGTAGTAAGAGTGTCTTCAGAGTTCCATTATTGAACTATGATATATAAAAGGTGGAGCAGAGCATTTAAACTCTAAGGTAATTATATGAAACTGACAGGAAGTTGGAAACACAGATTTTTCAAGAAAATTAGTGTGAATTGATCTTTGTGAAAAAATACAACCATAAATGGTTTTTGACTTATATTTAATATAAGGCAAAAATGCTTTAAGCAAAATTAAGTTTACTTTAAAATAATGATTTATTGATAACACACAGGAGCAAAGAAATGCATTTTCAGTTTTGGCTGGATGGATGTCTACCCAGACAATGAAAGCCAGACTGAACATTGGTAAAGTGATAGAGAAACATGATAGGAGAAAAGATTTTAAGAAATATTTTTAGGGAGCTCTTGCTCTCTAAAAATATAAATCTCTTGGCTTGGATGACATCTATTCAAGAACGTAGAGAACAAAATTAAAGATGAAATCTCTGAATAGCTGTCACCTGTCTTAGAAATATTGGGAAGAGTAGAAGGGAGGGGAGATGAAATGATGTTTTAAGTTTCATGATGGAAAATGGTGATTTTTCCCAAATTACAGAACATGATGTAAGTTAATACAGTGTTTAAAATGTTAATTGTGGAAATTTTATTTTATAATTTAGAATAGATTTTTGAAGTTATAATTCATATAAAACTACACATATTTACATGTACAATTTGATGAGTTAGAATAAATGCATACCCTGTGAAACCATCACCACAATCGAGGTAAAGAACAAAAATTTCCTTGTGCTCTAACCTCCATTTTGGAGTGGGAACATTTTTCGTGAGATCTACATTCTGAAACTTTTAAGTGTACGATACAGAATTGGTATCTATATGAGCTATGTTGTACAACAGATCTCTAGAAATTATTCATCTTATATAACTGAAAATTCATACCAGTTGAATAACATCGTTTTCTCCTCCTCCTAACCAATGGTAACCACCTTTCTACTCTTGTGTCTATAAGTCTGACTATTTTAGAAACTTTATGCAAGAGAAATCATGCTGTATTTGTCCTGTGTCTGATTTTACTTTGCTATTAAGTATCTTCCAAGCACATACATGTTGTAGCAAATGGCAGGGTTTTCTTCTTTTTGAAGACTGAATAATTTTTCATTATTTTACACAATTTCTTGATCATTCATCAGTGGGCATTTAGATTGCTTCCATCTTAGCTATTTTTTTCTTTCAATTTTTTTTATAAAAAATCTTCAGACACAGAAAAGTATGGTGAGTATCTGCAAATTTACAACCTTTATTCAATAACCATTTTTTATAAATTTAAATAATATGTATGCATGAGGATACACACACATATTTGCATGTGTGTGTATACAATGTAAGTCTGCAGTTGAACTGAATGTAAATCTGCAATGCAGATAGATGTACAGATATTTCTTCGAGATCCTGATCAAAACTGGTATTGGTGCATGTTGTGGCAGTTCTATTATTAATCTTCATTTTGCATTGTAACTGCATGATTTAATACTCTCAGTAAGAATGTACTGGTTTGCAATTCATACATTTGTCAGTTTCTAATTATATAGATTTAAAAAGAAAACAGTTTTATTTCACTGACACTTTTGGACTGGAGGCCAAAAATCCAAGATTGAATAGTGGTATGAACTTGGCCTTTCCAAGAGCCCTCTTTATGGCATCACATTGTGATAGGTTGCAACACGACAGGTATATATGTAGAAGTGAATGATAGTATTGCCTATCAGAAATCAGCAAGTTTCAGGGGAGGTGCTCACTATGATAATAACTCATTCTCCCAATAATCACCTTAATCCTTGCCAAGAGAAGCTCTCCCAATGACCTAAGAGCCTCCCTTATATTCTATGTATCACTGAATTTCTTGGTCCCATCTCTTAAAAGATTCCATTGCCTTCCACATCACAATGAGGACAAAGCCCTCAACACATGAACCTTTGTGGGACAAAGCACATACAAACAACACAATTCCATACACTTGCTAGCATTGCCTTTGTGTGTGTGTGTGTGTGTGTGTGTGTGCCACCATCACAGGTGTGAGGGATATATTATTGTAGTTTTGATTTGCATATCCCTAGTGATTAATGATGTTGAACATCTTTTCATATCCTTTTGGCCATTTTATGTATTCTTCAGAGAACTCTCTAATCAAATACATTTCCCATTTTTAATTGAGTTTGTTTTTTTATTTTTGTAAAATGTTTTTTGTATATTTTAGATATTAATTCTTTATCATATATGGTTACTAATAACTTCTTCCAATCAATAGGTTTCTTTTACAGTCTCTTGATTGTTTTCTTGCTGTACAGAATCTTTATTCAGATGTAGTCCAACTTGTCTAATTTTGTTTTTGTTGTTTGTGCTTTAAGTGTCATAGCCACGAAACCATTGCCAAGCCCTATAGCATGAGGTATTTCACCTTATTTTGATTTTTTTTTTTTTTGCAGTACTGGAGTTTGAACTCAAGAGTCTTCACCTTGAGCCACTCTACCCGCCCTATTTTTGTGAAGGGTTTTTCCAGATGGGTCTTGTGGAACTGTTTGCTCAGCTGGCTTTGAACCACAATCCTTCTGATCTCTACCTCCTGAGTAGCTAGGTTTACAGATGTGAGTCACCAGTACCCAGACTATTTTTCTTCTGGTAGTTTTACAGTTTGATGTACCATTTTGACAAAATAGAAGGTAAAAATCACATGACCATGTCTATAGATGGAGGAAAAGTATTTGACAAAATTCAACACTCTTTCTTGATAAAAATCTCAACCAAGTACATAATAGAAAACATTTACCTACAAATAATAAATACCACAAATGAAAGCCAACAGTTAACATACTCAACTGTGAAAAACTGAAAAGTTTTTCTCAAAATCAGGAGTCAGGTAATGCTGTCCACTCTTACCACTTACAAAAGTACTAGCCATAGAAATTAGTCAAACAAAGAGAAAAGAAAACAAAGAAAGAAAGAAGGAAGGAAGGAAGGGAGGGAGGAAGAAAATAACAAAGGAGGGAAGAAAAGGAAGTAAGGAATGAAGGAAGGAAAGAAAAGAAGGAGAAGGAAAGAAAGAGAAAAAAAGGAATGAAATTTAAATTGGAAAGAAAGAAATAAAATTATCTGTTTTCAGGTGACATGGTTTATGTGTAGAAAACCCAAAACACTTTAAAAATTAGAACTAATCAATATGGTTTCAAGATACAAACTCATCATAAAAAATGAGCTCTATTTCTGTACTTTGACTACAAACTGTGTGAAAAGGATAGTTTAAAACATTTTCATTAGCAACAACATTAAAAGGAAAAAAGTACTTAGGATAATCAAGGAACTGGAAGAGTGGGTTACACTAAACACTGCAAGTCATTTATGAAAGAACTTAAAGAATGCATATATAAGTGGAAAGACCTTTGTTCATGGATCAGAACACAGCATTGCTAAGATGTCCTTAACCCACAGTGAGCAATGGATTTGCTTCATCCTTAATGGTGTTTTTTTTCCACAAGTAGAGAAAAATATTTCTAAATGTTTCTGAAATTCACATAGAAACCACAAAAAGGTTGAATAGACAAAGCAATCTTGAGAAAGATGAGCAATGCAGGAGTTAGTTACCATGCATCCCTATTTCCAAATACAAAACAAGAGGAGAAGCAAGATGGCTTGATCCTTGATCTCTCAGGATTCCAGAAGAATACTTCAGATTCATGATAGCAAGGATCACTCATTTTTTGCCATCTAAGATATCAGGAACACATGGGGTGCACATAATGCACAATGACAAACACTTAATGTTTTATAGCACATAACAGCTCTGGAGGCCTGGGTACTGTGGACTGGTAGCTGCTAGTCAACCCACTGGTAAGCCATTTTTCCCTTTTTTGTTTTCTTTTCTCCTCTCTTTGAAGAGCAAAAACACAATGCAGAGAACATCAGAATGAGCTCTGCAAGCACCTGGGATGTCCTGGACTCACCATAATTCATAGACACAGAACCCTGGACTCCTGCCTACCTGGTTTGTCCATTAGCTGACCCGATTACACAGAATAAAACTGCAATACTGCCAGGTGAGTGTACCACATCATCTGCTCTGTAGGGAAGCACATCCAGAGCAACTGGGGGGAGATTGCACCCCTGTTGGACAAAACTGGTGACCAAATAAGCAGAGGGGAAATTTCATGTGCATATGGCAGGGATAGGGTGGAATACTGAGCTGGCCCAGGCTATGTGGGGGCGATGTGGCCCAGCTGCAGTATGGGGAAAGTAACAACACATTTGTCTACTCTGGAGAAACTGTAGGGAGCTGAAACTGACACACTTCCAAGAGAAAAGCAGTCCACCAAAAAGGTCAGTTCTAGTTCCCAGGCTTGCCCTGCTGGCATTCAGAACTGGAGACTGCTCAGAAACAACTTTGGAGAACCCATCTACACCAGAAGGCCCATCCTATCAAGAAGAGACTGGGCTTAAACACCCTGAACAGATTCTCGCCAAAGCTGTCTCATAAGGAAGGACAGCATCCATTCAACCCAGCACACCAACTTTAAGAAGGGGCAGTGACACAGAGAAAGCCCCTGAATAAAGGGTCAGAATGTGGATTAGAAATCAGAGGAAAGAACCCAGAATGCTCATTGAACTGAGAAGAAACTCATTCCTCTCCATAACAAAGGAGATATTTGGACATATATTCTTTTCATTTTTTTTAATTCTTAAATTTTTAAAATTTGTTGTTACCTATTTCCCTCTTCCATTATTTCCAAATTTCACTTTCCTTAACCTTTCCTTGTTCCACTTTCCTTTTTCTCCTCCTAAGCTTCTTATTCTCTTTTCTTCTTTTCTCTCTTCCTTTCTTTTCCTTACCTTCCTCTCCTCCCCCTCCCCTTCACCCCATTGTCGTTACCTCCTCCACACAAACCAATCACTGAATAGTCTATTATACCAACTTTACATTTTACCCCCATCCTTCCTACCCCTCTTTAATTCCTGACAATAGCACCCTTACCCACAACAAATAAACTACACCTTTGCACACATTAGGGACTTAGTACCATTTAGCATGTGAGAATCAACAAAAGTTATGTCTTTTCTGTCAAATTTGTTAATGTGAGATACTAGCTAACCTCCCTGAATTGCTGCCTACAAGCTTTGTGAATGTTGCTTAACCCTGAAAGGTCAGACAAGGAGCTGTTTACCGCCAGATGCCCTAATCTCAGTCTGCTTAATAAGTAAAATGTTAGCCCTCTTTTCCTATCTTTATACAATTATGTGAGTCTATATTTGTATGTAGGCATATTGCCTCTGCAAATAGAAATTAAATGTTATATAAGACATTTCAACAGCTTAGCATCTAAGAATAAGAAGACAGAATAAATAAATGTTAACATCCTAAGTAACATTAGGTTTTCAATTATTATAAATGGATTGCTTATTGATTACTTTCAATGAGATATTGAAAGTCTAAAGTATGATTAATCAACAAGAAATGGACATGCTGACATCTAACTTTGTTTTGCTAAGCTACCAACTCATACAAAATTCTACCTGGCTTAGTGGATACCAGGAGTGGTAGAATCTCAGCTATGCCCAACCTCAAGAGAAAACCGGTGAGACTGTCTTGCAATACAACATGTTGTAAATATGAATTGAATTTCAAACAAAACCTAAATAAATGGAATCATAAACACTGATAAAAACATGTAGCATCATGCTATTTAAATTACTTTGATAAATTTATAGAAATTAAATAGAAAGAAGATGAAATGAAATAAGGGCACATTGAAAAAGTGTATCAAAACAGAAAGCCAGGCCGGGCATGATAGCTTATGTTTGTAATCCTATGTACTTGGGAAGTGGATATGGAGAGGATTATGGTCAGAGGCTATCAGGAAGAAAAAAGTTCATGAGACTCCCATTTCAGAAAAAAAAAAAAAAGGCAAAAAAACTAGTTGTGGAGACATGCACCTGTCATCCCTGCTAAAATGGAAGTGAAAAGGAGGACTACAGTCTATACCTGCTGGACAAGAAAAGAAAAGACTAGCAAAAATTGTTGGTAGTGTTACTAAATTTGTAGAACACTTGCCTAGCAAATGTAAGGGCCTATGTTAAAACTCTAGTACTGCTGTAAATCAGAAATGTACAGTAAAAGGGATTACTTTTATTATTAATAAGCTGAAGAAAAACTTAAATTGGCAGTCCTGGAGAAAAGAAGAATTTCATACATAAGTGGTGAGAATTTAAGTATTTATGATGATTCTTGAGTTTACTGGGCAATACCTAGTAAACTAGCAGGTATCCATACTATGTGTTAAGATAGTGTCACTACTGTGAAATGGGCAGAAAATCTCTTACATCTGGTAACAGTAATGATGAGTTTAATAAGTAGTTATACATGGCTCTATGGAAACACAAAAATATATGAAAGTATCAGTCCATTCATATATAGGAAAGGTTTAAATCCTTGAGCAGAAATGATGGTGATCTATTGAATAAGAAGAAAAATAAAATTGGGGGAAATAAAAAGAATACTTTAACTATACATCACTGGCAGAGTGGCTCAAGTGGTAGAGAGCCTGCCTGCAAGTATGAGGCCCTGAGTTCAATACCCCAGGCCATCAAGCAAAAAACCATAAACAACTCTTTGTATGACCTTTACATTTTTTCTGAAAAACATGTGGCCCGTACTAGCATTCATTAACTATGTGTTATGCCTATAAGTTTTAAAAATTATTTCCTACTCTGTATATTTTATATATACTATAGTAAATTTAGAAGTACTGCAAAATTAAAAATAAAACTTTCAAAATCACTCTGAGTCAAAGAAGTAATTGATATTGCTTTAGGGTAGTACTATTCCAAATCATTTTGAATGTAACCAAAGAGAGGCTCAGAAGAAAAAAATATTGCCTTAAATATACTCTAAAATTAAAAATTGTACTTTTAATTCCAATAAGCACTTAACTTGAAAAGTTAGAGTTTAGTGTAAATAATGGAAATTAAACTTAATGAAAAGGAAGAGCACTTAGCACAGTGGTTAAGACTGAATTACAGACCAAATACTTAGTATAAATTCACGTTCTGCTGCAGCCAGCTGTAAGACACTCAAAAATTTACTTAGTTCACTTTGCATAAGTTTCTCCATCTTTTAAGTGGGATGATAATAGTGTTATTTTCATAGAATTATATCAGGATTAAAATTGATAATTTTAAAGCACAAGAATTATGCAATGATAGATAAGGAATTTATTACTAAAAATAAAGGAGGACTTAACAGAAAAAGTAGAAGTTAATTATATGTTAAACAAATCAAAACACAGAGAAAATAATTGATTGGATCATTAATACATAACAGTGGAATTTGAAATGAAGGGTATAAACAGTCAGTCCAGTTGAATACAAAAATGAATACCAAAGAAAGTTAAACAACATTAGGAACAAGGAGGCTAATATAAACTGTTGTTATTCAAGGAATAAGATAAGGAAGTGTGGATGTATTATATATGCAGCTCTGAGAAAATTTGGCAGTTTATCACCTTATAGCATTTTTAAACACAATAGAAATGAAGAACTAATTATTATTGGACTATTAGGTAGTATAGCAACTGCCTTTTTAAAAATTCAGCAATGATTCAGTGCAATTTGCATTAAATTTTATCTATATAACTCAAGAAGAATTTCTATCAAAAGAAAGACATTATTTTATTTAATATAATTTTAAGATGATTATATTCCCTTGATCAAATAATAATAATAATAATATCAAGTTGAAATGATTACAAAATAGATAAGCAATTTGATAAGCGGTTGACTCTTAAAGTGTTTCCTAAATCTAAGATTATCATTACATGATTGTGCTTTCTGAATGGTATTCATCTTAATAAATGACATTACTATTAGAGAATACCTTTCAGTCCAATACAGGAAATTTATAATATCTGATAAATTACATGGTGCCAACAAGGACTTCTGGAATGTATAAAATAATAAATTACTAGCACCTGTATCTATAGACCATATGGAAATGCTGTGCATTCTTATCTTCCTGTGACCAAAAATCCTGTGCCCAAATAGGGATAGGCACAGATGTCAGGAGAAATGCAAAGTTAAAAAGCATAACCATCAACTCTGTATGTTGGAGGAAGAAGGAACTTTTTGAGTAAATAGAATAATGCATGGGATCTCTGTATAGTTGAAGTATACATGTACACTCTGAAAGTCTCAATAGAGAAGTCCTTTGACTTAAGGAAAGTTATTTTATCTATTTTTTGAAATAGCATTTTAGTGGGTTTCATTTTGACATTTTCATATATGCATTCATATTTTATTTTGATCATATTCAGCTCCCCATTATTCTTTTTGTCTGCCTTTTCGTGGGCCCCTTCCTTTCCCCAAATAGTTTCCCTCTTATTTTCATGTTTTAAATTTTTTTCCAAATCTGTATTTCATATATGATAAAAACATACAATATTTGTCTTTGGGAGTCTGTCTTAATCTGCTTAACTTAATGATCCCAAGTTCCATCAAGTTTCTTGCAAATAACATAAGTTTATTCTTCTTTATGCCTGAAAGAAACCTCATTTTTGCATATATACTGCATTTTCTCTACCCATTGTCTGTTAACAGTCATACAAACTAATTCCATAACTTGTTTCTTATGAACATTGCCATAATAAGCATAGGAATGAAGGTATCTCTATTGAAAATTGATTGACTTAAATTCCTTCAAGTATATACTGAATGCTACAGCTGAATGATACAGTATCTCATAAGAGAAAAGATTTTTGTAAATGCCACAGTATCTTATTCATACTACCTCTTGAATCTCATGTCAGTATAAATAGAATTTTTTCTGAAATTTGGAGTATGGATATAAGCATAAATTCTTGAGGATTTTGTTCATATCCCTTGCTTCACTGTGGTGTCACATATCACAGAGGTTAGTAGAAGGAGGAGTAAAAGAAGTTTCTTGCTTTGGCAATCAATATGAAGTTTTTACTCCTAATAAGAACAACCTTTAAATATTGTACCAGATATATAAAATAAATATTGTACCAGATATAATTTTGTATAATGCTATGCTGCCACAGAAATGCTTATGTTGAGAAATTTAACATAAAAACAAAAAGTGAGTTTTGTAATAAGAAAACTTAATAGTGCAGACAAGGAACTATGGGCCTAAAGAAACAATATTAGTTAACAAATTCTCATTAAGAAAAACACATGAAAAAATGTTCACCATCCCTGTCCATAAAGGAAATGCAAATCAAAACAACACTAAGATTCCACTTCACTCCTGTTAAAATAGCTATCATCAAAACCACCACCAACAACAAATGTTATTGAGTATGTAGGAAAAAGGAAACCTTATACACTGCCAGTGGGAATGTAAGCTAGTACAACCACTTTGGAAAACAGCATGGAGACTTCTTAAAAAACTAAACATAGATCTGCCATATGATCCAGCAATTCCACTCCTAGGAATACACCCGAAGGAATGTCAGTTAATTTCCAATAAAGGCACCTGCACACCCATGCTTATTGCAGCACTATTCACAATAGGCAAGTTATGGATAGCCAAGATGTCCCACTACAAATGAATGGTTTAAGAAAATGTGGTATTATGCACAATGGAATTTTACTCAGCTACAAAGAATGAAAATTTGTCATTCGCAAGTAAATGGATGGAATTGGAGAACATCACCCTAAATGAAGTAGGCCAGGCTCAGAAAGCCAAAAACTGTATGTTCTCCCTCATATGCAGATTATAGACCTAAAACAATTGCAGTAATATTATTGGACATGAGTCACATGCTAAGGGGAGAATGCATACAGGAGGAATAGGGAAAGAAAAGGTAACCTAAAACTTGAAAGTGTTTTGATGTGTCTACTGTAGAGAAGTTAGTAGAGTAACCTTAAAATGACAGAAGTCACTATAGGAAGGGGACCAGGAAATAGTGAGGAGGTCTGGTAGAGATGAACCATTTGGGTTGTAATACACATATGCATGAAAGCAATGCAAGGAATCTCTATATAGCTATCTTTATCTCAAGCTAGCAAAAATGCCATGTCTTTCTTGTTATCATTTATGTCCTCTCTTCAACAAAATTGGAGAAGAGGGCAGAACAGATTCTGCCTGGAAGTGAGGAGGGTGGGGGGTAGGGACGGCAAGGGCAGCGGGGAGAGATGGCCCAAGCTTTGTACACACATATGAATAAATGAATAAACAGTAAAAAAAGAAAATTTATAAGCATTCATGGTTTGACCTTTAATGCCCTTCATCCACAATGATATCATTTTTGCCCATTTTTGTTACCTAAACGTATTTGTCATTTATCCTCTTATTTCCACACTCAGTCTATCATAACTTATTATCTGTTACTACACTCCCTTCCAAATCAGGATTTTATTACTTTTAAATTTGCTACAATATTCCCACCATCAGTGGATAACATTTCCTTTTTCCCTGTACCCTCACCAACATTTGTTGTTTTTTGTGGTATTTATGATAACCATTCTGATTGGAGCAAAATAAAATATCAATGTTGTTTTGATTTGCATTTCCTTTATGGTCAAGGATATTGAGGATTTCTTCAGATATTTATTGGCCATTCATACTTATTCTTTTGAGAATTGTCTCATCAGTTCATTCGCCCATTTGTTCATTGGGCTGTTGATTCTTTGATTGGTTAGTTTTATGAGTTCCCTGTGTATTTTGGTTATTAGTCCCTTATTAGATATATAGCTGGCAAAATTTTTCTCCCATTCTGCAGGCTGTCTATGCAGTGTACTGATGTTTATTCTGTTGTAAAGACATTTTGCAGTTTGATGCAGTCCTATTTGTCAATCCTTTCTCTTAATTGCTGAGCTACTGGAGCTCTATTCAAGAAGTTATTATCTAATCTTATATGTTCTAGTGTTTTCCCTATTCTTTCTTTTTAAAAAACTTCATTTATTGATATGTTCATACGTTGTTTGGGTCTTTTCTCCCCATCCCCCAGCCCCTCCTTCTCCCCCCCACACCCTTTGCTTCCAGGCAGAACCTGTTCTGCCCTCTTCTCCAATTTTGTTGAAGAGTAGACATAAGCAATAATAAGAAAGATAAAGCATTTTGGGTAGTTGAGATAAGGATATCTATACAGAGAGATTCCTAGCATTGCTTCCATGCACAAGTGTATTAAAACCCGAATTAATTCATCTCTAACTGACCTCTTCACTACTTCCCGGTCATCTTCCCATATTGACCACTGTCATTTTAAGGTTACTGTATTAGCTCATCTGCAGTGGGGACATCAAACACTTTCAAGTTTTGAGTTTCTTACCCATTCCCATTCCTCCCATATGTGCTCTCCCCTTGTCATGTGACCCATGTCCAACAACATTGCTGCATTTGCCCTAGATATAAAGTCCTCATATGAGGGAGAACATACGATTTTTGTTCTCCTGAGCTTGGCTGACTTCGCTAGGATAATGTTCTCCAGTTCTACCCATTTACTTGTGAATGATAAGGTTTCATTCTTTTTCATGACTGAGTAAAACTGCATTGTGTATAAATACCACATTTTCTTAATCCACTAGTCAGTAGTGGGGCATCTTGGCTGTTTTCATAACTTGGCTATTGTGAATAGCGCTGCAATAAACATGGGTGTGCAGTGCATATGGAGTAATCTGAGTTGCATTCCTTTGTGTATATCTCTAGGAATTGGATTGCTGGATCATATAGGAGATCTATGTTTAGTTTTTTAAGAAGCCTCCATATTGTTTTCCGGAGTGATTGCACTAGCTTCAATTCCCACCAGCAGTGTACGAGGGTTCCTTTTTCCCCACATCCTCACCAGCACCTGTTGGTGGTGTTTTTGATGATAGCTATTCTAACAGGGTGAGATGGAATCCTCATGTGGTTTTGATTTGCATTTCTTTTATGGCTAGAAATGGTGAGCATTTTTTCATGTGTTTTTTGGCCATTTGAATTTCTTCTTTTGAGAAAGTTCTGTTTATTTCATTTGCCCTTTTCTTTATTGGTTCATTGATTTTGAGATAGTTCAGTTTTTTGAGTTCTTTGTATATTCTGGTTATCAGTCCTTTGTCTGTAGTATAGCTGGCAAATATTTTCTCCCACTCTGTGGGTGGTCTCTTCATTTCCTGTTCTTTCTTGTGGTTTCACATCTAATGTTAAGATTGCTGATCTAATTTGAATTGATACCAGTACAAAGTGAGAGGCCTGAGATTTAGGTTCAACCTTCTGCAGGTGAATTCCAGTTTTCCCAGCAGCATTTGTCAAAGAAGCTATCTTTTCTCCAATATCTTTTGGTCTCTTTTGTTAAAAATAAATGTCTGTAACTGCATCAGTTTGTGTCTGAGTCTTCTAATCTGTTCCACTGGTCTTCATGTTTGTTTTTATGCAAGTACCAAACTGTTTTTATTACTATGGCTCTGTACCATAGAAAGCAATATGGAGGTTCTTAAAAAAAAAACAAAAAAACTAAACATAAACCTACCATATGATTCAGTGATACCACTTCTGGACAATTTCCTAAAGGAATATAAGCCAGGTTACATAGAGCCACTTGCACATCCATGTTTATTCCAGCAATATTCACCATATCCAAGCTTTGGAAATAGCCCAGATGCCCTACAACTGATGAATAGATTAAGAAAATGTGATATGTATACACAATGGAGTATTATTCAGTCATAAAACATAATGAAATTACATTGTAGGCAAGTAAATGGATATTAGAACTGGAGATCATTATACTAAGGCAGGCTCAAAGGTCAAAGGTTACATGTTTTCCCTCATATGTGGAGGACAGGCCCAAAAAATAAATGTATACATTAATGTATAATCATATATATGTATATATATATGTGTGTGTGTATGTGTGTGTGTGCAGAGACAGAGACAGAGATAGAACATGATTATAATAGTGGTTTGTTGGAGGAGACAAGGGAGAGAAGAGAGAGGCAGGAAAAGAAAAGAGAATGACAGTGAATAATATTGAAATATATTGCATTTGCATATGAAGACAGCATAACAAAATGCACTGAAAGCTGCTGAATAATGGGAGAGGAGGGTGATAAAGAAAGAGTAAGTAATAGATGAGGTTAATCTTATTAAAATGCACTATATGCATGTGTAGAATACCATGTCAAAATCCCTTGTAACTATCAATATACATATAAAAAAAAAGTGAAGTCACACAGGTAAGACAGGTCCTGTCTGGGGATGGAAGGAGAAAGGGTAAAAGGAGAAGGTAAAGAAGGGAGAATATGGTGGATGTACCTTGTATAAACGTATGAAAACAGTACAATCAACCCTGTTGAAATTGCTGTAAGCAAGGAGGGAAGGGGATGAGGGAGATTGATGGAAAAGATGAATCTAATTTAGAAACATTGTAAGCACTGTTATAAATGTCACAATGAACCCTCTGGTTCAACTAATACATGCTAATAAAAATGTAAAAAGTTCCAAAATGATCTTCTAAAAAAAAATCCCAATATATCCTATGCTTAATTAAAATTTCACAGTAGTTTACCACAATTGCAAACTAAGTATGAAAATATACAAAGCCCTTTATTACCCTGTCTTGCTTCATGAAACTGTTGTAATATGCAAAAAGCTCTCTATTATAACTTGTTCATTCTTTTAATTTCTGTACAGTTTTGCCTTTTCTAGCTTATTTAATTGTCTTTTGGTTCTGTCTACTTATAGCTTAAAACAATGTCTTACAGGTAACAATGCTTGATTGTTGAATGATTGAGTAACTGAGTACATAAAAACTGAAGAAATGCTTATTTCTGTCTATACGGCATATTAAATAAAATAATATGCTATTTAAAAATATTTTATGAAATGATAAATTGCATGAAAAATAAAAGCCAAATACTTTATGAACTTATATATAATTTTGACATGCTCCCATTTAATTTCAAGTTATAAATATATATATATATATTTATTCTTCATCTAATCTTTCCAAAAGAGAAAGAATGGGGTCAACATCCCTTTTATAGCACATTCTTCCTGGAAGGTGGCCTTTAAAACACCTATTCTTTTCCAAATGCTAGTCACTCTCCCAAAGGACAGCAGCATACTAGGTCCCTAGAGAAAATTTTGGAACTGCACTAGAAACTCCAAAAAAGGAAGAGACACATCCTAAGATTTTTCTATCCGCAATACTACAACTTCTAATTACTGGAAGAATAGTGCTTCTGTGAACAATGTAGCCCAGAATGTAGCAGGCTCCAGCTTCATCATCTAAAGTTACAGTGTTCTTTCACTATGCTAACTTGAAAGTTTGAAAAGCAAAAGGTCACACTCATTTCCATATGCTCCTCCTCCGCTCCTTCCATAATACAAATTCTCAAATCCCCTACACTTTTCTTTAACCATAGTGATTTAACTTGAATAAATAAAATTAAAAACCAAAAGACATAAGCAATTTCCACTGACTTTGTCAGTTGTTGCAAATCATAGATAAGCAACTTTATTAGTTCTCATGACTTTTCTAGCTAACTTTCCAAGACAAATGCCTCATGACAAAGTTCTACATATATTACCAGAAGCATAAATGATTTCTGGTTACAATCACCCTGAATGTTTATGAATTTCTTTGAATTTCTTCTAACTTTTTGAGAGTTAAAGAGTAAATCCACAATAAAAATGATTGCAACAAATTAAATACTAATTTAGAGCAGAATGTACATTCAATGATGAAAACATGGAAAAATAGTATAATTGTCACTAAAAACCAAAAAAAAAAAAAAAAGTGATGTTGCCTTATAATTCAGCCATCTCATTTTTGGGTGTATTCCCAAAAGTATTGAAAGCAGAGTCTTGAATTATGATGCTAATAACAGTATTATTCATGATAGCCAAGAGCTGGATGCAAACCAAATAGATGAACAAAATGTGGCTTATACATACAATGAAGCATTGTTCATTCTTAAAAGGTTTATGTCTACAACATAGACAAAATTTGAGGACATTATGCTACGTCAAATAAACCAATCACAAAAGACAAACATGACATGAGTCCACTTATATGATGCATCTAAAGTAGTCAGACTCGTGAAAAGAGAATGAATAATGGTAGTTACCATGACTGAAGGGAAGGAGAAATTGAGAATAATTGAATTATAGGTTTAGGATTTCAGTTTTTCTAGATAAAAATAAGCTTTGGAAATCTGTTCATCAAAAATATGAATACACTTATACACAGTAGAACTGTACACCTAAAAATAGTTATGATGGGAAATTGTGTACTTTGAGTTTTACCATAATTAAAAATTGAAAATATATATGATGTGTGCATGAATATATGGAGCATATAGAAGAATGCACAATTTATAAAATGTAAGAATTATTCAATTCTTGATAACCTACTCAGGATATCAAGTATATTTTCCAACATTTGTCATTTTTACACATGACAGAATGGATAAAAAGGAAGTAATGTGTTTTGCAGAAGATCATTTAGCAGGTAAGTCAGGTCCAAAGTAAGATCTCTTGATTTGGTCCAAAGCTCTTTATACTCATTAAGATGAGATTTCTTTCTTTTCAATTCTTTTTTGGTATTTAAATCAAACAAGGACTAGGTAGCTTTCTATCCTAAATAATTGTCATGGTGTATTAAATAAATCATTTTAATGTTTCTTATATGAAAAAATATTTACAAAATATTTTTACCCACTTTTACTGTTTCAATGTAACATAAAAATAAGTTATTTTGCTATAGCACTTTTGCAGAACTCATTGCTTTGTGGATATATTTGTTATATAAGTTAAGCATTTCTACTCCTTTGGCATAATTCATAAGAAAGTGTGCTTCCTCATGTCAGGTATTTACCCACTGAGACTCATTTCTCTCTCTCTCCTAACTTCTAAAGAGATAACTCAATATCAGCAATTAAAAAATTTGTACTTCAGGGAAAAGGGACAAATGTTTCCCCTATGAAAGAAGGAATCACAATAAATTTTATGAAGGGTAAGAATGCTGCATCTTACAGGATTTAGGTGGATTTGGGTTTGCTTTGGCTTTCTATTAACAAAACCAATAAACCCTTGACTTCAGACTACTCAGGAGAAATATTAGGATTTTCTAACATTTCTAATAAAGGTTTTTTGCATATAAATTTTAGGATTATTATTTATTCCTATTATACAATCTCCCTTTTGAATCACTTAATTAATATCCTATGTAACTCAATCTCAGTTGACTTGTTAAATTATAAACTAGAAGCATTGCGAATGCAGGAATTAGAGAATATATTGAATAAAGTTCAGGTGTAGAGAATAGTACATATTGCCATTTATTTTTACCTTAAATTTCAAAACCCTTTTAAAATACATTTATCAATGTAACATCATATATGCTATTAAGGTATTTTCTATCAATCAGAATTTTCCCCTTCCTCCCTCCCTCCCTCCTTCCCTCCCTCTCTTCTTTCTCTCCTTCCTTCCTTCCTTCTTTTACTCCTTTCTCATTAATAGAATAGAAAAAAGAAGGTTGCAGAAATATGAAGCAAACAGAAGATGCTTTTGTTCTTGAGAATCATGCATATATTACAGGAGAGCCCTGAAGATGCTACATTCGTGCAAAGCAGTGCAGGTACATTCAGGCTACTCATAAGGAAACTCAGGCAGTACCAACTTTTATTAGAATTAAACATGGTCTTTTGTAAGTTAGTACTTCTAAAAACAGCATGGCCTCATTAAGAATCCACTGAACTTTTATAATTGAATATAATTGGAATTTAGCCGTTATTTTATGAAAAATGCCTATATTGTGATACTGGTTGCACATTTTATTAGGAAAACTAATTTATATTTTAATGAAATAGAGAAAATGCACAAGAGTTATAATATTTTTGATAGATCCAGGCAGGGTCTGGAAAGGTCAGAACAGTAGAAGTTAGCATCAAATACGAATAAGACTTGAGAAGAGAAAGGAGGGAAAATAATTTTAAAATAGGATTGCTTTTCAATGAGTTCCTCAAAATTCTTTCTTCCCTTTTTAAAAGATATAAATAAAGATACCTCAGAATCTGTGTTAACTGCTGTATTCCACCAAGCATTGGTCCTCACATCTTAAATTTAACATAATTTACAAATATGAGATTTTATGGTTTTCAATGTCTGTCACCAGTACCATTCATAGGAATTTCCTAAATTCATGCCTCACCTTAAAAATCAATTTCCTATCATTATTTAAGTGAATTTTTTCACAGTGTAAGTCTACAGTGCTTTTCTTTCTTTAATCAGCTTCAGAGTCCTAAGTGCTGCTCTGTCTTCCACTGTTTGCTGAAAAAATATATTTTTACAATAAAATAACATTGAAGATTTTCATGCTGACCTCAGAACTGACAATTTATTGTACCAACAAGCATATTAACTAGATTATTGGTATATTGATTGACATAAAAATGGCAAACATCAAAGTACATATTTTGAGTTATTCTCAAAGTTTAGGGCAAGCCAAAGGTTAATCCCAGCCTTATATTTACAAAACTAAAATACTTTATTGGTACAGAATTGTGGCTCTCTTTGTCAGGGCCAAATTAAACTTCCACTATAAAATATACAAATCATACAACATGGTTTAGACATAATTACATAATTATACTCATCACTATTCTTGATAAGTACAATAAAATGTTTTGCAGGACATTCTGAAGAGGTGAGTGTGCTAGAAGAGGAGGAACAAAAGAAGAGGAAGAAGAAGAAGAAAGAGGAAGAGGAAGAAGAGAGAGAACAAGGGGAAGAAAATAGATTCAAAACAGCATAATATATTATAAACATTCATAAAGTATACTCTGTAAGTTGACAAATTCCTGATGACTCAGTTAAAAATTCATTGAAAACAAAAGTGAAAAATTAGTAAAAACCAGAGTCACAAATGTTTGGACTTGAGGAAAGATCACATATGTTCTAAGTTTCTATGTCTATGTCTGATTAAAATAAGACTAAGATTTCTTATTTCATCCTCATATGAAGTGAGTCAATTTGTTTCTCTTTATTTCAGAAACTGTGTCAGATATTTGAAATGCAAGAAGGAAACAATCTCTGGTTTGTAGCTCTGATTTTAGTCATTCTTACAAAGACTTGGATTTTAGTTTTTCCCAGGGAAGTCTGGATTGGACCTGTAGCTCCTAGTTTTAAAGTTAGGAGCAGGAGCTCTGACCTTGGCTTTCTGGACTTAGACCTTACCAGGAAACATTTCAACTTAGACTCTGCTACAAAGGTTCCTTCCTCTTCATTTCCACTGGCTTTTGTTCCTCTTGTCCTTTGTATTGTACTGTACTCATTCTCACTTGATGTAGTTCCTACTTTCTAGGTGATTATTTCCACTATCTCTTCTCTTCTTCTTTAATTCTTTATTTTTACAAGCCTTCCATGCAATATAGGCCATATATTAGGTGGTTACATGTATTTTCCCATCATGGAATTTACAAGATACATGAAATTCTATAATAATGGGTGCCTCCAATTCAAATGTTAAGTCCCAAAATGTAAATGATATATTTGTTTTGTTTACAGTTGTATACTTTATGTACTACATGTGGAGAATATCTAGCATTTAAAACCTTTAGTAAATACTTGTTGAAAGAATAAGTGAAACCATTTTTCTGGCTGGGGCATTTAGAGTAAAATACTGACAATTCAAGATATAAAAGACAGGTGGAGAAATAGAAACCCAGAAGCAGATTTACCCTCATTCTCATCTGTAGATTGATGTTCCATCTCAATTCCAAGAGATGGTGTATGAATTTAATCCAATAAAATGTTTTATAAGAATAAAAGTAGTTATAAAAGCCAAGATTTATAACTAATGACTCAAAGTTTTAGAGAATTTGGTAAAAATAAACATTGGCACTGTAAGACATAGACTTCTAGATGAGTTTTAGTTTTATTTCAAATTTAATCAGGATATGAGGAACTGAAAAACACTTGTGATTCCTTGGAGAAAAATAATTAAAATTAGGCATTAAAGTAAATTTTAAAATAAATATAATAAGCTCCCCCAAGCTTAAATACTATGACAGCATTTTGATAAATAACTGATTTCCCATCTTCCTTCTCCAGATACAAAAATATATTGTTGAAACAACATCTGAACTAATTTGACTCACAGTGGCATATGTGGTGAATATAAAACCTAATTAGGAGGAAGGTGTTTTTTGGATGTTCTGGGGGTCAAACTCAGGCTTTTCACTTGCTAGGCAGGTACCTTACCACTTGAGCCACTCTGCCAGCCCTTTTTGCACTGGTTATTTTTAAGATAGAATTTTGAATTATGCCAGGCTATACTGGGTCATTCAGTGGATTAAGTTCATTAGACACCTTTTCAATTTACAATGTTTCCAGTTTATGACATGTATCTAAGGATATGACCCCAACATAAATCCATAATAGTGTATAATAAAGACCTTTTAAAAATTGATGCATATGTATATGCATCCATTAAATTAAAAGGTAGCGTGCTTCAAGCTCTGTCCTCAAGACAGGTAACTAGGTTTACTGTATGGGCTTTGGAATGAAACTTCTAACATAGAAGTCCTTTCCTAGTGGGTATCTTCTTGGTCTTGATAGAATGTGTGTCCAATACAGATTTCTGCTCTAACTATAATATCAATACATTTTGTTTCAGTAGAATGGTGTGGATGCCACCTTTTCTAGAGTCTTCTCATTCTCTTTATGTTGATTGTCAGGTTTCCAGTCTTGAAAAGTTGAGCCAAAATCTTATGGATGAAAAACAACACCAACAACAAGCAATTGTGTACTTGAAATTATAACTTTTGAATATCTGTGGCAGAAATAAACATGTTAAGAATATAGAGAAATATGAAACCTTTTCAGGAAAACGTATTGCTCTTAACATTTCAAGTAGGCAATTATCTTGCAATATAAAATTTTAAAGTGACATTTTAAAGGCGTTCTTCTAATAGAACATATCTTTTTCAGGTGGTTAACTGTAGTTTTGGATGGACAGTTTGGCATTTAAAATTGAAAGTAACTTAGTTCATGAAAGCAATTACACCCTCAGCTATTTATTTAAAGTATACAATTTCACACAAGAAAGTGATTTAGATGATATAAAATGGTAGGAAACAACAAATGCATATAAAGGTATTAGGCTATCCGTGCTGTTTATGATACTGTCTTTTCACTCTATACAATATCACTGGCAATCTTCTTGAATCTGTCACTTTGACAATGATATATAGCCTTACATTTGCAGGGTAAGAGGTTTTTGTTCTGTGTTCAAAGTGCAGCAATAAGCTCCCCAGTAAACAATTCCACCTGAGTGCCTCACAGACACAACACACATCGTGCTCTTGTGTCCTGTCTTTGTGTGCAGCACTGTTGTCTACCTAGTTGCCTTATCTAAAACTTAGAAGTGCTCCTAAACTGTTGCCCTGAGACTTCCTTTTTCAGCCTATTTTCACCTCTTTCAGTCACAGTGTGATTGTGAAGAGAGACCCTGCATTACCGCCATAAAGTGAGTATGTGGTTCTGGATAGCTAATTACTATT
This sequence comes from Castor canadensis, assembly GCF_047511655.1. Taxonomy (NCBI): domain Eukaryota; kingdom Metazoa; phylum Chordata; class Mammalia; order Rodentia; family Castoridae; genus Castor; species Castor canadensis. Next base: position 136,341,944 of record NC_133389.1, on the reverse strand, counting down.
CAAGACCCAGTAGGTCCAGGTATGGGACAATATCCCTACTTCAGAGATGCTGTAAGTCACAGGATCATAATTTTCACACTGGAGTAATCAACAATAAGTTGGTATAAATATCTGAGAATAAAGCCTAAACTTTGAAAGCAGTGTGGAAGACTAGAAAGAGAGTCACATTGTTGATAAGGATTTTACCCCAGCCGAAAGCCAAATTCAGTCTTTGGAATTCCAAGTTAAAACATTAAGTAAAAGAATTTTATTTCTTAAGCTGATAGGAATTGGGTGTCTTCTATTTATAACTAAAAAATCTTTAACTATAGATCTATGCCCAATTAATTGTGAATTTTAAATCTTAAATATCTTCAAATTCTGGTTCGTTATTCTGATGGTTTTAGCTTTCTTACACTGGCTGTTTTATGCTTTCCTGTCCTCTTGCCATTAACTTTTTGCACACATCTCACTCCTCACTGCACTCCTCACTGCACACATCTACACTGTCTAGAGGGTAAGATAAAAACAAGTCAGAGGCTCACTGCTCCCATAGCATCACCTGACGATTGGACAATACTTTTCCTTCCTGCTCACTCTAAATCACAGTGAAATTAAAGTAAACTCTTCTTGGTTTTCCATAAATTTATGTTTTTGCAAAAGTAGTTCATTCTGGTTGTGATGCCTGCATACACTGCTGCACATCCATCTGGTGAACAGCTTGCCATCCATTCAAAGACTCTGGAGATGACCCTTTTGTTGCTTGTCTATCTTATGTGCTCTATAGGTCCACAGACTCTACTTCACTGTACATATCCTTTCCTTGCAGTAATTTTTTCTATGCCTAATGATGATTGCAAACATGGATTGAGTGTGTTTATTCAACACTTTGTGTCATCTAGCGCCTTATGAGAATTTAAAAATAAACTGAATAAATCAATCAATTGTATAAAGGCTTAGCTTTCTAATAAAATAACTTATACTAGGTTCTAAATGAATCATGAAATTAAAATTAAATGCTTATTTGGATAAAGGGGATTTCTGCAGATTAAGATAACAGGCAGATTTAACCTTACAAAATTTAATAAAAAGAAGCTTGTGATAACAGACAAAAATCCCTGGATTCAAAAGAAGAAAAACTGGATTCAAGGTTAAGATTACCCACATTACTCCAGGTCTGACCTTGGGCAATCTTTTAATCTCTCTATGTATTAATTTCCTAAATGGTAAAAAGAAAAAGATTTCTGCCCTACTTACAATAGGATTATTGTAATCGAAAGAGATAAATGTAGTGAAGTCACTGGGAAATCTGAAGAGAATTATACAAATGCTGAATGTTAATAAATTATGAAGGTAGAAATTTAATATACTATAAATGTATCAAACAAAGAAATGGCCTAGTGTCTCAGATTCCTTATAAAAATATGGAAAATATAAATCAAATGCATTATGATAAGGAAAAATAGATGTATTTTAACTATGTAGTGATAAAGTGGAATGGTCCCAATCATTATTTTGTATATACAACGACTGTTTTATAAATAGTTTTGTAGAATTCTTACTTGGCATAAATATTAAAAAAGTGATCTGGGTATATAAGCTCTTTAAAAAAGTATAAAGACCTCTTTCAGTGTTCAGAACTCAGCAGCTGGTGGGAAACATAGACCTCTTATGTAATTATAATGCTTGTTTGTTAAAAGCAACTTACATTCAGTGATACATCAAGTTACTTCAATGGATAATGGTCGTGTCTCCATAAATATTTTTTCTTAATACCTAGGCATTATATATTACATGTAAACACTTAATAAGAACATTCACTGTAATAGATTTGAAGTAATTTAGGACAACATAGTAAGCAAGGACATAAAGGAGTCAAGAATGTAGTAAAATGTGCCCAGATTGTCAGTAGGTGTAACACTATCGCTTAATTATCAGAAATGGAATGTTTATTTTTTATTTACTATTCAGTCCTTTGAACTGATATTTACAAATATTTTTTGTTTTAAAGTTTGAAAAGATAAATTGATCCTTAAAATTATCATTTGGTCTTAATGATAATACGGGAACCACTGTTAGTGATATTTATCATCACATTTTTAGCATGATACCTAGCAGATGGTAAGAATAACTAGTTATCTAAAGTTACATTAGAAGTTTATTGGGGGATAGTACTGGGAACTTGTGCTTGTTAGATAGTTCCTCTACAACTTGAGCCATGCTCCCACCTCATTTGTGCTTTTTTTATTTTTCAGAGAAGGTCTCACATTTTTGCCTCAGATCTTAATCCTCTTACCTACAGCCTCCTGCTACTTGAGATTACAGTTTTGTAACACCACACATGGCTTAATTTTTAAGATGGGATCTCACTAAATTTTTGTCCAGGCTGGCTCCAAACTTAAAAATTTCATATACCAATGTACTGTGAACAAATTATATGAACTAAAGCAATGATGCCATCTTACTACCTATCTAGCACTATAGCCATGTGTTGTGCATAAGAAGAGCCTGGACTTCTGTTCATCATCATTTTGAGTAAAAGTCTTGGTGTTCTGAGCCAGAAATTCCTCATCTAAAAGTGAAGCAAAGCACATGCCTCAAAAGGAGCACAAATACGCAATTAACTGCATAAGTTTAGTAATGAAACATGATTTTGTTATCATGAATTCTAAAAGTTCCTGTGTTTGTTTCTGGGTGATATTTTTCAGATTATGATGACATAGGTCACTCCTTGAAAGATATCCTCGGCATGATAGTTATTATCTGGAGAAATGAATGGAATTGGCTAAGCAATTTTTTTTTCAGTGCCAGGCTTCAAACACAGGATGTTGCATGTACTAGGCAAGTGCTCCTCACTGAGATGCATCCTCAACCTAGCAGTAATTTTCCCAAGTATTCTTCCTGATAATGCATCATCAGTTTTTATTTTACAGTCATATTCCTCACATTCACCATCACCCAACTAAGTTTTACTCAACTAATTATTAATTGGAATATACTATGTGGCAGAAAATAATCTTGATTCCAGAAAACATTAAGAAAATGGAGGAAAACATACAGCACACACAAAAAAGTAGACCAGTCTCCTGGAATTTATAGAACAGTGAGAAGACAAACATTAACTAAAAAATCACAAGAAATACTAAACTGCAATAATAACTGACACAGAAACATAACTATTAAACAAAATCTTATTTCTTATGGACTTTGATCTGGTTAGGGAGATCAGGGAAGGATTGCTAAGGATGGAATACTAGAGCTGACATTTAAAAGCATATAGTGATTACAAAGCTGAAAAGGAGTGTGTGGTAAAGGAGAAGAGCAGTGTTCCAAGGAAGAATAGCATGCTCACCTTTTCTGAGCCAGGGAGAACTGTGTTGCATTTGATGAGCTCAAGGCAATCATTATGACTGGAGTGTGGCAAGCAGAGGAAGAGCAATACAAAGGGGAAATGTTTTACCTTATAGTTATACTTAATTCTAGACCTCCAATTTCTATCAATCACTTTTCATCAGCTGTTTGACATTATTTCTTGGCACAGTTGTGCTCCATATATGTTATATTCCAGTTACAGCCCATAGTAGACCCTGGGTGCCTTCTATAACTATTGAATCAAAATGAGAAAGAAGGTTTATTCTTCCCTCCTCTGTTCCAATGCCAGTGGCAAAACTCCATTGATGAGTGCCATTGTACAGATGGCACTTAATATTTCTTGGCTCAACATCCTGCTAGTAAGAGTAACTTTTTACCAAATGATACACATTTTTTTAAATGCAATAAAGGAATTTTTCCTGTCTCACTAAGAGTAAATGGAAAAGATCAGAAAACTGTCACTCCAAGAAGGGAATATACGTTTTTTCATATACTTGAAGCTAGTGTTCAAAGATTGTGTTTTGATTTTATGTGGGCATAGCCTACACAACTTCTAGATATCCTCCTGAGCTGTACATACTGCCAGCTTTAGTAAATTTGATTAGGCTCTTAAAAACAGTTCATTTAAGTGAAGGCAAATATGTTCCTGTTGTCCACAGAGGCAATGTTTTCTTTCTCATTACAAGGATAGAGTGGGAGATAATAGTCCTACATTCATGTGCTTCTATATTTAATTTCATCACTGAAGAAATATGTCAAGGATACTGAGTTCTAGTATGTTTATAAAATCCTGCTAGTGAGAAATAAGTATATACCATTTTGATGACTTCCTATTGCAATTCATAGGAATTGCATTCATTATGATTCTGCAGGCTTTGAAGTTTACATCTTACTTGACTTCAAACATACTAGGAATAGTATCCCAGTTAGACCTAGTGTAAAATTATATTAAGAAAATTATGAAGCATGAGAATTCATTTTTAGTATCCATATAAACTAAGATCTGCACAATTTGGAGCTCTCATGGCACTCTCTCCATTTACTCTGGAGCCCTCATACTGGTGCTGCTCTTTAATAAGCCCATGTCAGATGTTGATTTTTGCATCTCATTATTCTTTTATATGTATTGATTAGATAACTCATGTTTTGAAAAATGCTTCTTCTTAATTAATGCATTTAATAAAGACACCATTGATTCCTATTCTATTCAATAAGTAATAATTCTCTGCTGTCATTGCTTGCTTTGATGCTCAAATTGTCCCTAATTTGCCCAGTGCAAGGCTGATAAGTAATTACTGCATGCTTTAACATATCAACATTAGTCTCTGGGTGCTACTTTACTTTATGGCACTATAAACATATTCAAGGATTATCGTTTACTTTCCTTGCCATAGGGATGAAGTCACCTGGTTCACACAATAATATTAATTTAAGAAAAGCCATTAAGAAATATAAAATTGATGAAGGTGGTAGGAATAATGAGATATTTACATGTGTTCAATTGCCCCCTTAAATACCATATCACAAAATGCTTATTAATTAATTACACTGGGAAAAAATTTTTAACTTTACAATGACAATAATGAGTAGACACTATCTTAAAAAACTGATTAGAGATGGGAAATCATGATTAATGGGCAAATCAAAATATGTACCTCCTGACCTGTATTTTCAGGTCATGAATTTGGTAACTTTCAAAGCCACTTGTAAGTACAATTAGGAAACATTAAATAAACAATCCTTGAGCAATATTCTACAAAATAACTGGCTAACTTTAAGAATGTCAATCTCTTGACACTGGAAAACAAATGAAAAGAAACTCTTGTAGATGAAAGCTTAATAGTTTCTGTAACCTGGAATTTTATTTTGTTATAAAGAACGTTATTAGTACAATTATTAACTCTGTTAGATGCTGAATGATTACATACTTTATTATTGTTCATTTTCTGATTGTGATAACCAGACTAGAATTATATTACATAATGTTATTATTTTGAAAATAGATAACAAAGTATTTAGGGCAAATAGGTACCTTGTTTGCTAATTCTTTTCAAATGATTATTAAAATTATCCATGTCAAGAGTATGTTTATTAAATCTTAACATTTTGGAAATCTAGGTAAAGAACATACTCATAACTTTTTCTGAGTTTGAAACTGAATATTGTACAACTAAAATCAAAGAAAAAAGACAAAGGAAAATATTTAAACTAAAAATTTTTGAAAGTGTGTTTGCCTCTTAGAGTGACATGCACTGTGAAGTTGACATCCAGAAAATGTCCTTTGTTTTTCATTTATATGAATAACAATCTCCAACAGAAGTTAATCATGAGTTCATTTAAATTTTTTAAATATTATAATCATGAGCAATTAATTTAAATTTTGTGGCTTTATTTTTATTGTGAGAATTTTAGTGATATTAAAAGAAAGACGTTTCCTAAACTTAAAAAATAAAATAATTGGCCCAGATGATGAAGAGCAATATGAAGCAAACAGAAGAAATCACTGCCTACTGACTCCAGCGTCTTACTGACTTTAGTAGAAGGGTAGCGCTCAGAGAACATTTGCTATTAATTATTTATAGTCTGAAGTTGCAAGACTTAAAAAAAAAAAGAACTTAAGATCAACTTACATAGGTCACAGTTCTCATTGGATTTTCTTTTTCCACTAAAGATGAGACATTTATTCCTACTCTCCTTCCTTCCCTACATTTGTTGGGCCCCAATGAGTACTGCTGTTTCTCTCCAGAGTAATCTGATCAAAAGAAAAAAAGCCAGTAAACTTTAACAAAACATTTATAATGTTTTAAAATATATGGAAGAGAATGCTTTATGTTTTTTAAAAATATCTTCTCTAAGCATTGCCAACCACCAGGTAAAAGCTTATGAGTCACACACATTGGGAGATTTTAGTTTGTTGAATGATTATAGAATTTTTTATTCACTCTTTTATATGGCAAAATATATGAGAGAGTGCTTAATTTTGAATGAATGATTCAAACCTTAAAGAATTAGATAAACAAGAAATTTAGTCACTATGGTGCCCAACGTATATACAAGTACTTTGACAGTAATTATAATAGCACATTTATTACTAAATCAAATTTAAATTTAGTAATAAATGTGCTATTGTATTATTATACATATAAATGTATATGTTATATATATATGTAAAACCTATAATGTCTTAAAATATATTAAGGCACATTTCCTTGGGTCATTATGTATATAATAAATATTAATATATATTGTGCTTACTATAATTAGTAATCATAGCTATTTTTCCTAATCAAATTTAATAATTAATTAATCAAATTTAACATCTTTAAAATACAATTAGTAGGGCCAGGCATGATGACTCATGACTGTAATCACAGTTTCTCTAGAGGTAGAGATCAGAGGATGGTAGTTGAGGCCAGCCTGGGCCAAAAAGTTAGTAGGACTCCATGTCAATAAACAAGCTGGGTGTGGTGGCTCAAATCTATAATCTCAGCTATGTGAGAGGCATAGGTTGTAGAATCATAGTCTGAGACTAGTCCTGGGCAAAAACATGAAATCATACCCAAAAAATAACAAAGCAAAAGGGCTGGGGGAATAGCTTCAGTGGTAGAACACCAGCCTAACACTAGTAAGGCCTTGAGTTCAAACCCTGAGTACTGCCAAAAATAAAAATAAATTCATAAGTAAAATAAAATACAACTAAAAACATGTTTTTGTTCTGAAATTATGCTAGCATAGCTTTTACTGAGATTTAGGTAAAGTAAAAACACGTTCTGTCACCTTGGCTCTATTTATTTTCATGAATTTTTGGAGGGAAGAGGGTTGTTTTGCTTTGTTTTGCTAAGCATATGTCAATATTGAGATAATTAAAACATACTGCATCCTTATGGAATTTAGTGTTAAACTTTAAGTATGTTTCTTTTTATTCATTTTGTATTCTACATTATAAATTCATTAGAATAAAAATTTTTGCAGGCATTTTTCTTTGTTTATTTTCTAGTTACTTATTAATTTGATTAGGTTGAAGCAAACTGTTAATCATATACCTAGTGAGGAAATACTCTGTTTCCCTGTATTTTTTGTCTTTTACATGCTCTAATACAATCTCATATTTTCTCCAACTTCACAATTAAGGTTGGTCAGGTTTTAGCTGTTGTGTCTAGCCTAGGAGCTGTTTTGCAGTTTCAGCCGGGCAAACATTGGCTCCTGGCTCCATACTGTAAGAAAAATGATCTTTTCTATCAAAGTATTTGTTATCCTCTTAGATTACCTCAAAATTCCTCAGGTCACCATCTTAAGTGACTTGCACGTTTAAAGGGTCCTTGCTTCTTCTTCCAGATTCCTGTGCAACTCCATTGCCTGCCAAACTGCATGCCCTAACCCATCCCCCAAGCCTTTTAGCTAATTGGGAAAGACTGAGAACCTTTGACTTGGACAAATCCCAGGTGAGGGGCAGGTACAACTGAATCAGGGATATAAGAAGGAGCCACTGTCAGCCATTTTGTTCCTGCATGTTGCTTAGTGTGAGTGAGCTCAGGCTTGCACACTCTTGATCAAGAGAAATTGCCTTATCAAGATTTTCTGTTCCTTGTTTGTCTGTTTTTGGCACTGGAGAGTTATTACTTCCAACAATTTGGGGGCTCAGTCCAGAATTTTTCATTCCAACTGGGAAGGGAGTCCCTGCCTGCTGCCTGATTGCAGCAGCACTGAGGTTGGGCCGAGGACGACAACTTTCTGGATCTGCAAGTGAACTCGGACTGCAGAATTTCTTGACAATGTGGGTAAAAGAGCTCTGAAGACAGGGACCGAGGTGACCACATAAGTTTTGTACATAAACCAAGACAAGAAACATCACAGGGGTGACCAAGTAATGTCTTGGTGGTCAGGATACTGAAAGCTGTCTGAGTGAAACATGTCGGGTGACATACAGGAGATGGGTCAGGTGACACTTAGGGAAAGTGAAGTATACTGTTTATTGGTGGAATTAGATTCTTAAATCTAATCCAGGTTAGCAGTTTATACTGACCTGCAGGCTACCAAGAGATGCCTCAAGCTCCCACAAAGTACATGAGCAGAGATGAACAAAGCAAAAAAGAATCACAGTGCAAGAAACCTCCAAGGCAAAGGGGGATTGAGCTCCTGATAGAGCACAGTTGACCAGAAAGGAGAAATGGGAAATAAAGGCAGCAAAGAGGGGGTCAGAAAACAAAGCCCAGGATAAAATACCCTCTGGGAGCCTCCTAGGGAAGTTGTTAAAATATTGGGATGATAGAGCCCCATGTTAAAGGAAAGATAAACAAAGAATGGTTAAATATTTTTGTTTTATCTGGACCCAAGAACTGATCTTAAAGTCTTTGGTTTTTATTTTGGTCAAAATTTGGGTCTGGGGCTGGTGGAATGCCACAAGCAGAAAGAGCACCTGCCTAGCAAGTGTGAGGCCCTGTGTTCAAACCCTAGTGCCAAAAAAAAAAAAGCATGTTAATGACAAAAGCTCAGTCACTCAAGAGGAGATAGAATATGACCTCTGTTGGAGACAGAGTCCTGTTGTCTTGTTTCCACCAAGGAGGGGGACAAAAAACCAAACCCCTTTCTAACTGGGATTTATTCTCCTCCTTTCCCTTCCCCTTTTGCCTACTCTTCCCTCTGGCTCAGGCACCAGAGCTGGCCCCAGCCCTGCCCTCCAGGCTTCCACCCCTCCACCTCCACCCCCTTCAACTCCCAGCCCCTCAGGCTTCTGCTTAAAATTACAAAAAATTAGAAAATTGGAAAAATAAATCCATAGAGGAATTATTAGGAGAGGCACAAAAGGTATATGTAAGGAGAGGGGAAGAAAAGCAAAACCAAAAAGCAATGATTATGCTATCCAGGAGCAAGTTAATAGAGAAAGGCCAAACCAATATCCTATTGGGCCTCAACTGGCCTGGCCTCCCTTATGGGGTATAAGAGACCAGAAAGTCAGAAGATGAAACAAAGAAGAGGACAAAGTAAGTGCATTAAATGTGGGGAGGTTGGACACTTTAAGAGAGAATGTCCAGAAGTAAAGAGAGTGTAGGAAACTGTTCCCTTAATGACCTTTGATGAAGAATAGGGGGCCAGGAGCTCTTTTACTTTGAAGGGTCCCACTCAGAGCCCTTGATAAATTTAGAAATGGGACCACAATGTGAAGTTGTCACCTTCCTGAATGACTCAGGCACTTCCAGATCCTCCCTCTGTCTTCTGCTCAGGGGTTTAATCTATTCCCTGGAGAGGATACTAATTTCTGTGGTAAAGGAAGAAAGTGTTTCAGTTAAAATATTCCAAGAAACAGGTGTTTATTTCCAAGACAGGATCACTAAGATACAATTTCTCTTAGTCCCTGAGGCAGGAACCAACATATTTAAAAAGATCTAATAACCCGATTAGGAATCGGTTTACATGTAAATAAGGGAGTTGCCCTTGGGGTGCTAACCCAAAAAAAAAATGGGGGTCAACATCAACATGTGGCCTTCTTATCTAAATTCCTAGATCCTGTCACCTGAGGTTGGCCTGAGCACATTCAGGCAGTAGCAGCTATAGCCCTTCTAACTGAAGAAAGTAGAAAAGAAATCACCTTTGGGGGAGACCTAATTATTAGCACTCCCCATCAAGTTAGAACAATCTTAAACCAGAAGGTGGATAGATGGCTGATGGATTCCAGGTTTCGCTTGGGTAATCGAGGGGAAAAGGTCATAATGGATATTCTATAGTAGATGGGGAGGCCATGACTATAATAGAATCAGGCCAACTCCCTAACAATTGGTCAGCACAGACTTGTGAATTGTTTGCCCTAAATCAGGCCTTAAAACACTTAAAGGAGAAAGAAGGGACCATATACACTGATTCAAAGTATGCATTTGGCGTGGTACACACCTTTGGAAAAATCTGGATGAAATGGGGTTTAATCAATAGCAAGGGCCAAGACTTGGTACATGGAGAATTAATTCAACAAATATTAGCCTAAAATTACCTGAAGAAATAGCCATAGTCCATGTGCTAGGTCACCAAAAGGGGATAAACTTTGAGATTCATGAAAATTCTTTTGCAGATGAGACAATAAAACAAGTTGCTCTCATGTCTGAGGCCCCAGTCTTTTATCTCATTCCACACCTCCTTGCTTCTCACATCACCCCTATCTTTACCCCCTCTGAGGAAGGACAAAAAAAAAAACCCAACTTGGGGCAGTTAGTACTGAACAGGGAAAATGGGAGGGAGATGATCTGAAAGCCCCTAATAAGAGGATTCCCTACCTATCTCCATCAGGGGAGCCACTGGAGACCCCAAGCCATGTGTGATGCAGTTTTGAGAGCCTATGGGTGTATAGGGATCTATACACTAGCCAAAAAGTATCCGAAGGATGTCTTAGGTTATTACTAGAAAACATAATCCCAAAATTTGGGGTTATACAAAATATAAACTCAGACAATGGGAGTCATTTCACTGCCAATGTCCTTAAGGGACTTATAAAGGTTCTAGAGATCAAATGGGAATATCATACTCCCTGGCATCCACCTTCCTAAGGGAGAGTTAAAGGAATAAATCAGACTTAAAAAAAAAAAAAAACCTCACTAAATTAGTTTTAGAGACCAGATTATCTTGGACTAAATATCATCCCATAGCACTACTCAGAATTGGGACAACCCCTCAAAGAACATTGGCCTCTCTCCCCTATGAAATGCTTTATGGGCTTCCTTACCTTAGCTCTGTTATTGATGTACCTTTCTTTGAAACTAGACTATTTCCTCAAACATTATATACTTGGATTGTGCTCTACTTTACTTTGTCTTAGGAAAAAAGGATTGTTAGCATAAGCTCCTCCACTTGACTTTCCTGTTTACCCACACCAGCCTGGTACTTATGTGCTAATCAAGACCTGGAAAGAAATTAAGTTTGAGCCAGCTTGGGATGGACCCTTCCTTGTCTTGCTGACCATGGAGACAGCCATCTAGATTGTGGAGCAGGGATGGACTCATCACACATGGTTAAAGAAGGTGCCCTCACCTGACCAGAAGGAACAATGGACTGTGCTCTCACATCCAGACAACACCAAAGTGACTTTAAAAAGACTATAGTTAAAATATCTTTTCCCTTTCATTTGGGAAATGGTATGCTTATTACTAATGTAACTCAGAGTACTTTTCCTTTAAATGTTGAATTTGATGCATGCCAGATCTTTCCTTGTCCCAACTCCAGCTCCAAGGATATTCCTTTTATATGTGCCCCATCCCGGAACCCACAAGGAAACTGCTATCTGTCCAGAGTGATTGAATGTGGGGTGAAACACTGGGTATAAAGGATACATTTCTACCTTTTATGACAATCCTAAGGGCTGGACCAGACCCCAGGGCACAAGAAAGATTACAATTTCTACCATCTAGAACAATCAACAGTCTTTTAACAGACTACAGTCAAAATTATAGCTGTTTCAGACATACCCCTCTCCTACTTGTAAAGATAAACAATATGACCCACTTAGATTAGTCACAGAAAGTCCTTGGAGTATGACACAAGGTCCATCCATATTTCATAGATATAGGATGGGGAAGATGTCTAAGGGACAGACCTCTTAGGTGCCTTTAAGCTCCATCTAGCTCCCAACCTCTCTTAAGTGACACAAAGTTCTACCTCCATGTTTGTACAACAATCAAACTCAGGTAGCTGTAGTAGAAGTCAAGGGCTTAAGACAAACTATGGCTATTAAAATTGGGTACAGGGATACAAATACTTGGATAAGTGGATAAATGCTATCCACACATTAAATAAGAGTGATTACTATGTTTGTACTACTTAGAGGCCAGAGTGTCTCGTGGTCCCATTTTCATTAAAATGGTCCTTGGACCCAGATGGAATGTATTGCATGTTGGATCTGTTTTAGGATACTAAGGCTTGGGGCAATGAATCCTGCTGGATGCTATCACTACTGTTCCCAGAGGCCAGAGGTCCTACGGGTCAGCCCCTGAAGACTACTAGGCCACCCACCCTACACATCAATTATATCCCGTGTCTCACCAGACAGGGGGGACTATTGACAAATGTGGGAAACCTGACAGGATGCAGTGAAAGCCAGTCCTTCAACAGCTTCACAAACCAGTTCACACTCTCCATGGGCAAAGCCAATGTCTGGTAGTACTGTGGAGGACTTTTACTTGAGACTCTCCCAGGTAACTGGGCAGGCACCTGTGCTTTGGTGCAATTGGCAATCCCTTTCATCCTAGCATTTAGATCCCCAGCCCATGACATAACATCTAGAAAAGGGGAAATTTGCATATCAAGCAATACAGCCCCAGAGGGAGCTATTACTAAGGTCCAACAGGGATTAACTTTCTAACAAGCTACCTAAAAACTCAGATATAAATGATCTCTTCACTGACTTAATGGAAATTGGGTTGGGAGATGGAAGGGATGGATGACCTCAATTTTAACCTCCTTGATTGTAGTAGCTACAGTTTTTATTTTAGTAGGATGCAGCATAATTCCTTGTGTCCAAGGACTAATACAACAGTTAATTGAGACAGCCCTCACCAAACAATCACCCTCCTGCCCTACCAAAATAACTTGTTTCTATTAGAAACACAAGAACATGAGAACCAATGGCTCCTAAATGAGTTTGAAGAAAAGACTTTAAATTAAAAGAGGGGGAATTGTGAGAAAAATGATCTTTTCTATCAAAGTATTTGTTATCCTCTTAGATTACTTAAAAATTCCTTAGGTCACCATCTTAAGTGACTGGCATGTTTAAAGTGTCCTTGCTTCTTCTTGTGGATTCCTGTACAACTCCATTACCCACCAAATTGCATGCCTTAACGCATCCCCCAAGCCTTTTAGCCAATCAGGAAAGACTGTGAACATTTGACCTGGACAAATCGCAAGCAAGGGGCAGGTACAACTGTGATAGGGATATAAGGAGGACCATTGTCAGCCATTTTGTGTCTGCATGTTGCTTAGTGGGAGTGAGCTCATGCTTGCACCATCTTGATCAAGAGAAATTGCCTTGTCAAGATTTTCTGTCTCTTGTGTGTCTGTTTTTGGCATCAGAGGGTTATCAATTCCAACAGTACGTAGGAACCATACCATTCAGTGATGCTTCTGGTCTCCTGCTCATGTTTCTCAGAGCTTCTAACAGACCTCCTCTAAAATTGCAGCATGTCATGGGTCATAATACTGAAAGTAGACAAGAAATTATATAAACCAGAATGACAGAGTAATCATGAATCAGCCGAATCAATGTATTTATTGCCTTCTTCCAAAATTCTACATGTTTTAAAAAGAGTAACCCAAAAAGAGTCTGAAAAATTAGGTTGGAAAATTGGAATTTGAAAGTTGGTGCACAAGTTCTAGCAAGAGTAATTGGAGGGGGTTGGTGGTATTGATTAAAAGAGAATAGTGGGCAAATTACAAGAAACAGGAAGTCATGTAAATTGCATGATAATGGGGGGAGGGGATAAAGGAGAAAGATGAAGGGGTGAACTCAACTATGATATATGTAAAAACTTTTGTAAATGTCACAATGTACCCCCAGTACAACAATAAAAATAAATAAACAAGTAAAATAATTAAAATGTTACAGATTTCTCACGAATCTGATCCTTGAGTATTAAGAGAAAAGTAACACTGAGTTAATTACAATGAATTAGGAATAGGACAACCAACTTATGATTTTATACCTATGAGACGCCTCACAGTGCTGAGCAAACTGGAATGATTTGTAAATGACATATAAGACTAAGATTGATATCAGTAGTTTGTTAAGGACCAAAGATTTTGTAGGAAAAAGTAGACACAATTGTCAGGAAGTAGCAATAAAAGTAAAAAGGGAAACTTCTTATATGTGTTTGGTTTGTGAAGAAAAAGAAAACAAACCTATACTGAGAAGGCCAGTGAAACAGTTTTTACAGAGGATAATAAGGGGTGTCCAGGATAAAAGTGGTTCTCAAAAAGAGCAGAAGTACATGAGTACATGGTACAAGAGTTTTGGAGAAAGAGAAAAAAGAACCAGTGAGAAACCATGAAATTGAAGTTCAGGAAGTTAAATGATAAATGATGACTTTGGTGGTGACTGTAGTAAAGAGCCAGAAGCAATAAAGTCAATTACTAAGTCTCTAGAAAACCAGGGCTACTAGACTATGGTCTGGAATGTTTTATTGGTAGTATGTTGGCTTTGGAGCCTCTAAAATTTGGGCTGCACAAGGGCATCTCCCTGAGGCTGCTGCCCTGAGGTGGGGAGAGGAGGCTGCTGCCTCACTTTTGCTGCAGGAAATTTCCCTTGAGCTGACCCCTACCATGTGGCTAAAGTTCATGTCCTGCCCCAAAATCCTGCTCTGCTGTTTCTCGGGCTTGCATGCTCTTTTGTCTTCTTGCTACCTGAGCTCCTCCATTTCAACAGGGAAACTTCTCTTACCTCCCAGCTTTTGTCTTGTTCCGTGTTCCTATGAGCCCCTTGAGGTACAGCTTTGCTAGTCTTGTGTTCAGTAAATAAACATCTGCTGGAAGAATAGTGACATACTGTGTGTACCACAATTGCAATGAAAGCTTTTGTGTTCTTATCTATTTAATATCATGATCCCTATTTAAACTATAAGTGATGTGAAACTAGGGATTATGTATTTTGTCCTTCACAGTGACTCACACATAGTACAATGCTTAATAAACACACATTAAGTGAAAAAAAAAAAGATGTAACCTCCTTATCTGGGATAAAACCACATGCTAATAGTGATTCCCAGCGCTATGTTCGTTCTGTTCATTCCTTTCATTGAATCTATATGGTCTAAATCACAAGAACTTCCTATATACAGATTTTTATTTTCCTTTTATAGTGTTGGGGATTGAATCCTGAGCTGCACATCTACTGCCAATCTCCTTCCTTTTTTATTTCTTTTCTTTTTACTTTTCTCTTTTCCTTTCTTTTCTTCTTTTTTTGCCAGTCCAGCTGACTTTGGAATGTAAACCAATCTATATTATCTCATGCACTTTAAAATCTTAAATTTATACAGTACAATTTTAATCTGTAAGAGGAAGAATGCCTTGGCCTTCACACACTTAATCTTTCTGTGTGTCATTCATTGTGCCACCATTCATCTAAATGCCATGGGGAAACTATTGCTGCTTTACATTTGCTTCAGCCTCTATCAGTTTGGGAATTTTGATTTTACAAAGAATACCAGGGAAATAACTCTGTTAGCTACTAAATATTTGAAGATGTTGGCTTTCATAGAGTTGACATATTAGGTTAAAGCATTGCTTGTTTATTCAGCTGCTTCTGGAGCATTCTTATAAATTCCTCCTCACATTGTCTTGAATTAATACTTTGTATCTACACTCGAAATTGTTCTGAAATTTATATGCTACCTTCTCCTTTTTAGATGTTATAAAACTTGTCAGATATCACAAAATCATTTACTAATAAAATTAAGCAGATTGATTTTGCACTAGTTGAGGATAAGTTTAAGGGGCAATTGTTCAACAACAGAAAATAAAACTTACTTGAGCTATCACTTTTTGATTATTATTTTTCAGAATGAACAAGTCTCTGGTAGACACTAGATTGAGAAAGAGTTTAATATAATTATGTACCTGAAAAATTATTACTAGCTTTGACAGAAATGCCTCCGAGAAGTTTAACAACTTAATTAAAACCCGGGGATCTTATATGCCTTTGAAGAGGAAAAGGAAAAAGAAAATCTGTGCACACTAATATTTTTGCATTTTAAAATGACCAACATAATGAGTTTTCTCCTGAAACCAGGTAGAATTCATAGGATATAACATTAATATAGACAGAGAACATAAATGAAATAGAGCTGTTTAAGAAATGAGAGGAAATTTTAGGAAAACAATCAGGTATGCCACAGTGAAATCAATAAACAATTGATTCTTTCTGCAAATGATGATGATTATTTTACATGAGAATTTTGTGTAGCCCACAGTTTGGACGTTAGTAGTGAAGTGTCAGAAGTATGACTATTTTGGCTCTTTTAGAGTCTGATGCAATTTTTGAAGATGGATTCAAACTAGTGATACAAGATACTAGTGTGGATTGCTAGAACAACATTTTAAAACATCATAAAATACAGAAAGTAATTCTTATGACATCATGGAAAAATATTCTTCGGCTTAACTTAGTTTTTAAGATGCCTTCTTTAAAAGAGAAATTGATTATCATGTTGATTATCACAAAGGCATCAAAGCGGGAAAGGACAAGCTACATTGTTTCTGAGATTAGGGAAGAAAGAATTAATGCTACAAACAGTTCAGAATGGAGAAATGTTCAGTGAGTAAATTGAATTATGGAAACTTGAAGAGAGCAATTCAAGTTATGCCCTCTCAAAGGACAGCATCGAGGAAGATAAGGAAGCATAGGGAACCTGTCAGTATTAATGCAGAATCTGTACAATTCTACCCTTTTTTATGTAGCAAAAACCCAATGTGCTGACTCTCATGTATAAAGACATGATTGATCTAGAAATAATAAGGTCCCTTCTTACTTCCCATTGTCCTTCATGTAATTTTTTATACTACTTATTTTTGTTGTCTAATTATTTTAATAAATTGGTTAATATGTTTAATTAGCTGCTCTAAACCAAGCAATAATATATACAAAAATCTGAGAAGAACTAACATTTCTCTACATCTCTGTTAAAGTAAAATTTTATACTGTTTTGGAGTAAATACAGAGGAAAAATTGGAAATTGATTTAACAAAACTAATTCTGTTCCTTAGAATACACTTACTACATTGTTTCCTTATGCCATCCCTCACTTTCTCCCTCCTTCTTTTCCTTTGTTGCTGTCTTTCTAAAATTTTGTGCAATTACACTTTGAAGTAAGTCCTTAAATTTATTTTAGCTTTCCCTAGTTTCTATATGCTATAGCAACTAATTTTCCCAGCTATTTTAATGTCTACAATAACACTTACCTATAATTTTATGTAAGTTTGTTGTTAGAGTCTTTATTTCTTCTTTTCCCATCTAATACCCAACTTCAGTTTTCTCAGCATACTGCATTTTGAGTAAGAGGTAGTCTTGTACCTTTTTATTTATTGGTAGAATATCAATAAATATTTACTGAATTTGAATTCTTTGTTAGGCTCTGATCTAGGTGTGATTGGACAGCCTTTTTAGGATGCATATCAAGAGAGAAACATCACACATGTATTTGGACACATAATTAATTGTTATCATAATTGAACTAAATGAAATTTTTATAAAAGGTGCAGTTATGTAAAGAAAAATAGATTGGGCTGATTACTGTTACCAACTTATTTTCCTTCATGTGACCATAGCTTTTGATGTGACTTGCTTTGGCCACTGGAGTGTGAAAAAGTTCATTTCCAAGTTCACGCATTAAGAGACAAGACATGAGTCTCCTTGTACCACTTTCACATTCTTGCCATAAAAACAACTTGTGATGGATACTCCCTGAAGAGGAATAAGATTTTATAGACAGAGATATCTATCAGATCTCTGAACTTTCACCTGAAACCAAATAAACCCAAGAGATTCAAAGATATTTAAGTAAAACAAATGCTTAATGTTTTGTACCACTGAGAATTTATAATGGGCTGTACAATTCTTGAACATATTTATCAAGTTTTTCAATTCTGTTGTTGTTTAAAAGACATGATCACACATATAATGTCACATAAAAAGTTGCTTTATCAAATTTTTAATTAAGATTAAGCAATCTTTTTAGCATTTCTGCATTAATTATTTATGTTTTTCTTTTCAGCTGCTTAATAATTCTACTTTTCCACATTATTTCTTCTGTACTATTTATAGTGTAATGACGGGTAAGAGGGTTGGTTAACATACCTCTTGAAGCAGTTTCCTCCTGTCCCTTCTCTTTAGTCACAGTTTTGGATGTGAAGTAGCACTCAATATGAGTTCCTCATATCTGACACAAATTTTTTAAAAAATATATGAAGGTAGATAATAGAAAGGATTTAATGGCAAAGGGTTATGGGGAGAGCAAACATCTGTAACTTAATGAGAATATAAATCAGATTATGTTCATGGCTAGTGATGACTGATATAAGTGGTCCTTTATACTGTCCAAACATTAAATATCATTAATTCACTCTTTCTACCATTGTTTAGTAAACATTTCATATACTATCCTCTAAACTTCAAATGTGCTTATATTCAACATATCATTTGCTGCCAATTTCAATGAGAAAAATAAAAACAATTAGAAGGAAACCTTCACCTTTTCACACTGACCTCCTACCTGTGTCTCCAGCTTTATATACCAACTGTCCTTACTCTTAGAACCAAACCACTTCCTTTTTTTTCCCCAAAACAGGCCACAAAGACTCATCTCCTGGAGATTTACTTAGACTATGATCATAGGAAAGAAGGTAAGGAATGGGAAAGGGGAACAGGGAAAGGAGTTAAGTCAACAAAGGATTTTAAGGAGCTGGTGACTACTCTGGGCATGTGAGGTCAATTATCTACTGGGCATCCTTTGAAGAGTTTTTAGAGGATGATTCATAATTGTCTCACCAGAACATCAGGAAGGAGGAGCATAGTTTATGGAGACTATGGTCACCCACAGTTTTCCCTAGAGGTGTTATACCTGCACTCTATGCCTCTAGCTTGTGCTTAGTGTCAGGAGGACATCCTTTGCAGCACCAGAGATGTTAGAAGAAGAAATCCACAGCATACAGGTTCTACTGTAATTGTGTATAACTCAGCAGTTGTAAGGATATAGGATAGGAGGTCAAGACTTTGGCTCTACATCTTTCTTTCACTTTCATCCTATTTCTGCCTGACTTTCGCAAAACTTCTCTAGAAACCCCTTTCCTTCTTCTGATCAATTTATTTTTCCTCAATTGAATCATCACTTATTAATTTTCAATCAATTATTAATTCTTCCTTAAAATTTTTTCTAATCCAAGTTAGTTGGTATATGCCTATAATCTCAGCACTTAGAAAGCTGAGACAGGAGGATCACGATTCACAACTAGCCTGATCTACACAGGCAGATCCTGTGTCAAAGAAAAAAACAATTAAAAGAAAAAGAACTTCTTGTCCTACATTTCTTCTTTGACTACTGGCACATTCCTTCCTCCCTATTAAGAAAGATTCCTTCAAGTATTTTCACAACTTTGCTGTCTCCAGTTCATTTTCCCCCAATTTCTCTGACCAGGACTTTGCTAGTTTGATTCTAAATTATCAGGCACTTTCAATATCAGGTCTCTGCATTCCCCTTACTAGACTTATCATCAGTTCTTAACACACATGATCATTGTCATTCACAAGATCCCACATACCTGGCAGCTTCTCCTTCTTCTTCCTAGCTACTTCATGCTTCCCTTGCCTCTTCCTCCTAACCTACCAGGCCATTTTTAATTTATACAAGGTCTCAATCCTTGCATACCTTCAATCTCTCTCTCTCTGTCTCTCTCTCTTTTTCATCTGTACACTTATTTAGTTATGTCACTTTCATAACCATGACATAAAAATATAAATGAATCCTAAATTTATAGCACAACTTCTCTAAACTCCAGACATAGTTATTTAAAAACCTTACTTTACAAATTCACTTGGATATCCTAAAATAAGATATCAAACCTATCCAACATTAAATTTATGAAGACTCTTTTTCTCAACCATCCTCTTTCTTTCTCACATGTTCAAATTCTAGGTGTTTACATGATCAGACAAATAAATTCACATTTGATTATTTTGTCTTATACATCAGCTCTAAGGTTTAGGAAGATTGAGTCAGATTTAATTTAGGATATATGAAAATAGCACTACATAGCAACACCTGCACTATCACCAACTTGCCATAATCCACACTGTTCTAGAGAATATTGGAGTAGCATCCTAACTGGATTCCCTGATTTAACCTTTACTCTTTGCAATCTAGTTTCAACACAGAAGTCAAGGTATCCTGCTAAATATGGGCATCCAGAGACATACTGCATATCACTAATTTTTCTTATAAGATTCCCAGTATCTACTAGACCTTTAAATGATCTGACTCTCTTACCTAAGCTTCTATAATACTTATCTCCCCTACTTTTCTCTAAGAAGACACTAACTTCTTTTCTTTTTTTCAAACACATTACATGCACTTCTGCCCCAGGCTTTTGCCATTTTGTAGTTTTCTCTGTCCTGAATGGACTTTACCTGATAAATTATAGCTACAGGCCTTATTCTCTCTTTTCTTGAAGTCATTATTTAAATGTAACCTTTTCAATGAGTCCTGCCAGAGCACTTTATTTTAAATTTCCACAGCCTCCTACCTACTCACCATCCTATCCCTTCCCTGCTTGATTTTATACTTTGTATGGTTTACTATGCAGACACCCCTCCACATAGGATTTCTCCCAGTAGAGCTGGTCTGTCTTTGAACTGCAACCCCACTAAGCCATTAAGAGTAGCTCTTGCAAAGTGTGGTCATCTCAGCAGGAATGCAGTTATGGATTTCAAAGAGAGAAGTTGGGGACACGAGCAATTAAAACCCTTGGCAGGGCAGTCACAGAACACTTAAGCACATTTTCATGACCACAACTTATTGGTTTTCTATTAGATTATATTTTGCTTTTAAAAGAATCAATAATTTTCTTCGAATTTCCTTAACTTAACTTTATTGTAA
Source organism: Castor canadensis (assembly GCF_047511655.1). Classification (NCBI taxonomy): domain Eukaryota; kingdom Metazoa; phylum Chordata; class Mammalia; order Rodentia; family Castoridae; genus Castor; species Castor canadensis. The sequence continues at coordinate 136,320,978 of NC_133389.1, read as the reverse complement.
TTTTCATATATCCTTGAATTAACAACTTGGAATTGAACATGAAAAGTTGTCACATCACATTACTTGAGATCCCTGAAGGTATTTAACACTACTCTACTTCCCATTCCAAACAGCTCTCCACATGCTTCCCCTTTTGCCCCTCCTCCACAGTTGTCATGTCTCAAATCAACATTTATAATTTTACCTTGGTCTCTTGTGTGCTGGTTGATATTTTACTCCTGGTATCCCTACATTCTAACTGCAGGACTCCACTGCACAGATGAATGTCTCAGCTCCTGTGCTGTCCCTTTGCCCAACTCACTAGGTACATGTCATCAACATTCTTCCTGCTCAAAAATGTGAATGACATCATGTCTGGAAAATCAATCTTATAATCTTGGGTGACAAGAATAAAGACAACAGCCAAAACTCTAAAGAAGATTGAGAAAAAACAATTTAAGTCTATAATGACATGCTTGAAATGGAATGCCAGGCCGAGCCCAACAAACTCAGGACTTCCTGCCATATGAGGAAAATAAACTCTGATTTCTTGATTTGTTTACTAATTTTTCTTCCCTCACAGAAAGTTGAAGACAGTCCTAATTTATACACTACAATAAAATTTGTATGTTTCAACCTTATGTCACAGTGTATGTATGTGTGTGTGTGTGTGTGTGTGTGTGTGTGTGTGTGTGTGTATCCTCACTGAAGATGAGCAGACAGAGAAAGAGTGGAGTAATATTAAATAAGTTTCTTGTATATAGGCTACAAAAGTATACAAATTTATTGTTGATTTGAGGAAGTGTGGCATTAAAATGAATTATAATTAAACAGTTTAAATGCATACAGATAATTACTAACTTATTTATAGTAATTATTATGTATTGACAAACCAAATTTAGGATACTGTGCTTTTAATTTTTTTTTCAATATCATCAGAAAATGAGGTAGGATAAGGAAGCTGTTTATATTTTAAAACTGTAAAAGTAAATCTGATCTTTGAGTGGAATATTAAATACTATAACACTTGAAAATCTCGAATGGGGGAGGGGGAATAAAGGAGTATGATGGAGGAGGTGAATTCAGGTATGTTATATTTATTTGATACATCATAAGAACATTTGTAAATGCCACAATGTACCCTCACTCAGCACAACAATTAAATGAAATTGTAAAAACTGTAAGGTGATGGCGATATCACTTTTGTTTCAGGAAAGTAGGATATAAGAAGGCTGATGTATGCATAAGATGTAAGTAACAACAAAGATTCTCAGAAAAATATAAGTTTTCTTTATAATATTGCAAATGGAGAGCAGTGCTAGCCGAAAAAGAGGTTGTACATAAGTTTTATGTTTTAAAAGATCAACGTTTGGCCTCTGTTAAACTGAAGTGAAGCATGGAAGGAGAAATGGTCAGAAGCTTAACATCAACACAGGCTTTTTTTGGGAAAGAGAGCCTGCAGAGGGATCTCCAGCACGAGAGCTAGACCACATTGCCATATACAGGCCTGGGGTAAATATAACGGGAGCTGGTGGAAAAGTATCAGGAAGGTCACTGGGTAGGAAAATGTTCTTTGGGTCACTAAAGAATGCTGTTGCTGGCCAACCAACGAAGATAAGTTATGGTTAGGTCACTCATCTGTTCAACTGCCCTTGGTGCCCACCTGGAGGTAAATGTTAACTACTGTCTCTGTCAGTCTTTGGGGTTGGGTGGGGAGTTTCTAGAAAGACATCTGCCCGGGGGAGTTGGTCTGATCCTAACATGTCTTCCCTTATTTCTTACCCTAACATTCCTGCTTTTTGATAATTTTATCTATCTATCTATCTATCTATCTATCTATCTATCTATCTATTTTTGGAAGAGGGGCGATGAAATTTTATCTAGCTAATTCCTGCTGAAGAGGGGTATTGAGGACTCCTAAGGGATGGAGTTATTGGCAAGGTCTTTTTGCTGTAGAGGGCTATAGCAGGCATGTTGGAGGGACAGGATCAAGTTGATCTGCTTTTGGGTAGTGTCTTGGACAAAAGTCTAGTCCCTTTGAATGAGACAAGGCCACAATGAAGAAAATAATAAGAGGTCCCAGCACAGGGAGGACCCATGGCATCCACTTAGCCCAGGAAGACCACTCTTCCCATCTGTTTCTTGTTTGTTATCTGAGAATGGCAGCAGTTCCAAGGTCTCTTAGGCATCCCTGATAATCTCCAAATAGTTGATCTAAAAGCAGCATTCTTCCTGTAGAAGTGACATAGTTTTGAGTGGTAACCTGTATAAAGCAAAGTAGCCTTTGGGAGATAAAGTGAGACATGCAGTTAAATACACACGGGCCAATGGTTATCAGCATGAGAAGGAAAACTAAGGGATCTTGGGGTGCAGACATGGTCCGTAGGTTTAAATAGACAAAAGAACTGAGGGTAAGGGACAAAGGTATTTATAGTTAAACAGTCTCAGCCAAGGGTAGCCTGGTTGGTAAATTCTTGTTTTTGGGAGAGGGTCTGGAGTGGTTATCTGATGGTGGTTCATCCTGAGCAGAGTCTGTTGTTGGGGGTAGTTTCAGTCCCTTCTCATAAAGATGTTGTCAATCATTCCTGTCCTTTCTTGATTCTAAGGTGACCACAGGAGAGAATGGCTCAGAGCAAATTACAATTGACAAAATGGAGAGATGCCATGCTTTTTATTTTTAGTTAATTTGTGAGTATAAGAAGTCAGTGCTTTTCAGCAAAAGCAATTTAAGAAACTCTTATAATATTTTTAATGTTTGAACAATTTTAATTTTGAGGCAATTAGGTATTCTTGGCCAGTAATAAATTACTACAGGGGAAGGGCAACTAAGATAGCAAAAGTACTTTTTATTTAAGTCTATAACTAGAAGCATCTTTATAAAGTAGAATACAGAGTAAATAAAAATCATAATATTCCCAGTTAAATAGATTGTGTAGGAGAAAACAACTCCATGAGCACAGACTACTAAAAGATAAGTTTGGAGTCAGGAAAAGTGTCATTTTTGTCCTTACTTAAATGGAAGACCTTGGCCAAAAATGAGTTTGCCTTTTGTCAGAGGTGCCTGCAAGGGCTTCAATGTTTAGTAGCCATGTGTGACATCACTTCTTTAAAACCTCTTGGCTCTAGTAACTTTTGTGAGGTCTAACACAGGTGACTCCATCTGGATTGTAACAGCTTTTCCCTCTTGTCTCCAAACTGTTTATCGCTGAACAGTCTCCCCTGAAGATTTTGCCAATTAACAATTTTGTTTAATGAAAGTCCATCATCACCAGGAATAGCCTTTCTCAGATGTTCTTTTTAGATCCCACATTGGAGGAGAAGTATCAGGCAGGTCAGATGGGTGTCAGGGCCAATTAAGACCTGTTTGGCCAAATTACAAGCAACAAAGAGGTTTAGAAGAAGTGGGCTTACTTGGCATCCATTTTTAGTTCTGCCTCCACTAGCAATGATATCTTGACATCTTAAAAATGTTGCAGAATGTCAACAGACAACATTTAAAAGATTTACAAAGGAAATACTAAAAGCCAACAAAGGAAAATATCCAAAAGCCTAACTCAATTAAAAAATAAGTACTTGTTAAAGTCATTTTTGGGGTTTGATTGCAAATGCTCCAGAGAAGGACCCAGACTGCTAATGATAAGACTCAGAATGGCCATGGTTAATATGCTGAAAAGCAGTTTAGGAATTGTCAGAACATCTAGCTATTTCCAGTGCAGACAGCATTTTAGGAAAATATTTATGAATGACAACATAAAAACTGTAACACTAAGTACTCCTTGTTACAATTGGGAACAAATAGACACCGGCCTGCAAAATCTAGGATCACTAAAATTTTAATTTCAAGAACATCTATATTGTAAAGGTTTCTTCCTAAGAAACCTGATATGTTTGAGGAGTATAAATACATCATAAAGGACAACAACAATTAGCAACTCAGCCTCATGGATGTCATATATACATATTAATTTAGCTTTTTTCCTTGGAATAAAATTTAGAATTTTTGGCTACATAAGGTATACAGCACTGATAAAAGTAAATAATTTAGGTCTCTAACAAATTGGAGGGACAGTGCCTGTGATCCCAAATAGCCTTATTTCCTAATGCACAAGTACATTTCATATATACAGTAACACTTATTTGGTTAAGACAAATATAGGCCAGATATTAAATAGAAGGTTTGCTCAATGGCAGGGTTTTTTTTAATGTTACTGATTACAAACAGCAGAACTGCCAAAAGTATGATTAACCATTTTGTATGTCAAAGGTTGAAATGCAAAGCTTTTGGATAAAAGACTTAGCTGGACATTTTACATATATTAAATTGATCCATTCTGCAAATGTTTGTACAAAGCTTAGGTCTGGACACATAGCTCTACATACTTTTATTCACACATCTGTAGTGTACTAACTATATTAGAATTACTTAAAATGATCTTTCATCACAGTTAAAGATGGTCATTCAAGAGACTTTTAAATAAGCAAATACTTAAATGAACTCTTATTTAGCTAAGGTTTAGTTTCCTAAGTTGTCAGAAGTTTGGCAAGATCAACAGGAAATACGCATAATAATTTTGATAATATCTTTCCATAAGACAGTTTCTTACAGATGTTACTCAGAGCAGAACAATATTAAGATAGCCTTTTTTATTTTATGGACATAGACAATCAGGTTCTACTTTAATACGACCCTAGAAAATTTTTTCAGGCAACTCTTAGAGTCAACTTAAAAAATTTTGCTTTTTTCTAGTAAAATAAAATACTCTGTTAGCCTTATATTTTCTAATGCACAGAATATACATATTTTGTATTTATATAAATGTATGATTTATTATTACATATAGTAATAAAGAAAAAAGGCAATCTTAAACTGTTTCTACTATAAGCAACTTACAAAAACACATTTGTTAATAGATCCAATTATAAAAGAGTTGAATGTAAATTACACTTATGTCAAAATAAAACTAATGAAGGTTATTGTCCTTAAAATCCTTTTCTTTGGTCCTAAGGCAGAGGACAATTCTTGAGTGCCTGAGTTTTAGTTAGACCTGGTTGACAAAAACTTTGAAAAAGACTTTTTTTTAAAAAGTAGCAGCAGAAGAGGTGGGGGAAAACAGCAAAGTAACAATTTTTTTACATTAATTTTACAATAAGATTTATCCTAAAGATGTCCGCATACATGCATATGTGAAAAAAGTTTTAAATTAGACATGTTAAAAATGTCAATTTAAATGAGAATAGTTTCAAGAGCTCAAGAACATGTAAAAATTAATTTAGTGGCCCCAAGTTTGTTAGTCAGTTATTTCTTAAAATTTCTGGAGCAAATTGAGATGTGTCCCACGTTCTTTTTAAGACTAATTCTGGGAAACTTGAGAGCTGAAGCAAGAGTCAATGTTAGAAAAGTCAGTCTCAGTATTTAAAAAGATTCTTGCGAAAAAGTCAATACAGGGAATTCCAAGATGGCGGCTAGAGGGAGGAAGCAGAAAGCGACCCTCCTATAGTGAAATCTTGGAGAGACGCTGGAGACACACTTTGCAGGCATAATCACGAGAAAAGGCATAACTTTGACCCCTCCACACCTCCAGCCGGCGCAGAGAATCTCCACTTCACGTTAAACGGAGAACCGAGGAGGCCCCCGGGCCGCCAGTGGCCGGCGCCCATATGGCTTGGGAAGTCGCGGACCAGGTGAGCTTCACGGTACCACGGTTCCCCCACAGACAAGACTGGGCCAGAGCAGCATAGCCCCCTGGACAGACTGACCTCCACCCGGGAAAAAAAGAGAAACTGAGTAATAAGCAATAAGAACAGTTAAGACACTCTGGAAAGAGGGTGGGGTGCCCTGAGTGCTGAAGATTGGGGGAAGGGAATCCTTCCCGGGACTGTAAATAAACCAGCCGGGCAGGCCGGAGAGGCTCTGGCGGGAGCGGGGCGCACCCAGCAACCAGGAGCGGGGACGCTTGTGAGAGGAGGGAAGACCCACTTCCCACGTGAACTGTAAATAAACACGCAGGCCTGACAACGCGGGGCAGTGTCGCCTTTCCCAGTGCTTGGAAAGGGAAAAGCCTGTAGCAGAGGCCCCCCTCCCCCGCACAGGAGAACTCTGAGCAAACAAAGCCTGTGGGACCAGGTGAGTGCTAGCTCACCCCAGAGATCTGCATAAATAACGCCGCCAGCTACAGGTGGAGAGCAGCAGGCAGGCAAGCCACAGTTGCAGATACCACTCTCAGAACTGCCTCCAGACGCTTTTTTTTCTTTTTCTCCCTACCTTTGATGAGAGAACAACAGAATTACACCTGCAAGCCGAAAAACTTACTGAAACTGTATTGCATTTGAACTGGGGACACTTGGTGGGGCTTTTTTTTTTTTTTCTTCTGTGTGTGTGTGAGTGTAGTTTTGTTCTACTTTATGCATCCCCTTTGATGAGACAACTACAGAACAACATCTGAGGCACCAACTCCAGGACTGGAGATTGAGACGGACATCCAAATTATTAAGACTGAAATTGCATTGCATATAAACTTGGAAGTTTTTTGGTTTTTTGGTATTTTTTGTTTTTTTTAATTTTCTATTTTCCATTTTATTTTAATTCATTTTTATAAATAGATATTACTTTCATATACTTATTTTTTATTTTTTTTTATCTTTGATTTTCAATCCTCTCTCTGTCACTCTACTGTCTGTTCAGCTTACTGTCGATTAGTACACTAACACTCCCTGTTTATACCTTTGAAACTCTCTTGTCTGATACCTTGTTCTGCTTTCTCCCTCTTGTCTGTATATTTGTTTTCCCCTTTTCTTTAACTTCTTGCTTTCCATCTCAGCTTACTCTTCCATTCTCAATATTACCATTGTTATTATAACAAGCTAGAAAATACTTAATTACACACAGTACAGGGACGTAACAACACCAAGGACAATGACAGGAAGACAGAAAAAACAAGGAAACCAGTTTCCCCACAGCAAAAAATTAGTACAGGAACCAGAGGGGAATGAAGAGAACAGAAACTCAGATCCAGACTCCAACAAAATGAAGATAAACTATGCCAAAGGACCCAATGAGGCCCACAAGAATAATTTAAAAGAAGACATACTACAAGTACTCAATGAGAATTTTATAGAGATGATACTGGATAGGGTCAACCAAAATGTACAGGAGACACTCAAGAAATTCCAAGACAATAAAAATAGAGAATTTGAAAAAGCAAAAGAAGAAAAAAAGGAAACCATAGAAGCACTGTATAAACACCAAAGTGAAAGAGAGAACACAATGAATAAATGGATAAATGAACTCAGGACAAAAATAGACAACAATAAAGAAGAAAACAGCCAGGATATGGAAAACCTCAGAAAAAAGAACGAAACAGAACTGCAAAACAACACGGAAGGCCAATCCAGCAGAATAGAACAAACAGAAGACAGAATCTCAGAACTTGAAGATGAAATGGTAATTAAAGGAAAAACTGAAGAACTATTAATTAAACAACTCAAGACCTGTGAAAAGAAAATGCAAGAACTCACTGACTCCATCAAAAGACCAAACTTGAGAATCATGGGCATCGAAGAAGGAGAAGAGGTGCAAGCGAAGGGAATGCGTAATATATTCAACAAAATAATAACGGAAAATTTCCCAAATCTAGAGAAAGATATTCCCATACAAGTGCAAGAGGCCTCCAGGACACCAAACAGACCAGATCAAAATAGAACTACTCCACGACATATCATCATTAAAACAACAAGTTCAGAAACTAAGGAAAGAATATTGAAGGCTATAAGAGAGAAAAAACAGGTAACATACAAAGGTAAACCCATCAAAATCACAGCAGACTTCTCAACAGAAACATTAAAAGCAAGAAGAGCGTGGGGTGAGATCTTCCGGGCACTGAATGAAAATAACTTCAACCCCGGGATACTCTACCCAGCAAAGCTATCATTCAAATAGATGGAGCAATAAAAGTCTTCCATGATAAGCAGAAACTAAAACAATATGTGACCACAAAGCCACCATTACAAAAGATTCTGCAAGGGATCCTGCACACAGAAAGTGACACCCAACTTAACCATGAAAAGGCAGGCAGCACCAAACCACAGGATAAGAAAAAGCAAGACAGTAGAGAGTAACATCAAGTTAGGTACACACAATCAAACCTTCAAACAACTAAGATAACTAAATGGCAGGAATCACCACATACCTATCAGTACTAACACTTAATGTTAATGGACTTAATTCACCCATCAAAAGACACCGTTTGACAAAATGGATTAAAAAAGAAGATCCAACAATTTGTTGCTTACAGGAGACTCATCTTACCGACAGAAATAAGCATATGCTTAGGATGAAAGGCTGGAAGAAGATTTACCAAGCCAATGGCCCCCGAAAACAAGCAGGAGTAGCAATACTTATCTCTGACAAAGTAGACTTCAAACCTACATTGATCAAATGAGATAAAGAAGGACATTCCATACTAATAAAAGGGGAAATAGACCAAAAGGAAATAATAATCATCAATCTGTACGCACCCAATGTCAACGCACCCAATTTCATCAAACATACCCTGAAAGACCTAAAAGCATATATAAACGCCAACACAGTGGTTGTGGGAGACTTTAACACTCCATTATCATCAATAGATAGGTCATCCAAACAAAAACTCAATAAAGAAATCCAAGATCTAAAATATGCAATAGATCAAGTGGACCTAGTAGATGTCTACAGAACATTTCATCCAACCTCTACACAATATACATTCTTCTCAGCAGCCCATGGAACCTTCTCCAAAATAGATCATATCCTAGGGCACAAAGCAAGCCTCAGCAAATATAAGAAAATAGAAATAATACCATGCATACTATCTGACCACAATGCAGTAAAAGTAGAACTCAACAACAAAAGTAAAGACAAAAAACATGCAAACAGCTGGAAACTAAATAAATCATTACTTAATGAAGAATGGATCATCGATGCAATAAAAGAGGAAATTAAAAAGTTCCTAGAAGTCAATGAAAATGAAAACACAACCTACCAGAACCTATGGGACACAGCTAAGGCAGTCTTGAGAGGAAAGTTTATAGCCATGAGTGCATATATTAAAAAGATTGAAAGATCCCAAATCAATGACCTAATGATACATCTCAAACTCCTAGAAAAACAAGAACAAGCAAATCTCAAAACAAATAGAAGGAGAGAAATAATAAAAATAAGACTGAAATCAACGAAATAGAAACCAAAAAAACCACACAAAGAATTAATGAAACAAAAAGTTGGTTCTTTGAAAAAATAAACAAGATCGATAGACCCCTGGCAAACCTGACTAAAATGAGGAGAGAAAAAACCCAAATTAGTAGAATCAGGAATGCAAAAGGGGAGATAACAACAAACACCATGGAAGTCCAGGAAATCATCAGAGACTACTTCGAGAACCTATATTCAAATAAATTTGAAAATCTAAAAGAAATGGACAGATTTATAGATACATATGATCATCCAAAACTGAACCAAGAGGAAATTAATCACCTGAATAGACCTATAACACAAAATGAAATTGAAGAAGCAATCAAGAGTCTCCCCAAAAAGAAAAGTCCAGGACCTGATGGATTCTCTGCTGAATTCTATCAGACCTTTAAAGAAGAACTGATACCAACCCTCCTTAAACTGTTCCATGAAATAGAAAGGGAAGGAAAACTGCCAAACACATTTTATGAAGCCAGTATTACACTTATCCCAAAACCAGGCAAAGACACCTCCAAAAAGGAGAACTATAGGCCAATCTCCTTAATGAACATTGATGCAAAAATCCTCAACAAAATAATGGCAAATCGAATTCAGCAACACATCAAAAAGATTATTCACCACGACCAGGTAGGCTTCATCCCAGGGATGCAGGGGTGGTTCAACATACGAAAATCAATAAACGTAATAAACCACATTAACAGAAGCAAAGACAAAAACCACTTGATCATCTCAATAGATGCAGAAAAAGCCTTTGATAAGATCCAACATCATTTCATGATAAAAGCTCTAAGAAAATTAGGAATAGAAGGAAAGTTCCTCAACATTATAAAAGCTATATATGACAAATGTACAGCCAGCATTATACTTAACGGAGAAAAATTAAAACCATTCCCTCTAAAATCAGGAACCAGACAAGGATGCCCACTATCTCCACTCCTATTCAACATAGTACTGGAATTCCTAGCCAGAGCAATTAGGCAAGAAGAAGGAATAAAAGGAATACAAATAGGTAAAGAAACTGTCAAAATATCCCTATTTGCAGACGACATGATCCTATACCTTAAAGACCCAAAAAACTCTACTCAGAAGCTTCTAGACATCATCAATAGCTATAGCAAGGTAGCAGGATATAAAAGCAACATAGAAAAATCATTAGCATTTCTATACACTAACAATGAGCAAACGGAAAAAGAATGTATGAAAACAATTCCATTTACAATAGCCTCAAACAAAATCAAATACCTAGGTGTAAACCTAACAAAAGATGTGAAAGACCTCTACAAGGAAAACTATACACTTCTGAAGAAAGAGATTGAGGAAGACTATAGAAAGTGGAGAGATCTCCCATGCTCATGGATTGGTAGAATCAACATAGTAAAAATGTCGATACTCCCCAAAGTAATCTACATGTTTAATGCAATTCCCATCAAAATTCCAATGACATTCATCAAAGAGATTGAAAAATCTACTGTTAAATTTATATGGAAACACAAGAGGCCACGAATAGCCAAGGCAATACTCAGTCAAAAGAATAATGCAGGAGGTATCACAATACCTGACTTCAAACTATATTACAAAGCCATAATAATAAAAACAGCATGGTACTGGCACAAAAACAGACATGAAGACCAGTGGAACAGAATAGAGGATCCAGATATGAAGCCACACAACTATAAGCAACTTATCTTTGACAAAGGAGCTAAAAATATACGATGCAGAAATAGCAGCCTCTTCAACAAAAACTGCTGGGAAAACTGGTTAGCAGTCTGCAAAAAACTGAAACTAGATCCATGTATATCACCCTATACCAAGATTAACTCAAAATGGATCAAGGATCTTAATATCAGACCCCAAACTCTTAAGTTGATACAAGAAAGAGTAGGAAATACTCTGGAGTTAGTAGGTATAGGTAAGAACTTTCTCAATGAAACCCCAGCAGCACAGCAACTAAGAGATAGCATAGATAAATGGGACCTCATAAAACTAAAAAGCTTCTGTTCATCAAAAGAAATGGTCTCTAAACTGAAGAGAACACCCACAGAGTGGGAGAAAATATTTGCCAATTATACATCAGACAAAGGACTGATAACCAGAATATACAGGGAACTTAAAAAACTAAATTCTCCCAAAACTAATGAACCAATAAAGAAATGGGCATGTGAACTAAACAGAACTTTCTCAAAAGAAGAAATTCAAATGGCCAGAAAACACATGAAAAAATGCTCACCATCTCTAGCAATAAAGGAAATGCAAATTAAAACCACACTAAGATTCCACCTCACCCCTGTTAGAATAGCCATCATCAGCAACACCACCAACAACAGGTGTTGGCGAGGATGCGGGGAAAAAGGAACCCTCTTACACTGTTTGTGGGAATGTAGACTAGTACAACCACTCTGGAAAAAAATTTGGAGGCTACTTAAAAAGCTGGACATCGATCTACCATTTGATCCAGCAATACCAATCTTGGGGATATACCCAAAAGACTGTTACTCCAGAGGCACCTGCACATCCATGTTTATTGTGGCACTATTCACAATAGCCAAGTTATGGAAACAGCCAAGATGCCCCAGCACTGACGAATGGATTAAGAAAATGTGGTATCTATACACAATGGAATTTTATGCAGCCATGAAGAAGAACGAAATGTTATCATTCGCTGGTAAATGGATGGAATTGGAGAACATCATTCTGAGTGAGGTTAGCCTGGCTCAAAAGACCAAAAATCGTATGTTCTCCCTCATATGTGGACATTAGATCAAGGGCAAACACAACAAGGGGATTGGACTTTGAGCACATGATAAAAGCGAGAGCACACAAGGGAGGGGTGAGGATAGGTAAGACACCTAAAAAACTAGCTAGCATTTGTTGCCCTTAATGCAGAGAAACTAAAGCAGATACCTTAAAGCAACTGAGGCCAATAGGAAAAGGGGACCAGGAACTAGAGAAAAGGTTAGATTAAAAAGAATTAACCTAGAAGGTAACACCCATGCACAGGAAATCAATGTGAGTCAATGCCCTGTATAGCTATCCTTATCTCAACCAGCAAAACCCCTTGTTCCTTCCTATTATTGCTTATACTCTCTCTACAACAAAATTAGAGATAAGGGCAAAATAGTTTCTGCTGGGTATTGAGGGGGGGAGCGGGAGGGGGTGGAGTGGGTGGTAAGGGAGGGGGTGGGGGCAGGGGGGAGAAATAAACCAAGCCTTGTATGCACATATGAATAATAAAAGAAAAATGAAAAAAAAAAAAAAACTAAAACAATAAAAAGAAAAAACAAAAAACCAAGTCAATACAGAAAAAAAAAAATAAAAAGATTCTTGCCATAAACACAATAATAGACACACATAAAACACACAATAACACACAAAACAATTGTGTTCATTCCAAGTGCACTCTTAGACATTGTCATTTTCTTTTTAGTAGACTATTCAGCTAGAATTTTCCTTAGGCAGCAAGATGGTCTTATTATTTTTTATTTTTAAGTTGGTTATAGACTTAGTCTTTATAGTTATTAGCCCATTTTTAGTTATCTTTTTGAGTGTTTTGAGAATGTTGGGGACTGACTGGGAGATAAAATGAAAGTGAAGGTAGATTTTCCTCATTTGAGTCAGGTGTAAGAGTTGCTATATTTGGTCATAATTTCTGAAAGGTGAGAGAAGAGGCCTGAATTTTTGTTGGGGACTCTTGTATCCTTTTGATTTTTTATTGTTTTTTAGAGTTAACTGCCTTAAGTGCAGCCTTGTCCATTTTGGTCAAGAAGCAGGTAAATATGTGGCCTCTTTTTAATATTAAAAGACTGTAGATTTACCTATAGAGGGTACTTTTTAAATAATTTGTAAGAATATTTTACCTTTGGTTAAAGCAACTTTGATATTAGTCTAAACTTCAAATTTAGGGAGCCTACATTTGGATCCCATATCCTCCACCAGACATAGGATACTGGCTGCATAAGTCTACCCTCTTGTTTGACTCCAAAAATTTGGTTTTTTAAATTAGAATTTATATATTAGGCCAAGAAAGGGGCAGACTTGTACAATGAAAAGAATTATGTCTCCATCAAAAAGTGGTGATATCAGGCTATCTTAGTAAGCATTAATTTTAGGAAAAGGGCATTTCATAATCAAAAAACACAAATGTCTTATTGAATCCATAGCAGAATTCAAGAATTCCCTTTTGCCTTTTAACTAATGTCATAACCTGGAAAACTGATTTTGATTTTAAATACATGGGGCATTTGTAAGAGATAAAGAAAAGCTTAGACAGAGAATTGAAATTTCCTCTGTGGCCCTCTAGCCTGTCCACATATGAGACTGAGGGCATGGATCCATGACCTGATCACATGGTGCCTTGGCCAGGAGAGTGGACAGGCCAGCCCAGGGTTGCTGCTTGGAGCATCCTGGATATGACTTGTTCTTCTCCCTGTCTTGACATGTCTGCAATTGGAAAATGGCCCATCTCAAAAAGCAAGACTTAAAGGAGAAAACTGTTAGTAGAGTGTTTAAGCAGATATAGAGGCTTAATTTCAGGTGGAAAAAATTTAGAAGGTCTGGACAGAAAAGCAGCTTCAATCTTCAGCTATGTATATGTCATTGATATTTCTAATTGATTTTATGTTTTTAGTCCTGGGACCCTATGAGTCACTCAGAAGGTTGAGAGAACTAACAATGTGACTTGAGCAGGATGTTTTTTAAATTTGTCTTCATCCATTTTTTTTCTCTTTTGTCCTTACTCAGATGGCTAGTCCAAGAAAGGAGACAGGAGCAGATTATAGAGTAGGAGGGGTGAAAAATAACTCCCCCATGGTTGAAAAAGACTTAGAGAGAAGAGTTAAAAAGTTAAATATTTTTTATACCTTGTGAGATGAGGGAAGAGGAAGGATGACACAGAGCTGAGTGGAAGTCAGAGGAGGAAGGTTTTTTTTTAATGGAAGACAGACACCCGAGGGGAATTTTCCTTTATGAGGAGAATATGATAATAGAACAAGATTGACAGAGCAAGGGTCTAGAGTGAAGATAAACAAAGCCTTACATTTAGGGGGACTTTGGACCATGTCCCATAGCATTGAAAGTTTTTGAGATTGTGCTGAATTTGGAAGTTGAAAGTTTGAGTCAATGGTTATTGGGGTCAGACTGTGTCATACTATACAATTTCTATGAGGCCCAGGGTCTGAAGGTTTTGGAGGAGACATCCCAGCAGACAATCCTTCAGGGGTTTCTGGCCTACTTTTGTGGAAAAGGTGGCAAATAATCCCCACAGTGGTCCTACCTGGTAGGATAGATGTATCAGAGGGCAGGAATGTCTTCATTACCTACTGAAAGTCTGTGATATGCCTCTGAGGCAGTGCACCTGAGTATTTTCTAAGCATCCTCAGATGGTGGATGGAGGGAGTCTCTTGCTCAACTGGAGCATTGCTGTGGTCTACAGCAGGACATTCACAGTAGGATAAGCTGTGAGAAAGAAACCTGGAAAAGGGGAAACTAACTAAAATTGAAGGTCAGTATTGGATGGAGGGTCCAGCAATGGGCAGTTGTCCCTGATGGAGCCATCAAAGAAAGGAAGAAAAGGGTAGAAGAGATGGAGTGGCAGAAAAAAAGGAGAAGCAGCAGGGAGCAAGGGAAGATGACCTTAGACTCTGCTCAGTTTCTGGGAGTTAGCCTGAGAAGAATTGTTACTACCTACTGCTTCCCAGGTTGCAAGAGTGGAAAGCTAAGAGTTGGACTACACACCCTTTCCACATTTCTGCACCAATGTTAGACTTAAGAGAGGCAGGGAAGGAAAGGCAGGAGGTGGCTCAACATCAGCACAGGATTTATTCAGAAGATATCCTGCAGAGTGAGTCTCTGGCACCAAGGCTGGACCACATTGCCATATACAGACTTGGGGTAGATATAGGGGGAATTGGTGAAAAAGTACAAGGAAGGTTACTAGGTAGGAAAAATGTTCTTTGGGTCACTAAAGAATGCTGTTACTGGGCAATCAAGGAAATAAGGTGTGGATAGGTCACTCATCTGCTCAACTGTCCTAGATGCCCACTGGGAGATAAAGGTTAACAACTGTCTCTGTCAGTCTTTGGGGTTGGGTGGAGAGTTTCTAGCAAGCCATCTGCAAGGGGGAGAGGGTCTTATCTTAACATAGCTGCCCTTACTGTTTACCCTAATATTCTTGCCTTTTGAAATACATACATAAATAAACAACCCATATATATATATATATATATATATATATATATATATATATATATGGGTTTTATATATATATATAGTCTAGCTACTGCCTGCTGAGAAGAGGCATTGAGGTTTCCTATGGGGTGGTGATATTGGCAGGGTTTTATTGCTCTAGACAGCTATAGCAGGCCAGTTGGATGGACAGCATTGAGTTGATCTGCTTTTGGGTACTGTCCTAGATGAAAGTCTAGACCCTCTGAGGAACAAAGTGAGAAAGTGTTCCCCATAACAGCCTCATGTTCAATTGTCACATTTCTAACTCAACAAAATATGCAATATGCCAAGTCTATCAAAGGTTCAGAAATGGAAAGAGACATTGAAAGGTAACACTATATGATACTGTAGATATAGTAAGAATTATACATTGTTTTAAAGTATTTTACTAGATTCACTAACAATGAAATATTAGCTAAAAGTGTGAAAATGCATTAATCAATGTACCCCAAAGCGATGATTTGCTAGGTTTTCTGAGACATGATCATACTCATACAAAGATGCTAGGATGTCAAGTTCACATGTCTTTTAATAAATGAATTAAGGCTGTAATTTTTATCTTCTGTTTAGTATTTTGGGTAGCCTCCTAAATATTTAGATATGTCCTCTACCCAGTGTCACCTTTCCCACACTCTTTAATGTTCCTTTGGTTATTTTATTTATAATAAAATCATTATGTAGACATATGGGTTATAATTTCCAAATTCATTGTTTTTTATAGATAAAAGATACCTTAAAGTTTGCTTGTAATTATTATTGCACTGTTGTGAGATAATATGGATACTGTTATCCCAGCTCTTCTGAAAAGTAACACCCTATTATTGTAAATTATGCATGAAAACTATGTGAATATTTCACACTTTTTAGAGGTAATATTGTTTCCAGCAGTGTTCATTGGGTATACAATTCAAAATACTTACATGTAGTGAAGGCAAATCTCAAGCTACAAAGTCAAGTGTAAAAAATGCCGTTTATTTAACTGTGACAACTAGATGTTGGAATTAAACTGTTAGGCTGGAGCATCATCACAGTATTTTGTGATATTTTTTCTCTATAACCTCTAGGTTCTTGAAATAAAGTCAATGCCAATATATTGGTTGTGCATCATGATGGCAAGAGGCATTTAGTTCATTGATTGATCACATAAATAGCGAAGACACTTATTACTGCATTTCAAAATGGAGCTCCATCCTGTTGCATGTACATATAGGAAATGAGTACATTATGAGAGTGACTGTGTTACAATGTAGATATTTCTCTAGAAATTTGTAGTTTCAGTCTCATCTACCTCATGACCTACAAATGTGCCCTATCATTTTTTCCCATCTACCTTCTCAATTCTGTAATCTTCTGGATTGTATGGTGTACACATGTATGTACATGGAAAAATGATATCTGTTGAAACTATTTCAGGAATAGTAGGGGATGAAGAAGAATGATGGAGAGGGTGAATTCAAGCATTATATATTTGATATATTCTAAGAACTTTTGTAAATACCACAATGTACCCCCACCCAACACAACAGTAATATATGTGTGTGTGTTATGTGTGTGAAGCAAATAAAAAGACATTTACTATCTATTGAGCTGGGCATGGAGGAAAATAGGAACGTATAATAAGTAAAATATATAGATTAGCATCTAGATCATTATGCCACAGTACCCCTACTCAATTTTCACATTCTTGCAAAGAAAACTGACATGTTTTCCAGATGCTGCTAACTTTAAAAAATGCCTTATACATGTAACCAGCCTTCCTGTATCTTCCATTGAAGAATAAGGCATAAATTCAGCTTGGTATCCATTTTTGTGCTTACTCTTTGATGGTCATTGCCTTCTGTTACTTGATGACTCTTTTTTGTAGTACTGACCCTCTAAATCTGGAATGTTAGTCATGGGTACAACAAAAGTTTCACTAATATAGAATAAGTCTAAAGTGATTTGGTCATTAATTGGCAATGAAAAAATGTGTTATTTAAAGGAAGATAGAAGTAGTCAATTACTGTAGAAAATATGGGTCTGAATAGCTCCTCAATGCCTTAGCACGTAAATACAGTCTTTGTACCTCACAGTTCAGGTGATGACCCTTGGTCAAGTGCCTAGTTTGATGATAGATAAGTATAGTGTTCACTAGTCTGTATTGGTGACCAGCCTTCAGGATCCTGTGTTTACAGCAGTCATGTAAAAAGAAGTAGATGCCTAAGGAGCTTTGTGGATCCAGAAGAACTTTTCTCTTCATTGCTCTCCAATTTCATGAGACTCTTCAAATATACCTAGCCTATCCATTACAATTTATAGTTTACTTTACAGAGGGTTCCATTTATAATGACATTTTCATTTTTCATGGAGATACAGCAAAAAAGAGAATATATGAGTTTTAAAATACTTTAGAGTAGAAATGTTTCAGTCTGATAATGGGAAATTTCCTTTCTAATGTTGCTGCAAAATTATTCTGAAAATCAACTTATTTGAGTTCAAGGATGGCATATTAGAGCCATATTAAGGAGTGAGTGCTCATTAGTTAGTATGTTGATAGAATTCCTTCACCTTAGCAGCTGAATGGGGATATCCTTTGGTTTTTCCAATGTCTGTAAGAAACTGGTCAGAATTTTAATTCCTGAAAGAAACCTTGGTCTACCTCAGCTTACACTCTGAAATTCCTCCATCTAATGACTTGCTACTCTTATTAACGGATCAAAGATATTAACCCAATTCAATCCTTTTCTTTAGTAAGTTATTGGAGAAAGTCTGTATGGATTGTGGCAGATTAGGTAAATCTAGCCTAGCCTTGAACGGGTCATATGTGACCAGCATGACTCTAACACTCTTTACACCAGTGTTCTGTCTATTCTTACGGAAATTATACTTAGACAACTAGTCTTCAGAAGTTCACTTTCCTTCCCAATGTCTTCTCAGATATTCTGCCAGGAATAAAAAAGAACATCTCAGGGTACACTAATTTGTCTGTAATGTTCCTCTTCTCATTCTATACAGTACTGATTCATTGCTCAGAAGTTTTAAAACATTAATCAGTTCTCATTTACAACCATACTAATCTCATAGCTTCATCAAAACAGCAGTGATTTCCAGATCCAACCTCAGAGTTGGGTCTTTACTTTTTTTTTCTTTTATGCGTACTTGTTTTACTTTATTTTCCTTTGCATTATACTACTTAATTGGTCAATGTTATAATCATTCCCTTTTGTCATTCTTCTAATTCATATTTTAATTTGTGAGTTCTTCTGTACTTTTTTCATTTCTCCACTGGTACCACATTAAAAAATTAAAACTTCTTTTTAGGTATTTTTATTTCTCTATTCTCACCACATACTAACAAATGCCAGATGAATATTATTTTCATTTCCCTTCAAGTATTTTAACTCTTTAATTATACATTCTTATTCATGCTGACATAAACAATTTAAAATTAGAAGTAGAAAAAATTTTGATTTTCTTTGCTTTTGTCAGTTTAGTCAAATGTCTTTCTTAAATCTCTTTCTCAGATAGAATGCAAATTCTAAATGTAATTTACTCTTAGAATCTTGCTTACTTAAATAACTTCATCACCTTAATGAATAGTATCTTGTTTGAGTATGAGATTCTTGCAATATTTAGTATTTTTTCTAATCTGTAGATTTCCTATCTCATCCATATTTGGTTTTTGATTTTTAGATAAAGTATCTAAAACTGTAAACTGATGTTAATCAGTGTCAGACTGATGCCAGCCTATTTCCTTAAGTAACTTGTTAAAAAGTTGTAAATGATTAAAAAAAGCCTATTATTTTTGTTCTTGGAATTTACGAATTTCACAAGTATATACATATATTATATTCAGGCATAAACATATATATCTTGCCTGAAATTTGGTGAAAATATGCTTTTAATAGCATGTTTTTTTTGATGCTTCCAGTTTTAATTAGGTCTGCTAATAAGATGCATATTTTGAAGAGGTAGACATAAGTACCGTCCCAAACCATTCATTCATTTACCAGCATGTGTCATGTGCCTATATGTGTTGGGCCATGTATTATAAACCAAGGACTCAATGATGAATAAGATAGTTCCAGACTTCAAAGAACAAACATTCTAATACAATCAGGATTGTTTTTTTCCAGCAGTACTGGGGTTGAACTCAGGGCTTCAATGTTCTTGGAGAATGCTCTACCATTTGAGACACAATCCCACTCCTTCTGTATTTTTTTTATTATTCATTTATACACATGTACATACATTGTTTGTGTCATTTCTCCACCATGCCCCCTCCCCCTTTCAGTTCCAGTTTATTATATTCAGTATATTATATTATATATATTATATTATATTATTAAATTATAGTATAGTATATCATATTCCAGTATATTATATTCAGCATATTATATATTATATTATAGATATAGTATATTATAGTGGATATATTATATTATATATATAGTATATTATACTGGATATACTATATTCAGGCATAAACATATATCTTGCCTGAAATTTAGTGAAAATATGCTTTTAATAGCATGTTTTTGAGTGCAGAAAAATTTCTTCTAATATTAGTTTAATATATTTTATTCATTTACTTAAAAGCTTAATCAGTGTTACTCCTCTTAATTTACCTCCTTTTGGGAGTTACTATTATCACAATATTAGTTGTTCTAGATCTGTTCAATGACAGTAATGTGTTCTTTTGCACAGTTTTTGTAGTAAATTCACTTTGTCTTCAAGTTTGCTAACTCAAATTAACTCTACCCTGCTTCCCTTTCAACTCAAATGCTAATTACTAAATTTCTGCAAATCATAAATCATTATGTTAATGTACAGAAAGTCGTGTGTGAGTATTTTACTTTCCATATTATAACTGCTTAAGGAATCATTGTTTCTTCTAGCAGTATATCAACAACCTCTTCCTATATTTCATTTGATATTTCTCACAGTGGTAGTTGAGTCCCAGAGATGAATTTTACTTCCTCAAGTGTTTGCTCACTGAGGATCAGGTAGCACTTGAGAGGTTAATTATTTTTGAGTAGTTTGGGTAAGACAGTGTCTCTGTCTATACAGGTCAGTACTGTTCCAGATGGGTCAGCAGTATTTCCCAAAGGAAAAAGGCTTTCCAATTTCTTCACTGCAAATGATTAAGAAAATGTGGTATCTATACACAATGGAATTCTATGCAGCCATGAAGAAGAACGAAATGTTATCATTCGCTGGTAAATGGATGGAACTGGAGACCATCATTCTGAGTGAGGTTAGCCTGGCCCAAAAGACCAAAAATCGTATGTTCTCCCTCATATGTGGACATTAGATCAAGGGCAAACACAACAAGGGGATTGGACTATGAGCACATGATAAAAGCGAGAGCACACAAGGGAGGGGTGAGGATAGGTAAGACACCTAAAAAACTAGCTAGCATTTGTTGCCCTTAATGCAGAGAAACTAAAGCAGATACCTTAAAGCAACTGAGGCCAATAGGAAAAGGGGAACAGGAACTAGAGAAAAGGTTAGATCAAAAAGAATTAACCTAGAAGGTAACACACGCACAGGAAATCAATGCGAGTCAATGCCCTGTATAGCTATCCTTATCTCAACCAGCAAAAACCCTTGTTCCTTCCTATTATTGCTTATACTCTCTCTACAACAAAATTAGAGATAAGGGCAAAATAGTTTCTGCTGGGTATTGAGGGGGGGGAGCGGGAGGGGGTGGAGTGGGTGGTAAGGGAGGGGGTGGGGGCAGGGGGGAGAAATGAACCAAGCCTTGTATGCACATATGAATAATAAAAGAAAAATGAAAAAGAAAAAAACAAAAAAAACAAAAAAACACCAAAAGGTGTGTATCAATAAGGAAGCAATCAGTGTAATAGAAATTATACAACTTATTTCAGAATTAGTTATTTTTAAACAAAGGACTTAGACTAGGCATGTTGCTACCTGCCTGTAATCCTAGCTATTCAGGAAACAGAAGTAAAAGGATTCGTGTCCAGGGCTAGCCCAGCCAAAAGCATGAGACCCTATCTGAAAAACAAACTAAAGCAGAAGAACTGGGGGTGTAGCTCAAGTGATAGGATAAGCACGAGGCCCTAAATCCAATTCCCCATCCTGCCAACAAATACTAAATAAAACACAAAATTACTCATTGGTGATGGAACATGGAAAGAATGGAAAGACAGTGGGATAACTAAGAGTTGAGATCTGTTAACTCTGGTCTGCCATGGCTGTGATAGGTGAATAAGAATTCTTTTGCACTAAGACAAGGTTAGGTAAATGGCACTGGATTCTCAGATGTCTGCTGCTAATGTGGAAAAGAAACAGAAGTAAGAACAGCATCACTCTCCTATTGCCTTTGTTAGATTAATGATCACTTGTAGCAATAGTTCGAGTTCTATATCACTTAATTATTTTGTACACAAATCAACAGTGAAAAACCAATATATAGTGTGTTCTTCAGTGTGGATAAATGAATTAGTAGAAGAGAAGATGGAAAAATCCATTATTATATAAATTCAGTGCATTTTGCAGGTTACTAAAATTTTATTCTTGGGAATTTTAATGAATGAAAAGGTATGTCATTGGCACCTAGAAAGTCTTTTTTTAGATTTCTTGAGTAATTTAACTTTTTAAAAAAATGATTTTAGCATATTTCTACTTAAAATACTTGTCTAAAATTTGACCAAAAGCTATTGATTAAAATGAAACTTAAGTATCTGATAATTAACACTGTTTTCACTGGTGTTACATGCTTTGTGAATAAAAAAGTAAACCAGCTTCTAGTAATATTAATCATTATAATGCATTAAACTATAGATTTAAAAGTATCTTAATTCATGATCCTGGGTTAGACAGTGCTTTCAATCTGGAAAGCAGTTCTATACATATCTATATGCAAAAAAAAGTCTGGATATTTCATATGCTTATAAGTATATGTCTATTTTTGTTAAACTCATGATGTAGATGTTATTTTAAAGGTTATCTTTATTGTTTGGTAAATTGTTACTGTTTTCTTTTCATAGATTAAGGGATACACATTCTTTTCTTCTTTTGTGTAATGCTGTATCAAACCAAGGGCCTCATGTATGCTATGCATGCACTGTGCCACTGAGCAACAATCCACCTGGGACATATGTAATATTTAAATGTTTATACAGTACTCTCTTGTATGAATTTATTATGATTTAAATAAATCTTCTGATATTTAGATATTTAGTTTACAGGTTTTACCAGAATTACATTCAATGCTGTAATGAACAAATGTGCACACAAAATTTTTCAGTTCTTGTTCTATTACATTCTCAATTTCTTTAAGTGGAATTTGCAAATCAAAGCATGTATATTTAATGTATGTTCATATTTGATAACAGGGCATAATTAAACTGATTTATGAAATTGATTTACAAATTCAGGCATGAGAATAGGGTGAATGGTGTACCCATTCAATCAACCATCATCAATACTCCTTATAGTTAATTTTTAACACCAGGATTTCTCAATCTCAGTACTATTGAAATTTAGGTTAGGTTTTTTTTTTTTTGCAATTTTGAGATAAACATGCAAATATTTTGAACTCATATATAGTAACTTTTATTTGTTTGTTCTTCCAATTGTATTATTTATATATGTATATCTTTTCATATGTATATGTAGATATGCAATTAGTTCAAAATAATACAATTCAAACATATATTTTATATTTAATGTTTTATTTATTTCACTAAAATTCACACATTTGGATTTTTTGGTAAGAATAAGATAATTTGAAGATACATGAAGGAACAACAAAAATCTAATCAGTTTTACACTACCAAAGAAGAATTACTGTGGATCGTGATTGTGAATGGATATATAATCATGCCCCATACAGCCTGGACTATATTTTAACTACTCACACTTGTTCTTTAAACTGTCCATTAGGACAGAAATTTTGAAACATTTTAGCTATTTAAAAACCTATTTTGCTGAAATTTTAATGTTCTATTATCTATTAACAGGTTTTGCTTACTGAGAGTTAGTATAGCCTAATAATATTATCTTTGTTTAACCCTTATTTCCATAAATGAAAGATTATTTTTGTTTCCATGAATGTGGTTGTGTGCAAGTTTTCTCAATTTGTATGCTGATATTGGAAAGAGCTTGTTTATTCTTAGGGAAAGATGCTTGCCACATTTCACGAGTCCAAATAGCGCTTTGTTTTGTTCTGTACAAATGTCTGAAATAAAGGAAACAAAACCAGAAAGGCATTGATATATTTTCCCCACATTTGTCTAATTCTTTAAGGATATATTGTATCTAAAAGTAATTTCTGAAACGAAAAATTCAGCTCGTTATCAGCCTATCTACCAGGTAAAAACCTACTTGGCTTTGTCCCTGTTAGGCTAAGATTAGGCAGAAGAACTATGCTCTTGGTGAATGATAAGAAGCAAAAATGCCATCTAAACAAGTGAATGTGTATTTGAATAACTACAAAAAGGAAGAAAAAAGAGAAAAGGAAGGAAGGAAGAAGAAAAGAAAGAAACCTTTCTTTTTGTTCTGATTGTTATTTTAGAGATAGAGTTTTACAGTCAGTTATTGGAATTTATAAAATTATTGACTTCTTTGAAGAATAAGGAAGATAACTGCATTGAAACTTAATTAGCACACATGAAGAAATGTGGAAATGGTGATGATGTGGGTGCAAAATAATAAATTCATTTTTGATGTGCCTACTGTCCTGTCATCAGGGATTTGTAGATTTGAAAATGTATGTATGTATTACAAGGAGTCAGTAATTCAATTAATATGAATAGATGCTGCCTTTGTGAAGGGTAATGTTTATTATCATAAAACTTTATAGATTTCTAAGCAGTGAAATTGGTAGATGATACAGAGCTGATAGCAGGAAGAGCATATTTTATTTTATTTTATTACTTTTATTTGTTGAAAGCTAGACATGATATATTGGGTGTTATAAATGACTTAAATAGAACTTTAGTGAGAAGATTGATGGTAATTTGCAAAGAATTGTTTCCTGTTTAGTGTTTATAGTAGATACAGTTTCCAGAGGCTTCTAACTTATTTAATGCCCTTATTTTTCTCTGTATTTGTGACTTTGGATTTCTCTGTCAACTCACTCTTGATTTTATGTTTTGGAGCTCTGCTATCTATAATCTATGGCTATTATATTAGAACCCTGCTGTAAATTGGGAAAGTGGGAGACAGCGGGCATTGTGTAATCTTTTGATTTAATCTCAGTCTTTTAGTGGGCCTATCCCTCAGGGCTGTGACTTCCATAAGTGTTTCTATAACTGTATAGCTTATTTTCTCCTAACCCTTATTCCCTTTTCCTGGTAACAGAATTCTTAATATATTTCCTTTTGAGTTGTCACCTGTTGACTGTGCTATTCTCACCTATCTATAACATAAAGAGATGAGGATGGGCTTGGGGGGATTCTTTTCCACAGCTAGATAAGGAATCCTTATTTAACTTTAGTTAAATACTGAAGTAGAGGCTTTTCTTTTTGGAAATATATTGTATTCATTAAATGACTGAAAAGAAAATTGGTGATGGATATTCAAAAATTAAAATATATGGAAAAATATCAGTGTAGTAGAAAAAGAATGAGTCAGATCAAAGAATAAAATGGTGAATAAGGACTCAGGAATACAATTACAATTATTCCTCCTCTCCATGTGTCAGAATTACTAGGGAATTTTTCTCATATCATAACTAGAAGATCCTGGTGGAGTTGATGAGAGGAAAGTCCATGAAAGAGTGCCAGTGTCCCCATAAGACTACAGTCCCTAGGAGCTTTACTTTCATTATTTTAAATTTCTTATCCTTTCTTTTTTATCATTGTACTTGGTGTCATTTACCAAAGTTCTTACAATGTATCATAGTTGAATTCACTCCCTCCATCTCTCTCCTGTATTACCCCTCTCCCCATTCTGGGAACAGTTTAAACAGGTCTCATTTTTCCACTTACATATATGAATACATAATATTCCCACCACATTCACCCTCTTATACCCTTTTCCTACATCCTCCCCCGTCCCTGTGGTGCCATCCCTCAGACAGGACCTGTTTTACCTTCCTGTTCTCTGTTTATGAAAAAAGACATTATCGTTTGTGTTAGATAGCTATACAGAGAGTTTGATTGTGACATTTCCGTGTATATATGTATTATAACTCGAATTGTCTCACCCCTTTATTTTTCTATTTTCCACCTTAGATCCCTTCTTATGGTGATTTCAACAGTATTAAAAATTCTACATTCATTCTTGTATAGGAAATACATCAACCATATTCACCTTCTTAACTTCCTTCTTTTATCCTCCCTCTCTCATATCTTACCTCCCCGAAGCGTGGCCTGTTTTTCATATTGCTTGTATTTGTACTGGGCCTGTAATCCACATGTGAGAGGAAAACATGTAGTCTTTGGCTTTCAGGACCTGGTTAACTTCATGTAAGATGATGCTGTCCTGTTCCAGCCATTTACCTGCAAACAACAAAATTTTATTATTCACAGACTAATCCACACTCAATCACCACCAATTCATCAGTTGCTGTTTAATAAATGTTCTTAACAGTTCATAATCCCAGTGGCTTTTACTCTAGGTAAGGTCTTAGTTTTAACTTTATTTCTCTTCTCTCTAGATTTCAAGGTTTATGAAATTACGTTATAAACTCATTTCTCTGATGGATCCAAAAATAGTCTTAGCCTTTTGTTGTTATTGATATGGAAGTTATAACTGAAACTCAACTTTTTTACATCTCAGAGATGAAAACGGTGGACCTCTTTTAAGAGAACTTTAATCCTTTTGATAATTTGGTACACTGAAGTAATTGAGGTTTTCTTTGCTCATGGAGAAAAATGCATGTGTATGTGTCACGTTTTACACAAAGTTTTGTGATACATAAGACCTCAAGTTATGAAAACTTTATGGATGTCTAGATAAGGAAGAAGGAACATACTCAATGGCTACAGAAAGAAAATTGGTGATGGGGAATCAAAAATTAAAATAGAAAATGAATGAAAGTAAGATCAAAGAGTAAAAAAGGTTAAATAGAATGCTGAAAGAGAAGAAAGAGTTGATTACTTTGTAATTTTTTCCTCAGAAAATTTAAATTATGCTTATTTTTGCAAACATAAAGTTTTAATTTGACACTGAAAGGTAAGTATTATATGCTTTCACACATTCAGTTATATTCTAAGGAGCTTATCTCACTATTGAGATGAAAACATATTTGAAGCACAAAGTTTGAATACAAATGTATAGCCATGGAGTTAGACATATGCTATTCTAATATAAACTATGGAAACACATTTTGGATGCTTGTACATAACTGAGTAATGAGTAAACATAATTACACTGTCCACAAGCTACTACTTGATGATGTCATGTGACCTAAATTATGCATTAGCTGTAGAAAGAGGTTTGTCCTGCTTCTTTAATAATATGGAGTAATTAAAAGGTTTTTTGAATCAGTTTTATTTGACTAAAAGATAATGTTAATGTTTATAGAGAGCCAAGTAAACTGCTTATTATGGCTATAAATCTATTTAATTGTATGTATGTGCTCATAACACACATATGAATGTTTTTGGACATTAGTAAGTATAACTTGTACTTTTAGTGACTTCAGGCAGCTGGAATGTCAAAAAATAAGAATGCATACTAAGACTATCTCTGTCACTTTTTTCCTTATGACAAATGTCACAGCAGCTAACTAAAATATATACAAAACACAAACAAGCTAATAAAATATGTCATTTTAATGTATGTTTATGCTTGGATGTATTCATCACCAAAGCATAACAATGCTGTAGATTTGCACATATTCAGACTGGCAGAATTGAAAAGATTGGTAAGGAACAATAATTTTTGTTATTTATAGAATGTTGACATTGTTCATTGAAATGCACATTAATAT
Source organism: Castor canadensis (assembly GCF_047511655.1). Lineage (NCBI taxonomy): Eukaryota > Metazoa > Chordata > Mammalia > Rodentia > Castoridae > Castor > Castor canadensis. Next base: position 136,293,661 of record NC_133389.1, on the reverse strand, counting down.
AATTTGTCATGTTGTCAATTACAGGATCTAAATTGAAATACTAAGCATTTACATGTTTTGGTGTTTGCAGTTGTACTTTCACAAAATTTCCCTCGGGAGGTAAGTCCATATGCTCCTAAATTATATAAACTAAAATTTTCCACTGGAATTAAATTTATAATGGTTGAAAAACTAAAATTAACAGATTTAAATATTTATAAATGGAGTATACTCAAGTACATTTTCATAGAAATACTCTTAAGATATTTAAAAAATAATCTAGAATTAAGTTCATTCAGTGAAAATAAACCAATCAATAATGTCCTATGATATGAAAACAATTTCTGAAAGCTATAGGAAGTAAGAGATATTTGTGTGAATTATAATATGTATACTCATGAGATACTTAGTTTACAGTAGTAGTTTGTACAAATAATTGACAATATTTATTTATTAATGGGAGTTTTAGGCTACTTTTATTTTTCTTTGTGATTTATGACTTTATTAAGACATAATATACATTTACCTATTAAACGATATGTATTTCTTATTATCTCTCATGTTTTCTCTTCAACATAATTGGAGAAAAAGAGGGTGGAACAAGTTCTGCCTAGGAAGCTGGCACAAACAATGTATACATATATAAGTAAATGTAAAAATAATAAAATAAAAAGAGAAAAGAAAAAATAAAGTGTACAACTCAGTGGTTTTTATTATATTCATAGAGTTACAAAATTGTCTATTATTTTACATTTTCCTCATCAAGAAAACCATATACATTGGCAGTCACTACCCAGCTTTTCATACTCAAAATGTCTGGCAACACCTAATCTACTTTCCATTTACATGAACTTTGTCTGTACTTTCTGCTGTTTCTATGAACCTAGTATTGCTCCAAAACTAAAGTCTATTAACCCCAAAAATGAAATTATGCATATGTATATCATGCTTTAAATAGTATTGAAACACTACTTTAAATATTATAGCTTGAGTGGAGTTTATAGTAAAATAAAGAATATTGTATATAATGTGTGTAAGGATATAGCCATGTGGCATTTTTAGATATTGTATAAGGTTAAAAAATAAACAAATATAAAGATTTAGGATAATTATTCTCCATTATTTATATTACATCTACATGCTTATGTCTAGCAGTTCTTCCCTTTATAATTTGTTTTCTTTTCTTTAGTTGACTTCCAGCCAACTGTTTATCCCCTAAGTTCCTATGAGAAAAATAGCAAACTATTAAACAACTACTGAAGGCTACCTAAGCACCTGTTAGTATGATGGTATAATTAAAGAAATTTAGAAATTGCCAAAATTCAACATTAGGAGGACAAGTATGATCCTCATGTTTCTGTATATATATCCTGTACTCTATTATATGAACTATAATCTAGTCACACATTAATTAATAGACTTTAATAATTAAACAGACTCAAAATTCAGTATCCTTATCAAATAAAATAAAAACAATCGACACCTTAGTGTCTCTTATTGCAAAGATAAACCACATTGCACTATCAAAAAAGTATGTATGTTTAATTCAGATTTTGCATCCTGACTATATATAAGATTAATAACTAGATAAAATTGACCAATTCAATAAGGGCCCATCCTATTTTTAGTGGAGAATAGAAGACTTTAATTTTCCAATAAACAAAATAATCTTTAGTTGGTTTCTCAACTAAAAAGGAAATTAAAGAAAATCACATTTTCTCAGTAAAAAATTTGAAATCATAACTATACAATTGATACAAAAAATAGTAAAAAACCATAGTGAGAATGCAAAACCTAAACTAACAATTTATACCACTATGTAACAATTTATACCACTATGTAAATATATATATATATATATACATATTACATATAATATATACATATTATGTATATACATATTACATATAATATATACATATTATGTATATACATATTATGTATATACATATTACATATAATATATACATATTTTATATACATAATATAATCTAGGTAATTATAGGTAATCTCTCCTCAAATTGACATCTGCTTTACTAATTTTCCACACATATACTAAACTATAAATACATGACTTTCTTACATTCAAAGCCCTATAGGCTCTATAGTTGTAAATTAAAGAATACAAATTACTGAGACAGATAGGATCATTATTGGACATTTTAAACACTCTCAAACCTGTAAAAATCCAAAACAAAGATTTTTGTCTTTATTGTTACGTTGGATGGGGGTACACTTTGGCATTTACAAAGGTTCTTACAATGTATCGAATGTATCATAGTTGAATTCACCCCCTCTACTGCTCTCCTTGAATGGTTAAGGAGTTGCACAGGATGTATTTAAAATTAGACTGTGTTTAGAGAACACAACAATAGGGTCAGAAAGAGAAACAATAAAATACCTAGTGTTCCAGAGCTTATTAAAGAATTCCAGGCAGAGAAAAAGCAATGTGGTCATGTTGGAATTTCTGAGAATCACACTTGCAGAATTAGTATGGCTAGAAAAGACCATAGAATTGCAGACAAAAACCCAATTTAGAATATAACAGAAATAAGCCAAGAGAAGAATAAACACCTAAATTTTAACTGGAACATGTCAAGAGAGAGCAAGAAGTATGTAGGTTATGGGAATGACAAAATGTACATTGAATTGGATATGGCCATAATAGGTGAAATGATCTTTGACTCCCTAGTTTCTAATATGAGAGACAGGTGAATTGGTAATTCCTGCACTAAGGTAGGGAGTGTAGAAGAATAAACAAATAGAACAAACAGCAACTGTATGTGTGCCCAATAGGAGGGAATGGATGGAAGGATAAGAAGCAGAGTCAAGACATTGATGCAGTTTTTAATTTTCAGTCTTCCAGCCACTACTGATATTTTAAGTATATATATCCAATAATATATTGTATGCAAGATACAGCTATAGATTTGAGAATCATTAGCATATAGATTGGAGTTTAATACAGCAAAATCTTTAAATGTGAATAAAGGATAAATGAGAACAAAATTATAGGAAACCCATTAGTGGCTATTGAAAGAAAATTGTGCAATGATAGTAAGCTCTAGTATCTCAGAGAACTAAGAGAATCACTTAGAATTGTTTTACAGATTCCAAAAAATGAAAGAGCTTCACATACTCAACAGCATCTAAATATCCTGTACCCTAAAAATCATCAATTCAACAAATAAAAGAAGACTTTTTATGTTCAGCAGAAAAACCATGAAGATATTTATTTGAATATCATCACAAGTCAATTGGACTGCTACAACATAGACACATTTTTCAATGTAATAAATACACAAATACATATATACTCTACAATTATTGAAGACATTATCACAACTATTAGAGTTTTGTAGGGGGATTGGGAAACCTTATTACATTATATCAGGAAGGGAATTTTCGGCAAATTTGAAAATCTTTATGAATAATATGGAGAAGTTAAAGGAGAGAATCAAAATAGAGTGGAAAAGAAATTATTAAATTATATTTACATAGCTTTAAATATTTTATTTATTTATATTATAAATATATTATATTTATTTATTATAGTTTTTATTTTATTTATTTATTATTTCTATATTCATAATATATACAAAACTGTATATTTTGTCACTTTGACATACTTTTTTACAGGTACTTACTGGGAAAGTGAAAATATACAAGTACATGCACAGAAAACTTCTGGATAGAAAGAGTTTCTTTATGTTCCCCACAAATTAGCTTAACAAAACTAATGTTGGCAGGTTGCGATAAAGATATCCATACACATCTTTGAGAAGGTAATTTGGTATATTTGTGAAAATTTTGTCCACATCTGGCAAATTTGAAGATATTTGGACTCTATGACATTTAACCATATTTTTAGCCTTATTGTATTAGTAGTCAAGAGATATAAGCATGTTTTCTAGAGTTCTTGTATTAGTAGTCAAGAACACATAAACAAAAAATTTCTTGGAGTATTGTTTGTAATCAAAAAGATTCTAAAATAATTATTGGCTCATAAGAAATGATTAAGCCAGTTTATTTATGTCTTGGAGTACTATTACAAGGCACTTAGTATTACTGTAATACAAGTATATAAAAAGATATTAAAAATACCAAAAAAATTTGGGAAAAATCAAATTGAAAAAGGACATGTTTAATATTATATTATCTATGAAACTGTAGAGCAAGTATGAAATCATATTTTCTTACATCTAAGTATACATAGAAGAAAGGTTTTAAAAAAATAATATGATAATTGACATTTACTCCCAGTGAGAGCTTAAATTCAGGAATAAAATCTTGGGAAATGATTGAGGAATTATAGTAACATTTGTGTGTTTTACCATATATAAAAGATATCTGAAACATGTACGGTAGAATATTAATTCATTAATCATATGGATTTCTGTTTTAAATCAAAATTTCATTTAATATATTTCATGATTATAATTTATATGTAAGTAATATAACAACATTACAATTACAGTGCTTTTAAAATATAGTAAAAAATATCAGACAACTAATTTTTATATTTTGCCATATTTCTTTGCAGTCTATTTCTATCTGGTGTACTAAAATAGAATGGTAGAGGGGGTGAATACATGTATGATGTATTTGATACATTGTAAGAACCTGTGCAAATGCCACAATATGCCTTCACCCAGAACAACATATAAAGGAAAAAAATAAAATTTCATTAAATTTGTTATGAGTATATCTTCTTTGTTATTTTCTTCTATTTGGTACAAAACTACACCAGAAATACTAACAAATGTAGGATATAAACAGACAGTGACTCAGAATTCCCATGTTCTTTTTATCCTTGTCTTTAAAGCCCAGTGAGTACATTAATTTGTATGATGAGTAGATACAGTAATAGGAATTCAGTCTGGCAAAACCAGTAAGCTTCATAACAGCTGTCATGAATTCTCTGTGATTTCCACTGTACTCCAAATAGTGCCTGGCATACAATGGGGTTTTAAATATATAAATCAATAGCCTCATGTCCTCTTAGAGGTGTCACAAATTACATAGTTTGAGAGAGATGTGCATTACCAAAAAGCACCTGTCATTGTTTCTTTATAAAGAAATTTTTTAGCGATCATGAATCTAAGAACCTGTTCAAGTAAGTTATTACAGAACAAAAAGGGGCAGCTGTAGGTTAGTGGTAAAGGAAGAAATAGGTAGCAATTTGACTTATTCCTTGGCGTACGACCTCCAATGATATAAAAGCAGATACCATAAAAGCAACTGAGGCCAATAGGAGGAGGTGACCAGGAACTAGAGAAAAGGTTAGATCAAGAAGAATTAACATAGAAGGTAACACACATGCACAGGAAATTAATGTGAGTCAACTCCCTGTATAGCTATCCTTAATCTCAACCAGCAAAAACCCTTGTTCCTTCCTATTATGGCTTATACTTTCTCTTCCACAAAATTAGAGATAAGGGCAAAATAGTTTCTGCTGGGTATTGAGGGGGTGGGGGGTAGAGGGAGGGGGCGGAGTGGGTGATAGGGAGGGGGTGGGGGCAGGGGGGAGAAATGACCCAAGCATTGTATGCACATATGAATAATAAAAAAATAAATAAATAAAAGATGAAAGGCAAGGAAAGAGAGATAACTGCATAAATAGAAAATAGAAGTACTTAGGGATGAAAGACTACATGTCATCTTTCTGCAGTGTTGTTTTATATGGTGCTCCATCTCATGGGAAAAATAGAGTGGGTTTATTTTCCAAATTTAGGTGTGGGGACATTACTTCCGTGTAATCTGCCTTGACTGTATGTGCATGCCACATATGGCTGATACATTTGTACCACTCTTGATGTCTATATGAGTCATCGTATAAATGGTTTTAACCTTTACTTATTATAAGAAATGGTTATTTTGGGTTTCATATGTTACCTTTTCATCTTTTTTGGGATATAGTAACATAGAAAAGGAGACAGTGACTTATGTGCCTTAAAAATAAGGGCACAAAAGAATAGAAAGGGAGATTGAATCAGAACATTCTGAGATTTTACAAGAGTGAACTACTGGTGAATATTTTTAAATTGGAACATAACCTCAAGTTAACCCAAGCATTAGTGTTGCTTAAAAGAAAAAGAATATAATTAATGACTGTTGCACTTATAGTTTATTTTCTGCTAATGAGAATTCACATGCTTCTTATACCATACCCACAAATCAAAATATTACTTTGAACAATGATCTTAAATCTACTTAATAGAGAATTAAACACTAAGCTTTTTACCTAATGCCCCTATACTATTTAGTGACTTTCACTAACATGCTAGTCTTCTCCAAATGTATATTTTTGTGCAGTTGGACTCTGTGTTTGGGAGGAGAGTGTTTGGGTATAGCTGGAAAAGGGAGAATTTCACTTTTGACAGGAAAGAAACATCAGCTACATCTGCTAACTTTCTGTTTCTAAAAAAAGAATACCTGCTAGCCTGCTGACATGAGGCAGACTAAACTGCAATGTTGAAAGATTAGGGCCAGCTGGTGTTTTTCCAGTTAATTTGCATTTTGTGAGCTCAAGGTGATCCCCCTTTATTTTTAACGGATGTTGATGACTGAAAATTTGGCATCTTATGAGGATGGTAAAGTTACCTCCCTAAAAGATGTAAGAAATCAAATTTGAAAAACCACAAATAGAAATGATTAACATTAAAGTGGTTAATTTGCAATAATTGCTATATGAATGCTTACCTTGATGATTAAGTCTAACTATTTATAAATGGCCTAAGTGTAATTTATATTATGAAGATATGTAGGAAGGGTAAAGGAATGCACAGAAAGAAATTATATCCCTATTTTGGATGTAATGAAACTTTACCCTTAAAGGGAAAAGGAATTTGTAATAAAAATTGAACTAGATTTAAGAAAAACAAGCTCTGTATGCATTAGGCAAAATATCACTTTATCTTAATTCCATATATTATATATATTCTAGAGAATTATCGCCCACTTCCTTCATATTTGTCCCCCTTCAACACCACCACCAACATCTTTAAACCTTAACTCTCTTCTTATTTAGCTCGCAACTCCATGTTATCTCAAATAGGTAGGATTTCTCAATATTTCAAATATTTAAGGAAGCTATTCATCATATGGGTGGTTTGAGGTTACCATGCTTGCTTATTGAATACTGCTACTATTTACTGATGTCCATAATCAATTTACTTAAGTTAACATTTATGAAAATTGTATTGTTTTACTTTATTTAGGATTGAGTACTGAATCCCCTTCATATAAATTCTGTCAAATATCAAAAAATTTCAGTGTTACCATAGGATTAAAGCATGTAAAATGTATCAAGATTAAAATGTACACATAAAAATAGAAATTACAACTTAAATATATAGAGAAGAATCATTTCTAAAAATAGTGTAGACAATCCTATATTAAACATCAAAAGCCACACTTGAGGCCACATCTCATAAAATTGATGCATATTAGGACATAGATAACAAAAGTTCATTTACCTAATATTGTGGCATTACTAATTAGGAAATCACAGAATGCATTTCCTACTTTCTATGAATGTTTAGTTTTATAAATGAAGAGAGATAATATATGAGAAGCTATTTTACTATAGAAACCAAGTAGACAAAGATATTGGTGATTATTTTTCATATTGTACTTTCAATAATTTGGTCTTATCAAATAATAGTCCTTGCCTAGTGCTTTTAAAACCTGAGAACAAAATATAGCATCTGAGACTTGGTCTTGAGGCTATCAGATACTGTTTGGACAGACAAGCATGAATTATTTTGGCTTGCAAGGGGGATTTACTTAGCCCATCTCCTAGTGACTTGTCTCTTTCTACATGTGGAGTGCTTTTGATTCCATGCTAAATCTTCCAAAGACATTAAATGGTGATTCTATCAAATTTGGGAGATTCTTTCTATTTATGTTATGGCTAAACATAAAGCTAGCTCTTTCAAAATGCTATAGAAATATTTTACCAGTAGCCTCCTTTTTTCTTTATTCATTTATTCATATGTGCATACACTGTTTGGGCCATTTGTCCCCCCACCCCCCGCCCTTTCCTCTCCCGACCACCAGTAACCTCTTCTCATGAATATATACAGCTTAAAGTAGCAAATTATTTTTAAATCTAAAGATGTGAGAAACATCCCTAGAAGTAGTGTAAATAAACTTTAAAAAGAAATTTGAAATGCAATATAATTTTGGAGAGTGAAATACTTTAAAAACAATCTTAAAATGAATAATACTCTAAAATCAATTAAGTTTACTGACACAGTGCTTCAAATACAATAAATGTGGAAAATTCGACAAATGTAAATACCTTTTATGTGCTTGACTTAATAAACACAATAAAAATTACAGCTGGAAGTGGTTCAGTAAATTCAGTTTTATATGTTTTAAAGTTACTTTGGCAATACAGAGGTTAAAACAATATTACAATATCACAGCAAACATAATGTTAGACACTGGAGTTAGTCTATTTAATTTGGAGTACAGTTCATATTCCAATAGATAAAATGGATTCACCTGCTTGAAAAAATTAATTAAGAATATGAATTTGTTGATGCTAGTGACTATTTGGTTGGTTTAAGAACTTTCATTGTGTACTAGTGTGTTAGTGAGCTATCTAGAGAAATAGAATCGCACATTAGAAAATAAATAGGAATTAATTTATATTAAAAGCACAGATACAACTCATAAATTTCCCAAGGACCTGTTGTGGGATTTAGATTTTGATTGATGTGAATAATCATTGATTTTTATATTTAATTATATTTGAAATATTAATAAGATACCTGAAGTCTTTTTAAAAGTAGTTTCATGGTAAGTTCTAAATAGAATTATTTGCCAGCCTGGGACTATTTACTCTGAAGGGAAGCAATTTAAACTGCAACATTGAGTCCACAGTGTTCATAAAGTTATAACTTGAAAGTCATTTACACTCAATAAAAGCATAACTTTCTGCAATATAAAAGTTAACCAAGTAATCATATGCGTAATTTTATGTACTAATGAACTATTTAAAATTGAATTTATGTAAATGTGTATTAAGGGATGCATAAAAGTGAAGAAGATTATTGAGAAAAAAATTTTAATGATTATTAAGGAACCATTTTTGTTTATTAGGCAAATAAAGATATTGAAAATACCATTAATATATACTGCTGAAAAGATAGGAAGGGGAATATTTTGTAGTGCTCTAGTGTAATGGAAACATAGGCAAGGTTGTCTTATCAAATTGTCTTTGAACAGCAGCTCCTCAAATTGCTTACCATGTAATTTTAGGTAAGATAAACCTGTTAGAGTTACACTTGTGATGTGTTACATTAGCATCTTCTCATAAATTATAAGTATAAAATTAGACAAAAGTGAAAAGTCCTTACCAGAGTGTTATCAAAGTAACAGGAGTTTAATGAATATTAATTTCTAAGCATTTTAATATTAGGTAGATCTCATTTTTAATGTTGGATATTATTAAGAAAAAAATATATGAGGTTTATGATATATTAAGAACTATAGAAGAAGATAAATAGTTCTTACTTGAGTACTGCCATATCATCCCATCTTGTGAAAGTACAATGTAAAATCATAAAGAAAAAAGTCAATAAATCTCTGAGTGTAAAATAATGACCAGAACTTTCTTCTTTCAATTTTATATACAGTTAAATAATTGAACTCTAATAACTTGAGAATGACAATAAGAGTGCTGATTGCAGTGACATAATAGAAAATTTGGACTCTGTAATATTTCTTTCAGGTAATTAAATTTTTAGAGAAGATTTTCAAATTGAAACCAGAAAGTAGTTGCATCTTTGGTCTCACAATCAGAAGGTAAAGTTGAAATTTACTTATTCACAGATGCAAGCTGCCACAGGTTTAAAATACTAATATATACAGAGTTTAAAAGCCTTACTTTTCATTCTAAAGTTATGCATTCTGTACAGTCTTCTTAGGAGGCACCAGAAAATTCCTGCACTTGACTCTGTTAATTTTTTTAAAATTCCAAATTAGGCTAAAATTTGAAATACACAGATCTTAAGTGTACAGTTTGATAAATCTTGAAAATATATGGACTTATGTTTATAGTATCATATATATGTATATATAAAACAGAATATTTAATAACCCCAAATAGTTTGTTCATAGGGGTTTCCAGTAATCCCTCATCTCCTGTAAGTAATTATCTGGCAGATATCTTTGATATTTGACTTATCCTATCTGATCTTCATGTAGGAGAAGTCAAAGCATATGCACTTTAATCAATATGATTGACAGCAACATACATAATACTTTCAAGTAAACATGAATTTAGGCTATATTCCAGTCCATATAGGAACCCTTTAATAAATTTAAAAGAATGAATCTATAAAAATTTGTTCTGAGGTCATTGCAGAGTTAGAAATAAATGAGACATACAGACAGTTATAAAATATTTGACTACAACAAAACACCATCTAAATAAATTATGGTTCAAACATGAAGTTTTAAGTAAAAAATAAATCAAAATATTTAAATATATGAATTTTACAATCTTTTTTTTTCTTTTTTTTCTTTTTTCTTTTATTATTCATATGTGCATACAAGGCTTGGTTCATTTCTCCCCCCTGCCCCCACCCCCTCCCTTACCACCCACTCCACCCCCTCCCTCTCCCCCCACTCAATACTCAGCAGAAACTATTTTGCCCTTATTTCTAATTTTGTTGTAGAGAGAGTATAAGCAATAATAGGAAGGAACAAGGGTTTTTGCTGGTTGAGATAAGGATAGCTATACAGAGAGTTGACTCACATTAATTTCCTGTGCATGGTTGTTACCTTCTAGGTTAATTCTTTTTGATCTCACCTTTTCTCTAGTTCCTGGTCCCCTTTTCCTATTGGCCTCAGTTGCTTTTAAGGTATCTGTTTTAGTTTTCTGCATTAAGGGCAACAAATGCTAATTCTTAAGCATAGATATCCTAAAGGATATTGTTACAAATGAAAGATTGTTGCATTGCTTGCAATGTACAAAATGCTTGCAATTGAAAGTAAGATCATTATTTACACTCTCTAATAAAACAGTTTAATTCACAATAGCTCATTAAATTCTGCTTCTTAGTATCTCTTATTAACCTCCTTTCTTTCTTCCATCTATGCCAGAAATATAATAAGTAAAAGAATGCTATGGAGATAGTTCAAGTTACTCAACAAATACTGACAGATTGAAAACTAAGGGAAATTTAAACACATTATGAGATACTTCTCTTTGAATTTGGAAATGTAGGACAATTCTGAGCACCATATGCTCATTTTTGTCATACCTCTATTGAGGGTGTACTACATTGTAGTATCAATTTTAAAGAGGTACAATATATTTTAAAACACTCTATAAAATTGCAACAGATAGCAAGGAAATATTGTAATAGTTAATGTTACAGAATCAAGCAGAGGAGGTCCTTCTAGGATAGTTTACTCAGTTGCTATTTATTTGAATCTTCTAATGGATTGCACTGAACAAAGGGCAAAAATCTCAAGTCATTTAGATTATGAAATAGAGGAGAGAAGTAAGTGGAATCAAGTCATCTTCTTCTTGAGAAACATAGGTGACCCTTTGAAGTACTGGTGTAGCCATCAAGGATATTTCATTCCTGACTTGTATAATCTCCCGTCCTGAATCATAATTAATACCAAAGCAATGCAATATGGAAAATCTGATGGAGTATATATCTTGTCATTTTGAGACCATATTTTCCTGCTCTTTGTGATGAATTTTATATTTATTGAGAGTACTACAGCTATAATTTCTTTGATGTGGTTAAATTTTACTCTCCCAGAAGGAAACAATTAAGTCTGTTATTGTCCTTAATGATCTAATAACTAAAATAAAACATATTATCATTTTTATATTGTTCTCACTTTGCTTTGTAACCATGGAAGTTAATCCCAACCACATTAATTTGTTCTCACCAGTGGAATCTGAGCCAAACTGTTGTGATACTCAATTTTCAACCCTTCTTTCTAAGAAGTAAGTGTTATCATTCCATTTCTTTTTAATCTATTGCTGTTAGAAACAAATAATGAGTACTCAAGGTGTGGTAAAACCAGAGGTTGAAAAGGTCCTTGTCCTTAAATATAACATGAGTGAAAGTTACTCACAAACTATAAAACTATATTGATCTATTTTTTTTCTATTTTTATTAGCATATAAAATTTATACAAAATAACTGGTTTTGTATGATATTTTCATAATGCTCATAATGCACTTTGATCATATTCACCCCATTTATTACTCTTTCTTATTCCACTTACCCTTTTTTCCATTTCATATCTCAAATAGTCTCCCTATCATTTTTATGGCCTTTTTTGTCTCTAAATTCTTCATATGAGCATAAACATTCAATACTCAGCTTTGTGAGACTGGCTTATTTCATTTAACAAGATGATCTCCAATTCTCTCCATTTTCCTGCAAATGATGTAATTTCATTCTTTTTTTATGGCCCCATTGAAGGGCTCCTAGCCTGATTCTATAGTTTAACTATTTTGAACAGTGATACAGGAATGTGGGTATGCAGGTATCTCTATTGTAAGACAATATAGTATTCTTTTATATACTAGAAATGGCATACCTGGATCATATTATAGTTGTATTTTTAAGTTTTTGATGAATCTTCATGTTGATTTCTATAACCTCTGAGTTAGTTTACATCCCCACCCACAGTAATAAAGGTTATTTTCCCTCTTATCCTTGCTAGCATTCTTTTTCTTGATGATAGCCATTCTGACTGGGGTGAGATGGAATTTCAATGTAGTTTTTATTTGCATTTTCCTGATAGCTAAAGATGTTGAACATTTTTTCATGTACTAATTGGACATTATATTTCTTTTGGGAACTCTCTATCCAATTCATTTTCCCATTTATTGACTGGACTATTTCCTCTTTTGTTTGATTTTTATATGTTCTGGATAGTAATCCCCTGTTGGATGAATGTCCGTCAATGATTTTCTTCCATTTTGCTGACTATTTTTTGTCACTCTGTTGATTGTTTTCTCTTGTTCTGTGGTAGTTTTTTAATTGATACAATCCCATTTGTCAATTCTTACTCTTACTTCCTGAACTATTGGAGTCCTATTTAAAAAGTCCTTATCTATGCTTATATTTTCAAGTGTTTCCCATATGTTTTGCTCTAGCAGTTTTAAAGTTTTAGGTCTCACATTAGGGTATTTGATCCATTTTTAGTTGATTTTTGTACAGGATGAGATATGAGCACATGGTTTCACTTTTTATCCTGTGAGTATCCAGTTTTCAAAGTCACCTCACCACAAGAAGCTTTTTTCCATTGAAAATGCTTTAAATGTATGAAACCATCAAAATGATGGTGACAGCATTATCCTAAGTATATTATAAGGCAGTCAGTGTATAGATGCATTGTACTAAGATAGATATGATCTCTCAGCTGGTGTCTGTGTTAGAAGGAACTTCTATTAAATATGAAAAGGAAGTCTTAATCATTTTCACAATTTAAATAAGTGTGATTAAATCAAAATAAAACTATTTACTTCTGGTGTGTGACCTGAATACAGTTGTTAATTCATATGCAATCAAATTATGAAAAGAGCAAGATGGTTATAAACAACCTAATGCAGATGTTCACCTAAGAATATAGCAAGGATTTAAGCCTCAATAAAGTCTCAAAATAAACCAATATTTAAAAGTTTAAAACAACATCCTAATTTTAGGAAGATAGCTCCAGTCTTCCAAATTATATGATAAAATATGCCTAGTGCTTGTCTCTTTCCCTTACTTAAGAATTTTATTGGAATAGCCAAGGAAATGAAGAGAATTATGAAAAATTTGGAATTCTGGGAAAGTGGGGAATTGTAGTAGAAATGACAGAACACTCAAGGAAGTTACAGAATATATGTTGCTATAAAGCCACACAGAAGAAGATAAGGAAATCTGATTTGTAACCTTTCCTCTAAAAGACATTGACTAGTAAGGACAAGTACAGAATTCAAGGTGACCTTTCAATGAGTAAAGGTTGGGCGTGGAAGAAAACATTAAAAACACAACTCATTTTGTTTTACATTTTTAGTTGAAATTTTAAGCAATGCAAGTGCAGGAAGGGACCATTAGAGTAGCTAAACAAGCAGATGGTTCCTAGGTGATAAAGTCTTACCCCAGCTAGGAAGTAAGTATAAAAGATTATACAGTGCTTGACCTTTATTTTGAGAGACAGTTTTGGGTCATTGATTATCACTATCAATGTCAATAGAAGACCGAAGGAGACAAATTTAAGCTAAAAAATTGAAAGAAAGAGAAGCCTAAGGAATGATTTCAAAATATAGTCAAGAAACCCTGGATGTGTGGAAACCACACAACTTCTCTTACTTTTACCACAGCAGGTTAGCAGCACTTGAACACATTAGCATTTATGATGCCTCAGAATAAAGGCAGTGACTAAAACAAGAAAAAAATCAGAGGTCAGCAGTGTCAAGAAAAAGATCAGTACTTGTTGTGTCTTACATGGAAAATGGACTCAATAGAAGTCAAACCAGATAAATGGTTATTGAAAGGACAGCTATCCCAAAGATCTATGAGAAATGGGACAGGAAGAAAATTTTTGTCCTAGGATTGCCACAGTTATGAAATTCTTCATGGGTTAATAATTGCTGAACTAGAAATCTAAAGGCTCCATAAGCTAAGCATTGGTATAAATTCACAAACAGCAAAAATTGAAAATTATAAAACAGGAATTGACATGATTTTGAGAAGCAACTTTCTAGGAAACAATAAAGAATGAACAAGAAAATGTATCCATGCATATGCACATCCAAGTATATAACCTATGCAACAAACAGGGAAAATCATACATAATACAAAAGAAAATCTGTAATAGTAAAAACAGAATGACATTATAGAACAAGCCTCTTTTCTGTTTTATTAAAACTCAATAAAACCTGATGAGATGCACGTTGAAAAAGAGATGAAAAATGAGATGGAAATACCAACTTGAAATTAAACATCATGCTGAATAGAATATAGGCTGCTAGTCCAAAGTACTTTTGCATTTAAATAGGTAAAAAGCAAAATAAATACTACTTAAAATGTCAATAGTACTGAGAAGAAAAAATAATTCTATTTGATTAACATGAATAAAAGTTCAAGATTATAAAATGATCTGTTATACTACTAAACAAATTGATATTGAATAAATTACTTTATGTTTTCAACTAAAGTCCCATAAAAGACAGACTGTAGTTAGATTTTAATAGGCCAATTGTTTCATTTCTTTTTAAATTTAAATTTATATAACAAAATTTGTATATTAATAGAGATTTCTTCAAAACTAAAAATATTGCAGATCAGCTTCAATAATCAAAATAAATAGAATTAAATCCAAAATGCCAAATATTTCACTATTTTATCACTATTCTACTACATAAAGCTATAGATCACATGTAAATATGATATAGATACATAGCCATGTCGTATTTTTCTGTTATTTATAACAACAAATTCAAATTCTACTCATTAGTTAATAAGCAACTTCCTTTCGACTAAAATACAAAACATTTTTCTAGGTCAGAACTTCTTTTTTTTTGTTCCCAGACTTAGCTGAATGATGGAAATATATGGTAACTTTTAAAATCTCCATGTCCATTGTAATTGTGGGACTTTCAGGAAGAGGAAGAGGAGGTTAAGGGAGAGGGAGAGGGGTTGATGAAATACATTGTGTCTATGTATAAAGATGGCATAAGGAAATGCACTGAAAGCTATTGTAAAATAGGGAGAGAGAGGAGGACTGGGAAAAGAAAGCAATAGAGGGGGATAGCATGACCAAAGTACAATATATGCTATGTGTCATACTATAGCAAAAACACCTTTGTGGAATCAATATAAACTAATAATAACTTTAAAATCTTTGTATTTTGGGCAGCCAAGGTTGATAAAGTCAGAATCTCTGGTGATGGTTTCCAAAGTATCGTTCATTTTTAATATTTTTCTAAGTGATTCCAGTGGATAAACAAAACTGTGAAAGTTTGATATAAAGCAAATACATAAATTTTAAGAGCAGCAAAAGAAGCCATATATGTATTCACAATGATTTACCCATGAATGAATTTCCTTTTCTTTTTTTTTTTTTGGTGAGACTGGGTCTTGAACTCAGGGCTTCAAGCTTGCAAAGCAGACACTCTACCACTTGAGCCCTACCTCCAGCCCCCCATCAATGAAATGATCGCCTCTTCATCAGGCAGCTGAATTGACAGCATTCTTTGTCTTTTTCTTCTTCTTTTTGTCACATGTTGTTCAAGGTTGGTAATACCTTACCTTTTTTTATCATTCTCCAATTTTCCCACATATGTGAATCAGCCCTCCTTGAGGTATGGTATCTTTTTCCTGTAAGGACCTTGGAGTAGATATTATAGATGAATTATCTTTGCTCTCATATAGGACCACCCTTACACTCATGTATTACTTTCCATCCTTTCTTGCCTTCTTAAGAATGTTGATCCAATAATTGCCTCCTCTGTCTCCTGTGTCATCATTTTTGTGTTTTGATTTGTATTTATTGGAACTAAGGCAACATTCACATATAGACAGCAATAGTTGTTCCTTTCTCAAGATAGACTTTCCTTTTATGTCACATTTCCCTTTAGCTGTCTTCTCATTATTCTGCTTCCCCATACCACCCCCCAAACAGTAGTCTCTACTATTCACTTACTCTAGTTGTTCTTGTATAAGCTCTACAAACCTTCCGTACCCATTCTTCCCCCAGTTAGCTCTATCTTTACATTCCCTTCAAAGTCTTCACAAGTCTTATATTATCAAATCACAAACAGACTTTACAAACTTCACCTTAGTTTAGACATCAGAATAATGGAAATATTTTAAATATTTCCTGTAGCACTTCTTTTGCTTGATATTTGGGGTACCTGTGCCTTTTGTTGTTTCTCCCTCGTTACTCCTAGCGTATTCTTCTCATTTCCTTTTGCTTGTATTTTCACTCACTGACTTCTAGATGTTGGAATTTTCTGGACCTCAGATTTCTTTCTATGCTCACAATGTCTGCTTCTTTTTAAAAAATTCATATCTTTCAACACCAACTGTATGTTGACCCTCCAGTGGTTTTTCGTCTCACTCAAAGTCAAGGCAAGAGCCTTATAGTCATGCACAAAACACTACAGATCTTATATTACCTACAATTTTCGTTCCCCATGTTCATTTTTCTCTTTTCACAATAGATAAACAAAGTCACACCTTGGGCTTTTGGGCTTTGTGTTAGTCAGCTTTCCATCATGGTTACAAAATGACTAAGGTATTCAATTTGTAAAGAGGAAAGATTTAGTTTCGCTCATTTTTTAGATTTTTCAATGCATGTTTGGCTAACCCTGTAGGTTGGACATGTGGTGAGACAACACATCATAGCAGGGAGCACATGATAAGGCAAGAAGCTCATGTCATAGTGTCTCAGAAGCAAAGAGAATGAGTAAGGGGCTGGGTTTCAATATTTCTTCAAAGGCATATCTCCAAGACTTAATTCCCTCCACCAGACTCCACCTCTTAATGGTTCTTTAACTTTCCATTAGTGCTATAAGCTGGACAACAACCCTTTAACACATTAGCCTTTGGGGAACATTTAAGAGCCCAACCACAGTACACATCTTGTTCCTTCTGCTTTCTGAATGACGTCTATTTGGTTCACTTTCTAATTGTCTCAGTTCTTTTATTAATATCAATTATCAATATGCCTTTATCTAGTCAATTTGTATAAAATAGCAATGCTGCCCTCTCCTTATCACCTGACTTAATTTTACTTTGAAAGTTTTATCAACATCTAAAGCACTACATATTCAATTTTTTTAAATTTTCTGTTCCCCAACTTTCTTTGATAGACTATAAATGTTCTAAGATTCAAAGAACTTGTTTTTCTTCTTTAAAACCATTTATCTCATAGTATCCGGAATAGTATCTGCTACAGAGTAAACATTTGAGAATTTTCGGTTGAGTGAATTAATGTTCATTTGCATTTTCTATTCTGTGAATTATCTGTATGATTTAAAAAACTTTGTTTTTGCTTTCTGTATATTTAAGTGATGTTAACATTTTGCTTTTTTCTTGGCAAATGTTTTATCATGGTTTATTAGGATTTTTTAGTTTACAGTATCATTTGACCTACACAAGACTTTGCTTTTTAATGCAGTAGACAAAATTGCCCAATTATAAAATAATTATAAGATGAAAATGAATGTGTTTTCTTAGATATTTTTATTCCATTTCCACTGAACTCCACAGAATATGGGCATCTTTAATAAAATATTCAAAAATGAAAGCTAATCTTTAAAGAAATTCTTCAGAAACCTAAAGTATAAATTGTTAAGTGTATCTATAAATATTAGCTAAAACTAGTCTAAGATAAGATAATATGCTGATAGCTAATACATGCTGCCATACAACTCACAGAAGAAAGTTTTTCTCAAGTTACTGTTACTTTTTCAGCAATTTTTCATCAAACATTTACTTTAAGAAAGGGAGAGAGAAAATAATATGAGAAACTTTCAATAAAAAGGAATGCATTCTTGGTGTCCAACAAAAGACTACAATAGGCAAAACACTGATAAACATAGACACACATGCAAATGCATGTGTGCATATATCAATGTCCGTATATGTGCACATACATGAATTTATATATATGTACATATTCAGCATACAAATTTTGGTGTGCAAGTATACTTGGTAGCGCCTTTCTTAATGATCTTTCAGATCTTCAAATTCTAATGTCCTAGCCAAAATGAGGATCACAGGTAAAAGCTACATATCACAGTGAGCTAGAATCAAAGTTGTTTGCTATTCTACCATGTTGATTTTACATGAATAAAATTGTCTACCCAGTCTATTTAGAAAAGGGTTGCCTGGTCAAATAATTGACAAATCCAATTAAAATTGGTGCTGTGGCAAATTACATTTCTTCAATTTTGTATATTGAAGACTAAAATGTGAAAGTCAAATGAAAATGTTTTAGTAAATATTCTCTATAGTATTTAAGGATTTACTTTATTTTGAAAGTAACACTCCTTATAACTTTCTCAGGGAAACTACCATCTATCTATCTCTCAGAAAGACTCTATATATGTATATATGCACACACATATATGTGTGTGTGTTCACACATAGAATATATCTTAATGCTTCAATTTGGTTCCTAAATTTAAAAAATATATTTGTATGCAAATATTTTACATTTAAGGATAATTTTATTGAATTAACGTTAAATCTTTAAAATATAATGTACTGTTAAACATTTTACTTTCTCTTTTTAAAAAATTCTGCCTCAGATATTAAATATTTTGCAGAGTAATTTGAAGGACATGCAATCAAGTCCTGTCCTAGATTTTATTCATGAACTTCCTTACAAAATTGTGTACATGGAATCTTATTATAGTGTTAATGTTCCAATTTACATCTATGATTGCGACACAAATATCACATTTAATAGATACTCAAAGATATTTTTCTCTGTGTCAGAATCCCAGAATCAACCTCCTGACAACTTTTTAAACACTAAGTTAAAGACTTTCCTATTTCATAATCTCACATTTCTCCCACAATAAGAGTCAACTGTTTATTATTAAACTTTTATCTCATATGTCTGAAAGGAGTTCAGATTCAAATTTGCAAAGTCAGTGCTGGAATCATGATAATAATATTATTTATAAATTTGTAGTATAGTAATTTCAATCACTTAATTTATTTTAAATGTATTATTATGGAATTATATTTAAAATTATAATGCAATTTTTAATGTTTCAATATGAAAATTACTAAAGATATGACATAAGACATGAATTTCTAATAACAATGTCAGTTATTTTTAATATAATTTTACATCACAGTTCATAACTATTGTTTCATAAACTATATCATCTGTATGCATGCTTTCTAAGCTTTTGTTAATGACACATATCTGTCCTTAGCATTTCTGTAGATCTGTCAAGGTATATCAATATATGTATACTTTATTAATTTTCCATTATTGTGTCTGATTTTTAACAATGAGTTTAGATTTAAAAAAACTATTGATCTTAGACTACCTATAAGTGGTGGATACATTAAACACTTTTGAATAAAGGTAAACCCAGTAGTACAACTATTAAGCACATAAGAAAACAAACATCAAGTTTGAAAGCACACTGAAGGAAGTTTTTTATTTGGTGATAGATCACTAACAGGAAAAAGAAAAGGTGTTTCACTTCCTATAATGATCAACTTATGACTTAATGACTTGAAATGAAAATTCTTTGCTTTGAGACATTTTTCACTTTAAAAAGACAATGAATTTTTTTGTTTTTTTTGGTTTTCAGGACTGTCTGTGCTTTTTTTTTTCTTTTATTATTCATATGTGCATACAAGGCTTGGGTCATTTCTCCCCCCTGCCCCCACCCCCTCCCTTACCACCCACTCCGCCCCTTCCCTCTCCCCCCACCCCTCAATACCCAGCAGAAACTATGTTGCCCTTATTTCTGATTTTGTTGTAGAGAGAGTATAAGCAATAATAGGAAGGAACAAGGGTTTTGGCTGGTTGAGATAAGGATAGCTATACAGGGAGTTGACTCACATTGATTTCCTGTGCGTGTGTGTTAACTTCTAGGTTAATTCTTTTTGATCTCACCTTTTCTCTACTTCCTGGTCCCTTCTCCTATTGACATCAGTTGCTTTTAAGGTATCTGCTTTAGTTTCTCTGCATTAAGGGCAACAAATGCTAGCTAATTTTTTAGGTGTCTTACCTATCCTTACCCCTCCCTTGTGTGCTCTCGCTTTTATCATGTGCTCAAAGTCCAATCCCATTGTTGTGTTTGCCCTTGATCTAAAGTCCTCATATGAGGGAGAACATATGATTTTTGGTCTTTTGGGCCAGGCTAACCTCACTCAGAATGATGTTCTCCAATTCCATCCATTTACAAGCGAATGATAACATTTCATTCTTCTTCATGGCTGCATAAAATTCCATTGAAGACACTGAATTTTAATTTCACACAATAATCTTCTCAGAACACTAGTTAAAATAAACCCTCTAAAATTTTTAATTTAATTCCTCTTAAAAGCCTGAGACTCCTACTTATTAATTTACATCTTTTTCTTCCTTCTTCTATACCACTAGAAAGATTTTGATAGTGCGATCTCCTAAGTCTGAGGATGGAATATTAGGAAGTTATAGCACCTATATAATAAGCATTAAAGCTATAATAAGTAGAAATACATTTAGTCATGCTACTAAGAATGCACATTATCTATAGCTAATTAATTTCTTGTGGAGATGCCAGTATTATTTCACGACATGGACAGTATTCTGAACTTTGGAAGGTTTAATTAGTGGAAAATGATAGATTCTTTTCATTGATTTCATTGATTCAAACTTTCCTATGCAAATAAAGTGCAATCCAAAAATTAAAATGCTTATTACATTACTTCTAACATTTCTTTCTAAAACATGTATTTTCTCTTGCTTCATGAGGATGTGTCCTGTTTTCTCATGACATAGACCAGAATTCATCTGTTGAATTACTGACAAAAATACATAAATAAATTACTTCCAACATACATGCTGTTTGCCTTAAACACAGCCATAAAAGTTTTAAAGTTTCTAAGATTCACCTTGAGCTTAGACTTTAGCTTTCTTAGTAATGAATAAATATATGATATATGATTCAATAAAGTCATATTGGGGAAATACTATGTTAACAAACATATGTTAAACATGCTTTAACGTCAGATTTTCTGTTTGGAAATTCCAGAAACAACACTTGTAACTATGTGACCATAGACATAATCCTAAAATCTTTAAGTGTATGTGTCCTGAAAAGTAAATGATAACAATCTACCGTGTAAAGTTTTAATGAGACTCGCAGGACAATTGTTGGAACAGTTTGGATTGCAGTGCAGTTCTACGGAAGAGTTGATAAAATTTTCTGAGATTTCTTGATCCAAGATGCCTGTGAAAAGACACCCTCATCTCCCAGGAATAGGTTTACCATAGTCCCCTACTATACTCACTTGGCCAGGAGCAATCTTGAGTAGTGTGGAAAGAAAATCAATTGATTTTTCAGGCACATCAACTGGGGTCCTTAAACAATTAGATTCCGTGAAGTCAGAGATTTGAAGAGCATATTCAACAACCACTGAAATTCATCCCTTGAGGCATATAGACCTATTACTCAGCACAAGTTTAGGAGACTCTTTTAACATGGTTCCCCCAGGCCTCACTCCCTGAAGATGTACAGAAAAGGTAAGTAAATGGACAAACTACAAAACCCTTGCTTCACTCCATCTCTGACCATAAGGTTGCAACTGCTATTTATATCTTCTCTCCACAAGACACTCACCATTTGTAAGGGTCACCACAAATATAGCTGTAACATAACTACTATTGCTTTTCAGCAATACACTCACATACCACAAGTGTTCCCACTTGTAAATCAAATACAGAATTTTCGGAGCTCTTTCATATGCTCATGGAGAATTCTTATAACACCATACCTATAAGCTAGAGCGGAAATATTCTGAAAAATTGAATTTTGTCTATAATCTATCTTTTTAGTACACTAGATATTTATCTCAATTTAAGAGAATTTGCACATAAATGTGTACTTTGCATCATTGAAATGTCGACATTGACTTCTGAATTAAATTCATTTTAAATATGGCAAATCCTTATTTGCCTAATGAAAGTAGAGTTAATGCCCCAGTAATCTGATTATCATTATTTTGTAACAAATAATTGCAAAGATTTGTAACTTAAAGCAAATCATATTATTTTTCTCACAGTTTTATTGGACAAGAATTCATTGATGACTTGTTAGGGAAAATTGTTGCTCAAAGTCTATTCTGATGATGTCATCTAAGATAATCAATTACATTGTTGTTATTGATACTGGTTGTCAGTTGGGAACTCAACAGAGGCTGCCGCTTAACCTCATGCCTTCAGCATAGAAAGTAGTTGTGTTTCTGATATGGTGAGAATCCCAAAGGAAGCATTCCAAGTAGGACTTCTTCAGAAGGAGCATGCCATGAGAACTGGGAGGGAGTTCATGGTCTATAATGACCAACTCAAGGAAATCATTCAACATTTATCACTCAAAGTCAGTCAAATGCCTTTCTAGATTTAATAACAAGGGACACTGACTTCACCTCTCAAAGGAAGAGTCAAAGATTTTAATACTATTTTTAAAAGTCACTACATCAGGTTCACTGGACAATATATCTGACTGTAGCTTTACAAAAACCAGGAAAACAACATTGAAATAAATTAAAGAGCCATTTCAATAAATCCTGTACCAGTGAGTTTTGTATCTTCAACTACTTTGTATATGGTTTATATACATTTTCTCATTTGTGTGATCTTTAAATATTTAGATGTATGATGAGAGGAAAAGAAAATTCCGTACGTAAATAACAAACACAGGAATCAGCATCATTCAGTAGGTTTGGTATCTAAATTTGAATTCATGGCATTGGGGGTGTCATAATATTATGATACTATAAGTTCACGCATTCACTAAGTTCTACCTTCATACTTTTTTTTTCCAGTGGTTACTGCTAGTATTTTACAAAGCCATGTATTCTAGGATTGTTTTTCAATAAGAAAAGACAGCCTGACTGCTCTTGGAGAAAGTAAAATAGGTCCAAAGATGATAGGTCTTATTTTAGCCAGTGGTAACTGAAAGGAATGATTTTTAGATATTTGACATTCTATGATGGCATACTGCTTTTTCTTTCCCTTTTGACAGTACTGAGATATGAACTCAGGCCCTCCTATACAGGAGCTCTACCACTTGACCCGTGACCCCAACATACTTGCTTTGGAAGATTTATATTTCCTTTGGAATTATTTTTTCTTAAAACTAAGTTATTTTTCGACAATAAGCTTGACATAATAGGGAATATCATAATTCTGAAAAAGTATCTAAAAGTTTAATTATTTTTATCACAATATAAATTGGTTGAAGCTGAAAGAAATAATAGTAGTTTCTACCTTGTAGGATTATTCTGGAAGTGAAATGAGATGACTGTAAGAGTAAATGTTTAATAGATCAATAAAATTATAAGTTGTGAAGCTAAGGTAGTATGAAAACCATTAAATCAATTATGTATAATTATTTTTAAAACATTTTAGTAAGACTACTGCAACAAGAACTACAACTTAATTTACCATAAAATCATTTGTGTGTTAATAATTAAAATTAAAATTAATTCTCAGATTAGAGAACTTTTAATCATTGACTTTTAGATATAATATATGCTATCCTTTAGGAGTAGAAACATTGAATTATCTGAATATTTTGAATATATGGATTAAAAACCAGGAGCCTGAGAAACTATCAGAAAACTACTTAGAGCATGGTTTTAGTGCCCTGCATTGCATGTAAATACATCATTTTCATGACCATTTTAGACTGAAATGTAAGTACGAGCAAGATATCCCACAATCTTAGGGATATCAGGGTACCTTAAGAATTATTTGGTTTTATCCAAGGTCTTAATCATATAAGATCTTAAATCTGGCATTCATAAATACTTAACAGGTTGAACTAGCATATGGTAGCTGCATAGTGATTTTTCTCCTGAACTAGTTTTTCTATAGTCCAATTTTCAGAGAAGCATTGCAAGATAATAACTAGTCAAGTTTGTGCAATTAAATTAATTCTAACTACCAAAATAGAAGGAAGAATTTAAGTCTGATATTTTTTGTCACTGAGATTTTCTTCAGAAGCATATCTAATATTGTTTTGAGGGGACAGTAGTAAAAATACAGGTTCAAAACAATAATTTTTCCTGTTGTTGTTATATTTGTATTTGAAGTGTAATATCCTGTTCTCATATATACAGAATCTATCCAAGCCCACTACTGGCATGAAGAAATGGAGAAAAAGAGTCTCCTGGTAATATTAGAAGCATTCAAATACTAGTATCTAGGCATTGACTCATCAGTACTAGAAGAACAGGACAAGAGAAAAGACTGTAGTGTGTACATCCTTGCTAAAAATAAAATAAGGATACCATAAGAAAGACTGCCAAATTGATATTTGCATAATTCAAGTATACTATGGATCAACTACCAAACCCAAGGATCTAAAGAAGCACTGGCATCATGTACCTAATCCTGAAAAGGAAGATTAAGCGACATTCACTCTTCAGACTGGTAGTATTGGTGATCTAAGCATTGAAAATGACTGAAATGGCCTACTTAATTAAGTTAGTTTGTTGATTTCTGTAAATCACAGAATGTGCAAGTGTGAATGAGGTTATGAAAGGATTGTGAAAACAAATTCAAATTGACCAAACTGCCCATTTGTTTACATAGAGAAAAGCATATAACTTTATTTTGGAGAAAGCAGATGGTGTCATGGAATTTTTCTAATAATACATTAGTCAAATGAACTGGTGCTATGTTAACTGTTTTCAAGGCTTTAGTGCTCTAGTTTCTTCAATTGAGCAGGATTAACATGGTACCAATATCTGTAAAGCTGTATCAGTATGATTCTAGAGAAACTGAAAGCACTTAGCGGGAGGGCATTGCTACAAGGGTAAGGTTAGGAGACTTTGAATCAGGTGTTTTTGGTAATTTGCATTTGCAGAGATCACAAAGACAGATTTTGAAAAACGGGATTCTTCCAACCTAATATTTAAAGAGAACTAGACTTATAATATAAGCAAATCTGTTTATTCTAAAGATTTAGTGTTCAAATGAGCATGTAGGCAATAGGTCCTCTGAGCTCTCTGAACCAAGACATTACCTAAGACACAGACATTGCTTAACCTCCCTTGGGTCACCCTGTCAGAGTAACAGTATGACATGCTGACATAATGGTACCCTGGGGGATGAACATTGGGTTATCAGTTTTATAGAATTTCTTTATCCACATGATATGTTGCCTTGTCATAATTCTGACCTCTGGTTTTCTCTTGAATATGTTTTTATAAGCTTACGCAAGTGTTTTATTGTCTGAAATGCATATAAGTAGAAAAGAGAGCTTCCTTTTTGTTTTCTGTGTGATATTATTGAGATGATGTCTCTAATATAAAACCAAGACATTTTTGTACATTTTTAATTTTTAAGAGAACTTCATCTTCTAATTTTAATTGGAGATTTGATTATGGTTGAATTTTTATAGTGATCAACTCTGTGGCATAATAGTTTTAACATTGCTTTATTAAGATTAATTTTGTAAGGTTATTTGAGTTATTATATAATCTTCAGTGGGTCATAATTGTTTCTGGGAAAAATAAGATGAGAACAGAAAAATGGATGAATTAGAGTTAGGAAATAATACTGGTTTGTGTTGTTGTAGCTAGTATATCTGTTAACTCATTTCAATTATTACTGAGCAAAATGTTTGTTCCTAGAAGAATAAACATTGAGTGAGAAAATGGGAATGAAACAATTATGGTAAATTTATGTTCACCTTCTCTAAGAATTATAGCCACTCTGCTGGAGATTCATTGGCCTTTTCTTATGTCTAGTATTCTAAGAATTTGAATTTTATATTCTAATAATACAAAATAGAGGGGGTTGTATGGAGAGAACCATTCTGTTTTGTTCTCTATGTCCATAAAATAAAGTCTTCTGACATGGGTACATACCTGGAAGAATTACTAGAAAAGTAGTCCCTTTACTTTTTTCACACATGGGAGAAAAAAGGACTTATCTACATAGTAGACATATGTTTTTATTACAATACAGAAACAAGACAGAGCTATAACTCAAAATTTTTTTTTGGATTTAAGAATGATGATACTACACACACACCAAGGGGTAATGAAAAAATTTATTACTCACATAATAACTTTCTTGAGAGAGTAGCGAAAGCAGAAAGCAGATTGATTCAGAAATGGCTTAAGAGAATATGGGAAAGTGACTGGCTTAGTTTTTATTGTGATTAAAGGATAGTTTGAGTAAAGGTTTCTACATGTGATCCAGGGCATAATTGGTTTGAACTTTTTGAATCCAAAAGAGAGAATACCTGTACTATTTTACCACTATGATCAAATATTGAGCAGAGAGGAAGGGCAAGTTGTGAAAACTGAAATTTGTCAGCAGTTGAATGTAAATTATGCAGTCAGAAACTTTATTATGAGGTGGAGGTAAATTCCATTAGAGAAGATTCTCCTTACAAAGAGGTAAAATGTGAAAATATGCCACAGCAAAAATTATGTGTCTAGGAGATTGGAGATGAGATTCAAATTTTTCTCCTATGGAAGCAATATAATTTCAAAAGCTAAAATGAACATTATCTTTAAAAGGCCAGAATAAGATCAATTTTGGTCTATGATATGATATTTCAGGGAAGCGGATTAAACAAGTATGTAAAAAGGTAGAGTAGGACAGAAAATATTATAAAACATTGCATCATCTTGCTTTCCTTTTTATCTCTTTTCTCTCCTATCTTATGCCAATTTAATTTTGTTTTTCTCAATACTTAGGCTTGTTTTAGTTTTCCTTTGAATCTTTTATTGTGTTTTTTATTTTTTAGGTGTATTGGTATGTGAAGAAAAGTAACATATTACAAGCTCACGGTTTACTGTCTGTGGTTTTTTAAAGTCCTAATTCCATTCCATAAAGTCTCTATAAATAATCTTTTAAAATTTAAATTTATTTATTTTTATTTTGTATTGTTGTGCTGGGTGGGAGTATATTATATCATATACAAAAGTTCTTAAATATAACAAATATACCATACTTGAATGAATCACCCCAACCATTCTTCTTTTATCCTCCCCTTTTCCCCTTCCTAGAATAGTTTCAACAGGTATCATTTTTCTCTTCATATTCATGTGTACACAGTATTTATACCATATTCACCCTCCTACACCTTTCCCCAACCTCTTCCCCCCTCCCACTGGTACCAACCTTCCAGACAGGACTTGTTCTGCCCTCCTGTTCTCAGATTTTGTTCTGTTCTCAGAGAAAGAAACAGTTATAAATAAATTCTAATGATATTAAGGAATTCTTTATTCTCTTTGATCTTTTATGTTGGTTTTATTCAGACAATGGTATCTTTTCTGTAAGAGTTTTCTGATACAGCACTTAGTACAATGACACCATCATTCAGATTCTAAATGGTTGAATTCCAATTCAGGACTGCAAAGTAGATTTTAATTCATAAGACCTGACATGAATAATTATTTTTGAGGTATTATTTTTTTCAAGTAAAACTGTCTTAAAAAACTGTTACTGAAAATTAAAAGCTTGTTTTTATTGAAACCTATGACAGAAATAAGGTAATAGATACTCCTTAAAATATAATTAGGGACTGCCTTTTTATGGAGTTGGAAATTCATATTTCAAATCAAACAATTGTAACAAGAAATGAAATAGAGGTACTAACTATGTAAATTATTTTTCTTTTTATCTTGCTTAAAAATTGCATGTAAAAACACATTTATGTTACTTTGAAAATATTCACAGAAAGCCTATATGACAACTGTCCCATTTAATCCTTCTACAAACTGAAATATTTTAGAGTATACTTTACTGATGGTAACCAAAATGGAAGGAGCTAGCCTTCCTGAGTGTAGAGTGTGAGTAACTGTAAAGACGAACAGGTAACTTTGAACTCATAGCCCTGAAAATTTGGAATGACTACATAATATTAATGTTAATAATATAGAATATGACTAAGTTGTAAAATAGCTACTTATTAGGCAGTTTTAATTCAAATGTGGAAAACAAATGAAGAAGTTGGCTTATAATTAATTTCCTGTGTGGGGGTGTTCAGTTGACAAAACATTTAATGGGTTATTTTGATTGTAGAAAGATTATTTTTTTAGTTAGAGTTCCAACAAATGAAAGATTTGCTATCTCTGAAAAAATATTTAAAAGTTAGAAGAGAGGAGCTTGAAGAAAGCATGAGGAGCAGATGAGCTTGGGTCAAAGTAGACATTGGAAACTGGAAATTCTCTCAAAGGACATTAAGGATAACTAATTTTCTTTTTAAAAAGTCAAAGTTGAATATGTCTAAATTTAATTTTACATTATTTTCCAAACTCTAATGGAGTATATTATGTGATACCTAGAAGAACTAAAAGAAAACAGAACCAACTTTCTTTCACATTTGAGTTACAAGTAAAAATGATGTTAGGAAGCAAGATACGAGAAATTTCTGGAAGGTGTAAAAGCCATAAATCAGGCTGTGAATGTGGCTCAAATGGCAGAGTGCCTGCCAAGCAAGCATAAGGCCTTGAGTTCAAATGTGAGTATTCCTTCCCAAATAGCCTAAGTGCATGCATTCAGACAGCTGGTAAGTACATACAAATGGTAGGAGAGTCTCAGTATTTTTTTTTTTTTTGAGGAGGTGGGTAAACTCAGGGCCTTTGATTGCTAGGTAGGAACTTTATCATTTGAGCCACACCCCAGCTCCAGATTTTCAATTCTTTTAAGACAAAAGGTGAAGTTCTCACATGTAATCCTAGTTTTTTTATATATAACAGATACTCAATTTGTGCCCAGTAGTTAGGCTGAACTGACTCTTATACCCTGAAATTCATAATTTCGCATCAGATTTTCTGTTGTATTTTGTTCTTCATAATTCTTAAAAGACCCTCAGGTGCCCTGACAATATAATTAGCACATATAATTAGTCTCAGCCTTTAAAACAACTTGGTAAATTTAGATAAAGTTTTATTTCTCACTCTATATATCCATACACAAAAATGCATACTCTATATATGTATAGCTCCAATACAGGATATAGGAGAAGTGTTTTATTTTTATTTATTTAAAGAAGTAGTTTTTAGCCTTATAAATAAACCAACTTTTATTTAGTTATTTATTTGGTGGTATCAGGGTTTGAGTACAGGGCTAGGAAGGCATTCTACCAGTTGAGCCATACCTTAAGCCCTTTTGACTTTATGTTATTTTTCAGATACAGTCTCACTTTTTGATCCAAGGCCAGCTTCAGACCATGATCCTCCTACCTGAGGGAAGCAGGGAAGATTCATGGCTGGCATGACAGGTACCTGTCATTGTGCCTAGCTATTGGTTAAGCTAGGGTCTCTAACTTTATGCAAGAGCTCACCTTGAACCACAGTTCTCCTGTTCTCTGTCTTTAGAGTAGCTGGGATTATAGACCTGAGCAACAGCCTGGAGAAAAATCATCTATTTTTATTAATGCTTTATTTCTTTTCTTTTTTTCTAAGAGATTTCACTTTTTTAAAATTAAATGAATGCACTTAATATTATGGATTGGCTTGATTTCAATGTTGGTTTCTTCTTTCTTTTTGATACAGACTATTCTCAACACCATTATTTTCTAATCCTATGTCATAGCAATTTTACTTGTTCTCTGATTCAAAAATTAATTATTTTTTTCAATTTATGTTAATTGACTAATTAGCTAATAAACTTGATATTTGTTTATCTTTTTATAAAAAATTCTGTAATATTTACATTTTAGTAAGTAATATGTTTTCCTTGATTTTTATTTATTTGTACCTTGAAGCAGACTATATGTCCATTTTTGTTATTCATTTACTCACATGTGCATACATTGTTTGGGCCTTCTCTCCCCTCTGCCCCTCTCCCCCACCCTCACCACCCCCCACCTTTCCAGCTTCCAGGCAGAACCTGTGCTGCCCTTATCACTAATTTTGTTGAAGAAAAAACACAAGCATAATAAGGAAGACACAGTGTTTTTGCTAGTTGAATTAGGATAGTTATACAGAGAGATTCTTAACATTGATTTCGTGTACCCATGTGTTACAACCCATGTTGATTCAACTGTAACTGATCTTTACACTGGTTCCTGATCCCGTGCTCATGATAACCTCTGTCGCTTTAAGGTTTGTGTATTAGTTGCTCTGGAGTGGGGACATCAAATGTTTTCATGTTTTGGGTTTTCTACCTATATCCATTTTTGATATATATTTTCCTGATACATAAGATGTCAAAGTGGAGAAGTTTTTACCAGCTTAGTGAAATGATTTGCAGTTGAGAAAATAGACTTTCCAAGGGATCAGGAACATGGATAAACTCAGCAGGAAAACATGGAGTTTTCTCTTATTGAAAAAGTGGTTTTGGCAAAACATTGTGCCAGACTTGATTTTGTTGGCTGCCATTTCTGATGCTGAAATGGCTCTTCCTTTTCATCCAACTTCACCAGACTGCTAGCCACAGTACAGGAATGAACACATTCTAGATGCCTTGTGGCAACTGGGATCCATCCTTTGATTTTACAAATTTGGCCTCGATGAACCTGACAGAACTTAGCTGCCTCAAGAAGCCTTTTTCTCAAGCAATTGATGTGGCAAACCGATCATCTCAGAGAAGCACCATTATGAAATGAGTTCATCGTCTAAATTGGAACACACAACATCAAAGGGGCTATATTGTTATTCAGGGGCAAATATTTTGGGAAAATTCTGAATTATGATCTTTCTGTAAACTAAACTTCATTCACAGATTTGTTGATGGTAAAAATGTCAAAAGTAAGAATTCACATTTCCAGTATGTCTTGAAAATTATCATGAGATACTAACACTGAATGTCACAGGCTTGGCTCTCAGGCAAGTGAACTTCCAGGTTGCTGGTGGCAGGTGGTGTGTTAATTACAGAGAACAGTTGGGACCAACACCTGTGGATGAGGGAAGATGGATGCCTCTGGTCAGAGGAAGGCTGACCCCAGAAAGTACTTAAGATGGCCCAATGTAGTGTCCACATTTATACTCTGCGCCAAACAGGCCTGGATTCTGTGATGCCCAGGGTGAGATCCCAGGGTAAGCAGCAGTTTGCAGTAGAAGCTCCTTGAGGAACTGGTGACTGAAAAGTATCCACAGAGCTGGTTCTGACTCCTCAAAGAGCTCTCTTGGCTGTGTACTGTGTTCACTCCAGTATTGTTGTATCTCAGAACAGCAGTCATAGAGATGAGACGAGCTTCCTTCACGGTGTAGGGCAACACTTCTAATGTAACCGGAGCTGTGCCTCTCTATCAACCTTGGCCTCTGTACACATGCCAGACATTGACCTCTGACCTAGAGCTATTACTACCACCTGCACTGCTAAGTAGATGTTCTAGTCCTCAACCTATTGTGGCTTCTGAGAGCTTTGCCAACACTGATGCTTTTAAATCCCTCAGAACAGTGACAATAGCAGTGGCTACAACCCACTCAGACCCACTGCCCCATTTTAAGCAGATATTTTATGATTTTCCTTTACTCTTCTACCATAAAATACAGAATCATGACTACATGTTTTTTAAATCCAGGGCCAAGCACAGTGTTTTCTACTTATAATTCCAGCCGCTCAGAAGATGGAGATTAGTAACATCACAATTAGAGGCCAGCCAGGGCAAAAACTAGAGTGATCCCATCTCAACCAGGAAACCAGGCATGGTGATCCATTCTATAATCTCAGCCACACCAGAGGCATAAGTAGGATGATCTAAGTCTGAGGTTGGCCCTTGGTTTTTCAGGCAAAACTCTGTCTAAAAAAACATGTAAAACAGAACAGGGCTGGGGTCATGAGTCAAGTGTTAAGAGTGTCTGACTAGCAAGAGTGAGGCCCTTTGTTGAAATCCTAGTACTTCCAAAAAACAAAACAAAACAACAACAGTGACAAAGATGCAATGTAATAAGCGTAATATAAAGGTGAAATAAAGTAAGGTAAGTTATACTAAAAGATACATTTTTATACATAAGAACTTGAAGATGACTTGGAGACACTGAAAGAGAAGGAAGCTCATACCCAACTGTAGAACACCATAGTGAATGTGATGGCTACAAGCAGATGCGGAAACTATGAAAGCCTCTCCCAGGATACAGGTATTCACAGGAAGCAATTTTCCAAAATGAAGAGTGACTCATTCCATCGCTTGAAAACAGTATGTTCATTTATTGATTTATACCAAAATTGCATTGCTGTAAATTCATTGAGGACTAAAACTGTTCAAAAGGGCTCCTTATTTATATGAAATATGGAGTTGAGGTTCTCGTCTGTTATTAATATACTGGTTTTACCTACATGAATAATCCATGAGGCACTCAAATCAGGAGGGAGGGAGGATACAGGATGAACCTTTTTCATGCATTGCAGATTTCTAACACCTCTGCCACAAATCCAATCCTCACTCACCAATAGCATCTTTCAATCAATAATGTCCTCACCCTCTAAAACCCATGTTAAAAACCACTGGACACAAAGAGCTTTAATCAAATTTATCAGTCTACTTGTCAGTCTTGCCCCATTTTACCTAATCCCCAGTGTTCTGTCATCTCCATTGCTTTTCCATTAAACCAAACTGTTCCAGGAAGACGATTCATTAATCGGTCCCAAGCCCCACTGGACTTTCTTCATAGTAGACATTCTTCGATTGCATTCTTCATCGTTGCTGGTATTTAGAAAATAATTTATCCTGGATTCCAGGGATGATACCGCTCCCATTCCATTTCATGTTTCCTTATATCTCAGGCTATTTTTTATAAACTAGAAAGGAAATGTTCAAATGTGAACTCATGCCAGCACGTTTCTGGGAAGCTCTAAATATTTAATTCAGCAAATGGAAACATTCATTTTAGAAAGATCTTGTTATCCTAATATGATATTGACTATTTCCTTCAGGATAAAGCATTCTCTGGCATGTATTAAAGATAATTTTGACTGCCATTTTCCAATATAATTACAGAAACTTTGTTAGAAATGATTAGGGACCTTGGAATCATAGTTAGAGTGCAGCCTAATGTCTAGCATATATACAGAGGATTTCATACATTGAGTAGGCTGAGGGTGGCAGCATGGTAATAAAACAATAGCGAAAGGCTTGTGTTTCGGTCCCACTCTTGTCAGAAACTAGGTAAGTGAACTTACGTGAAAGATTTAACTTCTCTTGGCTCCATTTTCTATCTGTGAAATTATTGAGTTGGAAAACATGATCTCTGTGGGCCCTTTCTGTTAAAAACTCACTGACTCTGTTTTCATGATTACCTTTTTCTACATTTTTCAGATGCTAAATTGGCAAGAAATTGAGTTTGAAAAATTTTTTGGAACGTTTTCAGCTCTATTTTGAAAATGCAGATGTTTGGTTACATATAGAATTTCCCTGATGCCTAATGATATATGACCTCAGCTGCCTTCAAGCAGATTATCCATCTGCTATCTTATGTTGACTCTGAAAAGACAATTTTAAAATGTCTTTATGAGAGTAGTTCCATGAAATATAACATATCTTGAGACATGGGAGCCATGACCCATTTCAGCATGGATGGAAGGGGTCTGGAACTTAATCTACTTAGTGGCATGGGGCAAACACCAAGTGACTGACCCGTTGACAGCTATTTCTTGGGAGAAATTTGCACTGGCAGGTAGAACATAATAACCAGGGAGCATACAACAGATGATAGATAGTAGCTGTAGACATGCCATTGGTTTCCAAGAATAGTGTGAAGTAATAGATCAAATAAATCAATGTTGACTAAATGTATTGACATTTTTCATTTAATGACTACTTACTGAGTACCTGCCATATTTTTCTGGAAAAAATGCAGAGCTCATATGTGAATAATCAATATCATATAAGTCACTCAGTGTAGGACAGTGTTTTAGGCATAACACTCAAACTGAATAGAGAGAAGTAAGCAAAAAAAAATCCCTTGAAACTGGAATATAACTGAGACAATGGGTAAGGGATGATAGAGACTGAGTTACAAGAATGAGAATACCATGCAAAACGGGGAACAATGTAAATATTATCATTGCCTTTAAGGCATCGATTAAAGGCAGTATTCGTGTCCACACTCATAACCTCTATACCTGTATGTTTTCTTCAAATTTTATTTTCTGAAGCTCTTCTGAGCATCTTTAGGCAAATTTGTGCTTGTATATATAAGGTCTCTTTAAGAACTTTAAAGGCCCTCCCTCTTCCAAAGACAGTACTCCATAGCATAAACTCATTAAAAATATCCCACACTAAATTTCAATTTTACTTTAAAATTGAATTTTTTATTTCAGTTTTATATCTTTGAAAATTTATAATGGACTACAGTTTTTCTATAATTACCTTTCTTACACAGAATTTTTTTTTAAATTTGAAGAAAATTTTACTTTTGTGACCTATTATAACTCAGTAGTATATCCACTAGAAGAAATTATTCCTTTACTCATGGAAGATTTTTTTTAATCACTCTGACATAAGAAAATCACAACCATTTAATAACTTTAATTAAACAGTTCCAATTTTCAGATAAGAATATTTAGCCCTGTGTAATTATCAGATCTATGAATTCAACTTAAATTTGTATATGAGTATTCCCCATTCCACTGCTGGGAAAGGCTTTGTACAGATTAGAAAGAAGGAAATAAGTTGATAATTTCATCCAAAATATTTAAAACCTTTTTCTCTAATGACCACTCCAGGGTTTAAAGGAAACAGAAAGAGATGAATGATGAGAGATGAGAGCAGAAAAATGCTCCCTTAATGGTATTGATAAAATTTCAAGCTTATATCACATGACAACTCTATGTTAAGCTTTTTCAGAAACTACCAGGATGTTTTAAAAAATGAATGCTGCATATTTTGTTCTTCCCAAAAATAAATGAGAATTCTGATTTCTTTTCATCCCCTCCAACATTTGTTATAATCTGACTTTTTGATTGCAGCTATCATAATGGGTGTGAACTTCTATCTCAGTATGGTTTTAATTTTCATTTATTTCATGATTAATGATGTTTAGTATGTTTTCATTAGCTTTCTGATTATTTGTATATCTTTGTTTTAAAAAATATCATGTGTTAAGTAGGTTCTAAAGTCACTCACAAATGTTAATAAATTATATTCTTAGTTGTCCATTGACTGACAAATGGATAAAGAAAATGTGGTAGATATTCACAAGGGAGTATTATTTAGACACAAAGAAAAATAAAATTGTCTCAGTAGACTGGATATAACTAGAAATCATCATGTTACGTAAAGTATGCCAGACTGAGAGAAACAAATATCGCATGTTATCTCTCATAAAAGGGATCTAGACCTTAAAAATAAATAACACAAGTGTAAAATGGGGTGGGATTGTTTGGAGGTAGAAATCAGTGGGAGCAGGGAGGCTAAAGGAAAGGGTGTGGTTGAGTATGATCAAAGTACTTCATACACATACATGAAAATGGAATAATGAGACCTGTTCAATTTCTTTAGAAAGGGAGAAAGGGTAATGAAAAATAATAGAGTATTTGATCAAAGTACATGATATGCATGTACGAAAACATCAGAATGAAACTGCTTTGTATAATTAATAACCATCAATAAAAAGAGAAATAATATTACTTACTGTTTACTCTAGATCAGAATGAAACTGCTTTGTATAATTAATAACCATCAATAAAAAGAGAAATAATATTACTTACTGTTTACTCTAGACTTTCTCTAATATGTCAAATTGTTGAGCAGCCATTTGTTATTGTTTGACTAAGTATTGTCTCTTAGAAAGGATAATATGTTGAAGACTTGGTCACAACTTATGGATCTAGTCATTGGAAGGTAATTGGATCATGAGGGCTCTGACCCAATCAGTGGATTCTGATGAATTCATACTTTGGTGGTATTTTTGGAAAATCCTGGGAACTTTTGAAGGTGGAGCCTAATTGGAAGAAGTAGGAACCTGGGGGCGTGTCCTTGTGAATATATCTTCTACCAGGCTCCTTTCTGTCTCTCTTCCGGCTACCTGGCCACCATAAGGTGAGAAACTCTGCTAGGTTACACTTATCTACCATGATGTTCTGCCCCACCTAGGCCTGGAAATAATGGAACCAGCCTACCATGGCATGAAACCTCTGAATCTAAGAGCCAATATAAATATTCCCTCCCTCAAAATTATTTCTTTTGGGTATTTTGTTGCAGTGATGGAAACTACCACATAACCACTCACATTTATTTTCCCATTTAATTTTTCAAAATTTTTTTAAGAAATAGCTATGAGAGCTGTCACAATTCATATCTTAAAGATGATGAAATTAAGACTGAAAAAATTTAAGCATCTTGCCTAAGTTTATGAATATATCATTGGAGCAGTTTTTCTGATTACTGAGCCTATGTTTTTTGCATTGATTAGGGCTGTTGAGAAGTCATTTTGACCTACAGTGGTTTAACTATGTTCCTGAAGGTTCATGTGTTGGATAGTAATCCCCAAATTCTTATTCGTAGTATGTGGAGATGGAGCCTTTGGAAGATAATTCGGATTAGATGAAGTTATAAGTCACCACAATGGCATTAATGACTTGATAAGAAAAGGAAGACCTAACCTAGCATGCTTGCTCTATCTCACCAGGTGACACCTTCTGCCATGTTATCACGCAGCAAGAAGGACCCCACAGATGGAGAACAGACATCAGCATCAGCCTTCTGACCTTTCTAGCTTCCAGAACCATGAGACAAATAAAGTTCTACTCTTTATATTATCTATTCTCTGCTATTTTGTTACAGTGAAAGGAAACTAAGATAAGACCACAGGAGAATGATTTTAGGAGAATAGTTTAAAAAGACTTGGGAAAAAGGATAGTAATAATAAAGGCTAATATAGAGGAGAAAATAAGTGCATAGTCTGAGAAGTTTAGACATGAAGTGAATATTTTTTCAGGTGAAAGAGATGAAGTCATATTTATATGGCTAAATCAATTAAGTGGAGGAGAAAATAATAAAAGAAATGATGCTATATTATACCTAGTAGAATTCAGAAGTTCACTTATGACAAAATGAAAGTCAGTAAGTGGAATCACCAACCTTGACTAGTAGCAGGGGAAGAGGATTTAAGGTTACCTCTTATGCTCCTTGGGAAAGAAAGTATAGAAGGTTTTAGGTGATTAGCATTGTTTTAAGGGAAAAGCAGCAGCTGTTTTTGAAGCTCTGCATTGGAGATTGTTTGCTTTGTCACTCAATCTAAAATTTGCCCTTTTATTCCTTCCTGAAGTTAATTTGTTTCCAAAATTACAGTTAACTGAAGTCTCAGATAAGGTAGCTTCTAGCTAATCAGGCTTTTATCTATGTTGTTTTCTCACTGACAGATTAATTGCCTAAATTGCCTTTTTATTTTTAAGTAGTCCTGAAAAGGAAATTTAGCAATTAAAATGATTTAGGCTTTGCTGCTTATGTAGCAGTTCAAATGACATTTGAAAGATAGTAGGGGAAATTAATAAATGATTGTACAAAATAATGTAGCAGAAATGAGTTTGTTGCTATAATTAAAAGTATATAACTTAGTGATCCAGGTCAATTTTTACAAAGAATCACCAGTAGTGCTTTTCAAACAGCTTTAAAAATTGATTGATTCTAATCAGTCATATTTCAACTTCAGACATGGATTTGAATATTTAATTAACTGATTTTTGAAGTAATATGTTATGCTCTTCATTTTTATGTAGCTGATAAGTACCTTCTTGTAGTGATATAGTGAGTGTTCATAAAAATTTGATGAACTTGAGATTTCAAATCAAATTAAGAACAGGTTTTTATGTGTTTAATTATTAAAGAAGCTGTCCAATACTGATTTTGATTTTGCTTATTTCATTTTAAGTATTTCTGTATATATTCTTTATAGAAAAATAAGAGATAAGGAAATAAAATCTTTAAAAGATTTAATTATCAGAAATTATAACTATAGTCAATACTGGTAAAAATAATAACTATATATTTTAGATTTGCCTTTAGGAAACTAAAGATATGTAGAGCACACACAAATATGTACACATGTAATTTCACAAAATGGAATCATTACAATGTACACACTTTTTTCTTTTACCATATGTCAAATATATTTCCTTGTCAATATGATCTATTTTTTCATATCTATATTTGGCTGTATAGAGTTTTATTGGATGATGATTCTGAACTTTATTTTATCAATTTTAAATTTGGAGATTAAAATGGCATTTTATTTTACACAAATATATTTTTACTTTTATACATATACAAACAAATACATAACATATATATTCTCTGATTTTGTATATCTAATATATTAACATATTACTTATACATATATATATATATATATATATATATATGCTCTGATCTTTACCTTAGGACAAAAACCTGAAAATGGAATTTAGATATGAAAAAGAAATGAATAAAACTTATTAAATATATCTCCTTTTATCTCCAGAAAGGAAGACAAGAAAGAGATACTGATTTAAACCTCTATAAGTTTATCTTGAAAAAGTAGGGGAATGGTAACAACAATTCATGGGCTATATCTGGCCTGCCTATGCTTTCTGTAATAAAGATTTTTGGAAAAAACACTTGTTTGTTTAAATACTGTCAGGTCACTTTCATACTAGATGTGACAGAGATGATGTATGATTTGTACTGTATTTAAGATAGTCAAATTATCGCATAATTACTTTTTTTAACTTTTGTTTGATGATAC
Source organism: Castor canadensis (assembly GCF_047511655.1). Taxonomy (NCBI): domain Eukaryota; kingdom Metazoa; phylum Chordata; class Mammalia; order Rodentia; family Castoridae; genus Castor; species Castor canadensis. The sequence goes on along the minus strand of NC_133389.1, from coordinate 136,254,323 downwards.
TGAAGTTTGAACTCAGGGACTCACACTCACTAGGCAAGCACTCTATCACATGAGCTATTTTACCAGCAGCACCTAACTTCTTGTGCAGAAAGTTTGCCAAAGTCTGCTTTAGCTTTCCCTGTATGATCTTATATCTGATTCATAGTGATAAAACAACAAATACAAAATAAAATGGAAAACATTACGGCATATATTTTAATATACTTACAGAGATTGAATATGTTTCCATATGCATATTGACTTAATATGTTGCCCCTTCTGATTACCATATTTTCTAGGAAGACATTTGTTTTTTTTCTTATTAATTCAAGAAAGCTCTCATAATTTCTAAGAGGTGAAATTTTAAAACAGCTTTATTGAGCTATAGTTTACATACCATAAAATTCATATTTTCAGTGTACAGCTCTATATTTTTAGTAAATTCATATTTATTCAAGCATCACCACAATCCACATATATGTCATCATTTCGAAAAAATAGCTAAATGCCCATTTGCCACCAACCTCTGTTTATAACCATGGTTCTGCTCAATTACTGTTTTTGTGTATTTCCTGTCACTAGTTAATTGCAATTTAGGAAATTTTCTATATACAAAATTATACAAATTGTATTCTTTAGTGGAATGTTTGCATTTACTCATATAGCATCAGACAAATCTTTGAATCACTTCAAAAATGAGACTATTTTTAATGAATGTTGCTACAGAGTGTATGTGTAAATCTTTTGGCAGTGATACATTTATCCTTCTTTGGAGAAGATACCCAGAATTAGAATTATTTATTCTTGTTATTACTCTATACATCTATGTGTAGCTTATTAAGAATCTGTCAAATTGTATGTAAAATAGTTGGCAAAATTTTCCATTCCCACCACAAGTGTTTGAAATTTTTTCACTTTCTCTTCAAATCCCTTGCTATTGTCTGCTTTTTAAAAATTCATTTATTCATATGTGCATACATTGTGCCATTTCTGCCCCGTCTCCCATCCCCTCTTCCACTTCCTCCTTCTCCTCCCCACCCCCTCACTTCCAGGCAGAACCTGGTCTGTCCTCTTCTCCAATTTTGTTGAAGAGTAGACATAAGCAATGGTAAGAAAGACATAGAGTTTTTGCTAGTTGAGATCTAGTTGAGATAAGGATAGCTATACAAAGAGATTCCTAACATTGCCTCCATGCACATGTATATTGCAACCCGAAGTGATTCATCTCTACCAGACCTCTTCACTACCCTTTCACCATCCCATATTGACCTCTGTCGTTTTGATTGTGGTCATACAAATAGGTCTGAAGTAGTAGCTCCTGTGATTTTAACTTGAACTTCTATAATAACCAAAAATATTGAGCGTCTTTCAATGAATTTACTGGCCATTTCTGCATGTTCTTTGAAGGAACAATTTGCATTTTTTACTTGAATTAACCTCTTCTTGCTTTTTATATCCTGCATATAAGTCCTTTATCACTTAAAGTTTCTCCTCTATTGTGGGATATCTTCTCACTTTTCTTGAGAGTCATCTTTGAAACCCAAAAGCTTTTAATTTTTTATCATTTATATCTCTAGTATCATAAATTAAAATCCACCTCCAAACACACATGGCCATGAAAATTTATGCCTGCATTTTTATAATAACTTTACAATTGTAACTCCAGTAGCTTGGATTCTTAACCATTTGCATTAATTTTTGTGGATGGTGTAATGTGTAATCAAACATAACAAGGAAAATCTGAGGCTCCAAAGAGAAAAAATTGACTCCACTGAATATGCTCTGCTTCCACATCTTAATTTTTATAACTTAGGCTATTACAAAAAATAAAAATGTATAGGGTAGAAATGCAAACTTTTATGTGTACTTACAATGGCTGTCAATAAATATTGACTTTATTGATGGTCATTAGAAATATATTACTGAAATCTTTCCTGACTGATACATTAAAAAATAAATTAATTGCTTAATTTTAATCACTTGTTTGAATGGAACAGAGGTGATACTAAGAACTGTTTTATAATAAACATGACACAAACACTGCCAGCAGACACAAGATTTAAAAATCAATATGATTGGCCTAGTTCCCACAAGGAAAATATGGACTCAGGAGTGCAATCTTGAAGGGGCATCTTAAATGATGAGTCATACATAGTCCTAAGACAGCTTTCAAGCTACTTCATGAGTTAGAAAAATTGGGATTCTAAAGCATGAATCCAGTTAATACTATTAAGATGGTAAATGCATGGAAAAAATCTGCACTTTGAGATTAATATTAAGAAATGTGGAGCTCTTTAGTTCTAATAAAGAAACCAATGCAAAGTTAAATGCTGTGGAATGCTTAAAATCTGTTAGAGAAAACAACACTGAAAATTAAATGACTAAGCTCTTTATGAATTTGGAAATTCAATATGCTTTTAGGAAAGCAAGCCCAATTTAATAAAAGGCAAGATTAGTAGAAAAATAAAATTTGGACCCAAATAGATATTATCTCCACAATATTTTATCCTGGCCCAATAAAATGTGAAATGTATTATTTAGCTTTCCTTGCCATCCTTTAAAAAAAATTGTAAGTTATAGCATGTAAAACATAAAACTGGCCTTCAAGAAAGATCTTGAAGCTGTATTGTATGAGGAAATATAAAGCAAGGTTGAGATGTTTCAACTACATAAAGCAAAGCATAAGAAATACAGAAGTTGCTTCAGATAGTTGATGTATTGTGATGGGAAACAGGGACTAGTGTTCATGGTGTTGCTGTAGATGACAAAAGCAATTTTCACAGATGACAATTTTGCAGAGGCAGATTTCAGTTCAGTAAAAGTGTTTGCCTCCATAAGAATTAGAGCTTCAATCAAGGAATGGGCTATCTCTCAAGTGGTCAGCTCCTGTCACTGGAAGTGTTATAGCTGAACTTGTTGTAGATATCATGGAATGTGTTCCTTTTTTGAAGGAAGGTATAATTAGCTGAACTTTGGTTCTGCTTCTACCTCCAGCAGTCTATTTTTTATCACTTCAATGTTAGAAATTCTAATTTCAGTCTCTGACTTGAGGCTGATATCACATGAACCAGTAAACCAAGTGACAATGTTTAGTAATTGGTGTCCCCTTAGATACTAGTAGATAATGTATCTTTATATAGAAATCACTTTCAGTTTTACTTTGTATCAACGCTGGTACCCAATACCTATCTTGGTGATGTCACATTACACAATAATTTAGATTACATCTGGAAAATGTGTGAATATGTTTGTACATATGGATAGTTAGTCATATATATTATAGAATTCACAAAATTTTGGTTTTAATCCAGTGTTTTTCCTTGATTATTTGTTATCCTTTAAAGATTATATTCTACTCTATTTGAAACCACTAAAGCAGTTTCTTTCTTTGGACCAGTGCAGTACATGAACTGCTCTTCTTTTTCCTTCTCCTTCTCTTTCTCTTCTTTCTTCTTTAGTTCCTCTTCCTCCTCCTCTACTAGCTTCTCCTACTTCTCTTCCTCCTTAATGGAGAATCCAGAAGTTCTAAGGAATTGGTTTGATGCAGAGGTCCTTTTCAGGTTCATATTTAAAGCAAGTCACAGACTACATATGATGTGTCTAGGTGAGGATTACAATCACACATCCCAATCCACACAATGTATATGTGACTGATTCTCCCATTACCACACACCCAGAGCATTTATATCATGGACTAAATTGTTCTAATTCAGCATGGTTTGGCCTTGAGTGTTTCAGTTTTGCTTGTGCTGAAGCAAATGCACTGTGATGAACTCTGCTATCCATTTTATTGTTGCATTGTATTTTATCCCATAAGAGAAGAGGAGTATCAAATGAATCCTCTATGCTTTTAGTATTCTGGAAAATTTTATCCTCTTCATTCATAAATTTGAAAAACTCTCATTCTCATTCTTTGAAACAATCTCATGCCTATTCTAATATTTTTCCTTTTTCTTTCCAGGGATATAGAAAAAGAGTATGAGCTGAATATGTGCAGGCTCTGCCATGATCTCTCCTTATTAACAAAAAGTATTTTTAAATTGTACCAATCAACTAATTTATGTGTATATTTATTTTATTGATTTTAAAATATTGAAGCAATTATTGTTTGTTACTTCTTAATGAAAAAATAGAGTAGCATAAAAGAATGTATCAATGTTTCTGAAAGTCCAGCCATAGTCCTCTGTGTAAAATCAGTGTTAACATTTTTTACCAAGTCTTAAGAAGCCCTGAACACAATTAGGAAAATTAAGTGTGTATATTTTTAAACAAACAGATGTGTACATATACTTAGAGTTGCTGATATATGAACTATGTAATTTTGATTTATATGAAGTATGTGTATTTGTGTGTGTGTTCGTGTGTTCTAGCAAATTATATCAATGGTAGGTAATTTAAGATCAGAGAAAAATATTCATCTGATAAACTTGAATTTTACACATTTAGAAAACATCAAAATTCACTTCTGTTTAGCTTGCATAATATATTATTTTAAAACCTACTTCATTTAGCAAATATTAACAATTGTGCAAAAATTACAGTGAAATATTGCAAGATAATGTGAAACTTTGATTCAAAGAAATGAACAAACTACAAAGAAGTTATCTACTTTTAAGACAATATATTACATAAACTGACAGGAATTCTATATCTCTATTTCTCACTTGACCCTTGTCAGTTCCTGGAAAATCCAAGAAGAAACTAAAAATAAAATTTGAGTTTACACTATTTTTTATTTCATAAATTTAATTAAGTTTTTCTTTAAGTAATGTCACTTTTTGATGCATAAGTGTTACCTAGGAAATAGACTCAAAATACACGAAAAAAATCATTGCAAAATTGAATATACATCTTTTGATTGTTATTCTTATTGCTGTTATCTTGCTTCATGCTATGATACTCTAATTCTAAAAAAAAGAGAACAAAAAGAAAAACATGTAGACTCCCAGATTCCTAGACTACAAAGTGCAGATGGCAAGCTCCTTATTTGCCTTCCCCACACACACAATTTTACACACTGTCTTTATCATAGTATTTGATAATAGTAGGTGACACTAAATATTCCTTTAGTGTTTCTAACAAATATCTAATTCTAGAGAAATAAAGTTGCTTTAGAGATTAAATCAGTAATCAAAAACTGCAAAAAAGAAATACTAGCAAACTGAAACTAACAATGTATTAAAAGAATTGCACATCATAATCAAATAAGATACATCTCAGGAATGTCATGTAAGAAAATCAAGCAATCTAATAAACCTCTTTAATAGGCTAGCAATTACCATTTCAACTAATATAGTTTTTAAAAACCTCATTGTTCTATCATGATAAAAACAACACTCAGAAATTACAGAATAGAAGCTAACTTCCTCAACATAGAGGCATTGAAGAAAAACCACAACAAATCTCAAACCCAATGGTAAAATAGCAAAATCTTCCCTGAGAAGGTCAGGAACAAGACAAGGATGGCCATGTTCACTATTGCTCTTCAACACTGACCAAAAATGTCATTTTTTTTCTTTTCTTATACAAAATCTGAGTACAGGGGTACAGAACAGGTCCTGCCTGGAGGGGTTGGTACCAGTGGGTGAGGACATAGTGAAGGAGGGTGAATATGATGCAAATACTGTGTACACATGTATATATATATGCAAAAATGATATCTGTTGAAAATGTTCCAGGAATGAGGGAAGGGAAAATGAAGTAAAATGGTGGAGGTGGTGAATTCAAGTATGATATATTTGATATATTGTAAGAACTTCAGTAAATGCCACAATGTACTTCCACCCGGCACAATAATAAAAATAAATAAATAAACTACCAAAAGGAGCTAAAGCCATCCAAATTAGAAGAGAGGTAAAGTTATCTCAATTTACAGATGATTTGATCCTATGTCTTGTCTTCTAAAGTTTGTAATGAATTCAGCTAAGTTACAGTATACAATGTCAACATGTAAATCAGTCATATTTTTATATACCACAAATAATCCTCAACTAAAATAGGAAATCAACTCAAATGTAATAAGCTCTAAAAAGAATAAAATACCTGGAATAAATGTAAGTAAAAAGGTGAAATTCTTTTATATTGAAAAACTAAAAAATATGCTGAAAGCAATGAAGACCTAAATAAGTGGAAAGACAGTCTGTGTTCATGGATTGCAAGGCTTATTGTTAATATGTCAATATTCCCCAAAACAATCTATGGTTTTAATGCAATGTAAAATTAAAACAGGCTTTTGGAGAATCAGAAAAGTCAGTCCTCAGATTCATATGGAATTTCATGTAGCCCCAAATAACCAAAGCATTTTGGAAAAGAAAATTTGGAAGAGTCACACTTATCAATGTCAATGTTTACCACAAAGCTAAAGTAATGAAAACAGTGTGGGAGAGACATAGGTATGACACCAAAAGAACAAAATAATAAAATATATTAGACTTCATCAAACTTAAAAACTTTTATGGGGGCTGGAGATGTAGCTTATTGTTAGAGCACTTACCTATCATCTACCATCTAATATACATGAGACCTGGGTTCCAGACCCAGAAATAGAAAAAAAAAAAAAAAAAAAAAACAAGTCTGTGATTCAAATGATATTAACAAGAAATTGAAAGGAAGCTCTGTAGTATGGAAAAAATTATAAATTTTAAGTGTGATAAAAGCTTAAAATATATAATATGTACAGAATTCCTAACCCAATAATATGAAAACAATATACCTGATATTAAATAAGGCAGAATATATTTGCTAACTATACTTCTGAAAAGAGGTTTATAACTAGACTACATAAGGAATTCCAAAAATTCAAATGAGAAGTTCCAAATAATCTTATTGAGATATGGGCAATAGATCATGAAAAAATATTCAACATCAGTAATCATCAGGAAATATAAACCAAAAGTATTGTGGTTCAAAATACAAAAGACAACAAGTTTGTTTGGCAAGGATGTGCAGAAAAGGGAACCCTTAACCCTTGAACTCTGTTAGTGGGGAGTGAAATGACTATAGCCATTATGGAAAATGGAATGGAGGTTCCTTAAAAACTAAAAAATAGAGCTGTTATATGATACAGTAATCCCATACTGTGCATATATGCAAGGAAAATGAAATTTGGGGGTGGGGGTGTTCAGGTTTGGGGGAGGGGGAGGTGGCCCAAGCAATGTATACACATGTAAGCAGATGTAAAAACAATAAATTAAAAGGAGAAAAAATTAAATAAAAGTAAAAATAAAATTCCCATTCATTGATATTAAAAATAAAATATGTTCTAATATATTGGATAGGCATTTTTCCATAGAAGACATACAAATGGCCAAAAACACATGAAAAGAGGTTCAATAATATTAGTAATCAAGGAGATATAATTTAAAACTACAATGAGTTACTACTCATGACACATCTAGTTGACTGGATATTGAAAAGGCAAAAGAGAAATACTTTTTACTCAGGATGCAAAGGAATTATAAAAATATTCACTGCTGGTCAAGACATAAAATGGTCCAGCCTCCCTGGAAAAACGGTTTGACAGAGCCTTAAGAATTTCAATGCAGAATTACCCATGACCTAGCAATTCTGCTCCAAAGCATACCTTTAAAAGAACTGTAACACAGACTCAAATAAATATATGAATTCTGACTGGTGAGTTATTTGTAATGGCAAAAATCTAGAAATAGCTCAGGTATTAATAAATGTATAAATGGGTAAGAATTGTGTTCTATTATGTAATCAAATATTAGTCACCCATAACAAGTAACATGCTGTAAAATCAATAAACCTAGAATAAGCCAAGTACAAAAGGTCGAATAATTTATGATTCTACTAATAGGAGATGTCCATGAACTCACAGAAACAAAAAGTAGAATGAAGGTTAGGTTACCAGGTATACGAATGAGAGGCATAGTGAGTGGTAAGTTACAGCTAATGGGATCAGCATTTTTGTTTGGGGTAGTGAAAAAATTCAGGGAGCAGATAATGGTCATTATTGTACAACTTTGAGATTGCATCAATGTCACTGAGCATTATAGTTGAAATGGTTAAATGACATATTTAGCAATTTATATATTCATCACATTAGTTGTACATTAATTACTAATACATTTTACCATAATTTAAAAAAATCAAAATGCTAAAAAGGGAATTTAAAGTTGCTTTGAAAGTAGTACACACACATATTTCTATTATCAAAGATAGAAATTTAACTTTTACATGTAATTTTTTGCATCCAGCAATATCAGATCTTGATTTATATTTCTATTGGAAATATTAATTGTTCCCAGAGTTCTTGGTGTACATCTCTTCTTAAGACTACAACTCAGGAATTTTCCTTTAAATAGCTTGAAATTCAATAGAAATACAAATATGAGTGTGCGCTATAACAAATGTAAACACTAGTAGACCCACTGGACAGTATGATATTTCCAGAATGGCAAAAATTGATGTAATCTTCATAGGAACTAAAAATTACTTTATTTTCAAAATGAACTATCATTTGACAGAATAATTTCTACTTAAAGAGATAACTGAGGTGAAAGAATATTTTCCTTTACTAATTTTTGTTTGCATCTCAGAGACTATGGTTATTCTTCATTATCATATCTACATGGCACTAATAATTCAATCACTTTTGATTTCATTGTTTGTTAAACAAAGATTTTACAGCCAGAATATCTCGGAGTTTAGAGTCTCTTTTTCAAATACAATGTATGAATTAAACCAATTTTATGATTTAATTAAAATAATCAAATATATTTCAAATATTTTGATGAACGAGATAATAGTCATAGTTATGTTGACAAATTTATTGGTTTAATTTTACTGCTTCTTAACCATGTAGTCATTCATATTATGATTATTGGATGCCTCTAGGAATATCTCAAAAGAAGTCTAAGTTCTTTGAAAGAAATAATGAGATTTCGCTTATCAACAGATTACACAGAGATAGTAAATTGAGACAATTTTTTAAAGGAAGAAACACCATGGTGTAAGGATTAACTAGAAGGCATTTATTGGAACAACAAAATTAACATCTGTGAACACTAAACCTAATGTTCCCTTAATTAGAAATCCTACCTCCTTCGTGACATGCTCCTATCAACAGATAGGCTAAGGGCGAACATGCTCCTATGTTCCTAATAAGAAAAAAGTTGTTTACAAATACATTTTATTAATAGATGGCTCAGAAATGTCCATATAGGTAGACTGCCATGGATTCTATTCAGCATTGTGCTTATAAGGAAATAAAGACAATTAAACAATATGATTTATTTGTCTTTTTCTAAGGTTTATATTTCCTGTGGTTGAAAAATATCATAATATAATCTAGCTCAGGGAGTGATGGCAGCCATATTTCTGACTGAACTAATACAAGCCCAAATATGGAAATCAGCAAGGCAGTTAAAATTTTCTCTTAACCTTTCTACACAGTGAGGCCAGTGCTTTTCAAGTTCATATGTAGTAGTAGTCTGCTTAGTGAAACGCTGACAAAATCTTATACATGAGAGCAAATATCAGTGCCTGGCTCATTCGGTGAGCTAACCAGTTATATTTGGTCTTTGCTCATGTATTTCCTCCATACTCAGTGCCAGTATCGCACTGAAATCTAAAACGAAAAAAATGGGAGATGGGAGGAAAAGGAGAGGAAAAGGGTAGAAGCAGACAGAGACAGAAAAAGCATTAAATGTAGAGTAGAAAGGCTAAATTTAATGCTCCCTACCAAAATATAAATAAAGAAAATGATAACACACATCAGGAATTAACACTTACAGCCTAAGTGTCCCATTTTGTCACAATTTATAAATAACTTCTTAGAAAAAGGATTCTAAAAAAGAAAAATTCTCAGGGCATCTGGCAGTTTCAGATGTTTTGCATCAGAGTTTTTCAGAGGTTGAAAATGGTCAAGGACATTTTGAGTTTTGAGATTCCAAATATATTATAAATGATGAAATAGCAGATCAAATTTGTCAAAATTGGGTTAGACTTTAAAGGGTAGTCATCCAACTCATAGTTTCAACTCATTAAAAAACACTCATATTATGAATAGTCTTAGTGGGAGATTAACATCAAAAGTCTCACTGCTGTGTTTATCATGACAGTGACACCCACGCCCCACCACATGGCACATAGGCCGTGCATTACCTATAAATGAATTATCTTTTTAATTTTAGTCATCATAATAGAAACTATGAAAGTATGACATATTTCTTTCTTTTTAAAAAGACTAATTTACAGAATGTAATAAAGCAACAAAATCAAAACTATCAAGCATTATCATTTGCCATTTTCATGACAATATTTTACCATATGCTTATGAAACAAGAATGAAATAATTCTGTCCTGTTAGAATATTATCCTATATATCTAGAAGTAAATCAGGCATTCTATATTTATTTAGTGTCTGTCTATCCCAATCACTATTATGGACTCTGAAGACACATCAAAGAATAAATTACACATATGAACACATACACACAAGAACCCATTTGTCATGTAACAGTCATAGCATGGTTGAGGAGAACAACAGTATAATGATGTTTATAATCTATCAAAAAATTTTAAAGTATGCAATGTTTATAGTAAGAAATATATGTTTTTTGCAAAATTAAAGCAATACAGAAGAATATAGTAAGATTAAAAGTTCTTCACTTTTACTTCTCTATAAAACTCCACTCTTGAGAGAGGACATTGTTAAGTTTCTATTTGTATATGTATGTATGTTATATTAATAAGTGAATCACACTATCACCAAAGTAAGAAATAACAATATTAGATCAACACAAACACATATTTAATATATCTATACATTTATGGCCCTTTTACTCCATAAGATATATCTCCTTCTATATGGTATGTATATGTGTGTAGTTTCTTACTGCAAAAAATTGGATGCACAAGAAATAAACACATTATTTATTTTAGTTTTCTAAATATAAATGTTTCTGATTCTCTAGACTGATAGGACAAGCCATCTCAAATTTATAATAATTCTTATATTTGTTTTTCCATAACTCTAGGAAATTTACAGGGTATATAGGAAGTAGAAATAGCCTCTAATCTTAAATTCTGTATAACCACTGTTTGACATACTTATCATTGCCCAAGTCAGTGTGATCCTTTAAAGTCAAGTAATTTTAGGTTTTGTTACCTCTAGAGTCTTAAGGGTCAGCTCTAGAGATAGTATCCTTTCTCGATTTCTTATGCCTCCATTATTATGAAGATGTGTGGTATGAAAATTACAATGTTATAAACCAGCACTTATTATTATAGTTATTAGTAGTTGTCAGTGATCATAGTAACATTAATTTAAATTTTTATATTAAATTTGAATAATTCATACAAAATCATTAATCACACTTCATTTAATCAATTCTTTCATTTACTGTGTGCATAGTTTTGAGCACCTACTAAGTTTTGAGTACTGTTTCAGGCACTGGAGATATTTCAGTTAAAAAAGTAAAAGACATTGCCCTCATGGGGTTTGCAGATATTACATGTTACTTGTAGACGCCTTATACAAAATGAGAAGTTTACCTGCTATTCATACCCATTCATAGCATATAACTATCATTTTTTGAAAGGTGAGTAAAGGTTTATTTAGTAAAGCAGGACAAAGGAGGGGAAAACAGAAAGGGAGAAAGAAGCACCCTGACACGAGCAGAGAGGCTCAATGACTATTATATTTAAACAAGGGGACCCCCTTGAGTCTTCTATTGTAGGTATTTTGATAACAAAAGAAGCAATGAAGCTAGATTGTTTATTTAGAGTAAAATATTTATCATTTCAAAAGTCAACCATTTAACTCTTCTCAATTACTAATAAGCCACTATGTATACACTCTAGTCTTTCAAGGCAGACTTACTTCAACAGCCTAAACTGTCCTATAGTATGGAAGGTAGAAGAATGGCCCACTAAAGATATCCATATCTAATCTCTAGAATTTAAAAATGTTACTATACAGGCAAATGGACTTTGCATATGTAATAATGGTCAGGATCTTGAGAGAGAGATTATCTTGGACTATCCAAGAAAACCTGCTTGAATCACAGGAGACCCACAGTGGACAATCTTCCCTGATCATCATCAGAGAAACAAGTGAGAACAGATTGGGTGACAGAACTCAAACCCATGATCCTAGTTGTGAAAATGGAGGAAATAGGGCACAAGCCAAGAATATGGCAGCCTTTGGTTACTAGAATGGCTCTCAGCAGGCAGCAAGAAAGAAAATGAGGAATTTGGTTCCTAAAATTATTTTGTTTCAAAACTGCAAGAGGCAGCCAATTCTACCTTATTCTTTAAAGAATAAAAGAAATAAAGGGAGAAAAGCCCCAGACATTCTTTATATATACTTACTCATCATGAGTAAATAAACTCACTGGCTTTAGGCAGTTAGTGATAAATAAAGGAGTTTGACTACATACAAATCTCACAGCTATATTATTGACAGTATGCAGCATGGGCAGTTTTGGGACAATAATCTATTTCTAAAAGAATCTAATTGTAACGTCACTATCCTTCTAAATAAATAAAATAAGCCAACATAATTTTAAATACATAAAAAAGTTATGCACAAATCATGTTTTTAAATTAATTTCTACATTTTCAATTGATCACATTATTCTTCATAATATATCCCTTCTTATGCTCGGGATTCGAGTTCTAGCACAGTAGACAAAAAAGTGGTAAGATAAAGCCAACAGTATTGGATTCTAGTACCAGTAACTCCTTTGGTAGTCATAACTATTTGGCAAGTCTCCTAACTACTCCTTATTACAATTTTTAATTTTTAACTTGGAAAATGGTAATAAAGATTTACTTATTTGATAATTTCATAAACACATATTAAAAGGGATTGCTCAGATCTTCTGCATTTAAAATGTAGAAAATTGTCAATGGGAGTCAATAAACCAATCTATAAAACTCCTTATTACTGAATGTAGTATTAATGCCACTGCACAAATCATTTGATCACCATTTAGTAGTTTTTATTTTCAAAGTACATGAATAAATTAGCATTGCTTTAATAATTTTCTTTTCAACAGTGAATTTGTTAAGGGACTGATATGATTGCTATGAGGCAGAGGCTACTGGAGATAATCGCTTGTTGATTTATTGAAATCCTCTATTGTGCATTCATCTTCTCTTGTTCTTTCCCTCCCTTTCCATTCTCTCCTTTTCTCCCTCTCTTCTCTCAGTCTCTATCTATCTTTTCTAAATGTACAGTTAAAATGTTAAAATTTTAAGTGAAAAATCATCTGCAAAAATCAGATTTCAAAGAAGTTCATAGTTGTAATAGAAGTACTATGAATAGTCAATATATACTAAAAGTAGTACTAAAAGTATGACTAATAATAAATATAGAAGTATTACATATTATTGAAAATAAGAAATAAGCTGGAATAATTGCACCAAAATGTGAAGGAGGATAATCAGAGTGGTACAGAAATAATTTTTGTTTGGTTTTGTTTTATTCTTTTTCCTCATGGGATATTTCAAAAACAAATGTTTGTTAAACTTAAAATATTTTAGTAAGAAATAAAGTTTCCTATTATTTGAAATTTTTTATATTTGTGAATATGTATAAATGTATACAAAACTTAAACTTACACAGAAGCAACCAAATCAAATCTGCTTTTGAATTTGTGCTTCAAATATTAAGTTTAACTTTTAAGATTTTACTAAGTGTTGATAGACACACAATTACTCTAAAAACCTTATGCAGTGAAGGTTCTCACACAAATATTTTTATTCACTTATAACTAAAACAGTCTTTTTAAGGTCTATTGGTTCCTTATTAGTTCATAAACTTATTAACTCTAAGTTAAACTTACAAAGTTAGTGGCTTAAAACAAAGCAAATTTACTGTCTTATACTGCGGTATGTATGAAGTCCAAATAGGTATTTCTAAATGTATATCAATAGGTCTTTAGGGGAGTATTCTTCCAAGAGCTCCAGGGAAGAATCCATTTCTTGCCTTTCTGGTTTTTAAAATCTTCTTGTGTTCTTTTAAAACTGCCTCTGTTCTCCCTTTAAAGCAAGAAAGGCTACTTGAGATTTTCTCCCATCACTCTGGCCTCTGTTTTTGTATTCACCCCTCCTTCCCTGCCTCTGATTGTCCAAGCTCCCTGTTCTATAATATAAGCAGCTTTATGATACTTTGGCTGCACATAGAAAATCCAGTAATATTCTCATCTCATGATCTTAAATTAAATCACAAATATGAATTGCCTGTTGTAGAGCCTGACATGGTAGCACCTTCTTGTAGTCTCAGTTACACAAGAGGCCGAAGTGGGAAGATCATTGAGTCCAGGGGTCAGAGACCAGTTTGCACAACCTAGAAACTTAATTTTATTTTATTTCTTTTTCCTTTTTTCATATTCAGTAATATATTCACAGATTCAGACAATTTCATGTGGACATTTTTAGGGTGCTACTTTTCTGCATACCACAAAAAATGTGTTTATTATTTCAGAGAATTTCTTCCTGTTCCTTTCCTTGCTGCTAACCAGCAGATAAACACTATGAACCATGTGGTAGGCATCTTTCCAGAACATTTTATACGTATATTTATGCAAATTGATACTTATATCCTGTTGTCATTCTTACTGTTACTGAACTCAAATTGCTTTCAATTGTATTTTTTCAGTATTTTCAGTTTTTGTTTATTGCCTCACTATCAGTTTACATATAAACACATTTTGCTTTGATGGTTGTGTCCGAATAACTTGTGAAAAATATTGCAGAATGCAGACACCAACATACTATGCCTGGAAGTACTTTTCTTCAGCAGTTTTTGTAAAGATTAGAATTTATTATTCATTATTACATTTATCAGATGGAAAAATACCACTTAATTAGTTCAATTTCTATTTCCATGATTGCTATAGGATCCAAACATCTCTTCGTATGTGTTGTATTAAAAACTTACAAAATCTGAATGAAAAGAAACGAGCAGGGTTGTGTATTAAAGAGAATTACCAAAAATTAAAACCATTAAAAAAGCACCAAAAATATTTTGCAGTATAGTGATGATGGAAAAATCAGCAGATAAATCACAAAAAAGATATAAACTATTAACATTATTTAACAAAGAATATGGAGGAAAGCAGATGAAAGCAACAAGAACAAAATCTGAAAGCCTTATTCTATATACTATTTCATATAACACTATCAGATTCAAAAGGTCAAAAGGTCAAAAGGTAAAAGGTCAATCTGTTTTATAAGTTTATAAAACAGAAAATATGTATAAAATTTTAATGGGCCTTTGATTAGAAAAATATTTTCCAAGAATAATAAAAATGTGACAAATTACAAAATAAAAGGGTCAAGATATTTGACCACATAAATATTTAAACTGCTTTTAAGAACCTAAGAATAAAAATGTAATAGGCAATAATAGAGCAAGAAAACAAATTTGTAAAAGACCTGTCAAAAATTTAAATGATCTTAATGATCAAGGCTATTAATAAAGGAGTCTATTATGATCAAATCATAAAAGCCATTTAATTTTCAGAAGGGAAAATGCCATACTAACAAAAATAAAGGACTCTAGAAAACATCATATTTACATCAACTTACATTCACAACATGCAAGAAACCCAGATACATTTCCTTATCAAATTTATAAATATTAACAGACTTGAACTTCATGGATATAAAAACATATATAAAAGCTTATCAAATTGCATTCTATAAAAATATACCATTTAATTACATTTCAAGTATAGTATTTTAACAAACCAAGTTAAACTTCAGACTGTGTGTTTTCCTTTTTAGTATGATTTATAACGCTTTTGTTGAAAGATGGACAAGATGTCTCAATTCAAAGAAACTGAAGCACATAGACCACTAGTGTAAGGCTTTATGCTTCACTCTGGCTAGGAGCTAAGCTAGGTTTGCTACTTGCATAGCTACAGCTGTCAGAGGCTAAAATTTCCTCTAGCACCCTTGTTTTTGTCTCTTCCATTATATGTGAATTTTCTTACAGACTTTTTTTTAGCAGTACTGGGATTTCAAACCATTGTGCTTGATAGACAGATGCTCTACCACTTGAGCCATGCCCCCAGCCCTTTTTCTTTACTTTTGTTTTCAAATAGGATCTTCTGGTTTTGGCCTGGACTAGCCTTGGACTGTGATCCTCCTACTTACAACTTACTTTACAACAGCTGAACTTATTGGTTGAGTGATTGTCTGGCTAATTTTTTTGCCTGGCCTGGCCTGAACCATCTATTCTCTGCCTCCTGAATAGTTGAGATTACAGGTGTGACCAAACATCAGGAGGAGACTTTTTTATAATGACTGAACCCTACAACTCTTTCCTGCTGTTGTGCAGAAGCCCCATTAATGGAAGGTGTGGGGGAAGAGACTGTATTGAACAGCAGTCTTGCAGTGAGACTTTGACCCTGGACCATAGACTTTGCAAGTGCTTCCAGAGGTTTTTCTTTCTATGTGAGGCAGAATATCTAGTGGGAGCTGAAATTGGATGTTTTCATATCCCCATGTCAGGCACTGGTAAAACCCAAGGTGGTTACTTTCTAATAACAGAATATTCTGGCTATTTCAAAATGGTCATTTTTCTTTTCCTCTGCCAAAGACACTAGGGGAATTCTCACAGATGTTTGCCCTGAGAAATGAGTGATGCTCTTGTAAGACAAACCCCTGGAAATGCTGATGACCCATAAAATTACTCCACACCCCAACCATAGTTTTTAATTCTTAAGGTCCTGCACAAGGCACTTCAGCAATGCACTGACTACAGTTTCTGTTTCCTACCCTTGTACTTAATCCGGCTGTAGGCTCCTGTCCTTTAGCTTCTTCCTCAGCAACTTGCAATTCTCTCCATTTATCTAAGTCTCATATTTAGAGGAGCACCATTGGCTTTTGATGGGTCTGAGGGAAGTTGTTATACTCAAGTTTTTCAATTTTTTTTCTGGTAAGAATGATAGTGATGACTTCAAAGTTTCTGAAATCCTTAACATTATGGGATTTTGTTTCTTTGTTTCAATTGTTTGTTTGCTGTTAATTTTACAGACACTACTCATGTCCAACATCATGTAGGTTAGTATCTTATTCCTCATTATCCTCCTTGAAATTTTTTCATGCATGTAACACAATGCTTTCTGTCATATTTTGCATCCCATCCTGTGATAGTCTGACCTCCTAAAAGATTTGCTGTTCATTTGCATACAGTAAGTCACTCTTTGTCTTACAAGTGCTATGGTTGTAGAATAATGCATAGGTACATATCCACCATGGTAATATCACATAGACTAGGTTTATTACCCTTTCAATTCCATTCTTTCTCGCTTATTCAACACTTGCCCATCAGAATGTCTCACAACCCCTAATCAATTTACAATTTCTGTCTATAATTTTGTCTTTTCCAGAATGTCATATAATTAAAATTATACAGTATGGTATATTTTCTGACAGGCAATTCTTATTTGGTAATATGCATTTAAAATTCATCCATTATCTTTTGGTGGCCTGAGTAATTTTTTTTACATTGCATAATATTCTTTTGTTCGGAGTCTTATTTACCAATTTCCCTATTACAGAACACCTATGTTGCTTCCAGTTAGTGATATTATGAATAAACTATGAGTTAAAGATATTTACAAGCAAGTTTTTACATGGAGATACATTTTTAAATCAGTTTAGTATGAATACTAGCTCTTATGTTGAGAGTATATTTAGCTCTATAAAAATTTGCCAAGTGTCTTCCAAAGTGCCTGCGTAACCTTATATTCTTACAGACAATGAGTTCCTATTGTCTTATATCCTTACCAGCACTGTCAGTTTTCTGAATTTTAACCATTGTAATAAGAGTGTAAAGGAATTTGATTGTGTTTAAATTTGCATTTTCCTAATAGCTTATGATGCTAACAATCCTTTCTTATGCTATTTCAACCTGTCTCTTCTTTATTAATGTGTCTATTCACATTTTTTGCCCAATTTTCCTTTGGATTGTTTATGTATTGTTGAGTTTTAAGATTTCCTTGTCTATTCTGAATACATACCCTTTACGAGATATGAATTTTGAAAATATTTTCTCAGATATTTGGCCTTGTCTATCAATACTTTTGCAGCATCTTTCTCTGATAAATTTTAATGCTGACAGAGTCCAATTTACTGATTCAGTTTTCTTCTTTTATCATTCATATTTTTGGTGCTATATGCAAAAATAAAAATTAATTACCAAATCAATGGTCACATAGATTTTCTCCGATTTTTGCATGTTCTAAAAGTTTTGTTGTTTTGGATTTTAAATTTAGACCTGTGTTCCATGCTAATAAGTTTTGTGTAATTTATAAGGTCAATCTAGGTTCTTTTGTTGCCCGTAGAAGTCTAATTGTTTAACAGAATTTGGTCAAAAGACTATACTATCTCCACTGAATCACATTTATGCTGTGTTAAAACATAACCACTTGGCTATATTTGTTGTGGTCTATTTCAGGGATGTCTATTTTATTCTGTTGACCTATATGCTTTCCCTCCTATTGATATTGCACTCTTGATTAGTGTAACTTCATTGTAAGTCTTAAAATTGGTACTATGATTCCATGAACTTTTGCTCAACCATTGTTTCCACTATAGCAGTTCTTTTATTATTTTCCTCTATAACCTTTGACTTAGTTTGCCCACATCTGTAAAATAACTTTGTGGGATTTGGATTGAGATTGTGTTGAGTTTATTGTGCAAGTTTAAATGAATTGGAAGTAAAAAGATATTGAGTTTTCTCACTCATAAATTCAGAGTATCTTCCCCATTTGTTTTGTTCTTCTAGAAATTATTCATCAGTGTTTGACAGTTTCCTATTTATATATCCAATACATATTTTGATAGAGTAGTGTATATGTATTCTTTTGTCCAACTAACTTCTGACAAAGTTTCAAAAACAATTTGATGGAAGAGGCATAACATTTCAAATTATGCTGGAACAATTTCTTATTAATAGGCCAAAAATTAAACCTTAACCTAAAAACCAATCTCAAGCCATATATGAAAATTAAATTGGATTATTATAGTTTGAAATATAAAATATAAAATAATAAAACTTTGGAGTCAAAGAGGGATAAAATCTTCAGAATCTATATCTGTGCAAGGAATTCTTACACATAGTACAAGAAAAACAAGATCCATAAAAGAAAGACTGGTAAGTTGGACTTCATCAAAATTTTTAAAATTCTCTATGAATGGTCCTTTTAAGTGGATGAAAAGGCAAACTACTGACTAGAAGAAAATGCTTTCAAATTACATATCCAGGGAAGGATTGGTAGGTAGACTGTATACTAACACTCAAACTCAACTGGAAAAAAAAATCAAACAATTCAATTAGAAAATGGCAGAAGAAATAATTGAATATTTCACTAAAACTATATGTCATTTTCAAATGAGGCCATGAAAAGATATTCAATAGTGTCAACTATTAGGGGCACACAAATTAACAGCAATTATCACTATATACACATGGGCATGGTTAAAATTAAATTTAAAAAAGTACTGATAATAGCAGGTTATGTTGAGGATGCAGACAAAATAAATTTGTCACTGATAGCAATATAAAATATTACAACCACTTTGGAAAAAAACAGCTGGACAGTGTTTTATATATCTAAATTGCTATCACATGTATCATATCATATTTGCAAACCTGGATGCTTATTCCAGGAAGGTGAAAATATATATTTACAGCAGTACTTTTATAGAAGCTTTATTTATAATAGATGAAATTCAGAAATGACCCAAATGTCATCCAGTGGATAAAATACTACAAAACTCTTGTACATATATACCATGCATACTTCCTAGAAGTAAAATTATAGAATATCAAAACACAGAATTCCTGGAAAAATGACAGAAAATTGTTTCAGTCTGGTTATGCAGCATTCTTTAAATGCAAAAATTATAGAAACGTCCAACTAAGTAATCTTGAGAGAAATACATATGCAAGAATCAGGATTCTTTTTGAATGATGGAAGGAGGAAGTCATGTACATGTATATATAACACGAAAGTCAACTTACATGTTCTCTCTCTCTCTCTCTCTCTCTCTCTCTCTTTCTCTCTTTCTCTCTCTCTCACACACACACACACACACACACTGCACATTTATCTAACCAAATCAGAGGACCATCACCCATAAGTATTTCAATCACTATTAGCATTCTGATATTTCTCTGATTTTTTAAATTGTATTTTAGAGAGATGAATGGATAGATACATGATAGATAGGTAGTAGATGATAGATAGATGTTAGATAGATAATAGATGATAGATAGGTAAATTGACAGATAATATTCAGTATTAACAGTAGTTCTCTTTGAATGATGAAATTGTGAACAGTGTATTTTCACTTTTTATTATTTCACAAAATTTTTACAATTAACATTAGTTGTTTTTAACATAGATTTAAAATCACTTTTGTGAATATTATTTTCTCCTCTTTTTAATTAATTTAATGCTATGGGTTTAAATTTATACCTTCAAAATTCATATGTTGAATTTAACCTCCAATGTGATATTATTTAGAGAAAGGTCTTTGGGAGTTACATTTGGTTCAGATGAGTTCATTAGGGAAAAACCTACAGAAACTCTACTGAACAATAAACAGACACTTAAACAACGAAGGACAGAAATGTAAAACAGGTCATGTGAAGGGGATTATAGTAGCAGCAGGAGGAGAGTAAGTGTAGAGAGTAGAGGAGGATGAACATACATTTATAAATATAGAACACTGAAACCTGCCTATATCATTTTAAGAGGGGAATGGGAAAAGAGGGAAAATAATAGAGGGGATGAACCAAACTGGTGTATTTGTATATATGGAAATGTCACACAAAAACCCTTGTAAAACTATAATATTCCAATGAAAACATTTTTTTTAAAAAGCAACACCCAAACATTTGCTTCTCTCCTTCTGTCTCTCTGTCTCTCTGTCTCTCTCTCACTGTAGTATAAGGACACAGAAAAATGACATCCACTGAAAAACAGAAATTAGTCCTTGTTAGAAATCAACCATGCCTGCATCTTGACTTGGACTCCTATACTGCAGAATTGTAGTAAGTAAATTTCTGTTGTTTAAGCTACCAAGTCTATCACATTTTTAAAAACATGAACCCAAGCTGACTAAAGCATATTACTTATAATTTCTTTCACCTGAAACCAAGAATGTTGCATAATTTAAGGTTCTATAATATGTCTGAGAACTTGCTGATATTTTTAGGGGTTAACTATACTTTAAAAACTAAATACCTAGTAATGTTTGAGTCTATAATCAACATTTATATTTAATAACAAATTAGAGAGTTCTATTGCTGTTAGTTTACTTTATCATGTACTGGTTCACTTAGATTTTTTTCTTCTTGTTTCTCCTTCTCTTTAAAATTAGAACACTTTCTGCTTATTAAGAATCACCTCACAGATGAAAGGAAAATACTCCAATTATCATTTGGAAATGAGTTTTCCTACCTGCACATCAATTCTTCTCAAGAGAAGACATACCTATTTCAAGACTGCTTTAAGATTACAATTCAGGCAGCTCTTATTTGTGTCAAAATTGTTTCGTCTGTCTGAATTACCCTAAGAAAAAATATGCTAAGGATGCTTCATAAAAGGAAAACTTCTTGTTATTCAACTCATATGTTCCTCCTGAGAATTTCTTTAAACACATCTATTTTAAGAACCTGTGGGAAAATTTACATTTTATCCAGAGTTGTTGTAAACAACAAATATAAAAAAGATTCAAATAGAGTTGCTGAAGCAGGAGTGTGTTGAATTACTCTAGTAAATCTTTAGTGTCTATTTATATATGTTTCTAATATTTCTCTCAGAAACATTTACAGAGAAAAGAAACAGCATGTTAGAAGTAAGAATGTAGTGGTCTAGTCAAACAGCATGTTCCAAGTCATAAATTATTATAACATAAATACAAATACAAATATATAAACTATAGACCTACAGCTTTGTTAATAAGAAATGAGTAAATAATTAATCAATTAATCATCTCATAATTTTTGAAACAAATATCATGTAACTAGGTTCCTGCCGTATATATCAATAAAAATGTTAAAGGAATGAAAGTATGTTGTTGCTATGAAAATAGAAATGGACCTGTAACTTAAGTTCTACATGAGTAGATTTTATATATTATGTATGCATTTGTGTTGTGTCATGTTTATGTTTTATACATAAACACTTATTTATATATACTGTGTGAAGGTAATTATGTATAAACATGTATATACACATATATAATCTGAAGTATGTATGTATATGTTTTACAAATTTATGTGTGTATATAAAGTTGTGATTTATAGTAGGATATATTTCACAGAAACACTCTTCACTGTTTCCTTCATTGTTTCTTATATTTAAGAACACAAGGATTTGTTTCTATTTCTATTTTAGATTGAAACTGATTGCCTGTCTTGGCCAAATTGGACATTAGACATTGAGAAGGTGTGGTTACACTTCAGGGATATTTGCATTGCTAAGTACCTGGATTTAGAAAACACCTAACAAATTCACATCAATTTTGGGGTTTCTGTCACACTACACAGTGTCTGAATAATATCCTTGATGATATTATTAATCCTTAAATAATCCAATGGCTATTCTGTTTAATTTGTTAGTATAAATGCAGTTAAGTATGCACATATCCCGTGGTTGAATGGAAACCTTATATTTTAGTAATAGTTCTGGTACTGAATACTTGTATATTCTAAGCTGGACTAAGATGAGCTTTTCATTTAATTTTAGCCATTATGTTCGCTAAGAAGGTAATACTAGACTATATGCCACAGTATTTATATGCCCACATTATCTAGTTATGATCCTATTGAGAGAAATGACATCATTCTGATGTATTGCAACAAATTTTTATTATGCAATTAGACCAATGAGTAATATCTCTTGGGGATCAAATGTATTACCCTGGGAAAACACTTTTTTAAAGTGGTGAGTGCTCAAAGACCTGTAAATGTTTATACCACCAACAATTTAACCCAAATTGTATTTTACTTTCCTTCACAGGTAGAAAAATAATAAAATCATTAAAAGTGTTATACATTAGAGCTTAAAAGAAATATAAAGATTCTTTTCTATCAAAGAATCAAGTAAAAAGAAACACTAGATCTTAAAACTAATATTGTAATCAGAACTTCCTAACCCTATCCATATCATTCATTGCTAAATCTATGGAGATACTGCAATTTCCCTTAAAATTATTTCCACTACCTCCCTCCTTAAGTATTTTCAGAGACATTGAAAACCTTGTAGAAAGATTAAACAGTGAAAGAAATTAAACATGTTCTACTCTTGAGGTACTAAATAATATCTCAAATTCATAACAGGTAATCATTCATAAACCAAAGTTTTGTTTATAAGAAGTGTTGGATATTTGGGGGTAAATGACTTTAAAATTAAAGGTGCTAAAGTTGACAAGGAAACAAGATTTTTGCAAGCAAAAATAGATGGGTAGAGGACTATAGAAAGTGGTAATCCCAGTCCAACAGTCTCCACTGAGGATGCCAGAGCCATCTGTGAGGAAGGGGTTTAGCTCAGGAGTGCCAGAGGTGATCATCTCTAAGATCTGCCAATATCAGTGGGCCAAGTTGGTATTTAGTGGTTGGTCAGCAAATGCCAGAGTAAGAAACAAGTTTTTAATGTCTTAAGGAGAATTCATGAGAGGTTCTCAACATTACAGTCCACTGACTCTGTGGGATGAAGAGAAAACAGCACCCCTATCACTGTGATATGTGGAGGACTACTCCTTACATTCCTCCATGTTTATTTAACAGAATTGATCAACTTAGCTTAGCTCTACCTAATTATACCAAGTGAACAAGATGCTCCTATCTCATTGAATGCTTCACAAACTTTAGAGGGGAAATGTATTACCCAGAGATATTGTAGAACTACAAATTGTGATATGGTAGACTTGCAGGAAGCCTGGAATTCTTTGTAATAAGTCAACTAATATCAGTGCATTGCTCACACAACTCTCAGTGCTGAATGTTCATCAGACACACAGAGTGATAAGTCAAAACCCTCAATGCCCAAACCTCCTCAACCTTCCCTTGCCTTAAGGATTTGCAATAGTGGGACTGGGTTACAAACAAGATATTGCATGCTTTAAAAGACCCCTTCTGATGCTACAGATGCAGTTTGAGTAAGAACACTGGAGTAGAGAGGTAAAAGAAACTGAAAGAAAATCAGTGGAGCTAAATGTCTTCTGCCAATCTAAGACATCTGAATGTAAAACCCAGCCAGTTACGTGAATACACACACACACACATACACACACCCAAACCTTCTACATTTTGATTCACAGGAAATTATTCACATTTTACTCTTGTGACTGACTTATGAATTTTACTTGCTCATAAAATATCCATAATCAGTGTTTGACTTTAAAAAGTTTCAATAAAGTCAAAATCTCTTTGAAAGTAAGTTTGTCTGCATTAGCACATACATTTTCCTAAATATCTCATAATCATAAAGACAATTAAGAGATAAACAAATGACCAGCAACACTTTGCTAAGTAGCAAATATATTTGTATGCTTATTTGTTGGCTTTTTTCTTGCTCCACAGAGAAATTTAAATGATAATTTAATTCTGTATAAAGATTTTTTTATGAAATTTCAATTACAACTTTTATCATAATGCTATGAACCAATAAGAAAACACCTGACATAAAATAAAATTTTTAAGAACACAGACCATACATAACAATCTGGTACATTCTTATAGTAAAGAATACAAAAAGCTTCAAACTATTTCACTATGAATCATTTCAGAAAAAACTATTTTAAATTACATAGTGCAAAAATGATCATATATATTTTAGGGAATCATGGGATATTGAACTTCAAGACTTTAAGTGGCTTCTTATCCTATATACCTGCACTATATAAAACTCACCTTGCTAGATGAGAATTTAGTCTACCTTAAATTACAACCAGAAAAAATAATTCATAATCCTCTCACATCATAATCAAGTACATTTATTAATTTTCTAGGAGTCTTATGTTCTATGTATTTTAAATATGTTGTCTTTAACCCAATTTGGCCTTAACCAAAGGAAAAGAATATGATTTTTCTGTGTTAAAATTACAGATATTAATAATACTATAATGTCATCTTTTAATAATTAGTTCTTTTTTTATAGAATGATTTTAGCTCCTGAATTAATACACATATTTTAAATTTTTATTTGGTTACCCAGGATCTGTCTCCAGTTGACTAAATTTCAACTTAATTTTAGGAGTTAAATATCTTTAACTCTTTATAATGTAGGTGAAAAGCAATAAAGCTGCACTACCTTTTTCTAGCCTTGAAATTTTGTTTTTAGCTGCACAATTTATTTGGTCACTTTTTCCACTTTAATTGCAATTGTAGATACTCTCTACTATTGTAAACCCCATCCTTCACAGTGCTAGAAAAGTTTGTCAGAAGCCAACTCCTTTGTATTCATGAGAAGTATTCACTTGCATTAGTCGATGATTCTTTGTATAGATTTTTACTGATGGTCACCTGGGCTCTTTCTAATTTTGGCTATTTATCATAATAAAGCTACTATGAACAGTTATGTACAAGGATTTTTCTGGTTAAATGTTTTAATTTCTCTAATAAGAAAAATTTCTGGGAGGTAGGGTAGGTACATGTTTTTGTTTTGCAAAAGAAATTATCAATTTTTCTTTTTCTCAGAAGACTGGATGATTTTACATTCCTGCCAAGTGTGGATGAGAGTTCAGATTGCTCACATGCTTCACAGCATTTAGTATTTTACATTTTATACATTTTTCTTAGCATTAGTGGTATTTTATTATTGCTTTAAATTATAATTCCCTGAGAACTGGTAATGTTAATATATTTTTTCAAATTTTGTTGACCTTGCATTTCTGAAGTGTTTTTTTCTCATTTTTCAATTTTTAAAAGTTTTTTAAATAAAAATCATTATTATAGAAATTCTCTATATGTTCTAGATAGCAGTAGTTGCTCAGGTCAGTGCTTTGCAAATATTTTCTTCCAGTATGTGGCTTACATATTCATTTTCTTCAGAAGCAATAACTTTAGTGAAGTCTTTTTCACTTTCTTCCTTTTTCTTCTGTGACTCATTTCAAATTTTAAAAATATGTTTGTATACATCAAGTCATAGAGGGCCTCCCATATCTTCCTTTAAGGACTTCATCATTTTACTTTTACACTTAGGACTTATCATGAATGACTTTTTTTGTCTATAATCAGAGGTAGAAACACACTTCCTGACCTTTTTTCTGAAGAATTAGTTCATGAGGCAGCATTGGACCATAAGTATAACTGACATATGATACAATTAGATGAGTGTTCATAAGGGACAGATGTGATTCTCCACCATCTCTTTTCCTTACTACCACATTGATGTTAAACAGTATTGTGATATGAGAAGACAACAAAATTGATTCCCCTTAGAAGGGACCAACTACCTGCCTGGAATTTTCTTCAATGAGAAATAAACTTATGTTGGGCCCATCATATATGCTTAAGTTTGTTCATTATAGCAACTACAATTACTATAATGCATCCTGAATCTACTTTAATTCCTTACCTCAAGGGTGAGAATAGATGACTGGATACAAATCACAGATGGGTTTTGGAGGTGTCTATTACATACTAGTTAGTAATTGGAAAATAACTAAATAAAATTAATGGTTTGACTTTTTAATACTTTTATATAGCCCATATCAAAACATTTGTGTTAAAGGAGGCATAAAATTATTACTAGCATATATGCGTTAAAAATATAAGATGCATTTTTGTAAGTTGATTTTATATCCTGCCACCTTGCTGTAGCTGTTTATAGTGTTTAAGAATTTTTGGGTAGAGTTTTTTGGATCTTTAAAGTATAGGATCATATCGTCTGCAAATAAAGATATTTTGACAGTTTTTTTTACCTATTTGTAATCCTTTTTTTTCTTCTTGTCTAATTGCTCTGGCTAGAAACTCCAGTACTATGTTGAATAAGAGTGGGGATAGTGGGCACCCAAATCTCATTCCTGATTTTAGGGGGAATGGTTTCAGTTTTTCACCATTAAGTATGACATTGACTATAGGTTTGTCATAGATAGTCTTTACAATGTTGAGGTACATTCCTTCTCTTCCTAATTTTCTTAGAGCTTTTATCCTGCAGTGGTGTTGGATCTTATTGAAGGTCTTTTCTGTATCTATTGAGATGATCAAGTGGTTTTTGTCTTTGCTGCTATTGATGTGCTGTATTACATTTATAGATTTGTGTATTTTGAACCACCTCTGCATTCCTAGGATGAAACCAACTTGGTCATGGTGTATGATCTTTCTAATGTGTTGTTGGATTCAGTTTCCAATTATTTTATTAAGGATTTTTGCATCGATATTCATTAAGGAAATTGGCCTGTAGTTCTCCTTTTTGGAGGTGTGTTTGTCTGGTTTTGGGATGAGAGTAATACTGGATTTTATACACTAACAGCAAACAAACTGGGAAGGAATATATGGAAACAATTTCATTCACAATAGCCTCAAAAAAATCAAATACCTAGGAGTAAATCTAACAAAGGATATGAATGACCTCTACAAGGAGAATTACAAACTCCTGAAGAAAGAGATTAAGGAAGACTACAGAAGATGGAGAGATCTCCTGTGCTCATGGATTGGTAGAATCAACATAGTAAAAACAGCTATACTACCAAAAGCAATCTACATATTTAATGAAATTACCATCAAAATCCCAATGACTTTCATCACAGAGATTGAAAAATCTACCCTAAAGTTCATTTGGAAACATAAGAGACCATGAATAGCCAAGGCTATACTCAGCAAAAAGAGCAATGCTGGAGGTACCACAATACCTGACTTCAAACTATATTACAAAGCAATAGCAATAAAAACATCATGGTACTGGCACAAAAACAGACATGAAGACCAGTGGAACAGAATAGAGGACCCAGATATGAATCCACACAACTATACTCACCTCATTTTTGACAAAGATGCCAAAAATATACAATGGAGAAAAGACAGCCTCTTCAACAAATGTTGATGGGAAAAGTGGTTACCCATCTGCAAGAAACTGAAACTAGATCCATGTCTACCACCCTGTAATAGTACCAACTCAAAATGGATCAAGGACCTAAATATCAGACCCTAAACTCTAAAGCTGATACAGGAAGGAGCAGGAAACACTCTGGAACAAATAAGTATAGGCAAAGACTTCCTCAATAGAACCTCAGCAACCCAGCAACTAAGAGAAAGGATGAATAAATGGGACTTCATAAAATTAAAAAGCTTCTGCACAACAAAAGAAATGATCTCTAAACTGAAGAGACCACCCACAGAGTGTAGAAAATATTTGCTAGTTATACATCAGACAAGGGACTGATACCAGAATATACAGGGGACTGAGGGAAGAAATGGCCCAAACAATGTATGCACATGTGAATAAACGAATAATTTTTTTAAAAAGCATTAAAAAAAAGAATGAAGTTGGCTATAGGTTTGTCATATATAGCCTTTATAATGTTGAGGTGGGAATAGATAATATTTTTAGATTTTATTATGTCAATGAATTTAAAATGAATTTTCAAAGATGGCTATTATATGTACTGTTTTTTCATTTGACTATTTGTTTTTTTAATATACAGCTCTAAAAGATAAGAACTCTTAAAAAAAAACAATCAAATACCATTAGTGCACCTTTAAAAATTACTATCAGTCATCCAGTCAGTATTTAAACTCCAGTTTTCTCATACATGTCAAAATGGTTTTGGCTTTTTTTTTTAAATCAAGATTCAAATTAAATCAGCCCATTGTAATTTGGTGTTAAGTCTTTAAAAGATTTTAAAATCTGTATTTCCCTCAAAAAATAAAAATATAGGATGCATAAGTTACAATAGAATTATCTGAAAGGTCTTGTCACAATTTTGTGTAACCTTGCCAGATTTCTCATTATATGTCTTGTCAAGTTAAAGTCTGAGACATCTAGATTGGTTCTTCCATTTCCCTGGCAGAGGAAATATGATAGCTTGGGGAAATGTATGCTTTATGCTCATTACTCAATAGTCTATCCTTAGTGTTTGATTGAGAATAATCTGCAAAGTGGAATCTACTGTTGTAAGCTCTAATCACAATGGGAAATTTAGCATTCCATATCAGCAATCTCTGCATGTCTAAAATATTGTACACACTGTCATATCCATTTTGAAACAACATTCATTCTCAAGGTGTCAGTTCCATAGAACATTGAAAGTTATGTCAGAAAAAGATTAAATTAAAATTAATGTTTTCCTTCTAAAATATAGGAAAGGCCTGGTTAAGAATGCTTGTTAACTCTTTCCAATTTTATTTCTGGTCATGCTTAAAATTAATCCCAAGGAATGCACAGAAAATGACAGGAAGTGTAATCACAGAAATATGGCCCAGGTCAGCTTCCCCTTGCCCAATCTGTTACCAGCTTAAATGTCACATCTTCATTGATGCTGTCTACTATTACACAAGGCTTATTTCCCACAGTACTTTCCATTGTTCTATTTTATTAATAGTATTTAATACAACTTAAAATTATTCCGTTTTTATGTTCTTTCTTTCTCCAATAGAACCTTACTTCTTATATGCACAACTCTACACTTTCATCTTATTGTCACCAATTTCTCTCTTCTTATGAACTTCATAACTGATACTGTCCCCTCTCTGAAAGAGGTCTTAAGAAGAATAGTGAATATTTACAACTATCTTGTGAAACCTATTGCAGTCTTTCCTGAAGTGAGATAATGTAGTTACCTATTTCTCACTGTATCTTTGTTTATTGACTGAGCATCTATGTTTCTACTGCCTCACTCTTGCCCTTCACATTCCTCTCCAACCAGTTGTTTGACTTTCCACATGAACGCCATAATATACAAAAAGAAGAAATAAACCTGGGCGTTTTTCTTTTGTCTCATACTGCTCATTCAGTTTATTGGCATATCATTTCCGTATGTTTTCCAAAATATAGACTAAATTTAATTTTTAGCACAGTATCACTTCCCAATTCACAAGGCATCTTCACTCCTTCCTATAATACATCAACAGTTCTCTCATTAGTCTTCCGGCTTCTAGTCTTGCCCCAACAGATTATTTTTCATAGAGCAATGATTACCTCTCTGACTATGGACCAAATCCTCACATCTCTACTTATATATTTTTTGAATTTAAATTCAATTAAAACATTGATAAATGTCAAAACAAATAACTATCAGTAATTTAGTAAAATCATTCTTTCCATTTTTAAGGATATATTCATTGTACAAGGAGGATTCATTGTGACAATTCCAAATAGGCTTATATTGTACATTGGTTGGATCACCCTCACATTCTCTCCACATCCATCATCTCCCCATCCCACTTAAAGCAATTGCAAGAGGTTTCATGGTTCTATTCTGTATAAGTGTATGAAGTCCATCAACCATATCGCTCACCTTAATCGCCTCCATTCACCTTCCCCTTCCAACAATTACCCTCCACACACACACTGTACTAATTTTACCGTCCTGTCGTTTGTTATTAATATATAAGTCAATAGTCAAAGAGGGTTTCTCAGTGTATCCCCACTGCGAGTATACTTTTCTTTGGTCCATTCAACCCCTTCCATTAATCTTCTTTACCCATTTACCTCCCATCTCCTGTTTTTCTACAGCTTTCAGTACACATCTTTATTTCTTCTACGTTCAGAACTGTTATGTTTTATGATATTGTTAATACTCTATCATTGATGAGTCAAAATGGATGTGTTGAGTTACAGAGGAAATGAGGACTGGAGAAATATAAATTAGTCTCATTAGTTTTCTTGCTGAAGAAATACATGGAAACAGTGATGCTTTGAAAGAAAGGAAGCTCAGGAAGAGTTTTCATTACACAGTTTCATAAGTGGCAATTAGAAGTTGAGAAAGTAAAAATTAAAAGTAGTGTGGAGTAACTGATGTTCAAGAACCCAAATGAGACATGAGATGGTGCCTTTCATTATGTTTGTCCCTATAACTTGAGACAGACAATTTATAAGTGATTCACAGTGGGGAAACAAAAGTTCTTAGTAACCTATACTATTAAAAATGCAAATAGAGATTAGAATAAAATTTGTTTGTGCTTTCCTCTCCAAATAAGTGAATTTTTAACTCAACATTTAAAAAGTTTAGATATAAAACTTGCATGTGAAATATAATGTGCAAGAATGGATCATAAATACTACTTAGAGCTATTAAATAGGCTTCTTCCAATACATCAGCATCACATAAATGTTATTCTGTGGGGGAATCTTTTATGGACTACCAAAGGGCATGAAAATAACTTTGAGAAAACAAAGTAACAACAACAACAAAGGAAGAAGCTTTGACCAGTAAAAAAAACAGCACAGGTTCTGTGAGTATAACATTAAATTAAAAGCTTTTTCTCCATAATCCATGATAAACAGAATAAACACAAAATACTATGTATCAAAAATGTTTTGCTAGAACAGAAAGAATATACAGCCTTGGTTGATTAAAATATGCTTTTGTTTTTCTTGTCTCTTCTGAAACCACAGTGCTTTGCATGATTGAAAGACAGTGTTATTATAGGTTTCATGGATATTATCTGGTCCCTCTTAACATCTGATTGCACTTTCAAAATAAACCTTAACAAGATTTATACTATAGATGAAAAGAATGAAGTATAATAAAATTGTGGAGTATGTCGAGCATCCTGAAACCACACTTCTTTGAAAGAGAAGAAAAGATGGTGTTTTAAAGTTTTATGCCATTCTTTGAATATTGACAAACATTTTTGTCACATTATATAGCCTTTTCTTATTAAATTCAGAAGAAGAATGTCATTTTAATGATTCCAATGGAGTCTGAAATTCACACCTGCAGGATAATGTATGCATTTGAATATAGCTACATTTCTCATAATTATTCTGTCAGTCATTGATGTTTTTAAATCTTGTTTTAAATATGTGTATTATAGTTTCCCAAATAAGAAGTCTTTCTAATGATACATTTTGCATTAAAATTTCCTCTGACTTTTGCCATTGAAATACTATTGATTTAGTGACTCCACTCTAATTATATTTGCCCATTCTCTACTTGGCCTTTACAAAAGTTTCATAGAAAAGATATTTTCATAGCAAGGATATTTTTCCATACTTAATGGATTCCAAATTTACATTTTACTTCTGGAGATTTTTCCAATATTAACTAATAACAAAGACATATTGTCTTATAACCATGGAAATTAATCTGAAAATTCTGGATATATAATAACAATAAAATGTAATATACTGTATATTTTACTTAACTAAAAGATAAATACTGTACCCAAATGGGCACTGCCTGGCCAACCCTCCACCACCACATCCTTCCATACCACCAATAAAAGTATGGGACTGTCTGCAATTTTCTCTCAGAAAAACAAATACTATAAATTACTACTTCCAAGCAAGAGTCTTTTAAGCAATTATTCTATCATTTGTGCTTTCTATCTATATCTTATGGAAATCATTGATGGTAGTTCCTACTGTTTGTATTCCAAAATAAATGGCATATATTCAATATTTTGAATTTTGATGGGTATACTAATATCAACAAAACATGTTCTTTTTATAAGTGCACTTTTTAGTTTGATAAAGCATGATCTAAAGAAGTATGTGTACTTAAGATTTTTTGAAAATAGACAATTTTAAAGAATTTAAAAGGTTAAAAACAGTATGAATATTAACAAACATGACTATGATCACTTAGCTATTCTTATCCTATTTTATAATCTTATTCTCTAAACCAAACAACAACAAACACTAGATATGGCATTCCTAAATTCCCATCACTAAGGATGCTCAGGCAGCAGGATCACAAGTTTGAGGACAGCCTGGGCTACATAGTGAGACCCTGTATCAAAATTCAAAGCAAAACCCAAATAACTTCCAACATCTGACAGTTTGTTTGCTTTTCTCATTTGTGTCCCCCAAAGTTCAGAAGGATGTTGATTGTTCTTTCTCCCCAAACATCTAATCCATCAAGAAATCCTGTTGCTTGCCTTCAAGATATATCAAGTTTCTGACCACACACTATCTCCTCCACTGGTCTTAGTCATTTATATTTGTCATTTGGATTACAGCAAGCACATTCAAACAAGTCTCTTTGTCCACTCATTATACTCTCTGACCCTGCTCCACACACAGCCTACTTCCAGTGAGCACCAAAACAAATGTAGTAATATAATTGGACATGGGTCACACACTAAGCAGACACCATCCATGGGAGGGATAAGAAAAGGGAAGGAAACCAAAAACTTGAATGTTGTTGATGAACTCACTGTACAGGAATGAATGTAGTAATCTGAAACTGGCAGAGGCCACTATGGAAAGGGGATTAGGAAGTACTAAAGAGGTCTGGTAGAGATGAACCAATTTGGGTTGTAATACACATATGCATGGAAACAACACAAGGAATCTCCCTCTATAGCTATATTTATCTCAAATTAGCAAAAATGCCTGTTTTTCTTATGCTTTTTTTTCTACAAAATTGGAGAACAAGAGGGAAGAACAGGTTCTGCCTGGAGGCAGGGGGTGGGGGTGGGAAAAGGTGGCCCAAATAAGGTGTACACATGTGAGTAAATGTAAAAATGATAAAATAAAATAATACAACTAAAGCTAACTTGATTAAAAAAAAACAGAAATTATTCTTCCACCTCTGTTCGCAATGCTGCAGTGACTCCTAATTTCTTCCCAAGTTAAAAACCAATCTCTTTAGCATATATTATATACAGACATATAAATTGCTTTCTCCTTAATCTATTGTTGTAACTGTATTAGGTCCTATACTCTGTGTTTTACCTGCACCAGCTCCTTACTGTTCCTCAAATAAACCACCTATACTCCCTTTTAACTTTTGCTCTACTTGTGCCATCCCATGGCATGCTCTTCCCTCAGACATTTACTTGCCTAATTTGCCCACTTCCTTCTGTCACTCCTGGAATGTACTCTTTTCCATGAGATTAAATCTAACCACATTATTAAATACTTCAGGCTTTCATTCTTCTACGTTTATCATACCCCTCACATTGCTCTGCTTTTACTTTTCTCCCTACCAGACAACACCTGATAATATGCTTTTTCAAGTTTTTATTTCTTTCTGTCTTATTCCACAAGACTGTAGCCTACATTGCGGTAGAAAATTTTCTTCTTATGTGTTTGCTAATATATTTCAAGCAGCTAGAAAAGTGAATGACACAGGGAGAGATAGATAATATGAGTTAATGATTGAACAAATAGGATATTTCTAATTTAATTAATGCATTTGACTTGTCATTACATAAGGGAAAAAGATACATGGCTATTTTTACAAACTGCTCATGAGTGTGATCTGTGTTATACTGTTAAACATTTTTCCAGAATACTAAAGGAATTCTAACTTCAGTTTCATGTGAGAGCTTTACTTTTTTTAGACTTTATACTTTAAACAATTTGTTAGGGGATCATGGTTTTTAAAAAACCATAGAAAGGTTCAAGGTACTCAGAAGATGGCAAAGGACAAGGAGTTATCATCCATCATGTTGAACTTGAACTTCCCACTTGAAAAGGAAGTTAGAAAGGATTTGAGAAACATAATTACACATGATACAATTGAAATTTATTTATAAAATGATTACAGATAAAGACATAGCCATGATTTTATAGAAATTTGTTTTAGTACAAAACACTAATCTCTAAATAGCAATCAATAAAATCTTAAAATAACATTAGGATTAATTGTGTATTACTTTGTTCTTACTACTGTCAAGGGAAGATATAATGTATCCTTTGGAGGGAAGTCTAAACAGTCATTAAGGATGCTGAACAGTTTGGCCTGAGCATTATTATTTATCATTTTTGAGAGCCATGAAGGTATTTGGCACCAAGCAGGATAAAGAAACATCGTAACCAAAGGAATTTGTTTCCAACATAAGCCAGTAAAGAAAAACAAAAGTCCACAACATTGATATTTTTAAGTGCTGGAAGACTTCCAAACATTAAAAGCTTTGAAACATCAATTATTAAAATATGAGAAAGTAATTTCTTAAAAACAATTGATATTGTGACATTTAAGAAGCACAACAAAGCAGAGAAAGAAAATAAAAAAGATACTCTATAAAATGTCAGTACTGAGATTTCTAGCAGTGTGAATTTAGAGAACTATATTCTAGTAAAGAATATTAAATTTCAGTGGTGAGTAGAAATATCTGCATCTATGTATGCACACACACACACACACATACACACACATATATATATGTACATATATGCTGTGAATTTAAATGTATGTGAGTGTTGTGTGTGTGTAGAAAAACATGTGTTTAAATGTCTGTATTTTCAATTATATTCAAATTTATATGTTAGTAATTAAATGGAGAAACAAAAAATTTCCAGTATAGAGTTTGAATAGCTAAGGAAGAACTCTAGACTCATTTCAAAGAATATGTCTTTCACCCTAAAGTGACCATTAAGCTTGACAAACTAGAATTACATACACTATTGAAGATACTGAAACAGGTTTCCCATTCACAAGGACCACATGGCATGTTAAACATTGATATGAAGGGCTAAGAGTCTTCCGAGCCACAGGACTGTCATTGACTGCCAAGACACAGGACAGTTGCAGACCACAAACCAGCATTCCCTCCAATACCAGAGAGAAAAGTTGGAAAAACCAACCAGGTGAGCTATCTGCTTTCAGCTCTGAGAGCTATTCCACAGGCCAGTGTGTGGGAATATGACTCTCCCTAACCCTACAAGAAAACATTTGCTGAGCAGACTAGTTAAAGTCTCCCAGACTGGCCTGACAGGGGAGGGCTGGCATCACTCAGCCTACAGTCTCTATCCAAAGAGGTACAGAAATTGAGGAAGTTAGCCAGCTAGAGTTCAGCATCCAGATCTCTTTCCCAAAACAAGGAGGATGCCATGTAAGCTGGCTAGCTTGCTAGAGACCTTAGCCTAACCCTCAACTCAGCACCTTATGCATATTCAAAGAATACAGGAGCTTTTCATCCCTTATTCTTCAAATGAAACATTACACTGGAGGTCTGGAAAGAAAAGAGGAAAAAGAAAAAAAAAACTGATCATGGACAAACCACAACAGCAACAGAATTCCCTAAACAAGGAAAAGTACAGGTTCCAAAAACAGCAAAATGCTATCTAACCCACTAGCTATGCTCAGAGATCCCACAACTGACTCAAAACAGCTATGTTATGCACCTGCAGCTACCTTGTCTACTCTAGCACCTGCTGTAATCCAGAGATACCCCCACACCCCAAGTTATACCTCAGCAATGCAGGGCCCTGAGGGGGTATTTGAGTAAACACAAGAGAACTACAGACAAAAATCTGAGAGCCAGAGATTGGAGGGGAGCATCCAGTGTACTGATGGGGCATGGAAGACATCCACTCTTCCCCTCAACAAGAAAGAAATTTGGACTTTAAGAAATTTTTATTAAAATTTTAAGTTTATATTGCCAATTTTTTCTCCTTAATTTTTCATTTCCTTCCTACCCTTCTTTTTCTCCTCATTAGTAAACAAAGTAGTAGCAGAAAACTTCCCAAATCTCGAGAAAGAGCTGCCCATCCAGGTAGAGGAGTTAGGCCACCACACAGATGCTACCAAAATAGAACCTCTCTACAGCATATTATAGTTTAAGCAACAAATACAGAGAACAAAGAAAGAAAATTGAAAAGTACAAGGGAGACACATCAAATCACCTATACCTGCAAACCAATCTTAATAACAGCAAGTCTCAACAGAAATCTTAACAGCAAAAAGGTAATGGAATGAGGTATTTCAAGCACTGAAAGAAAATAATTCAAACCTGTATTACTCTACTCAGCAAAGCTATCATTCATAATTGAGGGAGAAATAAGGCCTTCCATGATAAACAGAAAGTAAAGCAATTTATCACTGCTAAACTAGCACCCCAGAAGATACTCAAAGGAATCTTATGCACAAAAGATGGAAATAAACCTTGCCATGAAAGTATGGAAACAATTAAATGTCATGAGATGAGTAGATAAGTAATTGTAGACTAGCAAAGAATCAAACACACACATACACATACACAACACACCTCCCCACACAAAAGCAACACAATGGCAGGAATTACCACATATTTTTAAATATTAACACCAAATGTTAATGGTCTCAACTCCTTCATCAAAAGTCATAGGTTGATGAGCTTGATTAAAAAGCAATTTACACATATTTGTACATGAAAGTAATGCTAGGAATCTCTCTGTATAGCTGTCCTTATCTCAACTAGCAAAAATGCTATATCTTTTTATCATTGCCTATTTATGCTCTTCAACGGAACTGGAAAAATGTACAGAACAGGTTCTGCCTGGAAGGAAGGGGGAGGGGAGGAAAGGGTGGGGGTGGGGGAAGAAGGGAGAAATGACCCAAACAATGTATACACATGTGAATAAATGAATAATAATAATAAAACAGCAAGTTACAATGATTTGTTGTCTACAAGAAATGTATCTCACTAATAAAAAAATATTGGCTTATGGTAAAAGGGTGGGTAAAGATTTTATAAGAAAATGGTCCCTCAAAACAAGCAAGAGTACCTATACTTATATCTGGTAAAGTAAACTTCCAACTAAAATTAATCAAAAGAGAAAAAGAAGGTCACTCCATACTAATAAAAGGAACAATACATCGAGGAAATAACAATTGTTAACTTTTATGTGCCCAATGTTGGTGCACCCAACTTCATTAAACATATACCATTGGACTTAAAAACACAGATGGACCTAGCACAACGATAGAGGTAAACTTTAATACCCCACTGCTACCAATAGATAGGTAATCCAGACAAAAAATTGACAAAGAAACCTCAGAATTAAATGACCAAATGGACTTAACAGAGATTTGCAGAGTATTTCCTCCACCAGCCAAACAATACACATTTTCCTGGTAGCCCAGGAAACTTTCTCTAAAATAGATCACATTTCAGGTCACAATGCAAGTCATAGCAAGTATCACAAAACTGAAATAATTTGCTGCATCTTCATTGGGATAAAACTAGAACTCAACTACATAAGAAACTATGACAAATATTCAAACACATGGAGACTGAATAACACATTGTTGAATGAGCAGTGGGTCATGGAAGAATGGGAGGGGGGGGATAAAACAGTTCCTGGAATCTAATGAAAATCAAAACACAGACTATCAGAAACTATAGATCAAAGTCAGTGCTAAGGGAAAAGATTATAGATATGAGTACCTACATTAAAAACAAAGAGATCTCAAATAAATGACCTAATGTCACATCTCAAGTTGCGAGAAAAACAAGAATAAGCTAAACCTAAAATTAGCAAAGGGAGGAAAATAATAAAAATAAGGGCCAACAGCAGTGAAATAGAGACCAAAAAACATATAGAAGAATAAGGAAACAAAATATTGGTTCTTAAAAAAAGACAAATATAATTGATAAACTCTTAGCCAATCTGACTACAAGGAGAATTTAAAAAAAAACAAATTTATAAAATTAGAGTTGAAAAAGAGAATATTATTTAAAAAAAACCAGAAATCCAGAGGACCCTTAGGGGATACTTCAAAAATGTATACTCAAATAAACTGGAAAACCCAGAAGAATTGGACAAGTTTCTAAATACATGTAGCTAACCAAAATTGAATCAAGAGAATATAAACCATGTTTTACAGAAGAAGTAATGCCAACACTCTTAAAACTTGTCCATGAAATAGAAAGGGAAGTAACACTACCAGACTCATTTTATGCATCAAATATTAAACTCATTCCAAAACAGAACAAGTACACAACAAAAGAAGATAATTGCAGTCAATTTTTTAACAAACACTGATGCAAAAATTCTCAGTAAAATACTGGCAAATTGAATTCAATAACGTATCAAAAAGATCATCCACCATGATTAAGTCAGTTTCATTCTAGGCATGCAGAGATGGTTCAGTATATGCAAGTAGATAAATATAGTACAGCATATAAACAGGAACAAGGTCAAATATAACAGGATCATCTTAATAGATGCAGAAAAAGCCTTTTACAAAATTCACCATCTTTTCATGATAAAAGCTCTGAACAAACCAGGAATAAAGGAATGTACATCAACAGAAAAATGTTGTGTATGATAGATAAACCTATACCATAGGAAACGGGGAAAAACTGAAACCATTTTCTGTAAACAAAGGAACTAGACAAGGGTATCCACTCTCAGGACTCTTATTAAACGTAGTTTTGGAATTTGTAGCCAGGACAATAAGACAGGAGAAAGAAAGGAATTCAAAAAGGGAAAGGAGAAGGTAAACTATCCCTATTTACAGATGATATGATCTTATACCTGAAAGATACTAAAAACCTCACCAAATAGCAGGATACAAAATCAATATACAAAAATCAGTACTTTTCTATAGACTAACAATGAACTGACTAAAAAAAAATTCAGGAAAATAATCCCATTGTCAATAGCCTTAAAAAATTACCAAGGAATAAATTTTAAAAAGGAAGTGAAAGACTGCTACAATGAAAAGTATAAATCAATGAGGAAAGAAATTGAAGAAGACATCAGAGGATGCAAAGATTTCCCATGCTCATGGATCAGAATTAATATCATGAAAATGGCTATACTACCAAATCTATATAATCAATTTATATGTTCAATGCAATTCCCATCAAAATTTGAATGACATATCTTCACAGAATAGAAAAATCAACCCAAAAGATCATATAGAAGTGCAAAAGACCTTGACTATCCAAACCAATCCAGAACAAAAAGAGCAATACTGAAGGTATCATATACTTGACTTCAAATTATACTACAGAGCCCTTGTAATAAAAACAGAGCACGTTACTGGCACAAAAAACAGACATGAAGATCATGAAACAGAATAGAAGGCCCAGACACAAACCCATGCAGCTGTTGCCATTTATTTTATTTTTAACAAAAGAGCCAAAACATGTATTGCAGAAAAGATAGCCTATGCAAAAAATGGTTGTGGGAAACTGGATATCCACCTGCAGAAGATTGAAACTATATCCCAGTCTCTCACTTTGTACTTGTATCAATTCAAAGTTGATCAGAGATCTTGCTGGAAGATATGAAACTGTGAAACTATTACAACAGAGAATACACTGAAACACATAAGTGCAGGTAATAACATCCTGAGTAGAACTCCAGTGGCTCAGCAATTAAGGGAAAAGATTGACAAATGGGACTCTGTCAAACTCAAACACTTCTGCATGGCTAAGCATGCAGTCACTAGACTGAAGAGACACCCTCTAGAATAGGAGAAAATCTTTGTCAACAGTACATCTGACAAGGAATTAATAACTTGAAAATGCAGGAGCTCAAAAACTAATCCCACAAATAATCAAAAATCCATTCAATAAATGAGCAAATGAACTAAACAGAAATTATAAAAAATAAAAAAGAGAGAAAATGGCCAATAAATACATGAAGAAATGTTCAACATCCTTGCTCATAAAGGACATGAAAATCAAAACAACATTGAGATTTCTCCTTACTCCAGTCAGAGTGAATGTCATCAAGACCACAAACAACAGCAAATGCTGGTGAGGATACAGTGAAAAAGGAACCATTACCCACTGTTATTGGGAATGTAAATTAATTTAACTACTAGAGAAAGCAGTATGGAAATTCCTAAAAAAGCTAAAGACAAACCTCCTATACAATCCAGAGATGTCACTGCTGCTTATTGGCATATATCTGAAGTAATGTAAGCTAGGATATAATAGAGCCACTTGCACACCCGTATTCAGCTCAGAAGGACAAATGTCATATATTTTCCCTCTTCTGTGGAAGTTAGACCTATAAGACAAAAATATGCATAAATACCTACATACATGTACATATATATATTGTGTTTGTGTGTAGAGCTAAAGAGAGAGCATGATTGTAATAGAAGGTCTGCCTGAGGGGTCTACAGGGAGACAAGAGAATAAAAGGGAATGATAGTTTATAATATTGAACTATAATGCATCTGCGTATGAAGATAATAGCACCAAATGCACTGCAAGGTGTTGAATCATTGAGAACAGAGCCATAGAAAAAGAGGAAGTAATAGAGGCAGTTAATCTGCTTAAAATACGTAGGTGAACTATCATGTGAAAACCACTTGAACAATCAATATACACCTTAAATATGACATACCAGAAGGTAGAACAAGTCCTGTCTGTGTATGGGTACAAGTGTGGGAGGGCGAGTAAATGGAGAGGGGTAGGGAGGATGAATATGGTGGATGTACTTTTTGTATGTGTATGAAAACAGAAAAATGAAACTTGTCGAAATTGTTCTAAGAAATGGGTTGTGGAATGAGGGAGAATGATGGAGGGGGTGAGTATAATTAAGGTAATATTGTAAGCACAGATGTAAATGTTACAATAAATGGCCCCTGTACAACTGTTATATGCTAATAAATAGAAAACAAATTTAAAAAGAAACTTAAATAATGTCTTTTTTCCTTAACTGCTATAACTTTTAATTTGGAATTTTCTTCTGGCTTTTTCCTATACTCCAAATATCTTACCATATAGCTTTTCCCTTTTGAAATTATAGTGTAGGAACACTATAATTCTGAAACAGAATTTAAAAGCTCATCCTGTATCAGTTCCTGCTTTTGTGTCTTAATTCTCAGACTGTCCACCTGTAGTATTCCTTTTTCCCCATGATCAACTATCTCATCACCCTGTTAAATTTTTCCATGGTACAAGCATCATTTATGTTCAGCTATTTATT
The DNA here is from genome assembly GCF_047511655.1 of Castor canadensis. Taxonomy (NCBI): domain Eukaryota; kingdom Metazoa; phylum Chordata; class Mammalia; order Rodentia; family Castoridae; genus Castor; species Castor canadensis. The sequence continues at coordinate 136,212,573 of NC_133389.1, read as the reverse complement.
CATTACTCTGGGCAATCCAATCACTCACTTGTTAACCTGCACTTTCAAGCAACTATTCAATAATTATTCAAGTTACTCTTCATATTGTGTCTGTCCATCAAGTGTTCTTCCATTTTGATTCTACTTCCACTTCCAAAAAGTGCAGATATATCTGTGCATATGAGGAGAAAATGAGTGTTCATTTACATGATTACTGCAAGTCCACCATGCAAGGTGTTATATTCTTAATCTTAATTATTCATCATTTGAAAATCATCTCAATTCATTCATTGAGAGTTGGATAAAAGAATGAGTTAAAAAATATGTGTATGTGTGTATTCTTCAAAATATTTCATAGCAATTCCTATGAAAATCCCAGCATATTTTAGATATTGGCAAGCTTATCCTAAAATTCATCTGAGAAACAAAAGAAATAATAAATACAAAATAGGAAAAAGAACATATTGGGAAGATTCACTGTCTCCAGATTTAAGACATTATATATTACATGTTAATAACAAAGAAATAGACACAGATCAATAAAAGAAAATAGAAAACTCAGAAAGAGACCAACTCAACTATACCAACTCTGATTTTTAATGAAGGCACAAATGTAATTCAATGAAGGAGGGCTATCGTTTTCAACAAATAGTCCTGAGGCAATTAGATTCTTGGAGGCAATTAGATTCTTGTAGGTAATATCAAATGTTTCATGCTTTATTCAGAAATTAACTTAAATTTACATAAACAACAAATGAAGCAACAGCTATGAACTTTCTATGTTTTATGAAAAAAACATAGAAAATCTTTAGGGCTCAGAGCTTGATAAAAAGTTCTTAGATATGATTTTCTATGTAGAAAATCCTAAAGAACAAACCAGTAACTCCTGGAACTAATAAATGCTATGACATGCTGCATGACAAAAGGTTAATATATAAAAAAATTCACTTTCCTATACATAATTAATTAGTGGAATTTGATAGTAAGAAGATATCACAGTTTATATTATATACCCACCATTTAAATACTAAGATAGAAGTTTAATTTATAATAATATTTCACACTGAACAAAACATTTATAGAGTCTTCATGAGAAAGCCTATAAAACTCTGGTGAAAGCTATCAAAAAGAATTAAATAAATTAAAGTCTTTACTTCCATTTCCTGGGTGGAAAGCAAGAAATGTTTTTTTCCATTTCTTCCTGCTTTATCCTGTGATATTAAATAAACATTTGCTAAAACTAAAAAAACAAACTCAAAAGAAAAAGAAATAAATGGAAAGATGCTTATATTCAGAAACAGGCATATTCAATATTTTTAAATGATAGTTTTTCCAATTAGACCTGTAGATTCACTGTAATCCCAAACATAATCCCAGTAAATTATTTTGTAGGTATCAACTAACTGATTCTAAAGTCTGCATGGAGAGGCAAAAGACCCAGAAATGCCAAATCAAAATTCAAGAAAAGAAAAAGTCTGGCAGACTGATACAACCTGGCTTCAAGAAAATTGTATAGCTATAGTAATTAAAATAATGCGGCATTGGCAAAAGAACAGAAATATATCAATGGGTCAGAACAGAGAACCCAGAAACAAAGCATTAAATTTTGCTAACTGACCTTTAACAATAAAACAAAGACAGTACAGTACAGCAGAGACAATCTTTTTAATATATGCAAAGGGAAAAATTCTCATACACATTTGTAAGAAATTTAATCTAGGCAGATATTATACTCATCACAAAAATTAACAGAAAATGGGTCACAGATAGAAGCATAAAGTACAAAACTACAAAACTCCTACTCAATACCACAGAATAAAACCTTGGATGTAAAGATAATGATTTAAATACAAGACCAAAAGTACAACCCAAGGTGTGTGGTGGGAGAATTGAGTAACTGGAATTCATTAACATTAAAATATTATCTCTGTTATATAATGTTAAAAGAATAATACAAGACACAACTGGGAAATTATTTGAAAATAACATGCATCTGGTAAAGGTCTATTATCCAAAATATTCAAAAAATTATAGATTACTATAAGAAAATACACAATCTACTTTTTTAACAATATTCCAGAGACCTGACAAGATGCCTCACAAAAGAAGGCATACAGATGGCTAGTAAATATATGAAATATTCAACATCATATGTCATCACAGAATAACAAATTGTAATGATAAATAATACTACACACATATTTGAACGGACATAATCCAAAACACTGACAACAGAGAATGATAGCAAGGATGTGGAGTAAAAGAAGTTCTCATTCTTTGCTTATGAGAACACAAAATGATACAGCCACTTTATCTGAAAGTTTGTCAATTTTTACAAAACTTATAGTGCATGGAATCCAACAATTATATTACTTAGTATTTATTCAAATAAATATATTTGAATAAATAATAAATAAAAATAAATAAATTATATTTCTAAACAAAACCTTGCACATGGATGCTTATAGTAACTTAATTCATAGTTATCATATTTATAATGGGGGAGGTAAAATAAAGGAGAATGATGAGGGAATAGTGAATTTAACTATAACATATTCTAAGAACTTTTGTAAATGTTACAATGTACCCCCAGTTAAACAATAACAAAAAAGGAAGTAATCAAGATGTACTCAGGTATATCCAAACATCTGCACTAAAGTTAAATGAGCTATAAAATCACGAAAAGACATGGAGGGAACTTAAATGCCTAAAACCAAGTGAAAGAAGTTAATGAAATAAGTTCGCATATTGTAGGATTCCATCAATATGACATTTTAGAAAAGGTCCAACTCTGGAGAGAATAAAAACATCAGTAGATGCTAGGGTTAGGCATTAAAAGAGGTTGAATACTCAGCACAGAGGATTTTTAGGAAAGAAATTATTCTATATGATACTTAATCATTATACATTTGTTAAAATCCATAGAATGTACAACACCAAGAGTAGACCTTAATATGAAAGACAGACTTTTTGTGATAATGGTGTATCAATGTAAATATATTGATTAATTAATCATAACAAAGACACCAGCATGGTGGAAGCTTTCTATAATGGTGGGATTTTTTGTTATTGTCTTTGATAGTGTGTATGTGCATTTTATCTGTATTTATGAGGTTTATACATCTCCCTGAACTTTCTACTCAATTTTGCTGTGAACTTAAAACTGCTCTAAAACATAAATTGTTATTTTTTTATTCATTTATTCATATGTGCATACATTGTTTGGGCCATTCTTCCTCCCTACCTGTCCCCTCCATCCACCCCCCTCACTTCCAGGCAGAATCTGTTCTACCCTTATCTCTAATTTTGTTGAAGAGAGAGTATAAACAATAATAAGAAACACAAAGTGTTGTTGCTAGTTGAGATAAGGATAGCTATACACAAATATTCCTAACATTGCTTTGGTATAAATGTGTTACATTCTAAGGTCATTCTTCTCTGTTGTTTTTTCTAGTTCCTGATCCCTTTCTCATATTGACTTCTTTTGCTAAAAAGTTTCTGTATCAGTTCCTCTACAGTGGGGGCATCAAATACTATCATGTTTTGTGTTTCTTACCTATCCCCATACCTCCGTGTGTGCTCTCCCCTTATCACGTGCTCCAAGTCCAATCATATTGCTGTATTTGCCCTAGATCTAAAGTCCACATATGAGGGAGAACATACGATTTTTGGTCTTCTGAGCCTGGCTAACCTTCCTCAGAATGATGTTCTCCAGTTCTATCCATTTACTTGCAAATGATAAGATTTCATTCTTCTTCATGGCTGAGTAAAAGCATTTTCTTAATCCATTTGTCAGTAGTGGGGCACCCTGGCTGTTTCCATAACTTGTTTTTTGTGAATAGTGCTTCAATAAACATTGTTGTGCAGGTGCATATGAAGTAACCTGAGTTGCATTCCTATGGGTACATCCCTAGGAGTAGGATTGCTGGATCATATGGCAGATCTATGTTCAGATTTTTAAGAAGCCTCCAAACTTTTAACCAGAGTGGTTGCACTAGTTTGCATTCCCACCAGCAGTATACAAGGATTACTTTTCTGCACATCCTTGCCAACACCTGTTTTTTGTTTTTAGTGGCGTTTTAATGATGGCTATTCTAACAGGGGTGAGTTGGAATCTTAGTGTGGTTTTCATTTGCATTTCCTTTATGGCCAGAGATAGTGAGAATTTTTTTCATGTGTTTTTTTGGCCATTTGAATTTCTTCTTCTAAGAAAGCTCTGTTTAGTTCAGTTGCCCACTTCTTTATTGGTTCATTAATTTGGAGAGAGTTTAGTGTTTTGAGTTCCTTGTATATTCTGGTTATCAGTCCTTTGTCTGATATATAGCTGGAAAATATTTTCTCCTACTCTGTGGATGGTATCTTCAGTTAGAGACCATTTCTTTTGTTGTGCAGAAGCTTTTTAATTTTATGAAGTCCCATTTATCCATCCTTTCTCTTAGCTGCTGAGCTGCTGGGGTTCTATTGAGGAAGTCCTTGCCTATACCTATTACTTCCAAAGTGTTTTCTGCTCTTTCCTGTACCAACTTTAGAGTTTGGGTTCTGATATTAAGGTCCTTGATCCATTTTGAGTTCATACTAGTACAAGGTGATAAACATGGATCTACTTTCAGTTTTTTGCAGATGGCTAACCACTTTTCCCAACAACATTTGTTGAAAAGGCTGTCTTTTCTCCATCGTATATTTTTAGCACCTTTGTCAAAAATGAGGTGGGCATAGTTGTGTGGATTCAGGTCCTCTATTCTGTTCCACTGGTCTTCATATCTGTTTTTGTGCCAGTACCATGCTGTTCTTATTACTATTGCTTTGTAATGTAGTTTGAAGTGAGGTATTGTGATACCTCCAGCATTGTTCTTTTTGCTGAGTATTGCTTTGGCTATTCATGGTCTCTTGTGTTTCCAAATGAACTTTAGGGTAGATTTTTCAATCTCTGTAATGAAAGTCATTGGGATTTTGATGGGAATTTCACTAAATATGTAGATTGCTTTTGGTAGTATAGGCATTTTCACTATGTTGATTCTACCAATCCATGAGCACAGGAGATCTTTCCACCTTCTGTAGTCTTCCTTGATCTCTTTCTTCAGGAGTTTGTAATTCTCCTCGTAGAGGTCATTTACGTCCTTTGTTAGATTTACTCATAGGTATTTGATTTTTTTTTTGAGGCTATTTTAAATGGAATTGTTTCCATATATTCCTTCTCAATTTACTGTTGTTGATGTATAGAAAAGCTAATGATTTCTGAAAGTTGATTTTTGTAGCCTGCCACATTGTTGTAGCTGTTTATGGTGTCTAGTAGTTTTTGGGTAGAGTTTTTGGGTCTTTAATGTATAGGATCATATCATCTGCAAATAAGGATATTTTGACAGTTTCTTTACAGATTTGTATTCCCTTATTTTTTTCTTCTTGCCTAATTGCTGTAGCAAGGAGTTCCAGTACTATGCTGAATAGGAGTAGAGAAAGTGGGCACCCTTGTCTTGTTCCTGGTTTTAGGGGAAATGGTTTCAGCTTTTCACCACTAAGTATGATGTTGACTGTAGGTTTGTCATATATAGCTTTTATAATGTTGACGTACTTTCCTTCTTTTCCTAGTTTTCTTAGAGCTTTTATCATGAAGTGTTAGATATTGTCGAAGGCTTTTTCTGCATCTATTGAGATGATCAAGTGGTTTTTGTCTTTGCTTCTTTTAATGCGCTGTGTTACATTTATAGATTTGCGTATGTTGAACCACCCCTGCATCTTTGGGAGGAAGTTGACTTGCATGATGAATGATATCTCTGATTTGTTGTTAAATTTGGTTTGCCATTATTTTATTGAGTATTTTTGCATTGATGTTCATTAAGGAGATTGGCCTATAGTTTCCCTTTTTGGAGGTGTCTTTGGTTTTGGGATGAGTGTAATACTGGCTTCATAAAATGAGTTAGGCAGTTTTCCTTCCTTTTCTGTTTTGTGGAACAGTTTAAGGAGGGTTGGTATTCGTTCTTCTTTAAAGGTCTGATAGAATTCAGCAGAGAATCCATCAGGTCCTCGACTTTTTTTGGGAGACTCTTGATTGCTACTTCAATTTCATTTTGTGTTATAGATCTGTTCAGGTGATTAATGTCCTCTTGGTTTAATTTTGGATGGTCATAGGAATCTAGAAAACTGTCCATTTCTTCAAGATTTTCAAATTTATTAGAATATAGGTTCTTAAAGTAATCTCTGATGATTTCCCAGATTTCCATAGTGTTTGTTTTTATCTCCCCTTTTGCATTTCTGATTTTACTGATTTGGGTATTTTCTTCTCCTCATTTTAATCAGGTTTGTCAGGTGTCTATCAATCTTTTTTTTTTTTTCAAAGAACCAACTTTTTGTTTTGTTGATTCTTTGTATTTTTTTTTCTTTTTATTTTATTGATTTTTTTGTTTAGATGACCTATGTATTGGTGATAGGAGGTATTAAAGTCTCCCACTACCCACTGTGTTGGAGTTTATATATGTTTTTAGATCCTTCAGAGTAGAGTATCCTAGGGTTGAACTTATTTTTATTCAGTGCCCAGAAAACCTGACTCCACGATTGTCTTGCTTTTAATGTTTCCATTGAGAAATCTGCTGTGATTTTCATGGGTTTACCTTTGTATGCTATTTGTTTTTTCTCTCTTACAGCTTTTAGTATTCTTTCTCTATTCTCTGTTCTTATTGTTTTAATAATAATATGTTGTGGGGTAGTTCTATTTTGGTCAAGTCTGTTTGGTGTCCTAGAGGCTTCCTGTACTTGAATGGGAATAGTTTTCTCTAGATTTGGGAAATTTTCTGTTATTATTTTGTTGAATATATTACAAATTCCTTCTGCTTGCACCTCTTCTCCTTCTTCAATACCCATGATTTTCAGGTTTGGTCTTTTGATGGAGTTGGTAATTTCTTGATATTCCTTTCACAGGTTTTGAGTTGTTTGAGCAATAGTTCTTCTATTTTTCCTTTAATTTCCATTTCATCTTCAAGTCCTGAGATTCTCTCTTCTGCTTGTTCTAGTCTGCTGGAGTGGCCTTGCATTGTGTTTTGTATTTCTGTTTCATTTTTTTCCCTGAAGTTTTCCATGTCATGGGTCATTTCCACCTTAATATTATCAATTTTCATCCTTAATTCTCTTATGTCTCTATTTATGGTGTTCTTTGTTTCACTTTGGTATTTATTGATATGGTAGTAAAGATGTATTGATATCGACAAAGATGGCTAAAGACACATGAGAGTAAAAAATATAAAATCCTAGATTGTACCAACAAATGTAAAATATTTAAAGAACCTTATTGGAGCAGTCAGAATAATTGGAGTAGAGACATAATAATATATTCATAAACATAATTATATCCATGATAAATTTCCTTAATGTGTAATGTGTGCTATGGCCCTATAATGAATGTCCTTGTTCTTGGTAGATACATGTTGAATTAACCATTAATGGATAAGTGATTATGATGTTTATAACTTACTATCAAAATGATTTAGCAAAAGGAGGGAGAATGTTAAGGAGGGTGGAGGGAGAAAGAGAGGAGAGAAAGAGAAGGAAGAAGACAGGGAGAGAGAGAAAAAGGACAAGGGAAAAGAAATATGACAAAATGGATGAATATAAGTAAAACTCTACAGATGTTCAATGAACTATTTTTGCAAACTTCATACCACTTTAATTTTTAAATACTATGCTTTTAAATAAAGACAATTTAGAAATATTTTCCATATGCATGGCAAGTCAACTAACCAAAATAAAACTAAGCACTTTTAAATGCTAATTATATTGACTGAGCTTTATAAAAGTATAAGGAAAGCCATGTGGAATTTCATATTCTTTGAAAAAGTAAATTAATTAGAAAGTGAAAATGTTAAAAGCACAGTTACATGAAAAAGTTATCATTAACTGATTACTTTTAATAGTTCTCTCTTAAATTACTTTATTACTTTATATGAGTAACATTTGCTTTTATGATGTATAAAACTGACTCAATAATTACACAGGAAGTCTTAATGTGACAAGGGCTATGTCATAAGATGGCTTAAAGAAGGTCCTTGAGAGGCTAAGCTCTAAGCTATTCTTTTGGCATCCCTAAATATCACAATACTGGATTCAGCTGATGTCTAGAAATGTAGAGTTCACTGAGAATGAAGTGCCCCATTCTTTGTTGGCAAACTTAGTTCATAAATTTAATTCTTGTACATTAACTTCTTAGTGGATCATTGTCACTTGAAACACATTACCAGAGTTCCCCATGCAAGAACAGAGAATGTCAGAAGTCAGCTTTACCACCTTTCATACTGCTTGATGGAAATGTGAAAACACATAGTCTACATGTTCAAATTTGTTATATTCTAAAGTTCTCTAAGATTTTTCATGCAAAGTTTTCCTATAGGAGAGAGTCAAGTGACACAGGAAGAAAAATGAGAGAGTTCATTTGCCAAAGTTGCAAAGGGAATGTACTGGGGACAGAACATCAGTGAGGGTGGAGTTTACTGCCACCTTTAAGTCCTATGTACCCAGGATGGATGGATCTCTATCTACCTGCCAGCCTTTTCTCAAAGTTTATGGAGAACTTGGGCTGCCACATGATTTCCTGCTGTCATTATTAATTCTCCACCTCAGACTTATGATGTTGCAAGAAGCTAACAATGCTCATGTGTCAAATTTTTTTTTGTCACTTGTGAAAGGATTTTTGTCTTTATAAATGTGACTATTTGTATATTATTCTTTAATAGTGTACTTAGGTCTCTTCCTACTCTCCTGTTTGCAGAACGTTGGAATCAATGTCTAGAGCATCTCAGAGAGTTCCTTTTGCAAGTAAAGTGAGTGAATAAATCTGAGTATGTTTCAGCACTCCAGCCTACACATCACAACACATACAAATGGCCAGGAGAGCAATACAACAACTAAGAGTTCTAACACTAGCACACACTCCACATCTATTGGCTTGTTTAATTCTGTCAGTGTCCCTTAAGATTTAAATCCTAGCCCATTTCTACATACAGAATAGAGTGAATGTGGTTCTGTGGCAGTAGGCGCATGAAGCTAAATAAAATTATTGAGACAATTATTTTGAAAAATCTTTTATGTATTTATGATTAAATGATTTCATGTGTATAATAGCTATCTCAATTAGAAACATTCTATTATCTGTGGAAAGACAGATACGTTTACTTTTTTATATATTTCCCATTAATGAATATGTATGCAGTCCACAAAATTAGCTAGCTAGCTCAGGTGTTTTAAAAATATACACACGTTTCTAATATGAGATAAGTTTGATTATTATGTTGGTGTATTAGTATATTATAAATGGATACTTTTTTATATTTGGGGCCTAAACCTCATTTACACTAAATTTCAAAAGATAATTTCAATTTATCAGAATACATTTTTCTTATTAAATAATTGATTAAAGATATTAATGCTTTAACAGAGGCAAGGGTGGGAATGAAATAGAGGAAATCAAGCCCAAAGACAAGCTTGCAGTTACGTATTACGAATAAAACTAGCATTCAATGTGAGGCTATACAAGATTGAATTATACAGCAATAACTGGCTAAGAGTAAATTTTAGGAGCTCATTCTACAAAAAGCAATTATTGAAGGCAATTAACATGTTGATTTTCTTGACCTGTATATGTGTATGTTTGTGTATGTGTAAAAACATTGTGTTCTACAGATTAAAATAAATTTTAAGGAATGAAAGTTTTATTGGGCATAAAAGTATTTGAGCAAAAGTTATTATTTTCCTTCAAAATTTTAACACCCTTGTTTTAAAAGAGTTTTTTAAAGTAACACAGAATAAAAATTTCACCAATCACCACAAAAGCTCATGTGAAAATTTTAATGAAACAAAATGAATAATGTGAAGATAATATTTAAACTACTGAAATATAATGATGATTATCATAGCCTTACCTGAAATGCATCTACAATTCTTTTATCTTTTCATTCTTTCTTTTTCTTTGTTACTTTAATCTTTGAACTAACAGAGTTCTTTCTAGCCAAGCATGTTTGAGAACCAAGTTGCTCATTTAGTTTTAACTATATATTCATAATAAGGCATCAAAAAATCATGTAAATAAAATGTAATATTCATTCATATTTAAGTACCTGTCCCCAAAACTCCAGCTTTTCATCAACAAACTTTGGCTTGATGTTTCTTCCAATATCAAATAAGAAACAGAAGAAATTTTTAAATCCTTAGAATGGTTCCACAGGTATATTAGGTGGTTTGTTTTACATCTTAAAAAGAAAATAATGTGTGATCTTAGGTCTGTCTATATGTGTCTGGTAGAAATTGAAAACTGTTAGTTGATACCTAACAGACATAAGCCCATATTAATAAATTTCAAATCAACTCTTTTGATCTACTAATGATCTATTTTCTGTGAGAAACAGGGTAGAATGCATGACTGTCACCAAATCTCTGAGCAACCAGCCAATTTTGGATGTGAGACAAATAATGTAAAGTGGATAGAAACACTGTGTCTCTAGGTACTGATAGCCTAACACCCACTTTATTTAAAGACAGATCAATTTTAAGCCTTTCATATTAAATTACACTGAATTATTATTTTGGTGGTATAATTCACAACTGTAGTAATACTCATAAAACTCACTATGTAGCACAGGCAATCCTCCTGCTTCAGCCTTCGAGTGCTGGAATTATAGGTATTTGCATAAACATTCCACACAACATAAATTCATTTCAAGAGGAAAAAGCCATATTGTGATAAATGCCATATTCAATTCAACCTTATTACTTTAGAATATGAATCATATCAAAATTGTGGATATATCAAGATAATTATCTATAAACATTTTACAGAGGAGAAGCTAGATATCCATGACAGTGGAGTGCAAAGCAAAGACAACTTTGCCTGAAAATCAGGGCAAATTCACTGAGAAATGTGAGGGGTATCCATACTGATATCCCATTTTGTAAATGAGACTCAGTGACAATCCTTGTGTACCTTCCCTTGTATCCAAAAGCAAACCAGAATTATTCAGTTCCTTTCATATCATCTCAAAAGACCTACACTTTGATATTAATATTTTCTGAGTCAAATTATTCAATTTTTTGAGTGTGCCATATTTTATATATTTGTCCAAATGTGCATAGCTGTTGTCAAGGAAAAAATTGTACTGAACAAAATTAAATAAACAAAATGGTTTTATTGCAGATCATTGCAGAAGGAGTGAGATGCCAGAGCTCATTCTGAACTCAACTCCACTTAAACAAAAGCCTTGAGAGTTTTCAAGAGCTGTGGTGAGGTATAGCTTTACATCTACAATATGTGTTTCCTTATTTACTTTACCCAAACTTTTGCTTACCTCCTTTATCTAAAGGAAAAGTAAAATTTTCCTTTTTGACAGAAGATGGTTTTATGATTTGGAGCAAGCTGAATGTAGAAATTAGATCCCAATGTCCCCAGAGAAACTGGGAGGAGATGGGGTCCTATCCACCTTGCTGTCTGGATGTCTCCAGTTGTTTGAGAAAGGAATTGCTGAGATTTAAACTGGAAAAAAGCATTCAAATATTTATATCTCAAAGGAGTAGAGAAATAATCTACAATAACAAGAGACCAGGAGCCTCAAGGCAGGAAGAAGAACCTCTAAAACTTGGTGTATAGAAATGCTAATGATTTTTCTATGTTGATTTTATATCATGCTACTTTGCTGTAGCTATTGATGATGTCTAGAAGCTTCTGAGTAGAGTTTTTTGGGTCTTTAAGGTACAGGATCATGTCATCTGCAAATAGGGATATTTTGACAGTTTCTTTACCTATTTGTATTCCTTTTATTCCTTCTTCTTGCCTAATTGCTCTGGCAAGGAATTCCAGCACTATGTTGAATAGCAGTGGAAATAGTGGGCCTCCATCTCTAGTTCCTGATTTTAGAGGGAATGGTTTCAGTTTTTCTCAGTAAAGTATAATGGTGGCCGTAGGTTTGTCATATATAGCTTTTATAATGTTGAATAATCTTTTTGATGTGTTGTTGAATTCGGTTTGCCATTATTTTGTTGAGGATTTTTGCATCAATGTTCATTAAGGAGATTGGCCTATAGTTCTCCTTTTTGGAGGTGTCTTTGCCTGGTTTTGGGATAAGTGTAATACTGGCTTCATAAAATGTGTTTGGCAGTTTTCCTTCCCTTTCTATTTCGTGGAACAGTTTAAGGAGGGTTGGTATCAGCTCTTCTTTAAAGGTCTGATAGAATTCAGCAGAGACTCCATCAGGTCCTGGACTTTTATTTTTGGGGAGACTCTTGATTGCTGCTTCAATTTCATTTTGTGTTATAGGTCTATTCAGGTGACTAATTTCCTCTTGGTTCAATTTTGGATGATCATATGTATCTAGAAATCTGCACATTTCTTTAAGATTTTCAAATTTATTTGAATATAGGTTCTCAAAGTAGTTTCTGATGATTTCCTGGACTTACATGGTGTTTGCTGTTACCTCCCCTTTTGCATTCCTGATTCTACTAATTTCAGTTTTTTCTCTACTCATTTTAGTCAGGTTTGCCAGGGGTCTATCGATCTTGTTTATTTTTTCAAAGAACCAACTTTTTGTTTCATTAATTCTTTTCCCCTTTTATTAGTATGGAATGTCCTTCTTTATCTCATTTGATCAATGTACATTTGAAGGCTACTTTGTCAGAAATAAGTATTGCTACTCTTGCTTGTTTTCAGGGGCCATTAGCGTGGTAAATCTTCTTCCAGCCTTTTATCCTTAGCCTATACTTATTTCTGTCAGTGACATGGGTCTCCTGTAAGCAACAAATTGTTGGATCTTCCTTTTCAATCCATTTCGTCAAGCGGTGAACAATGGGGGAATTAAGTCTGTTAACATTAAGCGTTAGTACTGATAGGTATGTGGTGATTCCTGTCATTTAGTTGTTTTAGTTGTTTGAAGGTTTGATTGTGTGTACCTAAGTTGAGGTTACTCTCTAGTTTCTTGATTTTTCTTTTCCTGTGGTTTGGTGCTGCCTGTCTTTTCATGGTTAAGTTGGGTTTCACTTTCTGTGTGCAGGATCCCTTGCAGAATCTTTTGTAGTGGTGGCTTTGTGGTCACATATTATTTTAGTTTCTGCTTATCATGGAAGACTTTTATTGCTCAATCTATTTTGAATGATAGTTGCTGGGTAGAGTATCCTAGGGTTGAAGTTATTTTCATTCAGTGCCCAGAAGATCTCACCCCAAGCTCTTCTTGCTTTTAATGTTTCTGTTGAAAAGTATGTTGTGGTTTTACCTTTGTATGTTAATTGTTTTTTCTCTTATAGCCTTCAGTATTCTTTCTCAGGTCTCTGTATTTGTTGTTTTAATGATAATATGCAGTGGGGTAGATCTATTTTGGTCTGGTCTGGTTGGTGTACTGGAGGCCTCTTGCATCTGTATGGGAATATCTTTCTCTAGATTTGGAAAATTTCCTGTTTATTTTGTTGAATATATTACACATTCCCTTTGCTTGCACCTCTTCTCCTTCTTCAATGCCCATGATTCTCAGGTTTAGTCTTTTGATGGAGTCGGTGAGTTCTTGCATTTTCTTTTTACAGGTCTTGAGTTTAATAAATAGTTCTTTGGTTTTTCCTTTAATTACCATTTCATCTTCAAGTTCTGAGATTCTGTCTTCGTTTGTTCTATTCTGCTGGATTGGCCTTTTGTTTTGTTTTGCAATTCTGTTTTCTTTCTTTTTTCTGAGGTTTTCCATATCCTGAGTCATTTCCTCTTTAATGTTGTCTATTTTTGTCCTGAGTTCATTTATCTCTTTATTAATCATGTCCTTTGTTTCACTTTGGTGTTTATACAGTGCTTCTATGGTTTCTTTTATTTCTTCTTGTGTATTTTCAAATTCTCTATTTTTGTTGCCTTGGAATTCCTGTACATTTTGGTTAACCATATCCAGTATCATCTCTATAAAATTCTCACTGATTACCTGTAGTATTTTTTTCTTTTATTCTTGTGGGCTTCATTGGGTTCTTTGGCATAGTTTATCTTCATTTTGTTGGAGTCTGGATCTGAGTATCTGTTTTCTTCATTTCCCTCTGGTTCCTGTACTAATTTTTTGCTGTGGGAAAACTGGTTTCCCTGTTTTTTCTGTCTTCCCGTCATTGCCCTTGGTGTTATTGTCCCTGTACTGTGTGCAATTAAGTACTTTCTAGCTTGTAATAATAACAATGTTGATATTTAGAATGGAAGGGTGAGAGGAGATGGAAAGCAAAGAAGTTAAAGAAAAAGGATAAAACAAATAAACAAGTAGAAAAAACAAAACAAAGAAACAAACAAAAAAGTTTCAAAGATATAAACGGAGAGATAGTGTACTATTCAACAGTAAGCTGAACAGGCATAAGAGAGACAGAGAGAGGATTGAAAAAATAATAAATAAATGAAAAAAAAATCTCCAAAGTTCAAATGCAATAAAGTTTCAGTCTTAATAATTTTGGTGTTAGTCCCTCAGCCTCCAATTCTGGACATGGTGTCTCAGAAGTAGTTCTGTCATTGTCTCATCAAAGGGGGAAAAATCCAAACCAAACCAAAACAAAACAACACAAAACAAAAAAAACCACCACAAGGTGTCCCAAGTTCAAATGTAATACATTTTCAGTAAGTTTTTCAGCATGCAGCTGTAGTTCAGTTGTTGTCTCATCAAAGGATGAAAGAAAAAAAGAAGAGTTTGGAGACTGTTTGTGAATGGCTACCTGAGGCAGTGGCTCACCTTTCTGCTGCTGACAGCCTGCTATTTCTGGAGGCTGTATTTATGCAGATCTCAGGAGTGAGCTTAACACTCACCTGGCCCCTCAGGCTTTGTTTACTTAGAGTTCTCCTTGGCGTGACCACCACTGCTACAAGCTTTCCCCTTTCCAAGCACACTGGGGGAGGTGACACTGAACCAGCTTTCTCAGGCTTGTGTGCTTATTTACCGTTCACTTGGGAAGTGGGTCTTCCCCCCTCTCCTGCAGAGTTTTCCTCCCACCACCACTTTTACAAGCTTTCCTGCTCCTGGTTGCTGGGCGTGTGCTGCTGCTCCTGCCTTCTTCAGCTGGATTGTTGTGAGGTATTTTCCTTCCCCCTCTCTTCGGCACTCAGGGCACCCTACTCTCTTTGCTATGTGTCTTTTTTGTTGTTATTGCTAATTATTCAGGTTTTTTTTCTTTTTTCCCTGGTGGGGGTCTGCGTCTTCCCAAGCCATCTCGCCGCTGCCATCTGATGGCAGCATGGGAGCCCTCCTGGTTTCTCCATTTAATGTGAAGTGGTGATGCTATGCGCAGGCTAGAGGTGTGGAGGAGTCAAAGTTTTGCCTCTTCTCTGTGTTTTTTCCTGTAATGTGTATCTCCAGTGTCTCTCCAAGATTTTACTTTATGAGGCACTCTTTCTGCTTCCACCCTCTAGCCACCATCTTGGAATCCTCTTGTTTGAATTCTTAATGAGGCTCTTCTTTCTTAAGAGCCAAACTCCTATCTTACTCCCTTTTCAACTTTTTCACCAGAATCTGTAGTCCTGCCCAAAGTATTTGCTGCAATACTTTTTGTGAAATATCATATTTCTTAATAATGCAACATGTTTTCAACTAAACTAGACAAGAATTAGATAAATTCCTTTGAAAGGTTTGTGCTCTTTCTAATTAAGTCCTGCTGCTATTGTATCCTGATATGTCAGCTACAACTTTTTTCTCAATTTTATATGCATTTCATTTAGATATGCTAAGATTATTTTAAATTTGAATAAATTTTTATAGATCTATAGCTTAAAACTAAAATATTAAAACTAAGAATTTCCTTTGGTTTATGGTAGATTCTAATATGAAAAGAAAATATGATGGTTTTGTTTTGGATCTTTGTTGTTGTTGCCTTAAATAATTTTCAGTTGGCTTATGCCTTTTCCTTTTCATAATGTTTTAAACTATAGTTCCTTGCAGAGTGTAGAATAATGGAAATAGCTGAAAAAATTAATGGTTTATATTCACATTCAAATGCCAATTCAATTCTGAGGGCTTAAAAAGATGTATCTGCTTCAAGAGATAAGGAATTAAATGATACCTTATGATATCTATTAAAACTATAATTTAAATTTAAAAACCCAAATCCTACAACCTCAAAAACTCTCTAAATAAAAAACTTAAAGTAGTAAATGCTGCATTTTAAAAACTCATAATATGCACAATATGAATATATAGTTTATATTTTCTGTGAGTTGCATTCTATTTTGATATTTCAATTATTTTTTTAAAAAATTTGCCATGAGATTATGAAGTAAAAACAAAACTGAATAAAAAGTCCCATTTTCAAATCAGATTAAAATAGAACCATGTTATTAATTGGAAGAAGACGTCCACATTACAATTTTCTGTCTTTCTCTGCACTCCTCAGTCCAAACCATAAAAGCTTTCAGAACATAAAGATTTCATAGCAGTGACGTGTACTATAGCTATGTTTGATGTGCTGTTAGCACAAGTAATAATTTGAATCAATAATAACTACAACAATTCAAAGAATAATATCTTAGATCCAGACACAAAAATCCTCTGCCCTGGCCTCCTTGGAAGGCCTTGTCTATTGCAAACATACAAAATCAAAGAATGTACAGATTTTTGCTTCAGATCTGATATTCAAAAATGTCACAACACTACTCAGAATTAGAAACTTCTTCCCTTGAAGCTAATGCCTTGCAGCTCAGTTTCCAGTGTAGTTTTTTTTTTTTTTTTTTTTTTTTTTCTTGAGACAGAGTCTTACTATACTCATGGCTGGTCTCAAAATCACTATGTTCCTGTCTTAATCTCCAGGGCTGGAATTACAGGCCTGCCTCATCCTACCCAGCCAGTGTTCTTTTTTCCATACCTCTTGTTCCATTACCTAGGAAATGAGGGTGATTGGGTTAAATTGCTGGGGAATTTCTGGATTGAGACTGTGCTGATGTTTAAACAGACAAACTTTAGGGATAGGGAGAGCAGTAACACAATTAGTGAAACTGAGTAAATGAGAAGAAAAATTAACATGTCAAATCCTTCTCAACAAGAATGCAATTTATTCCTCCTTAGCAAAACATTGTTTCTCAATAGTAGATACAACATATTAGTTTCATTTATTACTTCTAAGTATTGAAACATATGGTAAGTGGGCACCACTGATATTTTTATCCTAAACTCTGCACATTTCAAGAGTGACCCTAAATAGAGATGTATTTACATAAGTGTCATTGCATTATCTGATAAGTATATTTTTTGTACTGGCCTTTTCTTTCTTCCCATCTTTTAAATGCTGCTTTCCTGAGAAGAGTTTCTTATGTGATCAAGTCAAGTGAGAGTGTATCAAGGGGGAGAGAGTGATCAATCCTGACAAATGATAACCAAAAGATATAAAAAGTCATTAGATTGAGCAACATTAGGGTTTTTATTCTCATTTAAATGAAGTTGTAGTAAATTAAGAATTAGAGGGGTTTAAGAGAGAATGAATAAAAAGGCTAGATAATGGGAATTTGATTGAAGTTTACTTCAAAGGGGGACAAATAAATGGGACAGAAATAGTGAGGCTGGTTGCCAATGAAAAATGACCAGATAGAGCCAGAGAATTTGGAAGGAGAAAGAATGGATTACTATTGAGAAGCCCTAGTTACAGGTACACAATATATTTACAATGGAATAGAGAGTTATAGTCTATGGGTCCAGTTAAGAAAATGAGCTGGATAGATATTAAAGCTAGTAGGTAGATTGATGTCTACTATTTTTTTTATTACATCAGTGCAATAGGAAGTAAGGAAGTATGGTCTTGATCTAAGGGCAATAATAGTTGTACCAGCTCTCTAGATTTGTTGTGATGATTAAATAAATTAGTGCATATAACAAATAAAGAACACTGCCTGTCATAATGTTATCATCTTATTTATGTTAGCTACTATCATAGATTTTAATCCTTCCCTGTAAATACGTCTGCTATGAATTCCATCAATTCTTAAAATAGTACAAGATTTTGAAAGTGTGGTAAAAGAAATTTACAAACAAGATGTACTGCAAATGAGCTACCTCTGTATTTTTCTTTTTTCTTCTACTGTAACTCCACATTCTTGCCATTAGCATTGTGGCCTACATCATCTTCCATCTAATAACCACTTCTGTCCTTCCATTGTAGTCTTGTGTTCCTAAGTGCTGATACCACATTATTTCCTAAGTAAAAATCATGTAACCTCAAGTTTAAAACACCTGATGAAGTCATCTTAATTCAGGTCATAATACGCATGTGCATGGAAGCAATGCTAGGAATCTCTCTGAATAGCTATCCTTATCTCAAACCAGCAAAAATGCTATGTCTTTCTTATTATTGCTTATGTCTTCTCTTCAAGAAAATTGGAGAAGGCAGAACAGGTTCTGCCTGGAAGCGAGGCAGGTAGGGGGGAGAGGGAAGAGATAGGGGGCAAGGGGGACAGATGGCCCAAACAATGTATGCACATACGAATAAATGAGTAAATAAGTTAAAGAACCCACAAATATATTCAGGTACTTGAACACAACTGACTTTTTGAGACTTCTTATAGTTAATAGAAATGTGAAACAGACTTCATGCCTCTTTTAGCTTTCATTCATTTCTCAGAAAGTAAATAAATTTATTAGCCTACATCTTACTTCCATAAGTAAAATGACAATCATGCCACATTTAATCAAAAAGAATTGTATAAGGATCTTCTTGCCGATAGGGATGAAGTTACCAGTGTTTTTCCAACAGCAGGTGCTGCACTTATTCTCTGCTAGGGAGCCGTGTGTACAGTGGCTGTGACAGAAGCATCTTAGCAGGAGCCTGTAAGTTGAAAAGCCCTTGCAGGTGTGTAATCAGCATTTTGTTTTCATGCTTCACTATTTTTGGGGGAAGATTATCAACTGAGTGGATTTGTCATTAATCATGACTAATGCAGAGATGCCAACTCTCTGAATTTAATGTACACATGTTTTGTCACCTGAGATTTAATTTTAAATAAAATAAGAAATGAAGATACTTCAAGAACATTTGATATACTGTTTAAGAACTTTTGTAAATGCCACAATGTGCCCCTATCCACACAACAATAAAAAATAAAAAAGAACATTTTACTTTCTATTATTTTGTATATGATATTATTATCTTTTTGTATGAAACTAAATTGGAAGTAAGGGTCCTGTCTTAGTCAACTTTCCAACAAACACCTGAGATAATGAACTTACAAAAAAATGAAATAATAATGGATTGGACCCATTGCTTTGGGGCCTGTGGTGAGGAAGAACAACATGGTGATAGCACATGGCAGAACAAAACCATGGGGAAAAAAGAGAACGACAAGGGGCCAAAGTTCTGTAATACTCTTCAAAAACATTCCCAGAGTGACAGAAGGACCTTCCATTAGGCCCCACCTCTTAAGAATTCCACCACCTCCCAATATTGCCAAGCCTTTTCCACATGGGCTTTTGGGCAAAAGTTAAGATCCAAACTTTAGTACATCTTAGATATTTTAATAGCCTATTATCTGTAGACTGCAAATATTCTTATCTAACAGAATGGAGATAAAGAATATTGCCACCTACATGACTTAACGTGTTTGGAATGATTTTACTTTTGTAATAATATGCAAATATGCGTATACTGATAAATTTATATTCCTGGTTATTAGTAAAATTTTACCTTCTGCTTTCTAGCTAATCAAGAAAATCTCAGGTTTTGATTTCTTCCTTATGTTTAAATTTGGATTGGTTAAAATTCTTATATTTATCTTTTTATGACACTTCCAACTTAAAGTCTGCCCAGTGGAACTCCTCCTGTCACTTAAGGACAGTTAAGATCCATGTCATGCCTGAAATTGTGGCTTCCCATTGGAGAAAAGAGGCTAAGTGGGAATCTGAACACACTATTGACTGCTGCCCTGCTCCTTGTAACATTCCTGCTTAGGTCATCATTATAAAAGTGTGGGGGAGCTGAAGCCCCAGATTCCTTCAGATGTTACTCCCTGCAGATTCTACTTACACTTAATGAAAAATCTTAGAAAAGGGAGGTAGTGATAGTGCAAGTAAGATTCCCACAAATCCATACTCCCCAAATCAGAGATAAATGATCATATCTCAGTGTTTATTCATTTAATACATTCATATCTCTAATTATTTTGCTCTATGTGGAATCAACAGTATTAATTCTTGCTTCTTTGTCTGCCTTTAATGTGCTGAATATGCTATTTAACTTAGAATCAATAATTATCATGTACTTGTATTAACTTGAAACCATTTGGTTCTAAAGGAAAATTTCTTCTAACTAGTTTATATTTTTTGTCATATGATGAATGATCTAAATGTCATGAGAATGTCTCAGTTGTCTAAAGGAAAAAATTGATTATGCTAAAACTTAGTTTTCTCAGTGTTATATTAAACCTCTTGTATATTAGTCTATATCAAGATGATCTCAGATTTAGAACATCTGTAATGGGGATATTTCCATGAATAGAACTACATTAGTGATTATCTAGGCTTAGACAATGTAAGGCCTAGAGAACTGAGGTTCAGAGACAATGAATAACTTACAGCTGTGCTTTAACCACTCAGTAGCACATAACTTTTAAAATTCAAGATTCTACATTTTCATCTCTATTGTGCTGCTTTGCCCAAAGTAGTGACAAGTACAAATCAATAGCAGAGTGAAGTTTGAGAGGAACTAAAAAAAATAAGTAAAAATCTACATCAGAGTAGAAACATTTTGAAGATCATATTATTTTTTAAAAAGCAGAATACCATTTCATTCAGCTGTATATTCTATCTCACTTTATAAGAATTATAAGAATAAATGTAATTTGATTCATATAACTATTACTTAAATAGTTGATGAATATTTTATATACTAAGAGTTTTGTCAAGGTAGTTTTTAAAAACAAATTATCAGCACTTAAAGAAGGAGATAAAGAAGTGAAAAACATAGTGATAAATTACAACTTTTGTTTATAATGGAAAGTCAAATTCTAAATTTTGGTCTTATCTTCAAGCAATCTGATATTTTTCCAAACTCCCAGTTAGACATTTAGATGGCTACTGCAAGGACATGGAGGAGAAGTGACAGAACATGGTTAGACCACTGAAGCACATTTCCTTTAAATGGTCAACTTATTTTCATGATTCTTAAGTCCTTATTTTATTCATATATTGCAGTGGCATGCATAGGTATGTATTACTGATGAAGAATTGCCTTGTCACCTCCTCATAAAACATGTTCTAAACCAAAATAATGAATCAGAACTTTTGTTATATTAAGGAAATATATAAGCCACTGAAGTTCTACACAAGGATAATGGGTGTACTTAAATGAGTCTTAAATATTTGTTTTTCATCTGCATGAACACTGTAAAAATGAATTACTGATTTGAAAAGTAAGATTGGTTGTGTTTTACCAGCCATATTAATTCTACAATAAACTGAATATATACCTTGAAGTAGAGGAGAATGCTTTTAGTACAGAGTGGCTGATGAAGCCAGTTTTCAAGATAAGCATTTTACATATTGAAAAAGAGTATTTTAGTGGTAGAGTGCCTGCCTAGCAAGCATGAGTTCAAACATCAGTACCACCAAAAAATATAGTATTTTAAATAAAGATGAATTTTTTAAAAGTCATGTTTTTCTCTATAATACCCAATAATAAATCTTTTGCACACTGAGATTTGAGGACAAATGAGCAACGTTAAGAAGTAATTAAAAGAGGCTATCTACAGTGGCTCATACCTGTATCTCAGCTACTCAGAAGACAGTCTGAAAAATAAAGCAAAAAAGAGCTGGGAACATGGCTTAAGTGGTTGAGCATCTTCTTAGTAAGTGTAAAGCCCTGAGCTCAAATCCCTGACAAAAAAATGTAACAAAAGGAAAAGTACAATGCAAGGGTGCCTAAACAACTGTCAAAATTCATGTTGTGATTTTGTTGGGGGATATGTGTGTGTGTAATGTAGAGAATTGTGAAGCCTTTCTGCTTTAACTGCAGCCAAACTGCAGAAGTCTATTCTATTCTATTCTAGTCTAGTCAAATCTACTCTACTCTATTCTATTCCACTCTACTCTACTTTGTAGTTCATCTTTATAACTTCTCTGTGTCTCCCTTCTCTTTATCAGTACATATGTACAAATAAATGTGCAATGTTAATTGGGATGCTTCTAGAAAATGTAATAAACTTTACTTCTACAAAAATTATGAATATCACAATCAAGTATTATTATTATTAAAATTTAATGTTATCTTTAAGATAAAAGAAGACAGTTATATTTTAGATTTCTTTGGGTAGATCCAGTTTTCCATGTTATCATTTTTCTTCTGACTGAAGAAAGTTCTTTAATGTTGCTTGTTGTAGAATCAGATCTCCTAATGACAAATACTACCAGTACTAAGAAGAAAAAAGATAAAACAATATTTTATTTGATTATTTGATTATTTGTTTTGAAATATGGTCTCATACTTGTCTCAAACTCCCAATCTCAAGGGATTCTCCTACCTCAGCATCCTGAGTAACTGGGATTATAAGCATGATGTCTGGGTTTGATTTTGTAATAGTATTTTGAAAAATAAAAGACTATTAAATGTATAATCAATCTTGGCATCCTTGAAAGTACCATCACAGCAACATCTAGACAGGTATTTGGCTAAAAACTGTGCCAGCCATGTTGGCACCAAATTAACTACCACAATCCCTATTACATCCATCCTCTAATTTGTATTTATCTCATTTTACTCCTTTTGAAACCAAAGTCTTTAAGCTCATTTTATTTCTTTTTTTCTCTTCCTTATATTTGCATGACAGACACCACAAACTTCTTTAGTCTAACAAACGTATTAGACTTTGTGTCAAAATGCTGGGCACAGACAACATGGATCTACTTAATACATTAAGAGCAGTAGGTGACCCTGGATAGGGACACTGCTGCTCTTTTCTGCTGTAGTTTCCTTGAGTTACTGACTCAGACTTAAGGACACACAACTCATTCCCTGTTACACCATTTTAGAAATCTGTTCAATACTCACTGTCCATTTTTATGACCATCCTCCTTTACTTCCTGTTTGTCTGAATGGATCAGGAAACTTTTCTTATCATCTTCTAACACATCTTTTCTAGGCAGAGTTTAACAATCTGGCAATTTGCACTTTTATTAGTTTGTAAAAGAGAAATATGCAGTTTTCTTAATGATGATTTTAATATCTGTGGTTGGTTCATTCTGTGATTTTATTTACAAAATATGTCACCACTTACTATAATAAGTAGTCTCATTTAGTCCTTAGACGTCTATGCTTAAGCTCTCTTATCATTGCTCTACATAATTATTACCTCTTCTGAAAACTGTCTATCCTGTCATGACCTTGAGAAATGATTTTGGCTTGTACTTCAGAGACCAAGCCATCTATAAGTTAACATGTCCGTCTTTCTCTCCATGTCTCTATGGATATCTTACTGTTCTTTACATTGTCACACAAAAAACAGACTTTTGTCCTCTGAAACTAAGCCCTTGATATACAGAGAACATTTGTTGATTGCATAAATAGATTTTTCTGTTTTTAACACAATATTTCATATAAATTATTCATATTATATTCTTTCATAATTTTAATAAAATATTCCAATGTAAAAATCAGAAAATAAATTTTATCAGCTTGACTATTTTAAGTATATAGTTCAGTAGTATGAATACAGTTAGATCACGGTGAGATTATCACCACCATTCATCACCAGAACACATCTTGCAAAATTGATACTATAGCTACTAAATGTTAGGCCCCCATTCTCTCCTCCCGCTAATGCCTAGTAACCACAATTTTACTT
Organism: Castor canadensis; assembly: GCF_047511655.1. NCBI lineage: Eukaryota > Metazoa > Chordata > Mammalia > Rodentia > Castoridae > Castor > Castor canadensis. The sequence goes on along the minus strand of NC_133389.1, from coordinate 136,188,821 downwards.
TCTCCCTCTATTAATCTAACTTCTATAGGAAACTTTTATAAGTAGAATCACACCATATTTGTCTGTACTTTTTTCGTTTTGCTGTACTGGAGTTTGAACTCAGGGCTACACATTTGTGAGATAGGTACTGTACCACTTGAGCAAGCCCAAGTTCTTTTTTGCTTTGGAGATAGGGTCTGACTTCCTCGCACAGGCCATCCTGGATCAAGATCATCCTGCTTTAGGCTTTCTGCCATTATTGGAATGACAGACGTGCCCCACCATGTCCAGATTTTTTCAGTTGACATGAGTCAAGTCTTGCCCAGGCTGGCCTAGAACTGTAATCTGAATCTCAATCTCCCAAGCAGCTAGGCTTACAGTCATGAACCACTGGTGTCTTGCTGAAGTTCCATTTCTTGATATTCATAAAATATATTTTGTTAGTGGGAACATGGACTTAGTGCTTCATAACATTCTTTTAAATTTTAAAATATGTAATTAGCATACTGTACTTCTAATTTTATATCTTATTACAAAGAAGTAACTTAAACTTCTCTTTTTCAAAAAATATAATTCACTTAATGAGTATTTAAAACAAATTTGGACTCACAAAGTATTCCATTATGTTGCAACTTTTGTTGGGCAATTGTTAGAAACCCTAATGATTTTAGAGTATGTCAGCTGAAACATAGTAAAACTTCCTTTTTGTCTATTAAGGAATAAACCTAAGAATGAGGCAATAAATGCTGCACATTAAGTGTGGTATGGTGGCCATATGTTATGCTTCATAAATGTTATTTCAAAATTACATTTTCATAATATTATTAAGAGGTTTGTAAAACGTTGATAAACCTGTGGTCTGTTACCAATATGGTTTTTGTGAAACACTAGCTAAGAATATAGTATATTCTAAATATGGTAAATAAAAACTCATAGTTTTTTGTCAAATTAATAGTTTAATTTGAATAGTACATGTACATTCATTCCTTGTATAAAAGAATGTTATAATTATATTTGCATATTTTTATCATTTTTCTAAGAGAAAGTGATTGATGACTTTGCAGATAGCAGTTAAGAGCTAAGCTATAAAGTTTCCAAATAAGTTTAAATAACTTATGAAAAATAATGACAATAATGAGACAAGTTAAGAGACTTTTGGAAAACTACAAAATTATTAAAAATTCTTTATTCATATAGAACTAGAACTTCACTCTCATCTTCCAACCTTCTTAGATGAAAAATCAAACAACATGATAGCAAACAATGACCTACAGTTTAACCCTGATTATAGTTGAAAAGTGTGTTCTTAAATCTACCTAGAATCTCCCGCTAGACAACTGAATTTGATAGTAACCTTCAAACTGTGACCATGATGGGGCACAGTTCCTGCCATGTGTGGTTTGCCTTGCAGCAACAGATAGAAGCATCTCGTTCACCTTTGGTGTTTTTATTCTATACTTGTTTGTAGGCTCTTCCACTAATGACAGAAATTCAGTGTGTCTACTCTTACTTATTGTTTTCTAATTGCATTTTTACTTGGCATTAATAGCTAATTTATTGTAATTCAAATAAAGTTTAAACAACATACACATCTGGATCTTAGGGCATAATTTATTCTGTATGTTATTCATATTTTACTTTTTTTGAAATAAGAGAGGAGAGCATGAAGAAAAGAGAGGAGGAGAATAAAGGAAGAAAACATTTTCTATGTTTGTTGTGTTATGCTCAACTCTCCTAGAAAGAGATAACTTGCTAACAACTATCCCCAAGCTATATACCAGTTGATCATATAGTTCTCCCCAAAATGGGATTTATCTTCAGGAACCTCACTGTAGTACTTATAGGATAATTGCTCATGCATATCATGTTACTACCTGTCCTTTATCAGCAATATGCTACAACGCTAGAACATCTCTAAACTGAAAGACAGCCTATGTGGAAGGACAGCAAGGGAGAAGCAAAGAACCATATTATTTAATAGGGAGCTGCTATTTGTGTGAATTTTCAAACCCTAATATATGTAAGCAGAAGGCAAAATCACTATTATGTCTAGATTTTTAGGATTATAAGAAAAAAGTTCACCATGGGACATTAAAAAAACAACTGAATTAATTTTGTTTTTGTTTATATATAAAATACATTTGTGTACTCCAAGACTCAAGAATTACTCTCATTTTTCTTACAGAAAAGTTCTAGTCTTATCTCTTATACTTAGGCTTATCCATTTCAGGTTAATTTTGTATTTGATGCAAAGATCAAGGTTTACTATTTGCATATAAAGATTCTATTGTTTTATTCTCTTTGTCAAAAGCATCATCTCTCAATGCACCCAGTGCATTGGCTTTAAACAATCACTGAATAAGTAATCAAATGAGTGTATGTGGGTTAATAGTATGATGCTACCTTCATTGGGTTTATAGTCACTGATTGATTTCAATGTCTATCATTGAGCACATGCCATAATGTCTTCCTTAGTATAGTTTGAAAGCAAAGGTAGAAATTAGGTAAATATGTTCTTCAAAATCATTCTTAGTGTTTCACCATGGAGTTTGACATTAATTGCGAGTTTTTATAAATGCTTTTAATTATGTTCAAGAAGCTACCTGTTTACTAGTTTGTTTGATGTCACAAAAAGATACTGAGATTTGTTTGATGACTTAAAGTATGGTCTATGCTGGAGAACATTCATGTGCATTTGAGAAGAACCTGCATTGCTGCTGTTCAGTGGAGTGCTCTGTTAGCACCATTGGCACACAGAACAGGTCAGGACCTCTATCACTTTAGTAATATTTTGTCTGGATTGTCTATTCATTACTGAAAGTAGGAAAAATAATTCCAAACTAGTATTGTGGAACTTTCTATCTGTTCCATTTATTCTGTCAGTTCTTGCTGAATTTATCTCAGATCTTTGTTCTTTGGCATGCTTATATTTACAACTCTCAGTTTTCAATTCAGAGTGAAGTTTATTATGTTTACAATTTATAGTTATGAATACATTCACAAATTGATCTTTTTTGCTTACTTGAGACAGTATCTCTTTATATAGCTTGAAGTCCTGATCCTGCTGTCTCAGGCTCCCGAGTACAGGTGTATAGATATCCAAACTTTATTTAATTTATTTATGATTTTCATAGAATACATCTTTCTATACTTTTGCTTTAAACCAATTTATTTATTTAATTTTTGGTGCTACTGGTATGTGACCTCAGGGCCTTCTGTTTGCTAAGCAAGTGCTCTGCCACAGGAGTTAAGCTTCCAACACTTTTTGCATTTTTAGGCTATTTTTTAGGTAGGGTTTTGTGGGTTTTGCCCATGATTGGCCTGGACCACAATTCAACCAACTGCTGGGATCAAGATTATGTGCCACTATACTCAACGTATTTGTTGAAATGGTGTCTTGCTAACTTTTTACCTGAGCTGGATTGAAACTGCCATCCTCCCAGTCTCCACCTCCTGAGTAGCTGGGATTAAAGGCATGGGCACTTAATGGTCCCTTAGACTCTGTTCATTATTTTTCATTTTTTTCCTTTCCTTTCCTCAGACTGATTAATTTCAATTTGAAAAAATTATTTCTCCTGTGTGCTCAAATATGCTATTGAATCTCTAGTGTTTCTTTTTTTTCCTTTTCAACTAGTGGGTTTCCAGGGTGTGAATTTATATTTGGTTCCCTTTTATAATATGTCAATCTCTTTATTGATAATTCCTATGTGCTCCATATTATAATCCTGATGGTTTCTCATTCTTTGTGCATATTTAAGGCAGTTAATTTAAAATCTTTTATAGTAAGTCAAAATTCTATATTTCTTCAGCCATGTTTTTGTGATTTATTTTTTTCTTGTGAATGAGACAGGCATAGTTTCTTATTTCTATATGCTTTGTTTGTGTATGTTGAGAATTATACAATTTTCATATTGTAATGTGGTATTATTATTTGTTAATAGTAAGTCATCCATTGGTTAACTGGCTTTCCCCAAATATTTTTATGAGGATTATATTCCTTTTCATATATTCCATTGTATGCATTTTCCCTGTGACCTTATCTAGATTTTGTTGAGTACCTGGAAATCCAAAATAAAAATTTTTTTCAACAGGTGGTGCTTCAGCCTGATGGGATTGAAAGAGTAGCAGCCTCTATGCATACCTCTCAATGAACTGCCAGTCATATTAACACACCTAGCCTGATTTTGAAGGGCCAAATCCTTATTTCCTGCCATGGGACCAGGAAGATGTACCAGAAATGGATGCTAATTTCCCCACAGTAAAGTATTAGGAGGTCATTATGAAATGTAAAAATTCATTGACGTTAACTACCTCTTTTTTTTTAAACAGGCACTTTCTTGGACACTGAGTGTTGTACTAGTCTTCTGAAACAGTGCCATTTTTTATTCTTTTCTGGCTCATTCGTGGTATTAGTGGGGGCACTAATCCATGGCCTCCCCACAACATCATTGTGCAAAACTAACCACTGCATACATTTTGCAACCTTTTCATGCATTATTAGTAGTAGTATATTCAATTAACAATCTTTTTGAAATGTATGTAGGGTGAATAGTTTATCTACTCTATAGGGTATGGGCAAAATAGAAATAATATTTTTATATAACAGAATTTAGGATTAACCATTTAACCAGGACTTTGGAGCACCCACAATTATTAGGATTTATTTTTACTTTATTATGTGATTTATTACAGCACACCACTTGAAGCACATTTAACATAATGGTATTCAGCCATGTTACTCTACATCAAGATTACTAAGGTGTTTTCAGATTATAGTAACAGAGTTAAGTGAAAAAATCAACACTATCAGTATTATATTGTTGATGGAAGTATACAATAGGTTTATTGGATAATCAATAGGATTATTCAAAATTCTGTACAACAACAAGGAACTTACATTACTCCTTCTCAAATATTTCAGTTAGGAGGGACAGTATTAACTTACACAGCATAGGATGGCCTAGTTGTATTACTATGATTTCAGATATGATAGATAGGGAGACAGTCCTTTTGACTAGCATAGTATTACTGTTCAGATAATATATCATTCTTCATTAAAAAATAATTTTAGAGGAAGATATAATGCATCCTAATATTGGCTGTTTAAACTCTTCAATAATATTGGTTATTGGACTTTTAGAGGAACTATCCTATTTTTGAGGCATAATAAATAAAACTTGCAGATAACAAACACACCTGTTGATATTAAGATTATATATGCATAGTTATAAAACACAGATAACTACAGTTAATCCAACTATATTGTAAAATATTCCAAAAATAACTAATTATCATATTAATCTTTTAAAATTTATAAATCTATGTTACATTATAGGAAATCAATCAGTATCACAATAAAACTTTTTTCATTAACTTGGTAAGAATATTTTAGTTGTGTATTTAACGAAATCAAAGTTAGTTATTTATGCTACTTACCTATATGTTTATTATTCAATTATGATAAAAAAATCAAACAGTAGTCATACATATGTACACATGAATTTATAAAAGAATACTATTTTCCTCTCATACTCCCAATTTCAAAAATACTAGCATTAGCTATTCATTTAATTTATTATTAGAAATTTTGAGCAGCAGTATTGTTTTATGCTTCATGACCTTTAAAACTAATGTTATTTACATAAAATATACAAATTTCTAAACTTGACTTATGCTAGTAATATATCTTAAAACATATTCTATAGTTTTTCTCAGTGATCTTTTATTGTAGTCCTCAGAATATATAATAAAATAATCATTTGAGTTGACAAATGAAATTGTACTTGTAGTGCAGAGTAAAGTCTCAATGTTTTATCAGTCCACCAGATTAAAGATTAAACAAGGAAGTAATGAGTTATAGACTCATGTTAGACTTTGTTCTTATATTTTGAACTGAGACCCCCTCCAGAATTTATTCACAGGTGGCTCAATATGGGATACTGAGAGAAATAATTCTATTTTTTTTTCTCAGACTAAATACTGTCTGAGAAAAATTAAATGGTTTTTGTCCCAGCCTCCTTTGGTTATATAAATGTGAATGATCCACAAAGTTCATGTTCATTTGAAAATGTGGATCTTGCCAAGATAGTGCCAGTTTGAAGGATGAGTTATTGGGTAAGAAGCAAGTGTGTTTTCCTTGTTTTGACAGGAGTAGAACCTCCTAAACTCAGTGTTCTTCTTACACAAGCAATTCAGTGAATAGGCAAGTTTACATCTAAATCCTTCTATGTTCACCCTCTTCCTACCTCTCCTCTACAGGCTTTGAAGGCCTGGCGAACTATTCTATTAATACTCATTTATTCCCATCAGTAATGAGTCATTTGCCTCTGACCCAAGAATCTCATGTCTTTTGCCATTCTGTAAAAGTTATTCCTAGATTATTAGTATGGTAAAACCCCAGACTTTTCATAGTTATTGATAGTCTATAACCATGTATTTTCAATTTTAGCCTATGCTCACAAGGAGTGACTGTAAAATAAACCTTTTTTATCAACATAGCTTTAAAAGGCAGGACTAGGAACTGAGTGCACCTATATTAACATGACTATAATACATTTAATAACTTTTTACTCAAAAAGATATTGCTGTAAGACATGCAAAAATTTGCATTATATGAGGCAACAATTTTACAAAATAGTCTTATCAGGGATTCCAAGATGGCGGCTAGAGGGAGGAAGCAGAAAGCGACCCTCCTATAGTGAAATCTTGGAGAGACGCTGGAGACACACTTTGCAGGCATAATCACCGAGAAAAGGCATAACTTTGACTCCTCCACATCTCCAGCCGGCGCAGAGAATCTCCACTTCACGTTAAACGGAGAACCGAGGAGGCCCCCGGGCCGCCAGTGGCCGGCGCCCATACGGCTTGGGAAGACGCGGACCAGGTGAGCTTCGCGGTACCGCGGTAGCCCCACAGACAAGCCTGGGCCAGAGCAGCATAGCCCCCTGGACAGACTGACCTCCACCCGGGAAAAAAAAAAAGAGAAACTGAGTACTAAGCAATAAGAACAATTAAGACACGCTGGAAAGAGGGTGGGGTGCCCTGAGCGCTGAAGATTGGGGGAAGGGAACCCTTCCCGGGACTGTAAATAAACAAGCCGGGCGGGCCGGAGAGGCTCTGGCGGGAGCGGGGCGCGCCCAGCAACCAGGAGCGGGACGCTTGTGAGAGAAGGGAAGACCCACTTCCCACGTGAGCTGTAAATAAACACACAGGCCTGACAACGCGGGGCAGTGGCACCTTTCCCAGTGCTTGGAAAGGGGAAAGCCTGTGGCAGAGGCCCCGCACAGGAGAACTCTGAGCAAACAAAGCCTGTGGGACCAGGTGAGTGCTAGCTCACCCCAGAGATTTGCATAAATAACGCCGCCAGCTACAGGCTGAGAGCAGCAGGCAGGCAAGCCACAGTTGCAGATACCACTCTCAGAACTGCCTCCAGATGCTTTTTTTTCTTTTTCTCCCTACCTTTGATGAGAGAACAACCGAATTACACCTGCAAGCCGAAAAACTTACTGAAACTGTATTGCATTTGAACTGGGGACACTTGGTGGGTTTTTTTTTTGTTTTTTGTTTTTTGTTTTTTGTTTTTTTTTTCTTCTGTGGGTGGGTGAGTGTAGTTTTGTTCTACTTTATGCATCCCCTTTGATGAGACAACTACAGAACAACATCTGAGGCACCAACTCCAGGACTGGAGATTGAGACAGACATCCAAATTATTAAGACTGAAATTGCATTGCATATAAACTTGGAAGTTTTTTGGTTTTTTGGTTTTTTTTAATTTTCTATTTTCCATTTTATTTTAATTCATTTTTATAAATAGATATTACTTTCATATACTTATTTTTTATTTTTTTATCTTTGATTTTCAATCCTCTCTCTGTCTCTCTATTGTCTGTTCAGCTTACTGTCGATTAGTACACTAACACTCCCTGTTTATACTTTTGAAACTCTCTTGTCTGATACCTTGTTCTGCTTTCTCCCTCTTGTCTGTATATTTGTTTTCCCCTTTTCTTTAAATTCTTGCTTTCCATCTCAGCTCACTCTTCCATTCTCAATATTACCATTGTTATTATTACAAGCTAGAAAATACTTAATTACACACAGTACAGGGACAGTAACAACACCAAGGACAATGACAGGAAGACAGAAAAAACAAGGAAACCAGTTTCCCCACAGCAAAAAATTAGTACAGGAACCAGAGGGGAATGAAGAGAACAGAAACTCAGAGCCAGACCCCAACAAAATGAAGATAAACTATGCCAAAGGACCCAATGAAGCCTACAAGAATAATTTAAAAGAAGACATACTACAAGTACTCAATGAGAATTTTATAGAGATGATACTGGATAGGGTCAACCAAAATGTACAGGAGACACTCAAGAAATTCCAAGACAATAAAAATAGAGAATTTGAAAAAGCAAAAGAAGAAATAAAGGAAACCATAGAAGCACTGTATAAACACCAAAGTGAAAGAGAGAACACAATGAATAAATGGATAAATGAACTCAGGACAAAAATAGACAACAATAAAGAAGAAAACAGCCAGGATATGGAAAACCTCAGAAAAAAGAACGAAACAGAACTGCAAAACAAAACGGAAGGCCAATCCAGCAGAATAGAACAAACAGAAGACAGAATCTCAGAACTTGAAGATGAAATGGTAATTAAAGGAAAAACTGAAGAACTACTAATTAAACAACTCAAGACCTGTGAAAAGAAAATGCAAGAACTCACTGACTCCATCAAAAGACCAAACTTGAGAATCATGGGCATTGAAGAAGGAGAAGAGGTGCAAGCGAAGGGAATGCGTAATATATTCAACAAAATAATAACGGAAAATTTCCCAAATCTAGAGAAAGATATTCCCATACAAATGCAAGAGGCCTCCAGGACACCAAACAGACCAGATCAAAATAGAACTACTCCACGACATATCATCATTAAAACAACAAGTTCAGAAACTAAGGAAAGAATATTGAAGGCTGCAAGAGAGAAAAAACAAGTAACATACAAAGGTAAACCCATCAAAATCACAGCAGACTTCTCAACAGAAACATTAAAAGCAAGAAGAGCGTGGGGTGAGATCTTCCGGGCACTGAATGAAAATAACTTCAACCCCAGGATACTCTACCCAGCAAAGCTATCATTCAAAATAGATGGAGCAATAAAAGTCTTCCATGATAAGCAGAAACTAAAACAATATGTGACCACAAAGCCACCATTACAAAAGATTCTGCAAGGGATCCTGCACACAGAAAGTGACACCCAACTTAACCATGAAAAGGCAGGCAGCACCAAACCACAGGATAAGAAAAAGCAAGACAGTAGAGAGTAACATCAAGTTAGGTACACACAATCAAACCTTCAAACAACTAAGATAACTAAATGGCAGGAATCACCACATACCTATCAGTACTAACACTTAATGTTAATGGACTTAATTCACCCATCAAAAGACACCGTTTGACAAAATGGATTAAAAAGGAAGATCCAACAATTTGTTGCTTACAGGAGACTCATCTCACCGACAGAAATAAGCATATGCTTAGGATGAAAGGCTGGAAGAAGATTTACCAAGCTAATGGCCCCCGAAAACAAGCAGGAGTAGCAATACTTATCTCTGACAAAGTAGACTTCAAACTTACATTGATCAAACGAGATAAAGAAGGACATTCCATACTAATAAAAGGGGAAATAGACCAAAAGGAAATAATAATCATCAATCTGTATGCACCCAATGTCAACGCACCCAATTTCATCAAACATACCCTGAAAGACCTAAAAGCATATATAAACGCCAACACAGTGGTTGTGGGAGACTTTAACACTCCATTATCATCAATAGATAGGTCATCCAAACAAAAACTCAATAAAGAAATCCAAGATCTAAAATATGCAATAGATCAAGTGGACCTAGTAGATGTCTACAGAACATTTCATCCAACCTCTACACAATATACATTCTTCTCAGCAGCCCATGGAACCTTCTCCAAAATAGATCATATCCTAGGGCACAAAGCAAGCCTCAGCAAATATAAGAAAATAGAAATAATACCATGCATACTATCTGACCACAATGCAGTAAAAGTAGAACTCAACAACAAAAGTAAAGACAAAAAACATGCAAACAGCTGGAAACTAAATAAATCATTACTTAATGAAGAATGGATCATCGATGCAATAAAAAAGGAAATTAAAAAGTTCCTAGAAGTCAATGAAAATGAAAACACAACCTACCGGAACCTATGGGACACAGCTAAGGCAGTCTTGAGAGGAAAGTTTATAGCCATGAGTGCATATATTAAAAAGATTGAAAGATCCCAAATCAATGACCTAATGATACATCTCAAACTCCTAGAAAAACAAGAACAAGCAAACCCCAAAACAAATAGAAGGAGAGAAATAATAAAAATAAGAGCTGAAATCAATAAAATAGAAACCAAAAAAACCATACAAAGAATTAATGAAACAAAAAGTTGGTTCTTTGAAAAAATAAACAAGATCGATAGACCCCTGGCAAACCTGACTAAAATGAGGAGAGAAAAAACCCAAATTAGTAGAATCAGGAATGCAAAAGGGGAGATAACAACAAACACCATGGAAGTCCAGGAAATCATCAGAGACTACTTTGAGAACCTATATTCAAATAAATTTGAAAATCTAAAAGAAATGGACAGATTTCTAGATACATATGATCATCCAAAACTGAACCAAGAGGAAATTAATCACCTGAATAGACCTATAACACAAAATGAAATTGAAGCAGCAATCAAGAGTCTCCCCAAAAAGAAAAGTCCAGGACCTGATGGACTCTCTGCTGAATTCTATCAGACCTTTAAAGAAGAACTGATACCAACCCTCCTTAAACTGTTCCATGAAATAGAAAGGGAAGGAAAACTGCCAAACACATTTTATGAAGCCAGTATTACACTTATCCCCAAACCAGGCAAAGACACCTCCAAAAAGGAGAACTATAGGCCAATCTCCTTAATGAACATTGATGCAAAAATCCTCAACAAAATAATGGCAAATCGAATTCAGCAACACATCAAAAAGATTATTCACCACGACCAGGTAGGCTTCATCCCAGGGATGCAGGGGTGGTTCAACATATGAAAATCAATAAACGTAATAAACCACATTAACAGAAGCAAAGACAAAAACCACTTGATCATCTCAATAGATGCAGAAAAAGCCTTTGATAAGATCCAACATCATTTCATGATAAAAGCTCTAAGAAAACTAGGAATAGAAGGAAAGTTCCTCAACATTATAAAAGCTATATATGACAAACCTACAGCCAGCATTATACTTAACGGAGAAAAATTAAAACCATTCCCTCTAAAATCAGGAACCAGACAAGGATGCCCACTATCTCCACTCCTATTCAACATAGTACTGGAATTCCTAGCCAGAGCAATTAGGCAAGAAGAAGGAATAAAAGGAATACAAATAGGTAAAGAAACTGTCAAAATATCCCTATTTGCAGATGACATGATCCTGTACCTTAAAGACCCAAAAAACTCTACTCAGAAGCTTCTAGACATCATGAATAGCTATAGCAAAGTAGCAGGATATAAAATCAACATAGAAAAATCATTAGCATTTCTATACACTAACAATGAGCAAACGGAAAAAGAATGTATGAAAACAATTCCATTTACAATAGCCTCAAACAAAATCAAATACCTAGGTGTAAACCTAACAAAAGATGTGAAAGACCTCTACAAGGAAAACTATACACATCTGAAGAAAGAGACTGAGGAAGACTATAGAAAGTGGAGAGATCTCCCATGCTCATTGATTGGTAGAATCAACATAGTAAAAATGTCGATACTCCCCAAAGTAATCTACATGTTTAATGCAATTCCCATCAAAATTCCAATGACATTCATTAAAGAGATTGAAAAATCTACTGTGAAATTTATATGGAAACACAAGAGGCCACGAATAGCCAAGGCAATACTCAGTCAAAAGAACAATGCAGGAGGTATCACAATACCTGACTTCAAACTATATTACAAAGCAATAACAATAAAAACAGCATGGTACTGGCACAAAAACAGACATGAAGACCAGTGGAACAGAATAGAGGATCCAGATATGAAGCCACACAACTATGAGCAACTTATCTTTGACAAAGGAGCTAAAAATATACGATGGAGAAATAGCAGCCTCTTCAACAAAAACTGCTGGGAAAACTGGTTAGCAGTCTGCAAAAAACTGAAACTAGATCCATGTATATCACCCTATACCAAGATTAACTCAAAATGGATCAAGGATCTTAATATCAGACCCCAAACTCTTAAGTTGATACAAGAAAGAGTAGGAAATACTCTGGAGTTAGTAGGTATAGGTAAGAACTTTCTCAATGAAACCCCAGCAGCACAGCAACTAAGAGATAGCATAGATAAATGGGACCTCATAAAACTAAAAAGCTTCTGTTCATCAAAAGAAATGGTCTCTAAACTGAAGAGAACACCCACAGAGTGGGAGAAAATATTTGCCAATTATACATCAGACAAAGGACTGATAACCAGAATATACAGGGAACTTAAAAAACTAAATTCTCCCAAAACTAATGAACCAATAAAGAAATGGGCATGTGAACTAAACAGAACTTTCTCAAAAGAAGAAATTCAAATGGCCAGAAAACACATGAAAAAATGCTCACCATCTCTAGCAATAAAGGAAATGCAAATTAAAGCCACACTAAGATTCCACCTCACCCCTGTTAGAATAGCCATCATCAGCAACACCACCAACAACAGGTGTTGGCGAGGATGTGGGGAAAAAGGAACCCTCTTACACTGTTGGTGGGAATGTAAACTAGTACAACCACTCTGGAAAAAAATTTGGAGGCTACTTAAAAAGCTGGACATCGATCTACCATTTGATCCAGCAATACCACTCTTGGGGATATACCCAAAAGACTGTTACTCCAGAGGCACTTGCACATCCATGTTTATTGCAGCACTATTCACAATAGCCAAGTTATGGAAACAGCCAAGATGCCCCACCACTGACGAATGGATTAAGAAAATGTGGTATCTATACACAATGGAATTTTATGCAGCCATGAAGAAGAACGAAATGTTATCATTCGCTGGTAAATGGATGGAATTGGAGAACATCATTCTGAGTGAGGTTAGCCTGGCTCAAAAGACCAAAAATCATATGTTCTCCCTCATATGTGGACATTAGATCAAGGGCAAACACAACAAGGGGATTGGACTATGAGCACATGATAAAAGCGAGAGCACACAAGGGAGGGGTGAGGATAGGTAAGACACCTAAAAAACTAGCTAGCATTCGTTGCCCTTAATGCAGAGAAACTAAAAGCAGATACCTTAAAGCAACTGAGGCCAATAGGAAAAGGGGACCAGGAACTAGAGAAAAGGTTAGATCAAAAAGAATTAACCTAGAAGGTAACACCCACGCACAGGAAATCAATGTGAGTCAATGCCCTGTATAGCTATCCTTATCTCAACCAGCAAAACCCCTTGTTCCTTCCTATTATTGCTTATACTCTCTCTACAACAAAATTAGAGATAAGGGCAAAATAGTTTCTGCTGGGTATTGAGGGGGGGAGCGGGATGGGGTGGAGTGGGTGGTAAGGGAGGGGGTGGGGGCAGGGGGGAGAAATGAACCAAGCCTTGTATGCACATATGAATAATAAAAGAAAAATGAAAAAAAAAATAAAATAAATTGCAATGGAAAAATAAATAAATAAAAAAATAAAACGCACATCAGAGTGGAAGTTGCAAAAAAAAATAAAATAAAAAAAACCCAGCTAATTGTTGCAAGAAATTTTTTTGTTTTGTTTTGTATTTTTTAACACAGGATCTTGTCATGTAGCCAAGAAAGGCATGGAACTTGCTATGTAGCTCAAGAGTAGAGTAGCTTCCTCTTCACAATCCTCCTGCCTCAATTTCACATGTGCTTGGATTTCAGGTGTGCACTACCACACCTTGCTCCAGCAGATATTTTTACACAGATTTCATGTACAAAGACAGTTTTATTTTTTCTTTTGCAACCTGGATGTCTTTAATTTCTTTTCATTGCTTTTGAAACCATTTTGGAATTCAGAGCTATTTGAAATAAAAGGTTTTTTTCCCCAGAAATTTGGGGGCCTTCCTTAATGCATCCTTCTCTTGAAAACTTTCCTTCTCAACTTCTAGCCACTTTGGCAGCCCTAAATTCTATCCTTTGATACCTCAAGCCAAGAAAGTATTTCGTGCTTGAGTTTCAGTAGTTCTGTTGCTGTGGGCTAAAGAGGAGTGGGAGAGAAAAAGCTATTGAAAGTGGGTCTTGTCAGTTCTATTCCCTTCTTTCAAAACTTGAAAGAATTCCTTGCACTTTTTACCAGCTTTTGGTCACTCTCCAATGCCTTCATTTAAAAAATTTTTACATTTTATTTAGAATTTGTAATTGTTACATGCAGGAGGGAGTCAGAAGGCAATTCTCTGTGATGTTCTTAAACACTTTATGATAACTTTTATCCCAGAAAATCTTTACAAGGTCTCTTGAATAGAACACAATCTTGAAATACGGAGATAGATACTCTATTGTGTGGTGAATAATAAAATTCTTTATCACCGAGTCTTCTCTCTTCTGCTAGTATCTATGAAACCATGCAGGTTAACTTGTCTTACAAGTCAAATAGAGCTTAGACCTTCCACAGCCCTTCACAGAGGGCCAGTGCTATATCTGTTACTCTATTATTACCAAAATCTGAACCACTTTCACTTTTATATACTGAATATGACATTCCATTCCATGATGTATGATACATACATATATTTTACTCAATTATTTCCATATTGATGGAAATTATATTTGAGTTCCTTTTTTTTCCTTCACTTTCTCCCTGCCATTAAATTCCATTCTGTTCTGGTACTTTTTTTTTTTTCCAGTTGTATAGTTTATGAGGAGTATGATGACTGTTCTTATTCTAATTCTGTGTAATTTTTGACTATGTTTATTATCTTTTACCATAAAAGCTTTTAATGGTTACATAGTCAATTAATTACCTATCCATGCTGGTTAATTAGTGAATTTTTTTAGCTCCAAAATTCTAAATGCTAGAGCTGAGACATTTGCAAACCATGTTTCTCTTTTTCAGCTCACTGTCATTTTGCTGAACTCAAGGCATAAGTTTGCAAGATCCCTAGGGTCCCAGGTTTTGAAAACCCTAACTTATTCTCTCTGCTCTTTGGTAGAGTCTTTGGGGTTTTCTATAGAGCATCGTAACATCTGTCAATAGTGACAATTTGACTTCTTCCTTTCTAATTTGTCCTTTATTTCTCTCTTGCTCAACTACTCTGGCTAGTACTTCTAGAACTATATTATTAAAACTTACAAAAGTGGGCATCCTTGTCTTGTTCCAGATCTTAGAGAAAAAGCTTATAGCTTTTTCCCATTCAGTATAATGTTAGCTGTTGCTTATTATAAATAGCTTTTATTATATTGATATATATTCATTCCATATCTAATTTGTTCAGTGTTATTATCATGAAGATTGATGTTGAATTTTGTCAAGCATCTTTTGTGTATGTACTGAGATGACCATATAGCTTTTGCCATTCATTGTGTTGGTTCGGTCTATCACATTTATTGGTTTATGTATGTTCAACCATCCTTTCATCATCATCCCTGGAATGAATCCAACTTGCTCAAGATGATAAGTCTTTTCAATGTGCTGCTGAATTCAGTTTGCTAGTTGAGGATTTTGCATATATGTTCATAAAAGATACTGATCTGTAGTTTTCTACTTATTTTCCTCCTCCTCCTCCTTCTTCTCCTCATCTTCCTTCTTTTCTTCTTCCATGTCCTTATAAAAAAAAAATAGTCTTATCATATTTGACTTCTTCTCAGGGTTTTGGTTAGCCTAACAGAACAAAATGTTTGCTTACTAGGTAACTAATAATCCAGATTTGCTTCAACTTTCTAAACTTCTGGTATCCACCAGTCTAAAACATATTATAAAATTTGACCAATTGAGTTTACATTTACTACATGGAAATATTTACATTAAGCCACTGTGGCACAGTTCCAAATTCTCCATCAATTTTTCTCCAAATACTCATACAACTATGCGAAGGTTGATATGCTTCTCTCATGCAGAGCTAATGAGTATGACTCGTACTCATCAGGTTAATAAAACATGTGTCTGTTTAGGAGGGGTGTCAACAGCACACACTCATTACTTTCAGGTATCTATTATCTGACTGTACTTAAAAACTATTCACTTTTTAAAATCTTTCACATTTTCTTTGTGTATTTCATTAAAATATTCAGTAATCATATTTTAATTTCTTGAAATATTACCACATGGATTTAAATAAATCTGAATTATTCCCAGTGTGTTACATGCAAATTCACATTGTATACATTAACTGCTATCTAAATAGCATGATCAAACTGATGAATTGCTAAGACAAAACAATGAAGGAACTGTGTGAAATTCATATTTGATATATATGTGTGTATATGCAAATAATGAATTAATACATTATTAATACATTAATTCATTATAATGAATGAATTTATAAAGAAAATATACTTTTCTTTAAACTAATATTAAACATTTATAAAGTTTATAAATGATTGAATACACTACTTCTGGAAAAATTATTGGATAAGAGTTTATTTCATGTATTTCAATTATAATATAATCATTTCTAAAATTTAAGAAAAATGTGTTTTCAGGATTCTGACTCTCACTTCATCTTTAGCAATAAGAAACAGTAACAGCCAACACTGAAGAACTACATCATTTTAATAGTATCTCTTTAACTCTATTTTTTGAATTATCAAGTCTTCATTTTCTCAAAGTGTCATACTGCATAAAATCTACCTATTGATTTATCTTTTTGTAAAAACTCCTGGTGGCAGAAGGATGGTTTCATTATTTTACCAATATGCAAACAAATGCAAAATTTCTGTATTTAAATTCTGCCCACCTAAGTTTTTCTATATAATAGCTAAGCTTGTTTTAACAGAAATAATGTGATTATTGCTTTCTTCTAAGTATTTTGAGCTTTCCTTGCAGACTGCAACAGAAAATGATTAATACAGAAAAACTGCATATATGTTTGGAAAGTTACTCAGTAACTTTCAATAGGAAATATATCTGCTACCTTTCTATGTAGAAATTTTAAAGAAACATGAAATAATGTAAACAGATTTGAAATGTGTTGATTTTCACTTTTAGTATATGCTTAATAATTTCATATAAAGATTTTTAACAAAATGAAATTAAAAGTGTAAAAAGTTCTTCAATTATCTTCTTTCTACATGGAAAACAGTATCAATTTCATCATCTGAGGTCTCAAGCTTATTGAGTAATAAACATGTGGCAAGAAATGAAATTCCACTTAGCTTCAGTGCCAAAGAAAAGAAGCAAAATAAAAATGAAATGTAAATTATCTGTCAGCATTGCCAATTGGATATTGGGATTTTAAATAGGACTTTGTTAATATAAATATCTATATAGAAATATCCTGTTTTAGGAAAAATGGTAAATATTTCCATCCTGTTTTATGTACTTCAAATAACTATTTCAAATTTTGAATCGTATACCGGTAATTAATGTTAATAGGTTCAGGCAATCTGGAGAGAAGCAAGCCCAATAATCTATTAAAACAAGAGTACTTACAGATTGGTAGCCATAGATATAGTTTAATATACCTGATTAGATAAAAAATATGTGGGAATGACACAAAGCAATGCAAATGGAAAGACTAGTCAGAGTCAGAGTTAGTAAAGTTACACGGAATTGCACAAATGGCCCTTTCTAAGTATTTGGATCAAGAAAGTGCGTAGGGAAGTAACATAAGTTTGAAAGGTCAGGCGGGTAGTTGCTTCCCATGTAAGCAGGCTAGATAGAAGTGCAGAAGGAAACAGGTGTAAAAATTACAGTGAAACTTAGAGTTTATAGTTGTGTCTGGGAACAGAAGAACTTGATTAAATTGGGGGATTTAGCATTCTTTCTATGCTCAAGGACTGCAATTATGCTCAAATGCACTAAGCATACTCTACATATACGTAATGTTTATGGATCTCTATAAGCATATACATACACTTATCCTCTCTGGAGATCTACACATGAACAATGTGAATCAAGAAACCAAGAAAAAGGGGCCGGGTGATGATAAATTCTTCCCAAAGATGCAGATGATAGTCATAAGAAGAGCAGAAAGAATGATTCTTGAAACTAGGTTGTGTCTTGAAGCATGTAAATTATTGTATGTATTCTACAATCATTGTTAGAGTATTAATGAGCAAGTGTATGTCCAGATAGTGCTACAAAGTAGAAGCTGGGTATTTGTTAATCTATTGGCTGTTCATAGTGGTTTACTGATGTGCACCTAGAATGCAAGCTATAATTTTTAGATGTTTAAATGTTTTTGACAAAATATAAGTAATGTAAATATATCTAAGATTTGTTCAGAATTCTAAGGTAAGCTCAGCACAAGTACCTTCTGTCATTTATCATCTCAAAGAATAGGGGCCTTATCTACAGGGTAGCTGAAAGAATGTGAACTGAATGAAAATCCTAAGTTGTTGACCAGGAGGAAAGGAGGTCATAGGTGGTAAACTGAACCTAAATGCAGAACTGTGAGGTCAGAAAAAATTACACTAAAAATAAATCAAGAAAAGAGAAGCTTCAGACAGGAGTGATTCAGGATGAACTGTGTGAAGAAGGTTAAGCTAGTGGTTTTATGAATAAGCACAAGGAAAATGTCAGAGGACCATTTTTAGATTTGTCAGCCACATGATGTAGGAGTGTGCTGGATAGATCAAAGGATTATGAGAAACTGGTCAGAATGTAGAGCAGAACGTCAAGCTTTATTTACACATAATTGTAACATCGTTAAATTATCCATTCCTGCAGGACAGGTTAGAAAATGTCATAGATTTGACATTTCTGGTAATTAAAGTACTACAAAATTAAACTCATTTTAAATTTGAAAATGTCACATATATACATACGTGAATATAATTACCGTGTACTTATTTCAATAACTGCGTGCAAAATACTATCGGAATTGTGTCTTTCAATACTCCAAATTTCAAAGAACCATTATCACTTCAGCACAAAAAGGGGGAAACTAACCATTAGAAGCAGTTAAAACACCTTGTAAAAATCAAAGAGCTAAAAAGGATTCTATTCCAAGATGATCAGTCTCAGCCCCCAACTTATATATAGGACTATAGTTTTATGATAAACTTCTATTTGTATTTTTATCTATATTTTCTTGGACAGAAAAAGCTAAATCTGGAGAAGTAATAATCACAATGAGACGTAACCTTTTTGTTTCAGCCAATGAAATATTTGTTCTCATAAGAAATGTCAATCTCTTTAATGAATGTCATTGGAATTTTGATGGGACTTGCATTAAACATGTAGATTACTTTTGGGAGTATCGACATTTTTACTATGTTGATTCTACCAATCCATGAGCAATGGGAGATTTCTCCACTTTCTATAGTGTTCCTCAATCTCTTTCTTCAGAAGTGTATAGTTTTCCTTGTAGAGGTCTTTCACATCTTTTGTTAGGTTTACACCTAGGTATTTGATTTTTTTTGAGGCTATTGTAAATGCAATTGTTTACTCCAGAGGCACCTGCACACCCATGTTTATTGCAGCACTATTCACAACAGCCAAGTTGTGGAAACAGCCAAGTTGCCCCACCATTGACGAATGGATTAAGAAAATGTGGTATCTATACACAATGGAATTTTATGCAGCCATGAAGAAGAACGAAATGTTATCATTCGCTGGTAAATGGATGGAATTGGAGAACATCATTCTGAGTGAGGTTAGCCTGGCCCAAAAGACCAAAAATCCTATGTTCTCCCTCATATGTGGACATTAGATCAAGGGCAAACACAAGGGGATTGGACTATGAGCACATGATAAAAGCGAGAGCACACAAGGGAGGGGTGAGGATAGGTAAGACACCTAAAAAACTAGCTAGCATTTGTTGCCCTTAATGCAGAGAAACTAAAGCAGATACCTTAAAAGCAACTGAGGACAATAGGAAAAGGGGAACAGGTACTAGAGAAAAGGTGAGATCAAAAAGAATTAACCTAGAAGGTAACACACACACACAGAAAATCAATGTGAGTCAATGCCCTGTTATAGCTATCCTTATCTCAACCAGCAAAACCCCTTGTTCCTTCCTATTATTGCTTATACTCTCTCTACAACAAAATTAGAGATAAGGGCAAAATAGTTTCTGCTGGGTATTGAGGGGGTAGGGGGAGAGGGAGGGGGGTGGAGTGGGTGGTAAGGGAGGGGGTGGGGGCAGGGGGGAGAAATGACCCAAGCCTTGTATGCACATATGAATAATAAAAGAAAAAAAAAAGAAATGTCAGAGAGTGGAGGTCACCTTAAATTACTTGACAGTGGAGAGAACAAAAAATTATCATTTAAAGTAATTTCATGCATTATCTGTATTTTTTCTGAAACACTGGATGAGCCAAGTTCATATTACTGCTATACAAAAGAAGTAAAACTTCTATATGGTCAGTATGAAACTCTACCAAGAAAATGACGAAAATACGTTTTTGGGTTCAGAGAAATGCTCAAGTTCATTAATTTAGCATTAAAAATTCTGAACTTCTGAACTCTCTAAGTTAAATTTCCAAATCAAAAAATTAAAATAAGAAAGATTACATCATATATTTAGACTTTCATTCCTCTCCTACAGCATGCAAAGACTTGAAAATGAAGAAATACACAAAAAGATGAAATTTCTATTTTTTGTTGTTCTTTTTTTTTTTTAACAGTTCTGGGGTTTGAACTCAGGGCTTCATACTTGCTAAGCAGGCACTCTACCACTTGAGCCATACCTCCAGCTGAAATTTCTATTTCTTGGTTAGATTCTTGTTTCAAGAAAATGCACCAAAGAGACCTGAGCATACATTTATGCATATGAAAGTATCAGTGAAGAATAGCTCTATGAACAAAAAGGAATCATAAATAGTCTCACTTAAGCATTGCTTATAATGTAAACCAGATTTTTAAAAATATTTTACAGTATTTTTTTACTTTGTAATTTGTATGCTGGTAAAAAAAGAAAAGTATATCTGTATATACAGTAAATATATTTTAGACATAAATTTTCTAATGCTATATAGGACTTATTTTCTATTTTTCCCAATAATTTCTACTGCCCTGATTTTGTTTAGCTGTTATTTGTAAAGTGCTTACTATATACTATATACTTTTCACATCTCATATCATTTAATAATAATTAAAATCCTATGAGATAGGTGTTATTTATTTCCTGTTTAGAAATAAAGTTGAGCAGATTACTAATGTCCATAATATATTATGTAAATTGGGAATTCAAAATAGTTCTGGTGTTTTCTATTTTGTAACCTGTCCTGTCTTTATTCATTCATGTGATTCAAAATCACAGTATATATTCTTTTCTGGAAAATATGTGTTTATGAATTAGTTTCCTCTTTTTCCCATAAGGATTCTTGCTCACATAATTCTGAAATAGCCACCATGTTCACATCTACATAACAGGATATTTATTTTTCCAAAGTTTATATAAAATGTATCTAGATGAATATATTTGGTAAATTGATAAAACATTTAAGTTACATAATCAATATAGATTATTTCAAATTGAAGATCCGTCCTTTATTTTAATTTTACTTCATATAATTAATTTATTTTCTGCTCAGATTTTTGGTGATAATCACCTTGACCTTTGTGTTAGGAATGAGTAACAAAGCATACATAATATTCAGAAAAAGTAAAACAGCTACTTAGGTGTTATCTGGACTGGAATATGAACTATAATAATGATTTTTAATATTTCTCCCCAAGTTTTGGGATTAGAAAAGTGTGGGGATGTAAAGGTGACACCTTTTCAGAACAGAAGTTCTCATATATTCCAAATATCAATTATGTGGTCAGCGAATAATTGACCTCAGTAGCAAGCTTGAGCACTGACTCTTTTCCAGGAGCTGATTTTAGGATGTATCATTGCAGGACAACACTCTGAGCCTTTGTGCAAAGCCATCCTAGAAAAAAACATGAAGGATACTACAAGCGATACTGTATTTAGTTAAATAACTGAACTGTGTATGTCAGTTATGTATCAGATCAAGCTAACTGGCCAAAGAAGTCAATTAGTCTTATGTATAAACATCCCAAATCTGCTCTCATTCATTTACTCCACTGTTTTCCAGGGTTTTTTTTTGCTTACATTAAGTCTCAAGGCATGGCATTAGTGTTTTCTTAAACATTTTCTCTGTTTCCAAAGGTATATATTTCAGAGATTATATGCTTCAGAAATTCTATAAAATTTATTGTTACTAGTAAGTTTATCTGTTTGTCCTTGGTTGATTAGTTATTTTCATTTGAATTTTATATTTGGTTAAACACATTCATATCTTCCAATGGTCTAAATTATGATAATGGGCATAAAAACTATGCTTGTTCCAAAAAAGATGAGAAATTATTTAAAATGTTCAACTATTACTATAAATAATTGCAAATTCCTGGATTACATTTTCATCAAAATGGTCTTTTATGTGCTAAGCACATTGTTATATATATTTATATAATATACTTGCAGATATGTTATCTACCATAACTATAATATCTCTACAAATATACAAATATATATATTTATTTAAAATATATATGCACTTAATTTAAAAGATAAATTTGACAAGTTTTTTGAGATATATCTGACTGCAAGTTAAGGTTAAATTTCCTACCTTTATTTAACTGCATATTTAAGAGAATTTCATATTGCATTATATTTATTAAAGTATTTTTTCTTGAAGAAACAAACAAATTGATTTAGCTTAAAATAGTGATTTAAATTTTGAACATAATTTAATTTTATTTGAACTTATTTGTGCACAGTATAGCAAAGAAGAATCATTATTTTTAATATCATAAAACTGGGCAAAAGTAAAATAATTGATACTTTTTCTTGTTCTTATTTGAAGGATGTCATGTTATTTTGTAAGATCAAATTAAAATTTAGTTGAGAAGGTTACTGTGGCTTGTTTATTCCTTACATATTCTTTTCAGATATTTGACTACTTGGAGGGAAAAGACAAAAAATAAGCCGAATAGTACAATGAAAGAGAAAATTGAAGATGAAAATAGAATCTATTCAAAGCTTAGATAAGTGTTCCAACTGAACCTATTTGTACTTAAAGTCTGCATTATACCATAGATCAGAAATGTATAACATAAGCCATTCTTAGTCCCATACTAGCTGTTTTTATGAGGTACAAAAACATCTTTATAAATCTATCAATATTGTGATAAAATTGTCTAAATTTATGCTTGCTATACTCTCTCAACTTTATAAATATTGACCTTAATCTTTAAAAACTTTTGAAATTTAACCTTTTTTAAATTTTAAGGATAGAATAATTTAGACTCAGAGAGATTGTGAATTAAGTGTTAGGTACAGGACCATTAGAAAAGGTCAGGTTTCCTGAATATTAATCCATCCTTTTTCCACTCTATTTTGATATTTGGGGATTTTTAAAAATTCAAAATATCTAGTACATGGAGCAAAAATTCAAAAATAATTATAGCCAAGCCAGATAAGTATTAATGTAATGATCAGGGCAAATAAATTAAGAAATAAACTCAGAATTTTTTGACTTTGGTAGTTCACATTTCACAAAATACACTTTAGGCCTGTTCCAAACAGTAGCCGCAAAGTATATTTCAATTAAATGTAAAATAAAAATTAATGAAGAACTAGGTAAGAAGAATTATTCACAAAATGTCATTCTCCCTTCTGTGCTCCCGCAGCACACTTCATACAACTGTTAAGGCACTCATCACTTTTATTTTAATTATGTGTGCAGTATCCTTCTCTAGATAACAAGCCTCAAGAGAGCAAGTGCTATATTTTATTCATTTCTTTGTCTTCAGTTTGAGATACCGTGACAGTATACAATTAGGCACTAAATAAGTACTTTTGAATAAATTAAGGAATACATTGCTTTCAAAAAGACTAGTTCATCTATTTAACAAGTGTATGTGTAATTTGCAACAAAAGATCCTAAAGAAAGTATGGCAAAATTTATTTCAAAAGTAGTGTTTCTAGCTATGTTAATGCTGCTTAAGCAAGTGAAATGGTCTCTTTTCCATCCTAAAATAATTAACTGTGCTCTTTCTTCCTTAGTTAAAGCCTAAATTTTTTTTAAAGTTGATAGTTGAAAACCAAAATACCAGTTATATTTTAAAACAAGTAAATGAATATCTGGTATCTTCTTACCCAGATCTGTGAGTATCCTTGTAGGTGAATGACAAATTTCTAGCACAAAGGGCAGCACTAGTGTTTACCTTGTAAATATCCAATTATCAGGTTCAGTGGATGGATGTCCAAAGGAGTCAGCACTGCTGTTGTTATGGCTAACCTAACTAGAATTTATTTATAATGTTAAGTTTATTCATGGGAACTGATTCAACAAATGCTTGTTACCTGCTGCTTCATGAGCTAGGAGCCAAAGAGACAAATTTGGGAGCACATGGTTTATACCTTGAATGAGCTACTGACCTCATAACAAATAATTATGGTATAGTCATTATATATATTATAAAATATATTATAATAAGGTGATAACAATGTGATTAGGGTTTTCTTATTTTGGAATATTTGAAATGTACTTGAAGATAAAATAATTTATTTTCTGTACATTTATTTCTTCTCCAGTAATACCTACTTTGGTTAGTTTCAGTCATTTTTTAGAAAGTGTTTTCAATAATCAATCATGCAAAATAATAAGAAGAGGCATAAGATTTTTTTCACTTCTCTTACATAAAATTCTAAATTCATTTTTACCTTCCCAATAGCACCATTTATATTAGAAATGTGTGTCTTTAATTCCCTCTTAAGATGAAGCTTGAGACAACAGCTGGAACCATCTGTGCTATTTTGCAAAGCGAACTTGAGAATCAGTAGTGGGTAATGGAAAATTGAAATAGAAAAAAAAAAAGCCCATCCAACAGTAAATTTTCAATATAGCCACCATTGTAAGGAAACTGAGCCCACTTTCACTAAGGAAACAGAATCTTTACAAAAATCATCTGAAATTGTCTGTCCAAGGGACAAAACAAGTAAGTACCTTCCAGATACAATCACCTAATAATCAAGAGTTGGCACCATGAGGTGTCAGTGTTTTCACCATTTCACATTTGCATTCATGTCAGAACTGCTTGCATGTTGCCATGGACATCCCATATGGCAGTGGACAAGGATCCTAAAGTAAAAAGGTAGAGATAAATGATCCAGCTAAAAAAGTTACAATCTAATTGTTATCTGTACAAGGGCTCTGATCTGAAGCCATTGCCAGAGTAAAATGGTGAGTTGAGAGGATCGCAGTAAGGCCTAGTTCACGAATGATACTGACAGTGATGCTTTTCACTTTATGTTTGAGTATGCTTTCAAACAGAGTGCTCCTGCCTGTTTGTGTTGCTGCACGGGCAGGATTTTGACTTCTGGTGATGAAATAATGCCATCCCAATGCAAGTAACTGAGCTTGTTCTCTGTCTAGTGACAGAGTCATAAATATCACAGTTAATCATCTTGCAGATGTATACACCTATTACTTTTCCCAAATCTTTACAAAAATACGCAAGAAAAGTATTCATTTTTTGTTACGCTTAGCTTTATTTATACATAGTTATGTGTGAATATGACTTGACTATGATCTGACTTGAGTTTTTTGGGTAATCTCTTTCCCCACAACCCAGACAGACAGAGCTATTATTCTTATAAACCTAACATTATTAGGGACAGGGAGTATGGAGTGTCCAGGGAAGCTGGGAAAGATATTGTGAGATCTTTGCTGAGAACACATTTGGCACAACTTTTCTTATGTTGTTACACTTTCAATTATACCTTCACAATAAGAAACATTCTTATACTTACCTAATGGGGAAGATGCCATGATCACAACGGTGGTTTTCACAGAGCAAGGGTTATCCATTGCATTCTGGATGTGCTAACCCCTGCAATTTCCCCAAATGCAGGAATTTTGACTGAGTAATTTGTGGCAGTGGGGGACTGAGTTCACACTTTCCACTGAAAAAAAAACAAAAAAGAAACATTCCTTAGAATTCATACAAAATATTCTCTATCTATAGCTCATAAAAGTTATGATAGACAGCAATCTTTTTTTGTTATTGTCTATGAGATGACAGATTTACTAATAAGTCTTTAAGCAGATTTAAAAATAATTTACTATAATTGATTATAAATTTTAATAGGGCTATAAAAACACATAATTTCTGGCAGACACCAAAATTACTCAGCCATAAAGAAAAGTGAAATTATGTTATTTGTAGGAAAAGGGGTAGAACTGGAGATCATCATGCTGAGAAAAATGGGCCAAGCTCAGAAGGTCAACTAACTAATGTTTTTGCTACTTTGTGAACCCTAGACTTAAAGTGATGATGATGAAGATATGATTAGGATGGTGATGATTGTAATGGGGGAACATGAGAGTATATGGGAGACTACCTGGGTGAATAAGTGGGAGAGAGAAAAGAAAAGTTACTGAGTAATGAAGAGAATGGAAGTATGCTACACATATACATATGAAGACAGCATAATTAAAACCACCAAACACTGAAAGAGAGAGGAAGATGGAAAGGGAGAATGAGAATGTAATGGAGGGGGTGAACTCAGTCAAGATACACTGTACACATGTATGGTATGATCATAATATAATCTCCTCATGGTATTAATGTATGATAAATAAAAAATAAAATAAGTTTTTAAAGTCAAATTGAAAATTTTTATTCATATCCATCTTTATTCAACATGATTTTTAAGCTGGGAATGTCCACAACACTGACTCAAGCCTTGTTGGTACCCATTCACTAATTTATGGAAGTTCCCCAAAGAAAGAAAAGTATGGAAAAGCATGATTATTTTCTAGCTGCAAATTATGTTTGTCCCTAGAAAGTTAGAGTGAAAAATCTCCCTTTTTTATATGCCCCATGACCTAGTTGTCCTTCACTTTCAAAAACTCAACTACAGATTTAGGGAAAGTTTTGCTCTTGATTTATCAGTTCTGCAGCAATGATTTTTTTAAAATTGTTTTTCATACCTTCTGAAAAGTACTGATAGATACATTGCTCTTTGGCCTTCAAAAATTTAAAGGCCATTTAAGGACTACTACTAAGTGTACTCAATTGCTTTAGTAAGAATGTTACCGTAATTTTAAAATGTATTATGTTGAAAGGAGGTGGATAGAAACAAGAATCTTGATCTTTATTTTGATTTCTCACAAGCACCATGAATATTTTTGTCTTATAAGGAGTCCTTTTAGTGTATAGTATTCAAACAAGAATTTTTCTTGCAATCTTCCAAAGACATACCTTCTCTCTCACATGTCTGCCCTCTGCTTTCTAGACTGAAATTCCCAAGTATTTGCCAGTATAGATTATAAATTTCTTGTGTATATAAATTGCATGAATAATCCAATTATTAGCATACTAATATAGCTACAGATATAGCAAATAATAATTATTGTAGGATAATAAAATGAAGAAACTGTGTGATTTCTATTTTGAGGTGTCACTCATGAAGTCCTGTGAAATTGGGAAGAACAGTGAAGTCACACAATTGACACTGATTGTAACTGTAACAAGGCTCTCAAAAAGGTAAAGAATAGTGAGCTGGAGAAGTATTACATGAAAGTCACAAGTTAATCTGGGACTCAGAAAATAAATAGTGTCTCACTCCTGAAAGGAAAACATCTCAAGGCTTAAAATAAAAATACAAATATTCTGTAAATGGGGAAAATGTGCATACTAGAAATAGATAAGTTGCTAAGCAATCTCTTCAAATAAAGACATTCAAATATAGTGTAGAATAGAGTGAATAAATACCAAGGAATACATTTGTAAAGTCTTAAGTGTCAAATAACAGGGTTTATATATCTTTAGAAAGGAAGTTATTGGGTAAAGACATGTTTGGAAAAAAATATTTTGCTACTGGCTTCATATAAATTGGCTTAATAAAATTTTATTGGGGCTATTAGAATATCATATATGGAATTATGAAAATGAAGACTAGAAGGAGGAAGAAAGAGGACAAGCAGAGCATAATCCCTTGAGATGCTGAAAGAAAAAAATATTGTTTTACTTTTCCCCAAGAAAGAATACAAAAGCAGAATGAAAAGAAAAAAGACAGA
Organism: Castor canadensis; assembly: GCF_047511655.1. Classification (NCBI taxonomy): domain Eukaryota; kingdom Metazoa; phylum Chordata; class Mammalia; order Rodentia; family Castoridae; genus Castor; species Castor canadensis. Next base: position 136,160,636 of record NC_133389.1, on the reverse strand, counting down.
AGTGATGCCATCTCTAAATTTTAATAATGAAAAGTTGTGTAACAATTAGTTAAATGGAGATAATTGAGGAATAAAACCAATTTGGGCAGGAAATATTGTAATTTCACTGTTGTGCCTAATCATCTTGGGCTGAGAACAACATGTACAACAGAGAAAACTTCAGTGCCACATAACCACAGGAGATGCAAATTTGGGGTATGCCTGCACCAATGGAAAAGTAATTGAATGTTTCCTAAGATTCAGTACAAAGCAAAATTTTTCTAAGATTGAAATCTTAGAAAACAAAGAAATTAAGCAGAAATAATGGTCGGAAATGCTATAGAAAAAGAACAACTTATAAAAAGAGATGGTACAAAAGCAAAAATTTCAGCAAAGCCATCAGCTTTACTTTAAAGTAATATGCTTCCTTTCATATCACACTTAAAGTGATTTTTAAGTATTTTCCATGCTTTTTTACTCTAGGAACAGTTGGAAAAGATGAGAAAGTTTTCTGGAAATGACTTTTAAGCTATTGGCAAACCTAAAACCAGAAGTCCCAAACAACTCTGTGATATCTGTGCTCTCAGAAAATAGAAAAGCAAAAATTTTTAAATAAGTTATGTCAGTTTCCACTTTCCAATCTCCACTTTAAGTTAGGTCCCAAATTACTGCCAGGCACTGTTTGAGGATTTTGTACTTGTTTGAAGATGCTTCTTTGAAATAAAGAGCATGGAGTCATTATTGAGTCTAATTGTCAGCCACAGTGTGCATATCTTATAGACTCCACCCTCACCAACAACTAGGCAAAAGATCCAAGGAAACACATAGTGTGGAATGGCATTAATGAGGTCCTCTGGATGATAAGCAGCTGAGCAAGGTTTCTTAAAACCATGGAGAAACCAGATTAAAGCTTTAAGCAAGGAAAATGATGTTCTTACATTCACATTTGCTGGATTTGGCTCACCAAAGTTTTAATCTCAGGAAAACAGCTGGCTTCATCTTTGCTTAATACCTTCTGGGTGTAAACTAATTTTACTGTTGATTAGTTAGGAACATATTTGAGCTTGTACCACTACTTAAAGGGATAGAATTCAACTATCACTTTTTATCACATTACCAATTGTCTACTATTCAGGGATAAACATTTATAGTATATATATATATATATATATATATATATGTGTATGTGTATGTATTATATATAAATGTGTATACATTACATGTTATATATATTATAGGTTATATAAATATATATTTGGGAATTATGACAATTATTTCAAATAAAATAATTAAAGCTTTTCATGCATATATATTTACTTAATGGCAATTAAATAAAGAATAATAAAATTTCTCAATTTTATTTCTGAAATTACACCTGCCACCTATATTTTCATTGATAGTCTTCTCATGTAAGCAGATCTGGTACTTTTCTTCTCTTTTCTTTTCCTCACTTTGTTTCTTTCCCTATCTTCAAATATACATAGCTCTAACAGATAAGAACCTGTCCAATGCACACCTGTTGGTTGTCAAATGCTCACTTCATAATGCACTATGTGCCACTGCAATGCATTTTCTCAATACAAGCTTTGCTGCTGCTTACCAAAGTTCTGAATGCTTACAAAGCAGAGAGTTGTCACACCATGTGCCATCCCTAGAAAAGAATATTGACACCATCAAATTCATTTTTATATCATCACATCCCTCCTCTTTCTCAAATAAAAAAGATAAAACCTGCAAACTGACAAATGACCTACAAACATATTGTTCAAATCCTTACCATTTGGATCATCTCTTTAAATTTTTCCCATTAACCTGTAATTTCAAAAATATGGTAAATTCCCTCACTATATACTGTCTTTCATTGTTTTTTATACTTCAGTATGGAAATCAAACTTCTGATAATATAATATGTGCTAAACATATATTTTCAGATTTAATATGACAAATTTAGAAGTTCATGTTTTAAAAAGAAAGGACAATTAACCCAGTTTCATATTCAAAGTTGAATAAGTAATGGCTATAACACTAACAGACTGAATAAATAGATGAATAATGCTCTGTTTTATTTTTGTAGTCATTAATTTATTCTTCATTTAAAATTGTTTTTTCTATAAATTTGGCTTTGTAAATTTTCAAACCAAAGTCATAAATCCTAAAATAGCCTGTGTCCTTAAGGGGAGATCATCCAATTACTCAACTATTTTAAATAAACTCATTAAATAAAACTTAACTATTTTGAGGAATCGCCATACCATTTTCCATAGCAGCTTTCGTGTTTGTATAACCTCCAGTAAGGCACAAGTATTCCAATCTTGCTAAGCACTGCTTTTAATTATACATTTATATTTTTAAAAAAATCAAAGAGCATTATGCCTTTAGAAAACTATATGTAACATACGAGGATAAATTACTTTTCACAAAATGGACATAGAACTGTAATTAACATTCAGATAAAGGAAGAATATTCTTCTCCACAGCCCATCTCACATGCCCTCCCAGTTATTGGTTACTCTGAAAGGTCAACACTGTCAGAGCAAATAATTGCATATATTAGTAGTTTTACTTTGGGGATTTTTGTACATTATACAATTTATAACTGATTTCTTTGGCTATGTATTATGCTTATTTTGTTGAAAGTAATAACATCATCTTCATTTGCACTATTATACATATATATGAGTATAACATAATTATATGCATATTAATACATAAAAGGACTTATAAATAATTTTATGACTATATTAAGTAGAAATATTGCAATCATTATAATTAATAATAAAAGAAAAAAATTAAAATTAATGGTGGAAAGAAGTACTTGATAGAACGATGACTGACTAGAGAATAAAAACTTAATAGAATTCCAAGGTGAATAACAAAAGAAAATTCTAGGTCTCTATGGACTTTAAAGTGTATGTTTATAGAGAATGTGAAAGATAAATTTTTTAAAAAACTATGAGAATGAGAAATTATACATTATCTATAAGACATAAGTTGCTGACTGGAATCAAGTTTTTAAAAGAAGTAGTTGAATAAAGAAATAAATAACATGACAAAATTCTCAAGTTAAAGAACTTTGGATTTAGAATTTTATATCTACTCAATTACTATTTAATTAAGAGTTTACAATACATATATATGGAGACACATGTGCACTCAAAACTTTTACCAACCAGAGACCTTCTTTGGCTGATAGTTTTGCAGAGAATGCTCATAAAAAAAAGAACAAAAAATCTGGGGAGGATTCAATAAATTATGCATAAGTTAAGAACTCACAAATGTTTATTGTTGTCAGAACAAAAAGTAGTGTCAATGCCTTTCACATGAAAAATAAATGGAAAATAAAACTTCCAAGCATAATGTATCTACAAAAATGCAAGACTGAAATGTACCTGATGCGAGTTGTACATGTGCGGTGGGTGAGGGGAGCAATGACTGGAGAACTTAAGGAGCAAAAGTTTGAAAGGGAAGTAGTCTTTAAAAATATATGATCAAAGTACATTTTATGTATATATGAAAGGTCATAATGAAATCCATTTAAAAACTGTATGAAAGATAAAACATTGGGAAGAGGAGGGAGGATAAGAAACAGTAATGGGGGAGTATATATGATCACAGTATATAATATACATGTAATATGCATGTATGCAAAATATCACAGGAAATCCAACCCATTATATTAATTGATATGCATTAACAAAAATATGGAAAAAGAGAGGTAAAGAAAATGCATGTTCAGATAATGATGCAAGAGAAGGTCCTGAGAGCAGACCAGAGTTTAAGATGTGTTGAAAGAATTTCTTCATGATGAAGCAAAATGACAACAGTTCAAGCTCAGTTGCTCAAAGAATGAAGTGTTTCAGAAAAGGTAACTATCTACCTCATGCTAAAAGGTAGCATGAGGATTAAAAGGATTTTAAATTCTTTAAAATCCATAGGAAAGTTTAAAATAAAACTGATGATACAAGAGGACAACCATATCATAAAAAGTAGAATTAAAAACAGTTTTAAGTAATTTTCAAGATACATGTATTAAGGAAACTGGCCTGTAGTTCTCCTTTTTGGAGGTGTCTTTGTCTGGTTTGGGGGTGAAAATAATATTGACTTCATAAAATGAGTTAGGCAGTGTTCATTCCCTTTCTATTTTGTGAAACAGTTTAAGGAGGGTTGCTACTAGTTCTTCATTAAATGTGTGATAGAATTCAGCAGTAAATCCATCAGGTCCTGGACTTTTCTTTTTGGGGAGGCTCTTGATTACTGCTTCAATTTCTTTTGTGTTACTGGATCTATTCTGGTGATTAATATCTTCTTGGTTCAGTTTTGGAAGGTCATAAATTTCTAGAAATTTGTCCATTTCTTCAAAATTCTCAAATTTATTAAAGTATAGGCTCTCAAAGTAGTCTCTGATGATTTCCTGGATTTCCATGTTTGTTATTATCTCCCCTTTTGCATTTCTGACTTTACTGATTTGAGTTTTTTCTTTCCTCATTTTAGTCAGGTTTGCCAGGAGTCTGTCACTCTTATTTCTTTTTTTCTTTTATTCATATGTGCATACAATTTTTGGGTCATTTCTCCCCCACTGCCCCCCACCCCCTCCCTTCCTCCCCTTCCACGCCCCCTTTCTCTCCCCCCACCCCCTTTCTCTCCCCCCTACCCTCCGAACTATCAGGCAGAAACTATTTTGCCCTTATCTCTGATTTTGTTTAAGAGAGAGTATAAACAATAATAGGAAAGACCAAGGGTTTTTGCTGGTTGAGATAAGAATACCTATACATGGAGTTGACTTGCATTGCTTTCCTGTACACTTGTGTTACCTTCTAAATTAATTCTTCTTGAACTAACGTTTTCTCTAGTTTCTGGTAACCTTCTCCTATTGGCCTTTGTCGCTTTAAAGTATCCACTTTAATTTCTCTGCATTGAGGGCAACAAATGCTATCTAGTTTTTTGGGTGTCTTACCTATCCTCATATCTCCCTTGTGCGCTCTTGCTTTATCATGTGATCAGAGTCCTGTCCCCTTGTTGTGTTTACCCTTGATCTAATGTCCACATATGAGGGAGAACATATGATTTTTGGTCTTTTGGGCCAGGCTAACCTCGCTCAGAATGATGTTCTCCAGTTCCATCCATTTACTTGCAAATGATAGGATTTCATTCTTCTTCATGGCTGCATAAAATTCCATTGTGTATAAATACCACATTTTCTTAATCCATTCGTCAGTAGTGGGGCATCTTGGCTGTTTCCATAACTTGGCTATTGTGAATAGTGCTGCAATAAACATGGGTGTGCAAGTGCCTCTGGAGTAACCTGTGTCATGTTCTTTGGTGTATACCCCAAGAGTGGTATTGCTGGATCATATGGTAAATCTATGTTTAGATTTTTAAGAAGCCTCCAGATTTTTTTCCAGAATGGTTGTACTAGTTGCATTCCCACCAGCAATGTAAAAGGGTTCTTTTTTCCCAGCAACCTCAGTGGTGTTGCTAATGATGGCTAATCTAAAAAGGGTGAGGTAGAATCTTAGTATGTTTTTAATTTGCTTTTCTTTTAAGGCTAGAGGTGGTGAGCATTTTTTCTTGTGTTTTTTGGCCATTTGAATATCTTCTTTTGAGAAAGTTCTGTTTAGTTCATTTGCCCATTTCATTATTAGTTCATTAATTTTAGGAGAATTTAGTTTTTTGTGTTCCCTATATAATCTAGTTATCAGTCTTTTGTCTGCTGTGTAGCTGGCAAATATTTTCTCCCACTCTGCGGGTGGTCTCTTCAGTTTAGAGACCATTTCTTCTGTTGAGCAGGAGTCTTTTAGTTTTATGAAGTCCCATTTATCTATGCTATCTCTTAGTTAGTGAGTTAAGAAAGTCCTTGCCTATACCTATTAGTTCCAAAGTATTTCCTACTCTTTCCTGTACCAACTTCAGAGTTTGTGGTCTGATATTAAGATTCTTGATCCATTTTGAGTTAATATTGGTATACAGTGATAAACATGGATCTAATTTCAGTTTTTTGCAGACTATAAACCAGTTTTCCCAGTAATTTTTGTTGAAGAGGCTGTCTTCTCTCCATCATATATTTTTAAAGCCTTTGTCAAAGATAAGTTGGTTATAGTTGTGTGGCTTCATATCTGGGTCCTCTATTCTGTTCCACTGGTCTTCATGTCTGTTTTTGTGCCAGTACCATGCTGTTTTTATTGCTACTGCTTTGTGATATAGTTTGAAGTCGGGTATTGTGATACCTCCAGCATTGCTCTTTTGACTGAGTATTGCCTGGGCTGTTCGTGGCCTCTTGTGCTTCAAAATAAATTTAATGGTTGATTTTTCAATCTCTTTGATGAATGTCATTAAGATTTGGATGAGAATTGCATTAAACATGTAGATTGCTTTTGGGAGTATAGACATTTTTACTATATTGATTCTACCAATCCACGAGCTTGGGAGATCTCTCCACTTTCTATAGTCTTCCTCAATCTCTTTCTTCAGAAGTTTATAGTTTTCCTTGTAGAAGTCATTCACATCCTTTGTTAAATTTACACCTAGGTATTTAATTTTTTTTGAGGCTATTGTAAATGGAATTGTTTTCATATATTCTGTCTCAGTTTGTTCATTGTTAGTGTATAGAAATGCTAATGACTTTTCTATGTTGATTTTATATCCTGCTACCTTGCTATAGCTGTTGATGGTGTCTAGGAGCTTTTCAGTAGAGTTTTTTGGGTCTTCAGTAGGTTTTTTAGGATCATATCATCTGCAAAGAGGTATATTTTGACAGTTTCTTTACCACTTTGTATTCCTTTTATTTGTTCTTCTTGCCTAATTGCTCTGGCTAGGAATTCCAGTACTATGTTGAATAGAAATGGAGATAGTGGGCACCCTTGTTTCATTCCTGATTTTAGAGGGAATGGTTTCAGTTTTTCACCATTAAGTATAATGCTGGATGTGGTTTGTCATATATAGCCTTTATAATGTTAAGGTACTTTCCTTTTATTCCTAGTTTTCTTAGAGCTTTTATCAAGAAATGGTGTTGGATCTTATCAAAGGCTTTTTCTGCATCTATTGAGATGATCAATGGTTTTTGTCTTTGCTTCTGTTAATGTGGTGTATTACATTTATTGATTTTCGTATGTTGAACCACCCCTGCATTCCTAGGATGAAGGCTACTTGGTCATGGTGAATGATCTTTCCAACGTGTTGTTCAATTAAGTTTGCCATTATTTTATTGAGGATTTTTGCATCAATGTTCATTAAGGACATTGGCCTGTAGTTCTCCTTTTTGGAGGTGTCTTTGCCTGGTTTTGGGATAAGTGTAATACTGGCTTCATAAAATGTGTTAGGCAGTTTTCCTTCCCTTTCTATTTTGTAGAAGAGTTTAAGGAGAGTTGGTATTAGTTCTTCTTTAACATTGTCTATTTTTGCCCTAAGTTCATTTATCTCTTTATTTATTGTGTTCTTTGTTTCACTGTGCTGTTTATACAGTGCTTCTATAGTTTCTTTTATTGTTCTTGTGCTTTCTCAAATTCTCTATTTTTACTATCTTAGAATTTTTTGAGTGTCTCCTGTACATTTTGGTTGACCATATCCAGTATCATCTCTATAAAATTCTCATTGATTACTTGCAGGATTTCTTTTTTCAGGGTGTCGTTGTGGGCTTCATTAGATTCTTTGGCATAGTTTATCTTCATTTTCTTGGAGTTTGGATCTGGGTATGTGGTTCTTGTATTAATTTATTATTAAGGGGAAAATGGTTTCCCTCTTTTTTCCATCTTTCCATCATTGCCCTTGTTATTGCTACTGTCCCTGTACTGTGTGTAATTCAGTATTGTCTAGCTTGTAATAATAACAATGGTGATATCTAGAATGGAAGGGTGAGAGGAGAGGGAAAGTAAAGAAGGTAAAGAAAAAGAGAAACAAAACAAAACAAACAAACAAACAAACACACACACACACAAATACTGAGCCAAAGAAATAAACAGGGATAGTGTACTAATCAACAGTAAGCTAAACAGGCATTAGAGAGACAGAGAAAGGATAAAAAAAAAATCCCCAAGTTCAAATGCAATAAAGTTTCAGTCTTAATAATTTTGGTGTTTGTTCTTCAGCCTCCAGTCCTGGTGTTGGTGCCTGCAAAGTAGTTCTGTCACTGTCTCATCAAAGGGGAAAAAACAAAAAACAAACAAACACACAAACAAACAAACAAAATTTCCAAGTTCAAATGCAATATAGTTTCAGTTAGTCCTTCAGCATTCAGTTCTAGTTCTGTCATTGTCTCATTAATGGAAGAGAGAAAAAAAAAAAAGTTTGGAGACAGCTTTGTGAATGTGTATCTGAGGCTGTGGCTCACCTGCCACCTTCTGTCAGCCAGATGCTGTTGCAGGCTTTATTTATTGCAGATCACAGGAATGAGCTTTACACTCTCCTAGCCCCACAGGCTTTGTTTACTTAGAGTTCTTCTGGCTGCATGCCCTTTTTGTTTTATCCAGTAAACAGCCCTACCCGCCTGTTGCAAATACAGTCCTATTTTATTTACAGTTCACGTGAGGAGTGCCCCTCTCCACCTCTCCAGTGGAGCATGCCTCACTTTAGCTGCTGTTACAAGCCTTCCCCTCTCCAAGCACACTGGGGGAGGTGGTGCCCCTTCTTCCTTTGCCGGCCAGCTTGTTTATTTCAATTTACACTCTCTGGAGCTGAGGGTGCTCCGCCCTCTTTGCTACATGTCTTTTTTTTTTTTTCAGCTGTTTATTATTCAGTTTGGTTTTTTTCCTCTTTTTTCCCAGGGTGGGGGTCAGTCTGTCCAGGGGGCTATGCTGATTTGTTCCAGGGTTGTCTGTGGGAGTACTGCGTGCCACTTAGCTCACCTGGTGGTCTGCTTCTCCCAAGCAGGATAGGAGTTGATGTCTGGAGGCTTAGGAGCCCTCCTGGTTTCTCTGTTTAATGTGGAGGGAGTAAGGATGCTATGCACGGGTTGGGGGTGTGGAGGTGTCAGAGTTTTGCCTCTTCTTGGTGGTTTTTCCTGCAAGGTGGCATCTCTCCAAGATTTTACTTTAGGAAGCATGCTTTCTGCTTCCTCCCTCTAGTTGCCATCTTGGAAATCCCTCTTATTTATTTTTTCAAAGAACCAGCTTTTTGTTTCATTGATTCTTTGTATATTTTGTTGTTGTTGTTGTTTCTATTTCATTGATTTCAGCCCTTATTTTAGTTATTTCTTTCCTTCTGCTTGTTTTGGAATTTACTTGTTCTTGTTTTTCTAGGAGTTTGAGCTGTAGTATTAGATCATTGACTTGAGCTCTTTCTGTCTTTTTAATATATGCACTCATGGCTATAAACTTTCTTCTTAGGACTGCCTTTGCTGTGTCCCATAGGTTCTGGTAGTTTGTGTTTTCAATTTCATTAACTTCCAGGAACCTTCTAATTTCCTCATTGATTTCATCAATGACCCATTGATCATTGAGCAATGTGTTGTTCAGCTTCCAATTGTTTACATGTTTTTTGCTGCTGTTTTTGTTGTTGATTTTAATGCATTGTGGTCAGATAGACTGCATGGGATTATTTCTATTTTTTTTTATTTGCTGAGGCTTGTTTTGTGCCCTAAGATAAGATCAATTTTGGAGAAGTTTCCATGGGCTGCTGAGAAGAATGTATATTGTGTAGAATTTGGATGAAATATTCTGTAGACATCAACTAGGTCCTTTTGATCTATGGTGTGATTTAGTTCTAGAATTTCTTTATTGATTTTTTTGTTTGGATGACTTACCTATTGGTGATGGGGCGTATTAAGGTCTCCCACTACCACTGTGTTGAAATCAGACAAAGGATGGATAACCAGAATATACAGGGAACTTAAGAAACTAAACTATCCTAAAATCAATGAACCAATTAAGAAATGGGCAACTGAACTAAACAGAACTTTCTCAAAAGAAGAAATTCAAAGGGCCAAAAAATACATGAAAAAATGCTCACCATCTCTAGCCATAAAGGAAATACAAATCAAAACCACAGTTAGATTCCACTTCACCCCTGTTAGAATAGCTATCATCAAAAACACCCTAACAACAGGTATTGGTTAGGATGTGGGGAAAAAGGAACTCTCATACCCTGCTGGTGGGAATGCAAGGTAGTGCAACAACTGTGAGAAAAAATTTGGAGGCTTCTTAAAAATCTAAACATAGATCTGCCATATGATCCAGTAATCCTACTCCTGGGGATATACCTAAAGTAATGCAACACGGGTTACTCCAGAGGCACCTGCACACCCATGTTTATTGCAACACTATTCACAGTAGCCAAGTTACTGAAACAGCCAAGATGCCCCACTACTGATGAATGGATTAAGAAAATGTGGTATTTATACACAATGGAATTTTACTTGGCCATGAAGAAGAATGAAATCTTATCATTAACAAAGAAATGGATGGAACTGGAGAATATCATTCTGAGTGAGGTTAGGCAGGTTCAGAAGACCAAAAATCATATGTTCTCCTTCATATGTGGACTTCAGATCTAGAGCAAATGCAGCAATGTGGTTGGGCTTGGATCACATGACAAGGGGAGAGCACATACGGGAGATATGGGAATAGGTAGAAAACTCAAAACATGAAAGCATTTGATATCCCCACTCCAGAGGAACTAATACAGAAACCTTAAAGGGACAGATGTTACATGAGAATGGGATCAGGAACCAGTGTAAAGATCTGTTAGAAATGAATCAACTTGGGTTGTAACACATTTGTATATGAAAACAATGCTAAGAATCTTTCTGCATAGCTATCCTTAACTCAACTAGCAAAAATGCTTTGTCTTCCTTATTATGCTTATGTCTTCTCTTCAACAAAACTAGAAATAAACAGCAGAACAGGTTCTACCTGGAAGTGGGGAGGGAAGAGAGGGAGAGGTTGGGGGAGGGGGATGGGGGGGAGAAATGACCCAAACAATCTATGCAATGTAAATTATGTGAATAAATGAATAATTAAAAATTTTCAAAATAATAAAAATTCAAAAAAAGATATATACAGCAATTTTAAAGGAAGCATGGGAATTTCTCCAAAGAGATATAACTGGAAACTGAAAAAATTTAGTGCTATTTCCTGTCTTAAGTATTAGTTCATTTTCTCCATTTTTTTTGCTCCCAATACTCTCCAACATCTTAAAATGTGAGGTTAGTAATTCATGCATTTGCTTACAAACTCTGTGGAAGTAAGCACCCTTGGAAGGCATTGACAATACTATTTTGACTTAGTATTGGCTAAATTGTTGAAACAATTTAGAAGTAGCACAGCTACATCATTAAAGCTAATTTTAGTACAAATGGTAACTTCAATAAGTTTGGTTTAAAAGCATGGCTATAAAAGTCACTTTATCCATTAAATAAATTATATATTATCAATATTAGAACATCCTGCATTTTTAGAGGCCTGCATTCCTTGAAACACTGTCCTTTGGACCCATGTACCTTTGACCACTATGATTTGTAGGATTACAGATGTTGAACTGTTGTTTGAAGGTTTTGTTTATCAGTGTTCTTAATAATTCCTAATTTATATTTTACTACTAGTTTGTATTAACTCATTACAGAACATTTATTTTTGAAAAGGTTATTACTTCACTTATTTAGATACTCTTTTCTGTAGTAACAAAATTTGATTAATCAACACTGGGAGTAAGAAACTTCACTATTAATGGTCATAGTAAGGCATGAGTATGGCAGGAGCCAAGTGTCCATTAGAACAAGAAGCTGCAATGTAATTGTGGTGTCCACTGACTCGGAGTTCTGCAGTGGTGTCTTAAAGTGTCTCTTCAAGGCCTGTAGGGTGAAGGCTAACTATGGAATCCAAGAGGACAAATTTCAACAGAAGCAAATCAATTGTTTACTCAGGCATGACAGGACATAGATGACAGGATTGGAGTCTTTCAGCAATCTGAACCAAGCATAATTAAGTCATTTAAAAGGAGAAGGAAATCTGTCAGTTACCAATTCTCTAAAACAAACAGATAATTGAAGACAATAGGGGATTTCTGTTTATAGTCAAAAAACACCCCCTGTATAACTTCTATATACTAGTAAAAATATTTGTATAAAAAGAACATTATGGACTGGAACCTATCCATTCTGATTCTTGGCCATATTGCACATATAGCCTCTTTATAGAAGTAATGATTTTTAAGAGATTATTATTATGTATCTTTATTTAGATACATTTAAGTATTATAATGCTTATCATATAACTATATTATGATCCACAATACATTTAATATTCTGTTATCTCTCTACTGTAAAGTTTTTCCTCCAATTAATTTTAATTTTTGTCTACCTCACATGGTTTTGATATGTGTGTGTCTATGATTTAGGTTTTTCTTCAGATTAAATGCTTTTATTGAATTTTATGTGTAATTACACAGAATTCTTTTGTGAACAGTTTTTGTGAAGGTGGTAGATTTGTTTCTTAGGGCTGCAATAATGCAGGGCCACAACTGGGTAGCTTAAAACAACAATTTATTCCTTCACAGTCTGGAAGCCAGAAGTCTTAAATCAGAGTGTTGCAGCATTGATTCCTTCTAAAGTCAGAATCAGACTGTGCCTTTCTCCAGCTCCTGGCAATTGGCAGTAATCTTGGTGGTCCTTGGTTTATAGACCCATCACTCCAATCTTTGTGGCCATCTTCACATGGCATTCTCTCTTGCTGTGTCTTCAAGTGCCCATCTTCATGATGGATCAGGACCCATTCTAACAACCTCATCTTAGCTTGATTAAATTTCCAAAGAATCTATTTCCATATAAGGTTCTATTACCCTTTAGTACAAAAACACATTCAATGACAAAAATTGCTACATGTACTCAAAGTAATTTAAACTGTATTCTTAGGTGGTTGGGCACAGTGACTAACGTCTGTAACCCTAACTACCGAGGAGGCAGAGATCTGGAGGATACTGGGCAAAAATGTTAGTGAGATTCCCTCTGGCTTAACAAATAAGCCAGTTATGGTAGTAAACATTTGTCATCCAAGATATGTAAGGTCATAGGTAGAAGGATCATAGTCTGAAGGTGGCCCTAGGCAAAAACGCAAGAATCTATGTGAAAAAATAACTAAAGCAAAAAGGGCTGAGGGCATGGCTCAAGTGGGAGAGCACCCGCCTAACAAGCATGAGGTCTGGAGTTCCAATCCCAGTACTAACAAAACAAAACCAAGACCAAAATGTATCCGTGATTTAACTAGTCATAATGTAGAAGAAATTAAGTGTAATACTAGATCAAAAACAGTAACTAGGCAGAATATCTTCCATTTTCTCTTTCTGATTTATTATGTATCCTCTGCACCCAATTTTCTGCCTGAGGCACCTGCGCCCTTGGATTTACAATCAAGTTCAATGAAAGGTAAAAATCTCAAACAAAATATAATGAAAAAGCAGCAATGATATTTTTCAACTCACTAATGAAAACAAAAATCAGGTTGACTATCCTACAGGGTGATATAAGCTACCAGACTTGATGATCATCAGACAAAACTTTGTAACTTAATGTGCAAGTTCAAACAGTCTGATGCTGCATTTAATAAAAAGAATAATAGCAAGATCAAACACTGCTTTATGACCTTACTGTGAGAAACAATTTTGGGCAGGCTTGTTAAATAATATGCCAATGGGATATTGAAAGGATATGCAGTCTTCCTGTTCTGGTAGGTATGGAGGTGGCAACAGGTCAGGGTTGCCATTCCTTTGGTTCTCTAGTGATCCTTTGTTAGTAAACTCTCATTTAACAATTGTGTTTTAAGTGTGCTGTTTTCTACTTATACCTTAACTGATATAAAGCCATTCTTCCTTAGAGGACTGGAAATATTACATTATAATGTGGAAAAGTAATGTGTGTGGTACTAGCAGAAATATTAACAAAAATATTATTTCATTTATATCACAGCTGGCATTGAAATTTGATCCTCCAAATCTCAACCTCCCAAGTAGCTAGAATTGCAGAAGTAAGCCATGAGTACCTGGCTAGGTACTTATTTTAATGGAAACATATCTTCTAAAGTTTGTGAAAAAAATCTCTGTACATGCTAATTATAACTATAAGTAATAATTAGGAAAATATAAATCTAGTACATTTTTAGAAAATATTTTCTGTTCCCTCTTGTGTGTATGTTGATAGGAATAGCCACATTGTTTTCTTTAACTTTTGAAATGTCTGGAAACAAAAAAGTGTGTTAACTTTCAGAGAAATATTTTATTTTGTCTATAGCTAAACCATTTAACCACATGTCAGAAATCCAATTTAAGAATGCTCCCAAAACTTAAATATTCATCTGTCTTTATCTTTCCCTATAGCCAGATCTTTAGGGTCAGGCCCCATGGGACCTACAAATATTTTACGAGCCAGTAAGGAACACTTCATCCAACATGGACAGAAAATTGGGGGAAATTGGCAGAAGATCTCACAAATGTGGTTTTGTTTTGATTTTACCTCCATCATGGTTAGTCATGCAGTCCAGCTTCTCAGCTGTACAATCCTTTTTGGGATATAAATTCCCCATTAAATAATTTTCTCTGTGGCTTAAGAGCATCTGCAAGGCACAGATAATTCAAAAAATATTTTGCAAGTCTCTTGGTAAATACAAAGCTGTCTTGTAGCTTAGGATCTAAGGATTATGGGGGGGAGGTTTGTCTAACTGGTAAGTACTTTTGAGATAAACACTGGTACATGCCATTCAAAAATGCCCTGTTCTCCTGGAAATTGCCAAAAAAAGGAAAACAATATGTATAGCCACAAAATATAATAATATTGGAAATAATTCTTTTTAACGGATCAAACAGTAGCACATAGTTTGTCTAATGTGAACATTAAATATTTTCTACCTGTTTCTTTCAGGAAAAGACCCCTAACACAAAGGTTCTCCCCCTGCTTTTGACATTTATTATCACATGTTCCCTATCAACTGAAAAGTGCAAGAATTATTTGCATTAATTTTTCTCAACCAGTTGTTAACAATTCTTTTGCACTCAACTTCCTGTTTAATTCCAAATCTGTAAAATAATAAAAGAGTAGTTGCTATTTAAATGCAATATTTCCGTGACTTTCGATATAAAAAAGAATCTTGTAAAAACTACTGATTCCAGAAATATGGAAAGTCACTTTATATTATCCCACCGATTTTCTGTGGTAAGGAAAGAATGAAAGTTCTTTTAACAAGAATGGAGAGGAATAGGCTATAGCAACACTCTTTTGCTTTTTCTGATTTCTCTTTCAGGTTAGAATATATTTTATGTATATTCTGTTTATTTGTCTATAGCAGTCTAGTAAGAGTAAGGTGGGATGTAACAGATTTATTCCTGCTCTTTTAACTACTTGAAAAGGCCTAGCTTTTTTCTGAGAGAATAAACAAAAGTCTACTGATCTCAGATACCATCCAGCATTATTTTGTAGGAAATATTTAAAAAATAATAAAGACCTGCCCCCACAATGTTCATCTTCTTTGATTAAAAGTGAATAGGAAAGACATGAGAGGAGACAAGATTTCCAGTGAGATGCACAAATGGCAACATAGTCCCTGAGAGAGGTAATTGTCTGCATCTTTCTTCTATACGTTGGAGCTCTAGTTTCAGTTTGTTCTCCATTTTCCATCCCATGTTAGCTGTGATGTTTCATTTTATGTGCTTTTAATATAACTTAGCTTTACTGTGCTACAATGACCAGAATGTTTATGTCTGGCCCATATTCACATGCTCAACCCCTAATCCCAACATGATAGTATTTGGGGTTGAGTCCTTTGGGAAGTAATTATACCATGAGTGGATCCCTCATGACTAAGAATAGTGCACTAATAAGTAAAGGCTGGAGAGCTAATTGTCTCTCTTTCAGCTGTACGAGGATGTAAGAAGTCAATAGTCTCCAGGTTGCAACCTAGAAAGGGTCTTCATAAGAACCAGTTACACAGGCAACCTCATCTTATACTTCCAGCCTCCATGCTATAAGAAAAAAATGCTCCATTGCTTATAAGACACCCACTGCATGGTACTAGGCTATAGCAGCCCAACCTAAGTAAGACGTGTGACAACATGAGTGCATCTTCAAAGTCCTTCCTCCTGAGGAGCAGAGCTCTTTTTTGGTCAATTGTTTCTAGCTCTGAAATGAATAAAACCATTTGTTTACAAGCCCTTTCATCCTTATATAGACTGAGAGGAACTCTTCTTTGCTGTTCCTCTCTTTGTCTATGTGGTAATTGTATTCTGGTAGTCATCATTACAAATGTTGGTACTGAGGCTATAATTGCACATATGGGAAACATTTCAAAGATGATTTGATCCACAGTCTGAATTGATAATCCAAGAAATTATGCCTTATTGAACCTTATCCTCTCCCCAGAGTGATATTAATGTGGGTCCAACCTAAACTGGAGCTACTGCAGCCTCCAGGCCACACAGTGAGCACTTTGCCATGAACGTATAGGTGGAATTGACACACTTGAATTGATGCCTTAAACACTTCTGTGGATGCGTACTTATGGAGTAAGAGTTCTTCCAATTCTAGTGGAAGAACCAGGTGAAAACCTAGCCATAGGAAATATACCCACCAAGAACACATCACATTCTGATGGACATGACCATTTAATGACCTAAAGGATACATGGATGGTGGCCTCCACCATGACTCCATTTAAAGAAGATGAGAAACAGTTTATGTTTCCATAAAACAGACAATTACACACATTCACAGTTTTCTCAATTCTATATTAACTATTTTCCCCATTATCTTAATTTAACTCCAGGAATTCTAGGTTTTCCAGTCTTTCTATTTTTTTGGCAGTTTTAATCATTGAAATACTGTTAATCAGTTTGGGTGTGTAAAGTGGAGGTCTTGGGAAGGTACATTTGCTACCAAAAGTTGGAGATAAATCCTAGAATGATTAAGGAGCCAACTTTATAAGTGAAAAGTTCAGAGATCCAGTGGTTTGGGACATGTATGGACATTTCCTTTCAAAGTAAAGGACAGGACAGTTCATCTTGAACTTTCCTCTATTAATAAGAAGGAAGCCTCTTCAGGTTCCAGAGACAACATTTTCTGTAATTTTGAACACTCCTCTGAGCCATGTATCAGAAGACAGAAAGGAAATTGCTGTTAAATGTTTTTCCCCACAAAATTCATATTTTGAAAACCTTACCTCCAATGTGGGTATATTTGGAGATGCATCCTCTAAGCAAGTAATTAATGTTAAATCAGGTTTTAAGAAGAAATAATACTAAAGTAGGGCTCTTCACATTCTAGAGAAGACATATCAAGTGCATAATCCCAAAATAGAACTTTGGGATGCTAAAGAAATGCCCTACAATTGTAAAGATCTTCACCTCATCTTAAGTATGGGTAATAATCCACTGTCAGATATAAATGGTATATGTTGAATTTAGCACAGCAGAATCAGAGGTAACAAGTAAGCTCATAAGTCTGGAGATCCTCATGTCTTCCACCATACTTGCATTAGAAAGCCTTCTTTCTAATCTTTCTAATCTTGTAGCCATGGCTACAAGTATGAGATAACATATGACCAGATACAGAAGAAGAAAACCCCACAGTCAGTTTACAGATAAGTTGACTCTGCATGTGGGTTCAAACCAAAAATCTATGATCACCTTTTTAAGGCCACCCTAGATTATCTCTATATTCAAGGGTGACCTTAAAAGAAAACAGTGAAGGAAAATTTTTCTGATGAATAGAACTTGGGGTATTTTTCTTGGTGATTTTTCTTGTCTGGAAAAAGTTCTTAGACTGTATACACACCCAAGGTCACAAGCAATTGACTGAGGGACCAGAAAGAAGAAAAACAGGAAAATTAAGGATAAAGAAATCTGGGTTATTGATATTTAGGTGGTGCAGGGGAATTAGTACAAGGTATGAAATTATTTAAATATATGTCAATGCCCACCAGAAAGCACCCACTTTGGAGGGTTTTTAGAAGTTTCATATAGAGAACTACAGAGTTGAAAAAGACATGGAACCTCCTTTACAATAAATGAGGTATGTTGAGGTCAAAGGTTATGAAATTTATTTTTGAATCACATATGGCAATACCATAAGTGACCTCATAGTGTAACAAAACTAATTATTGAGTACTGTCAGTGGAGCAGTATTAACTGGGACATAATAGTCAGTACTTAAAAGAATTTTATATGTTTTTGTGTCTCAGTAGAAAGAAAATATTAATCAAAGAGTTGAAACAAGAATGGTTATGTTTTTGTAATCCTGAGTTCTACAGACTTAGAGATCCTGGCTCTTATAGGGGGAAATACTTCCATCAAGAGAACTTATTAGAGTCTGGTTGAATGAGGAGCTACAATACCTGCCTGGGCACTTTCAAGTCTTCATGCCAAGACAGTAGCAATAATAACAGGAAGGGCATCTGTCCTTTATTATTAGTAGAAGGTAAAATTACTACATATGGGGAGAGGGAGGAATATTTCAGAACTAAGATGAGCTGTGTAGGAACTTACTATGTTCTTTTCTTCAAGAAAAGGGCTGTAACCTAGACCTGATAAGAGTCTGGTAATGACTTAAATATCTAAGGTGTGAAGGCATGGGTTACACCTATATGTAACACTGAGATAAACAGAGTGTAAGTTTAGGAGGACATGGAAGGGGTAGAAGGCGTGATCAAGAGTTTTATTTGCTTCCCTGAGACTAATTTTAGTATGAGGGCTGTGACACTAACATTCTTCTCCAGTTTTTTCCTTGGAAGACATGCTCACTAGAATCCTGAAATTCCTTCTGGTACAAGGAATTCCTTCTGAAATTCCTTCTGGAAATGAATCTGAACCACACATGACCCAGACTCAATGATGTGCCATTCACATCCACTTTCAGGAATAAAGTCATTGCCTCAGGACTTGGAAGTCCTTCTAGCACATTGATCTTAGCTGTCAGCCCTCTTCCAGAATTTACGTAGTGGAAAATGCCTGATTTGCCCAATGTCCTACTTTTTTACAGGACTGGTTTGCATCCAATGAATAATCAACAAATATGTATAAAAGCCTGATTTTCTTGCCCTAACTTAACACAACTCAAAAGGAGTAGACAAGTTACAGAACCTATTGTTAGGTGGACTGGGTCCTTCTTTAAGTATACATCACAGACCAGGTTCTTCCTTCACATAATTCTGCTTCTTTCCAAATGCTGCTTAATGTTGTACATATTAATCACTATCTACTGCTTTCTGAGGAGACCACTTCTACAGAGAAGCTTCTTTGTGAGTTGTGTGCTTTAATACACAGTAGGGTTTTTTTGTCTATGCTTACAAATGAATCTTTATAATATTAAATTAAATTTGAGATTTAGGTCCTAATTATTATCAGAGCTATGTCACCATCAACATTGACATCTTCCTCTCTGTGCCTTTGTCTCTTGCACTCATAGTTCCCCAAACAAATTGGTTAGCGATTCAGGATCATGTACACACTATGGTCACTAGGGTACCCATGTCATTTTAGTCTATATTTCTATTCCTGCTGGAGAAAGTCGGTTCCAAATTTTAGATTTGTGGGAGAGTAGAACTTTTTTTTTTTTTTGCTTAATCTTTTAAACTTAAGCTCATGCTATCATTAAGAGAAATTTAAGATCTAGAGTAGCATAACTGTTTATTAAGTATATTGCTTACCATGCTACTGAAGGAAAGATCAAGACAGGATTCAAGAAGTCAT
Organism: Castor canadensis; assembly: GCF_047511655.1. NCBI lineage: Eukaryota > Metazoa > Chordata > Mammalia > Rodentia > Castoridae > Castor > Castor canadensis. The sequence goes on along the minus strand of NC_133389.1, from coordinate 136,141,005 downwards.
AGATTCGTCTTTTTCAAAAAAGAAAACCTATTTTTAATACTAATAAAATTTATCAAGTTCGAAGCAATTACAACTAAGTACATGGAAAAGGTCAGTAACACAGAATAGGAAACTTTTGTTGAACACTTTATCCATGTATGATATTGCAGTAAAAGTTCCATAAGCATTTTTAGATTAATCATTGTAATCCTAATAAACATCAGTTATTTGTTTTTTTTTAAAAAATAAAGTTAGTAAAAAGTAAAAATATAAACACCCTCATTTTATGCTTGAAGAAATAAAATTATAAAGGCAGGAACTTAACCTTCACCTAGTTTTCTTTTTGTTTTTAATTTCTCATCATTGAACTCTGACTGTTTATAAGAAAAGGTCTGTTTCTACCTTAATTCCATTTAATGAAGTGCTATTTATATCAGTGTTACTTGATAAATGATCTGGCTCCTTAGTATTCCAACTAGTTGACAAATTTGATTTATTTAATTTAGTCTAAAGTGATGATCATCCCAGTCATGGCAAAAAAGAGTGCAAATACAAATATAAAGTTTGTATTCAAATTTGGTGTTACTCTAAGTACCACCTCATGTCTATCAGAAAATGTGTTTCTTATGTTGATAAACATTTATTGCTGTGACAAATGACAAAGAGAAACAGTTTAAGAGGTTTCAGTCCAGTTTTGGCTGGTTCCATTGATATGGGCCTGAGTTGAGGCTAGTATTATGGTATGGAACAAAAAGCTCACTTCATAGTAGACAAGAAACACAGAGAGAGAGAGAGTGAGAAAGAGAGACAGAGAGAAATGCATAAAGGTCAAGGGCAAGACGCCCTTCAAAGATTTGCCCCAGTGAGTCACTTCCTCCAACTAGATTCTGCCTGCCTTGTTCATTTCCAGTACCTCCCAATAGTTTACCTAAATTTTGAATCCATCAATGGTTTAATCCATTGATGAAAGCAAAGTTTTCATGATCAAATCATGTTCCAAAAGGCTTACCTCTAAACACTGCTTTCGTTGGGTACCAAGCCTTCAATACAATAGCCCTTTTGAAGAGTAATTCATAACCAAACCATATTTCTGTACTAGGACCCAGAAGAAAACAAAAGTCCTGATAGAAATATTTAATTACTTGCCCAGAGATAGAAAAGACTAAAGGAATATTGATTATGATAGAAAATGAGATACAAAATGAATCCATATTAGTGCTTCGGCATATGGAATAGAATTGAACTTTTATTGGAATATGATGATATGGGCTCCATAGGAGGAGTTGTTATTGGAGTATAATGTGAGATAGATATGCGATGTGTCAAGCTCTGGGAGAATAATGGGACATGTACTGCGCCTATTTAAGAAACAAAACAGCCCGGGACTGTTGTTTCTTTAACTCAAACTGACACATAATCTAAGAAAGTATTTAGTCTGATGGAATTGGAATGCATTTCTGACTTCACTGGATCCCACTTTTAATAGGTTTTTGGAAGGGGAAAATACTATTTTTTTTCCTGAGAGGTTTTCCTATTTTGCTCATCCCCAAATGAGCCTGCTCTGGCAACTATCCCTACAGGCAATGCTGCTCTATTGTAAATGCCAAATGAGTACACTTTACACTGAACTACAAATACAGTCCTACCCTGACCCATCTTAGACCCTCAGTCTAGTCAGGATTTTTCTAAGCTTTAAAAATAGGACTTCAGACCAGGTTTTAGAATCATAATGATTATAAAAATCTAGTAAAAAAATGTAGAAAAGGAAACACAATTGTCTTAAAACCTGCACAAGAAAGTTATGTTTAACATATAACCAAACTACAATACCACATGATTATAAGCAATTGGTAAAAACATAAGAAAGCAGTACCAGTATTGGAGTATTAGAGATACAGAGAAAGATGTGAAACCCTTTGTGCTGACTTTTTTTCAGAAGACTTACTTAATGAACATTGCATAATGCATATGTTTTCTGGTTACTCAAAAATAAATGCACATTTAAACTTCTTACGATATGGTAACAGAAGAAAATATTAAACCATCTGAAATTTCTATTGTTATTAATGATTATGAGATTATTCTTATCAATTCATATCTCTTACTTTACACAGTACATTGTAAGGTATGTATTAATCTCTCTGTCTCTTTTTCTGTCTTTGTTTCTCTGTCACACACATACATACTCGCACACAAACATACATACACACAAACACATTCACAGTGCATGTTGGGGCATCTCATATCAATCTTTTCTTACCTCCTCATTCTTCTATTCTCATTCCTTGATCTGCAACAGGTAACCTATATTTCAGTTTGGTTGTGCATTTCTTTACATCTTCTGTCAATGATTGCATGTAAATAATACTTATGCATAATTGAGTTTTACTAATTGTTTTATCAGTAGTATGATCAGGTAAGTGATCATTCTTCCCTCTTACTATGGTTTGGATGTGGTTGGTCCTCAGTGTGGCAATATGGTGGGAGGTGAAGGAATGTGTAAGATGGTGCACTTCATGGCATATGATCAAGTCACTGGAGTGCTGCCTTGAGAAATAAGTGACAAGCTAGGCGCCAATGGCTCATACTTGTAATCCTAGCTATTCAGGAGGCAGAGAGCAAGAGGATTGTGGTTCAAAGTCAGTCAGGGGAAATAGTTCACAAGACCCTATTTCAAACAAACCCATCACAAAAAAGGGATGGTGGAGTGGCTCAAGGTGTAGGCACTGAGTCAAGCCCCAGTACTGAAAAAAAAAAAAAAAGCCCTATGCTTGAAAGAGTTGAGAGTTACCTTACCCAAAGCTCCAAAACATGCCTTGCCCACAATGACTGTTTGACAAGAAACTACAAACTGTGCTCCCTTGCCCAATTTAGAACAAATGCAAAGGGCCATTTCAGCTCAAGAGCTTTCTACAGGATTGACTGAGCCTTTGTTTATAATGCTTTATAAACACTTTCTCTGCCAAACATGCGTCCTTCACTCCACATAGTTGGTCTTCACATTGTTCACCAATATATTCCTCTATGCAAATCTCCATCTCAAAATCTGCTTCCAGGGATTCCAATTCTGGGACTGACAATTTCTTAATGATTCTACTCAGATAACTTATGTTAGTGATGGATCCCCAGAATCCTTTAATATTTCAGAATATCTCTATTTTGTGCTAAAGGACAGCCTCTTCAACAAATGTTGCTGAGAAAAATGGATATTTGCATTCAGAAAACTAAAATTTGATCCATATCTTTCACTCTATACAAGGATCAATTCAATGTGGATTAACGGCCTTAATATAAAACCTGAAACTTTGAAGGTAGTACAGGAAAGACCAGGGAAAACATTGGAATTAATAAGCATAGGCAATGACTTTCTAAATAGAGCTCAATAGGCTCAGCAGCTAAGAGAAAGGATTGACAAATGGGACCACATGAAATTAAAAATCTTCTGCACAACAAAAGAAATGGTCACCAGATTGAAAAGGCAGTCCACAGAATGGGAGAAAATCTTTGCCAGCTATACAACTGATGAAGGACTAATAACCAGAATATACAGGGAGTTAAAAAAGTGAAACTCCCCCCAAAAATCAATGACCCAATGAAGAAACTGCCAAATGAACTGAACAGAGCTTTTCAAAGGAAGAAGTCCAAATGGCTAAAAACTGTTGAAAAAAATACTCACCATCCCTAGCCATAAAGGAAATGCAAATCAAAACCACATTAAGATTCCACCTCAGTCTTGTTAGAACGGCAACCACCAAGAACACAAACAACAAAAAAATTATGCCAAGAATGTAGGGAAAAAGGAACATTCCTACACTGTTAAGTGAGAATGTAAATTAGTACAAACACTATGGAAAACAGTATGGAGGCTCCTCAAAAAAACTGAAAAATCAAACTGCCATATGATCCAGCAACACCACACTTAGGAATATACCCAGAGGAATGTGAGTCAGGTTACAATAAAGAAACCTGCACACCCATGTTTATTGCAGCATTATTCGCAATATCTAAGCTATTAAAACAACCAAGATGCCCCACTACTGATGAATAAATTAAGAAAATGTGGTATTTATATACAATGGAATTTTATTCAGTCATAAAGAAGAAAGAAATTTTGTCATTTGCAGGCAAATAGATGGAATTGGAGAATATCATCTTAAGTGAAGTTAGCCAGGCTCAGAAAACCAAAGCCCACATGTTTTCTTATATGTGGAATGTAGACCAAATACAAACACAGCAATATTAGGAAAAACAGGTTATGCTAAGGAGAGGTCACATACAAGAGAGGGAATGTAGAAAAAGCAAGTTAAGTTAAATATGGCTGATGTACTTTCCATACAAGAATGCATGTATAATGTTTACATCTGTTGAAATCACCATAGAAGGGAACTAAGGTAAAAAAAGGAGAAAAATAGAAGGTATGGGCCATTTTGTGTTATAATACATATATACATGGTATACTATCTTAAACAAACAAAAATGTCTTTTTTTTTTTTCAAAAATAGAGAACACAAAGGCAAAACAGGTTGTGTCCGGGGATGGAGAAGGAGGTAAGAGAAGGAGGATATAAGGAAGGGGGATAGGAGGGTGAATACAGTGGAAATATTCTGTATACATCTATGTAAATGGAAAAATGAGACCTTTTGAAAGCATTCTACAGGAATGGGGGATGGGAGAATAAGAGAGAATGATAGAGGGGGGTGAATTCAGCCATGATGTATTGTAAGAAATTTGTAAATGTCACAATGTACCCCCAGTAGAACAATAATAAAGATAAGTTATAAAAAATGTAAAAAAAGGAAAAAAATGCTGTCTTCACTGTATATAAAATTTTTAATCCACAGTTCTTTCTCTTCCTATATTCTATAATCTACTTGGTTTATAGCTTTCAATATATCTGATGAAAATTATGATATACTTTATATTTCCTCCATTGGCTAGTGTTTAATTTTTTCTCCATATAGGTTACATATTTTATTAGAAAACAAGCATCTGATTGGTGAGAAGCATTGTCTAGTGATATACTAAAAGCAGTTGTTAAGATGATAAGAAAGAACACGGTTCTCAGGACTTCACATTTGTAGATGTTAGCACTCTCAAGTCTTAAGGGTAGGGATGAACCTAGCAGACTTGTGTGTCTTCCCTAGAAATCTTTTAGCTACAGATTCATCTACCTTAACAAATAGCTTTCTTTCATAATGAGATCTACAGAAAAGTAGAGGTAGAGGTAGAAGGAATTCAGTCATAGTGACTTTTAAATTTTACAGGACAAGTTTAAAAATACAAGGAAAATAGTTGCAATAAGAAATAAATATTTATGAATATCAGTTAACATTTAAAGGAATATCAATGGAAAATGTATTAAAAATTGGAAGTAAAGAGGAGATGCATCAATCAGAATCCTATGAACATCATAAGAAAATCAGATACAGAAATATCATGACATGATTATTATATATAAATATATGTTTTCCATCAAAAATTAAAGTGGCAAATCTGCTAAAAAGTAGTGGCCTCTGTGCTGTGATGCAGGAGTATGTATTTCATAGTAATTATTTCTATCTTTATTTGTTTATTAGTTAATCTGATAAGAAGAAAACAGTTCTCTAAATTCTTCTCAAAATAATAGATGAAAGTAAAGTATTAAACAGTTCAGTCTCCTGACCAACATGGTATAACCTGCCAAAAGGACAGTTGGTATTAGAACCTAAGCAATCTGACATCAACACTTAGAAATTTCATGTTATTGTTTCCTTGAACCAAACTATTACCAAACTGCTGAATTCTTTTTGTAACTGTCATAATTTTATTTAATTATCTGTAAAAGAAAAAGCAGAGAATTTACCATCTAAACAACTATGGGATTTTTTTTTAGTTAAATGCTCATCATTTACAAAAGAACTTTATATTTTATACAAATCTGAGTATGAATTCTCAATTTGTTTCTTTTTAGAAGTGAATTTCTTTCCCACATCCTTTGTATTTCATAAGTTGGTGTCTCTCTCTCTTTATCTCTCATTTTTCTCTATATCGTTCTCATTTTCTCTCTCTTTCTGTCTCCTTTTTCTCTGTCTCACATGTGCACATACAAATGCAATGAAGCAAAAAAATGGCTGCATACAATTTAATTGTATTTATATTACTATTGAAACTTATAGACAAAATTAGACATCTCTAATTGATTTTAATTGCATAAAAGATGATAAATTATTATATTAAAACTTTTAAAAAAGCTCATTTTATTCTAAGAAAAACTAAAATTAATATAACTAAGACATTTATTTTATAATTGTATGTTTTACCTTAAAGACAATCCAATGTGAATCATATACCAGACTAATAAATAGGTAAATTAGTGCACTGTCAAAATATTAAATTTGATGGATTTTTCCAAAATCTCTCTCATGTGGCCAATGATCCTTTCATTCAGAATTTATGAGTATCTACTAATTCCAGCATAATCCTAGGCAGTAGAGTTTTAAAAATTAAAAACTAAGTACTCATAGGTAATGTAGGTTTGATAAAATAGTACTGGAACATAGTAGAAGTGATTGCATGAAGCAAGATCTGAGGCTTTTATAGAAGTGGCACGATTTAATCTATGCCACAGATAAAGGATAAGAGTTTGCTAGATGGAAAAACAGAGGAAAAATATCTACAAAGAGTGGGATATAAACCAAACATTAAAAGTAGGAAAGTATGGACCATGGGCAGAAAGCCACATCCCACCTCATAAAATACAGTTACGTTCAAGAAAGTCTCAGTCTTAGAAACAACAAAGCGTTCAGAAAAGAAGTTTGCAGGGGGAAATCAGGCAGAAACAAACTGACTTGTTAATTTTTTAAAAATGTGATAGTTCTTTAAAGGATAACAAACACAATACAGGCTAAGTATTCCTTTTACAAAATGCTTGGGACCAGAACAAAAGTGTTGTGGATTTCAGATTTTTGGAGGGATTTAAGAACATTCACATCTGCCTTGTAAGAAAACTTGAGGATGGGACCAAAGACTAAACACAAAATTCATGTATATTTCTTGGATATTTTATATACCTACCGTGGAAATAATTTTTATAACATTTTTAATGTGTTTGCAGTTTGACTGCAACCTGCCCCATGAGGTCAGGCATGGAATTTTCCACTTGTGTCATCGTGTTGGTACTCAAAAAGTTTTGGGTTGTAGAACATTTTGGATTTAGGACATTTGGATTAAGGTTGCTAAACCTGTACAAATACAGCTAGGTGTATGGCTTGTCAGTTCCTGCTGGACAAATGGGAGTTATTGTACATAATTATTACATTCACAAAGATCATTATTTCTCTTTGGATAGTAACCATTGAAAAGTAAGGGATAAATGTTTATTATGAAGGAATCAATAACCCATGTCAAAGTGTCATTTATTAAAACACAGTGACCTTGATTTTTTTAGTGCTGTAGTTATTGTTCATTTAAGGGTAAAAAGTGACACTTCTCCTAATGGTAACACCCTTAATGGTAACAGAACAAGATGGTAGTTTTGTTTAAACAGCAGCACTGGCTATTTTTATATTAATAAAAATGAATACCCAGTTATCAGTCTGGAGAGATACATAAATGGCAAATTATAATGTGTCCCAACTCTGGTTTCCCAGCCTCTGGGTTCTTTCGGTGCTGTATTATAGAGTCGGCATCCACTGGCACTGGCTTTTATGAGCTCACCATCAGATTTCAGCCCCATTTATAGTGAATTGCAATGTTTACCACTTTAGGGAGACAATCTTGAGGCCTAAGATAATATATTTGAAAAGCAGGGCTCCACTGAGCCCTGAGTTGTGCCTCATAGGCTGAAAAGAGCAAAGCATTAGTTGTAACATGCTGCTTCTGGGGTCCACAAGAGGGACCCACCAAAAGGGAAAGAATGGGGTCTCATGTTACATGTCAAGTTTTTTGTTAAGAATATATTTCCCGTGGAAAAAAATGTTTAAATTACACATGACTTCTTCATTAAAACAGACTCCTGAAACTATGTAGGCTTTTTTCCTACTCTTAAATCATACATTTGAATAAAAATTAAGAGAGCCTATTTATGGGAAGAAATGTGCTCTATTTATTGTAAAAATAAATAAATAAAAGAAGAACAACATTTTGCTAACAGGTTTTTTTTTTTTCTCAAGTGCTTTTTAATGTAATGTTCTTAATTCTCTCTACCTAGAAGCCTCAGGCCAGCTGTTCTTAGAGATTAGTTCTTAATCCACAGGAAACAAATGCAAGTAGTTCTGCGTGAAAGCAGATCCTTGGCTCATTTATTAAGGTCTTTTTCTGTTAATAGTAACTCCTTGTTCTCTCCTGCTGATTTGCCTCATTCCTTTATTTCTAGCAGTTCTTCAGGTTCCTATTTGCCCGAATATTTGACAAAGCAGTATTCTGTACATGAGGAATTTTCAGCATATGATTCTTATGTGGGCGCCTGATTTAGGACCTCCTGCCTAAATTGAACCTTCCTCGATGCAATTTGTTAGCAGCCTGTCTACCCAAATCTCACCCATTTCCTACCCTGAACTCCACACTTCACCCATACAGTATATTTTTTTCTTTCCTAGGCTGTGCTTCTGATTTCTTCCCACTGATTCCTGTGAATGCTATGAAGCGAGGTTCTAAAGTAGATTCTCTGACCTGATTACTATCAAATAGTGCAACCTAAAAGAGCTAATGTAAATGCTAAAGTGAATACTGTTAAAGAAAAGGAGATAAGACAAATCTTTTAGGAAAAGATAGAGAAAACTAAATATTGTTTCTAATTGGATTTACTTGTATTATCTGGATACTTTTGCTATTTTATTTTTTTCCATTTTTCTTATTAGGTTTGCTACCCAAAGCTCTGTGTTCTCCATTCCAAATTCCCAGAGGGGTCTGGTTGCACATTTGCCACCCCTATGGAAAAGCAATAATTAGGTAATTCCCAACTCCCTTTCATTAGAAGTTCATTTGTTATTCTGTCTTGAGTTTTCCTGCCTCTGAAGAAATGTCTTCAAATCTCTCTGCTCCGTGCGCAGTGGCCTCTTTAACTGATCTCTACATGACTGATTCCAACTGAACTACAGACATTAGGGAAGAAAATAGTGTCAGCGCAGCAAGGAGAATAATTCTCTCAATCAGCAGAGACTCATCTAGGTATTATATTCTTGCCTTAAGTCGGCTGCCCTTACTGCAAAGGAAAGTGGTATAAAGTACTCATTAACTAATTTCACAGTTGCCTATGTTTGCTCTAAAAAAGACCAAGTAACGTTGTTTTCTCCTTCTGCAAATTTAGTGTACTTTTAACTCAATACAACAGGACTCTTTTTAAGCGCCTTTTTACTTTGTGATTTCTGTAGAGATCTTCAGGCTCACAGCACATTTTAGTTTCACTTTAATTAAGTGATATAATTAAAGGGTCCCAAGTAAGTCAGACAAAATTTGCACTATATACATTTAAGCTGAAAGAGGATTTCATTAGTGTTCCATATGTAGTCCCTGTTAAAAGGCAGAAAATCTCCTATTACTAGAACACAGGTAATGGGCCATGATCCCTAGTAGGAAACCTTTGAAACTGCTCCAGCAATATGGATATGCTCCCTGTGGAAGCAGCTCAGTTCATCCTGACTTCCCACATTGACTAACAATGCAGCCCCCAGATCAGACTCTCTGGGTTTGAATTTTAGCTCTTCCTCCTACCTTGTGACCCTGGACAAATTACTTAACTTCTCTGTGTCTCAATTGGGGTAGCTGGAGTAGCTATATAGAAAAGGCCTACTATTAACAGAAAATCTCTTTTTAGTCAAGGTACTAATAAAAGCTAGGAATGTATATTTATCTTCATAAAAACAGTGATAGTTTTTAGTGTCCTTTGGGGGTCAAAACTGAATTTTACCTCACTAGCTAGCTAATCTTGTGATACGGGTTGGATTGTATCTCTCTAAATTTATATATTGAAGTCTTGATTCCCTCAGATTGTGACCTCATTTGGAAATAGTTTCTTTACAGAGGTACATCAAGTTAAATTGAATTCATTAGAGTGGGCTTTAATTTTAAATGACTGGATGTTCAGAAAAGACAAAAGAGAAATTTGGACAAAGAGGAAGAACTTAATGTAAATATCAAAGCAGAGATCAGGGTGAAACTCTACAAACCAAAGGATACCAGAGGTTGCTGGCAAGTCACCAGAAGCTAGGGAAAGAGATTCCATACCTAGATGGAAGCAACCCTGTCAACTCCTTGGTCTTGGGCATCAAGAATTTGGAACTGTGAAACAGTAAATGTCTGCTGTTTAAGACACTGGTTTGTGTTACTTTGTTTTGGCAGTTTTACTAACAATTTCCTCATTTCCCCTTGTGCTCATTTCAGATTCTTAGCTATGCTCCAGCTGAGACGTTAGCTGCCCAGCAATAAATATGTTTCTATGTTAGGAGAAGGAGAATAAACCTGGGGCTGAACAATGAAAGTCCAGTCTGAAAGCTGGTAAGTTTTTCTCAAAATAACACAGGTGTTTTGGAGCATAGGTAACATCTAACTAAATACATGAGTTGAGATGTGATCACTAATGATAAATTTCACTCCATGCCAGATAGTTTCCATGGCTCTTAATGGTGCCTCATTTATACTCATTCTTTGGCCTAAGTTTGGACAGTATTAGATTTTAATAATGCAAGAACATATGATCATATGTAAACTGCATACTTTATATATAGTAATTTTATAATTCACTTGAAAATTGGGCTTATAGCATGAGCAGCATGACAAAGTTCCAGTTTCCTGAAAGGAGGGAAGATGGGAATCAACACTTAACTAAGTGAAGGGAAAGGGAAAGGAACTTATATGTGTTAAGAACAGAATTGAGCATTCCACTGTCAATTGACATTGTCAAGTATAGAAGTTGTGAACAAAGATGAATGTGCTTTGTACACAAAACAAATGAAAGAATAATTTAAACAATGTTTGCAGTAGATTTTCCTAAATGACTAGTGACAAGTTGGTTTAGGTTTGATTTTATTTTTTGTCTGTGTTTGTGTTTTGTATTTAATGACTGTGATTCTTTACCACCAACACACAACTCCTCTCTTTGGGCTCTGAAAACCATAATTGCTAATTGGGTACATAGGGAAAGAATCAATTTAAACTAACTGGGTCATAAACCACATACAGGTTTCTAAACCATGGGAGCAACAGTTTAAAATTGCACTCCAAGGAGATGACTAAATCACAAGTACATTAGAGTTGTACAAATGGTTTTAAGAAATACTCAGATTTAGTACAGTTATTACCACACAAATTGTTCGTTTGCTACTCTTACGCTGATCCACCTACTATACCTGCTAATGATAGAGAGAGGACAATGAACATTTAATAGCTTGATCTTAAGGGTCAATTTGGCTCAATTAAAAGTATTATTTGCCCAAAGCATGCTTTTATTTCAAGACTTTGCTCGAGTTCTAGAAGTATAAGTATTCTTGTTTGCATGGTAACCTTTAAAAGCACATAAGTTCCTGGTCTCCAAAGTGCTAAATTATAGAAAATTTTTTTACAGTTTTAGTAATCAAAACCCAGAAGTTTTCTAAAATGTTCTACATCATTGTTTCACTATTAAGCACACGTTCTCAGTCTATTAGATCAAGAAATTTAAAATGTCAGTGGTAGGATCCTATGAGGACTTATGGGAAACATTATCAGGATGCACTCCAGACCTACTGACTTTTTAATAAAAGTCCCCACATGGGCCCAGCGCCAATGGCTCAAGCCTGAAATTCTAGGCAGAGATCAGGAGAATTGTGATTCAAAGCAAGCCCAGGCAAATAGTTCATGAAACCTTATCTCAAAAAAACCCACAACAAAAAAGTGCTGGTGGAGTGGCTCAAAGTGGAGGCCCTGAGTTCAAACCCCAGTACTGCAAAATAAAGGCCTCAGGTAATCTCCACGCACATTAAAGTTGTGGAGACACAGATCTAGTTGAGAAGCTCTTGTGGCAACTTTATCAAAAGAAGTCATGGAAGTAATTAGAATGCCCTAAAATAGTAATTTACCTAATGATTATGTTTTCAAAGTTTACATACTCACTGCTTTAGCCAATTAACTAAAATGCTAATATTTATATTATGTTTTCAGAGATTATAACAGATCAAATATCCTCTAATCTGAGAAAATATATTGTTAATTACAAAATATTTGATCTAAGCTACAAGAAGATACATCATTGATTAGTCTCCAGGACACTGCCAGAAAATAGAGCTAGCTTTTACCTCATTGGCTAATTCCAAGATACTGGAACTCTTATTTTCAAATATGGATTTTCTTTTCATATCCCAAAGTTAATATGTTCTTTATATGTTATTAATATTCTCAGGACACATTCTCATTGATACTTGGAAAAACATGCAAGTGGTAAATACATTTAACTAAAATGAAGCCTAGGTGACTGACGTTGATAAGAAACAGTTGAACATGTGAAAGCTTGATTAGATAAAGGTACGTTTTTGTGGTGTGCTTATTCAGTTTAACTGTTAAAAAAATTGCTGAAGACAAAATTGTACTAGGACTTAGAATATATAACTGTAAAAGTGATCACCTGAGCAGAGCCTGTAAATAATGGGTTGATTCTAAAAAGCAATAACAGATTAAACAAAGAGAACTTATTTTTAATAAAGAACAAAGTTGTAATTACAAGTTTCCTGACAACTGTAAATGACTACTGTTCTAATAAAATTAGCCTATGTTCAACTAACAAATGTATTTAGAAGGTCCTAATTAATGTATTTAGAAGATCCTATAATTAACAATTAATAATTTCTGAAAAAGGGACTAACTCTGCAAGTAAATAAAACTATGATTTATTGACTATTTCTTCAAAACACATAAATTCTCTTATATTAATTGTCAGTAAAAAATCTAAAGGATTAAGAAACAACTACTAATACTGCACTTACAACAATGCATCGAATTCTCATGAAAATGTTAAGAACTGTATTGCAGGATTAAAAAATATTGGCCATAATTCCTGACCTGAGTTATCTGCCTAAGTGTGCTTTTTCCTAATGTTACCTTGGAATGTTAAAAATAAGTTATCATTTGCAGTTAAATTTTTGTTCTTACTTTAATATTTCACAAATATAATTAGGTTGGTTTTTAATAGAAAATCCTTCAACTTTCTCCCTCTCTACAACCAAGTCTACTTTCATTTGTTGGTATTTCTTCCTGATCTCAAATTTCTGTCCAACAAAATATAAATTATTAGTATTTATCTACTTGTTCCAAATTAGTTTTTACCAATTTACTAATAGGTCTTTATTACTAATACATAATAGTTTGCATATTTTCATCCGTCTAACCAACATTACAATCCAGGTGAATAAACACATACACACACATTTATTTTCTCCAAGAATTAGGAAACTTTGGCCAGCAATTTCGCATTTTATGGGTTATGTTTTTATTGCTATGACTTAGTAGTTTCTGGAATAGTATTTTTCACTATTGTAAATATGATGAAAATGTGGTCAGTCACCAAACTTATTGTATATTTTACTGGTAGTTATGTTTATTAGCCAATTTATTGTTTAATAGCTGAGACCAGTTATGATTCATAATTTAATTTAGAGTTGCTCAGAACTCGTTGTCACAATAGAAAATATAATTACATTTCTGGACCTCGAAGCGAGTATCTCCTATCCTTTAAAGTTGTCTGAAGCTCTAATGCTAAGACAAACTGAAGTACAAAGTTCCAACAAACATTGCATTTTAGTGGCATATTCATACTATTTAAGTGCAGTTGTTTAAATTTTTGAATAGAGAAACAGAACTACTGAGAATCTTTTCTGCATAGAGTAACTTTTTTATTACCATATAATAGTTGTATAGGGGAATACATTGTGATATTTGCATATATGCTTACAATATGTCTTAGATTTATCCCCTCCATCATGCTTTCTCCCCCTTTCTAGTCCTAAGGTAGAACAATTTTAACATCTTCCTGTTTTCATATATAAATACAAAATACATCCACCTATTCAACCTCATTCACTCTTTCCTTACGCCCTCCTGCTTCCAACTGATAGCCAGGAAAAGACCTGTTTTACTCTCTTGACCTTCATTTTTTAAAAAAAAAAGTAAATTGGTAGTCCAGGAGGGTTTTGCCTTGATATTTCAGACATTTATACATGTAACTAGTAATTTTTAAAGAAAAATATTTTTTATTTTGGAATTTCTGGCTCCATTACTCTTTCATTCATAAATTACCTTGATGAGGTAATAACACAAAAATGCTCACATATGCTCACTTAATGTATTAGGAGTTTGGATATGAAAGCAAGTTTTGTACTTACTTTTTAGATAAAAAGATTTAGATAACAGGAAGAGTTTCTGAATTAGTGAAGTTTGTGTTGCAGAGTCACTTTGCACAAACTCATTTTGTTACTTTTAAATTTAACTTTAATATGGAAATTAATGATTCTTACTGTTTGAATAAATGAATAAGAGTGTTATCACCCCATGATTTTAAAATCATGGTTACTAGGATGACATTGTGGGAAATGCTGTACAGTTTAGGAGAAGGGCTCTTATAGGAAGTCTTCAGATCATTGGGGTTTGCCCTAATGGGCACTGCAGTTCTCCAGTCTCATCTTTTCTCTCTCGCAGCTCTGGTTTGAAATGTGAGCAGCCTCGTCTGACACAGACTCCACACTCCATGCACCACCCTCACCATAACTCAACTAATGCAGATACCTTTGAATTTCCAGAATTATGAGCTAATAAAACCCCAAAACAACAACAAAATCCCTCTTTTTAATCTGTAAACCCCCTCTGTCCACTATTTCACTGAAGTAATGAAAACTTGATAATGATCATATACCACATAGGCTCTGGTTCTATGGTCCAGGTACAAAAATTAGTACAAAATATAATCAGAAATTATTATAAAACTTCAGGACACAATAAATATAATTGTGTTGAATGAATAACTTTCCAAGATTTATTTTGTATCCGTTTATTAATTCTATGTATCCACACTCAAATATATAGGTTTATAAATATATAAATCACATATATACTCATATATAATGTATGCTAACAAAGTCACAGCCTAGTGGATCAGCTAAAACACATACATCTCAAAGACGGTTTCTGTTACTTCTCCTTTAATACCTAGGACACAATTCTATGTCCTATCTCTCCCTTTAATGTGTTTATTACTGTATATTAGTTGTACAAAGGGGCTCATTGTAACATTTCCATATATGCATACAATGTACCCTGGTTTATTTCATCTCCTCTTCACCCCTCCTTCCTAATAGGACTTTGACAGGTTTTAATGTTTCATATTCATACATGTATAAAAAGTACATCAACCATATCTACCTAGCTAGGACTATCACTCCTGCTCCAGGCACAGTCATTGCTGCTTAATGGAGGGCAATGGCCCCTCCCTTAGTAATATATGCCTACCACAAAATTGGCCAAGATCCTAATATTATATTTTTAAAGATTTAATCAATAACAAAGTTCCTGGGGGACTAATAATGACAAGGCTGGTTTGAATAAGATCAGGAAATCATTACTTGGCCCCTTAAGTGCTATTTTCTACTTGATAAAGGAAACTGATAAAATGTGTTTTACTGCTATGGTCGCTCTTCCTCAAAGATATTATAGACCTTGCCTGCAGTTGTATTTTATTCACTCCCACTGGTTTGTACCCTAATGTTTCCCAGGCATCAAGAATAAATGATAACATAAGGTAGATACAGCCACAAAACTGAATGAAATTTACAATAAATTTGCTTTTTAAAATGCTCTAGGCCTTTATGTGTATTAATTTGGTCCCTCACTGATTCAAGGACAATAAACATGAACTTGGGAATTAAAAATTAAAACTGAAAAACAGTGTGTGAGGTGGGGGGACTTGTGGGAGGGGGAAGGGTAAAAGGAGGAGGTGAAGATGAAGGAATATGATTGATGGACTTCATCTGCGTATATGAAAAAGAATGATGAAACCTCTTGCAACTGTTTTAGATGGGGCAGGGAGGGGTTTGTGGCGGGGGGGTGGGGAGATAATGGGGGCTATCTAACCAACGACCAATGCAAAGCTATTCTGAATTGGCAGAATGAATCTCCTCTACAATGAATTTGCTAATAAAAATGAAGAAAAGAGGCTAGGCAGACACCCAATTTTTGGCCAACCATTTAAATACATATTATGCTTAAATAATTATAATAGGAAAATCTGGGGAAATGAAATTTCTTTCCCTGAAATAGGTTTTCTCAATTTTGCTGGATATTGGAATTATTTGGGGGAAGTTGTTAAAAGTCAGATTCCATGCTGAGCGCTGATCTCTGATTCAGGTTGATAGACAGATTAATCAGTAGTTTTGTCATCTTTGGCAATTCTAACACAGAGTTTTCATGAATCACACATTGAGGAAAAAAATAAAATTACAGGAGACTAGGGGAAAACTGGGTAGCTGATATTGTGAGCAAAAACTTGGGGTTCACAGTTATAGTCACCGGGCAGTGATCCTAACCATAGGGGAATTACTTTGAATTACCTATGTGGACATAATATGATCACACAGTCCTTGTAAGAGAGAGAGAAAGGAAATCAGAGTGAATAGTAAAGCATTATCCTGGTCCTGCAGACTCCTTGATTTAAGCTACATAAGACTCATTTTGCACTTTTAATCTCCAGAAATATGAGAAAATAACTTTGTGGTGTTTACATCACAATGTCTGCAGATGCAGATTCTAATTTGCAAAAGTTCTTTTTTTACTCCTATTACTATCTATGTTAATCTATTTTTAAAGTAATATATATTTTAAAATTAGTTAGATATCGCAAAGTGTTATAATTCATTCAAATGAAGGTGTAATATAAATGTAAGAAGTTATTTTCTAAAATCTAAGTTTGAATTTGGAATCTTTTTATATCATTTATTTCATTTGCTTAAATAATAATTTTACTTCTTTCAAAGAACTATAATATATAAGAAATCAAGAAATACTGTATTAAAATCTTTTATAGTTCTAACATTTTAAAGAAATGGCCTTTTCATTATCTATATACCAATGTTATATAAATAAAATTATATAATCACATAACTGTTTAAAATTAATTAAAATATAATCAATTTATTAATTAAAATAGCTTTGTTAATTTTTATTAAATAATGGTTATTATTCATTAGTTAAAATAGCTATTTATATATAATTAAAATACCTTTAAGAGTAAAATGTATGTCTAATAGATCTCAAATTTTAATTCTTCTTAGTATAGATTACTTTTTCAATTCAAGAAAATTATATTCTTTAAATTTTATAATTTTTGATTAACATAGTTATAAGGCACCAATAAAGAAAACATTTGATACTCTATCTCCTTCATATATACTTATTAATTATAATTTAAATTCTAAGGTAAATACATTTTATATTGTTTCTATTTCATAGTTGATTAAACTGTTTTTTAGCCTAAATCCATAATTTTAACTCTTATTTGTAAGCAGGAAAAAATTTTAAAGGACACTTCAAATGTCCAAAGGCATTACTAAGTCACATATCAAAAGAAAAAAGAAATAAAACAACTGACATTTTCTACTATTGTTAGTCAAGTATAGTTAGCTTTCTACGCTGTACAGAATAGGTATTTTCTGCCACCTAACAACTCCGTAACTCTCTTATTCTATGAATCTATAGTAATGACTTATTTCTTTTTCTATTTCCTTGCTTACCCTATGTTAAATTTACTTTCTATATTTTTGAAGCTGCATTTGTAGAGCTTAATCAGGCACATTAGAATGTCTCAATACAAAGAACATTTGGGGAGATTTAAGAGACTATACTGATGCTTGTCCATAGACAAATTAGATTCTCAATGTGTGTGGCTCAACTACCTGCACATCACAGAAGTAAATCTAGTTATTCTAATAATCACATAGGAATTTAGATTACTCATGTTATCAACTACATTCATTCATTTTGAAATACTATATATATATATTTGTTTACCATGTAATAATTATATGTAGATTTAGCTGATAAATCCACTCATTAAAACAATTTAATGGCAATATTTTAGTCACCAAGCAAAACGAAACTTATGCAAAGAAATATAGAAAATTTTAGCTTAACAAAAGAAATATATAAAGTATACATACTGAAATTATTTTCTATGGGAAATCAAGTTTGTAAATCAATGCTATTAAAGAAGGTCATCAAATGAGCTTATTTTATTCTATTGTCACTTGTTAACACACAAATACATATTTTATATAAATATTTTTCTATTTTCTATTCTGAACTGAATTTTAGTGTGCAATTCCACTTACTAATGTTTGTATTCCACATGAAATTAATATTGAACAAATCACTCACATTTACATGTAATATGTGAATAATGACTGATAATCAACTCCATATGAAAGAAAGTTGAAACAACAGACAAGCTTTAATATTTGGAGTAATAGTAGTAGTAACCTTTGTGTTTCTGTAGTACTCAAAATCAGCATTAATCTTCAGATATGTCTTTTATGATAAAAACTCAGTAACTGTGGATCTAGGACTTCACATATCCATCAGTGTTAGAAAAGAAAGAACAGAGAGTGAATAATTTTATTTTAAAAAATGAATGTTATCCCTTCTACCTCCTGAACTTTCTTACTTGCATGGCTATATGTCTTTGCTCCTTCTGTATTCTTTAATTGACTACATTGCAAATGAACCCTTTTGACCTAAATCGACCTATTTAAATATGCACATGTTCTGGAACCTTTTACTGTCACCCATGTACTAGCTTATTGACCTCAAATCTGCTTTAATTTAAATTTTAACTTAAGTATTTAGTAAATACCATACATTGTGCCTTGTATAGTGTGGAAAGGTATTGTTAATGGCTACATAAGTAATACCATGACTTCCAAAGCAATGGGTATGATTTTGAGATCTTTCAAATTTTATTTATTTATGTATTTGTTTTTTAATTGTTGTGCTGGTGGGGGTACATTGTGGCATTTACAAAAGTTCTTAACCATAGCAAATGTATCACACTTGAATTCACCCCCACACCATTCTCCTTTACCCATCTTACCCCCATCCCTAGAATAGTTTCAACAGGTATCATTTTTAAATTTGCATACATGTGTACACAGAATTTGAACCATATTCACCCCCTCCTACACCCTTTCCCCATCTTCTCTGCTCCTCCCACTTGTAATCAAATCCCCCAGGCAGGACTTGTTCTCCCTCCAATTCTCCAATTTTGTGTAAAAAATACAGGAAAAAAATGACATTTTTTCTTGCTTAAGATAGCTACACAGGGAGTTTCCTTGTGACACTTCCATGTATATATGTATTAGAGCCTGATTTGGCTCACTTCCTCTATTTTTCTGCCTTGGTTCCTTTCTTATTGTGGTTTTCAACCAGTTTAAAAATTCTATATTCATTCTTGCTTTAACTATGCCTTAGGATATTTCTCATACTTCACTAAAGGCTCCAGAATTCACAGACTAGATATAAAAGAACTGCATTTATTTTAAATTTGCAAAGCTGTATTATCACTTTGTCACTGCCTTTACTGACATCTGACAAGATAATTATGATCAATGCATCACCAAGAGAAGATAAAGTTTTAATAGACTTTATCTTTAATCAAAATCAAACGTTACTTCTATTGGCGTGATTTGCAAAAAAGAGGAGATTGAGGGGAGATGTAAATTAAATCTAATGCAACACTATTAATTGGGAAATAGAATTTAAACAGTTTAAATCTACAAGAAGCATCTTTCATTTTTTGCAAATAGAGAATTAACATTTTTTCAACTTCCTTGCAATACCTAGTACTAACCATTGTATGGATTATTAAAATGTTATCCAACATATATTAAGAGCTTATTACATGTCAGGTATTTTGTTCAATATTTTGATTTATATTTCTAAAATAATATAAAACCCTATATGGGAATGCTACTGTTATGTCTATTTTAGAGAAAAATATGTTGGGATTAGAAGGAAATGTTGAATAAACTTAATAAGGTAAGTCATTTGTAAATTGAGAAATTTAATTTAGGCAGCATGAGTCTAAAGCCAGATATTAATCATTATCAGTACATCCTCCACCATGATTAAATAATCCTTATTTACTTTGACTCATATTTTTCTCAGTGAGTCAAGAAATCTTGTGTAGCTGAAATTCTATTCTGTTCCTTTATTTGAAGAGAAAAAGTGAAATCCTAAAATGAGAAAAACATATTATATGGAAACCTCACTTCAGTGGCTTTCTTCTTTATCGGGTATCAGGTTAATCCTGACATGGTGTCTGATTTTCTAGGGAGTCTGGCAAAGAGGATTTTCCTTTCAAATCTAATGCCATTGACCTGCTTTGTTGCTTTGCTTTTATTCCTCCCCAGCAACTCTGTAGTCATGCAGAGAAGTCATACTAACGATTAGTATTTCGTACTAACGATTAGTATTACATTCCAAATTTGACCTCAGTTGCAAAGTAAGAGAAGACCTTTTTAAGAAAAAATAGAGTAGAAGTGACTATATAAGTTAGGGGAGTCCTCCACTAAATTCTATGAAGAAATTGTCTCAAAGAAAATATAGATTACAAATGTAGATTAAAAAAGATATACACAGTCAAGTGCATTGGATAAGAGTAAAACCTTAGCAATTTTTAAAAATTTAATTATTTTTGTGGTACTGGGAATTGAACCCAGAGCCACATTAATAGTAAGAAGCACTCTACCACTTAAGCCATACCCAACTTGAGCCTTTTTGCTTGTATTTTATTTTTGAGACATGGTCACAGCATCTTTGTCAGGGCTAGTCTTGCACTCACAACCCTCCTACTTCTGTCTCCTGCAAAGTAAAGATTACAGGTGTGAACCAGCATGCTCAGCCCAGATGCCAACATTTTTAAAGCCTTGGGGAACAAAAGTAAATAAAACAGTTCATTTAAAACTGTATTTAGCATTCTTTTTCTATGAAATGTATTTACTTTTTATATCTGTCAAAAACACTATATAAGATTCTTAAATGTTTATCAGCATGCGTTCTTTGGAAAAATGCAAATTAACATTAAAAATAATGGTGATGTTTAAATGTTCAAGAAGTTTGAATTGGTAGAGGTATAGTATTATTTCATACAACAGTTATTTTTCTAAGCAAAATGTGAAATGGAGACTTGATGTCCTATTGAAAGCCAAATTGCCTCTGGAAATAACAAAATAGCTTGTATCTGATCAGCCCTCTTGGGGAGAACATAAAATCTCAATAAAATACAAAACCAACTACCCAAAACAAAAACAGGTCTTTGAACATATTATGGAAAAAAGAAAAACAATAAGATTCAGAACACAGAGAACAATGCTTTGAAGACAAGGGAAGCACATCTGGTTGAACGCACCTTCATTTCCATTATGTCCTCTCAAGACATTTTCTGAGTTACTGTGCTGGGATAGAAACCAATCAAAAAGAGTTGGCTTAGGGTTTCCTGAGCTAGAGATTCAGGGATTAGATCACTGTGAGTCCAGCAGACACATAGTTAACCTCATCTGCAGAAAGGAAGAAATCATAGGGCCTCAACTTCATATTCTGCCTACAATATTTTGTCAAGGTGATTGCCTGCTCTTATGGTTTCTGTGACTAGAGAAAAATATAAGAAAAGAGAAGGCAAAGTGGAAAGAATATTGGCAGAAATTCTAGCAGACTATGCATGCTGAAAACTTAGTAATGAAAGATCAAAGTCTAAAAAGTAGAGCCCTAGATATTATCTTGGCCTTTGAGATGAGGCTCCTTCAGTGCTATGCCTTAGAAGTCAGGAATATCCTTCACAAAGTCTTAAACTCAGCTTTGATTGGATTAAAGTATATACAATGAAAGTGTTAATTTATAGATTAATAAGTAGTAAATACTATTAAGAAGTAATCTCAGCAATAATACTTGTAGAGTTATGTACATTACGTATTTTATCATTCAGCTTCCAATAAACTAATGTTAAATGTGATGGTCTCTGCTCTGTTCTTAGTCTTCAAGGAAGTGGTAAAAGTGATTGAAATGCCAACAAAGAGATGCTCATCTCTTGTTTCCTTTGCTACTTTTTTCATTACTAGGGATTGAACCAGTCCTCATGCTAAGTTTCTGCTGCTTTATCTGCCACTGAGCTACATCCTCAGCTCTCAGAGGCTCCTTTCTGACACTATTGTGGTAGTAGCAACAGGCTGTGCTCAAAAAAAGTAGCTCTGCCAGTAGAATAGCAATCTCAGGGTCTGAAGCAGTAGTTATCTAAGCAAAACATACAGACTCTTTTCCTGAGTTAATACCTGGAGAACTCTCAGGAATATTAGCAGGTCTTTCTGAGCAGTTCATCCAATAATGATTCAGTCATTTATTATTCATTTAACAGACAGTTATTTGATTGCCTCTGATATAACAGGTGCAGGAAAGCCATAAAACAGGGTAGAAAAATCACACAGTGAGCAGGCAAAAGTTATGCTTTTAGTTGACATTGCCAGAACAGCCTCTCAATCAGAGAGTATTTGTGTAGAGGCCAGTCAAAAGAGAGTCCTACCTATAGGAATGTCTGGAGTAGCTCGGAAAGAGATAAACAGCAAGACTTGGAAAAAGTTTGTTTCGTGTGTTGTGTTTAGAGGGTAACAGCTGGTGTGGCATCCAGGGTGGTTCTGGAGAGTGGGAGGTGATAGAGATAGAGAGCAAGTAGAGAATAGGAGAGGTGAAGCTATGGAGGGAGTGCTAGGGGCTATAGTTTATATCCTAAATTAAATGGCAAACTGCTGGAGAGTTTGTGGATATTTGTACAGCTATTGTTTGGACAATAGCCAATGGAAGGAGTAACAGTGGGAGAAAGGAAATCCTTTTAGAAATTGCTAAGTAGTACCAATAAAGGTGGTGAGAGATGGTTAGATCAGAGACACAGTTTGAAGATATAATCTTCAGTATAATAGAGATATAAGATTTTGTTTTGAGAAATGGAATGTTGTAACACCAGTACTAGGGAGGTAGAGGTGGGACTGAGAAAGATGAGAGACAGAGAGGGAGAGAGAGAGGGAGAGAGAGAGAGAAAGAGAGAAAGAGAGAGAGTGAGAGAGAGAAGATGAGAAGGAAAGGGGAGGGGACAGGAGTAGGAAGAAAAGAGAAGGGAATGGGAAGGGAAGAGAGGAAGAAGAGGAAAGGAGATGGGAGAAAAGGGAAAAAAAAGGAAAAAGTTCAAGTTCTCTTTTGGATATATTGTGTAAGAGAAATAATAGTCTTATTCAAGTACTGCGTATCTTCTCTTTGAGCAGTGTTCTGGGTGTTGGGTACAAAGCAAGTTATAGGTCATATGATGTCTCTGTCCTTGTATTGAGCTTCCTAGACAGACAGACCCAGTACATAAGTAAAGAGCTTATAAGAAAAGAGTAAGTTCATAGTTGTAGATTTTATGATATTCTCTATAACCTGATTAAGTTGCCTTAGTGAGAATTATCATTTAATTTACTTTTTATTACTGCATTTTACCACGTTACAGTATTTTGACATTGGTCATGTTTGAAAAAATCCTACAATTTGTAAAGCTAATTCTGTGGATTCATTTCACTAACTAAATTAAACTTCATTATTTTATCACTGATCTAATTCATTTATCTCTAATATTTTTATATTTATTATTTCAATCTTTTAGGGTTTTTATTGATCACATAGGTTCAATGTATAGAATAAAATTTGCACAGATAAGTCAAAAGCTAAAAATACTTCACACTCATATTTTTGATCTTTATGAAATAAAGACATATAGATTTGTTGAGAAGGCTTATTTAGTAAAAGTAAAACCATGTCAAAGGTATACCATTCTTTGTGCAAACATTTCTAATATACGTAAGACATTCTGCTATTTACTTTTGTTTATAATATATTTAGTGTCTTGGGGGAAAAAAACTGTTATTTGGGACATGTGATATGTGCAAGGAAATGTTTCTCCCATGGTAATCACAGTGCTCAGCTGATACAGCAACACATTCCTCTTTCAATGGTAAGCATTTTTTAGCATTCTCTTCTTTCTCTTTGGAAAATTTTGTGATAATCCATGAAAACATAAATTTCATCTGTGTAAGTTTTGTATTTTTAGACATCTTTTTTACTGTTCAACTTCGTGTTGCTGCGGGAAACAAAGTCACCAAGACCACTTTGAAGACAGCAGGATTTTATTATGCTAGTGAACTCAGGGGAGATAAGTTCTCAAAGGCCTGAGCCCCAATCAGTGTCAGGAGATGAGCTATATACCCCCAGTGGTTTATGAAACCAGGGGTTTTTTGCAGTATATGGTGCACAGGTGGTCAGAAAGACAAGCCAGTAACAGAGAAACAAGTTGGTACAGAGTTTCCCCCCAACCCCCCTACAGACTGTGGTCACAGTTACAGGAAACCTTGCATAGCCTAGCTGGAGGTCTGTGATACTTTTGAGCTTGCAGAAAGCTGCTTGTAGTCCCCAGAGTAGGGACTTCAAGGCAAATTCTAGACAAACAGTATATCCCAGAAAAATAGCTACGTTGGCTCCAATGTGTGTCTCACACATATGGGGCTTACACATATGGGGCTTACAATGATAAAGGTCTAAGTATTCCTCTTTGCTTAAAGAAATGGAATGGTAGCAGGAATGTCAAGATGCTCTATTAATGCTGATATTGTCTTAATTTATGACTATACATTGGAAAGTAGATTTTCAAATGTAATTTTAACCTCTCTCCTTCAATTTCTTACTACTCCAAGTTATAATGCTTCAGCGAGCATATAATGTCTCTTCCACTCAACTAGACTTATTCTCACCAAGGTAAACTCGGAATTTTAGTCATCTTAGATGACCAAACTTAAATTTAATTATTCTTCCTTCAGGATGTGAAAGGAGTACTATGGATGGGACTTGTGAGGATGGTAAGAGATGAAGAGAGACAAGAGGTCATTATAAAGCAGATTTTGCTTTAATTTGCATGAAAGAAATACAACATTGCTCACTGAAATTGATCCAGTATCACAAAATGAGACCAGACCCTCTGATTAAAGGCTATGACACCATCAGTGGAAATAAGTGAGATTGTGATGCTGATTCACTTATTCACTTTATGCTTCATTGTATACAATTTTATTTCACTCTGATTCTCAATGTGTATTTTTAATCATTCTCAAATTTTATTTCCTTACATCTATAAAGTATATAAATCAGAATTTAATAAAAATTCAAACAAATGATGAAAACTATATGACTGTTACTAAAAACATGTAGAACCTATTGTAAACCAGTTAGATAATAGAGTTTGTGACCAAAGAAGAGCAGTGACTCCCTTCTTGACAGTATGTATTAACTGGCTATTTCCATATGGCATTGAGCTAATGACTCATAAATTCACAAGGAAATATTAGTTAGAACATTTATACCTAAAATAATATCCAATGATAAATATTTCTTTTCCATACTGAGCTTTT
Organism: Castor canadensis; assembly: GCF_047511655.1. Lineage (NCBI taxonomy): Eukaryota > Metazoa > Chordata > Mammalia > Rodentia > Castoridae > Castor > Castor canadensis. The sequence continues at coordinate 136,115,563 of NC_133389.1, read as the reverse complement.
TGTCTTTTGGGCAAGATTTTATTCCTACTTCTTCTGCTACTTACACGAGTTTTTCGAGGGGTCATTAGTCTAATAGCAATGATGCTTCCAAGTTAAGCACAGACACTATCTGGCAGGTGTGCTGGTATACCAGGTAAGTAGCAGCCATTAGAGAACATACATTTAGAAAGGGATTTCCTTTTCTGTATATCTCTTAGAAAAAACTCTTATTGACTCCAGAATTATATTTCTCCTGATAATCATTTTAAACCTTAAACATTCTATGTGTCACTATAATTATAAATTGTACATCACCCTTTCTAGCAATGCTTTTTGCTGTTGTGCTTAGTAGTGATACCTTGTAGCATTTACAAAAGTTCTTAGAATACATGGAATATGTCATACTTTACTTCACCCCCTCAACCATTCTCCTTTATCCCCCTTGCCCCTATTCCTGGAACAGTTTCAACATGTATCATTTTTGTATTTTCATACATGTGTACACAGTATTCGCAGTACATTCACTCTCCAACACCCTTTCCCCACCTCCTCCCCACCCTCAAGGCATAGCCTGTTCCACCCTCCTGTTCTCTGATTTTGTCAAATTATTTTCATGCACCCATTTAGCATGAACATTCTGTAGCTGCCAACAAACAGTTATAGCACGGGCACAAAGCACCGCTTTGTAAGTGAATCAATTTGACTAATTTTCCATAAATTTTGTCAGAAAATAAATGCCACAAGTTCTTGGTCTCTAAATACTGTAACTTTATGGATTCAGCAACTATTGTTCAATAATACCAAGAGAGGGATTTTTGAAGTCAAGTTCAACAAAGCCATGATTTATAGTTCATTTCTTACGAGAGATCTTTCCAGATAATGAAGTTATAAATGTGATACCACCAGACAACTGGCACTACATAATTTTTAGTGAGTTTTCATAGAATAAATTATTTCATATTTTGGGGATTCATAAGACATAAATACATATGCACACATATATGTGAAATCTATTTTCACCATAAAAGTTTAAAAACAGAAACTTCCTATAAAGCAATATAAAACTCATATTAGATTGTTACTCTTTCTTTTTTATTTTGTAATTATATTCTTCTAATTAAGTCTATTGCAAAGAAAATCTGATTTCATTTAAATGAAAGTATATGGATCAGTGCTTCATGAGTTTTACTCTTTATTTACTGATTTCCACAATTCTGGCTATGGTGACCACATGAGTTATCTCTTAAATGAAGACCCTTTTGTGAGCAAAAGAATAGCTGGAATTAACCAGCTCTGCTCCAAATATGTACTATGGTCACATTGAAACCAGAAGATTAGAAACTGAAGAGATGGTTGACTCTTCTTTACTTCTTTTGTGTATCAATAGTTTTGTTTGATTTAAGTGGGAAGATTCAACCCTCAACACAGTCAAAGTACATTTTATCCTCTCTTCTCTTCATCTTAATAGGTTTAAAATTACTAATTTTATAAAGAACAGGAAGATTAAGGAAATATATAGATTTAAAACTCTATCTTTTGTATTTGGCAAAAGTATGTAATCACAGTAAACCAAAGTTATGCTATGGGACTCTTGAGCCAAGTCTAGTCAGATAACTAGAGCAGCAAGTTCTCATGGGGAAACTAAAGTGATATGTGTCTTGGGATAGAAAGTTTCGTAGGACATCAGGTGATCTCTCATTAAAAATTTTTAAAAGGTACATTTTCATGAGGGAGCAGTATTGAGTTATGTAAGATAATAGTAATAAAAAAATGATTTGGTTCTTCAAACTGAAGCCAAATGCAGAAATGTGGTCACACAGATCACAGGATCACAAGATCATTAAAAGATGGAAAATGGATAGGCTATGGCACTATTTATTTGAATTCACTCTCAAAATAAAATTTCATAGCCTACAATGGGTCTAAGTCTGCAATTAGTGACTTAATCATGGAAAATTTTTGCAAGGATTAAGAACTAGATATAACATTAACAACAACACTCGGTTTTGAGGGCACTAATTTCCTGTCATAACTCCTGTCATGGAGATTCAAAAAAGATATTTTAAATATTATTTTAAAATATTTATGTGTAGGTCATAAAATTTAAATCTCACCTTTCTCTTTTACTTTTTTTATCTTGAATTCTACACAAGACTATTATGACTTTGCTCAGTATTTTCCTCAATCCTATCCTTAAAAATTCAGAATAACTAAAATTCCTACACCACACAAGGGAAAGTTGCTCAGTATGAAAAGACAACTTTACATATATGTTTTATCTGTAAGTATACATTTGATTTATAGGTTATACATTAATATACATTTAATTCACAGTTATCTGCAACCTAAAAAATTAAGACAAATTATTTTATAGTTATTCCAAATGATTTCAACCTTTTGTGCAGTTTGAAATCATTTTGCACATTTGCCTGCTAACAAAGCAAAATACAATAGTACTTATTATCCTCAATCATGACTACTGAAGTCTACAAAATCACTGATTAGTATCTAAATGTGAAATGACATAGATGTAATGTTTTGAATAGTAGAAAAAGGAGTGGAAATTTGTTTTCTATAAGTTGATCCAAGTTATTGACCTCCATTCCACTAAACTTTGTATTCATTGCTTCTTCTCACTAATGTTCATGAACTAGAAAAGTTCTAGTCTCTTCATCTGGACATCCATGTGTAATACCATCTGGGAATTGCTTTATTATTTGTGCAAACTGATATATTTTTCTGCAAAGATATGTAAATATTTAGTACTATTATATCACTTGTAATACAATTAATTATGATGGAGAAATAACTAATAAACAACCATAGTGGGTTGTTAATCAGATGTATTTTAAAATTCTGAGATAACTAATTTATTGGGCAGGCTTAGAACCTGCGTATAAACAAAATCATCCAGTAATAAATGTTGACATTGATAAGATTTCAATGTGGGCAGTAAAATAAGGAACTGTATAAATTATAAGAGCTGAGATTTAAACAGAAGTTCAATGTAGATTTAATTTAAAAATTTTATCTGCTAGTTGATAAAAACAGATGTGGAAATTCAAAAAGACAATACTTAGGCAAAATCAGACAGTAATTTTGTTGAGGGTCAGTGTAGGCTGGCCATGAAGGCGCATGCCTATAATCCCAGCTGGTTGCGAGGAAGAGATTAAGAGGATTACAGTTCAAGACCATCCAGGGCAAAAAGTTAGCAAATCCCCTATCTTAATACATAGACCTGGTCTGATAGTACCCACCTGTGATCCAAGTTACACAGAAGGCCATAGGTAGGAGGATCACAGTCTAAATCTGGCCCAGGCAAATCAGGGAGACCTTACTTCAAAATGACTAAAGCAAAAAAGGACTGGAGGTATGGCTCAAGTGGTAGAGTGCCTACCTAGTAAGCAAGCATGAAGTCTTGAGTTTAAACCCCAGTACAGAAAAAAAATAAAGAAAACTCTGGGTAATTGACTTTAGTTCTCCTAGTTTCTTGATATTTACATTTTAGCTGACATGTCATATTTAATTTTGATTCCCACAAATTAAAATTCAGTTCTGTCAATGCCAGACCATTGCAGTATTGCTGATTTATTTTAATATCAGCTGATATTATTTTAAATATTTGATATATTTTGAATAGCTTTTACTATTATAACTGATATTATTTTAAGTATCCCATACTCTTACACATACATACAAACATACCTGAGGTTCCTGGATTCATAAACCATCCATGACAATTTCAAGTTCAATAAATCTGTAAAGAAAAATCACAGTTAACTTATCTAATATTATAAGTCAAGATGTCTATGATATCTGGTATATATGGTGATGAAAATTTTCTTATATTCATATTATTACCCTTTTGTTATTTTGGTAGAAAAACTGAATATTACCCCTTACACTATTTGGAACATTAATTCTATTCATTTTTCCAAAATACCATTAATAGTATTGTATGTCTATATTTTATCTCCTTTGTGTATATTCAGTGTAACAACAGATCATTCAATTCATTGCACAAGGAGAAAATACAGTCTTTCAATGATGTATTGACTAAGCCCATCTATTACATACTTGTAATTTTTATTTAAAAGTTAAGCCAGGCATGATGGCACATGGCTACAATTCCATCTACTTAGGAGGTAGATGTAGTGGGATAGCAAGTTAATGTCCAGCCAGAGCAAAGATAGTGGTGAGTTCCTATCTCAAAAACATGAATGGTTGGGAGCATAGCTCAAGTGGTAGAGCAACGGCAAACATGTGCAAGGCTGTGGGCTTAATCCCCAGCTCTGCCACTAATTTAAACAAGAAGTGTATAAGGCACTTGGGGCAATATTTCTTTCCCATTTTTTCCCTTCCTCCTTACCCCCTCCTTCCCTTTCTTCCTTCCTTCCTTCCTTCAGTCCTTCTTTCTTTCCTTCTTCCCTTTCTTCCTTTCTGTTTTTTTGTTAGTGTTGGGTACAGAACCCAGAGCCTTGTGAATGCTAGGCAGGCACTCTACCACTGAACTACATTCCCCAGCCTGAGACAATGTCTCTTGAATCATGTAATGCATTGGATTTGTTGCAAAGTACTTTTAGTAAACAATGGTTATTGTTTACTATTCTTAAAGTAAGTGCTGAGACTAAATTGTTATTGTTGAATCTCAAAAGGTCTCAGAAGAGTAATTATTTGACACATAAATAACACATAAACAACAAATATACCTGGTAAGATGCTTCAGATCTTTCTCCTAAACTCCAAGAATATCTAAATATTAACTTTTTGTTTTTGTCAATTCAAAGGTTTGATAGCATTATCTCTGTTAGGTCCAAGAGAAATGAGAATTCTGCATAAATTACTGTGCAGCAGTGCACACATGTGTATTTCATTAGAAACATTATTTATTAAAGAACAACTATCATTATTGAGCTGTGACTGCACTGCATCATGAGAATTGGCTCAGAGTGGACTGACTGTAAGTAGTGCACAAAAGGTAGAGGACTACAGCCATGGTGGAATTATCTTTGATAAAATGATCTGTTTTTTATCCAGACTCTGTATATAATCTTGTGCATCCTGTGTACAGACCTTCAGTGGATGCTCCAAGGAACTGAGAAATGACTTCTGTACTTTGACAAGCAAACTGTGTTCTTGCATGTGCTCTTCCTTTCTTAAAACCAAATAAATTTGTTGCCAGAGACCAATAAATTGTCGCCTGAGATTGAATTTCAATCTAAACCAGAAACCATGGCTGCTGGTTGAGAATGGTGTTTGTTGCTGCATGGTATTACAAATGGGATTGATTTCAGATGCATGAGCTAACATGTCACATGGCAAAGTCCTTTTGGGATGAGGTAAAGGCTGAAAGGTAGGTCTGGTGAGATTGATGAGGTGTTCACCAATCACTTATTGAAGAATGAAAGTCCTGTGTCAACTTATCAGAGACAAGGAGTTTGATAAGAAAGCTTTGACCTCTGAGGGCCTATGCAAACAGCTGGTTTTGCCATACATTGCCATACAATGGAAAGATTTTGTTTGTTCTTACAGAATTCTGCCAGGGATTAAAACAGATCTATGTCTTTTATTTTCTAAGAAATTCTAGTTACTGGCTGGCAGGGTGGCTCAAGCAGTAATGCACCTGCCTAACAAGTATGAGGCCCTGAGTTCAAACCCTAGTGCTGCCAAAAGAAGAAAAGAAAGAAATTTAATTGCTAATGGAATTGATTCATTTCAGTTTCTAGGAACCTTCAACTCATAAATGAGTTATAATTAACTATGATTTATCTCTTATCTATTATTGTTAAATTAGAAATTATATTATCTTACAAAAAATTCTTTAGAAGTTGAACTCAAAGTAGAGGATTTTACAGCTTTTATATTTCAAATTATTTACCCATATGCTCCAAAGTAGTTACCCATATAGGACTTTTCACCTCTAGTTAGTTTTGTTGGGGTATGTTATATAAAATGAAGTCTCTCTCTCTCTCTCTGTCTCTCTCTCTGTCTCTGTCTCTGTCTCTCTCTCTCTCTCTCTCTCTCTCTCTCTCTCACACACACACACACACACACACACACAGAGTTGGGCAATTACTTTAGCAATCTAAAATGCTTGAATCAACTTGATATTTTTCCTAATGTTTCATTGTAGTAATTAATTCCTTCCAAAATGACCATTGACAACCACTGCCTTTTGTCACTTTTATATTTTCCTTATTTAGAATTTCAAATAAATAAAAGCATTCAATATTTTTTGTGTCTGGCTTCTTAGCATTATGCTTTTTATATTTATCCAACTTTATGAGTATATTACCTTTCAAATCCTCTTTATTGCTGAATAACATGCCTTTGTGTGGATGTGCTCAATTTTGTTCACTCATTCACCAGCTAACATTGTGTTGCTTAGAGTTTATGGTGATCATAAATAAAACTGTTACATTCAAGTACAAGTATTTGGCTTGATATATTTTTATTTCTTTTGAGTAAATAGCAAGATCATAGAATGATGAGTGTTAGGGTACCTGCCTATTTAACTCTATAATAACATGAAAAATCATTTACTAAAGCAGCTCTACTCTCTAGATTTGTGAATAGTGTTCCATGAGCATTCCAGTTGCTTCATATCCTTTCCAACATTTCATAATGTGAATCTTTTTTAAAATTTTAACCTTACCATTGAGTATGGAGTGGTATGCTAATGCATATATGAATTTTTCAGTAAGTAATGAAAAATTGTGTCCTTTTCAATATTATTATTTGCCATTTTAAATCTTCCTTGGTGAGTTGTTGGTTCAAAATTCGCATTTTAATCAATTGCTAGTTTTCATATTATTCCATTTTAAAAGTTCACAGAACCTTTTTCAGACATTATTTATAAATACTTTTTCACAATTTGTGACTTGAGGTGGTTTCTTCCCTAAGATAAAGAAAATATGCTTAATATTTGTATGATCTTAATCATTTTTCCTCTGTGGTTCTTAGTTTTTGTGTCCTAGCTAATAAATCCTTAGATGTAAGGAATTAAAGATTCTTTTAAGCACATAAATAATCTTAAACTGACAGACGCCACTATGGGAAAGTGACAGGAAAGTAGTGAAGAGGTGTGGTAGAGACGAAAGAATTTGGGTTGTAATATGCATGTGCATGGAAGCAATGCTAGGACTAGCAATGCTGTCTGTACAGCTATCTTTATCTCAAGCTAACAAAAACGCTATGTCTTTCTTGTTATCACTTTTATCTTCTATTCAAAAAAACTGGAGACGAGAGCAGAACAGGTTCTGCCTGGAAGTGAGAGGGGTGGGCGGAAAAGGGAGGCGCAGGGGTCAGGGGGAAGAGATGGCCCAAACAATGTATGCACATATGAATAAATGAATAAACAATAAAAAATCCTTTAGTGTTTTAAAAGTACATGGATTTAACTCATGGTTTTACATGTATGATTCATTTTCAACTTTTATATGATGTGATATAAGTTTAAGGATGGAGTTCATTTTTTATTACCATTAATAGCCACAAGTTTTAGCACAATTTTTGAAAAGGCTATCTTTTCTCCAACTTAATTACTTTGGTGCCATTATAAAAAAATCAATCAATCATTTATATGAGGTTCCATTGATATACATGAGTATTCTGTCATAATACTTCGGTATTGCTATTAAAGAAGCTTTCTGTGAAGTCTGAAAACCATGTAATGAGTGCTACACTATTTGCTTTTTGAAAAAATTGTTTTGTGTAAGTTTTACTAGTTTGTATGTCCACATTAATTTGGATCATCTTGTCAATGTTCACAAAAATATCTTCTTGGATTTTGATTAGAATTCATTGACTCTACAGAACATGGAGAAAATGGACACTTTCTACGCTTAAAGCAGACTGATCTTATAACATATCAATTATATTTCAGTAAAGCTTTTCACAGATTAAAAACTGCAATGTGAACAAGTCAATATAACAACTTTGAGTGGACACTTCTCCACAGAAGATATTTGAATGGAAAATCAGCACATAAAAAGATGCTCTTCGTCATTAAATATGTTACCTATTAAGGAAATGCTGTGTCAAGCTCTTTAAATTGCATATTTTTGATATGTATATTTTGTATATAAATTATTCTTCAATGAAGCTCTTATAAACATAAATGTTATAATTTTAACAGGAAGGAGAAAATTATTCATGTACAATATCATAATAAGTGGAATAATGAACCTTGAAATGTGTTCACATTCTAAGTCCCAGAATAAGGAAATCTCACTTGACAAAGTAGAATTTGATCAAGTTAAGGATTTTGAGATATAGTAATTATTCTGGATTATTTGAATGGATTTAATGCAATTTCAAGGATCTTCAAAGATGAAAGAATGAATCTGAAGAGTCAGTTTCAGAGTGCTATGATATGGCAATCAAATGAGCATTGCTGCCTTTCAAGACGGAAGGAAGCCAAGATCTATAGAAGTTGGAAAAGGTGAAGAAAAAAAATTCTGTTCAATCTCCAGAAAGTAGAAGTTTTGATACTATTTCCATGAAGCCCATTTCAACTTTTAAACTCCAGAAATGTAATATAACTATGTTAATTTAACCCGCTAAATGTATAGCAAATTGTTACAGCAGCAATAAGAAACTAACGCAAACATACTCCTTTATATATAGTCTTCAGAAATAGACAAAAAATTTGATTAGAAGTAATAAGCAAGTTTAGCAGGCTAGTTAGATAAAAGTCAATATATAAAAACAAATTGTATTTGTATTTACTAGCATAAAACAATTGAAGCCTAAAATTTGTAAAAGATAATCATTTATAATATTCCAAATCTTATTAATCAAAGAAAAATTCAACAAAACTTTTGTATTCCTTAGAGATTTATACATTTTGGGAAACATATCAAATATAAGAGATTAGGGTTAGTAAAATATTTCTAAATAATCCTATACTATTTTATCACAACTGTAATGTAACCACTAATACAAACCTTTCATTCTAGATAGATTCCATTACCACAAGGATCACCTTCTTACTACCCAATATAGTCAATCCCATCCTTAACTCTGCAACTGCTAGACTGCTAGTCAGTTTTCCTTCTCTTTATATATACTCTGTCATTTTATCAGTATTATTTTAATGGATTCAGACATTACATAAGATTTTGAAATTGGCTTTTTGACACACCACAATGACCATAGATCTATCTAAATTGCTGTATGTGTATCAATAATCTCTGCTGACTTTGAGGATTTCTGGGACTATGAGCCAAGAAATATGAGCAGTCTGCTATAGTTGAGATGAACTCTGACCAGCAACAAAGAAATGAGATCCTTTCCTCTAAACCTCAAACAATGTATTTTATCAATAGCCTAAATGAATCTGGAAACATTTCATCCCCCACCCTTGAACCTAGAAATAGATGTTCAGGCTGGCCAACACCTTGATTTCAGCCTATTGCAACCTTTCAGTACCTGAACTTCTGACCTACAGGAGACAAAAGTATGTTGGTCCATAAAGCAGGACAAGTAAAATCACATTCTGGAGTTTTCTTTGTAGGATTTTTCTTTCTTTTTTTTTTTCCACCAGAGGTTCTGAGAATGAGCCCTGTGTGGCTGGTGAGCTCTTTATAGGATTTTTTAAACTACTTTTTTTTTTTTAAATGAGTCATGGTGATTTTTTTCTTGGGTCACATTTGTTCAGTTACATCATTTAAGGAATTTGTCCATTTTCTCTAAGAATTAGCTGCAATAATCTACTCATTCACCCTTGACATAGGTAATGTGTACCTGTCCTCTGTCTCAAAGACCATAACCAGTTTATTTGGGGATTGATCCTGGCTGCTACTTTGGAATTAAGCTGAGGCTTTTACTTGTACTACCTATGTGCAACATTTCAATGTGGACTGGGTTTCCTCGCAGTGTGGTGGCCTTGGAATTTTTGTACAATGGTCAGGGACCCAAATGAAATATAAGAACTTCACCAGATTCTGTAGACTCACATCACATCATCTTATCCCAGAAATCACATAATTTCTTTGCTGTAGTCACTCATGGATCCCAACTCAAGCCAGGGGAACCACGAGTCCTCTTCCTCATAGGAAAGGAGTATCCAGTCACATTACAATAAAAGGTCATGGGCTGGCAGTTATTGCTGGGGCCACTTTGAAAAATATATCCTGTCGCCCTCATAAGCTTTTTCTTTAAAATATCTCAATTCTAAAACAGAATGCAAGAATTTGATTTCCAGCTCCACTAGTAACCTTCTATTTGAATATGCATTAGCCTATTCACTAAATAGTTATTGAGGGATTAAAATATGCCAGGCACAGTTTTAGGTGCTTGGATGTATCAGAAAAAAACAAAATAGATAAAGATAACATATATTTGTAGAGCTCATTGTCTATCAGAATTATATTTATATAACATTTGGAAAGTTTAAACATTCTGAGAATTTTGTAAGCTAATATAAACTAAAATAATTTTAATCCATAAAATAAGAGTGTTGAACACAGAAAATATGTGCTACCGGTGTCTCACTTGAGCCCAAATTTGACATCACTAGAAAAACCCAGCCTTTCCTCTGGGTCTTGTCTGACCAAGACACTGCTTCAGAAACCTTCTCAGTATAGCAACTCTGTGGTAATCAGTGTTTACGCATGAGTTATAAATTATTTGTCAATGCAATTATTAAGCAGTGAACAAAATTAGATTCTGAGATTTTCAAGTGAGTTCTAATTTTGGCAAAAAGATAGCACTGATATCAGACAGATTTTGTTTTAAAAAAGAACAATTTTTTCCTGTTTTAAGGAATTAATGAAATGTCTTTTGAAAGGAATAAAGCATAAATGTTAATGTCAATTATATGCTTATATTTAATAAAAATATGCCAATCTGAAAATGCTCAGTTGGTTTTTCTATATTTGGAAGATTAATTCAATATCATTCAAATATTTAGAATAAGGATTAGAGGAGGCATATATTTTGCTTGATTTAGATGAAACAATGAACCAAGAAAGAAATAAATTATCTTGTCAGATAGCAAAAATGAATATTTTTTTTGATGGAATGTACCAGAGGGCCCCTTAAAACCTTTTTGCTTCTGATTAAAAGTTAAATGACTCTTTCATTAGTAAATTTCACAAATGAAAAGCACACTTTAGGCCAGGCACAGTGAATAATGTCTTTAATTCCAGTTACTTGTGATGAAGAGTAAAGGAAGATCATGGTTTGAGGTCAGTCTGGGCAAGAAATTCAGGAGACCCCATCTCAACCAAAAAAAAGGTGGATGTTGCATCAAACATTTGTTATTCCATCTACACAAGAGCTATAAGCATAAGGATCACTGTCCAGGCCAGCCTGGCACAAATTTGAGACTCTACCTAAAAATTAAACAAAGCTAAAAGGGTTATGGGTATGGCTTAAATGGAAGAGTTCCTGAAATTCTCAGATCCTGAGCACTTTACAAATATAATGAAAATGTAGTCATGATTCCTTGTTTATTGACGTTTCAAAGCCAATAATTTAAAAATCAAGTAGATTTAGTTAGTTTTTACTGGATATATATGGGTTAAACTAATCTACACATAGATACATAAGCATGAATGTATAAATATTTCAAAAGAACTTTTGTGCATGGAAATGGATAACTTGTATAAACAGTTCAGGTCTGGCATGCATAGCCAATAATCAATCTTCCATTAATGATAGAGAGTACAAAGTTCCTAATGACAGTTGTCTGCAGGAATAGAGAAAGCTATAGCTTAAATAGGGCAAAATGTCACAAACTATCTTTTAGAGTTTTGTTTATTATTGCAATACAACAATTTGGATTTTTGGTGTTGTTGTTACTGCTGCTACTGTTGTTTGTTTTATTTCATTTTCTTGTGGTGCTGGGATCAAACCCAAGGCCTTATGCATGCTAGGAAAGTGTTCTATACTGAGCTAAGTCCCCAGTCTGCCCTATAACTTTTCTAATAATGTTAAATCTTTTCATTTCTCAAGACAATGAAGTCCTTAGGTTTATCATTCAATCTCATATAGTTCACCATGGTCTTATTTAAGAGAGGTACTTACGATTCCAGATGGTTTATAAATCTTTTTAAAATATGTTCCTGACACAATGTTCTTGAAGGTATTCAGAAATAAATGTTACAAAAACTTGAACAGATAAATCTACATATTAAATGTGGTGAATCCCTCTTTTAGTAGGCTCCCAAACCTTATTTCTAGAAATATTAATGTTAATTGCATATGAATTATGACAAAGATGCTCTATGATTACAAAGGAGGAGGAGGCAGTATTCTATTTTATTTTACAGTCATGGTGGTAAAAAAAAGATCTTTGAAACATCTTGTATTCAAATATAATGACACAACCATTAATAACAACAGTGTATATTTATTTAATGGTAATTTTCCCACACATGGTGACAGGCTCTTTTTTTCTTTCTCTTTCAGTACTGGAGTTTGAACTCAGGGCCTAATGCTTGTGAGGTCCTCAGACCTGTTATTTGATTGTTTATGAACATTGTATTTTAGAATACTTACAGTTGCCCTATAGGATAGGTAACTTTCACTATCTACAAATTTAAAAAGAGAAAACTGTAATTTAAAAATCTCAACAGTGTTGGCAGAATATAGACAATAATTCAGCATCAAATAATATTCTTATTTATCTCATTCCAACATCAGAATATTTCCAAACTACAATTTTTGTTCTATTAACTGAATTGCTTATGAAACTTGTTTTGGTGAATAGGTATTATACAGATAATATAATTGGTTCAGAAATAAGAAAAAAATCAACAGGAGATAATCAAACACTTAATGAAGAAAGATCACTTAAAGGACAAGTGAATATCAGTGAATAAAAAATAAATGCTAGTAAGCTGTGATACTGAATTAAATATTGATATTTATCTATTCATGTTTATTAATAATTTTCCTTCAAAGAGCTATAAGACTGCTTATAGTTTGGATAAGTATCATTTGTAGTTTAACAACTAAGTTGCATAGAAGAATAAGGGGTAAAGAGATAATTTAGTCTCAAATAATACATGACTATTCATAGTTTCATATTGTACATGATGCCTGCACCTATCCATCTATTCTCAAATGCATTTTGCCAGTTTGACTGATAGTGCTTGAACTGAATGTAGAATAATTCTTCTTATCTATCAGTTCTAAAACATAAGGGTGGCTGCTAATTTAGCATTATATTTCAAAAATCCTTATAGCCATAAAATTTATGCTGGTAGAGAAATGTACAAGTTTGAAAATTTCATTTGGAAGCTCATTACAAACATCTTTTCATACTCATCATTACTGATGAATAACCAAACACTGTTAGGAGAAAATTACATTCAGTGACTATTTCTCACTCTGGTTGGACAAAAGTGTGGCACTATTTCATATGGCCATATGGGAAAATGGATATTTCAACTTCAGCTGTCTCAGACATTTTATTTTCCTAAACCATTAGATGATTTAGTTTGGTATTCTGTACTTACCAGATAAATGACATAATTAACAACTCTCTACTTCATATTATAGATAAATTTATTGCTGTCTATACATGTCCAAACATTTTTCACAAGAAACTAGATTAAAAGTACCATATTCTACATCTCTGTGTAGTATGTGTTTGTTTGTGTATTCATTTATGCATAATTTATGAAGCTAGTGTAGGATACAAAGTTTTAGAGTAATAATATGAAAGAGAAGAGGCTGTGTCACAGTCAATTGGGGACTGGGATTTTCTGTGTCATCTCTGAGATACTAAGTGATTTCCTGTCACAGTCCACATTTTCCTGAGAGACAAATGGTGTCAGGCATATTTTAAAGTTCCCTAAGGAGAATGAAAGAAGGAAAATGCATTAAATTTGAATTCCTTTTGTGTTCTGCACCTTCCTTATCTCCTACATGAAGATCCTTTTTAATGAGTTGTAGTTATAAGTATTAATATCTTTATAATTGTTTTCCATTTATTGCCACTATTAGAATTGAAATTTAATATATATTTAGGATTACAATTTAATGTCTAAAAATTACACCATTATTGATGTTACTCAGAATTATTCAGGAATAAGAAAGGACAGTATCATTGCATCAATAAACAAAATCAATCTTAAATGAAAATTTTCATGCACTAACTCCTACTGATGTAGCAGGCAACATAATTGCTATGTCTTCATGACAACCACATAGTTACTCTCACATAACTTTTATCTTCCAACACCATTTCAGGTCTGAAGATTTTCGCACAAGTAGCTTTATAGTAGGTCCAGTCATATTTTGTGCAGACTGTCAATCACTTTACCTTTGTCTTGTTTGTCCATTTGTAATTGTTGAAAAAGAACCATCTCATTAAAATTTTAGTAGCCTTTTCTATGGTTCTAGATTCTTAGTGTCTAAGGGAAAAAGGACTGATGTTAGTTGACCCATTAATATGCAGTCAATGAATCAGACAAGTTCTCTCAATATTTTCTACAATTACTACAGAAAGTATTATTATTTATATTTTATAAATTAGGAAACTAAGATACAATGAAAATCACCATTTTAAAAATTGTCAAAAAATAAAGCTATTAATGGTCAGGAAAGAATCTGTGGTTTATTCCAGGTCTCTTCTGTCCCAATACTACATACTACATCACTTGTAAAATATGTAGAAAATAGTATTAATTTTTATTTTATTTACACTATAACCTGGAAACTAGCTAACTGGGCAAATGTGAGCCAATTCAATGGCATTGATCCTGAATTAAAGCCTTAGAGGAATAATTGTGTAATCAAAACATTGCTTATATTATTGACTCACCACTAAACACACAGTAAGGTCTGTGACCCTTCTGAAAGTAGGATTTAAAAATAAAACTACTTCTAAAATTCTAAGCAGAAGCCAGATAGCAGTGGTTCATGGCTATAACCCTAGTTACTTGGGAGACTAGATCAAGAGGATCACATTTTGAAGCCAGGCCAAGCAGTTCGGTACTTTGCAATACCTTATCTCCAAAATAACCAGACCAAAATGGGATGAAACTGTGGCTCAAGCATAGAATGACTGCTTTGCATGCACAAAGCCTTGAGTTCAAACCCCAATCTCATCAAAACAAAAAACAAAAAAATTGAGCAGCGATATCAATGAAGGAGATAGATCAGATTAAGTTAAGGAAATAATTATTCTTACAAAAATAAAACAGAATCCAAAACAGCTACAATATATTATCTGAAATGACCAGTGTAAACCAAAACTCATTAAATAAGTAAATAAACAAAAAAAGGTTTACATACTTTCATTTCCTAATTTGTTTCATAGCTCATGATTGGAGAAGCAAAAATTGTAACAATTTCACTGTGTATTTAATAAATGTAAATGAAATATACTTCACAACAATATAACAAGGAATGAAGAACAAAATAAGGCCATGCTAAACACAGTTTTTGTAAGTTAATTATAAGATTACTAACCTAAAATAAGTGGTGATGAAATCAAAGAACCTGAATCAACCACTAAAAATTATTCAAAGATATGCCAGAAAACTCAATGAAGGAAATAAAATGGCATACTAAAATATTTTTTAGTACAAAAGGAAGCAGTAAACTGAATAAAAGAAATAAAAAGATATGAGGCATGATTAATTGCCATGGCAGCCATTTTTAGAGTTAACATAAGTTATTCAAAACCAAGGTATATTCTGTTACCTTTGGCTCCATCAAAATTTCTCCCATGAAACTCCCTTGGACTATCAAAATACACTTTAAAAAATGAAAGTCAGGAGGCTCTTTCCTGGGTCACCAGGAAAATAGGTCTTTTCCTGGAATGGGTACTAGTGGGAGGTAGGTGGGCACAAGGAAAGGGTAAATGAAGGTGAATATGGTGGAATGTTTTCCTATCCATAAATGACAATAGAAAATGAAACCTATTGAAATTATTCTAAGAAAAGGGGGAAGGGGAAGAGACAGAATGTTAATTTAAGATACATTGTAAGCACATATGTAAATATCACAGTATACCCCCCGTACAATTATTATATATTAATAAAATAATTTTAAAAATGCCTCCCATATGGTTGTTTGGCAGATAACCTAGCAGTTCCTCATTAGTTTACTGAGGACCAACACATATCACATCTGTGGATGATAAAATCTAATCTTCAATGCCAGAATCACGTAAATGAATTCTCCCACTACGTTCAAGTTTTCCTTAACTATTGAACCTGTTAATCTGCAACTCCTATGGGAAACTGTTACAATCCCACAGATCCTCTCTTCCCTCTCTCTCTCTCTCTCTCTCTCTCCCCTCTCTCTCTCTCTCTCTCTCTCTCTCTTTCTCTCTCTCTCTCCCTCCCTCATTTCTCCTCCCTTTCACTCTCCCCTTCTGGTTGGGTCATTTACCATCTAGAGAATTCCCATCAGCCTCCTGTCAGTAAGCATACCTAGTCTTTCTGGGATCTGTAAATAATAAATTACAGCTGTTCTTCTGTTGCATGCATTTTATTTTCAGTTTCTCATTGTGTCTCACCTGACCAATACAACAAAACCTACTCATTTTTAGGGGTAAGAGTTAGGGCTTTCTATTAGACAGGGTCTATCTTGGTAGGAATAAAGGATCAGACAAGAGTCACAGAGGCATCCACCATTATGAAAAAGTTTTCTGTGAAAGACACACTTGTCTTGGGTTGGCTACTTAGGCCATCTTCCAAGATAAAGGTGTATCTCTAAAACATACAATGTAAATATCTACAATAAAAATCCTTTAATTATGATCAGAGTTTATGGTCACTCTCAAGACAGAGACTTCAAGAAAAATTTAGAAAGAAATTATAACAGCAGGAATCACAATAAGTAATAGAGAAAATGCATCAAAAATGAGAACTCTTATTGCAAAAATACCCTAATTATCTTGAATACAAATGTATTAAATACTACAAAACAACAACAATAACATAAACAGGTAGAGACTGCAGGCTAGGTAAAAACACAAGATATAAATCTAAGCCTTCTAAATGGAAAACAATTTAATTTCAGAGTAGAAAATATTATTTAATCAGCAAATAAAAGATATTACTACCAGACAATATAGACTTTAAGATAAGGAATACATATATAAAGACAGAAATTCCATAATGACAACATTACTATAGCAGGCCTCAAAATAATGCATTCAGTCTGACAGAATTAAAAGACAAGAAGTCAATAAGAAAACTGAAAACCTGAACAACATAATTATCCAAGTTGATTGAAATGATCTGTACAGTAAACTCCACTATTATATAATAAGAAAAGAATACACAGTCATTTCAGGTGTCCTTTTCACGTTCTCCAAGACAGATCATATACAGACCCTTTAAATTTTAATTAAAAACTATGATTAAACAAAATATTTCAGTGATCACATTGAAATTACTTTAGCAATAAATAACAGGAAAACATGGGAAATTAATGTATAAAGTAATCAAGAAACTTAAATATCCCATATGTTAACAAAATAGCATAATGGAAATCTGAGAATAGGTTTGGAAAAAGTTAAAATATAATATTTATTTATGGTATAGTAAAGTAGCAATTAGAGGGAAACATAGCTTTGAATGCTTCATGATGAAGAAAGAATTGAATTAGTAATCTATACTTTAAGTTTTAAGTTGTGAAAAGAACAATAAATAAACAAAGTTAAAACCAGGAAATGACAAAAGATTATACATATTAGCATTATAATCCAATTGATAAACATTTAACTAGGGAAAAAAGACAGATAAATCAGGAAAATCAGAAATCCAACAGGGAGTGCTATGAACCACTCTTTAGGAATTAGTAAGATCATAACATAGCATTATAAACAATTTTTTACCAGCAAATTTGATAACTTATATGAACTAGATGAACTCATATAAACACACAAAATGACAAAACTGTCTCAAGAGGAAAGCACAAATGTAAACAGATACCTATTTAGTAGAATTAACTAAATAGTTTAAACTCTTACTAAGTCAAGTTCTGCTACCTAAGACTTCAGTAATAAAATCTGCCTAACATTTATAGAAGAAATAAAATCATTTCTGCACATATTTTTTCATAAAATTAATAAGTAAAGGAAACTTCCCAACTCTTCTTTTTTGTCTTAACAAAATGTCTTTCTCTTTTAATTTTGTACAATGAGTTATTTCTCTTTATTTGCATTGTACCAATTTTACATACATTTTGGAGCAGTAGCAATGCTTTAGCCTGGTTCTAATTATACTGTTTCCTATATTCCATTTTTTCCATTGTATTTTGATATGACTGCACTATTACTATTCAATATTCAGCCACTATATTCTTTTTTTATTTTTTCATTTTTACATTTACTTACGTGTGTATACATTGTTTGGGCCCACTCCCACCTCACCACCTCACCCCTGCCCATTTCTGGGCAGAACCTGTTCCTCCCTCTTCTCCAATTTTGTTGAAGAGAAAACATAAGACGTAATAAGAAAGACATACTATTTTTTGCTAGTTTGGGATAAAGACAGCTATACAGAGAGATTCCTAGCGTTGCTTCCATACACTTGTGTACATTGGTTCATCTCTACCAGACCTCTTTGCTGTTTCCTGTTCCCCTTCCCATAGCAGACTCTACCAAATAAATTACTTTATTTGCTCCTCTACTATAGGCAAACACTTTCAAGTTTTAGGTTTCCTTCCCTTTCCCAATTTCTCCCATGCACATCTCCCCTTAGTGTGTGACCCATGTCCAAAACCATTATTTATTGCATTAGTTTTGTGTCCATAATCTTCATATGAGGGAGAACATGCGATTTTTGGCCTTCTGGGCCTGTATAACTTTGCTTAAGTTCCATGCATTTACTTGCGAATGACAAAATTTAATTCTTCTTTATGGCTGAGTAAGATTCCATCGTGTATAAATACCACATTTTATTGATCCATTCGTCCATAGTGGGGCATCTTGGCTGTTCCATAGCTTGGCTATTGTGAATAGTGTTGCAACAAACATGGGTGTGCAGGTGCTTTCCTAATAACTTGAGTCAATTTCCTTTGGGTATATCCCTGGGAGTGGTATTGCTGGATCATATGGTAGATCTATATTTAGATTTTTAAGTAGCCTCCACATGGTTTTCTAAAGAAGTTGTACTAGATTACAATCCCACCAGTAGTTTATGAGGGTTCCTTTTCTTGCATCCTCATCAATATTTGTTGTTGGTGTTAGAATGCTACCATTCTAACAAGGGTGAGGTGGAATCTTAGTGGTTTGTTTTGCCTTTTGTTTTTGTTTTTGTTTTTTTTGGGTTTTTTTTTTGTGTGTGTGTGTGTGTGTGTGTGTGTGTTACCAGGGCTTGAACTCAAGGCCTTCACCTTGAAGCAATGCACCAGCCCTTCTTTTGCAAAGGGTTTTTTGAGATAGAGTCTCATGGAACTATTTGCTAATGCTGTCTTCAATCCACAATCCTCCTGATCTCTGCCTCCTAAGTAGCTAGAATTACAGGCATGAGACACTGGCACCCATCTCTTAGTGTGGCTTTGATTTGCATTTCCTTTATGGCCAGAGAGGGTGAGCATTTTTTCATATTTTTTTTGGCCATTTGGATTTCTTCCTTTGAAAAAGTTCTGTTTAGTTCAGTTGCCTACTTCTTTATTGGTTCATTGATTTATGGGGAGTTTAGCATTTTGATCTCCTTGTATATTTTGGTTATCAGTCATTTGTCCGATGTATAGCCAGCAAATATTTACTCCCACTCTGTAGATGATCTCTTCAATTTAGAAACCATTTCTTTTGCTGTGCAGAAACTTTTTAATTTCATTGTAGTCCCATATGTTCATCCTTTCTCTTAGTTGCTGGGCTGATGGAGTTCTACTGAGGAAGTCCTTGCCTATACCTATTGTTTCTGGGATACTCCCTGCTCTTTTGTGTGCTAACAGGAAGTTTTCAGGTCTGATATTAAGGTCCTTAATCCACTTTGAGTTGATACTAGTACAGGGTGACAGGCATGGATCTAGTTTCAGTTTTCTGCAGGCAGATGACTACTTTTCCCAGTAACATTTGTTGAGGAGGCCATCTTTTCTCCATCCTATGTTTTTGACAACTTGATCAAAAAATAAGGTGGGCATAACTATATGGATCCATATCTTGGTCCTCTATTCTGTTCCAATGGTCTTCATATCTGTTTTTGTGCCAGTACCATGCTGTTTTTATTGTTGTGGCTCTTTAGTACAGTTTGAAGTAAGGTATTGTGATATCTTCACCACTGCTCTTTTTGCTCAGTATTGCCTTAGCTAGTCATGATTTTTTCTGTTTCCAAATGAAATTTAGGGTTGATTTTACAATGTCTGTTATGAATGTCATTGGATTTTGATTGAAATTGCATTGAACATGTAGATTGCTTTTGGTAGTATTGTCATTTTTGCTATGTTGATTCTACTGGTCCATGAGCGTAGGAGATCTTTCCATCTTCTGTAATTTTCTTCAATCTCTTTCCTCAGTGGCTTGTAGTTCTCCTTGAAGAAGTTATTTATATCCTTCGTTAAGTTTACTTCCAGGTATTTGATTTTTTTTTTATTGTATTGTAAATGGAATTGTTTTCCTATATTCTTTCTCAATTTGTTCATTGTTGGTGTATATAGAAAGGCTACTGATTTTTGTAAGTTGATTTTGTAAGCCTGCTACATTGCTGAAGCTGATTATAGTGTTTAGAAGTTTTTGGGTGGAGTTTTTCAGGTCTTTGAGGTAAAGGATCATGTTGCCTGCAAATAGGGATATTTTGACTGTTTCTTTACCTACTTGTATTTCATTTATTTCTTCTTCTTGCCTTATTGCTTTGGCTAGGAATTTCAGGACTATGTTCACTAAGAACGGAGAAAGTGAGCACCCTTGTCTTATTCCTGTTTTTAAGGGAAATGGTTTCTGTTTTTCCCCATTAAGTATGATGTTGGCTTCAGGTTTGTCACATGTAACCTTTATAATGTTGAGGTACATTCTTTCTATTCCTAGTTTTCTTAGAGATTTCATCATGAAGTGGTGCTGCATCTTATCAAAGGCTTTTTCTGCATCTATTGAGATGATCATGTGGTTTTTGTCTTTGCTTCTATTAATGTGCTCTATTATATTTATTGATTTGCTTATGTTGAACCATCCCGGTAACTCTGAATTAAGCACACTTGGTCGTGGTGAATGATCTTTCTGATAGGTTGTTGGATTCAGTTTGCCATTATTTTACTGAGAATTTTTGCATCACTGTTCATTTAGGCGATTGGCCTGGAGTTCTCCTTTTTGGATGTTTCCTTCTCTGATTCTTGGAAAAGTGTAATACTTCATTTGTAGAATGAGATAAACAGTGTTCCTTCCCATTCTATTTCCTGGAAAAGTGTAAGGAGGAATATTGGTATTAGTTCTTCTTTGAAGGCCTGGTAGAATTCAGCTGAGAATCTATCAGGTCCTGGACTTTTCTTTTTTGGGAGACTCTATTGCTGCTTCAATTTCATTATGTGTTATAGGTCTGTTTAGGTGGTTAATAGCTTCTTGATTCAGTTTTGAATGGTCATAAGTGTCTAGAAATTTGTCCATTTATTCAAGGTTTTCCAATTTAGGAGAATACAGGTTTTCAAAGTAATGTTTGATGATTCCCTGAATTTCTGTGGTGTTTGTTGTTGTCTCCCCTTTTTTGTTTCTGATTTTGACTTTTCCCTCCTCATTTTAGTCAGGTTTGCCAGGGGCTTGTCAACCTTGTTTACTTTTTGGTGTCTTGAAATTTCTTTAGTGTGTCTTGTACATTCAGGTTAACCCTGTCTAGTATCTTCTCCACGAATTTCTTAGAGATTTCTTCCAAGAGGAAATTTCAAGATTTCCTCTTTGAGGGTTTTTAGTGTGTGTCACTGGGCTGCTTAGTGACATTTATCATTGTTTTGTTAAGGTCGGGATCTGGGTATCCATTTTCTTCATTTCCCACTGAACCCAGTATTGAATTACTTTGGAGAGGAGAGTCATTTCTATCCCTTCTTCTTCCCATCGCTCCACTTGGTGCTGTGCAGCTATGTTTTTGGTAGGCTAGTTGGTGGATTTGATTGACTGATTTCTTTCCCTGATTTAATTTTTTTGCTGTGAGTGACTTGGTTGTAAGTGAGGTTGACGTGCTCTTTCTGTCCCTGGCCAGGAGGTGTAATTTAACAATGACAATTTCACAGGTTCAATGCCAGATCAATTGTTTACATATTATATAGAAAAACCCTTGATAATAATATCTATAAATAGAGTTGGGAGATAATGGTTATTAGGCTAATTATAGATTTTGAGGAATTGGTAAAGGTGGCACTAAAAAGGGGTGGGTGGGTGGGGAAGAAGAATGGGGGCTGCTGGGTTTTGTAGTCTTGCTGTATGTTTGGGTGTATTTCTGTTGTTATAGTTGAGGGTGTCTGCGTCAGGGGTTGCAGGGGGCTAGGGTTGTGTACAGATAGTAGAGCAGAGTGAGCGTAGGAGGGAAGGGTAGTGTGGTGATAGGTTGGGGAGGATAAGAGGAAGAGGTGAAGAAAATGGAAAGAGTGGATGAGAAGGGGCAGAAAAAGTAGTTTGGAGGAAGAACAATGGATTCTAGTACAGGAGAAGGAGGGAAAGTGAAGAGGGTAAGAACAGGAATAAGACAGTAATGACTATGAAGTTAATAATACAGGGGAAAAAAAGAAAAAGGAAACACAGTAAAAAAAAACCAGGTCAGGGACCACAAAAAAATCAGTCTACTGGTAGTGTTCTGGAGTTATTCCTTAGGTGTCCAATACTGGCATTGGCATACAAGCAGAAGCTCTGATGTGGTCTCACCAGGTGACTGGCTTGTGAGTGGTATTTGGTCATTCTGTCCAACAACGTTAGTTGGAATTGTGAGATGAGTTAAGACTGCCACCTCACACAGGGCTGTCAGAGCTGTTGTTTTCACTATGCAGCAGCTGTGTTGCCCCTCAGCTACAGCTGATTGGTCAACTTTTCCCCCAGAAAAGTGGGACAATTCAGTTTTGAATGCTGCCCTCTGTCCCAGAGATCAGCTCCAAGATACACCTCCTGCCCTGCTTTGAGAGGTTGGTCTGTTGCCCCACCCCCACTCTCAGCCTTTGTGGTTTTCCTGATCTCTGCTGAGTGCTGGTGTAGCAGAGAGGAGGATCAAAAGAAAACAGACTAGGCCTGAGTCCTGACAAATAGCAGGGAGGTAGGGATGTCATAGCAGAGAGATAAAACCTGAGAAATCTGAACATGAAGAAGGTCACATAGCACCAGGGAGGGAAAAGTCACATAGCACTAGGATAAAGTAGCCAATAAAATTAAATATAACCATATATGGATTAGACCTTGCTTTTTGCTTCTGTAACCTGCTTGCAAGGGTATTAAGGTGAGACCCCTTTGTTCTCAGGGCTTAGCCTTTGGACATAAGTCTACTGACTCTGTGGTGGCACAATAAAATGTTGCTTCCTGCTACTTGCCTCTCCCACAACACTGGCAGCTTCTATGGGAGTTTGGTTTTTTACCCCACTCCTTCTCGCAGCCTTTATACCTCTCCAGATCTCTGCTCAGTGTCAGCAGCAACTCCGGCCTATCGCCCCACCCCTCTCTCAGCCTTTGGTGCATCCCTGAGAGTTCAGCAGCTTGCCCCACCCCCATTTTCTAAGGCACGTTCAGTGTTCCACCTCCACCTCTGCTGTTGGTGTCAGATTGCAATTCACTTTTTATGTTTTCCAGGTTTGCTGGTGGTGAGGGGTTCAGCCTGCCCATAAGCTGTGCTGAATTATTTTCCTGGAGGTGGGTGGGGAAGAGAGTGGTATGTGGTGATGTGCGTGATGTTCACCTGTTCCTTCAGCAGTTTCACTCAGGCAGCTTTGGATCCAGCTGGTGAAGAGAAATGGCAGTGCAATGTGGGGAGGCTTTCCACAGGCAAGGGGTCTAGGATGTCATAGAGTTTGACTCTGATTGATGCTGTGTCTTCTGTATATGTTAGAACTTGTGTGTAGTAGAGCTTGCCTTGGGTTGAATGTTCCCAACTCTTCTATTGGAGCAGTATTACCCAGAATCCAAAGCCTGATGAATTATTATAAGAAAATAAAAACCCAAAGAACAATTTCCCTCACAAATATAAATGCAAAAACCATAAGCAAATACTATGCAAGAAAATCCAGTCATAAATAAAAGGGATTAAAAATCACCACTGTATGAGATTGAGCACAAGAATGGAAGTTTTTATTAACATTCACAAATCAATAATATAATCTCCCATATTGAAAAAGAAATACAAAAGCCATATGATAATGTTAAGAGATGCAGACAAAGCAATTAAAAAAACCTAACACCATTAGTCATAAAACCTCTCAGCCATAGGGAATAAAGGTGGTGGTGTAAGGTATATTTCTAAAAAATGAAACTGGAATTAAGCAGAGATACCTGTTACACCACTTTTACCTACCTTGTCAGATAATGGGGACAAAAAAGTATTGAAGGAACATAAATTAGAAAAGAAGATATAAAATAATCATGAAGAAATGACAAGAATTTTTACATGGATAACACTAAGCATATACAAAAAAAACAAAAAAGGAACAAATAGGGAAGCTATAAGCAACACAAACTAATTGTATTTCTGAAAACTGGACTAGAAAATTAGAAAATGAAATTTGAAAAAAGATTCTATTGCTAAGGAAGATGGAACATGCCTTAATGTGAGCACTCAGAGGCTGAGGCATGAGAATCAGTAGTGTTTGGCATCCAGACCTAGTGAGACCCTGACTTAACAACAACAAAAAACATTTTTTTAAATAAAAAGAGAGCAATACTTTCTGTCTTTGGGGAAGGAGAGAAAGGACAAAAGAATGATAGTCAACAATATCAAAATACATTACATATTTGTAGGTAGAAGACACAATGATATGTGTTGGAAACTGTTAAATATTGGGGGGTGGGAGAGAATCAGTAAGGGAGAGTAATGGAAGGGGTTGAACTGACCAAAGTAATGTATACTCACAGCAGGGATATATCAAGGAACCTGTTTAAAAATTGACTTTGGAATTAATAACAAAAAACAGAAGTGTAAAACAGTTACAGTAAAGCAAGGTACTTGTGGAAGGGTTAAGATGAGTGGAGGAGAGTAGGTGAGGGAATACAGTTAATGAGCTTCATATATATATATATATATATATATATATATATATATATATATGAAATAGAGCAATGAAAACTCTTGCCAATGCTTTAAGTGGGATAGGGAGAGATAGCTAGGAAATGGTGGGGGCAATTTCCCACCATTATTCATTCATAATTATTCATAATTTTCACAAGGAATCCCCCTGTATTCTATTTTTTTTTTAAATGAAAGAGAAATATTTAGGGATACATTCTACAAAACAAATGTAAGACTTAAATATTAAATAAGCAAAATATTGTCTGAGAAAATCAAGAAGACTTGAATAAACATGGAAAAATAATATATTAATGAACTAGAACACTAACTTTTGCTAAAATAGCAATTTCCCCCCAACCGATCTCTTGATTCAAGAGAATTTTTGTTAGACTCCTAGCATAGTTATTTTGGTATGTATTGGCAAATTCTTCCAAAGCTTAATGTGCAAATGCAAAGGAAATAATAAACCAAAAATGTGTAAAATATGCTTTAGGAGTAAAGTTGAAGGACTTACATTACCTTATTTCAAAAAGCTTGTACGGCAATAATAACAGGAGAATATATTATGGTTGTAAGCATAGACTTAGAGATCAACAGAATAGAATAGAGATTTCAGAAATAGTAATTGATTTCCAATAAAGAAACAAAATAATTCAACATAGGAAGGAATATATACATAAATATATGGAAGCACTGCACATCCATAGACACAGATATTTCATCTTAATCTACAGTAAACAACAAATTATCTCAATATGAAATAAATACAACTGTAGCTACTAAACCTTTAAAACACATAGAAAAAGAACATATCAGCAAATCTCCATGACTTTATGTTAGGTAGAAATTCAATATCACATAAAAAGCACAAGGAAAGGAAACATTTGAAAAATTAAATTTCACATAAATTAAAAACTTCTATTTCTCAAAGACCTTGTTAAGAGAATGAAAGGACAGGCTGCATAGTATAAGAAAAAATGATAGATTATAGATAGACATCAATACAAATAGAAATACAGAGGTAGAGGTATAGATATGTAGATATATAAAACACAAGAAAATTTCTCTGAAGTATATATTTTAAAACTCTAATAATTGAAAAATCATGACAAGCAACTTAATTAAAATAAGCGTATACTGCTTGATCAATGTGTAAATTATTGTTTCATGAAATTCAAATACGTACATGAAAAGATATTTAATATCATTAGAGAAATGCAAATTAAAACCATGAGATAGTTATATAAATTCCCTAGAATAAATAACATTAAAGTAACTGTCAGTACATGGTGCTTTGTCAAGGATATGGAATAAATGTTATATTCATATGTGGGAAGAATCTCGTGAGAATTTAAAATGCACAATCATTTTGGAAAATAACTTAGAATTTGTTAAATGAGGTAAAATTGCATTTACCGTGTACCTCATATTTTATTCCTAGATTTTTACTCAGTGGAGTTCATATATTACAATGTTCACAAAAGCAGTATCTGTTATAGCCAAAACTAAAAAAAAATCAACTATTCAACTAATGCTGAATTAGTAAGATATGGAGCAATGGAATATTACTGTTAAGAAGACATAAAGTACTAATATACACACCAATAGGGATAATACACACACACACACACACACACACACACCATGCTAAATGAAAGAAGTTAGAAACAAATAATTCCTTGTTGTATGATTCCATGAATATAAAATTTCTAGAAAAAGCACAATTACAGCTATGCAAATGAGATTTCAAACACAATGTAAAAATGCTAAGGAATGTAGAACAGTTGTGCTTAAGCTTTTTACAGATACTATCAGAAATGATCATTTGACTTTTACCAATCTTTCATATAAGTAAGAATAAAACTAGTATAAGTGGTGATATTTGGATGGAATAATTTAGACTCTCTTAGCTCATATAAGCATTTATGTTGACGAAAAGATCAACTCAATTAACAAAGAATACTTCACATATAAAATAGATTCAGAAGCTTAGTCACTAATGTTTCCAAGTTACATTTCTTTCTGTTTCTTTTTTTCCCGTTACAGCTGCAGTTCAAACTAAAAATAGAGATTGAGCTGAATTCTTTTCTCTAACGCCTTCTCTGGTTATTGAATCTGCTTCCAGTAAAAATTAATATGAATCATATACCAAGAATAAACATTTTAGAGAGACTGAAAGAAAAATAAAGATATTTTCCTAGAATCTATCTTTTTTTAAAAAATGAAGACTGAAAACATTGTCTATGGGAGCAAAAGTAAAGTGAAAGCTGAATCTCTCAAAATGGAAATCATTTTTAATGAGAAAAGGAATGACTACTAATAAAATCTTTGATAATCAAAGTCTACTTCTTTATCCTCAAGTTCAAAATACAATTTAAGGTGTGTATGCCCATGTAATGTGAACATATAACTTCGTAATCAGTTTTCTCTAATAAATGTATGTGTAAACCCAGTTTAAAGTAATCTTGTTTGCCAAAAGTAGATCATTGATATTTCAGCATCTCAACACTATTGTGGCATGTGCAGAGATACATTAGCAGAGATGTTCTTACTAAAAGGAAGAATGAGTCACTTAACATCTGAAAGTAGTATTAGTATTAATTAGAATTAGTGCTTTTCTCATGCCAATGTTACCCTATAAAAGACACAAACAACTACATGTACAGTAATAAAAAAATTCATTCACTATTTAGGGACTCTGTTCTATGTGCATTATTACTTTTAATACTATCACCAATTTTTTTGAGATGGGCAACAGTTACTCCACAGGAAACTTTCCTAGTAGAATCAAGGAATAATATCAAGGTCAAAGCCAGTGGAGATGCTTTTCTATTGGCAAATAATTAGTAAAGGAAAAGCAAATTAGCTGTGGTTTCTCTAAATGTCCATTGACTCCAGTATTTCTATCGCAAATCAAGCAGGAAATACATGTAGATTTGTCACAGCAGCATTAGAAAAGAAAAATTCATCAAGTGTACCTTGGATCAACATAAAGAATGAGATCTCTGTCAACTTGCAGCTCACCTGAAGAATACAAACCCTGTCACTACAGCCAGGACATTATCATGTGTCTGGACCAGTAGTCATCCCTGCCATGAACCATCAATACCATTCCCCATACTGCCTCTAAACAAGATCTGACATCCACTGCAAGAGACATTTCTTACTTTGAATAATCTTCATTTTAGAGCTTCAAAAACAAACACTGAATTAAAATCAAACATAGCAGTATTTAAGGAAATCTGACTGCTAAGCTGGGGTGGTGGCCTATACATGTAATCCCTGCTGTGTTGACTGGGAGAATCACAATTTGAGGTTGGCCTTGGCAAAATGTTGGTTAGACCCCCAACTCAACCAATAAAAACTGGACATGGTGGTTGGCACCTACCATCATAGCTATTCAGGAAGTATAAATAGGAGGATCGAGATCCAGGCCAGGGTAGACATAAATGTGATACCCTATTTGAAAAACAGTCAAAAGCAAAAAGTGCTGGGTTTGTGGCTCAAGTAATAAGCTGCCTGCCTAGCAAGTGTGAGTGAGGCCCTGAGTTCAAACCCCAGTACTGACGACAAAAAAAAAGAAAAAAAAAGAAAACCCAACTGCCGAAGATAGGAAGATTGGCACCAAATAAATACTACAAAAACCAATAGAAGATATTGAAGGACATGACGAGCATGTAAAACAACATAGATATCATACCTATAGGGATTGCATTTCTTCAAAAACATGGCTTTAAAAGAAAATCATCAGAAGTCATGGAAATTAAATATGTAATTGTCAAAATTTAGAAAAATAAGCAAAGGATTGTCAAATAGATTGGAAAATACACATCTAAGATTATATTAAAAAGTGTGAAAATCAAACAAGGTACCAGAAGTCAAGGTATACACACAAAAACATAAGAATATTTAAAGAACTATCTAGAAATTTAAGGGTTAAATGAATGAACTCTATGCTCTAGCAGTGATCTAGAGAACAGAAGGAGAACAGGATATTTTAAAATAAGTGATAGATGGAAATAATCTCACATCAAAGAAGTTAATTTGTTCAGGCTTGAAAGCAATATGTGTCCACAATCAGTAAAGTCTTTGAAATTCATGGATACACACACACACACACACACACACACACACACACACACAATTTCTTGTGTCAGAATTTACCAACAGAATTTTTCCTGGTTTGTGTCTGAGATTCTCTGTAACTCAACAAAGAGTTTTCATTTTTTATTCCCTGAACTTTGCTTTCACATTTCTACCACCTCAGCAGGAATCATGGGTGTTGGAGTCTTTCAAATATCAGGATATCTAAATGTGGTTAGCTGTCTAGGTAAGTAGCTAGGTGAGGCTGGCTAATTATTAGTTGCTGCTTATAAATTGGTTTAGTACTCATTGGGAATAGCAAAAGAAAAACTAACAAAAAACAGAAATATTTTAATGCTCAAACAAATAGCTATTTAGCATGCATTCTGACAACCGAAGTTTCATGAACTGCAATTTCTCAGGAAGATTATTGGAACATTCCCTATCTCATTTTGTAACTGAAATGACTGCCATTTTTATTTTCATTAGAGTAAATGAGAATTGCATTGGTTTTACATAATGCTAAAACTTTATATTTTCAGCTTTTGAAATTTTGTTTGATTAAAAAATTTTAGCATTCTAGTAGGTTGGTAGTCATGTCTTATTACTAAGAGTTTTACAAATGACTGGTGTGTTTGCCTCTTTTCAGGCAATATATGTTTGCATATATTTGCCACACGTGTATTATTTGGTCAATTATCTGTGTAAAATGCTTACTGTTTTTATTAGCTTATTTATTAGTTGAGTTTTGAGAAACTTTATGTATTGAGGACACAAAATTATATATCTGATGAAACAATTCATCAGATATACAATTTTCAAATAAGCAGAAGCTGTTAATTTTCATGAAGTACAATTTATAATTTCCAATGAATTATTTTATTGTTGTGTATAAATCTTTGCCTAAGATCACAGAGAATTTTCTCCGATTTTAAACTACAAATTTTATAACTTTAGATATTTATTATATTTAAAATATTTTATGTCATATTTTATTGTATGACCCACTTTTTAAAGCATACATATGATGAAATATAAAATAATATTTTGATTAAAATGTAAACATTCCTATTTGGCCTGATATAACAAATTACCATACACTGGTGACTTGCAAGCAGTTTTGTTTCTCACAGTTCTGGTGGCTATAGGCCCAGGAGATTTGGTTTCTGGTGAGGACTTGTTCATGGATGGCACCTTCCCACTGTGTCCTCACATGGTGGGAAGGGCAAGGCAACTCTGTCTTCTCTTTTTGGTGAACACTAATCCCAATCATCAGGTCTCCACCCTTATAATTTAATCACCTCTTAATGCTATCACCTTAGGGATTAGATTTTAAATTTACAAGTTTGGAGGGAAACATAATCATGTAGACCACACCAGATACATATCAATGGTAAATTGTTAGTCAACACTAAAGTTCATTAGTGGGAGAGAATTAGTGATTGATGTGAATGCAGAGCATTTTTTTAAAGATAAGTAGTGAATTTCTAAGACTACATTTTTACTTTAAGGAGTAATTATCATTGTGGTAATGACCAAGAACCATTTGACAATTTTTTATTGTGAAAACTAAATATTGAATCTGAAACTGTGAATAATGATTTACAAAAGATTTAACAATGACTCTGAGAGCTAAATGTAGCACCATAGCAAAAACTGGCATTTAAAGATTTTTCCATTTCCCAACTATGACACATTATCAAATAGATTTAATATTAGTCATTTGAGATAATTTTCTGAAAAAAGTATGGATAATCCTTAGGAAACAATACTACCACCTCTATAATTTGTTTTGTCAGTTGGATTGGTTTATTGTTTTATACAATGAACAAATCTTTGTTTAACTTTGCAAATTGACTTAAATTACAAATGCAATCAGCATCTTTGAATTGTTGCAGAATATCCTTAATTACTGCATTTGTATCAACACTTAATCATGTAATAACTGAAAACTAGCAAGGAAGAAAACATTTAAATGGATGCATTATTTCTCAGATCTGCAAGAACAAGGCAGGGATGAAACATATGAAAAAATTGTTGGATATTTATAAATTACTTGATTTATTTCCTTTCAAACAAGTGCATCATGGAAGAAAAAACAATTGTGTACAATTTGCTGAATGTTATGAGTCTAGACACTTTTTAATATTAGAAGCATATGCCTAAAGGACATAGTATTTTGCATTTTTCTGATTCTTCTGATTAGGTTTTCCCTCTAATACCACTTGTTACAAGTTATGACATGTTTAATATGGTTAACGTTCTTCTTATGTAAGAATTTAGTTTAATTTTTATATAAATATTAACCTTGGACAACATGAATAAGACTTAGATATATTCTCTTATTTTTAAATAGTATCTTTTCCTTCTCCTCTGAAGTCAGATATTTCATACTTACTCTTCTTTCTGATTTTCTTCCTGAACTGTAATGTCTGAGTAGATTAATGATAAAATAAAATTGTAAACAACTTGAATGTCCAAGAACAGAGGAAAGGATAACCAAATCATCCCAAAACTCATGCAAAAAGTAACCGAGGTAGATATTGTGTGATCCCTTTTTATGATGCTCACAAACAGGCAAAATTAATTTATAGTGATAGAGATTAAATAAATAGATGCAAAAAATTAAAGCAAACATTTTCTTTGGAGAATATTGCCTGGAAAAGGGCTAACAAGAATTATTTGGCACAATAGTAGTTTTATTTTCTTGATTTGAATTAGTTCATTTACCAAATCCCTTTAACTCCATACTTAAAATCAAGTTTGCAAGATCACAAATGCAATCAGCATCTTTGAATTGTTGCAGAATATCCTTTATTACTGCATTTGTATCAACACTTAGTCATGTAATAACTGAAAACTAGCAAGGAAGAAAACATTTAAGTGGATGCAGTATTTCTCAGATCTGCAAGAGCACTACAGGTAAAATGAACCTCAGTATCCCAAGGAGGGGGAACAGAAAAAAAAGAAAAAGGAAAGAAAGGAAGAAACAGAGCATTTCTCAGTCTTCTTTTTTATATTATCACCTCTAAGGAGCCTTTTTTAGAGTTTTCTTTATCTCTTCCCATGAAATTTCAATACTACAGACATATCTACTAATGCACTCTCTATACATCTGTTCATTATACATAATGAGTAAAAGTTTAAACATCTTCCCCTTAACAGCTCATTATCACAAGGATAATAGTACCTTTATTGAAAATGAATGAACAAGAGTAAGTGTGTCACACAGTAGGTTGTCAGAATTATCAGCAATATTTTAAAATTAGTTGTAACCCCTATAATTCAGATACCCAGGGAAGAAATTAAGCTAATAATTAAAGTATTTAGTGAAGAATAAAACTGAGTTCCTTGAAAATGGAAGTAATGAACTGAGTACATATTAAAATGATCACTTAAAGTCTTAGGACAGGTACTAGGGGTGTAGCTCAGTGATAGAATACTTTCCTAATATGCGCAAGGCCTTAGGTTCAATCCCCAGCACCAAAAACATATAAGATAAAATGAACTTTTGAGACAAGTACTAAATATAAAATAATGCACAAACTTTTGTAACCAAAAAGGTATAATTGATTTTATTTTATACAACTCATTTTTATTTTATAATATAATTATTTTATAATTTTGAAAAATTTTAAATTAGGAGTTTCCACTACATCAGAAATTAGATTATAGACAATGTGGAACAGAATTTAGTGATCTTGAAATACAACAAACTTCATTACTTTACTTCACTGGATTTCTATGTGCCCTTAATTACTTCTTCTTTGCCCATCTCAACTCTTCCTTGAAAACTTCTAGGACAGACCAAGATGGTGGACAGCTGATAGACCCTGGAACCCTGAACTCTCATGATTCTGAAAGAATACTTGAGATTCACAGTAGCAAGGATCTGGTAACCTAGCTTTTTAGTTAACTAAGATACTGCCAATACATAGGGTTCACATAATATACAATGAATGACCCTTAAATTAGCTTTTTGTAACAAATAACATACTCAGAAGCCTGGAAGCTACAGATGAGCAACTGCCAGCCCACCTGCTGGAAAGCCATTTTTCCTTTATTTCTCCTTTTTTCTTTTTCTTTTTTTTTTTTCTTCTTTTCTCCTTTCTCAGAAGAGCAGAAATGTAAAGCAGAGAAGTGCATACATAACAAGTTCTGCAAGCATCTGGGACAACCTGGACTTGCCAAAATTCATGGACACAGAACCTCTAACTGCTACCTGGCTGAGCCATTCTAGAACTAACTCCCGAAACTACAAACCCACCAGGTAAGCATGACACATCATCTGCTCTGGAGGGAACCACACAGTCCAGTTAAACTGGTGGGTAGATTGTACCCCCACTGGACAAAACTGATGGCCAAATAAACAAAAGGAAAATCTCACCTCTGCCTGGTAGGGTGGGATGAAGTGCTGAGCTAACCCAGCCTATGGGGAGTGGGGTGACCCAGCAAGAGTCTGGGGAAAATAACAACATATTCCACCACCTTGGAAAAACTGGTAGTAAGCTGAAACTGAGAAAAGCTGTTACCCAAAAAGCTCAATAACTCTATTCTATCTCCCAGACTTGCCCTGTGAGCAAAAGGGGCTGGTAACTACTCACATACCAGCATTGCCAGGGACCATTTTGGAAAAATCTGACCCAAGTAGCTCATACCTCCAAGAAGAGCCTGGGCTCAAAAACCCTTAGTGGATCCCTCCCAAAGCTGCCCAGTAGAGAGAGGCACCATCCACACAGCCCAGCATATCAACCTTAAGGAGGGGCAGAGAAACAGGAAATCCCTGTCAGAAGGATCAGCTCATGGATTCAAAATCAAAGGAAAGAGCCCACAGCACTGGTTGAACTGAGATGAAACCCATTCCTTTCCATAATAAGGAAGAAATTTGGACAATATATATGCATTTTTAAATTTTTTTTCCTTTTTTTATTTGTTGTTACCTATCTCCTTTTTCCATTCTATCGAAATTTCAGTTTGCTCAGCCCTCTCTTGTTCCATTTTCCTTTTGCTCCCCCAATTTGTCTTCTCTTTTCTTCTTTTTTCTCTTCTTCTCTTTACCTTTCTCTCTTCCCCCACCTCTTTCCGCCACTGTCCCTACCTCCTTCACACTAACTACTCACTGAATAATCTGTTATACCAACTTTACATATTACCCCCATGCTTCCTATTCCTCTGCAATCCCTGACAATAGCACCTTCCCCCACAATGACTGAACTGCACATTTACACACATTAGGGCCTTTTCACCTATAGCCTCCATACTTTATACCTCTTCTTTCCCTTACTTTTCCCACCCTCCTTACCCCCTCTTCTAGTGCCATTACCTAAGTATCAATCTCTATGAAGACAACTTTTATCTCCTCAATACCTACTGTTTACAGATAATATCTCCAAAGGTTATGTAAATAACTGATTTGATATTGAATCAGAATCTGTTATTGCTAAGTTATACTTCCAGGACAGTGAACAGAAATATTACAACTTAGCTAACAACTAAGCTAGTCAAAGTATAGAAATTAAGTCAAAGGAAAGATAACAGGTAATTAAAATCCTCAACTAACTAATCAATAACACATAAGCAAACACAAAATGGAAACATGGAGGTAAAAAAGATAAAGTAGGGGAATACGACTCCTCAAAAGTTAACAATCACACAATTGAGGATTTGGTGGAAAGTAAAGGAAATGAATCCTTAGTTGCTGGTGTCAAAAAATGATGATAAGAATGTTCAATGAGCTTAAACAAGATATATAAAAACAACTCAATGAATCCCAAGAGAACAGGGATGAAAAATTTGAGACAACACAGAAGCAATTAAATGAACTCAAAGATGATTTCAACAAACTAAGAAATGAAACTAAGGAGATTTTATTTAAAAAAAGATGAGTGAAATAAAGAAGACACCACAAGGTATGAAAGAGGAATTTTAAAAAGATATGGAAAGTCTCAAAAAAAAAATCAAATAAAACCCCTGGAAATAAAAAGTTCCTTAAGTCAAATAAAAAATAAAAAGTCACTTCTGCATACTGAAACAAGTAGAAGACAGTATTTCAGGGCTTAACGATAAAATAATCTTAAAGAAAGAACAGATGAATTCTTAGACAGAAGACTCAAGAGCCACAAAGGAATATGCAACAATTCTGTGACTTCATCAAAAGACCAAACCTGTGAATTAGGAACATTGAAGAAGGAGAAGGGATTCAAGCCAAAGGTATAGGTAATATACCTATATATATGTTGGGTCTGAGACCTAAGGCAGATGAGTGAGTACCCCATCCCCCATGGAGAGCACTATGATTCCTGCATCCTGAGGAGATGGAAGCCTGCAATCCTGCATCCTAAAGGAGAGATACAGATCTGCCACAGGGCTGATGAACAAAATGCTCTCAAGACTGTTCCCTTCCCCCAATAAAGGTGCCAACCAAACAAGTTCATCTGAGAAAGCCTGCGAATCCATGGCCAATAAGAAAAACCCACCTAACCCAGAGTTAAAACATCCACAAAAACCACAGCCTTCACCTGTGCAGTGAGCCACCAGCTTCAGGGTTCCACTGCAGTTCCCTAACTGTAGCCTTTCCTTTCTCTCTTATAAATCCTACTTTATATACCGGCTTTGGCTCATCATTCAACTGCCTCACAAGACAGTTCTCTGGCCTGTGAAGGCAAGGACCCTTGACACCAGCACGTAACATTTTGGCAACCCAGATGGGACCCAGTCTCTTCTAAACCAAGGTCAGTAGAGGTTGTGCCAAACTGGGAAAGCTGCCTAGGAATGTGACTGTGAGCATCCAGCAAGCCAGTGGAGTCTGTTTTCCAGGAGAGACCCCCCACTATGGCCTAGCTATGGTGAAACTCTCAGGTTGACATTTTCTCTCTCTCTCTCTGTCTTGTTAAGGAGGATTTCTCCCTTGGGAAACTGAGGAAAAGCTCCGAGCCCACTACAACTGTACAGCAGGCAATCTGAGGAAACTCAGGCACCAGGTGGGGGATTATACCACACTGCCAATGCTATGTGGGTGGAACCTGACTTCAGTGCACCAAGGCTTTTTCTTTTTTCCTCTCCTTAAACTCTAATTCTCTTGTTCAAGATCTGACCTGCTTAAGAGGAGGTCCAAAAACAGCTGGTGGAAAGGAAAGTTTGTCTTCTGGCTGGGGCACTCCCCAGTGTCACTCAAAGGCTGAGATGCAACTTCCTGACCAGCCCTGAGGCTCCAAAGGCAGCTAAGTCTCAGATCCCTCCAGTCATGTCTGTGGCAAACAGACAATCAGATCTCTCCTGCTTCCTTCATGGTTTCCCTGGCCTGAGAGTGGAGGTTACCCTTGCTTCCAGTGCTCCAGTACTGCCCTCAGGCAGAATTGACCTGGATAGCAGTGATGACCAATAATCCCTCATATATTGAGCCTGGAAACTCTCTTTTCCCCAACCCTTAGCCTCTTCTTCCTCTTTCCCAAGCAGTTCAGGATGAATGGCCTGAACCCGTTTGTTCTAAATAGCTGTGGGCTTCCTTCAGTGAACTTAAAAAATATACCCATTCAGCTCCCTCGCTGGTCCTGCCTTGTCTTTTATCTCTGTCTTCCCCTCCCTGGGCTTACTGGGATCCTGGCTTCCCGTGAAAAACTTGTAGCATGGTACGTTATGACTTAAGTTATTCCAACTAGTTTACCAGCCCTCTAGCAAGGCAAACTGCTTACAAAAATCTGCAGCTGCCACGCTCATGCCCTAACTCAGCCCCCACAAGGGGAGGAGGGAAAGCAAACAGGCATGCTCATTCACAGGGATGCTGGCTCCTGGGCACAACAAAAACACCTGCCATAGCAAAAAAAGTCCATAGAGAGAACCCAGCACATCCTAGGCCACCAGCCACATGTGGTGATGGCTGCAGCCTGCCGCCACTTCCCCAAAATGGATGAGAGGAAAAATAAACGTGCACAGGTGCACATACACAGAAAGGAGAGAGAGGGGACAGGCCACAGAATGGGATCACTTAACGGTGCTTTGCTCAAGCCCAATTCCCAGCCCCACCTTACGCCTTGGGCCTGACTGACCCAGCACTCATAAGCTAATTGTTATCTCAAGGTTATAGTCCCAGAAATAGCAAAATGGACATTGCTGTAGTCTCTAAGCTTCTCATTTAAAATTTCCATACTTTTAGCCTCAGCATAAATTTTCCCTCCAAATATTAGAACTAGTCGTCCCTTATGGTACTGTTATTGCCCCAGGATGCCATCTGAATGCCCTTCTCTAACTTTACAGATGATGTATTCCTTTGTTTAAAAGATAGTCTTTATTAAAGAGGCTGCCTGCTGTTAGATAAAAGGCAGGATCCTAGCTTTTTTTTTTCTCTCTCTTCTCACTGTGTTGGTCAGGTGGTCTAACCCAATCAGTTCACTTACCCTGGTCCTGACCACGGACTGGGGGAAAATCACAAGAAAGGGATGCCTGGACTCGGTAAGGTCATTCCCAGTCAGGAAACTGACAAGAAGGGAAATGACCCAGTTTATTGTTGTCATCTTTCTAGATGGATCTGCCCCCTTCCAGTCTTCTGGCTTGTCTATTAAAACATTGAAAGGAAATGTTGAAAGTTTTCTTCTGAGGCCTGGCCTCAGTATACCTTAGGTGACCAAGATAAATGGCCTTCACAGGGTCCTTAAATTGCAATACTATACTCCAATTAAACCTTTTCTGTAAAAGGAAAAAAAGTAAACTGAGGTCCCTTATACAAATTTTCTTTTATCTCTGAGACTACCCAGATTGGCTCCACAATTGCTATCTAGATACTCAAACACTGGCCATTCTTTGTAAGCCACAGGATAAACAAGGGAAGTGATGACTAGAAATGCCCCTTATCAATGACAAGTCTCCCATCCCTGCTGTTCCACCCTTTGCTCTACCTTCTAAGCCACCCTAATATTCAGAACCCCTTAATGGGTGCTTCCCCCTTCAACAGACAATGGTAGGAAGAGGGCAAGTCTGTGTCCCCTTCCAGTTATCAAAGCTAAGGGAAATTAAAAAAAGATCTGGGTAGCTAAACTGATGCATCTGACCAATACATTCAAGCCTTTATCTCTGTGATCCAAATCTTTATATTGGCATGAAAGAATATTATGCTTCTACTAGGTCAGACTCTTTCCTCATTAAAAATGCAATGGGTTCTGGCCCAGGCCACTCAGGTTGGAAATGATTACCATTTACAATAAGCCCCAATACTAGTGACACCTGGAAATGAGGGAATAAATGTGCCTACCTACAGGGGCACAGGTAGTCCCCTTCAGAGATCCACACTAAAAGGGGCTGATGATATGGCTCAAGCGGTAGAGTGTCACTTTTCAGGCACAAAGTCCTGAGTTCAAATCCCAGTACAGCCAAAAGAAAAAAACATATTTGGGGCTAAGGAAGTAGCTCAGTGGGAGAGTGTCTGCCCAACATGTGCGAGGTCCTGAGTTCAATTCCCCAACATCGCTAAATCAAAAAAAAAAAAAGGTAAAAAAGACAAGTGGCATTAATGTCACTTAATCCATCTCATAGTGGAAGGGCTAAAAAAGACCAAAGTCAGACCTCTAAACTGTTCCCAGGTGACGGTAGTACAACAAGGTTCTGAAGAAAACCCCCTTACCTTTCTGCAGCATCTTAAGGATGCTATCAGAAAACATACCAAGGTGGACCCAGAGTCACAGGTGGGAGAGGTTCTCCTCAATGATAAGTTTCTAACAGTCAGCCCCAAATATTAATAAAAACTCAATCTATGGCTGAAGGAGAAAAGTCATTGGACCAATCAGTACAGCTAGCCATGTCTGTATACTATAACCAGGATATTACTAAAGAGAGAAAAAGACAAACACCATGACTTCATTGCAGCTCTCAAAGAAGTCCCCACCCTACTGGGGCCTACATCTAGAGTTTGCTACCATTGTGGACAGGAGGGGCACTTCCACAGGGAATGCAAAAAGGGGGGACAGCCCAGGAGACAGACCCGCCCCCAACCAGGACTCTGTGCTCTCTGCAAGGGTAACCACTGGAGGTCTAAGTGCCCACATCTCCAGATGGAAGGTGAGGTGCCACCTCCTATGGATTGATGGGTCCTAGCTTCCTGTCCATGCTCCACTTCTTGGCATCCATGTTGAGGAGCCATAATGACAGAAAAGCAAAAGGTCATTTTCCTGCTAGACAGTGGAGCTCATTTCTGTCTTACCTTTCTCTCCTGGTCCCAGGTCCAATGACAAAAGTGATTGTTCAGGGCAAGTCTGGCCAGCCTCTAGAGCACTAGTTTACCCAGCTTCTGGCCTGCTCTTGAGGAGACCTCCTCTCTGTCACTCTTTCCTCATACTACCTGAAACTCCAGTGATTTTTCTGGGATGGGATTTATTATCTCAATTAAAAGCTCAAATTCTCTTCCCTCCAGGCAGCTATCTCTGCTGCCCCCTCCTTCAGGAACAAATAGATCCCACAGTGTGGACTGATGAGATGAGTGTAGAGTGAGCCTGGATGGCTCTCCCTATTCAAATAAAACTCAAAGATCCCTCACAGTTTCCACACCAAAAACAATTTCACCTCAAGCCTGAGGGACATGAGTCCTTATGCCTATCATAAAACAAGGGCTACTATAGTTGCTGCAGCCCCTATAATAAATTTTAAATCTTAATCAATTTTAAAATACAAGTAAACAAGTAGAATAGATATAGATAGGTATTGAGCATATTTTTTTAAGAAGTTAAAGGGAAAAAAAGGAATTTTTTTTTTCTGGATGAGAAACAATTTTATGAAGAGGGTTTGTCTTAAAGATTGTTCCAAGTAATGGAGAGGAGGGATAAGGAAAAACCATCAAAGCATTCAAAATATTATATAAAGGTCTGAGTAAATATTACGTGTGTAATAAAAAGCTACAGTGGGTGATAAAGTTAAAGTACACTGCAATCTAAGAGTTGCCTAAAAGATTTTTAGGGTCATGTCAAACTAAAATCAAATTCTGTCTATAAAATAACAAGGTTATTTCAATATTGTTCTGCTCTAAGTAACATGTACAAAAACTGTCATAGGGAAAGATTTTATCAAAAAAATTACTTGTGTTTTCTGTTGGTCTTGTCAAGCTTTAAGTACTACTAAATCAGAGTTCATTTATGTATTTGCTTATGTTTCTTAAATGACCACCTTATAACTGTGTGGTATCTATGCTTTATCTAAATATGGTACAAACATTTACAAAGTTAAAAGTGTCAATTTATATAAAATAATGAGCTAAAGCTCTCTTTTATCCAAAAGTGCTACATTTAACCTAAATCCTGACAGCCCTTGCCTCCCACAGGTCACTTACCTAGGTGTGTTCTTAAAGGGACAGACTCACTCCCTGAGTCATGAGGGAATCAATGCAATCTTCCATTTCCCACCCCCCATACCATAAAACAGCTTAGAGCTTTCTTGGGAACTACAGGATTTTGTAAAATCTACATCCCTAGATATAGCGACCTTACCAGACACCTTTTTATGTTTCTACTAATATTCCTATTTAGGTCTTGTATAATAAATGCTTTCTCCAGATTTATATTTCAACAGGTCCAACAGATCAAACTCCAGCTTTTAGTAAAGAATACTCACCTCTGCCTAGGCATGAGCCCTCCATCCCATTCTACTGGAGGGTCCCTAGAAACTACATGGGTCAATCCCTGAGACAAGTACCCACTCTCTTATCCCCCCATCACCCCACTGTCGGCACAAAGCAGCTAGATGAGTCATCATCGCCCCTCTCCCCAATAGCAGTTGGATGCTTGTCTCAGAGGGGGGATTTGTTGGGTCTAGAGACCTAAGGCAGGTGAGTGAATTCATCCCCCATGGAGAGCACTATGATTCCTGCATCCTGAGGAGATGGAGGCCTGCAATCCTGCATCCTAAATGAGAGATACAGATCTGCCACAGGGCTGATGAACAAAATGCTCTCAAGACTGTTCCCTTCCCCCAATAAAGGTGCCAACCAAACCAGTTCACCCGAGAAAGCCCATGAATCCATGGCCAATGAGAAAAACCCACCTAACCCAGATTTGAAACGTCCATAATAACCCCAGCCTTCCCTTGTGCAGCAATCCACCAGCTTCAGGGTTTCACTGCAGTTCCCTAACTGTAGCCTTTCCTTTCTCTCTAATAAATCCTACTTTATATACCAGCTTTGGCTCATCATTCAACTGCCTCACAAGCCAGTTCTCTGGCCTGTGAAGGCAAGGGCCCTGGATACCAGCATGTAACAATATATTTAACAGAGAACAAGGGAAGAATATTGAAGGCTATAAGAAAGAAAAATTTAAATAATATATAAAAATAAATCTATCAAGATAACAACAGATTTCTCAACAGAAACCTTAAAAGCAACAAGGGTAATAGTAAGGTATTTCAAGCACTGAAGGAAAAAAAATTTCAATCCTAGGATACACTACACAGCAATACAATCATTCATAATTGAAGGAGGAATAAAAATTTTTCATGATAAACAGAAACTAAAACAATAAGTGACCATTAAACTACCATTAGAGAAGATTCTGAAAGGAATCCTACACACAGAAGACAAAAATAAACACTATTAAGCCTCAAGAGAAGAGGATCCTACACACAGAAGATAGAAACAAACACTATTAAACCTCAAGAGAAGAACAGACAAGTAATTA
Organism: Castor canadensis; assembly: GCF_047511655.1. Taxonomy (NCBI): domain Eukaryota; kingdom Metazoa; phylum Chordata; class Mammalia; order Rodentia; family Castoridae; genus Castor; species Castor canadensis. Next base: position 136,073,754 of record NC_133389.1, on the reverse strand, counting down.
AAGAGTAGCATAGAATTGGTTGCACACACACACACACTCTTACACAACAAAAACAACTAAATGGCAGGAATCACCACATACCTCTGAATATTAACACTGAATGTTAAGGGACTCAACTCTCCCCATCAAAAGACACCAATTGACAAACTGGATTAAAAAGAATGATCTGACAATTGGTTGTTTTCAGGAAACCCAGCCACATCATCTTAAGTGAAGTTAGCCAGATTCAGAAAGCCAAAGGTAGCATGTTTTCTCTCATTTGTGGAATATAGACCTAATACAATACAAGCAATATTATGAAAAACAGATCATACAAAAGGGAGGTCACATATGAGAGAGGGAAGCTAAAAAAAAAAGATGTTAAAAAGATAAATATGGTGATGCATTACCTATAAAAGAATGAATATAAAATTCTTAAACCTGTTGAAATCACTATAAGAAGGGGACTAAGGTAAAAGGAGAAAAATACAGATGAATCAATTCAGGTTATAATGCATATATACATGTAAATATCACAAGGAAACTCCCTGTATAGCTATCTTAAACAAACAAAAATGTCATTTTTTTTCCTTGTGCAGTTTGGGAGAAGAGGAGGGCTGAACAGGTCCTGTGTGAGCCAGGGTGGGGTGGGGGGGTTGGTACCAGTGGGATATGGGGAAAGGGTGTAAGAGGGTGAATATGTTGTGAATACTGTGTATACATGTATGTAAATGGAAAAATGATACCTGTTGAAACTATTCCAGGAATGGTGACGGGAATAAAGGAGAATGATGGGGGTGGTGAATTCAAATGTGATATATTTGATATATTGTAAGAACTTTTGTAAATGTCACAATGTACCACCAGCACAACAATAAAAGAATAGAAAGAAAAATAAAGAAAATAATCTGAATGATAAAGTTCCTGTTATTGTTACATTCTGAAATCTGTGTATTATGCCCCAATATAAGTGATTTTTTGAACAGGTGTTTACAATAAATAGCTTTAGCAACACAGTGGTATCAAAATTAGAACTAAATCTTTATTCTGTATTTGTTTTCTATTATGTAAATTTTGCATGACTGGCATAGATATACTTTAAAGTTGTAAGCTATATTATGCTGGTTGGTATATCAAGAAAAAGAATGTTTGCTGCTGTGCGCTAATGTGAACTAAAAATAAAATCCCATCTGTTCACCTTTCAAACCACACTGCCACAGTACCCTGCATATTGGGTACAACATTACTTAAATGAAACACAAACTAAAAATATGCCTATTTATACCTGTAACAGTAAAAACAAACTACTTTTAATAAGCAACAACTCACCTATGTTTCCCTGGAATGCAATGCATTTGTGTATTTGTCACAAAAAACTAAACATAAATAAAAATAAACAGTCAAGTATCTAATTTAGGTCTACAAAGAATACTTGAGATTATATGTCATATTTGATCATTTCTTTCAAGTGATTAAATAACATAACACATTTTAAAGTAAGTAATAACTATGTTTTTCACATACAGACTAATTTATCAATGGAAACCATATGTAGATATATAGTTACATTGTTATACATATATACATACATATACATACATATATATACGTGTATATATATACCTGTATATATATATGTATACATATATGTGTATATATACATATACATATATAATACTTGCTTTTAAATCATTGTTTCCTGGCAAATAAATCTTATTCCTTTGTTATGTTTAAGGTTTATATTTATATTCTCTTGTATACCAAAACTGTTCCTTAATATTTTTATGCCATAAATATTTTTGGTGGTCTTCACTGCAGGAAAAGCCTGATGAAAAACAGAAAAAGTGTTTTTTTAAATAATTTTTTCTAAGGGAATTAAAAAATGCATTCTTGTTTAAAGCATTTCATAATTAACATTCACCATTAATACTCATTGTTTATAATATTTAGTTATGTGATCAGGAGACAAATTTACACTCAAGCCATCATAATCCTTCCATGTATTTATTATCACCATTTCTAATAGTGTTTTTTTAAAAAAACATGTGTACACATTTTATTGCACCATATTCACCCTCTTACCCACTTTCCCCAACATCTCCCCCCTCCCAAAGGTCCCAGCCCTCTCCTCTGGACAGGACATGTTCTGCCCTCCTGCTCTCCGATTTCATAGGAGAAAAAAATGGAAAAGATAAAACAAAAACCATGACAGTTGAACTTGAGATAAAGGTAGCTATAAAGGGAGTTTCCTTGTGACATTTCCACGTACGTATATACTATAACTCCAATTGGTTTATCTCTTTTAATTTTCTTCATTCTACCTTAGTGTCTTTCTTATGTTAGTTTCAGTAAATTTAAGATTTCTATATTCATTCTTTTTTTCTTTTTTAGGGAGTAGATAGACCTTTTATTAGCTTTTTAGAACAAAAGATTTTATTCACAATAAAAGAAAGGAATAATCATTATAGAAATAATTTGGGGTAAAAGATAACTCATAATTATACCCTCCAGAAATCTCCTTTGACTTAGTAGTTGCAGTCTTTCTCTTGGCCCTTTTTCCATATGCATCTCACTAAATCCAACTGGCTTCTTTTTCACCCTCAGTTTTAAACTAAAAGCATCAAGATGTGCCTTTTCTATGATGGAAATAACATGGTCTCCACTGAAAGGACAGGCATTTTGGGAAACAATGCATCTAGTAATACTGTTCAGTGAGATGGAGAAAAGGACAGATAAGAGTGTCACATGCCTCTTTCAGAAGCAACATTAAAATCTTATTATTTATTTATTTATTTATTATTCATTTCTTCACATATGCATACATTGTTTGGGCCATTTCTCCCCCACACCCTGCTCCCTTCCTCTTCCCCCAACCCGCTCTCGCTTCCAGGAAGAATATGTTCTGCCTTTATCTGTAATTTTGTTGAAGAGAAAACATAAGCAATAATAAGAAAGACAAAACATTTTTGCTAGTTGAGAAAAGGACAGCTATACAGAGATTCCTAGCATTGCTTCCATGGACAAATGTGTTACAATGCAAGTTGATTCATCTCTTATTGACCTTTTCACTAGTTCCTATCCCCTTCTCATATTGACCTCTGTCACTTTAAGGTTTCTGTATTAGTTCATCTGCAGTGGGGACATCAAACACTTTCATGTTTTAGGTTTCTTACCTATCCCCATATCTACTGTATGTGCACTTCCGTCATCATGTGACCCATGTCCAACCTCATTGTTGTATTTGCCCTAGATCTAAAGTCTGCATATGAGGGAGAACATGATTTTTGGTCTTCTGAGCCTGGCTAAGCTCGCTCAGAATTATGTACTCCAGTTCCATCCATTTACTTGCAAATGATAAGATTTCACTCTTCTTCATGGCTGAGTAAAATTCCATTCTTTATAAATACCACATTTTCTTAATCCATTCGTTAGTAGTGGGGCAACATGGCTGTTTCCATAACTTGGCTATTGTGAATAGTGCTGCAATAAACATGGGTATGCAGGTGCCTCTAGATTAACCTGTGTCTCATTCCTTTGGGTATATCCCCAGGAGTGGGATTGCTGAATTATATGGCAGATCTATGTTTAGATTTTTAAGAAGCCTCCAAATTTTTTTCCAGAGTGCTTGCACTAGCTTGCATTCCCACCAGCAGTGTGCCAGAGTTTCTTTTTCCCCACATCCTCACCAGCACCTGTTGTTAGGGTGTTTTTGATGATGGCTATTCTAACAGGGGTGAGGTGGAATCTAAGTGTGGTTTTGATTTGCATTTCCTTTATGGCAAGAGATGGTGAGCATTTTTTCATGTGTTTTTTGGAGATTTGAATTTCTTCTTTTGAGAAAGTTCTGTTTAGTCCAGTTGCCCATTTCTTTATTGGTTTATTGATTTGGGGAGAGTTTGGTTTTTTAAGTTCCCTGTATATTCTGGTTATCAGTCCTTTGTCTGATGTATAGCTGGCAAATATTTTCTCCCACTCTGTGGGTGGTCTCTTCAGTTTAATGACCATTTCTTTTGTTGTGCATAAGCTTTTTAGTTTTATGAAGTCCCATTTGTCCATCCTTTCTCTTAGTTGCTGAGTTGCTTGCCTATACCTATTACTTTCAGAATGTTTCCTGCTCTTTCCTATACTAACTTCAGAGTTTCGGGTCTGATATTAAGGTCCTTGATCCATTTTGAGTTGATACTAGTACAGGGTGATAAACATGGATCTAGTTTCAGGTTTTTTTGCAGATGGATTACCACTTTTCCCAACAACATTTGTTGAAGAGGCTGTCTTTTCTTCATCGTATATTTTTGGCACCTTTGTCAAAAATAAGGTGGGCATAGCTGTGTGGATTCATATCCAAGTCCTCTATTCTGTTCCACTGGTCTTCATGTCTGTTTTTGTGCCAGTACCATGCTGTTTTTATTGCTATTGCTTTGTAATACAGTTTAAAGTCAGGTACGTCTTGGCTATTCATGGTCTCTTGTGTTTCCAAATAAACTTTAGGGTAGATTTTTCAATTTCTCTGATTAATGTCACTGGGATTTTTATAGGAATTGTATTAAGCATGTAGATGATTGCTTTTTGTAGTATATCCATTTTTACTATGATGATTCTACCAATCCATGACCACGGGAAATCTCTCCACCTTCTGTAGTCTTCCTCCATCTCTTTCTTTAGGGATTTGTAGTTCTCCTTGTAGAGATCATTTGCATCCTTTTTAAAGTTTATTTCTAGGTATTTGATTTTTTTGAGGCTATTGTAAATGCAATTGTTTCTATATATTCTTTCTCAGTTTTTTCTTTATTGGTATATAGAAAAACTAATGATTTTTGTAAGTTGATTTTGTATCCTGCCACCTTGCTGTAGCTGTTTATGATGTCTAGAAGTTTTTGGGTAGCGTTTTTTGGGTCTTTAAGGTTTAGGATCATGTCATCTGCAAATAGGGATATTTTGACAGTTTCTTCACCTATTTGTATTCCTTTTATTTCTTCCAAGTGCCTTATTGCTCTGACTATAAATTCCAGGAGTATGTTGAATAGGAGTGGGGAGAGTGGCACCCTTTTCTCATTTCTGATTTTAGGAGACATGGTTTCAATTAATAGAAGCAAAGACAAAAACCACTTAATCATCTCAGTAGATGCAGAAAAAGCCTTTGATAAGATTCAACACCACTTCATGATAAAAGCTCTAAGAAAACTAAGAATAGAAGGAATGTACCTCAACATTGTAAAGGCTATATATGACAAACCAACATCATACTTAATGGAGAAAAACTGAAACCACATTTTCTTAATCAATTCATAAGTTGTGGGGCATCTAGGTTTTTTCTATAGCTTAGCTATTGTGAATAATCTTATAGCATTCTTTGAACAACTATTGACACAACTACTATTTGAACATTTCATTTTGAGATATAAGACCACTCAACTTGAGTAGGTCAAGTGGCTGTTTTATACTTAATATTATTCTTCATGGCAATTTATATTGTTTTCCTCCTGAAAAAATATTTACCTTTTCAATGTTTACATACATTTATCTTTGATAAAATAGATATAATCATATTCCCCAGATTCTTTGCCAATTCATTTGTACACATTATTTTAATTGACATAAAATACCCTAATACCTAATTGCACAAAATATGGTTTGAAAACACTATAGTCTGGTACTAGATATAATCTGAGATACCTGGTTCCTCACATCACATATAACTTGGATAACATAAATTTGCCCTAAACCAGTTGCTAGGGCAAATTTCTCCTCTACACAGTTCATATTTTGTCCTCTGATTTACACTTTTCTTCTTGTGCTCAATCATGTTCAAAACTCTAGCAGTTATTTCTTCACTTGGAAATTTTAAGGAAACAATAGATAAATATGAATATGCTATACTTTAATAAAGAGATTCTCAATATACAGTACTTTATAAGTACTTATATATTATACTTAATTTAACAGAATGGCCATATAATTTACCACCCAAACTGGTCATTTTAGAGAATAATTTTGTTCTTTGGGTTGTTTTGGTGGTACTGGGGTTTGAAATCAGGGCCTAATATTTGCTAAGCAGGCACTCCACCACTTGAGCCATTCCACTCACCTTCAAAGAGGGCATTTAAGGAACTAAGTGGAACACTAGTAATAAATAAACTGCAAAAAGAAGTATAAATCCAGACTTCTCTTGAATGAATAGTTGGTTGGGAATATGACCCAAGTGGGACAGGATTTAGATTATCAAGCTGTCTCCATATAGTCATGCCATCTGAACCCCAATGCTTCTTATTTGACCCAGAAACCTAATGAATAATCCACTTTTATTTAGTGCCCCTATCAATGCTATAGATGTGAAGTTTCTTAGATCATCACTTAAGTATCACATTTATTCTTAGAAGATATTGAGACAAATTTCTCCTCTACACAGTTCATATTTTATCCTCTGATTTAGACTTTTCTTCTTGTGCTCAATCATGTTCAAAACTCTAGCAGTTATTTCTTCACTTGGAAATTTTAAGGAAACAATAGATAAATATGAATATGCTATACTTTAATAAAGAGATTCTCAATATACAGTGCACAAGAAGAATTTTGAAGTTTTTCTTTCTAGGCTAATTATTTTGATTTATATTAAGGACAAAAATGTTTGCAATCCAATCACATGCCATTAATGAAAAATCTTTGTTTTCTATTATGGAACTTACAATTTTTAAATAAATATAATCAAACTAAACAAACCAAGATGGAATTAAATGAATGATCACCATTTAAAAGTGATCCTTACTATTGTGGTACAACAAGTAAAATTTTAAGCCAAAGAAATTTGAAATTAAAACCACAGAAGTAAATAATTTGAAGTCTAAGTCTATATAAAACAATAGAAAGAGTTGAGGATTTGTAATAAAAGAAGAGTGAAGAACATAAGCAAGTATTTCCCACTGATTGGATTATATTTTTACATAACCATATCCATATGAAACAATAATCTTTTAAGAAATGATCTAAAAATTTAGGGGAAGTTTTAGAACTAAATTGAGAGAATGTACAGGTGAATAAAACCACAAATATTTTAAAAGAACTATAACATACTCCAATTGTAGGGATTAAAATTGTAAAGCACAACACCACCTTTTTTAAAGGATTTATATTACATATCTACTTGAAGATAGGTATGTATTACATATTTATGATTCACACATAAGATTTTCAAAGATTAGGATAATTTTTTTCACCCACAGTTAGCTACTGAGGTAGCTAGGCATACATTGAAGCCACAAGGCTATTTTTAAAGCAGCACTTAATCCCAACGTACATGCCAATTTACAGTGCCACCACATGATCATTAGTATCCACTAATGTAAAAGGGTGAAAAATAAAGTATAGTTTTCTGTGTTCACTAAAAATTCAGAAGCTTTTATCCAAAACTAAAGAATTCCAATAGACTATAAATTTATTTGACATGCTATACTTTGAATTGAGCCAACCTTCTTATTATCACTATTCATTAGGCTCAGTCTTTCTTCTATCTCATTGAGTTCATCTTGTCTTATTTTCTATAATAGGCCTATACTCTATATCTTTTTCTTCAAATTACTCTACCTTTTTTCAAATGTAGTCTACCAAATGTATACTACTCTGCACAATTCAGAACTTTGTTGTAATTTGAGAAATCTACTTTATATATTTTATGGTTTGGATATGATTGGCCCCAAGGGTTCCTGTATTGGAAATTTGGTTTAGTTTGTTAATGTGAGAGGTGGTGGCAACTTAAGATGTGTGGCCTAGTGGGAGATGTTGATTTATTGGGGGCACTGCCCTCAAGAGATTAAAGCAATTATCTCTTATGAGACCTTGAGTTGTTATCATGAATACAAGTTGTTATAAAGCCTGACATTGACCCTTGAATTGCTCTCTGGCTCCTTGTCATCCAGCCAAACTAATAATAGTGGCACACCATTGAATATATAGAAATATGAGCTAAATAAACCCCTTTTTAAATTTTTTTGTTGTTGTTGTTTTGTTATTCATATGTGCATACAAGGCTTGAGTCATTTCTTCCCCCTGCCCCCACCCCCTCCCTTACCACCCACTCCACCCCCTCCATCTCCCCCCACCCCCTCAATACCCAGCATAAACTATTTTGCCCTTATCTCTAATTTTGTTGAAGAGAGAGTATAAGCAATAATAGAATAATAGGAGAGAGTATAAGCAATAATAATAATAAGAGTAATAGCAATAATAGCAAAAACAGCAAGTGTTTTTGCTGGTTGAGATAAGGATAGCTATACAGGGAGTTGACTCACATTAATTTCCTGTGTGCATGTGTTATCTTCTAGGTTAATTCTTTTTGATCTAACCTTTTCTCTAGTTCCTAGTCCCCTTTTCCTACTGGCCTCAGTTGCTTTTAAGGTATCTGCTTTAGTTTCTCTGCATTAAGGGAAACAAATTCTAGCTAATGTTTTAGGTGTCTTACCTATCCTCACCCCTCCCTTGTGTGCTCTCGCTTTTATCATGTGATCAAAGTCCAATACCCTTGTTGTGTTTGCCCTTGATCTAATGTCTACATATGAGGGAGAACATACGATTTTTGGTCTTTTGGCCCAGGCTAACCTCACTCAGAATGATGTTCTCCAATTCCATCCATTTACCAGTGAATGATAACATTTCGTTCTTCTTCATGGCTGCATAAAATTCCTTTATGTATAGATACCACATTTTCTTAATCCATTCATCAGTGGTGGGGCATCTTGGCTGTTTCCATAACTTGTCTATTGTGAATAGTGCCACAATAAACATGGGTGTGCAGGTGCCTCTGGAGTAACCTGTGTCACAGTCTTTTGGGTATATCCCCAAGAATGGTATTGCTGAATCAAATGGTAGATCAATGTTTAGCTTTTTAAGTAGCTTCCAAATTTTTTATCCAGAGTGGTTGTACTAGTTTACATTCCCACCAACAGTGTAAGAGGGTTCCTTTTTCCCCACATCTTCGCCAACACCTGTTGTTTGTGGTGTTGCTAACGATGGCTATTCTAACAGGGGTGAGGTGGAATCTTAGTGTGGTTTTAATTTGCATTTCCTTTATTGCTAGAGATGGTGAGCATTTTTTCATGTGTTTTTTTGGCCATTTGAATTTCTTCTTTTGAGAAAATTCTGTTTAGTTCACTTGCCCTTTTCTTTATTGGTTCATTAGTTTTGGGAGAATTTAGTTTTTTAAGTTCTCTATGTATTCTGGTTATCAGTCCTTTGTCTGATGTGTGCTGGCAAATATTTTCTCCCACTCTGTGGGTGTTCTCTTCAGTTTAGAGACCATTTCTTTTGATGAACAGAAGCTTTTTAGTTTTATGAGATCCCATTTATCTATGCTATCTCTTAGTTGCTGTGCTGCTGGGGTTCCATTGAGAAAGTTCTTACCTATACCTACTAACTCCAGAGTATTTTGTACTCTTTCCTGTATCAACTTTAGAGTTTGTGGTCTGATATTAAGATCCTTGATCCATTTTGAGTTAATATTGGTATAGGGTGATATACATGGATCTAGTTTCAGTTCTTTGCAGACTGATAACCAGTTTTCCCAGCAGTTTTTGTTGAAGAGGCTGCTATTTCTCCATCATATATTTTTAGCTCCTTTGTCAAAGACAAGTTGGTTATAGTTGTGTGGCTTCATATCTTGGTCCTCTATTCTGTTCCACTGGTCTTCCTGTCTGTTTTTGTGCCAGTACCATGCTGTTTTTATCATTATTGCTTTGTAATATAGTTTGAAGTCAAGTATTGTGATACCTCCAACATTTTTCTTTTGACTGAGTATTGCCTTGGCTATTTGTGGCCTCTTGTGTTTCCATATAAATTGCACGGTAGCTTTTTCAATCTCTTTAATGAATGTAGTTGGAATTTTGATGGAAATTTCATTAAACATACAAATTACTTAGGGAGTATAGACATTTTTACTATGTTGATTCTACCAATCCATGAGCATGGGAGATCTCTCCACTTTCTATAGTCTTCCTCGATCTCTTTCTTTAGAAGTTTATAGGTTTCCTTGTAGAGGTCATTCACATCTTTTGTTAGGTTTACACCTAGGTATTTGATTTTTTTTGAGGCTATTGTAAATGGAATTGTTTTCATACATTCTTTTTCAGTTTGTTCATTATTAGTGTATAGAAATGCTAATGATTTTTCTATGTTGATTTTGTATCCTGCTACCTTGCTATAGCTATTGATGATGTCTAGCAGCTTCTGAGTAGAGTTCTTTGGGTCTTTAAGGTATAGGATCATGTCATCTGCAAATAGGGATATTTTGACAGTTTCTTTACCTATTTGTACTCCTTTTATTCCTTCTTCTTGCCTCATTGCTCTGGCTAGGAATTCCAGTACTATGTTGAATAGGAGTGGAGATAGTGGGCATCCTTATCTGGTTCCTGATTTTAGAGGGAATGGTTTCATTTTTTCTCTGTTAAGTATAATGCTGTTTTAGGATATTATTTAGCAATTTACCATTGGATAATATAATAAATTATTGTATGCTAACTTTAAAATTTTTCTGAACATCTAGATAAAATGTGTTCATGTTTAATATTACTGTAACCATACAAACCATATTCTTGGATGCATGTTTGACATGTTTACTTGTGTACATGTGTAAGGTATATGAGGAGGAATAGGTACAGATTTGCTAAAGTTCTATTCTGTCACCCCAGTACAGAGCAACCAGAATATCAAACAATCCCTCTTTGGGTGGACTAATTATCTGTTTGACAATACTTATATATGTTTGATGCTTAGAGTGGATATAATTTTGGATTGGAAAACAGATTGAAATCATTATTCAGAGTTTTCAGAATTTACTATGTGATCATGTTAAGTTATTTACTTTGTGTTTTCCTTTATTTATCTGTAAAAAAAATTGTACTAAGTCTATAAAAAGATGATTTTCCCAGATTTAAATTTTTATGATTTTAAAGCTATATATGTATATGTATGTGTATATATTTATTCTGATGTTTATGATTTCTCTCTCCCCCTCCCCTCTCTCTCTCTTTCTCTTTCTCTCTCCCTCTTCCCTCCCCCCTTTCACTCTCCCCTTCTGGTTGGGTCATTTACCATCTAGAGAATTCCCATCAGCCTCTTGTCAGTAAGCACACCTAGTCTTTCTGGGATCTGTAAGTAATAAATTACTGCTGTTCTTCTGTTGCATGCATTTTATTTTCAGTTCCTCATTGTGTCTCACCTGACCAATACAACAAAACCTAATCATTTTTAGGGGTAAGAGTTAGGGCTATTAGACAGGTTCTATCTTGGTAGGAATAAAAGATCAGAGAGGAACCACAAAGTCATCCACCAGTATGAAAAAGTTTTCTGTGAAAGACACACTTGGTCTTGGGTTGGATTCTTAGGCCATCTTCCAAGATAAAGGAGTATCTCTAAAATGTACACTGTAAATATCCACAATAAAAATATTTTAATTGATGATCAGGGCAGTTCTAGAGTTTATGGTCACTTTCAAGACAGAGACTTCAAGGCATATGCATCCTGACTTCACACTCTTCAATTCTCCACCGAAATTCACTTTCTTGTTGGCTAGATTAGAAAATGATCTGCAGTCATTAGCATAGAGATTGAAATTAGAAATACCTATGAGGAAACAGAAAAAAATCTTCCCCAATAAAACAGGAACTCAGCTTTTAGCTTTATCATCCCCACAATTGACCAAAAATCTTATAACATTTCTAACTTCGTGATAGTACAATTATGTTGGGAGGAGATATAAAAAAATCTAGTATGTTATTAAGTTTAACATACTAGATTGAGTCATATTTAAGTCTATTTTCTTAAACAACAAAAGATAGCACTTTCTGAGTATACTGTATATGACAGGTCAATGCTACATATGTAAATGGTCAATCTAATTTCATCATGACAACAACCTAACAGCTTTGGTTCTATCTTATTAACCTGGAACCTGACTTAACTCAGAAGTGATACTTTAAGTCTTTGAGTAAAATAATAGTAATTTAAAAATCTCACAGAATTATAGATCTAGAAAGTTTTCACCCACTTTCCTGCCTCTAGACATAGCTGTACGTAAAATAATCCAGGAAAGATAAAGATGTTAGCATTTAAAACAAACAAAAAGTAAAACTTTCAGGGTAGCAATTCCCTTTCTTCCCTTGGAGCTTAGGCAAGTTTTACTATCAGCAAAATATTTTTCTATTTAGTCATGATTTTTTTATCATATTCTAAGATGACAGCATTTCTAACATTTATGGAAATAATAAAATTTTCATTAACAGATTTTACATGAAAAATCATCATATACATTAAGTCAATTTTTAAAAAACTGCTGCAGTGTTAATTGTGCAGTGATAATTGGCAACACTGTTGTCATTTAAGTAAATGGCAAGAAACACCTCCAAATGAGAGGTCAGAAAATTCACAATCCTTTACAGTGTTATACATACTTTAACTGGTTGTAGTAATTAAATGGGGAAGGCAATATTTATTGCATGTGATTCTGCAAGTACATGACCTGAAAAAGAGAAGAGGGATAAGAGGCAGCTAAGGAAGTGACTGAAGTCCACATGGCACCAGTATTAAACCCATGGTGGTGACTCTCCCTGAGGGCAGATTTCTAATTCCTTTTCTCATCTTTCCCTAATCACTGCCAACCTAGATTGTTTTGTTTGATTGTTATTTCAATTTTTCTTTTTTTTGACATATAATAATTGTACATATTTTTGAAGTGTTATGTGATGTTTCAATACATGTATACATAGTATAATGTTCAAATCAGGCTAAGCATATTAAATTATTATGCTGATTTTAGGGACAATTATTATCAATTTGTCCTTCCAATTTACCCTTTTCTCTCCTTATTGTACTGTTTCTGAAAAGCAGCTAGTTTCTATAGTTGAGTGTAGGCAGTATGACATACAAACATATGTCTGTCTTTGTAGACAAAGGCAATATGTTTACAAAATTATGGTATTCTTAGTGAAAGTGTATTGTAGTGAAATGTGAGAAAGTGTTGTTGTTAAGAATTACTTTATTTCTAATGAAGACATCTTTAAATTTCCTTATAGTTGTCACATAAATTTTAAATTCACACACATATCAGTACTATCTTACTGATAAATTTTATAATAACTAACTAAGCCATTGTTTTCCAATGCAACTTAAAAAATAAGCCTGGGCAAAAATAATAAAAATAAATAAAACTGAGAAATTTTGAGATCTTTAAATGATCCCTATGTCAAAGTAAGGAAAGGACTCTGAAATTTAAAAAAAAAAGAATCCATGAGGGAAAAAGACTATTCAATGTCAAAAACTTAGCACTGAAATGATAAAATTATATCAGTAATATTTTATAGAGTTGCTTTGAATATCTACAAAAAAAGGAATGAAAATGACTGACATAGAATTAACCTTAACTCAGAAGAGTAACAAAAAATTAAGTCAAAAGAAAATAGAAGGGTGTGATTATTAAAATTAAAATTATTGAAATAAAAGGAGAAATCTAGAATAAATGTATGTATGTTTATATTATATACATATAGCACCATAACATCATTGAGAATAATAAAACTAAATCACAGAAGATACTAAAAGTAAAAATATCATACAGAAAATAAATTTTAAAATCTAAAAGGGATGTTCATTTTCCAACATAATATGTTTCAAAAATTAACAAATAATTATAATAAATTATGAAATTTAGTCAGTACTCACTGGTGAAAATCAGAGAACCATAACTGACTTTTCACAAAATTTGAGAATGAAGGACTAGGAGGGACTGCTATCATGGTGTTAGAAGATCTGACAGTCTTATGATCACTAACCAGGCATTGCTTTTCCAGATGATTCATCTCAGAAAAAGTGCTTGTTTCATAGGCATTTGTCCTATACCATACAAAACCAAAATTCACTGAAAATTTTCAGCAGGGTTCAGTTTCTCCATTAACATTTGAGCTGGTTAAGTCCATTATCAGCAACTCCTACTAAAAACTCAATACTTTGATCAAAATTCTCTTAAGTCTCTTTTTAGGTCAGTCAATCAATCAAGCAATAAGTTTTAATGAGCACCCACAAGGCATACGGTTTCTATCCTGTCTTCTATCCTGGCATCCCTGCCAAATGTATCTTATTAACTATTATGAGGAGACATACTATCAAGACCCTTCCTAACAGATTTCAGGTTTCTGTTGAAGTAAATCCTTATTATTATTGTATAGATGTATTTTATAGTAATCACTCTAATTCCAACTAAGCCATAGTTTTCCAATATAACTTTTTAAAAAACATGAAGAAGAATAAAATATTCTGCATGTTTTCATTTTCCATGATGCCATTATGGGTGGAAATGCAATGGATGGCTGACATGTCTGAATCTGATTCATGGCCTCTGCCTCAAATTACCTAGGCTGCTGTCCTTTCTATTTTACCACAATAAGTATTTATTGGGTGCCCACTTGTTCTAGATACTGCTTTTAGTTCATGGGGCCTAAAAGATAAAGGCAATGGAAATTTGCTCAGTTTTATGGAGAAATTCCTATAGAAAACATAATAATTATATTATAATATATTTATAAAAGTGAATAAAACTGATACTCATTGATACTCATATGCAAAACTCCAGAGAAAGAAATATTATGACTTTTTAGCCCACTCTTTCATACTCCCTAAAAATATATCTTTAGTATTACTAAAATTTAAAGTAACTTTTTTTTTGGCAGTACTGGAGTTTGAACTCTAGGTTTTTCACTTGTTAAGCAGGCATTCTACCACTTGAGCCACACTCCAGCCCTAAAGAACTTTTGAATTTTATTTTCCGTTGCACTTATTATGTGTGTGTTTGTTCTTAAAAGGTATGTAAATTATTATATTATACATGATAGTGAAATTTATTAATGGTGTCTTAACTATGTGACTTTTAAATGTGTATGTTCTCACGAAATGGAACAGGGAAAATCCAAGGTTCAAACTAAGGTTTCACTCACCTCTAGCTGGTTGGACAGAACATACCATAAGAGTAAGTTCCATTATCAGTGCTCAGAGGAAGATACACCCCTTTACTGGAAGGAAATGAAAATCCACATAACAAAGGGCTTGAATACTGGGCAGGACAAAAATATGAAATCAGAAGGGATCATGTAAAATCGATGAATGAGTGCAAAATTTTGTCATCTTCCTAGTATTGTGGTTTGACCTTAATTTGGAACCAACATGATGTGAAAATATTTCACATTGCACTAAAAGTACATAGATTTATGGATAGTGACATCTAAACTAGACAAGAAAAGAGTCAAAAGTCTACTAGAGTTTTCCCATAGAAGAGACTATGCTCTGCTATTCTTAGGCAATAAGAATATACCAAATGTTGGAATATTTTGAAATTCGATAAAGTTATGAGTATTTAAGAAAGCTATGCCATGTTAAAATCATAATTCTGGCCAGGCGCATGGCTCACAGTTGTAATTCTCGCTACTCAGGAGACAGAGATGGAAAATATCAAGTTCAAGGTCAGACTGGTCAAAAAAGTCCTTGAAACATTGTCTCAACTAGTAAATGTTGGGCATGGTGGCATGTGTGTCATTCTAGTTATGTAAATAGGAGGACCATGGTACAGACTGGAAGGGGCACAAACCAGAGACCTGATTTGAAAAGTAACTTAAGCAAAAAGAGCTTGGGGAGTGGCTCAATTGACAAAGCTCCTGGCTAGCAAGGCCAACGTCCTGAGTTCAAAATCTAGTACATGCTATAAACTTATATATCAGACACCTAGGCATTGTGATGGCAAATAGAGATGTCTTTAGGTCAATTGACTTAAAATACATGTAAATGATAGATAAGTATTTCTGTGACTGATCTTCAACAATAGTATGGAAATTGCCCTATAATTCTTAAATTGTGGCTATTTCAATAGACAAGATGGATATGTTAAATAGATTTTATTTGTATTTAGTACTTTATGGGTTAAGAAATTCATGCCTAGTCAAGTAAAATTAGTAAAATGAATTTCTGGAGAGTATTTATACTCAAATGTATTTTAATAATTACTAAACATAAGAAGAAATTATCTATGTGAGTCAATGCCCTGTATAGCTATCCTTATCTCAACCAGCAAAACCCCTTGTTCCTTCCTATTATTGCTTATACTCTCTCTACAACAAAATTAGAGATAAGGGCAAAATAGTTTCTGCTGGGTATTGAGGGGGGGAGCGGGAGGGGGCGGAGTGGGTGGTAAGGGAGGGGGTGGGGGCAGGGGGGAGAAATGAACCAAGCCTTGTATGCACATATGAATAATAAAAGAAAAATGAAAAAAAAAAAAAGAAATTCATGCCTAGTCAAGTAAAATTAGTAAAATGAATTTCTGGAGAGTATTTATACTCAAATGTATTTTAATAATTACTAAACATAAGAAGAAATTATCTAATTATGTACTATTGAAAAACCTGGAAAAGACCCTATAGACAGAAAAATCAGATGAAGGAAAACACTTCTTTTCACAGTGCCTTTTGTATTTCAAAATAGTTTGTAGGAACAAAATCAAAATATTAAAACATTAGTATATTTATAAAATGACATTAAATTTTCTGTAAATCTGATTCAAATCAAAGTCTTATAGTGCTGAAAAGATGATTTTTTATCTTTCTTCACATTTTTTCTACTTCCCTCATCAAACTGATAATACAGATCACCCACACAAAGTAGATTTATGCACTTATACCTTCTAAATATACAGTGAATGAAATATATATATATATATATATATATATATATAGTATTATATGCTACTATTTACAGAATGCTCAGGTAAAACACAAATTTTGATTAAAGAACATTTTCAGAAAACCTAGAACAATAACCAAGCTTTTTGGTTATTTATAAAATCTCATGTACAAAGTTTTATGCTGAGACTTGAGAATTTCGATGTATTGTTAATTATGCTATTTTGTTTTTGAATCACCATATATTAATATTATGACAGGATTTCATTGTGATAATGCCATACATGGGTACAGTGCACCTTGAACAAGTTCACTCCCTCCATTATATTATTCCCATTCCCTGTTTCCCGATTCTCCTCTTTCAAACATTGTTTGGTGGGTTTCATTAGTCTGTCTTCACACATATATATGTAGTGTACTTTCTTTCTCTTTGCCCTCAGTCTTCTTTCCTTTCCCCCTCCCCATCTTACTGATCTCCCCAAGAGTTCCCCATATATAATCAGGTCCTATCATTATCATCATCATCATCATTTTATGTCTAGGTTCCACAAACGAGCAAGAGCATGCAATATTTGACTTTTTGAGCTTGGTTTACCTTGCTCAGTGTTATGATCTCCAATTCCATTCATTTTCCTACAAATTGCATCACTTTCTTTTTCTTTTTTTTTTTTTTTTTGAAATCCCCTGATTGCTTTTATTTATTTTTTTTTTCCTTTTTCTTTTATTATTCATATGTGCATACAAGGCTTGGTTCATTTCTCCCCCCTGCCCCCACCCCCTCCCTTACCACCCACTCCGCCCCCTCCCTCTCCCCCTCAATACCCAGCAGAAACTATTTTGCCCTTATTTCTAATTTTGTTGTAGAGAGAGTATAAGCAATAATAGGAAGGAACAAGGGTTTTTGCTGGTTGAGATAAGGATAGCTATACAGGGAATTGACTCACATTGATTTCCTGTGTGTGGGTGTTACCTTCTAGGTTAATTCTTTTTGATCTCACCTTTTCTCTAGTACCTGTTCCCCTTTTCCTGTTGGCCTCAGTTGCTTTTAAGGTATCTGCTTTAGTTTCTCTGCGTTAAGGGCAACAAATGCTAGCTAGTTTTTTAGGTGTCTTATTTTTCTTTATGGTTGAGTAATATTCCAGATATGTTATATACCATATTTTCTTTATCCATTCATCAGTTGGGTACCTTGGCTGTTTCCACATTTTGTCTATTGTGAAGACAGCTGAAATAAATATGGGTATGCAGGTATCTCTCTTGTATATTGACTCCAAGAGTCATATTATATTTTTAGTATTTTTGAGAAGCCTGAATACTGATTTCCATAGCAAATTTCTTTTTAACACGGAGGTATTTAGTTAAAGAAAAGGCTACAACTACATTGAAGTTTCAAATCTCAACAATTCTCAAGATTCTTTATAATTTAGTTCTTAAAATAAATAATAATCAAATGAAACTCAAATTCACGTAATACTTTCATCCAAATGTTAAAATTTTGAAACAAAGAATGATTAAAGACTTTACCTTGGCCCCTTTCAAAGGACAAAGAGTTGTGAATTATTTTTAGAAGGTAAATGCTCTTATCTCTATGAATCAGTCTTTTTATACTCTGAAGTTATAGTCTTTTCTGGAAGGATCTGGCAAAGCTTCTTGAGCACAAAATTTTAGAGAAAATAAAAATGATTTTTAAAGAGTATGGAGTCAAATTTCACTAAAATAATTCTCTATGTCACAAGTGTAATTTGATATTTTGTAGTGGTTACTTATGAAGGTAAAATTGATTTTAATACTCAAAAAACATTATAGTATTTGATGTTCTCAATGCAGAGGAACTAATGCAGAAACTTTAAAGTGTCAAAGGTCAATAGGAGAAGGGGGTCAGGAACTAGAGAAAAGGTCAGTTTGAGAAGAATCAACTTACAATGTAACATGTTTGTACATGGAAGCAAAGCTAGGAAACTCCCTGTATTCTATCCTTATCTCAACTAGCAAAAATGCTTTGTCTTTCTTATTATTGTTTATGTTCTCTCTTCAACAAAATTAGAGATAAGGGCAGAACAATTTCTGCCTGGAAGCCAGGAGGTGGGGGAGAGAGGGAGAGGGTGGAAGGGAGAGGGAGGGGGCAGGGGTAGGGAAAAAATGGCCCAAACATTGTATGCACATATGAATAAATGGAAAAATTATTCAAAGTATGTTAATGTGCTAGCAAGATAACATCCTCAGTCCAAAGGATAACTCAACAATTCACATCTAGCTTATTTTTCATATTTATCCAATTTTTATTCTGCATCACTTCACAATCTGTATTGCATTCCAGTTACTTCAAATCCTAGGAACCATCATTAAATTCGCCAAGCTTAAAAAATATTGAACCACAGGCCAGGTGCTGTGATTCATATCTGCAATTCCAACTGCTTGGGAGGCATTGATTGAGAGGATTGTAGTTTTGTGGCCAACCCAGGCAAAGGTTGTGAGACTCCCGCCACAAAAAAACCATGGTCTTGGTGCTATGAGGGGAGCTAAATGGGAGGCAAAGGCAGGAGGACCCCAGCACAGGCTAGCCTGGGCCAAAAAAACGCAAGATCCCTTGAAAAATAACTAAAGGAAAAAGGGCTCAAATGCTAGAGTCACCTGCCTACCAAGTGTAAAAGCGGTGAGTTCAAACCCTAATACTACAAAAAAAAGAAGATAAAAAAGAAAGAAACAAATATTGTGCCAAAGCCAATACTTTTCTGTCTATAGCAGGGATTACCTTCAAACAGACTTTACATAAAGATAAAAGAAAAAATTATCCGCTTATAATAATCCAATAGAAAAATTATGAATGTTTGATCCTGAAAATAATTATCTAGAATTGAAAATTTTTAATCTTAGAAGGAAGAATTCAGCTGCTATAGACAATAATTGAAGACAGATTCTGAATACTTAAATGTATTTAATAAATGCAATAGGTATATATCACATATTACTAGCAATAAAGATTCCATTTGTCTAATTTGATATTATTGGGTTGAAATTTCCCATTTATCTTTTATCTCAACTATAGTACTGCAATTAAAAATCTACTGTGCTTGTCTTAGCTATTCTAATCATTTCCAAATTTGTTTCTGCGCTACTGGAACATAAGATGTCATGACAGAAACAATCTTTTGGAAAAAATTCCATTTAAAATGTTCTATTCACTGTAGTATTTCTTAAACATTATAGAAAATAAAAAGAGGTTAAAAAACATGCCCTTCCATTTGTCACTGTTTGGCTTTTGCATTATGAAAAGTGTGTTTAACCTTTTATTTCCTAGAGCAGAAACTATATAAAGGTATGTGCGCTGTGTAATAACTATGCTGTGAGTGAGCTCCTGATGCCTCCAGGAAAAGTATTCTGACATTCGGTATTTAAAACTTTAAATTTGTGCTCTTGTAAAGGTCAGATAGAAAAGAAAATTTTCAAGGCACTAAGTATAGTAAGTGGAAGAAAAACTTTATGATTTGTTGAAAGACTTTTAAAAAGAAATCTAATATTTTCCAGAGAAATTGAACCATTAAGAATGTACATGATTTGTTAACATAATAAAAATGTCTTTCCAGAAGAGTTGATCCATAAGGAATCTATGTGACATATAAACTTATAATAAAATTTGAATTACAAAGAAAGTATAGGAAATATCTTAAAAGCCTGTACTAACATTTATGGGTTTATAATTTCATTTCCCAAATATATTCAAAGGATTTAAATGTATTGTCCAGTACTAATGTGGTGCTTGCTCACAATTAAGAAAAAGACAACATGCCAGATTCTCCAAAACCACTTTCTCTAAGTAATTAGAAGATATTTTAGGCTTATAAAAATCCATAAATAAGCCATAAAGAACACAAAAACATTTTCAGATTAGTGTTATGAACATATAGTGCTGGTCCTTCAGAGAAAACCTCTATTAAGCAATTCCTTTTTTTTTTCTCTTTTCTTTTTTTTCCAAAAATACACTGTTAGGTTAACTATACACTAAGACTCCCTTAATCTTAAATTGAGGAATAGCTTCATATTTTATTTCTAATGAAAAATCCCCATAACTTTCCATACTTAACAGTGGTGTTTGCCTAGACAATTAAAATTATAAAATTTCTAACACTAGTTTTTTTATTAATTTTCATTCACAGATCATTAATAAACTTGCTGCCTCATTTTATTATATGGTTTTTGAAAACTAAAAAAGGTCTTTTGAAGTGCAGGCTATGAGCTTGGCAATGTTCTATTTTTTAACCTGGAATTTTGCTTTGTACTTCTCATTATACTATCATTTATATTTTGCACATATTTCTATATTTCTAAGAGAGAAGAGCAACAAATGTAGCAGGCAAGTATCAGACTGTTTTTAGACTTCTTGAGAGATGAGCTTAGTGCAAAAGGAGAGTGGAGATATGTTTATGATGAAATGAACTAAGTACTGTATTTCACATTGATAAACAATATAAAGTTATCTAAGAACAAATAGCACAACAATGAAAAGTAAATTCTTGGAAGTGAGGTAGTGATGAAAACTGAATAAACTCATGCTTGTGGAAACTTGATATAGATCAAATGATACAATACATTCAAATGAGCTGAGTTTTTCTGTAATAATACTCATATATCTCAATGGCACAGCACAACAAACATAATTTGGTTCTAACATTCTGCCACATTACTAGGCAGGTCAGCCTTGGGCTCTGACTATGGTGGACCCTCAGCGAGAATGGAACCAGGCAAGGCATACAGGTTTTTTTTTTCCTGTCAAATTTTATTGGCCAAGGAAGTCATGAGGCTACATTAAATATGAATGGGAATTGTTCTCTCCAATTCATATTTTGGAGTCCTAGATCTCAATGTAACTGTCTTTGGAAATAGGGCTTTTAAGATGTAATTAACTTTAAATGTGATCATAAGGGTGGGTTTCAATCTGATAGGATTATTGGTCTAATAATAAGAAGAGGATCTCTTCCCACCCAAGAATAGCCAAGGATATATCATGTAAAAATACAGTGATAAGACAGCAGTCTTCAAGAAACAAGAGATCTCTCATCCTGTTGGTACTCTGATCACAAATTTTCAGCCACCAGTATTGTAGAAATAAGGTTCTGTTGTTTAAGCCACATAGTTTGTGGTATTCTGTTGTAGAAACCTGTGAAAATTGAGAACAGAATAGAAAGTTCAATTCTACCATGTGTTTGGAAAGCAGAAAACTAGAAATACTTTTGAACAGCACTAATGTACATAATTATAAATATATAAAACGTAAAACTAAAAATATGAAAAATTAAATTTGGCAGAAAAATAGGGAAATGGAAGTAGAGCAAAAGTATATTAATTTGCTAATTTTTCATAGCACAATATCAGTAAATATAAAATTGAAAAAATTAGCTATAAATTAAATAATTCTAAAAGTATTTTTCATAATCTTTTTTCTTAAGTACAGGGGGAATTCTGTTAGGATATAATACCTATTCTTGTCAGTGAATATAATTATACCTTCAGTTCCCAGTGCACAAAACAGGAAACTTCTATAGTGAAGGCAGACAAATGACCCTTGACCTGCCCACATCTCAGCACACATATATACTGCAAATTATAAGACTATAGTTAGTTTTCTCCTCTCTCAGTGGTGCTGGGGTTTGGGCTTAATGAAGTGAGCAAATGAGTAAATATTTGGTTACATCAACAAGGCCATTACCCAGCCTTGCCTGAACATTGAGTCTTTCCAATGAAAGACTACTGGTGATTACAACCTCCAGCCAATGATTTGGCCTCAAATGAAGAAAGTCCCAACTCAGAAACACAAGAAATAAGAAAAGACAGGGTAACATCACTCCTCTAAAAGTCAACAATTCCACAGTAATGGATTCCAATAATAGCAAAGTAGATAAAATCTCAGAAAAATAATTGAAAACAATGATTTCAGTGAATAATGATCATAATTATCTATGAAATTAACATGGATAAACACCTGAATGAATTCCAAGAAAACAAAAAAGATTAATAAAGATAATGCAGAATATGGAAAAGGAACTAATAAACATACAGAAATTCAGGAAAAAGTTAAGCTGAAATTCAAGAAATGAAGTTATTAAGTCAAATAAAAGATTCAGTTGAAAATCTCACCAATAGACTAGGTCAAGTAGAAGACAGAATGCTGAGTCTTGAAGGCAAGACAGATAAATTTTAGCATTTAGACAATGATAAGTGGGAACAAAAAGAAAGTACAAAGGGAATATTCAAGACTTATGGGACTAAATCTATGAATCAATCATTGGCCAAGAAGAAGAGTGCAAATTAAGGAAAAACATATTCCATCAACCAATAGCAGAAGTGTTCCCAAATTTAGGTAAGAGATAGACTTAGATATGGGAAGCTTTTAGATTATAAACCATATTATAGTTAAATTATTGTGTATACAGAACAAGGAAAGAGTAGTGTAGGCTATAAGAAAGAAGCACAACGTACATAAATTCAAACCAACAGAATTACAGCAGATTTCTCAAAAGAAATTCTAAAACCATGGCAGACATGGAATGATGTATTTCAAGCCCTGAAAGAACATAACTGCCAATCTATATTACAGTATCCAGAAAAGTGAACTTTCATAATTTCGGAGAAATAAAAATTTCCATGATAGACAAAAACTAAAGGAATTCAGTACCACTAAGCCAGCACTGCAGAAGACACCTAAAGGCATTCTACACAGAGAAGAGGCAGATTAAACACAACCATAAAATATGGGCAAGGATAACTCTCATCAGATGAGTATATATGAAAATAAGATTAGGAAAGTATTAAACATTAAACAAAGAACAAATTGACAGAAATCACTACATACCATTCAATAATTCCTAATGTTAATAATCTCAATTCTCCAATCGAAAAACACAGACTGGAAGCTTGTATTAAAAACCTTACTAAACCCTTTGTTGTCAACAAGAAACATACCTCACTGTAAAAGACATAGACAGGTTAAAGCAAAAGGATGGAAAAGCATATTCCAAGCAAATGGAGTCCCCAGTCAAGCAGAAGTAGCTATACTCATATCTGACAAGGCAGACTTTGAACCAAAGTTAGTCAGCAGAGACAAATAAGGTCACTTCATATTCATAAATAGATAAGCCATCAAGGGGATATAATGATTTTAAACATATAGGCCCCAAACATTAGACACCCATTTCATAAAACAAACATGATTTGTCATAAAGGCACATAGACTACAATATAATAACAGTGTGTGACTTCAGCACCCCAGATATGTCATCCAGATTAAAATAATCAACAAAGAAGCTTTAGAATTAAATGGTACCATAGGCTCTAACAGACATCTACAGAATATTTCACCCAATAGCTACAGTGTATAGATTCTTCTCAGCAGCTCAAGGAATTTTCTCCACAATAGACCATATTTTAGGATATATAGCAAGTTCCAAACATTCAAGAAAATTGAAATAACTTCCTGCATTTTGTCAGACCACAATAGAATAAAACTAGAAATCAATAGCAAAAGAAACTATGAAAATATACACACCATAGAGATGAAACAATACACCTTTGAATGACTAGTGAGTCATCAAAGAAATTAAGAGGACGGAAACTAAAAAATGTCTAGAATCAAATGACAATGAAAACACAACTAACAACATTTATGACAGAGCAAAGACAATACTAATGGGAATGTTTATAGTTTTGAATGCCTACATTAAAAATCAGAAGCATATCAAATAAATGACATAGTTATGTTCAAATCAGTAGACGGAAAGAATAAGGATAAAAGCAAAAATTAATGAAAAGAAAATTAAAATAATGATACAAAGAATCAATGAAGAAAATTTATTCTTTGGAAAGATAAACAAGATTGATAAACCCTTAACCAAATTAATCAAAAGAGGGAGAAGACACAAACTAAGAAAATTAGAAAAAGGGGCTATTACACCAGATACAAATGTCATTGAGAGGAATAAAATTGGGAAATATTTTAAAAACATGAATTCCACTAAACTGGAAAATCTGAAAGACATGGAGATATTTCTAGACACATATGACTTAGCAAAGTTGAACCAAGAGTATATAAAGAACATAAACAGCCCTATAGCAAACAATGATATTAAAGCAGTAATAAAAAGTCTCCAAACAAGAAAAAATCCAGGACTGGATGGGCTCGCGGTTGATTTTTACAAGACCTTTAAAGAACTAACACTGATGCTCCTCAAATTATTCTATTAAGTAGAAAGGAAGAAATGAAACCAAACTCATTCGGTGAAGCTAGTATTACCCTGATGCCCAAACTAGGTAAGGATAAAAAAAACAAAAAAAAATTATAGAAGAATTTTCTTGATGAACATAGCACTAAAAAAACTCAATAAAATACTTGCAAACTAAATTCAATGGTACATAAAAAGATCATGCATGATGAGCAAGTTGGTTTCATTCTAAAGATGCAATGATAGTACAACATCTAAAACAACAACTCACATAACAGAATAAAGAAACAAAAACCCATGATCATTTCAATAAATGCAGAGAAAGACTTTGAAAAAATTCTGTATCACCTCATGATAAAAAGTCTTAAATGAAAAAAAGAAGAAACACACCTCAAAATAGTAAAGGATATATATGACACACCTATAGCCAACATAATATCAAATAGGGAAAATCTGAAAATATTTCCTCTATAGTCAGGAATGAGACAATGGTATCTATCTATACTTTCACCCTTATTCAAAATAGTGCTTGCACTCCTAGCCAAAGAAATAAGCAAGAGAAAGAAATAAAAGGGATACAATTAGGAAAGGAAGAACTTAAGTTATACCTATTTGAAGGTTATATGGTTCCATATTTAAAATATTCTAAAGATTTCATCAAAAAACTCTGATTTTATAAACATTTTTTACAAATTAGGAGGATATGAAGTCAACATAAAAAAATCAGAAGCTTTCCTATATACAAGTAACAAACAGGCTGAGAGAGAAATCAGGAAACAATTACATTCAAATAACACCTGAAAATACCAGGAATGAGATATGAAACACCTGGACAATGAACACCATAACATACTGAAGAAGGAAATTGAAGAAATCATTAGAAAGTGGAAAAGTCTTCCATGTTCATATATCTACAGAGTTAATATTGTGAAAATGACTATAGAACCAAAAGCAATCTACAGATTCAATGCAATCCTCATCAAAGTCCCAATATCATTCTTCATAGAAATAGAAAAATCAATCCAAAATTCAAATGGAAACATAACAGAAGTGGAATAGCTAAAGCAGTCCTGAGCAGAATGAGCAGCACCAATCTTCAAATTATACCATAGAGCCATGGTAACAAAAACATCATGGTACTGGCACAAAAACAGACTTGTAAGCCAGTCTAATATAATAAAGGATACAAAAATAAGCCCACACTACTATAACCTTCTGATTTTCAATAAAAAGCGTATGCTAGAGAACACACAGCTTCTTCAACAAAATAGTGTTGGAAATACTGGATATACACATGTAGCAGACTGAAACTAGATCCCTATCTCACCCTGCGAAAAAATCAATTCAAAACATATCACAAACCTTAATACAAGACCTAAAAATTTGAAAGTATTACAGAAAACACTTTAAGATATAGGGAGAGGTAATTGACTTAACAGGACTCCACTTGTCTAGAGAATAAGAAAAAGAATTGAAAAGTGGAATTGCATCAAACTGAAAAGCTTCTACATGACAAAGGAAAGAAATGCAGAGGAAGAGATAGCCTACAGAATTAGAGAAAATCTGCCACCTATTCACCTGACAAAGGATTAAATAAGGCAAATGCAGCAATGTTGTTGACTTGGGTCACATGCTAAGGGGAGAGCATATATGGGAGGAATGGGAATAAGCAGGAAACCCAAAACATGAGAGTGTCTGATGTCCCCACTGCAGAGGAGCTAATACAGTATCCTTAAAACAACAGAGGTCAATATGGGAAGGTGATCAGGAAGTAGTGAAGAGGTCAGGTAGAGATGAATCAATTTGGGTTTTAATACACTTGTGCATGGAAGCAATGCTAGGAATCTCCCTGTATAGCTATCCTTATCTCAACTAGCAAAAATGCTGTGTTTCTTATTATTGCTTATGTCTTCTCGTCAACAGAATTGGAGAAAAAGGCAGAACAGTTTCTGCCTGGAAGCGAGGGGGTTAGAGAGAGAGGGGAGAGCAGGGGGAAGAAATGGCCCAAACATTGTATGCACATATGAATAAATGAATTAAAAAATTGAAAATTTATAAAGAACTCCAAAAATTAACAACAAAAGAATAAATATTTCAACCAGTGAATTGGTAAATAGATTGAATAGATATTTCCCAAAGCAAATATATATGGTCAATAAATGCAAGAAGAAATTTTCAGCATTCTTAGCCATCAAAGAAATGCAAGTCAAAATTACACCAAGATTCCATCCCATCCAGTCAGAATGGCTATTGTCAAGAAAGCAAAGAGCAGCAAGTGCTGGTGAAGATATAGGGGGAAAGAAATACCATTGGTGGGGATGAAAATTTGTGCAGCCAGTCTGGAAATCAGTATGAAGTTTCCCCCAAGAAAATAAAAATATAACTGTCATATGATCCTGCTGTATTATTCCTGGGCATATATTTGAAAGAATGCAAATCAGCATACAATAGAGATATATGCACACCTATATTTATTACAGCAATATTCGCAACAGCCAACCAGTGAAATCACCCTACATGTTCATTAATTGATGAATGAATTTTTAAAATGTGGTCTATATACAATATGGTGTTCAGTGATAGTGAAGAATAAATTTATGCTATTTGTAGGACAATGGTTGGAACTAGAGATCATCATGTTTAGCAAAATAAGCTAGACCCAGAAAGAAAATATCAGATTTTCTCTTATATGCAGAATATACACCTAAAATTTTTCTTAAATGACACTAATGCAACAAGAGAATTGTTGAGGAGGGAGAACCAATGAGAAGGAGGGTGAAAGGCAAAGGTGTCAGGTAATTGATTATAATTGAAGTACATATTCATGTTTGAACATACAAAAATAAAACCCACTATAATTGTGAAAAAAGAAATCAGTAATACTGTTTCTCTAATTCTTCTAATTTAAGAAACTTCTTTGGGTTAGTGGGAAACTTCTCTTGGTTAGTGGGAATAACTTATTGAGTGATCAAAATGTTTATTTAACAAATTGTAAGATATACAATGAAATTATAATCACTTTAGTCTATAGGATAACCAGAATTGAAATTAAATATTTCCTTTCTGCTATCTTCTATACATATACATGTTATGTTTAACACACATTGACATGTTGGTTAAAAGGTGACAACTGTTCTGTGAGGTCAATCTATTTCTCCAGACTTTCTGTTGCTTTCAGCAAACAGCTATCTGAAACTCCATGACTTTGGTCTCTATTACTACTCAGATATATCATAGAGGATTTGTTTTAGAAATGTCAATCTTGTTGATGGTTCAATGGAAAAATGTTAAATATTTATGTGAGAAGAAATGGAACATAGAAATTCAATCAGAAGTTTGTACATTCTCACTAAAATTGTTTGAAATATATACTATTGAATTTTAAACAATATTCTATGACATCTATTATACTACTCATCACCATATTGGCACATGTTTTTAATTAATAGACTTATAAATACATGTTTGAATTATCCAAATAGCCCCATGAACAAATTACATCAATCCATCTTTAAATTATTTAACAAGATTAATGGCATTTAACATGAATATCAGATTGTGGTACAGTCTTGCTATGTAAGTTAAAGTTACATTTTGTTGAACAAAGCCATTGTGTAAAGTATACCAAGCCATTTCCTGCACAGGCTTTTAAATAAATTACACGAAGTACTTTTTGTCTTTTTCATAAACTGTTGACCTATTAGACTCCAAAAATAGTTCTGAAAATAGTGATAGTTTAAAGTGAAAATGTCACTAAGTGGTTGAACTTTGACAACACACACAATATTTGTCAATGGAATGAATACATATGCAATAGTTTGGGAAAGAAAAAGCATAGGAAAATTAATCCACTAAATGAAAGAACAAAGTAATTTTATTGAGCCTACAAAAATTGTTGAAAATAAATAATAAAGATAATTTTTCTCTTTAAAACTCTAACATTAATATTGAAAATCTACAACTGGTATATATTACCACATAATTTTTTTTCATAACTAGAGAAAATTATTAGTGTGGTATTGTTTTCTGAAGTCAGTTAAATTTTATAAGTCCAGATGCAGCTTTTAGAGTGAGTTTCCCTATTTAACAACTATATGTGAAGAAAAACAAAGAATTTTACTTCTGTATTAAGGAAAATTAATTCCAATGTTAATGTGACAAGAAATTTCAGTTATTGCTAATGAAACACAATACATCTTTCTGAGGATAATATGTTTTATGTCCATAAAGGTGAGGCATGACTAGCTAGCAATAAAATATGAAATTAGCCAAATACATAAAGATATCATTAAAACAAAGTCAATTTTAAAAGCATTTGTAATACCACTCGTGGTTATATACCCAAAGGATTGTGAGTCAGCTTACAACAAAAGCATCTGTACACCCATGTTTATTGCAGCACTATTCACAATAGCTAAGAAACAGCTATGGAAACAGCATAGATGCTCCACTACTGACAAATGAATTAAGAAAATGTGGTATTTATATACAGTGGAATTTTAATCAGCCACAAAGAAGAATGAGATTTTGTCATTCACAAGTAAATGAATGGAACTGGAGAACATCATCTTAAGTGAAGTTAGCCAGGCTCAGAAGACCAAAAACCACATGTTCTGTCTAATTTGTGGAATACAGACTTAACACAAATGTAGCGATACTATGAAACACTGGTCACACTAAGGGCAGTTCACGCACAAAAGGGTATGAAAACTAAGACCTTGAACAAGGTTGATATACCCATTATACAAGAATGAATATTGATATCTTAATCTGTCTGAAAGATTAAGAGTAAGGTAGAATAAAGAAAATTAGAGGAGATAAACCAATTGGGGTTATAAGACATACATACATGGAAATATCACAAAGAAACTTCCCTTGTAGCTACCTTCATCTCAAACAGCTAAAATGTCATGTCTTTTGTCTTATCTTTTCTCTTTTTTCTCCTACAAAATCAGAGAACAAGAGGGCAGAGAAGTCCTGCCCAGGGAAGAGGGCTTGCACCAGTGGGAGGCAAGATGTGTTGAAGAAAGAAAGTGGGAGAGTGAATACTGTGCAATAAAATGTGTACACATGTTTTTAAAAAAAGCATTTTAATCCAAAAAAACACTCCAGGGAAGCCCTCTCACCTACTTTTTAAAAAGTTGCTTAAGAAGAGATAGACCTGCATTTGAAAGTCTGTTCTGAAGGATAACTCACAATGGCACCTTAATCAATTTACATGACTTCTCCAAGCCTTGCTTTATTTGCAGACAGGTATAACAATTATTGGAAAGATAGTAGAACAGTTTTTCATATTTAAAAAGCAATCAGTGAATATGGATAATATGATTATCTTTATTATCAAGGCAGTAAAATGATTTTATTCTCTTATGTTTGAATAAGTCCTAAACTAAATGAAGGGACTCATAAATAAATTATATTAAATACCATTATATCTGAATATTGTGCTGAGTTTTACATTTTATAATTTGAGTTTTTAAATGCAATAAAAACATTAAGTTTAGGCTAATGGAGAATATTAACACCTTTGCATAATAATAATTGCAGGTTAAATAGTCTATGATAAGACCTAAATTCAATGTATGTAATATGATAATTTCTTATTCATTTTGCTTTAAAACCCCAGTTTCTTCTCTGTTACATATCCACTGACTTAATCTAAGGTTTTCCATATTTTTTCCTGGATCCCCCAAATGTGCCCTAATTTCTGGGTCCCATGTTATTCAGTTTTAGATTGCTGTGAACAAATATCAAAGCCAAGTTAAGAAAGGACAGTTTCAGCATTTCAGTCCATTATGGCGGGAAGAGCATGACACAGCTGGGAAGCTCACCTCCTGGCTACCAGGAGGCAAAGGGACAGAATGCCTGCAGTCACTGGCTTTCTCTGTTTGCCCTTTTATTCCATCCAGATCCCAGCCTATAGGATAGTGCCATACACATTCAGGGTTGTGTCTTCTTGCCCTATTTAACACTCCCTGAAAAAGCTCTCAATGACACACCCAGAACACTTTACTAATCTCCTAGGCATTTCTCAATACAATAAAAATAACAATCACAATCAACTATTACAAGCCTACCCCTTGTCAATTTGATACCTAAATATATCTACTTAATCTATAACTTTCCTCCTCATCTCCAAAATGTTTATTCCCATCTCATATTAGAATATGCATTCAGTAAATTTCCAAGAGTCCCCATAGCATTAACAGTTTCAACACTGCTTAAAATTTAAGTTCAAAGTCTCCTTGAGACTCAAGGCAAATTATTAGGTGAGCCCCTGTGAAATCCAAAAGAAAATTACACACTTCCAATTTATAATGGCACAAGGTAAACATCCCCATTCCAAAGGGATTGGACCAAAACACGACTGAAAATCATCAGGGCAAACATTAAATTCTATAGATTGTTAACTTGATTGAATACAGTAGTATACAGGAGATCAACTAGTTAACAATCAAGATTAACTATCACAGCTTCCTTCCAAGACAGGTCATCTTCCAAATACCTACCAGAAATGTGTTATTAAAATAATTGTGATTATCTCAGTCCCCTGTTTCATCTCATTATTATATTTCTCTATATTTTTAGTTATAAACTGAACTATGAGTTCCTCTAAGTCCTGTTCCAATCTGCACTTCTAACTTCAAATTCAACTCTCTATACCAGAATCTTTCTTCTAACTGCCAATTAATACCTGCCATTTCTCCACTGCTCACAAGCTCTAAGGCACTTTCATATATATTTATTGCCCTTTACTTGAAATGCATTCTCCTCTGTGCCTATTTTACGTGCTCAAGAGGCTCAAATTTCATCTTCTCTCAAGTCTTTTCCTATTCCTCCACAAGAAAGCACATGCCTTTCCTACACCCTGCTCCATAACTGTGTTCGGAGTGCCTCTTCATCTCTTAATGCATATAATACAGGTTTCTACCAATGTTTCTCCCTTCTTAGGTGATCTTTAAGCATAATTAATATCTGTGCCTTATTCATCTTTGTTGTACTGCTGTGTAGATAGTATCTAGCATTAAGTAGAAAATATTCAGTAAATGTTTATGAAAGAAAGGAAGAAGAAAGAAAATATTATGAAACATGTTTGATCCGTTATACCTACTCCATGTTTTAAAAACTATTAACTATCACTACCGCTGCATTCTCATTATTAAAATAATATTTCAGGCCTCTGCAGTTGTGGTAAAAATGCATCTATCCCCAAATTATCCATGTTTGTTGACTATAAAAGCTTTCACAGAATACTTAAATATTTCAGATATATCAATACAGATTAAGTGTAAGCAGAGAGACATGAAACTGGTTAAAGTTTAACTGGTTACAATCTGTTACTGTCATTATTTAAAGTGTCATAATTTTGTTTTGTATATTTAATGCTATACTTTTCCATTTTGGGTACCATTTTGGTACCATTTCCATTTGGTACCAGATTGGATCATGATCCAATGTGACTTTGTCCTTACGTTTTAAGAGCGGATTTTGAGCAGCAGATGTAAAGCACATATAATCAATGTTCCCTAGGTTTAAGAAACATTTTTTTATTCAGATGTTTAATATTTCGTAGATAGTGTGTCTGTTAAATTGGACATGGCTAAATAGCAACATTTAATTAAATACTAATATTTTGTTATTATTCAGTTATTATAACTCAAATGATGACCAAACAGATATAGTGAAGGTATTGAAAGGTGTATTGATGGAGATATATTGATGAAAAGATTTAGGAATGACATTTGGAATAGAGAAATATAAAGAGACTACATCATGTAACTATAATTTTTATTTGTTTACTCAAAAATATGAGTTTGAATTTTTATTAATACTTTCTTTTATTCTTAGCAATTTAACTCAGTAACTTGACTGTGTCAGCTTTCTGAATTTATCATCTCTCAGTATTTCTAAATATTTATAATGTTTAATTCATGAGATACATTAGACCAAGTAGGAAAACAAAATATATTTTTATATGTAATACATATACAATTTTTGTAACTAATTCAAAAATATATTTATAGTTGCTGGTAATAAACCATTCTCATTTGTTTTACAAAATTCTGTAAACTTATGAAATTATTTAATTTTCATGGTGCACTTAAATTTTTCAAATTTTTTATCATACTTGATTTTAACGTAAGCATGTTACTGAAATTTTATTATAGCCAGATATAACATTCTTAGATATCTTAATTTATCTGAACAAAAGAGTTAATCTAGTAACTTGATATTCTAAATATATTCCTTAATATTTATTAAGAAAAATTATCATCCTCATAAGATGGTACATGGACTTTGGAAGTTTAAAATCTTTCAGATTAATGTAGTTACATTTTAGGCAGAAAAAGGGAGCAATAAAATTATCATGCTTATTTTTGTAACATGTCAGGATGAGAATTAGGAGTAAAGGTTCTGCTGATGGCTTCTTATTGATATTTCCACCAATCTCTGACATCTGAATTAGAAATTCTGAGACCTCATCCTAATAAAAAACATTAAAATTTCAGCTGAAGGGATGTATATAGTATACTGCTGACAAGGGGTAGAGTATAAACTACTGTTGTTTTAAGCAACAAAATATACAAAGTATGAATTTTTACAGAAAGAAATAACCTCAGATGAGATCACATCCTTTAGTTTTATGATTGAAAACAGACATCTTGCAGGAATTATATTTAATTAGAAAATCTAAATTGCTTCTGATATTTAAAAAATATTTAATCACAATGATATCATTTAATTCTAGTTGGCAGTAAAATTTCTCAAACAAAAATCCTTTATTCTCAAAGGTCTAAAAAAGTTCAATGAAGATCCAGCAATTGTTCCACTTGGTATTTTCCCCAAATGTGTGGAAAACTAATGTCCACACAAAACCTGCACAAGAATGTTTATGACAGCTTTATTCATAATTGCCAAACCTTGGAGGCAACCAATTTTGTCTTTCAATAAGTCAAGGAATAATCAAACTTTGAAATACAACCACTCTAGAGAACATTATCTAGCCATAAAAGTATATGAGGTATTTGATCACTAAAAGACATGAAACAACCTTAAAGATACTCGATTAAGTGAAAGAAGCAAATCTAAAAGAGTTACTTGTCTATGGCCATACCACCCTGAACACGCCCAATCTCATCTAAAAGAGTTACTTACAGCATGATTCTGTCTGCATGATATCCTGGAAAAGCCAAAGAATCAGTGGTTGCCAGGGGCTGGTGAACAGTGATGGGAATGGATGAAGAGGTGGATAACATGGGATTTTTAGGACAGTGGACCTAAACTGTTTTGATAATGCCATATGGGCATATGATAATTTGCATTTGGCAATATCATTGTGTCACAGAGAAATCCACAGATGTGCTAGAGGCTTCTTGCTCTCAGAATCCTCTTAAGAATAAGAGGCTGGCGCTTACAGGCTGGAAAAAAACCTTATTGATAGCGAAAAAGGCTGAGCAGAGAAGCGCACAGTGGGGTCCAGAAACGAGTTGCCTCCTGAGCATGGGATGGTTGAATTATTTCTATATGTAAGTCTTCCACCTCAACACAAGGAAAAGGATGTAGTGTAATCTTATAGGTCCATTCTTGGCGTGGTAAGGCTTTATATATTTCCAGCTTTCTCTTCCCTGGGCCAGTTCCTCCTCTTTTCTCAAGTTGTGGGGACTTCCGCATTCCTAAGGTGTCACAGGACTGCTACACTTGGAAATATAACTCAAAGAATTAACCTTAATGTAAACTATAGACTTTAGTTCAAACTAACTTATTAATATTGTTTCAGTTGTAACAGATGTACCACAAAAATGCAAGATAATGGGGAAAACTGTTGGTGAGGAAGTATCGGATACTTTCTGCTCATTCTTTTTTTATAAACCTAAAGCTACTAAAGAAATAAAGAACATTAATTAAAAGTTCAAAAATCAATATATGAGCTTGTGCTAAAGAGAACCTAAGTTTTTAAAAAATGATGAAGATTATTATTTCTCTGAAATAAGTCTGTATTCTCCTCAAGTGTAAGAAAAAGGTGATTCAGGTAAGTGAGACAAGTATTTTTTAGAATCAATGTGATTTAGTACTTAAAAATATTTTAATATTCATACACATATACAAGCATGCACACTAAAGACAAGCATGAATATTTACTTACTGGTACACAAATAAAAATAGAGTTATTTTATATATCTTTGTAATTCCCACATGAACAATTGGCCATTTGCTTGCTATGTAAGTGTTTCTAGAAAGTTGTTCTAGAAATTTATTCTTCATCCACTAGTGAAAAAAGACTGAGAGATTTTCATAGGTTAAAAATGCTCTTTTTTTTTCTTTATTTGAAAAATGTGACTGTTATTCTATGCACAAACTTGTGTGGGCTAACTCTTGTTTCTCTTACATTATATTCCCTATCTTAAATAGCATTTCCCTTGAACTTGCAAGGTGTCCTGTAAGAGGCTATCAGAAGAATCCTTTC
Organism: Castor canadensis; assembly: GCF_047511655.1. Taxonomy (NCBI): domain Eukaryota; kingdom Metazoa; phylum Chordata; class Mammalia; order Rodentia; family Castoridae; genus Castor; species Castor canadensis. The sequence goes on along the minus strand of NC_133389.1, from coordinate 136,038,397 downwards.
TACAGCTTTTCCTCATTTAATCTTTCTTGGTTTTTTTTTGAGAGAGAGCATAGTGCACACCTGGTGAGATAGCTTTTATAATCACAAAAGAAAGCTTACAATGTGATTCATATTTTAAAAACATTTCATCCCGAATGCTTTTTTTCCTACCTTGAAAGCATGTCAGCACCTTTACAAGTATATTATCTCCCCATTTTCTAATCAAAACAAACCAGCCTGGAAGACAGTAGGAGCTATTTAAAATAATGAATAACACTGTAATGCATTTTAGTTGAATCATTTGCTAGATACAGAAAACAAAAGAGGTCATTTTGGTGAAATCTGAACTCATGTAATAGACATGCATCTTTATATTCTACACACTTTGTTAATCATCGACTGAACAACATCGTGCCTGGAGCCAACTAAGAGGAATTTTAACCTGATTAAATGTCCCAGTATGCCTTAATACCTTAAAATGGAATTTTTACAGCCTGTTCTGCACAAGTATTATTAATACAGTACCATCGAGAAAACCACAGACACGCATAATAGCTCATCAATTTGTAACTAAGCACTTTTGACCTTGAAAAATCAGCTGTCTTTCAGATTAATGTAGTTACATTTTAGGCAGAAAAAGGGAGCAATAAAATTATCATGCTTATTTTTGTAAAATGTCAGGATGAGAATTAGGAGTAAAGGTTCTGCTGATGGCTTCTTATTGATATTTCCACCAATCTCTGACATCTGAATTAGAAATTCTGAGACCTCATCCTAATAAAAAATCCCACTAAAACATTAAAATTTCAGCTGAAGGGATGTATATAGTATACTGCTGACAAGGGGTAGAGTATAAACTACTCTCCCCACTGATATTTATGTTACATAGAAAACTAAAAGAAAGTCTCCAGATTTTCCCTTTTGCACATACACATGTGTACAGATGCATGCAATAATAATAGAAATGATTAAAAGAAAAGTTCATCATGAACATAGTGAGGTCCTACTTGTCAATGATCAGAAAGACTAACAAATGGAAAATAATGTTAAGTTGTCATAGAAGCAAATTGAAAAAATACTGGAAAATTATCTTTAATTCAAGAAGACAAGTATGATATATCTGACACATTGTCAGAACTTTTGTAAATGCCACAATATACCCCCACCCAACACAACAATAAAAAACAGAAAAAGAAAAAGACAATCTGGAGATAACTATGCAATATTAAATAGATTCAATTTGTGAATTTTACCAAGAATACTTTTTTGGGGCAGTGCTGGGGATTAAACCAGGGCCATCTGCATCCTAAATAAATGTTCTTCCAGTGAGTCACACTCCCAACTCACCAAGAGTAATTTTTCAGAAGTTGCAAAATAAAATTTCACAACCCACCATTTAAAGTAGAGCACCAAGCTTGGTGTAGTGGCACTCATCTGTAATCCCAGATCTTCAGGGGTAGAGGCAGGAGGATCATGAGTTTGAGGTCAGCCCAGGTAAGATTAGCAAGACCTTACCTCATAAACAATATAAAAAGGAAATAGGTTGTGGAAGTAACTCAAGTTGTAGAGCTACCTAAATCCTTAAACCCCTGGGTTTGATCCCCAGTTACACACACACACACACACACACACACACACCAGAGTAGCTAAAACTAAATTTACAGTATTTTATCAGAAATGTACTATTTATTTTTTCATTAAGTTAACAGGTTAATATAAAAAAAGACTATAGAAGAAATTACTGAGAATGGAGAGAATTTCTAGGAACATATACCACCAGAGCTTGTATAGACCATCACTGCCATATTGTCCGGCTGTCCTTCCAATCAGAAGAAATGACTTTAGATAAAGTCCAGAGTTATGTGTTGGTTTAGAGTTTATCCTGTCTTTCTGATATTCTAGCATAATTTCATCCCTTGAAATATTTGTTAGCTCATTAGCCAGGGAACCCACATTTATTTATTTTGAAAGTAGTTAACAATTCATTCCTTTTTCTCTGAGAAATATGAGGCATGACATAGTACAATTAGAAGGAATTATATAAGGCTGAAATCTGATTGGTTTTTATTTAGAAGCAGCATATTTAATGATTACTAAAGAATAAAAATGGTTCTCAAAACTTGATTTTTATCTCCCCTTTCTCAGTAACTTCCTAAAACAAACCAATCATAGTAATAGTCAAAATTCTCTATTTCATTGGAAATTAGAGAAAGGTCACACCTTGGCTGAAAAATGGGGCATGCAGCCTCCTTCTGAACAATTGCCTAAATTGAAAATGACTTGACAAAATTCCAATGGTAAATAAAGAGTATCTTTCCAGCCATGTCTCTACCATCTCCTTAACTGCACAAGGGATGCAGGTGAGGACTGCTGAATATCAGTAACTGAAGCAATGAAGGATCTGGTGGTGTTAGTGCTGATCACAGACTCAGATTAAAGGGTACGTTAGAGACAGTTACCTGATAGGTTTATATTATGAATACAGGTTCAAGAAGACATATGTGCAATCATTCTTAACCTGTAAGAAATAATAAAAAGATTCAAAGAACTATCTTATACTTTCAACTGAAAGGGCTGGACACAGATGGCTCAATAAAAAGTTCTACCAAATTCTTTTCTAAGTCCATGTTACACCAAGTATATATTTTTTAAAAAGATGTCACTAAATTGATCTATAATAAATCTGTTATCCAAAACTGGCAACTCTGAAAATCCTAAAATTTATAGCAGCACATTGGATCCATCAATATAGTGAAAACTAATGTGTCTTGATAATGTGTGTTGTACTTGCAGAATATACAGATCAGCACTAGATGGTTATTAGCATAATTTATCATATTCAATTTTAGGTTTAGGAAAAAATTCTAACCCCAGCATTTACAAAAATTTAATAGTAGTCTATCTATTTCTATTCTAAAGTTTGCTCAAGAATAACTAAGATATTGAGTGTAATAAGATGTACCTGCATGAACATGACAGCAAACATCTTTTGCAATGAAATACTAAGGCCAGGTGTCTTAATAATTGTTAAATAGAGACCACAACATTCCATAATAATGTGAATTTTGAGGGTAAACATCTATGATTTTTATCAGATTTCAATTCATTAAACCAAAGAAAAAGAAACATTTACTAAAGGTGTGATGCTGGGCAATGACACTAACTACAAATCGTGATTAGAGAAACATAGGGAAAGTGATTGTAAACATTATAGATAATACCATGAAAACTAGAGGGGAAAACCTAAGAAGATTTTATAAAGCTCCTTCAATATGCTATTTTTATTAAAGATTTACTATTCTTGACATATGCATTTCTTTATATACAAGCCTTAGGATATATTAGTAAAATATGGGATGCAAAAGAATAAAAATAACAATTAATATCAACAACCTTAACAATATAGTTATTAAATGCATAAAGAACAGAAAACATTTATGAAGGGTATACATGAACATTGAGTAGAAGAGTTTATATTACTGATATAGAATAATGTGCTAGTCAGTATTCCACAGCTGTTAGAAATACTTGAGATAAATCATCTCAGAAAGAACGAAAGTATTTTTTGACTCATGATTGGCCCCATTGTTTAGGTCTATGGTGACATAGTATATCATGGTGGGAATACCCACCTGGTAAGATCCTGCCACCCCATGGCTAGGTTTGAGAGACATGAAGAGATTTGTGTCCCACAATTCCCTTCAAGGACACACCCCCAGTGGCATAATTTCTTGCCTCAAGGCTCCACCTCTTAAAGGTTCTACTACTTCCCAATAACACTATGAGCTAAGGACAAACCTAATAACACATATGTTGTTGGAGGACATTTTAAGATACAAAGTATAGCAAATATCAGTTATCAAAATATGTCTGTTCAAATGATATGCATTTAAAACTTAGCAGCCATATAAGCTCTCTAAACTGTAAGTTTTCTTTTCTTGTTATGAATTCAGCAAATGATTTAAAAGTTACATGTAAAATGCAATTAATATCAGATATATTTAAGAGGTCAATGATAAAGGAGTTCTCAAGATAATAGTAAAACATAATAAGCTCCAATTATTTGAAACAATAATTGCCAACACAAAATAAATAAGAATAAATAGGACAAATGCAGACATTATACTAGTGAGCTAACAAATAGTTAGCTCACTAACTATTTTTAACAAATAAAATAAAATATAATCAAATTCCTTTCTAATATGTTAAACTCATGTTAGAGTTATTAATGAATTATATATTAAAAACTAACAAGCAAATTTAATTAATTAATTTAGAATTTAAAAAATTAATACAGTTAGAGATATCTTTCTAATTCCTAAAATCTGTGATTCCTTCTACAATGTCTACTTTGGGATTTTATAACTTCTAACATATCTTTGAACTGTTAAATAATAAATATTTCAAAGTTCTCTTCTGTTTTTTATTTTAGCTCAACAGCTTGAGCAGCCTAGTTTTGATTTTCTTCAAAACTTCATAGTTCTTTGCTTTTGTTTTGTTTTGTTTTGTTTTTGAGACAAGATCCCTCTCTGTTGCCCAGGCTGATCTTGAACTCATGGGTTCAAATGATCCTTCTGCCTCAGCCTCCGTAGTAGCTATGACTACAGACTGTGTGGCTGCTAAAACCTGGTGATTCGTTCTGCTTCCTACAAAGACATAGATTCACTGGCATTGATAACGTGGACATGCTCCTCAACATAAGTGAAACTGACTTATATGCAGAGACTGATCTTAAGAATCTTGCCTGTGGTAAATCCCAACTGGATTTCCTTGCCAGTTCTTTCCTATTTAGAAAGGAATTTGCATCTGGATTCATGGTCAATTTGCTTATATTGGAGGTTGGTAATTAACCAGAGATTACCCTATTCTCTGGCTTCATTGTTAATTCTGACACTGTCTTTGCAGATGGCTAAATTTATTGAGAGAGCTGCATTAGAGATATTAAAATGTATGCTTAATATAAGGGTATCTCTTCTACAAACATTTGACACATTATTCCAAGTAACTTCCCAGACCCACACTTGATTCCATACCATATTTTCTTTCTTAATCTCACCTTTATCCCAAGCATTTCACTGGTAGACTCTTTGATGGGACTGGGGGAGTCTTTTTTTTTAGCTTAATTTTGTTGAGGGTTCCTTATCTCTATATAATCACATATTATTCTGTTGGCATTATCTTGATATTTTAAGACATTGTTCACTACTCTTATAGGTAACTAGTTTTCTTTGTTTTGTACTGTAATATATTTGTTTTTATTTTTATAATTCTGGCATTTCAAATAAATCTTAAAAGATAAGACATATCACATAACTTTTCCCACATTAATCTTGAGTAGAAATCCAGCAAGTAGAGATCTTTCTAAACATACCAGCAAAACCAGAAATTATCTTAAAAATATGCTGACATTTGATACACAAAATTTGTTACAAAACTAAATGATGCAAACATTAAAAAGGCCCTAAACAAAGTTAAAAGTCAAATGATTAGAAAATAAAAAGTAGAAGCATTTGATTGATGACTTAATACTCAATAAAACCTTTGTAGATTAGATTTTAAAATAATTATGATAAAGACAAAACCACAAGTTAAAAATGGACAAATTACATTTATTAATGATGAAATGCAATGGTTCATAACCACATGAGTTATATGCTCAGCATACATAATAATAAAAGCAATGGGAATTAAGATAATAATCCTCTTCCTGCTCTATCCCATTGTTTTTGTTGTCTAGAAGTTTCAGAAAGAAGATTCAAGAATAAATAGAAATATCCTGAAATAACAAGGCACAGGGAAATTTTTCTATACTAGTCAGAGAGAGTAAAAACAGCAGACACTTACTGAAGGTAAACTTAAAGTGAGCATCAAAATAATAGTTAAAAGCACATAAATGAAGTCACTTTTAGAAATTCCTTCTGAGAACAAAGATACAAAATTGAATAAAATATAAAGATTATTATTGTGGCTTTGATAGTAAATATAAAATGTGATCACAAATTTTTAAAAAAGATTAAAATTCAGAGGCTGGCTGTGGTGATGTATGCCTGTAATCTTAGTACTCAGGAGGTTAAAGCAAGAGGTGAGTGTGGGTCCAGCCTGGGCTACATAGCAAGTTTGGTTTTGTCTCAGAGAACCAAAATAACTTCAGTTGGCAATGGATAATTTAACAGCCAAACATAATTTAGGCAATATGATATAAAACTGGGTTTTGGGAAAACGTTGCTAAGATCTTACAACCTTTTATTTTATTACTTTTCCTTATTTGGTATACTTCTTTTGCTATGTCAAATTAACCTGCTTTACTTTTTCATAATGAGAGTCCATACTACCTTTTTCTTGAGCGGACCAGATTCTTCACTAATTGAAGGGAATAACTGACACAACTTTTAACACTTTCTAAAACCATGAAAAAATGAAAAGAATATTCTATTAAGTTAATAAAATGTATTTATAGTAATAATATTGTTTTTTCATAAAAATTACATTTGCAAATTACCACAATCATTCATTTACTTAACTTTTAGCTAAATGAATCACTATAGTCTTTTCTGTGAGTGGAGGACTTTTTTATTTAAAAGAATATTTAACCTTCTTCATAGGGCTATAAATAATTTGCAACCACTTACAATTTTTATTACTTTTGAGAATATAATATTGTTCCAGAGAGCCCTGGTAGACAATCTCAAAATCTTAAGCAAATATTCAATTGATTACTTAAATAAAGCTTAGGCATTTCTTATTTTCTCACATTCTTCCTGTAATTAAATATGAACTTTGTACTCCAAATGTCCATGCTTTGATTAATTCTCCTCACTGCCTCTCTCACACACACATGGAGGCATGCAAATGCACACACACACTTGGAACATTATAGAAAACATGGTTTTGTTGCAGGAGGGCTCAAAAAGAGAAAGAGAGGGCAACAAAGCTTTCGGGAGGCAAGTTTATTAAGCAGGCCAGCAGCAACTCAGTGGACTTGGAGTGCAAAGACTGAGCCCCAAGAACAAAGGGGGCCTTCCTTACATACCATTTAGATCAGATTATAGAAATAGGGGCGCAGTTCAGCTTGTCCCATGCATAGTCACATGCTATTTCATTGGCCACTTTAACCTCTGGGGCAAGGTAACCCTTCCTGGTCTCCAGGTAACATTCCCCAACTCTGTGGTTTTTCTTTGTTTCATTGTAGCACTCATTCCTTCTCCCTCCCTGCTTTCCTGCCACAGGAAGATTAGCATATCATAACTGATCTTTGAGATTTGTGTTTGGAGATATTGTAGTAAACTACCTACATCTCTGTTTCCTCAGCTGCTGTTGAATCAACTCTGATTCTTAGTGACTTCATTCAAGTTTACATTCTGTCCTTAAGCAACTTGCCCTCACTGATTGGTTGATGCAAAAATACAAACCTGGTTCCCTTACCTCAATAGGCAGTGACTGTGAAAGGTCATTTCAGCTTAAAAGTGCCCAATAGAGTTGCAGCATTTTTGGGCCAGCTGAGTCTCTCATGCAATGGCACTGTAGTTGGCTCCTTTTTCTGTCCATTCTGCTGCCAGATTTGTTTTGAATATCACACACCAATAAATTTCCTATAATCTATTTAGTTTCAGGATCCATCTCCTGGAAAACTCCATGTAAAACAGCCTGTGATTTTTAAAAGAAATTTTTAGAAGTACTTAACTTACATTTTGTCTCCTATATCATAGTTTAAGAAGTCTTTTTATACTGAGTAATGTGAAAAATTACCTATAGTTTTCTTTTGTGAAGGAATCTGCCATTTCCTACAGCCAACTGAGAAGGAAGCTGGATACCTCCCCATGAATGAAAGAAGTGATCATCTACTCATCTACCAAATACACAATCAGATGAGCTATGATTCTGTTAGTTCCCAGATTCATTAAGATCAAGTCAGGTTACCATTCAGGAAGAAAATATAATGGAAAATCATGCTGCTATAGCAATATTAATGATTCATTAGTTGACATTCTACCCTCTGGATGTTCATGGAATAATCTAAATCCAAAGTGTCATAGTCACTGCACCAAAGCCATGACACAATACAACAGAAGAAATGTTATGCCAAATTATACCAGTAGACAATACAGTCCACTGGTATACAGTGAATACATGTATTGACATGTATTCTTTTTTGTATCAGTGTTGCTAAAAATGAATGTGAGGTTTTGAAAATTCAAAGATTACAAATAGTAGTTCTTGATGTACAAGGCTTTAATAAGCTAACTAAGCTAAAATTTTTATTTGATTTGCATTTTCACTTTATAATCATAAAGTCCTGTATATTGGTGATACTTCTGAAAAATGCTTCATTTTACTAATCCCTAAGGTCTTCCTTTGAACTACAATAGTTTTACTTTTCAGCATATATGTTTGGTTATTATCCTACTAGGAATAGGTAAGTAGAAATAGTAACAATAAGAGTAAGCATTTATAAAATGTTGACAATGTGCCAGATTCTTTTCTATGTTCATTACATATTTGAACCCTTATCCCAACTTGGCATACATAGAAATTGAGGGTTAGAATGCTTAGGTTACTTCCTACACTGACATAGCTAGTAACTGTCAGAATTGAGATCTTACAAATATTCTGGCTCCAGATTTTTTATTATTGGGACTAATTTTGTGCTTTACAATTAACAAACACATTAGAAAGACAAACATAAAAGAAAAACTTAGGGATTCAAAAATTTTTTTGCTGCACATAAATATACAATAGATGCTAAGAGAGACATCTTTGGGGTTAAGAAAGATTCTGGGAGAAGATGGGCTTTGGTCTTCATATTAGAAAAAAAGGATGAAGTTCAAAGTAGGATAGGTATAACTGCAGAAAAATATCTTGTGAAAAATTACAGGTGCATGTCAGCGTATGGCATTCAGAATAATGTAAGTCATTTGGTAAGGCTGAAGTAAAGGGCTCACAGTGTTGGAGTGCGGTAGGTCAGAATGAGGGTCAACAACAATCAGTTTTTCAATGACCTTTCATGCTATATAGCCTGAACTAATCCTATGAAAAATTCCTATGATTTTCAAAATCATAGGAATTGTTGTAAAGTTGTAAAATTTCTATGCCAGCAGCATAGGGAGAAATTCTATATTAGAAATTCAGACATTGAGTCCAGATGTTGTAGTAGTTAAAACAGATATCAAACATTTACTGGGTAAAAGTACCCACTCTCCCTTAAGTCAGGAAAGAAGTGCTCCAGATTTTTTAAAAAGAAGTTTAATGTAGGTGTTCATTAGAAAGCTGAGAAGGGCTGAAAGAGCAAAAAGAAGACAGTGAAATAATTTAGAGAATATTAACCATAGCAAACAGATTAGGCTAAGGGTAAAGAAGGGTTGAGATTTTTGTGATCATAGTTCAGAACCACAGATAAGAAACCAGAGGTAATTGCAGGACTACCAAGGTATATCATGAAGTCCCCAAATACTGAGTCTTTTGAAGAGATGCCCAGAACTAAATCTAGTACTTAAATAGAGGCTCTGCCCTGCATTTGCAGGAACTTCTGAAAGACATTGAAATCAATTTCTGCCTAATGTTGCTGGGAGGACACTCAGGTCAGAGATGGTGCCCTCTCTGAGGTACGGCCACAAAAGCCATATGTCTTCTCTCTTCATTCTGACTTCTAATCTAATACTTGTACATTTTGTGGCAGAGCCTAACTGGAAGTCAATAGCAAAGAAGTCTAAGAAATATAGTTTGGGGTTTGCAAAAGCTTAACTGAGAAGAAGTAAACAAATTGCCAGTAAAGAATAAAGTCTGTCAGAAAACTATTTATCTTAGTCTGTGGAAATTCCTCAGTGTGTATATAAAACCACACACCTGGATATCACAGTAATGAGGGAAAAGGAAAAAGTATGCACTCCTATTGCTTGTATTATCACTCCAAACATCACCAACTGTGGTGTGTTTGTGTGCTTTTTACCCAAGGAAGATAAATGCCAATTTATATGATGAACTTGTATCTGTTACCATTCACAAATGTGGTTGTGAGTTCTTGAGACAGTAACAGTGAGGAGGGAGATCTCCTTTTGTTTTTCTTTTTGTTTTTTTCTTGGTTGGGATTTTTTTGTTTTTTGGTATACACATATATTTATTTTTATTTTTTTCCTCTATTCTTATGCTGGGTGGGAGTACATTGTACCATTTACACAGACTCTTACAATGTATCAAATCCATCATACACAAAATCACCCTCTCTACAGGTATCCTTTACCACACCCCCATTCCTGGAGTGGTTTCAATAGGTATAACTTTTGCATTTACATACATGTGTACATATTTTTTGTACCATATTCACTCTCCTATCTCTTTCCCCATCACCTTTGAGGGCAGGACTTATTCTGCCCTCCTGTTCTCTGATTTTGTAGAGGAAAAAAGAGAAAAGACAAAACAAAAAACATGACATTTTAGCTTGTTTAAAATAAATGTAGTGATTCCAAGATGGCAGCTAGAGGGCAGAAGCAGAAAGTGTGCCTCCTATAGTGAAATCTTAAGGAGATGCTGGAGACACACCTTACAGGCAAAACCACTGAGAAGAGGCAAAACGTTGACCCCTCCAAACCTCCAGCTGGCGCAGAGAATCTCCACTTCACTTTAAACAGAGAAATCAGGAGGGTCCCCGGGCCACCAGACGCCCAAGCCCAGACAGCTTGGGAAGATGCAGACAAGGTGAGCTAAGTGGTATGTGGTACTTCCACAGACAACCCTGGGCCAGATCAGCATAACCCGCTGGACAGACCAACCCCCACCCAGGGAAAAAAAGAGAAACTGAGTAAGATGCAATAAGAACAATAAAGACAAGTTGCAAAGAGGGTGGGGTGCACTGTGCACTGAAGAGGAGGGGAGGGGAATCCTTCCTGGAACTGTAAATAAACAAGCCGGGCCTGGCCAGAGAGGCTCTGGTGAGAACGGGAGGCACGTGCCTGGCAACCAGGAGTGGGAAAGCTTGAAAAAGTGGTGGAGGGAGGAAAACTCCACAGGAAAGGGGGAAGACCCACTTCCCATGTGAGCTGTAAACAAACACGTGGGCTGGCAAAAGCAGCAGCACATGCCCAGCAAGCAGGAGCAAGAAAGCTTGTAAAAGTGGTGGTGGGAGGAAAACTCCACAAGAGAGGGGGGAAGACCCACTTCCCACATGAGTTGTAAACAAACATGCAGACCAGAGAAAGCAGGTGCAGTCTCACCTCCCCCAGTGTGCTTGGAAAGGGGAAAGCTTGTAGCAGTGGCTTGCGCACAAGAGAACTCTGAGTAAACAAAGCCTGAGGGGTCAGGTGAGTGTTAAGCTCACCCCAGAGATCTGCATAAATAACACCTCCAGCTACACCAGGCTGACAGCAGCAGGCAGGCAAGCCATTCAAAGACCTGTCTCCAGATTCTTTTTTTTTTTCTCTCTCCCTACCTTTGATGAAAAAACAACCGAACTACACCTGCATGCTGAAAAACTTACTGAAAGTGCATTGCATTTGAACTTGGGACACTTTGTGGGGTTTTTCTTTTTTAGGTGCAATTTTGTTCTACTTTATGCATCCCCTTTGATGAGACAACTACAGAACAACATCTGAGATACCACCTCCAGGATTGGAGGCTGAGACAGACACCAAAATTATTAAGACTGAAACTTCATTGCATTTGAACTTGGAGGGGTTTCTTTTATTTTCTATTTTTCATTTCATTTTGTTTGATTTTATTTTATTTATATATTTTTTTCTTTAATTTACTTATTTTTTATTTTTATTCTTATCTTTATTCTTTTTATTTTTTATATTCAATCCTCTCTCTGTCTCTCTAATGCCTTTTCAGCTTATGGTTGATTAGTACACTGTCTCTCCCTGTTTACATCTTTGAAACTTTTTTTGTTTGTTTCTTTGTTTTGTTTTTTTATTTCTACTTGATTATTTCTTTTTCCCATTTGCTTTTACTTCTTTGCTTTTATCCCCTCTCACCTTTTCATTATAAATATCACTAGTGCTATTATTACAAGACAGAAAATATTTAATTGCACACAGGGACAATAACAACACCAAGGGCAATGACAGAAAGACAGAAAAAACAGGGAAACAAGTTTCCCCACATCAAAAAATTAGTACAGGAACCAGATGGAAATGAAGAAAACAGATACTCAGATCCAGACTCCAAAAAAATGAAGATAAACTATGCCAAAGAACCCAATGAAGCCCACAAGAATAATTTAAAAGAAGACATATGACAGATACTCAATGAGAACTTTATAGAGATGATACCGTATATGGTCAACCAAAATGTACAGGAACACTCAAGAAATTCCAAGACAACAAAAATAGAGAATTTGAGAAAGCAAAAGAAGAAATAAAAGAAACCATAGAAGCACTGTATAAACACCAAAGTGAAACAGACAACATGATTAATAAAGATATAAATGAACTCAGGACAAAAATAGACAACATTAAAGAAGAAACCACCCAGGATATGGAAAACCTCAGAAAAAAGAATGAAACAGAACTGCAAAAAAAATGGAAGGTCAATCCAGCAGAATAGAACAAACAGAAGATAGAATCTACAATTTGAAGATGAAATTGTAATTAAAATAGATAGGTCATCCAAACAAAAAAATCAATAAAGAAATCCAAGATCTAAAATACACAATAGATCAAATGGACCTACTTGATGTCTACTGAAAATTTCATCCAATTTCTACAAAATATACATTCTTCTCAGCAGCCCATGAAACCTTCTCCAAAATAGATCATATCCTAGGGCACAAAGCAAGTCTCAGCAAACATAAGTAAATAGAAATTATACCATGCATACTATCTGATCACAATGCAGTAAAAGTAGAACTCAACAACAAAAGTAAAGAAAAAAAACATGCAAACAGCTGGAAACTAAATAAATCATTACTTAATGAAGAATGGATCATCAATGAAATAAAAGAGGAAATTAAAAAGCTCATGGAAGTTAATGAAAATGAAAACACAACATAACAGAACCTATGAGACACAGCAAAGGCAGTCTGGAGAGGAAAGTTTATAAGCATGAGTGCATATATTAAAAAGACTGAAATATACCAAGTAAATGATGTAATGATAAATCTCAAACTCCTAGAAAAACAAGAACAAACAAATCCCAAAACAAATAGAAGGAGAGAAATAATAAAAATAAGAGCTGAAATCAATGACACAGAAACCAAAAAAACTATACAAAGAATTAATGAAACAAAAAGTTGGTTCTTTGAAAAAATAAACAAGATCGACAGACCCCTGGCAAACCTGACTAAAATGAGGAGAGAAAAAACCCAAATTAGTAGAATCAGGAATGCAAAAGGGGAGATAACAACAAACACCATGGAAGTCCAGGAAATCATCAGAGACTACTTTGAGAACCTATATTCAAATAAATTTGAAAATCTTAAAGAAATGGACAGATTTCTAGATGCATATGATCATCCAAAACTGAACCAAGAGGAAATTAATCACCTGAATAGATCTATAACACAAAATGAAATTGAAGCAGAAATCAAGAGTCTCCCCAAAAAGAAAAGTCCAGGACCTGATGAATTCTCTGATGAATTCTATCAGACGTTTAAAAAGAACTGATACCAACCCTCCTTAAACTGTTCCATGAAATAGAAAGGGAAGGAAAATTGCCTGACACATTTTATGAAGCCATTATTACACTTATCCCAAACCCAGGCAAAGACACCTCCAAAAAGGAGAACTATAGGCCAATCTCTTAATGAACATTGATGCAAAAATCCTCAACAAAATAATGGCAAACTGAATTCAACAACACATCAAAAAGATTATTCACCATGACCAAGTAGGCTTCATCCCAGGGATGCAGGGGTGGTTCAACATACAAAAATCAATAAATGTAATAAACTACATTAACAGAAGCAAAGACAAAAACCACTTGGTCATCTCAATAGATGCAGAAAAAGCCTTTGATAAGATCCAACACCATTTCATGATAAAAGCTCTAAGAAAACTAGGAATAGAAGGAAAGAACCTCAACATTATAAAAGCTATATATGACAAATCTGCAACCAGCATTACACTTAATGGAGAAAAACTGGTTCCCTCTAAAATCAGGAACCAGACAAGGATGCCAACTATCTCCACTCCTATTCAACATAGTACTGGAATGTCTAGCCAGAGCAATTAGGCAAGAAGAAGGAATAAATGGAATACAAATAGGTAAAGAAACTGTCAAAATATCCCTATTTGCATATGACATGATCCTATACCTTAAAGACCCAAAAAACTCTACTCAGAAGCTTCTAGACATCATCAATAGCTACAGCAAGGTAGCAGGATATGAAAATAACAGAAAAATCATTAGCATTTCTATACACTAATAATGAACAAACTGAAAAAGAATGTATGAAAACAGTTCCGTTTACAATAGCCTCAAAAAAAATCAAATACCTAGGTGTAAACCTAACAAAAGATGTGAATGACCTCTACAAGGAAAACTATAAACTTCTGAAGAAAGAGATTGAGGAAGACTATAGAAAGTGGAGAGATGTCCCATGCTCATGGATTGGTAGAATCAACATAGTAAAAATGTCTATACTCCCAAAAGTAATCTACATGTTTAATGCAATTCCCATCAAAATTTCAGTGACATTCATTAAAGAGATTGAAAAAGCTACCGTGAAATTTACATGGAAACACAAGAGGCCACAAATAGCCAAGGCAATACTCAGTCAAAAGAAAAATGCTGGAGATATCACAAACCTGACTTCAAACTATATTACAAAACAGTAACAATAAAAACAGCCTGGTACTGGCACAAAAACAGACATGAAGACCAGTGGAACAGAATAAAGGACCCAGATTTGAAGCCACACAACTATAACCAACTTGTCTTTGACAAAGGAGCTAAAAATATATGATGGAGAAATAGCAGCTTCTTCAACAAAAACTGCTGGGAAAACTGGTTATCAGTCTGCAAAGAACTGAAACTAGATCCATGTATATCACCCTGTACCAAGATTAACTCAAAATGGATCAAGGATCTTAATATCAGACCACAAACTCTAAAGTTGATACAGGAAAGAGTACAAAATACTCTGGAGTTAGTAGGTATAGGTAAGAACTTTCTCAATGGGACCCCAACAGCACAGCAACTAAGAGATAGCATAGATAAATGGGATCTCATAAAACTAAAAAGCTTCTGTTCATCAAAAGAAATGGTCTCTAAACTGAAGAGAACACCCACAGAGTGGGAGAAAATACTTGCCAGCACATATCAGACAAAGGACTGATAACCAGAATACATAGGGAACTTAAAAAACTAAATTCTCCCAAAACTAATGAACCAATAAAGAAATGGACAAGTGAACTAAACAGAACTTTCTCAAAAGAAGAAATTCAAATGGCCAAAAAACACATGAAAAAATGCTCACCATCTCTAGCAATAAAGGAAATGCAAATTAAAACCACATTAAGATTCCACCTCACCCCTGTTAGAATAGCCATCATTAGCAACACCACCAACAACAGGTGTTGGAGAGGATGCAGGGAAAATGGAACCCTCTTACACTGTTGGTGGGAATGTAAACTAGTACAACCACTCTGGATAAAAGAATTGGAAGCTACTTAAAAAGATAGACATTGATCTACCATTTGATCCAGCAATACCACTCTTGGGGATATACTCAAAAGACTGTGACAGAGGTTACTTCAGAGGCACCTGCACACCCACGTTTATTGCAGCACTATTCACAATAGCCAAGTTATGGAAGCAGCCAAGATGCCCCACCACTGACAAATGGGTCAAGAAAATGTGGTATCGATACACAATGGAATTTTATGCATCCATGAAGAAGAACGAAATGTTATCATTTGCTGGTAAATGGATGGAATTGGAGAACATCATTCTGAGTGAGGTTAGCCTGGCCCAAAAGACCAAAAATCATATGTTCTCCCTCATATGTGGACATTAGATCAAGGGCAAACACAACAAGGGTATTGGACTTTGAGCACATGATAAAAGCTAGAGCACTCAAGGAAGGTGGAGGATAGGTAAGACACCTAAAAAACTAGCTAGCATTTGTTGCCCTTAACGCAGAGAAACTAAAGCAGATACCTTAAAAACAACTGAGGCCCATAGGAAAAGGGGACCAGGAACTAGAGAAAAGTTTAGATCAAAAAGAATTAACCTAGAAGGTAACACACACACACAGGAAATTAATGTGTGTCACTCCCTGTATAGCTATCCTTATCTCAAGTAGCAAAAACCCTTGTTCCTTCCTATTATTGCTTATACTCTCTCTTCAACAAAAATAGAGATAAGTGCAAAATAGTTGCTGCCAGGTATCAAGGGGGTGGGAGGGGGAGGGAAGGGGCAGAGTGGGTGTTAAAGGGATGGGGTGAGGGCAGGGGGGAGAAATGACCCAAGCATTGTATGCACATATGAATAATAAAACAATAAAAAAATAAAATAAAATAAATGTAGCTACACAGGGAGTTTTCCTTTGGTATTTCCATGTATGTGTGTATGTAATATAACTCCAACTGGCTTATATCCTCTAATTTTCTTCATTCTGCCTTAGTCCTTTTCTTATGGTAATTTCAGTCGGTTTAAGATTTCTATATTCATTCTTATATAAAGAGTGTATCAACCCTATTCAAGTTCTTAGTTTCCCTACCCCTCCAGTGCATGATCTCCCCTTAGTGTAACCAGTGTGAGAAGGGAGATCCCAAATGACTTTGTGATTAATAACTGTTTGGTTGATGAAAAGAACAAGAATACAATTTTTTTAGAGGTGGTCAAATATAGCTCATGGTACTCATTTCTAATGTAAGTATATTTGGCATAATTTTTAATTCTCCTAGTATTAGTTAACATTGTAATTATTCATTAATTTACTAAAATGCTATTTTTAATCATTTTCAAAGTAGCCTAGTCTATGGTGTTCAACAGTTCAGCACTGACTATTGGCTATTATTGAGTGAACTTTAGCTAACATTTGAAGGGACTTTGTTGCAAACATAATGCAGGACAAAGTGATACATAAACTTTATGGTCATTCACACAAATCTCATCACAGTTTTGTGAATCTTTTCTCATATGTCTGACACAATAACTTCTTTTTATGATTAGAGGAAACACTTGATTTTTTTGCTTTTTATTTGTTACTGCAACTTGCTAGGAAAATGTTTTTACATTTTGAAGTTCAGAAGACATGCTCTCAAGCATTTGAAAGATCTTCTGTATGCCAATAACTTTATTTCACTTTGCATAAATAAATTCCTTATAGCTATGCAGATATGTGCACACACACGTATGTGGAGGCATTAGACATAGTTATCACTGCATTTATGTATTTTATATTTATTGCAATCTTTATTCTAACCATTTTTTACTGAACTCATCTCTCTTCATTGTCATATTATTATATATTGTATATATAAATATGTCATTTTATTAAAGTAAGATTACACTACACAAATTTCATTTTCCTCATGAAAGTGTTTTGTCAAAATACTCAACATTTCTTTTTAAGGTTGAATAAGAGTCCTCTGTGTAAGAGTGTGTATGTGTGAGTGTGTTTGTGCTCACAATCTCCCATTTTCTTTATTCAATTCATCTATTGCTGGATGGTCATTGATACAGACAGGTTGTTTCCATTTTTTGGCTATTGTGAGTAATGCTGCAATGAACTCTGGACTAGTAATATCTCTTAAAGAGCCTCATTTCAATTCATTTTTATAAGTACCAATGAGTGGGATTGCAGCATCATATTGTAGTTCTATTTTTAATTTATTGAGGGCTCTTCACACTCTTTTCTGTAGTGGATGCATAATTTCACATGCAATATACAAGGTTCCAGTTTAGCCACATCCTCACCAACACTTGTTATTTTATGATTTTTTAATAGTGTTCAACCCTAATGGGTGTGAACTACCCATTAGGGTAGTTTTGTTTTGTATTTCCCTAATGAACAAAGACCTTGAGCAGACTTTTGTCTATCTATGGAACATTTATATATCTCTTTTGAAAAACTGTATATTCAAGTGTTTCTTTAAATATTCTTATGGCTATGCTGGGTGGGGGTACATTGTAGCATTCAGTCCATTTCTATTTGAGTTAGTAATTTTAAATGAATTCCATACATATTTTGGAAATTAATATATATGTGATGTGTGGTTGCAAATATTTTCTCCTATTCAGTAAGTTGCCTTTATATTCTGTCGATTAGTTTCTTTGCTGAATAGAACCCTTTTAAAAGAGGACAAATGTTTTAAAAAGAAGGAAATTTTGCAATGTGAAACAACATAGATGAGCCTTGAGGACATTATGGTAAGTGAAATAAGTTAGTCACAGAAGGACAAATACTACATGGATTCACTGGTATGATGCATCCAAAATAGTCATTTTTTGGTGTTCATACAATCAGAGAAAGTGGTGGGAGGAAGAAATATGGAATTTCTAATCAAGCATAAAGTCTAATTTATGCAAGATCAATAAATTCTGCAGATCTGCAATACAACATTGTGTAAGTAAAATGCTTACAATTTGTTCAGAGGTAGATCTCATGCAAGTATTCTTATACAGTAAAAGAAAATCTAAGAAAACTTCCCAAATTCAGCTAACAGCAATAATCAATATTCATAATATTTCTAAGTGTCTCTATCACCTAACTTGAGCAACCATTTCCCTTTTGATGGCATGAATATTTTTAAATTACAAGAAATGTCACAATAAATATCTGTACATTTACATCCTTGCTACCATTACATACATTTCTAAGAAAGTGTTCACTAGAAGTGACATTACTGCAGTGAAATATATTGGTAGTTTTTAATTTTACTAGATATTTCCAGATTGGCCTCCTAAAGGCAGATAACAATTCATATTCACCATCAATAAGTGCACATGACATTTAAACATTAAACTTTACAGCAATAGATTCTAAAACTATTTGGAATCTCTAAGTTTACACATGGGGATAATATATCTTAATGTTATTTCAATTTAGTGACTACAAAGCGAATTTGATCTTTCACATGCTTCTTGGACAAGGTTGGTTAGCCTTGTATAAATAGGCTATATATGCAACATGTTCATCGTTGCTTCTTTTTTCTATAAAATGTACATTATAAAGCTTTTATCTATTTTAGATTACAGATTATTTAACAATTTTCTGCAATATATATTATAATTATTTTAAAATCTGTCATTGCCTTATTAAATTCCTATAACATATTTTCTACATAAATATTTTCTATAATCAGATATGCATTTATTTTGTTGATATCTTTTAAATATAATCTGATCTTAGATTTATTTTTATGTATAACCTTTTAACCTGTCTAAAATTATTTGCATGTGGTAAAATAATAGAGTCAGATTTCATCTGTTCTTATGGCTAGGCATACATGCTAGTACATTTGGTTAATAGTATCATTTCCACTGAATTGATCAATTCTGTCATAAATTTTTGCATATGCTAAAATACATTTTATATTCTTTACACTGTTTCATTGATCAATTAACCTATAGGGTTTATTAACTGACATCCGACAAGGTAATTCTTGTGTCATGAGTACATATCTCCACACATCCAACAAAACCTTTTTCATGTGTGAATGATTATGTATATGCATATAATTTTCTGGATCTTCTTAAATACATTTCTTCTTATAAATGTCTTACTACTTTGTCCAGTTTCCAAAAAATTCCCACTGAGGTTATAATTGGAATTAGAGCAATTTACATTTTTTTAGATGTAAATTTTTTAAATTAAAATTACATTTTAATTTAATTTACATTTACAGTAAAAGCAAGTGTACAGTAAAATCTTATATTAATACATATCTGATAAATATAATATTTCTATTTATAGGGAAATTTTTAGTTTTATGATAGTATGTTTTCCATCTAAAACCATTGTACTATTTCTTCAGCTCCTATTGTATACTTATTAGGAATTTATAGTTCCATTACATATGTCTATATCTGTTTTGTTAAATTTATCAGCAACTGTTATATTTGTATAAACTTTATTTTATTTTCATGTATTGTAAGCTCAATATTTTATAATATTTCCTTTATTTCTCTTCGTCTTTAGGTTACTTTTCCTAGTTACACCAATGTGTGATTCTTTCTGCTTTTTCCATTGTTTTAATTTGGGTTATCCTTATTCTGCTAATGTCAAAGTTCCAATATCTGCTCTAGACAAATATTTCTTTATTATTATTACAAAATAACATGTCATCCATTTACTCACTTAAATACACTATTTACCCTGATAATATGAACATAAAGATTAAAAGTTTAGAATTGTCTGATATTCTCCTGTTTTACCTATCCTCTTCTGCACTCCTACAAAACGCTGCCTGGATGAAACCAAAATGATTTCACTTCTCCTCACTTCTCCCTGAGCATCTTGTATCAATCAATCATTTCCAAACAATTTACCATTGTTTATTTTCCTTGTATTCTATACCCAGTTCTGAACTGTTACATTTATGGTTCAGTTAGAATTCTTTCAGCTTTTCTCAGGTGTCATAAATTCTTGAACTTCTTCAAGTGTTACAGTTCCACCGAGACAAATGATATATCATATCTATACTAGCTATGAGTGTCTTGGTTTAGTGTGCCTTTCTCCCCATAATCAGCAGATATGATCTCACTGAGTTAACACTTACAGAATTGTTTGTAAGGCATATGGGATTTTTTTTCTTCATCATTTATACCTAATGTTAGTAGAAATGCTCACTTCTTTCCTAGAATTTAAGAATTTTAAGGAATTTTTACAAAACAATGAAATTTTCTATTTCTTCTACTGCTTATCTCTTCTCTATATGCTATAATTGCTCTCATAAGTTTTCCTGTGTCCAATTGCTGGGCATTTTTACTGTATTAGCTTTTGTTGTCTCCCTGGGTATATATAGTACCATGGAGTCCTACTGAGAATAATTGTTGAAGCAGGCCCTATTGATGTAGTCCTGGAAACATGTCACTTGTTCTACCAGAGGGCAGATAATGGAAGATCCAAGAATTGTCCTTCCTCATCATTCTCTTTCATGTACAGTGGAAAAGGTGCATCACCCATCCATTTATCATTCATCTTTCAGAGCATCTTCTTGGGCACAGGATTGCCAGAAAGATGAGATATTCAGGGTTGATGTCAACTTTCTCTATGAGTTTCCATAGTCACCCATAGAACTTTTCTGCTCCTTACAGTTGAATTTCCAGCACTAGTGAAAAAACGATGTTTCTCCCCCAGAAGAAAACCCAAATTCACACTGGTTCCCAGTTGTACAAAGGTCTTAGCAGCTGTCTTGCTGTGGAGAAGATGATAGTTTGAAATTATCATTAAAATACTATTGAGATTAATCATAAAATCACAAATTCTTAATCTTTAAAACAAGAGTTAATATTTCCTGTCTTGTAGAGTTATTGGTTGGTTGGTTATCTCCAACCAACCAATAAAAGAGCAACAGAGCTGCTTTTGGCTCAGAGTTGACTCTCAGTGGATGCTGACTATTATTTATCATTACTAATATTAGCATAAATCATAATTAAATGGAATAAATCCCATTATACATAATCATTGAGAAATGCAAAAGTAAAAGTATATTTAATCAATTTTCAAATACTATTAACTAATGAATATGTGCCAAGAATTGAGACATATTCAATTAAAGCAAAAGTAATAATGTAGAGTTTAAGCTCCATTTTGGCTTCTAAGTTAGAAGCCTCCAAGTTACTAGTAACAGAATAATAATAGCTAATACTTTTATACAGTTAAATACACACTGGATATCATCGAAAGTACTGTGTGTTTGTGTGTGTACACATCTGTATGTACAATGGCAGCAATCTTACATAATAACAAGTGCTATTATTATTTCCACCTAACCAATTGAACAAACTGAGTGCAAAAAGATTATTACTTATGCGAAATTCACAAAGGATATATAAATAACAGCAAATCTAGGTTTTGAGCTCAGATATCTAACTCCAGATTTTATACTCTTAACAATTTTATTCAGCCTTATCAGAACAGAATACACACATGCACACAAAACACTTTACAGATGCAGAAACTAAGTTTCAGAGAGTTAACTGAATTATCGAGCATGACCTAGTTAACAGTAGCACAGCTGCCTTCATCATGGCATTGCAGCTCTTGCTGATCATGATTGTTAAGTGAATTATTCAATTTCAGCTCCATCTTGCTTTTGGTGATGATTTAATTTGGCTGAACACTCTTTTCCTAATTCCCGCCACAGGGTATAGTGGGGAATTGCTTTAGGTGAGTGTTCTAGCATCATATCTAATCCTTGAAGATCAAGATATCAGATAATCTACTTGCTGAAATACATAAATACCATAAATTAAATCTCTCTCCCCTTCTCTCTTTCTTCCTATCTTTCTTTTCTTTTTTTTTTCTTTTTTCTGTTGTTGCTACAATGAAAACATTTCTAATAAGGACTTTGAAAAACTTACTTTAAAGTAAGGGTTTCAAATGCTACTCTTTCTAAAGGAATGCTACCATGAAATACTAGTTCCAAATAGTGATGCAATTACCATTCTTCACTAACTTATAATCATTCACAAGTCTTTGCTTAGCAGTGAGTGGTCAATGAAGTTGTTATCTTTTAGGCGGAATGTTAATACTGAAAAGTATTATATTAAAACATGGTTGTTGAGCATGTGTGCAAAAATTGAAACCTAACAAAAATTTTTAATTTAGATTTTTTTTTCTGAAAAAGAAAAAAGATATATTAGTGAAACTCAAATTGTCACAGATTATTTAAGTGAACTGTTTGATTAATATAAGGCTTTAATTTTCAGATTAAAAAGTTTTAAAAATATAGATGTTTTCTTACTCCTTCATAGGCCCCACATAGATAATTAAAGACAGTATCTATCATATCTATTTTCCAATAGTTACATTTATATTATGTTTTGTTTGCATTCATTTGCAGGCAACATAATAAAAAGTCAGGGGGAGAGGAAGAATGTGAATATAAAGGAGATGGTGAATATGTTCACTGAGTAAACTACATGTTTGGAATTATCAAAATGAAATTCCTTTGTATAAATAACGTCTGCTAACTCAAACATAAAATAAAATTTTAAAAAATCTGGAAGACCAGCTGTAGTGATTTCAGTCTATATTTCCAGCTACTGCTATGGAGGAAGAGCTAAAAGGATAATGGTTGGAGGAGAGCCAGGGAAGTTAGTGTGAGACTTTATCTGGAAAACAAACTAAAAAAGCAAAAGGATTGGGGTTGTGGTCAAGTGAGTGATAGACCACTTACCTTGCAAGCATGAAGTCCTGGGTTTTATACCCAGTTCCAATAAATAAATAAATAAAAATCTGGGAAGAGTATAGGGAGATTTCTGAATAACCCAGAGAGAATAGCTGACATATTTTCCTTGGAAGGAATACATCAGAGGCCTGGGGCTGTTGCAAGTCTATTTATAGTTGCTTTAATAGATTTCACAAGTTCTGGTAGTCAGCAGATCAATGTACTAGGGAAATGTCTTTCTCCATTTAAATCCAAATGTTTCCCACTTCCTCCATGTTGAGCATTGCATAGAAGACTTTACATTAACATTTTCTGTCCCTGTTTTAGACTAATGAATATAAAATTTATTATGCTTGTAAGCCAGCTATTTCAAATAAAACCAGTCATTCCTGATTCCTGAGCAAGAACTAGGATCACAAGGAACCTTAATTGTTAGATGTGGGCCAAAATCTGATGCCTTTCATAAGTAAAGATAATCATTGTAATACACCAGCAGCAAGCCAGGAGTATGATATTT
This sequence comes from Castor canadensis, assembly GCF_047511655.1. NCBI lineage: Eukaryota > Metazoa > Chordata > Mammalia > Rodentia > Castoridae > Castor > Castor canadensis. Next base: position 136,014,628 of record NC_133389.1, on the reverse strand, counting down.
TCCCCCAGTAATGGTGACAGATTTATACTAATGCACTTACACTACCTTGCCAGCCCCTTCTTTTGACCAATAATACACCATTTGTCAGACTCCTAGAGGGGCAGATTGCAGCCTGCGGATGTGAATCAGAGCAGAGCCAAGAGCCCCCATGTGGGAAGTCAGCCCTGACTCACTACAATATACTAATTAACCAAGCTCTCCAGCTACAGAGCCATACATATCTAATCAGACAACTGGACAAAAGGGAACATGTCAGCTCAGAAAAATTTCTGAAAATTTTTATCAGAGAAGTGTTAATCTGTCGGTCTAGATTTTTGTAAAAATACAATAGTTAACATGCAGTCATCTGAATCACATTGTAAAAATTTTAAGTGAGCCAGATGGACATCAGAATATTATAAGTCATTCTGATTAACTAAATCCTCTTAAATTATTAACTGGTTGGGAAATAAAGAGATATTCCAAAAGGAAATACTTTTTGTTAACTAATGCAGTTTATACCTCTATTAAATTCCTTCTTAAAATTGAGAAAGTGATACCACAATGCAAGCCCTGCCTCCCTTCTTTTTGTGTAAATGTACCCATACATAGTCATCCATTTAGAGACCATTCCAAGTGTAAGGTACTGCCGAATAAAGACCACGCCATGTGTGGAAAGGAAAGATTTATTGGGATCCAGACCACATTGCTGCCCCACCCCCAGAGGTCAGGGAGCAGTGGCTTGGATGAAATGAGTGGTATGTTTTATAGGAGGGGCCAAGCCATGGAGGAGGGAGAGAGTTTCTGGTCTCTGATTATCTATGACCACTAGATGGAACAGGTAGACATGCCTGGCTACTTGAGTAACTGGAAGTTCCTGAGTTGTTTTGCAAGCCAAGAAACAATCAGACAGGGAAAAACAAGCAGTCATAAATCAGGGGGTATGATTTCAGTGCTAGCTTCAGGACCTTCTGCCTGCTCCACTAATGCCAGGGATCTAACATTCCAGCCTTTTGTTGATATCGATCTAGCTGCTTTGTGCTGAGTGGGGGCATCATTAAGGGGGGTTCGGCTGAAATTTGGAAATTTGTGAGGTCCCCAGGAGTGGAGGCTGATGGTTTTTCCCAGGCTTCATTTGCAGACAAGGCCAGTTGTTGGGAGAAGGTTGTAGTAGCATCTGGTGGGAAGTCTGTCTGCTGAGTTCCCTGAATAATCCTGGAGGCATCTTGGGTTAAAGAGCATTTTCCTGGTTTAAGGGTTTGTATTTCCATAGCATCATTACATGTGCAGCTATTTTTCTTTCTATAGTAGCCTCTATAATGGACCTAATAGATCGTACAACCAAGGGAAGGAAGCAGGGAAGTATTGTGCATACTGTTTTGAGATTAGAAAAGTTGGCCAGTGGGTGAGGCTGGGGTTCCATATGGTTTGGAGTACCCCACCACTGAGTCTCTTGGGCTGTGTCATTGTAAAACTTTTGTCCTAGACAAGTTAGTTCCCCCACTAGGGTGGAGAATTATTTTCCATGGCGGGAGATGCATTAATCCCCAATAATAGAAGTTTTAAGGAGCTAGACACCTGCCCTGTGTCATGGAAGGCACTTTCATTGAAAGGCCCCCTGGGTCTAACTCCCTTGCCTCCCAGGGCCAGTAGTCTCCTATGTTGGCTCCCCTGCTCACATAGAACAAAGTGACATTTAGTGTCTGGGCTACAGATTCAGCCAGTGTGAGGAACAAGTTTTTAGTTGTAACAGAGATGGGGAAGTTATCTGGCATTTCCTCATAAAAGGAGTGGAAGACCTGGTATGGGGAACTCTCATGGGTAACAGTTGTTAACTTAAGGTGTAACAGAGTCCCATGGTCAAAGCCTTGGCCATCTCTCCTTATGCTAATTATCTGTTTCTGTGTCCAATCAGATGGCTTAAGTACAGTGAAATTTACTGAGTTACAGGTGCCTTGACTGCAGTTAGGTGAGTAGTTCCCTTTTGAAGGAGGGCTAAGTTTTTAGCCCCGTGCCAGGTGGCCCATGAAACACAACTCCAATAAGGGTAAAAATGATAACCCTCATTATTACATGGCCAAGAGTTGTCTCCCTGGCACATATATCACATATATCACATATATCACATATATTTTCATTTGATGTATAAGTCCTTTCCCACCCCAGGCCCCCACAGCCACAGCCTGTACGTTGGCATAGTTTGTCTATGGCCACACATGCATCAGACAACAATGACACTGGTTTTTCAGGATCAAACACCTGGGTTTGAGTAACAATGTTCCCAGCGAAGTGGCCACTCCTGAGTTCTAACTGTTGCTCCACAGGGTGATTAGTGGGGTTGAAGCAGGTAAATTGATTATCATGGGAACAGACTTGATAGATGGTGTGATTGTGAGTGCATGACCCAATAACAGAGCCTGCACAGGAATAGTAAGTGTGGAACAGTAAAGTCTTAGTAACAGTACTTCCTGCCCACACAATGTGCATGCATGGGTCACAAGAGGAGGATTTCTGGGCTGTGAAGGGAAAGCAGATCAAGAGCCAGATGAAGACTAAGAACTTATGCAGGAGTGGAAGAGGGAAGAGTTTGCAGGAGAGGTGTAGCCCTGTGGGGCCCAGCGGTACACAAGAGTACTCATCCTTTGCTAAGTGGAAGAGCCTAAAGTTGGTGGGCAACGTTTTACCCTTGAAAGGTGCTGCCGCTGGAGGGTCTTGTTGAGCTTTGATGTTGGTGAGCTTTGTGAGGATGACCAGATGAGGGCTGGTCCACTGAGGTCCCAATGGAGAGGGTTGAAGATCCTTGAGGAGAACAAGATCCCGTGGTTTAACAGAAATTGTTATGGGGCCCTCTGAGGGGTGGGGCAGGATCTGGTCTGCCTGCTGTCTGAGAAGTTCCCAGAGGAGGTTAAGATAAGGTAGTCAGCCAGAGGAGCAGAGTCTGCTGGAGGCAAGTTTTCTAAGAGAAATGGGTGGCCATACATTATTTAAGACCCAAATAGGAATATTAGGAGGAGCATAAAAAGGTGTCTGCTGAAGGCTGTATATTTAGGGATCCAGATTCTGTGAAATCCTGTAACTCCCAAGAAAGCTTTAAGTTGCTTTTATGGTATGGGGGAGCGGGAAACAGAGGATTGGGTTGATTTACTCATGACTCAGGGAGTGAATCTGTCCCTTTAAGAACATACCTAGATAGGTGACATGAGGGAGACATAATTGAGCCTTCTCCTTAGAGACTTTGTATCCCCAGAGACCAGAAAGTTTTAAAAAGGAGTTAGTTGCCCTGCAGATAAGAGGCTCTGTGGCTCTGCACAGAAGTACATCATGAAGAAGGGTAGCCTCCAGGTAGTACCAACCTAATGAGTCTCTGGTTAGGATCTGTCCACAAAGATGAGGGCTGTCTTTAAATTCTTGTGGCAAAACTGAACAGGTTAGTTGTTATGAAGGGTTTGTGCAATCTTTAAAGGCAAATAGAGGCTGACTGTCAGAATGCAGGTTAAATGTAGCACTTTTGGATAAAAGAGAGCTTTAGCTCATTATTTTATATAAACCTACATTTTTAATTTTGTAAATGTTTCTACCATATTTAGAGAAAGTATGGACACCACACTGTTCCAAGATGGTCATTTAAAGTATATGAGCAAATATGTAAATGAACTCTGATTTAGTAGTATTTAAAGCTTACAAGATTAGCAGAAATAATTTCTTTGATAAAATCTTTTCCTGTAACAGTTTTTTTGTAGATGTTATTCAGAGCAGAACAATATTAAGATAACCTTGTTATTTTATAGACATAGAGAATTTGATTTTGACTTTAAAAATCTTTTAGGCAACTTTAAATTATAGTCAGCTTTAACTTTATCATACACTGGAGTTTACCTGTCTATATTTTTTTCAGTATTTTCCTTTATAACTTGTATTTTAAAATTAACTTTTATAAGAATTTTAAATTTAAATAAAACTGTCTTTCCTTTTTGGCTGGTGGAGGGGATGGTCCACCCCCACCACAGAGATCTGTGAAGGATAAACCTTACCTGAAAAGTCAGGTAGCACTAAGTAAATGATTGAGGCCTACCTGCTACTTGGACGGTCACCCTGGGCTCCTCTGAGGTGATCTTGAAGGGGGCCAAGGTCCCAGGGCCACATCAGTCTTCTGTCGCCAGGCCCAAGAGGTCCATGAGGCCTTCACTCTGTTGAGAGTGGGAGTGGGAGACTGACCTACCTTGCAGAGACAAAGAGGGACAGTCGTCCTTCCAGTGTCCATTCTGGCCACATTGCAGACAGGGTCCTGGTGGAGGGTGAGGTGAAGGGCAGTTTTTTGTCCAGTGTCCCATCTGGTTGCACTTGAAGCAGGCCCCTGGAGGTGTGCGTTGTTGTCCGGCCCATCTCGAAGTTGGAGGAGGTAGCCTCACAGCAGCCATCAAGAGCTGGGCCTTTCACTGGTTTCAAGCCTCATCTCGGTTATTAAATACCTTAAATGCCATTTTCACAAGATCTCCCTGGAGGGTTTGAGGGCCATTCCCTGCCTAAGTTTTTTTTTTTTTTTTTTTTTTTTTTTTTTAGTATCAGGGAAGTTTTGGGAAATAAAGTGAGAGTTGAGAATAATTGGGTTAGGTATTTAAATTCTTTAATATAGGTGAGTGAGTCATTAGAAAAGGAGTTAAATCTCTTTTCAATTTGAGAGAGATCAGTCATGGAAAAGGGCACATGAACTCTGATAATGCTGTCAGATCCTGTCACCTCCCAGAGTTAAGATAAATGAGAGTTAAGATAAAGTATAGTGGGTTAGGGTTTCTGTCAGGCATCCCAAAAAGTCGGTGGGGTTTTCAGTTGGATGCTGGATAATTTCTCTAAGTTTGTTAAAATTGACTGCCCCATGGGAAGCAGTCTGTAGCTCCACAAGGAGGCAGATGAGCATATAGATGGGCTGGGTGTGCTTGGGAGGAGGAATGGGAGTGGGTATGAAACACAGGTGGGAGGAGAAGGGTGAGGGTGTAGCAGGGGCTGAGGGCAAGGCTGCAGTGTTGGTTCCTGAGGAGCTGATGGCTCAGGGTCAATTGTAATTATTGTAGAAGGGGAATAAGGTGGCAGATGTTTGGGAGAGCCAGCAGGGGTGGAATAAGGGTGGTCTGAGTCATGGAAGGATAGGGTGGGAGAAGAGATTGATGTAGAGGACTGACAGGAGGAGTTGGAAAGTGAGGAGACAGAGCCCGTGAGGTCACAAGTAAGAAAAGAGTCTTCTGACGGGTTCAGTGGGAGGGAGAGACACAGACTTTAAGGGGGTGGTTTTGTTATTGGCAAGGAGGATTTGAACAGTGTTACAAGATTGGAGCAGGGAGGGTTGAGAGCAGAGAGAAAGGAAAGCTTGGACAATAGAATTTCAGGTCACTAGCCATTGCAATGGCAGAAATTGTCAACACCTAGAAGAGTGTGAAGATCAAAAGTACCATTTTCAGGCCATTGTGAATAATTGATTGTCTAGCTTCTACTGAGGCCAAACAGTGTTGCAGTAATAGATCAGTCACTTAGGTTATATATCATCTTGGAGATCAAGGGGGAGGTTGTGGAGAAGGCATCCCAGTGGACACATCTAATGTAGAGAGGGAGGTCTCCATAATGTAGAGCAAAATAGAAGAGAGAGAGAGAGAGTGAGAGTGAGGCAGGTGCCTTGGTGAGTTTACCCTTCAGGCCAATATAGATCTAGGTCAAGATCTAGCCTCCCTTACATGACTCAGGCAAGGAGAGCAGAATCGTCCAGTTGCTGTTTGGTCAAAGTAAGCTGGAGGGGCTGTTGAGCTCTCACCCTAGGCGGAGAAAAGGAAAACAGAGAGGGAGAGCAGGAGAGAGAAAGGGAAGGAGAGTGTGAGTGTCACCCAAATGGGTTCCCAAGGACAGGTGTCCCCAGCCTGGGTTGCTGTCCAATGGAAAATGTCCCAACTGGATAGCCAGGCAACCCAGCAGGCAGAAAGAGGAGTGCCTGGTGCAGTGCCTGTAACTTCCTGGACCAGAGAAAGAGAGAGATCAGGCAGCCCCAAGGAGAGTGACACTTACCGAGTCTGAGGAGAAGAGTAGGTCAGGTGGAGAACAGTGGAAAAGAAAGGTTAATGATGGATAGGAAAGCCAGCAAGGCAAGGCAGTAAGGTCTGAAATCCACAGTCCTGAGGCACATGGGGTCAATTCAGCAGTCTGGGTTTAGGAGAGGGCAGGACACAAAGGCCAAGGGAGCAGCCCCAGGGTGGAGTGTCTTATTAACCTTTCCCAGGTTTCAGCACCAGATGTAAGGTACTGCTAAATAAAGACCACACCATTTGTGGAAAGGAAAGATTTATTGGGATCCAGACCGCATGGCTGCCCCACCCCCCAGGTCAGGGAGGAGCGGCTTGGATGAAATGAGTGGTGTGTTTTATAGGAGGGTCCAAGCCATGGGGAAGGGAGTTTCTTGTCTCTGATTATCTGTGATCACCAGATGGAACAGGTCCACATGCCTGGCTGGTTGAGTAACTGGAAGTTCCTGAGTTGTTTTTCAAGCCGAGAAACAATCAGGCAGGGAAAAACAAGCAGTCATAAATCAGGGGGTCTGGTTTCAGTCCTACCCTCAGGATCTTCTGCCTTCCCCAAGAATGCCAGGGACCTAACACCAAACAAATAAGGCTAGTTATGAGGAGGATAAAAGTATATAATAAAAGAAGACTGTTTAGAGGAATTTTTAATTCATTAATGTAATTTTAAATTCAAGGTTTCATTCCTTTCCTTGGTCTAAAATTTTAGTTTCTCATTTGACAAAAATAGTTATTACTTAAATTGAATTACTTTTTGGGTACTATCCTAAATAATCTAACCCTTCTAAAGGACCTATAATTTATATTATTATCATAATTTTACTGATATAGATGCTGAAGCATAAGTATATAATGAATTTATCCATGCTGACCAAGCTATTTAATTGGCAAAGTTGAGGTTTAAATGAAAGTAATTTGCCTTTGTAGGATTTTTTTTTTTGACCCCCAGTACTTAACTCAGTATTTAACTCAGGGCATTGTGTTTGCTAGGTAGGAGAGCTATTACTTGAACTGTACCACCCCCCACAATCTCTTTTTGTTTTAGGTATTTTTCAAATAGGGCCTCTCATTTATGCAGGGACCAAACTGAACTATAATCTTCCTAGTTATGCTTCCAGCATAGCTCTGATATGGGTTTGGGCCAGCATCCCCAAGAGAAAAAGCACATTTGCACTTCTTAGTCTGGCTTATTTAACATAACATGATGGTCTCTAGTTCCTGAAACTAGAGATCATCATGGGACACTTTCAATTTTGAAAAGCACTCTGCTAAATAACTATGGGATCAAAGAAAAACTAAAAGACCACTGAGGAAAAAATAACCTATAGGCAGCTAAATAGTGTGCTGAGAAATATGGATATTAAATTTTTTTATTATTATAAAATAAATAACCATGTAATTGGAGAAGCATTTGTGGAAATGGCTTCAGAAGTATATGCTCATATTCAAACCCATGAACTTGTGTACGTTGTGCATGTTAAGACTTTTGTATATCAACTACACTTCAGAAAAGTGATTTAAAAAGTAGAAAAGAAAAGAAAAACAAACTCAAAAACAGAATTATTAAACACTAAATAAAAATAATGTATTAAAAATAGACCAAGCCCAGAAATTATGATGTGACACAGTAAGTGACATAAATCATTACACAATAGCATAATGAAAAGAAGATACATAAGTTCACAATTTCATGAAGGTGGAAGGGACTATAATTACAACTGGAGGAGCTAAAAAGTAGGAATAATTACTGTTTGTCATGTCTAGCCCCAATTTGTTGAGTCAACAAATTTTGAGAGTTTTAAGGTACTTCATTTTGGGATGGGTTGTTAAGCAGATAAAAGCAACAGAAAAAGTTGCTAATTTAAGTTTTACAAAATATACATAAATTTAGAACTGATTTTCAAATCTGTTGGTGTGGAATCACCTGCAGTCTTCCAGGAGCTTGAATTGGACTAGAGTGCAGTTTACATTTCTGGGGTGATTAATGGCTGAGATTTCTCTACCTGTGGCCTTTTGTCATGCAGTCTGTAAACTAAGCTTCTTTACATGGCTAGACCGATATGCAGGCATTTGTCAACTATCTCCTTCTATTACATTTTATGCAAATCTTTGACCAAAACAAGACATATGACAAGCATAATATAAATATGCAAATGGATTTTAATGCCACCTCTTCATAGGAAAGGTAAAGCATCCCTGGTCATTATTAATCTGCTTACAGCTCATCCTCTGACCTCCATCATTTATATTTTACATGTAATATACACTCACACCTTGCAAGATCTTCAGAAGTCTTCATTCCATTACAAAACCAGACTCAGTTTTGACACTCAGAATCTCATCATCTAAATCAGATGTGGGTGGATGAGGCTCTTTAGAGCAGTTCTTTGAAAGAAGTCCCTTAGATGAAGTTAATCAAGCAGAGACTAATGAGCTGAAAAGGGATCCACCCCCATCCCACACACACACCCAACAAACAACAGATGTATATGGACAGGATAAGAACAATAAGCATGCTCCTTTTGGTTCTACACCTGGAAGAATTTTCTAACCATTTCATCCCTCCTGCTCCTTACTGACCCATCAGGCTCTGGGCTGTGTGCTATGAGATAAACTTCTTTTAACATAAATGTGCCAAGTTTTAATCATTCTTCTTGCCCAGAAAGCTACTGGCTGTCTTTTTGAAGGTTTCAATTTCATATCATTTCCAAGTGAATAGGCCTACTACAAGCATAGAATTCTGGGAGCTGATGGCAGATAACACCCCCTTTCTGATAAAAGACTACATCCCTGACTTTTAATCCATGCTGACACAATCCCTAGACATTTTTGAGAGTTTCCTATGAATGTAAGTTCACTCCTCACTGAAAAAGCTACATTCATAACCTTTTGTTTACATTAGCTTCTCTCTACTTTAGCCCACAAGACAGACTTCTATGGAACAATGCCTTTAAAATTCTTAAGAACCCTTTGTTTAACTGAAAAGGTTAAACACTGTCTTAAATACTTTAGAATCCTCAGCAAGGGATCTTTCAGGTAAAACTCTCTACCCTTTTACATTTATTAGTTTGCATGTCTTTTGCACTTTGGAGGAATTGGGGCTATGAAACAATTTCATATTTTAACTTCTAAAATTCTGCCTTCAATGAGACTATTTTATTCTTTGGCTCATTTCTCTTTTTCAATACTCCATAATGCTACTAAATGAAACCAATTGGTGCTTTGAAAATTCTGCCAGGAAATCTTAACTAAATTCCGTGCATTCACTACATAAATTTTCTGTATTCTAAGTTACCAAAGGCAACATTTTTACCAACTCTTCCACAACTTTATCCCATCAGTTGCCCTTTCTCCTGACACAGCAATTTCTTCACTGTTCTTTTAATTTTAAAATAAAGAATCTAATCACCTCTACCATCTTCTTTCCTACTACCCAGCCCTAATGTTAATGGCATGTGTTTCGGGTTTTTGCTTCTGTGGCATTACTTTCTTCTCTGTACACATTTCTGTTTCTGCAAGCTATTGCTACACACCAAATCACACAAAAATACAGTGGCTTAAAATAAAAACCATTATTTCTCATGACTTCACAGAGTCAGTAATTCTGATAATTTCCTGGCCTCGTCTAGGTTAGCCTGATGGCTTCATCAGGGTTGAGAAGTCTCAAATGGCTTCACAGATAGACCTGCAGCCTGATTGGGCTTGGAAGTTTATGGATGCTGTCTTTCCACCCACCACATTACTTCATAGTATAGCCTAAGTTTCTATTTCAGGGACTTCCAAGTGGCAAGCCCAGTATGCTAGTGCTTATAGCCTGTACTTTGACCATATCTACTGTTTTTACATGGCCAAGTCCAGAGTCAATATAAGTACAGAGTTAGACTCTACATGACAGATGTCACTAAAATTTCTGACAATTATTAATAAGCTCAAGTAACTTTTTCCTGAGATAAAAGTTCACAACTCCCAATGCTTAAAGAAAAAAAATTGAATACAGATTATATGAAACAGACCCTATCAAAGAGGTATGCACATAGGGTTTCATAAAAATGCACTTCCAATATTCAAGAAAGAGATATAACATATATCATTTCAATTATGTAAAATCTAATATTTTACTGCTAAGGTAAAAAAGAAAAGGCTAACATCAAATCATACTATACATAATTGTGATTCTTACCCTCAAATCTAGCAAGACAGACAAATAAAACTGACATTAAGAGAAATAACAACAAACACCACGGAAATCCAGGAAATCATCAGAAACTACTTTGAGAGCCTATACTCTAATAAATTTGAAAATCTTGAAAAAATGGACAGATTTCTAGAAACATATAATCACCCAAAACTGAACCAAGAAGATATTAATCACGTGAATAGCTCTATAACACAAAAAGAAATTGAAGCTGCCATCAAGAGCCTCCCAAAAAAGAAAAGTCCAGGACCTGATGGATTCACTGCTGAATTCTATCAGACATTTAAAGAAGAACTAATACCAACCCTCCTTAAACTGTTCCATGAAATAGAAAGGGAAGGAACACTGCCTAACTTTTTTTATGAAGCCAACAGTGCTCTCATGCCAAAACCAGACAAAGACACCTCCAAAAAGGAGAACTACAGGCCAATTTCCTTAATGAATATCGATGCAAAAATCCTCAATAAAATAATGGCAAACCAAATCCAACAACATATCAGAAAGATCATTCACCACGACCAGGTTGGCTTCATCCCAGGGATGCAGGGTTCAACATATACAAATCTATAAATGTAATACAGCACATTAATAGAAGCAAAGACAAAAACCACATGATCATCTCAATAGATGCAGAAAAAGCCTTCAACAATATCCAACACCATTTCATGATAAAAGCTCTAAGAAAACTAGGAATAGAAGGAATGTACCTCAACATTGTAAAGGCTATATGTGGCAAACCTACAGCCAAAATCATACTTAATGGTGAAAAACTGAAACCACTCCCCCTAAAATCAAGAATGAGACAAGAGTGCCCACTATCCCCACTCCTATTCAACATAGTACTGGAATTTCTAGCCAGAGCAATTAGGCAAGAAGAAGAAGAAATAAAAGGAATACAAATAGGTAAAGAAACTGTCAAAATATTCTTATTTGCAGATGATATGATCCTATACATTAAAGACCAAAAAAATCTACCCAAAAACTCTTAGACACCATAAACAGCTACAGTAAGGTGGCAGGATACAAAATCAACTTACAAAAATCATTAGCTTTTCTATAAACCAACAATGAACAAACTGATAAGGAACACATGGAAACAATTCCATTCACAATAGCCTCAAAATAATCAAATACCTAGGAGTAAATTTAACAAAGGATGTGAATGACCTCTACAAGGAGAATTACAAACTCCTGAAAAAAGAGATCGAGGAAGATTACAGAAGATGGAAAGACCTCCCATGCTTATGGATCAGTAGAATTAACATAGTAAAAATGGCTATACTACCGAAAGCAATCTACATGTTTAATGCAATTCCCATCAAAATCCCAATGACTTTCATCACAGAGTTTAAAAATGTACCCTAAAGTTCATTTGGAAACACAAGACCGCGAATAGCTAAGGCAATACTCAGCAAAAAGAGCAATGCTGGAGGTATCACAATACCTGACTTCAAACTGTATTACAAAGCAATAGCAATAAAAACAGCCTGGTACTGGCACAAAAACAGACATGAAGACTAGTGGAACAGAATAGAGGACCCAGATATGAATCCACACAACTATACCCACCTCATTTTTGACAAAGGTACCAAAAATATACAATGGAGAAAAGACAGCTTCTTCAACAAATGTTGCTGGGAAAAGTGGTTACCCATCTGCAAGAAACTCAAACTAGATCCATGTCTATCACCCTGTACTAGTATCAACTCAAAATGGATCAAGGATCTAAATATCAGACCTGAAACTCTGAAGTTACTAAAGGAAGGGGAAGGAAACACTCTGGAAGAAATAGGTATAGGCAAAGACTTCCTCAATAGAACCCCAGCAGCCCAGCAACTAAGAGAAAGGATGAATAAGTGGGACTTCATAAAATTAAAAAGCTTCTGCACAACAAAAGAAATGATTTCTAAACTGAAGAGACTACCCACAAAATGGGAGAAAATATTTACCAGTTATACATCAGACAAGGGACTGATAACCATAATATACAGGGAACTTAAGAAACTACTCTCCTAAAATCAATGAACCAATTAAGAAATGGGCAATTGAACTAAACAGACTTTTTTCAAAAGAAGAAATTCAAATGGCCAAAAATCACATGATAAAATGCTCACTATCTCTGGCCATAAAGGAAATGCAAATCAAAACCACACAGAGATTCCACCTCACCCCTATTACAATAGCCATCATCAAAAACACCACCAACAATATGTGTTGGTGAGGATGTGGAGAAAAAAGAACCCTAATCCAATGCTGGTGAGAATGCAAGCTGGTGCAACAACTCTGGAAAAAATATAGAGACTTCTTAAAAATTGAAACATAGACCTGCCATATGATCCAGCAATCCCACTCCTGGGGATATACTCAAAGGAATGCAACACAGGTTACACCAGAGGCACCTGCACACCCATATTTATTGCAGTGCTGTTCACAATAGCTAAGTTATGGAGACAACCAAGATGCCCCACTACTGATGAATAGATCAAGAAAATGTGGTATTTATACACAATGGAATTTTACTCAGCCATGAAGAAAAATGAAATCTTATCATTTGCAGGTAAATGGATGGAACTGGAGAACATCATTGTGAGTGAGGTCAGCCAGGCTCAGATCTAATATCGTATGCTTTCCGTCATATGTGGACTTTAGATATAGGGCAAATGCAGCAATGTGGTTGGACTTGAATCACATGACAAGGGAAGAACACAAACGGGAGATATAGGAATAGGTAGAAAACCCAAAACATGAAAGCGTTTGATGTACCCAGTCCAGAGGAACTAATACAGAAACCTTAAAATGACATGTTATCATGAGCAAAGGACCAGGAACCAATGTAAATATCAGTTAGAGTTGAATCAACATGGGACGTAACACATGGGTACACAAAAGCAATAGTAGGAATCTCTGTATAGCTATCCTTAACTCAATTAGCAAAAATGCTTTATCTTCCTTATTATACTTATGTCTTTTCTTCAACAAAATCAGTGATAAAGGCAGAACGAGACCTGCCTGGAACTGAGTGGGGGAAGGGTGGGCAGGGACGTAGGGTGGCGAAAACACCCAAACAATGTATGCACATGTGAATAAATGAACAATAACAACACCAACAAAAAACTGACCTTAAACCGATATTACTTAACAATATACATTATAAGTATTGCTATGGACCCTTGAGGATGTCCACACCCCTAATTGCTGGCATCTGAGAATGTGTTACCTTACATAGAAAAAGGGACTTGTAGTTGTGATTAAGTACAAGAATCTGGAGAAGGGGAGATATTCCTGAACGATTACATTCCAATAAGCCCATAATCTACCTAGTCCTTAAAAGCAAGAACATTTCATGACTTACTGAAAGAGATACAGTGATTCGAGGAGTCTGAAAGATACTATATTGCCTGTACCTTTGAAGATAGAAAAGGAAGGCCACAAACCAAGGAATAATGAAATCTGGAGGCTGAAAGAGACAGGAAATGAATTTTCCTCAGAAGCTCCAGTATTACTATTACCACAATATCATTCTAATGTTCACGGCTAACACCTTAATTTCATCGAATGAAGCAAATAAAAGTGTAAGGATTGATAGATTGGAGAAAAAATATCTCTAATTGCGTAAGAGATGGCCATTTAAGCTAGCAAGTGGATTTTTTGTGTGTGTAGGAAGGATAATATGATATGAGTACTATGTTAGTTAGCCTTTTGTTGCTGTGACAAATACCTGAGAAAAACAACTTTAAAAGAAGAAAGATTTATTTATTTTTGCTTATAATTTCAGAGGTTTCAGAGGTCAGTTGGCTCCATTAATTTGGACACGATATGGGGCAGAATATCCTGGCAGCAGGAAGAGGAACTGCTGAACTCGTGGTGGTCAGGAAGCAGAAAGGGAGAAAGGAAGGGACTGATATACCTATCCAGCGCCTGCTCGCAGTGACCTACTTCCTCTAGCTTAGCCCCATCTCCTAATAATGCCATCATATTAGGAATCCATCAGGATATTAATCCATCGATTGGGCAAGAGCCCTGAGCGTCCAATCATTTCTCTTACCCGGCAGTCAAGCCTTTAACACTGATACATCGTATTCAAACCAAAACAGATACAATGATAGTGTTACTGTACAAAGTAGGAAGGCATGAGCAGGAATGGGGAAAAGATCCTGGTTATAAGATTCCACTATAGCTGGGCACCGGTAGCTCATGCCTATAATCCCAGCTATTCAGGAGGCAGAGATCAGGCGGATCATGTTTCAAAGTCAGCCCCACAAATAGTTAGCATGACCCTATCTCAAAAAAAAAAAAAAAAAAAACACACAAGAAAGGGCTGATAGACTAGTTTAAGGAGTAGGCCCTGAGTTCAAGCTCCATACTGCAAAAATAAATAAATATGAAGATTCCACTCTAAAAGCTAAGATGGCTTCTGGGCCAATGATTAAGACAATGTTCCTATTAGTCACATGTGTGGCTCTCTAATCTTGTAAAGGAATGAAATAAAATAGTGGTCACTAGAGATTGAGGAGGGCAGATTGAAGGAAAGAAGGATAGAGTACCAAAACAGTGAAGGGAGGAATCACTTCTGGTTCTTCTTTAGCACAGAAGGATAACTATTGTTTAAAACAATCTACAATATATTTCAAAATGACTAAAAATAAGAGTACAAAATTACCAACATATTGAATGTTTAGTGGTTGAAGAGATGGAAATGCTTATTACCCCGACTTGATTATTATATATTGTGTATTTTTATCAAATTACCATAACGTACCACCATTCAGATGTGAAGTTATGCCTCGATAAAAAAGATGTGACTCTCTCAGAAATCTTAAAGTTGGATCTTCTTTGTGTTTTGTTTTGTTTTATTCTAAATAATCTCTTTATTTGCACTCAGTAGTCTACAACCAATGCAATTGCTAATAAAGTTGACTTTAACAGAGGCTCATGGACTAGGAATGCAGACATGCATGTGGACATAGTTTTGGGCTTAGGATAGAAGCTGAGTCTTTGACTAAACTTTCCTCTAGAATGCCTCAGTGGACTGATGGACACCATGTCTGAAAACAGATAGTCACCTCCTCACTTGAGGCCTGCAGCGCAAAGCACTATAATTCCCTATGGCTGGTCCTGAAAAATCACATATAGGATTTTTGTCCTTCAGGGAGACTCTTCACTTACATTATGTATATAATATACTCAACAATAATTAATCAATTCATCAGTAATCTTGATGTTTTCTTTAATTAAAATGTATAGTCTATAGGCAGAAGAAGTAACAGAGGAAGGTTGATCAGTGGGTACTATGTATGCTATTACACAATAGGGGACTATAAATAACAACAATATAATCTGTATATTTAAAAAAGCTCCAAGACAGGATTTTAAATGCTTTCACCATAAAATTGATAAATATTAGAGGAGACAGATATGTTTAATCTAATTTAAACATTACACAATATATTCATGTATTGAAACATCATGTGGTACCCCTTCATATGTATAATTTGTCAGTTTTATGTATAAGTTAAAATTTGATTTATTTTAAATTAAAGGAAAGAAAAAATTATCAGAAATGAAGGCGGAAATTTTGGTTACAATGTTCCAATGTTTCATTGTGCCCATTGTTGATATCTTCTGTCTACTATGTTCTTAAACCTTAAATCTCAATTTTTAATCATACTTTCAATTAATTCTAAAACTACTTTTTGAGTCTTCACTATTAATTTGTTAAAGTCCTTGAACTTTTCATCTGTTTTGTTCATTTTTCCTTCTACTTTTTACTATATTTATAGTAGTTGTGGTCAAAGTGTATTTGCTAATTCTAACATTGGAATCATTTTTAAGTCTGCTTCTATTGACCATTTTTCTCTGGATTATAAATCAGATTTTAATTATTCTTCACATATCTGATTTTTGAAATTTTATATTGGACATTTGTACTTAAATGAACCAAGGAAATTAAAGTAAATTTTATTTTTGTAGAGGATACAAATCTCTTTCCTTTGTTCATCAGAGAATAATGGATTTTGATCATTTCCATTTAATTGGGAATTCTGCTGGGTTAAGATTGCGCTACAATTAAATCAGTTTAAGTTAAACTCTATGCTAAAATTCTTAGAGGGAAATTCTGAACTGTGCACATTATAGAGCTCTCCCTCTAACGGATTTTTTGTACCTAAGCAATGTAATGTTTTAGAGATCACCCCTTTGCAGGAAAGATTCCAGCTTCCCATATTACTTCCACCACATTCACTAAAAGTCACATAAGAAGTCCTGTTAGGTAGGTAAAATAACTTCCTTTTGGACTTACTACACTCCAGTCCACCAGGCCATCCCATGTGGTTTTCAAACCTCTAAGAAATAGTTCTGCTTTATTTCAGCAAAGACCCCTTTCAAAGATATAACCAATCCTTTGGTCACCTGTCCCATGACCAGCAAATGCTTCCAGTGATCATCAGAGAGTACTCACCGAGAAAGTGTTCATGATTCACTGGATTCTATCTCCTTCAGATTTCTTTTTCATATAGAAATTTTGTGTTTAAAAAGTATATGTAATTTTTCCAGTTATTACCGAAGGAGCAGTAGTGTGCTATGAATTCCTACATTGTGAACAAAAGTGAAATTTCAAGTGATAAAGTTCTAAGCAACATTGTAGTTTAATTTATTTTCAGTTTATATATCAACTTTCAGCATTCTTTCTTGTTTGGTACCAGTTTTAAGATTGTTAAAAAAATATATATGGCTTCATCACAGAAATGTCTTGTTATTTTATTTTTCATTTTGTTCTGTTTTGCAGATTTTTTGGAAAAAGTACCTATTCTCTAACTGCTTTTCCTAGAAATATGAACAACTGTATTTGTGGCTCTTCTAAATTTTGGTCCATTCTTTAATCTATATTTGTTTGAAGCCTTTAAATATATTACACTCCCTATTAGTATGTTATTTTTTAATCACTAAAGTTATCCCTGAAGCCATTAATGGGTTGCACCCCAAACAGTACCAAGTAAATTGTCTTTAGTGGTGGAAGTATACATAATATATTAACCAAAAAGCTACAATCCACCACGGAGAACGTGAGAATATCTAGTGAATGTTAAAATCCAGTTGCAGATTTTAATGTGGATTCACTCTAATTAATGTAAGTCTAACATAACTTGCTGTATGAACTTAGTGGCTATCTTACGAAACAGCACAAATCTAACACTTAGTCCTCCTTAGAAAACTAGAATCTTTTGTGCATGATTGGTAAATCTAATACATTGGTTGCTGGAGGCAAATAAGTGCCACCTGTATTCTAACTAAGCCTGCCTAAACTTCCCATTTTGAGTTTGGTTATTTTATTGTCAACTGGCCTAATTTTCCCATTTTTAGCGTGTTAATTTCTCTGGAGCTTGAGCACTACATTGAACACCAATTCAATTATCTGGAACCTTTCCACTATCATTTGTTGCTTTTAGATCATTTCAATGGCAGCTTGTCTGGGGTCACCATTGACCTTTATCATCTTGTTGAAATACTACTGTGAATTTACTTCCTGGGCCATGCAGATAACCTGTCCCAAAACCCTGGTCTCTTCAACCTGAATAAACTCCTTATGTGTTTACACTCCTTTGGAACAGCATATGGATTACAAATTGACTTTGTTATCGATCACTTACTATTTCTATTCAATCCTGATGTTATTTTTCCAGCTGCCCTCATTTATTAAGGGACAAGACAATACTTAGCTAGAATTCATTGTCATGGTTGTAATTATTTGATAAAAATGAAAACAGAACAAAGGAGAAAGTAAACAATCAAGTACTAAAGAGTTTTGATAAGTGAATCAGTTAACTTTAATAGGAAGAGGAAAAAATTGCAAAGGAGCCAATAATGAGCTGCTTGCACTTTCTCCTCAGTTCTCTCATTGTAGGTTTGAATATTTGATATATCATCCTCAGCCAGGTTCCTATGGTTCATGCTTGTAATCCTAGCTACCTGGGAAACTTGAGATAGGGAGATCTTGATTCTAGGCCAGTGTTTGAATATTTGATATATCATCCTCAGCCAGGTTCCTATGGTCTTGATTCTAGGCCATCTTGGGCAAATAGTTTGTGAGACTCCCCATCTCTAAAACAACCAGAGTAAGATGGACTGGAAGTGTGGCTCAAACGATAAGAGTGCCTACTTTCAAGTGCAAAGTCCTGAGTTCAAAAAAAAAGAAAGAACATTTGATTTATTTTATTTATGATTTATAGAGGAAATGCTAATTTAAAGTTTGACAGTAACCACCTCTGTTCCCTACTACTACTTGCTATATAAATTTGTCTTTTCATTAGTATAGTTCCACTACTGAATAACACATATCTGAAGTATCTATTCAGTTGATATTAATTATGGATACTTTCAAATTTCACTAGAAAAAGATTGCTTTAAAGACATTTTGGACTCAGTTCATTAAGAAATCATAATTACTGTATTAATGCTTTGGGGTTATTCTCTTTTGTAAGTGAATAAAATCAGGACAGATTTTATTTTAAAAGAATGATTTATGGATCTTTAAAAGCACACATATAATTTCAAGGGATTCTACTTTCAATCTTTAAAAGACATGCCATTTTTGGTTCAACATTTTAATTTCTGCAATTTCAATATTAAAATCATGAAGAATTCTACCAATCTCAACAATAGACATCAGTTCCAAAGGAGTAGTCTATCAACCCAAATTAATATTTATACCATAAAAGAATATTTGGAATTTTTTAGGAGGAATCAAAAATTTATTAGGACACCATTAAAAGGGAAGAAAATGGAAGACTGCTAGTCAAAGGAGTGTAGCACCTTTATTTGGAATTTAAAGGAACAATTCAATTTACAAAAGTCTTTCCAAATATACAGGGAATATATGATCCTAATTTTAGTCACATACTTGCAGAGACTTCAAACACATGATTTTCTAATGCCACTAAGTAAAACAACATATGGATTATATTTTAGGCAACTTAAACTTTTGAGAAAAATGTGCAAATATGAGTGGAAAGTATAAATAACATAGTTTCAATCAATGCAGAAGGTGTTACTCTTTTAACAATCATAGTAAGGAATGTAATGAGAGAAAACAAAATCAGAAAAAAACAGGAAAAATATTTATACACAAGGTATAAATTTGGAGAAATAATTCCTCTCCATTTATATAATGTCAACCTTCATACTTTGAAATTTTCATAAAAATTTCCTTTTAACATGAAAATAGAATAAATCCTTCATAGTAACCTAGATAAGTTTTTGATTTGAAAACTAGTTTTGTGAATATATTTTTATTTAGTAGTTTAAATGCCTTTTTTTTCTTTTTTGAGATAAGGTTTCCCTATGTAGCCAAGACTGGTCTTAGGCTTATGATCCTCATGCCTCAGACTCTTTAGTGCTTTGGTTGCAGGTGTGTGCCATCACTCCTTGCTTAAATATCCAATCCTACATCTTGATCTCATTAATAAGCATGAACACAGAAAGAAAATAGTAATAAGTGTATTCACTGTTAGTGGATGATTTTAGAATGAACATCTGGTTGAGAGAAAATTGCACCCTGAAATTCCCATGAGTATCCACCTTTAACTAATGAAAAATTAGTGCTAGTATCTCAAAGATACAGCTAAAAAGAGAGTTGTTTTGAAAACCATAAATTCAAAACCATAAAATAGGCAGTGTATGAGCTTAGACAGTCTTGTAAAGCACTCATCCAATTTTAAGGGAATAAGTAAAACTTCTAAAGGGAAGTAGGTTTTGAGAGATGTACTTTTTACCTATAAAAAGAGCAAATTTAATGTATTAGATACATTAAATGAAGACTCAAAGATGTATATGTTGTTTTGAATAAAAATTCTTTAGTAATATCTGATTTTATAATACCAAATTTATTACAATAAAATATTTCATATAAACTATTATAGTAAATATTATATTAGAAAAATCCATGTGTTACTAAAGACTTATGAAATACCTGGCAAAGGCTCAAGTTGGTTTAGCACACAACATTCATTTAGATAAGTATCAGAATTAAGCATCAACTAAAGGCAAATTACTTCTCTAAGCACTCTAGGCTCTGTCAAGGAAACTGAACTTGATGCCCTCATTTGCTTTGCAGTGGGAAAGTCTCTTCCTCAGGCAACAAAGTCCAGGTTAGAAGTGTTTTAGATACAGAAAATTGACAAGGGATTGTGATATTCTAAGCTACTGTCATTTTATTGTCATTGCCATTTGAACAATCCAGCTGCTTTGATCAGGGGACCAATTGAGGAATTAATGGATATATGCTAGAAGCCACTAATCCAGATCCTTTAATTCTCTGAAATCTGCTATTGAGAATAGCTTTTTGAGTTAAATTGCATGTCTTCTCCATGATCTTCTCTATCGTGATGGCCTTTATCATAGTTCATATAGATCAAGGAGCCAACTTAAAGTTTCCTCCAACTGTTAAGCATATGCATGTCAATTATATACTCGCAGAGAAAGAAATAAACCCTAGGCAAGTCTGTGTACTCTTTGGACTTTATTTGCCTTCCCACCTAAGCAAGAATTCCATGATAGCATTTGAGGTCCCCTCACACCAACATCTGTTCATATATAATATCCAGCATCTCTTCAAATACATGGGTATCTCTTTTGCTCCAGTGTAAAGTTACTCATGCAAATGACTATAGAATTACCTTTGATAAAGAACTGGAGGAATACATCTCCATATGCTTTCCATGGCACTGCAGGGGTCTTCCTCAAATGAACCCAGCCTCCACCCTTGCTAGAAATGGTTCTTAGTTGGGAAATAGGCTCCTATCTAGAAACTAGTGAGGGAACAGCCTTTGAGGTGACTGACATAAGACTTCTCTTCATCCAAGATTGAACTTTCTCTGTGTATGTGTGAGTATATACACAAAATAGACACTACATGTAATTAATCTATGTATAGTTATATTATTATATATATGTATAAACGATGCCCTTTTTGGTCATCCTTAGAAAGCCATGGTCTAATAGTCATCACCATAACCCCCTATAGGTCCAAATACATACTATCCACTGTGGTGTTCTTGTCAACCTTACTTCTACTAAGTGCTACCTTTCCCAATCCTGAAATTGTGGATTCTATTGTGCTCATTGATATTAAATAGACCAGATCTATAAAATCTCTGACACTGCAAATTAAGACATAACAGGAACTCTATTTCCATGCCCTTCAGAATGGTGGTATAATCTATACAGACACATTTCTTACCGTTATAGTCAAGGAAATCTCCTCTGGGCCATTCTCTATTTTTGTTTGCTTTTATGTCTAAACTGTGATTTTTTTAAATTAAATACACAGAAGTAAAAACCATACCATGTGAGATTGAAGAAGAGTGCCATTGGAGAGGCAGAGACATATATACAACAGTGAACAGAACACAGGAAAGCCTAAGCCTTAGAGGTCACCACCAGTACTAACGGGCAGCTGTGGAGCCAACCCAGCAAGTGCCAGAGAGGATCAGTGGTGGGGTTTCCTTTGGCACCACTGCTGCAGAACCTGATACCATTGAAGGCCATTCATGCATTTTCTGAAAAAGTGCTGCTGGATGATGCGAACTGCATGTCTGCCTTGTCCTCAGTCAGGTGTTGAACTGCTTGAATTTGTGGTCTAAAACCTGGGAAGATTCTTGGATGGGAAGGGGTTCTCAAAGGAAATAACTTTTTCTGGGAGGTGGGCATAGATCAATATCAAATCCAGGCTGGCTTTTAACTAGACTATGGTGAAGGTAAAGTCAGTGGTCAGCAAGGAGAGACAAGGACTCTTGTAAAACAAGAGTCCATCAGGAAACCACTCACAGCTGGTGCTGGTTGGCCAGTAAGAGCTTCATAGTTTGTGTATTATGTTTTTTTTTTTAATCACAACTACACTTTTCTTACTACTTTGATTTCTTTCCACATCATTCTTTTAACATAACTCTGGTAAATGCATATCATTGAAAACTGGGCCTCTTTTTATTTCAGAATCCCCAAAATCAACCCAGTAGATATTAGAACTAAAAATAAAATCCCATGTATGGTAGATAATTTTGCCTTATCTTGCCATGACAACTCTGAAGACAGTTCAGGTGACATCAGAGACAAAGGAGTACAAATCAGTCATTGGTTAACAGCCCCCACAGGAATAGCAAATTCCAAGATACTTCCAATTGTCTGTGAGCAGCAATCTGTGCATGTAGGCAAAACATTTTGGCAGCTTGGGACAGACCATTGACAAACAGATGTAGGTGCTGGCTTCAAAGGGAACAACCACATCATAACAGCTGTGTGAAAATGGTAAATGACAATGTGGGTGAGGTTTCAATAATGTCTTCTATGTTACTGATCGTTCTCTCTCTATGTCTTTTCAATAAATATATACCCTTATGTATACACCATATATTTTCTTGCAGAATTTCAAAATTCTGTTTGTCCATTCAAATAAATTGGTTATACTGCAGTAATATTTTCAATAACTTCAACTTTTAAATAAATTCATATCTAGAAGAAGGAAATTAAAGCTACATGTAAAACAGATGGTCTGTATAATTATATCTCACAAACAAAAGGTATAAGAAACTTTCTGTCATTATAAATATTCAGGGACTTCATGGTACTGATGACTCAAATATATTGTCCCAAAGATTCTGAGGAGTTTGGACTCTTATGTATAACAGAAACATTAGTAGAGATAAATGACTATTTTTCTAAAGAGAAGTGTTCTATTCCATGACTTGGAAACACTTCATTCATTCATTTAGGTTACTTCCTAAGGCTCTGAATTACATGTGGATAGTCTTTAAATATGGACTTTTTTGTATACATTTATGGGTAGTTATATATGTATGACTGTCTATAATTATGAATGTTAAAGACATGTATCTTACAATGAAGAACTAACAATAAGAAAACCATTAATGTAAATTAAATTAAAGTACAGTTAATTAAAATACATTTAATATGACATTAACATGTCAAATAAATGGAAGAATGCATAATGAACATAGGGAAATTCAAGTTCATTTTACAAATGTCATTCAAAATTGAATCTATATTAATACATAACATGAAGTCATATGAAGCTTATAATTTATAAATAATAAAATAAAATTCAGCAAAAGCTTTAAAAATTGAATTATATAAAGATCTTCTGAAATCAATGTCAATAGTACTATCTTACAAGCTAGGACTTACTTTATCTAGATCCCCTAGCATATGTAAATTGGTTCAAATAAATAATGTAATCACCTTCTCTACAAGGAATATTTAACCAAATAGAACTGCCGTAAATTATTCTTGGGGGATTCATGCATAAGAGCTTAGTATTTTAGATAAATGTAATAAAATAATTTAAATAAAAGAGAATGATAAGACTATTAATTTTTAAAGAAAAATAAAAACAAGTCTGGTTAAAAAAATAATGCATTATCATAACTCTGGAAAGTATTTGTAAGTGTATTGCCAAGTCTAGATTTTTGAATCACCAGTATATTCAAAAGGATTAGCAGTTGTGAGTGAACTACCCTGAAACTGTCTAGGGTATGTTTTTTGAGTTGACAGGTAATCAGCAGTTGGGCTGTGGTAACAAGAAGACTAAGTTGTAATTTATAGGAAAGGGAAAACATCATGGAATATCTGGCAAGGCAATGTTATTCTCCCTTCCACTACATTTTATCCCAGCACAGGACTGTGATAATTCTTCTCCATGGCACTTTTAATGATTTTTCTCATAATTTATAAATTGGCAACAAGTAAAAATTTATAGATGACACATAGATAGATGAGTAGATGATTGATATAGAGATAGGATAGCCAAAATATCCAAGCAGTGAGTGTTGTGTGGGTAATCAGTGGGGGGAGTAATTCTGAGAAATAATTTTTCTATCAATCTTCAGGGCTGATGTGTGACATTAAATAATTATTTATTTCTTTAAGTATAACTTTTCATCTTCTATTGGTAAATGAAATTAGTCTGTATGAAAGAAAGCTTATTAAGTTCATCATATTTGGAGTGCTAGAAATTATTTTGAATGTCTAGATAATACTTTCTAAATAAAACAAACAACCAAAATGTAATAATAAAAACACTGAAAAATTATGTAAACATCTTTATTTGACTTTAGAAAATAATTTAATTGTTTCACTTGAATCCCACTATTGATTAAAAAACCTGCAATGCATAAAAATAAAACTGGCTAAGATACTAATTTGTAAAAATGTTTAGATTTTATATGCCTGTATTAATTTCTGAGTGCAATAAAAAAAGTAAAATGACAATTATCTTAAATATGAAAAACTATACCCATTATGTTATAAATTACATTTCAGGTCTGAGACTTCAGCTTTTTACAAGGTTGTAAAAATTCTCAAATGGCAAGAAATACAAAAATAATGTTAGACGTTAAATAATGTCACAAAATAGAATCTTCTTCAGTTTCCATATCCAGATCTTCATGCTCCATTCAATTCTTTTTCTTTTTAAAAAAAATGGTATTAGAATATTACATACAGTTGTATAGGGGAATGCATTGTGACATTTATGTATGTGCTTGCAATAACTTAATTAGAATCATTCCTTTTTTTCCCTTATTCCCCCTCTATCCTTCATAGAACAATTTCAACAGGTTTCTTCTCTGTTTTTATACATGAATACAAAATATAACCACCACATTTGGTCTCCTTTACCCTTTCCTTTTGCCCTTACTCCTCCCACTGGAACCCACTCCCTATTTTACCTTCCTGTCCTTCATTAAAAAAAAATTGTGGTTATATGATAGCTATATAAGGGGTTTCACTGTGACATTTCCATACATACATGTTTTATAGCCCAAATTGGTTTATCCCGTCCATTGTTCCCCTTCCTCCTCTATTCCCCTCTGTAAGGTGACTTCAATAGGTTTCAATGTTCCATATTCATTCCTGTATAGAATGTACATCAACCACACTCACCCACCTTTTCCCTCTTTTTTTTACCTTCCCCCTCCCACCAGTGTCCTCTCTGAACATGATCTGTTTTATATTCTTGTTCTTAGCTTTTAGGCATCTGTTCATTTTCCAATGGGGATTTTGCCTTGATATTTTAACTGTAATTATATTGTGCTTAAGTCTGTCTCACACCTTCCACTATTCTTCACCTTTTCTGCCTATCCTATATTGTTCAAGTTTTCAGCATGCTTTGTTATGACTTTTCCTTACAAAGATACGATGTTTTTCATTTCATTCCCTATCATTTTTTTCTTCCTTCCCCCTTAGTCTCCTTTAGCAATACCACTTTTGGAAATATGATCTGTATATATTTATATGTAGGTATGATAATGCTTGTATTTCTATTGGATCTATTTTCAAAATATAGGACAAAACATGTGACTTTGCCTTTATAAAGCTGGCTAACTTCACTTAAGATGTTGTTCTCCAGTTCCATCCATTTACCTGAGAATGAAAGAACTTCATTCTTTTTTATAGCTAAATAAAATTCTTTTACACATAAGTAGCATATTTGCTTAATCCATTCATCAGCTTTTAGGGCATCTTTGTTGTTTCCATAGCATGGCTATTGTGAATAATGCTTCAATAAACATGAGGGTGCAAGCATCTTTATTGCACTCTGACTTACATTCCTTTGGGTATATGTCTAGAAGTGGTATTCCTGGATCATATAGTAGTTCTACTTTTTAGATTTTTAAGGAGTCTCCATACTGTTTTCCACAGTGGTTGTATTAATTTACATTCCTACCACCTACTGTGTATGAAGATTCCTTTTACCCTCATCCTCACTAGTATTTGTTGTTGTTTGTGCTCTTAATGATAGCCATTCTAACAGGAATGAGATGAAGTCTTATTGTTTTGATTTGTATTTGCTTTATAGCCAGAGATACTGAGCAATTCTTCATGTGTTGTTTTTGGCCATTTGTACTTCTTCCTTTGAAAAAGCTCTGTTCAGTTTATTTGCCCATTTCTTCATTGGGTCATTGATTCTTTGGGAATTTAATTTTTTGAACTTCCTGCATATTCTGATTATTAATACCTTGTCAGATATACAGCTGGTAAAGATTTTCTCCCATTCTGTGGGCTGCCTCCTTAATCTGTTGACCATTTCCTTTGCTGTGCAGAACCTTTTTAGCTTCATGTAATACCATTTGTCAACCTTTTCTTTTAGTTACTGAGTCATTTGAATTCTATTTAGGAAGATGATCTCTGTGCTTAGATGTTCCACTATACTCCCTACTCTTTCCTGTACTAGTTTTAATGTTTCTGGCCTCATGTTAAGATCCTTGATCCACTTTTAGTTGATATTTGTAAAGGTGAAAGGCATGAATCTAGTTTCAGTTTTCCACATGCAACATTTATTGAAGAGGTTGTCTTTTCTCTATCATATGTTTGGGCATCTTTGTCAAAAAATCAGGTGGAGTAGCTGCATAGACTTATGTCTTCTATTCTGTTTCATTGGTCTTCGTGTCTATTTTTGTGCTAGTAGCATGCTCTTTTTATTGCTATGTAGTATATAGTATAGTTTGAAGTCAGCTATTGTGATACCTCTAGCATTGCTTGGAGGCAGAGATCACGAGAATTGAAGTTTGAAGCCAGCCCAGGCAAATAGTTCTAGAGACTTTACCTCAAAAATACCCAACACAAAAAGAGGGCTGGCAGAGTAGCTCAAGTAGTAAAATGCCTACCTAGCAAGCATGAAGCCCTGAGTTCAAACCCCAGTATTGCCAAAGAGACAAGAGTGTCTTGACAATAGAGGAGATGGAGAGTAATGAATGGACTTAATGGATGTTTGGAAGGTAGAATCAACCAAGAAGTACAAAAGCCTTGTGTGATGATTATGGGGCTGAATCCAGAGAGCTGTTTTAAGCAGTTTTGTAAAGAGTTCGCCAGAAATACAGGGTGATACCGAAGGAAGATGTAGCATCAAAGAAGAGGAGCCTTACCAAGACATCAGCTTATTATGTCAGGATTGATTAGTATGAGGGTAAGGTAGTGATGTCGAAAAGAGAAGGTGTGATTCCTAGCAATAACCAGAATAGTCTGGGAGGGATGAGATTTAGTGCACAAATGGATTGGCCTTTTCTCATGAGCATGAAGATTTTTCCATAATGGGAAAATGAAAGAGTTCATGGATGCTAGATTCAGGTAGTTGACCAGATTTGATGAGATCTCCAAATTTTTCCATCTGAAATATTTTTCCTTCCAGTAAAACAGAAAACAAGGTCATCAGCTTAGACTGATGGAAAGACAGAGGGGTTAAGAGTTGCAAGAGATAAACAATGTTAAAGAATTGTCTGGACCTGTGAAAGAATGAATTGGCAATGGGTATTCAACCTAAGGGCCATTTAAATTTAGTGGCTGTGAAATATAAATTGAGACATATAAGGATGGCTATTTCTAGCCACATTCATTTGACATGAGACCAATTTAGAGTAGGGGAATGGTTTTGTTAATTTATATTGAGTTTTCAGGCAAAAACAATGTACAGCAAATGAGGAAAAGGTATAAGGAAGAAAGCCATATTCATGATGGACCATTATGAAAAACATGAAAGGAAAATGAGAAAAAAAAAATAAAATGTTAATGGAAGAATTTCTGGAACCCAAGTGTAAAAGGGATGACTAGAAAAATAGAAAATGGTGGATGGAAAATAGGATGCTGAAATTGAGTTCCCAGAAGGGCTTGCAAATCTAGATGGAAATTGAGCAAGCAAATAGGCATGCTTTTTTGTTTGTTTGTTTGGGGTTATTTTGGCAGTACTGGAGTTTGAACTCAGGAACTCATGCATGGTAGGTAGGTGTTCTACTGCTTGAGCTACTCTACCATCTCAAATCATGTTTGAAGCAGAAGATCATTACTGGTAATGACACTCTGAAGTTAGGATTTCCCAAGTGGATATTCAAAATTATGATACTTAGAACAAGAGTAGTAATGGAGAGAGAAAATAAATTGCATCATAAATTTTTCAGGGAATCACAAAGAAAAATCTGGGAATCTGTAGAGGGCTACATGAAGGAACAATATCAGACAGTATAGACTAATATTGTGTGCTTGAATTTGGGGGTGTAGATTTTCAAAGATGATGGAGAAAATACTCTAGAAGTAGCAGTGAAAAAGGACAACATTCCCCTGCATTTCTAATATACCTACAGGTACTAATCAAAACATACCAAGCAAATGCCAACAACTCAGACAACTGCCTGCATACCACTCACTGCTCCTTTGATTTGCATGGTTGATTTGCTATTGCCTTCTTAACATTTCTTCATCAATTTTGAATGGCTGCCTCAATTTTTTTACAGTCAAAATAGAACTCTGGATTATCTTTACACGTCTCCTATAAAATTTCAGCTTTTCTCTCTCTGCTTTCTCTATATCAATAAATGTCAAATAATCCCAGATATGTTTCTTTTCCTCAAATCTCATTCATCAATAAAGTCTTTGACTACAAAACATATCTAACCTCCATTCTTATTTTTTTCTATTTCTAACATTAAAACTCTAAGACAAGTCACCATTTTTCCTGCATGAACTCCAAAATGATCTAAATATATACATTCTTATCCCTCCCTAATTTTCTTGGTACAATAATCTTTTTAAATGAAAATCAGTTTATGTAGGTCTCCTCTTTAACACTCCAGGAAATAATTCCATCATATTTAAAACAAAATAACAATCTTATTAAACTCTTCATGGTCTGAACAACAGCTCCCTCTGTCACTTCATGCAATTAAAAGCTTCCTTCTTATAACTCTACTATTGCTGTCCTTGTTTTGATTTTATTCCTTTTCATGAGGACTATTTTCCACCTTAAAGTCTTAACACTTTATGTTCCTTTTGTCTGAAATGTACTTTTTTGTGTGTTTTGTTTTGTTTTGTTTGTGGTACTGGGGCTTTAACTTAGAGACTTCACCTTGAGCCACTCCGCCAGACTTTTTCATGAAGGGTTTTTTTGAAATAGGGTCTCGAGAACTATTTGCCTGGGCTGGCTCCAAACTGTGATCCTCCTAATCTCTGCCTCCTGAGTAGCTGGGAATGCAAGCTGAGACACTGCTGCCCAGCTGAAATGTACTTCTTAAGATTGTACAATTGATTTATCTTTATCAAGATGTCACTCAAATATCTTCTCAGAAATGCCACTAATCCCCATTCTTTCTTTACACTGGTTTGTTATTAGTTACTTGACTGATTGTATAATTTGGAAGCCTTTCTTCACCTGAAATTATTTTATTAATTTATTTGCATATTTATTGTTTCTCTTTCCACCCTGGAATAAATGTTCCATAAGCTCCCTTCATTCTATTTGCCTTCATATCTTTAGTTCCTGATGTGATCCATGGAATATTGTTAGTTAACAATCAGTACAGGTTGACTAAAT
The DNA here is from genome assembly GCF_047511655.1 of Castor canadensis. Taxonomy (NCBI): domain Eukaryota; kingdom Metazoa; phylum Chordata; class Mammalia; order Rodentia; family Castoridae; genus Castor; species Castor canadensis. The sequence continues at coordinate 135,985,032 of NC_133389.1, read as the reverse complement.
CAAGGATCTACTCATTCAACTCCCAGAAATATAAATTCACTTTTGTACAATTAGGAGAACTTGTTACCCAAGAATTGGAGAATTTAGATTATGTTTAATTTTATGGGCATTATATTAATTTCTCTGAGTTTCAGTCTCCTTATCTAAATGTGAGGAACTTGAAATGAATTTATGTCAAATGTTTCCTCCTGAACTCAATTATTGTAAGTCATAAATTATTTTGACTGGATTTCAATAACCTAGAATTTTGTCCCAAAGTTCAAATGTGTGGAAAAGGAGAGGCAATTTTACTATTTCATGCCAGATATGCTCATGGATAGGCTCTCCAATCTGTATGAGTCTGCTTGACAGATCTGGCAAATCAGCATTTTGTTGGAAGCACATATGGAGCAGCCTTATGCTGGCCTGCATTCTGCCAACAGGCATAGCAGTTCTTAGTCATTATATTGCCAAGTACTTTGACATGTTCCTGACTATATAGAGCCATAACTAAGACCTGAACACTACTGAAAGCCCCAACATACTGGCCCCTCTTACTGTTGGTACTTCCATGAAGAAGAATGGAAGACTCCACACCAATGCTATGACCCATAATGAGTAGACAAGTATTATAACTGGTAAGCTAACACTTTTTCAAGTCAGAAGTAACATGCCAGTTGTTTTTCTAAAGCGTCTGTATTGCTTATTGCTATTTGAGGAAATGTACATTTTTACAGAATTAAGATATTTATGCTAATTTTTGGCTCTGAAAAAAGAAGCAGAGGGCACTTTTGATGCTTATTTAAACAACATGTCCACCCTTCTTGTCTCTTTTGGAAGGGTGATCTCACAAGCTGGCCAGACAAAGCTTATACAACCCATCTAACATTGACAAGAACAGGGTACTAAACTGAGGCCTGCTCTATTGGCTTTGATATGCAGAGGATCCCAGAACATTAGCCTGCATTTTTTGATATGGCATCAATAACAGGCTGTCCTCAGAAAGACCTCCAGTGAGGATGCCTCCAAACAATTTTAGTCCAACAATTCTGCTACAAAAAAACAATAACTTGAACTAGTCTAGCTATTGCAGTCAATTTACTATTTTCATAAACATTGACACTTTCCTCAAAAAAGAACTGAGAAAGCAATTTTCCATCCATTTTATTAATTTTGTTTTATATTATTTTATGATTTCATCAATACCTATAAAGTAGATGCATGTTACTTAAGACATTCAGAGCAGAACACATCAAATACCCTTATTCTTTCCTACTGTCTACAAGAAATCACTTCTATAGAAGAGAAAAAAATTTTAAAATAGAGCTAAACAAGCCAATGAATTACAATGAATTACAAAGAAAGAAAATTTATAAGATATCATCATTACACTGCTCCAGTTGTTAGGTTTTCCATCTAAACCTGTCTATGTTCAGTTAGTTAAATAAGTTGGTCCATTTAAAACTGCAAGGCACAAAATAGAGCTGCTTTAAATGAGTCACATTCACAATGTAACTAAATTTTCTGCTTTTAGACAGGCATGATTTTGATTTTATTTTATAAGAAAGAAGAATGTTTTATGTACAGGATTGAGTGCTTTCAATTTTTAAGAATGGAGGAAATGAGTCTAAATTATAAGTCTCTTGAATCTGGGATATTTTAGTAACATACAGAAGTGACAGCTTGCTATATTAAAGAAGTCTTAAATTCTAACCTAACATAAAAATTAAAGAGAATTGAAACGTATTCACTGATTTATTATTCATACTCATTTGCTTTTTTCCTAAATTTGAGAAGATGTTATGAGGACACATGATATAATAGATCCGTGTGAATTTTCATTCAGAGCAGAATTCTTAAGCACTTCCCTTCATAGGAGCATGTAAAACACATCTGGGGATAGCAGTCAGTGTTCACTAAAGGGGCATTTGTAATGCACTTGACTGATGTAGAGTTGCCAGGCAATTTATCTTATCAATATGTTAATTATTTTATAAATTTCAGTTAAAGTTTCCAAAATTATTTACTTGATATATTATTAGTTAGATCTTTTACTCACAGTAACATTTCTCTAAGTGAGGAGTACTTAGGGTGACTTTAGTCAAACCATAGCCTTTGTTGATAGCAATCTCCACTACACAAAAACAATCATGAAAACTGTTTAAATTTGTATTTAATAGTTTTTGATGGTTAAGACAAAATAAAAATAATAAATTTTGCTCCTTGTAAATGATCTTAATTATAGTTTAAAAACCTCAAATCTCGAAATTTGAAGGAGTGAAAAAATAGAAATTTAATGATATGTATTATATGACATCAAAAGAAAAATAAATGCATTAAAAGATTATTCAAACAATAAACATCAAATTAATTTGTTATACATAAAAAATAATGAGGAAAGAGGGAAAAGGAAGAAAGAAAACAAAGAAAGAATACAGGGAGGAGAAGCCAGGAAAGGAGAAAGAAAAGAAGGGAAAATAATGGCAAAGGCTGTGGTTATTTTCTTGCTTTTAATTAAAATGACTATTTTAAATCCTGCACCAAAGAATAATTGCTTGTTTATTACAATGGTTTATTCTTTTGTTTTTTATGAAATATCTTTTGTATTTTGCAAAGATTTTCTATGCAATTTTTTATTGTGTTGGGTGGTATACATTGCAGCATTTACAATGTACCCCCTCCATTAGTCTCCTTCATACTCCCCTCCCCCCATTCCTGGAATAGTTTCAATAGGTACCATTTTTCCATTTATATACTGTGTACACAGTATTTGAGTATAATTTGTTTGTACTGCCAAAAGTGAGGCTAGAGTGGCCACAAACAGTGTCTGGGAAATTCCTAAGACAGAGTGCCCCAAATTGTACTGAGATGGTGTTGGCTGGGTTTCCAAAGTTCAGGACATCAATATTACCATCAAGGTTATCACTCCAAAGCACTTATTTTGCAAACTTGAGATCAGACAGAGGCTGCAGCATACCCCCAATGATCAGCAAGAGAAGGGATATTCTACCTAAGTACATCCACAGCAAGGTGTTCAAGATGTGGAGTTTATGTGATGTTTTAAGGAAATGGGTCAGGAATGGGGTTCATTTCATTCAAAGTGTTTTATCAGTCCTTGAGAATGCTCAACCTACAGGAGAACATGCAACTGGATAGGTCACAGAACCAACAGGCATTTCTTTGTCAAGACAGAGAAAGAAATGGAGAAAGATGTCAGAGCTTATGATAATCATGCTTTAAAATGTATTTTATTAAACTTAATAGGGTAGATTCTTTAAATAAGAACTATTTTATCATATATTAATTCTATACTAGAATGTTATATTAAAATATTTTCAGTGTTGACTATTGAGTCACAGAAAGACAAGACAGATACGTTTTCATTCACATGTGGAATCCATATTTTTAAAAAGGACATGAACATCAAAAAGGGATTACTGGAGGGAATCAGATACAGGCAATTTGATACATGTAAATAATCAAACCAAATTGTCATCAACCTTTATTTCTCTCCCAAACTCCAAATCCATTCATTTATAAAGCACAGTATTCTCTATTCTGCACACATATCCACAAACAACAGTGAAACCTCTCCATTTTCCACCAATCTTTTATTTGATAGCTATGGTAGCTACAGGACATTTCTGAACAATGTGGCTGGAGTGAATCATTTAATGAAGGGAAACAATTCACATAGTCCTCTACACAAAATCCTAGTGTGACTTCCTTGCTACAACCTCAGAATGAAAGTCCAAGTCCTCTCAAGAATCTGGCTCCTTCCTCTCTGACCTCACTTATTCCACTTGTTATCCCTATTGCCTCTGTTCCATCCACACTGGACTCCTTAATTTCTTCAAATACGTAAGGGTTGCTCCTGACTTAGGAACTGTGCACTGGCTTTTTGCTCTGCTTGGATAATTTCCACCTTAATATCTGCAAGGACAAATCCTTCACCACCTCCAAGTTTTGGTCAATGTAGCTGATCCTGGACATCCTATTAATCCCTACAATTTATCCACTCTCCTCTGCACATCAAATGTGCTTTAACTTGCTCTAGATTTGGGGGTTTTTCCAGAGTCCTAGCATCTAACATGCTAACTTGCTTATTTACTGTACTTATTTGTGTGCTGTCTTCTCATGTATAAATGTATTCTGAGATGACAAAGACCTTGTCTAGCACTGTATTCCAAGCACCTGGCACAGAATCTGAAACGAAATGGGAGTCAAGTAAACATCTGATGGATGAATGAGTATTCAAATTCCAGAGCAAAATATCAATCCTAGAAACATGAAAGGTTATAAAGTAATCCATATTTTAATAATGATTTAGATAATAAGCTTGAAATTCATATAACATGTAAATAAACAAAGGGAATATCTGTAAGATATATTTCTCTATGATATTATCTGGACATGTGTGTGCATTGTGTCAGAATGTACAAATTTTCTCTACTGAATGTGCACATTCTATAGAACTTATTTTACCACTTGAGGATTTATTACATGTGATTTTGACCTAGCATGGTCAAAAAATAATAAATAAAAAATAAAAAGAGATTTTACAAATAAAAGCTTTAAATTCCTGCATGCACACTGCACAGCTCAGTTGATACAGCTCAGTCAGCCCCATGTTATCAGCAGTTGTGTTTAAATAATTATGTGATCTGCTGAGTGCTTTCCTGTGCTTAATTTTGTGAAAATATGCTTCCAGAAAAGCAAATGGTGCCTATTATGCAAGGTTAAAGTAAATATGGTTAATTTAAGTGGCAAAGTGAAAATTTTAGATTTGTTGAAAAGTAGCATGCCTTCAGTGGAAGTTGGGCAGCGTAACAGGAAAAGTAAGTCAAGCATCCACAGCAAAGTAGTGGATTTTATGTGTCTTGATCAATCACAGTTTTTCCTCAATGGTGATCTCTTTGGAATCGTATACCCATGGATACCAAGGATCCATTTCCAAGGAAATGGAATGGTATTCACCTTTTAAAAGGATCAACATGTAATGAAGGACATTACACTATTGAAATAAGTCAGTCACAAAAAGACAACTACTAATTGATTCCAAATATATGAAGTATCTAAAGTAGTTAAATTCATAGAAACAGAAAGTATAATGGTGGTTATTGGGTGATAGGAGAAGGGCAAAATGGAGAATTATTATTTAATGGTGACTGAGTTTCACTTTTGCAAAATGAGAAAGTTCTGAAGATCTATTGCTCAACAATGTGAATATTTTTAATGTTACTCAACTGTGCACTTAGAATGGTTAAGGTAACAAATTTTTATGTTATGTGCTTATTATCATAACTAAAAATTATTTTTATAATTAATGGGAAAAGGTTTCATTATCTCATGACCTTAAAACTTTTCTCAAATTTTTCTACTATAATATATAGGAAAATGAAAATATTAATAAAAGTAGTATTTATTTAGTATACTGTAGCTTAAAATATTAAAACTTTAAGAATTTTGGAAATAGAGAAAGGGAAAAAAACATCAAAGGTATTTGGTTACTTCCTCCTACTTGCCTATAACTTATGATACAAAGTTAGGATCTTCTATGTCCTGATAAACTGCACACTCCTTCCCAAGTTAGGATCATCTTAAAATACTTTATCAATCGCAATTTAAATGCCAGAAATATCTCCAAGAGTGCCTTTCCTGCATTTTTTCCCCAGATCACTTTTTATAGAACATTGTGATCCTTTTTGTCTCACAAATGTTCTTCATTTATGCCAATAAGTTTATCTTCACTAACTTGCTTTGTCAGTTTATCTAGAGCCACTCAACAGTAACAGTGGTTTATTCTAATGCTGTGACTTAAGTTGAATGCTTATTTTTGCTTGGGGCATAGAATGTGGGCAGGGAGGTGATGGTGCTGGGATTTGAGTGTCTGAGGTCAGTTATATGTACATGACAGACTTCCAGTAAAAACCCAGGACAAAGATGCAAGTGAACTTCACAGATTGGCCACCACCTTACTCATGTTGTCGTATCCTACTGCTGGAAGAGTAGTACAAACACATATGACTCCACTGGGAGAAGACACCTGGAATCTTGCTACTAGTTCTTCCTAGACTTTGTCCCCCATGCATCTTTTTCTTTTATGGTTTGATCTTTATCCTTTTGTTGTGATTGAGCCATAACCAGCAGCATGTAAGTCCTATGCCTGTGTGTTCTTCTAGTAAATCATCAATGACAACGATAATCTTGGATCCTTAATAAATTATGCTCTAATGTAATGGGTAATAAATAAAGAGACATTACTTAGAATACAATGTTCCATAAACACTAGACTTTGCTCTCATATTTTCATATTCTAATGCATAAAATGGTTAAATGGAAGAGAAGGAATCCCAATACTGATCTCATTTATCATTTATCATTATATGTTTGACCTCACGTAGATTATGTGTTAACTCCATAAAAACTACATGCTCTGAGCCCTTTAAAAGAAAGGAAGTGCATATACTATATAGTGTTATTATATAACTTTTGACCAGACTGACCACATAGGAATTTCCTCAAAGATGCTGCATATATACAGTAAGCATTCCCTTAAGAGTGCAAAGAAATGTTTTTAAAGGAATGTTTAAAAAGGGAAAGAAATTTAAACTGTTTTAAAGCCTATGATATAGTTTTTGTTGTTGTTGTTGTTTGCAGTGCTAAGGCTTGAACTCAGGACCTGCACCTTGAGTCACTACACCAGCCCTTTTTTGTGTGTGTTAGGTATGTTCAAGATAAGGTCTTACAAACTACTTGCCCTGACTGGCTTTGAACAGCAATCCTCCTGATCTCTGCCTCCTAAGAAGCTAGAATTATAGGTGTAAGCCACTGGTGCCCAGCCTATGATATAGTTTTTTTTTATTCATTTATTCACATGTGCATACATTGTTTGGGTCATTTCTCCCCTCCCCCCACCCCAGCCCTTGTCCCCCACTCTCTACCCCACCAACCTAGCTTCTAGGCAGAACCTGTTCTGCCCTTATCTCTAATTTTGTTGAAGAGAAGACATAAGCATAATAAGAAAGACAAAGTGATTTTGCTGGTTAAGTTAAGTATAGATATACAGAGAGACTCCTAGTATTGCTTCCATGTACAAATGTGTTACAACCCAAGTTGATTCATCTCTAACTGATCTTTACACTGGTTCCTGATTGCCTTCTCATGTTGACATCTGTTGCTTTAAGGTTTCTGTATTAGTTCCTCTGGAGTGGGGACATCAAACGCTTTCATGTTTTGGGTTTACTACCTATCCCCATACCTCCCATATGTGCTCTTCCCTTGTCATGTGACCCAAGTCCAACAACATTGCTGTATTTGCCCTAGATCTAAAGTCTGCATATGAGGGAGAACATACAATTTTTGGTCTTCTGAGCCTGGCTAACCTCACTCAGAATGGTGTTCTCCAGTTCCATCCATTTATTTACGAATGATAAGATTTCATTCTTCTTCATGGCCAAGTAAAATTCCATTGTGTACAAATACCACATTTTCTTAATCCATATGTCAGGAGTGGGAATCTTGGTTGTTTCCATAACTTGGCTATTGTGAATAATGCTGCAATAAACATGGGTGTGCAGGTACCTTTAGAGTAACCTGTGTTGCATTCCTTTGGGTATATCCCCAAGAGTGGGATTGCTCGATCAAATGGCAGATTTATGTTTTAAGAAGCCTCCAAGTTTTTTTCCAGAGTGTTTGCACTAGCTTGCATTCCCACCAGCAGTGTACGAGGGTTCCTTTTTCTTCACATCCTCGCCTGTTGGTGGTGGTGTTTTTGATGATGGCTATTCTCACAGGGGTGAGGTGGAATCTAAGTGTGATTTTAATTTGCATTTCCTTTATGGCTAGAGATAGTGAGCATTTTTTCATGTGTTTTTTGGCCATTTGAATTTCTTCTTTTGAGAAAGTTCTTAGTTCAGTTGCCCCATTTCTCTTTTAAACACTTTTAATTATTTAAAAACTTTACAATATTAAATTGAAACTTTTCTAAATAATCCTAAATTTTAAAACTGACACATTTGTGGTGCAATTATAACAAGACTATTATTAGAAGTGAGAGACTAGGTCACAGAAATATATGAGGCTGCAGTCATTTACAACAATGTTTAGTTTCACAATTTCAGTGTGAGAATCTGCCATGATTTGTGGTCTAGAGTCTGCAGTAATGTGTGGAGATATAATGTGTTCTGCAGAAACACCTTAAAAATAATGTTTCTGTACTCCTTAGAGAGGAGTACACTTTCTTAAATTTTTTAAAATTCAGTGAGGAAAATTAAATAAGTCATCATAAGCCCATCAGCCATAGAAGTTTTTCATATGAATAAGATACATATTTATGGTTTTAAAAACCCTCTTTTTATTTTAGCAAATACATTACAAATAGCTTTTATGCAAATAAGTATCAAAAAAGTCATTCAACTGCCTTCTTAAAATAGTTATTGAAGTTACTTCTGCCTTACTTGGGTCCTTGAAAATGTAAGTCTGGCTCAGTTTCTAACTTTATGATGAAATTTCTACACTAATCTATTTCCATACCCTATTTTTCTATATAAAATTGTATATTAATACCAAAGTGGATAGTTCTGTTGTACCTTTAGGGAGAGCCTGTAAGTTAGTAAATGTTACATTTATCCATCTGTTTGAAAATTCTCAAACATGGGAAAGATGATAACATATTATAAAATATGGCTCATGTTAATAAGCACCTAACTCATTCAGGTAATTCTGGGTATTACCCAGCTGAAGGAACTCTAATGCTACTCTGTTTTCAGGTTATCATGCTAGACTGCCACCATTTCATGGGTATTGGTAGTAACATAAGACTCCTGGGTCAGAGACAGACAACAGTTTATTATTGCTCTGATCAACAGCAGCAGCTAGCATATCATTGTTTAATTACACTGATCTTCTTTTCCCCAATTCAAGCCGGGTAACATGAAGAGGACCAAATGATATATACATAGGACCACATTACAGGAGTTGTGCATTAATTTGAGCTTAGGGAACACAAAGTTTAATGATGGTAGTTTTATATAAAGTAAATATTTATAATGCTCCCTGTACTACCTTCCCCTTATCATGAACTGCTTTACATTCCTGTCCTTTATTGTTTCCTGACATTGCTTTATTTTTAAAATATGAATAAATAACAGTTATCCATGAAGAAATATTTCCATTGTAGTCCAATGCTATCCTACATTCTTCCAGTTTTGTGAATACGTTGCTCAATAGCAATAATTACCCCTTAAATTCCATTAGGTATATTTCAAAGAGTAGTTACTTATTTCCTCAGATACTTTATTTTTTCTAATGTTTTCTCTTTTTTAGCATCTTTCCACCTTTATCTACAGCATATTAGCAGAGATAATATGTTAGGCCAGCCTCTGTAATTCTGCTATTGTCCATACGCATCATTAATTACACTAATTTTCTCACACTTTGATTGCAAAAATGGCTTCTTTTCCCCTTTCTTCTATTCATCAAACATTAATTCTTCTTTTCCTTTTGGTTCTTTTCCTTTTCTTCTATCGTTTTTACATTTACTTGCACATGTATACATTATTTAAGCCACCTCCTCCTCATTAATTCTTAACTCAACTTCCATAGTAGAAGTTACATAGAGTAACTACCAAAAGATTTAGCACACCAATGATATTCACTAAATTATAGGTAGATCACTATATGAGAGGCATTATAGTACATGATAGAAGACAAAATGAATTATCAACATCTTTCACATTGACATTCTCCACAGTCATACTACACAGTCATATTACATGTTACATAATGTAATACAATACATTATGAACTAAATTTCTACTTAGGATAGTACATCAATTACAAGAGATTATGATTTCATAACTATTGTTTTTCATATAACTGTTAATGATATTAGCTGTAACAATATCTTCCATTTGGAAAGTAGGTTCAAGCATGGTGATATATTCTGGTTAAGGTGGAAAGACCAACACCAGGTAGCAAAGATAGCCTGATTCCTATTCATACCTCCAAGTCACTTTATTAGGAAAATCACATCAAATTTTAGAAAATATGGCATATTCACAAGAATCACCCACAATTTGTTTTTCCTTTGTATTTGGGGGCAAAGTAAGAAAGGTATTTTTCAAATAGAAATGTCTGTTTGAATCCAAAATTTCTCCAGTTATTCACTGCTGTTTTCAAACATTTATTAAAAATTTATTTTGAACAATACAGCCGTTTTCGAGTAGTTTTGCTGACATAATATATAAACTAACTTCTACTTTCATAGTAAATATATTATCTTAAAACTTACTGTCCTGGGCTGGCAGAGTGGCTCAAGAGGTAGAGCACCTGTCTAGCAAGCATGAGGCCCTAAGTTCACACCCCATTGTCTCCAAAAAAAAACACTGATCACTGATACCATCTAAATTCAAGCTAATGTAGACAAAATCTCACTGGAATAGCTAAGCAACATATCCATACCATAGTGACTGTAGCAATATGTAGCATGTTTTCATCTTCCAAAACATACAGTAAAATGTAAATTTCAGTGATGATGTTCGAAAAAATAATTCTTCAGAATATAAAACATGCTAAGATAAATTAAATTTTATTTTCTGATCAAATAGTTTAACAATGAAATAAGAAAGCAAAAAAACTAAGTGTCCATAAAAATGCTGTGTCATTTGCTTTGTCTCATATGAACATAAAAGTCAAAGTGTCATGGTGTTCAAAATCCTAAAAGCTACAGTATAGCACAGACTACAAGACTGTATTCCTGAAACAATAATTCCCCTATTATATAGAAGAGAATTACTTCATTAAAAATAATAGTAGCAATACAGAAATTTAGATGTTAATATTGGATATGTTTATCAAAGTAACCACTAAAAAGTAGAATAATCAATTCTTGAAAAAGTCAACTATAAAAAGATGCCCTCTTACTAGTTATGGGATTCTTGGGGTCTTTGAGTAAAAGAGAGCTAGTCTGATTTGCAGAAACATAGGAAAGTTTATTTCCATTGCTATGATGTCCTGCAATAGTGAGGAGAGAGCGATGAAATGTCTCAAACATCATTTATCACTGTAAATAACCATAAATCTTCCTGTTACTTTCCAGGACATTACTCACATAGAGCTCAAGGTATTTCTTACAGTTTTACCATGAGTTTGCACAAGTATAGAAAATGAGTGAAAAAAATTTTAAAGTATTGAATAAATAACAATACAATGTTATTTATGGACACTTTACATTAAAAGTGAATGTAAACATTTTAGAGTAAGAAATATGAAGCTAAGAAATTGATATTTGAAAATGAAAAAATAGGAAACTGATTTATAGCTATTTCAAGGATTCTTCACATTTAATATTTTAACTGCTGAACATAAAGATAAGCTCAAATGTATATGTAACCCACCTACATTATTAAACAGTATATCCCAACAAATAGACATGAATTATTTGAAAGTAGTTTATTCTATCGATTTTAAGGATTTATTGTACTTTAAATGCTTGGAAAATTTGTCTTCTTCAACAAGTTTAATTATTCTAACATAATCAAGAACACTAAATTAAAGATACCATATAAATTTGATCAAGGAAAACAAGTACACATGATTCATGATTGCTACTAATGAAAAGGAAAATTCACACTTTTGCTGTTTGAGACATTAGCACTATAAATAGCACAAAGTAAATTTCCAGACTTTCTCTTAATTACTCTAATTTCCAACCTAAAGAAGTTTTGATTACTTAGACTTTTTTGTATATCAAACTATTAACCAGTCCAGTTGTGCATGATGCTTGCTTTGTGTTTGTCAAAGGGATGGTTATCCTACAATAACTATTGCAGAGAGAAGCTGTCCATTACTTTTAGGTCATATACCAAGAGTCCATCCCTCCTCAACCCCCATACAACCAGCAAGAAATTTATCAAAATATCACTTCCAAACACACCCAGAACTCCCTCACAAGAGTTTTGATCAATTTTATCTATTTCTTTGCAACTGAGTGGTATTGGACTACCGCTGACAAATGCCTACTTAGTGTCTGTTCCTTAAACAAGCTCAGCTGTGAGGTGCTGAAACAAGTTTGACACAAATATAGTCAGTTTCAGTCATGGACAGAGAATAATGACAAATGTCTTCTTTGGGGCTAAGAATTTAAAATCATTAAGTAAGCATAACACTTATTTCTTTAAATATGTCAAGATATTCTCCATACTAGCAAGTACACGGTCAATGAATATATGGTTTTTTGACTTCTCAGTGTTGTACAACAGGGCAGCAGTACTGAGAGCACATTTATGTATAAGAGCTCATAATAATGAGATGGGAAAAAATTATACACAACTCATAGGCATCCTCTCTGATAATTCTGGTTCATTAGATGTAGGAAGAAGACCCAGGATATGTATTTTCCAACCTTCCCAGTTAATTTAGTAGATGACAGATATTAGAATTTCTGTTTTTGAATTCTTGCTACCATATATTATGGTTTTATGGAAGTCTTGCTTCCTTAGACATATAGGATTTTTGCTTTATTTTGTTTGTACTACCCAGAACCATATAAGTCAAAATGAAGTTTTTGAGGTGAGTAAAGAAAAATAAACTTTGTATACTATATGATAACTTCAGTATTGATCTTTGTACCTGTTACAGAAGTTATTTTCTTGTCAACTTAGAGAAAAATTGGTGTTTCACTTTCCAGGTGATTAGAATCTGAAAATATCTAAGGCTTTGAGAAGAGTTACTGAAAAGAGTGATATTTCTATGTCATAGATACTCTCCCCAAATAATAATGTGTGATGGTCAGTAGATGAAATATAAGAAGAAAGTAATTGGTTGTCTATCTACTCAAGGATGCTTTAAAACAGCTTTGACACTGTACCTCTGAATATCTCATATAATTTTTTTCATAAATTTCACATTATTCATTGAGATAATTTATATATCAAGAAAAATTCCAAAGCAGTTGTTTAACTGAGCATTTTTAAACCAATGTCATGGAATTCAAGATGACTGAACAGAGGCACCCAGCACTTACCTGATCTTCTATAATGAACCAAAGCAATAAGTGGATAGCTGCATTTCATAGTGAGTCATTATGGGAAAACAATGGTAATCAACAGGAGTAAAACAGAAACTTGTGAAATCCAGACATGGGACAAAAATACAGTAAGAAAAACAAAATATGCTGGTACACACCTCTAGCTTCATAGTCTAAGCAGGGGGTGTCTTCCCTCTGCTTGGGTAAGAGTGAAAGATAAAGCCCAGCAAAATCTATCAGCTTGATATTAGTAAGCCTTTCTATTGGAACATTCACAACAATCACAGGCTTGCAGCCTAACTAAATAACTGAAAATCTACATAGCAGATGTCTCTTGGAAAAGTATCTCAATGGCTAGTGTACTATAACCATGAACCATTTTAAGAATTGGGATTGTTGATCAGTTCAGAAAACACTGCATATTTCCAATCCTGATAACCCATACACATTCCACTGTATTGGCTTAGTGGATAGCTGCCTCTCAGAAGTCTGTAAAGACTCTGACTTAACCCTGGTGAGTGCTTTCTCTCAGGAGATGGTGGATGGGTGTTGCAATGCAGAACAAAGGGTTCTCAAGACCCAGGAAACAGGGAGTTTGCCTTCTGAGACCAGGGGTATGGCCAGTCCTGTTGATTTCACATGTGTTCCAGGACTTATAGCCCATGTGGTTTCTTCTCCCTCTCACCTCTCCCATAGGGTCCTATCACTAATGGGGCAAGGAAAGAATTCCATGATTCTCTATTAGCCTAACCCCAGCATACCTCTGTGTACAGAGCATCTTGAGAAAACCCTTATTCCCTTTGCTGTCTCCCTATGCATGATGTAAAGAGCTACAGGGAGGAACTTATCTGGTGCTGGCTACATTCTGCTCTAACTTATCTAACTGAAGTATTTTACCATGGACCCTTTAGCTAAAGGAATGGGGAGAAAATAAACATGAACCTCATGCTATCCCTAAGTAGCCACAACCAACAGAAGCTCATGATGGAATTTTGCTTGGCTCCATTAGCATTTCAACTCACTTACCAGAAACAAATACAGATGAAAGAGTCAAGGGAAGAAAATACATGACTATCACCCTGTCTCTGGGCCCACAGATAAAAGTAAGGCCCTGAGAGAAATTTTGCACGATACCAGCCACAACCCACTCTTACTCATTTCTCAGCAAGCATTGTAGCTGAAACAGTTGGGAGGAGAAAAGCCCAGTTTTCACCTTATCCCCAGACATGTGTGGCTGCATGTAGTACTACTGAGGTCCCTATCCTGGTCAAGCATTCTCACAGTAGCAAAACTGACTCTCTCCATGAAGAACTTGGGAAGAGGATCCAAGATGGTGACTAGGACATAGAAGAAGACAGCATGAGCTTTGTGAATCAAAACTCTTGCTGAGATGATGGAGCCACACTTGGTGGATAAAAAACACCAAGGAGAGTAAAACTTTGACACACTGAACCCCTAGCCCATAGAAAGCTTCTCCATGTCACGTTACACTGAGAAAACAGGAGGGCTCCCTCGGCCTCCAGACGCCAGTTCCAAACCTGCTTGGGAGACATTAAGCAGACCAAACAGGTGAGCACAAAACATCACATGGTATTCCCCTAGCCACCTCTGGGATAAACAGCATAGCCCCAGGGCAGACCTACCCCATCCCCCCAATACACACACAAAAAAAACCTGAATAAACAATGAACTGAAAACTAGCACACAGCAGAGAGGGCAGGAACTTTGAAAGTGCACCAGAGAAGGAGGGGAGAAGCAAGGAGCTGATCTCTATGCAAATTTTCAGTAAACAAAGTCTAGAAAGGCAAAGGGGGTGACAATGGGCAGGTGATAAGCCACTGCTTATCACAGTGGCAAGTAGTGGTCCACAAAACTCATCTCCTGAGCCAGTGAGCAACATCACACAATGCTGAAAAACTGAAAAACAATCAATGAACCATTACAATACTCTGACAGCAGGGGGCTGGCTGATAGATCACTGACCTTGCACCAGAGAAAGGGGACAAGGCAAAGAAAGTAATTAAGCACAGTGAAAATCCAACTCCAAAGCAGGACAGCTGGTGGGCTACAGAGCTGATTCCAGAACCTAGGACAACATACAAACTTAAATGGCCACACCCCACTGAGGGAGGGGCTGACCAAGAAGCTGCCTCTGAAAGAAAGAAGAAAAAAAAATAGAAATACTACCCAAACACCTGGCGAGCCTTCAACAGAGCTTCTGCTTAAATACCAACATCAGGACTGGATGCTGGAGAAGTAACACCAGAATTTAAACTAAGACTGAAATTCTATTGTTCTTGAACCTCAAATTATTGTTTGTTTGTCTGTTTTATTTATTGTTTGTTTGTGTTTGTTTGTTCATCTCTCCCCATTGATTGCTTCAGTTTTTTTGTTGTTGGTGGTGTTAGTTTTACTATAGTGAATTAGCTAATATTAATTACACTGAGACCAGAAATAGCTCACACAAACTAGCTACAAACCCAGTACATCCACAAAACAAAATTAAAGAAGGGAAAGAAAACAGGTGACTGAAACCACCAACTAGCTTATCAAGAACATAGTTGCATAGTACCAAGTGGAGTCATGGGAAGACAAAAAAGAATGGAAACCATTCTTCCCCCCAAAATAATTTAATACAGGACTCAGAGGGAAATGAAGAAAATGGATACCCAGTTTCGAAATCAAACAAAACAAAGACAAATTACACCAAGGAACCCAACAATGCCCACAAGAACAACCTCAAAGAAGAAATCCTGCAAGTAATCACTGAGAATTTAATGGAGATATTACTAGACATGATCAACCAAAACATACAAGAGGCATTCAAGGAATTTCAAGACACCAAAAATAAAGAATATGAGAAGACACAGAAATAAATAAATGAACTCATAGGAGCCCCAAATAAACACCAAACTGAAACATAAAATGCTATAAATAGAGAGATAAATGAATTAAAGACAAAAATAGACAATATTAAAGAGGAAGTGACCCATGATATGGAAAACCTTGGAAAAAAGAATGAAACAGAAATACAATGGAAGGCCACTCCAGCAGACTAGAACAAGTTGAAGACAGAATCTCAGAACTTGAAGATAAAATGGAATTAAAGGAAAAACTGAAGAGCAATTAGTCAAACAATCCAAGACCTGTGAAAGGAATATGCAAGAACCCACCAACTCCGTCAAAAGACTAAACCTGAGAATCACAGGCATTGAAGAAGGAGAAGAGGTGCAAACAAAAGGGATTCATAATATATTCAATAAAATAATAACAGAAAAATTTCCAAATCTACAGAAAGCTACCCCCATTCAAGTACAGGAAGCCTCAAGGACACCAAGCAGACTTGACCAAAATAGAACTACTCCATGACATATTATCATTAAAACAATAAGCACAGAGAATAGAGAAAATATTGAAGGCTGTAAAAGAGAAAAAAACAAATAACATGCAAAGTAAACCCATCAAAATCACAGCAGATTTCTCAACAGAAATCTTAATAGCAAGAAGGACATGGAGTGAGGTATTCCAGGCACTGAATGAAAACAACTTCAACCCAGCAAAACTATTGTTCAAAATCGATGGAACAATAAGAGTCTTCCATGATAAGCAGAAACTAAAACAATATATGACCACCAAGCTAACACTACAAAAGATACTTCAAGGAATTCTGCACATAGAAAATGAAACCAAACAAAACCATGAGAGGACAGGCAAAAACCACAGGAGAAGAAAAGACAAGGAATCAGAGAGTAACATTAATTCAGTTGCACACAATCAAACCCTTAAACAAAAAAAAACAACTAAATGTCAGGAATCACCACATACGTATCAATATTAACACTGAATGTTAATGGACTTAACTCCCCCATCAAAAGACACCATTTGGCAAACTGGATTAAAAAGGAAGATCCAACAATCTGTTGTTTACTGATGACCTATCTCAATGACAGAAAAAGCACTGGCTTAGGGTGAAAGGCTGGAAGAAGATTTACCAAGCCAATGGCCCCCCAAAACAGCCAGGAATACCAATACGTATTTTAGACAAAGTAGATTTCAAATTTACATTGATCAAATGAGAAAAAGAAGGACACTCCATACTAACAAAAGGTGAAATACACCAAAAGGAAATAACAATTATCAACCTATAGGCACCCAAAGTCAATGCATCCAATTTCATCAAACATACTCTGAAGAACCTAAAAGGATATATAGAGTCCAACACAGTGGTAATGGGAGACTTTAATACCCCCTTACTATCAATAGATAGATCATCCAAACAAAAAATCAGTAAAGAAATTCTAGAACTAAATCATATCATACATCAAATGGACCAAGCTGATGTCTATAAAATATTGCATACAACTTCCACACAATATACATTCTTCTCAGCAGCCCATCAAATTTTCTCCAAAATTGATCATATCTTAGGGCACAAAGCAAGCCTCAGCAAATCCAAGAAAACAGAAATAATCCCATGCATTCTATCTGATCACAATACATTAAAACTAGAACTCAACAACAAAAGCAACAGTAGAAAACATGCAAGCAATTTGAATCTGAATAATACATTGTTCAATGATCAGTGGGTCATTGCCTAACTCATTTTATGAAGCAAGTATTTCACTCATCCCAAAGCCAAGCAAAGACACCTCCAAAAAAGGAGAACTATAGGCCAATCTCCTTAATGAACATCAATGCAAAAATCCTCCATAAAATAATGGCAACTTGAATCCAACAACATATCAGAAAGATCATTCACCACGACCAAATTGGCTTCATCCCAGAGATGCAGAGGTGGTTCAATATATGCAAATCTATAAATGTAATATAGTACATTAATAGAAGCAAAGACAAAAACCACATGATCATCTTAATAGATGCAGAAAAAGCCTTTGATATGATCCAACACCACTTCATGATAAAAGCTCTAAGAAAACTAGGAATAGAAGGAAAGTACCTCAACATTGTAAAGGCTATATATGACAAACCCACAGCCAACATCATACTTAATGGTGAAAAACTAAACCTATTTCCCCTAAAATCAGGAAAGAGACAAGGGTGCCCACTCTCCCCGCTACTAACGAATGGATTAAGAAAATGTGTTATTTATTCACAATGGTATTTTACTCAGCCATGAAGAAGAATGAAATCTTATCATTCACAAGTAAATGGATAGAACTGGAGAACATCATCCTGAGCGAGGTTAGTCAGGCTTATATGACCAAAAATCATATGTTCTCCTTCATATGTGGACTTTAGATCTAGGGCAAAGACAGTAATGTTGTTGAACTTGGGTCACATGCTAAGGGGAGATCATATATGGGAGGAATGGGGATAGGTAGGAAACCAAAAACTTGAAAGTGTCTGATGTCCCCAGTGTAGAGGCGCTAATACAGTAACCTTAAAGTGACAGAGGTCAATAGGAGAAGGTGACTGAGAAGAAGTGAAGAGGTCAGGTAGATATGAATGAATTCAGTTTGTAATACACTTGTGCATGGAAGCAATGCTAGGTATCTCTCTGTATAGCTATCCTTACATCAATTAGCGAAAGTGATTTGTCTTTCTTATTATTGCTTATATCTTCTCTTCAGCAAATTTGGAGAAAAGGGCAGAACAGGTTCTGCCTGGAAGCAAGGGGTATGGGGAGAAGAAGGAGGAAGCAAGGGGCAGAGTGGAGAAATGACCCAAACAATGTAAGCACATATGAATATATGAATAAAGAAAAAGAAGAAAAAGAAAAAAAATAAGAACTTGGACCTGTATCACTGTGTAGTCAGAGGACAAGTGCTTCAGGCCCCACACCAGTAATGGTGCCACCAGTGTCAGAGACCCTTACAAGTAATAGGGTAAACATTAACAGTACTTGATGAAACTTACATCATCTGATAGGAGCTACCACTCCCATTGAAGGACTATCCACACATTCTTTTCTCTATACCTTACCTGTCTGAAACCCCCAACTCTTGCATGACCTGCATAGGCAATGAGTCTCTTCAATTCTTAGGCATCATAGTATAGTACTCAAATGTGATATTCAGAGATAAAGAAGCAACAGGGAGACTATACTACAGTGCCCAAAGAGAAATAAAGCCAACACTGTATAATATCAATACCCCAAGATACATCTCAGGACAGTGTTGCTCACTAAGAAGGCCATCCCAAGAAGGCTATTTTTAATGTGGTAGAGATAGCCAGTCCACTATATGTAAAAATCACAGTGAAGGACCATGAGAAATTAAAAACAAAATAAACCTGTTTGGATGATTTATATCCTCATGGTTCAATTTTGGGTGGTAATATTTGTCTAGAAATTTGTCCATTTCTTCTAAATTTTCCAATTTATTTAAATATAAAAAATTAAAAAGCTTTGCAACCATTTGTTGATCCTTTCTCTTAGTTTCTGAACCATTTGAGATCTATTGAGGAAGTCATTGCCTATGCCTATTGCTTCCAATGCATTTCCTGCTGTTTCCTGCACTACCTTCTAAGTTTCAGGTCTTATACTAAGATCTTTAATCCACTTCAAGTTGGTACTTGTACAGTGTGAAAGACATGGATCTAGTTTCAGTTTTGTGCAAGCAGATATCCAGTTTTCCCAGCAACATTTGTTGAAGAAGCTGTCTTTTCTCCATCATATGTTTTTGGCACCTTTGTCAACAATTAGGTGGGTGTAGCTGTGTGGATTTATATCCAGGTCTTCTATTCTGTTCCATATCTGTTTTTGTACCAGTACCATACTGTTTTTATTGCTATGGCTTTGTAGTATTTGAAGTTGGGTATTGTGATAACCCTAGCATTGCTCTGTTTGCTCAGTATTGCCTTGGCTATTTGTGGTCCTTTGTGTTTCCAGATGAACTTAAGGGTTGATTTTTCAATGTCTGTGATGAATGTCATTGAGATTTTAATGAGAATTGCATTGAACATGTAAATTGTTTTTGGTAGTATAGCCATTTTTACTATGTTGATTCTACTAATTCATGAGCATGGAAAATCTTTTTATCTACTGTAGTCTTCTTGATTTATTTCTTCAGCGATTTGTAGTTTTCTTTGCAGAGTTCATTCACATCCTTTGTTAAGTTCATTTCTAGGTATTTGATTTTTTTAAGGTTATTTTCAATTGAAAAGCTTTTGCACAACAAAAGAAATGGTCTCTGAATTGAAGAGGCCATCCACAGAATGGGAGAAAATCTTTGCCAGCTGTACATATGACAAGAGGTGATAGGCAGAATATACAGGGAGCTCAAAAAAAAAAATCCCCCCAAATCAATAACCCAATGAAGAAATGGACAAATGAACTGAACAGAGCCTTTTCTAAGGAAGAAGTCTCAATGGCTAAAGTGCACATGAAACAATGCTTACCATTTCTGACCAGAAAGGAGGAAATAAAAATCAAATGCATACTAAGATTCCACCTCATTCCTGTTATAATAGCTACCATCAAGAACACAAATGAGAACAAATGTTGCCAAGGATATGGGGATTAGGAACCCTCATCCACTGACAGTGGGAATATAAACTAGAACAACCACCATGAAAAACAGTATGGAGGCTTCTTAAAAACTAAATATAGACCTGCCATACAATCCAGCAATACCACTACTAAGGATATACTCAACAGATTGCGAGTCAGCTTACAACAAAAGTACCTGTACACCCATGTTTATTGCATCACTATTCACAATAGTTAAGCTATGGAAACATCCGAGATGCCTTACTACTGAAGAATGAATTAAGAAAATGTGGTATTCATACACAATGGAATTTTAATGAGCCACAAAGAATAATGAAATTTTGTTATTTTCAGGTAAATGGATGGAACTGGAGAGTATCATTTTAAGTGGAGTTAGCCAGACTCAGAAGGCCAAAAGCTGCATGGTCTCTCTCATATGTGGAATATAAGCCTAACACAATTGCAACAATATTACAAAACACTGGTCACACTAAGGGGAGATCATGCTCAGTAAGGGTAGGAAACTAAGAACTTGAACAGAGTTGATATACAAGAATGAATATAGAAATATTAAACTTACTGAAACTACCATAAGAAAAGGACTAAGGCAGAATGAAGAAAATTAGAGGAGATAAACCAATTGGGGTTATAATACATATATACATGGAAAGAACACAAAATCTCCCTGTTTTGGAACTAAATGCAAAAAACAATACCTGTTGAAACTAGTCCAGGAATCTGGGGAGAGGAGGATGAAGGAGAATGGTGGAGAGGATAAATTTAACTATGATATATTTAAAATATTATGAAAATCTTTGTAAATGCTACAATGTATCCCCACCCAGCACAACAAAAAATTACATAAATAAACAGTAAGATAAATAAGATGAATTTCATCACAGTACATTCTAAATATATGTAAATATCACAATGAAACTCCTTTGTACAATTAAGTTATACTAATAAATTTTTAGAAAGGAACCTGTGTAACTGCCATAATGTACCCCACCCAGCACAACAATAAAGGGAAAAAAACAAAGAAATTAAAAAGCTCCTGCACAACAGAAGAAATTGCCACCAGACTGAAGAACCAGGCCACTGAATGGGATCAAATCTTTTCCAGGTATACATCTGATGAAATATTAATAACCAGAATATACAGGGATCTCAAAAAACTAAACTTCCCAAAAATCAATGACCCAATGAAGAAATGGGCAAATGAATTGAACAGAGCATTTTCTTTTTTTTAATTTATTTTTTCTCTTTTTTTTTATTGTGCTTGGTGGTATTTACAAAAGTTCTTACAATATATCAAATATATCATATTTGAACTTACCCACTATATCATTCTCCTTTATCTCTCTTCCTCTCATTCCTGGAGTAGTTTCAACAGGTATCATTTTCCATTTACATATATGTACACAGTATTTGCAGTACACTCACCCTCTTACACCCTTTCTCACATTCCCTCTCTTCCATTGGCATCATCTTCCCCAGACAGGAATTGTCCCAAACTCCTGTTCTGCGATTTTGTAGAAAAAAATAAACTAGTTTTGTTTGTTTAAGATAGCTATACAGGGAGTTTCCCTGTGGCATTTCTATGAACAGAGTGTTTCCAAGGAGGAAGTACAAGTGGCCAAAAAGTAGATGAAGAAATGCTTAACATCCCTGGCCATAAAAGAAATGCAAATCAGAACTACATTAAGATTCTACTTCACTCCTTTTAGAATGGCTATCATCAAGAACACAAACAACAACAAATTAAATATGATATATTTAAAAGGATGTGGGGAAAAAGGAATTCTCATACACTGTTGGTGGGAATATAACTTAGCACAACCACTATGGAAAACAGTATAGAAGCTCCTCAAAAAACTAAAACCAAAACAGCTACATCATCCCACAATATCACTCTTAGGGATACACCCAGAGGAATGTAAGTCAGATTACAATAAAGGCACCTGCTCACCCATGTTTATTGCAGCACATTATTCACAATAGCTAAGCTATGGAAACAGCCAAGATGCCCTATTACTGATAAATGGATTAAGAAAATGTGGGATTTATGTACAATGGAATTTTGTTCAGCCATAAAAAAGAAAACAAATTTTGTCATTTGCAGGTAAATGGATGGAACCAGAGAACATCATCTTATGGTTCAGAAAGCCAAAGGTCACTTGTTTTTTTTTTCATATGTGGAATATAGACCTAACACAAACACAATGTTATGAAAAACAGGTCATGTTAAGGGGAGGTCACATATGAAAGAGGGAGGGTAAAAGAAGAAAGTTAAGAAGGTAAATATGATTGATGTAATACCTATACAAAAATGAATATAGAATTTTTAAACCTACTAAAAATTCTATATTTTTAACAAGAAGGGGACTAAGGCAGAATAGAGAAAAATAGAAGAGATGAACCATTTTGGGTTATAATGCATGTACACATGGAAACAGAACAAAGAAACTCCTTGTATAGCTATCTTAAGCAAACACAAATGTCTCTTTTTATGTCTCTTTTTCTTTTTTTTTTTTTTTTAACAAAATCAGAGACCAGGAGAGCTGAACAGGTCCTGTCCTGGAGATTGGTACCAGTGTGTGTGTGTGTGTGTGTGTGTGTGTGTGTGTGTGTGAAACAAAGTGGCAAAAGGGCTTGGGAGGGTGACTCTGGTGAAAATACTGTGTACACACATATGTAAGTGGGAAAATGTGGCCTGATGAAGCTCTTCTGTGAATACAGGGAGAGGGGATAAAGGAAAATGATGAAGGGGGTGAATTCAACTATGATATATTTGATACACTGTAAGATCTTTTGTAAATGCCACAATGTACACCAAGCAAAATAATAAAAAAATAAAATAAGAAAACAGATTTCTGGATCAACATAAAAAATAAAAACAAAATAATATGATACCTTCAAAAGATAATAACTCTCTAGTAACAGATTCCAAAAAAATCAAAATGGATGAGATGCTTGATAAATAGTTCAAAAGAATGATATAGTTGACTTTGATTCTTTTGTGTATATACTTAGATGATACAGAAGTTCTATTTTTAGTTTTTTGAGGAATCTCCATGTTGATTTTACAGTGGCTGGACAAATTTACATTCCCACCAGAAGTGCAAAATGGCTTCTTTTTCCAGTACCCTAACCAACAAAAGTTGATTTTTGTTTTCTTGATGATAGCTATTCAGCTGGGGTAAGATGTAATGTCAATTTGATTTTTATTTCCCTAATGATTAAACATGCTGGACATTTTTTATGTATGTATTGCCTATTTGTATCTCTTCATTTGAAAGTTTTCAGTACATTTGCTCATTTATTGACAATTATTTTTACTTTTGGTGTTCAATTTTTTTAGTTCTTTATTTATTTTGGATATTAATACTCTGTCAGAAGAATGGTTAACAAAGATTTTCATCCATTATGTAAGCTGTTTCTTCACTCTGGTAATTTTTTCCATTGCTGTGAATAGGTTTTTATTAAATGCAATCCCATTTGTCAATTTTTGCTTAGCTACTGAAGTCCTATTCAGAATCTCATTGACTATGCCTTTCTCTGAAGTGGTTCCACTAGGTTTACCTTTAGTAGTTTCAAAGTTTCAGTATTACTTTAAGGTCTTTGATCCATTTTAGATTAATTTTTATATAGAGTAAGAGATGAGAATCTAACTTCAGTTTTCTACATGTGGATATCCAGTTTTCTTAGCATCATTTATTAAAGAGGCAGGTTATGGAATCAGTCTAGGTGCCATTAAAAAATGAATGGATAAAGAAAATGTGGTATTTATACACAATGGATTTTCATTCATCCATAAAGAAGAATGAAATTGCATCATTTGCAAGAAAATAAATGGAACTAGAAAGCATCAAGTTAAGTAAAATAACACAATTTCACAAAGACATATTTCACAAAAACATGTATCAGTTGTTTTCACTCATGTACTGATCTATAGTGGGAAGAAGGATGTGAAGGTAGAGGGATCTGTTAAGGATGTGAAAGGACAAAAGCATCAGGCAGGATGAGAAAGGGTAATAAGTGGTAAATATGTAGTATCAGATCAGATCAGGGACCCACTCTTAGATCCTCATTAACTTGAATTACTTCCTAAAAGGCCTCATCTCCAAATACAATCACTGAGGGAACACATTTGGCCCATGACATTGAAGAACAGAACACAGGAGAAATATCCTATGTTGTGGGGTCACTGGGGGAGAGTGAGTTTTCTGTACATTCCTATGCTAGACCTGGCCTCAACACTTGAAACAACTATGCCAGAGGGCTTATCAGTGACCAACACCAGTGCTATTTTATTGCTGTCAGGAATAATCAATCCATTGTCTAATTATGAACCTTGGCATTTCAGAATTGTGGGGAGAAACCTGTTTTTTTTCCTCTTTTATCTTCTTTTTTTTTCTTCTTTCTCCTCCTCCATCAAGTGGAAATAAAGCACCTACCAGAATCAAACCTTCAATGCCCTGAACCCCTAGAATGGGAAAGCTTTCCCACAACATATTACACAAAGAAAATTTGAGGGCTGCTACTGCCACCATAGTTGCCACTGCTGGCTCCAAACCTGCCCACAAGATATTCAATAGACCAAACAGGTGAGTGCCTGTTTGGCACTCACACAGAATTCCCCTATCCACCCCTGGGATAAACCAGCACAGCCCCTAGGCAGACTGACCCCCCCAAGAAAAGCTGAATAACAAAAAGCACAATAGCAGAGGGGGCAGGAACACTGAAAGTGCACCAGAGAAAGAGGGAGGAGTAAGGAGCTAATCTCAGAGCAAGCTATCAGTAAACAAAAACTGGAAAGGCAGGAAGGCAGAGAGCAGGCAGGCAATAAGCCATTCCCCAAAGCAGGGCAGATAGTGGATCACAAAGATCATCTCCTGACCCAGTAAGCAGTACCCAAAGCCAAACTGCCTTGCAAAACTGAAAAAACAAACAGCAAACCATCATAACACACTGACAACAGAGGGGGCTGGTGGAACACTGAACCTACTCCAGAGAAAGAGAGCAGAGAAAAAAGGTAAACCCCCAGCATGGAAATCCCAGTAAACAAGGACAGTGAAAAGCCACCTTCAAAGCAGGGCAACTAGTGAACTACAGAGATGATCTCCTGACCTGAGAGCAGCATTCAAATTTGAATTGCTCCACCTCACTGGAGGAGGAGCTGACAAAGCAGCTGCAGCTGAAGGGGAATATAGCTATCACCTAGGGAAATCAATAACTCTGACCACCCTGCATTATCTGGCAAAGTTACCTCACCATACAATTTCAATTTAACTGGTAGACAAAAGAACAAAACACTACTCACAAGTCAATCACCTGGTGAGGCAACATAAGACCTTCTGCTTATATGCCAATACCAGGACTGGATGACGGAGGAGTAACTCCAGAACATAAACTAAGACTGAAATTCTATTGTTCCTGAACTTGGTGATTTTTTGTTTGTTTCTGGTTTTTTGTTTGTTTGTTTATTCATTTTTTTCCCCATTGATTTTTTTGTTTGTTGGTTGGTTTTGTTGTTGTGGGTTTTCTACTTTTATTTTTATTCTTTTTTTTTCTATACTATCAATCTTACCATCATAATCTTCTCATCCCTACTTTCACCCCCTTCACTCTCCCTCCTTCTCCTATGCTAAAATCCATCATTCTTATCCCCAACAACTCATTCTGCCCCCCTCAGTACTCTCTCCCCCTGTCTTCACTTTCCCCTCACATTCTCCCCCAACTTGTCACCAGACTACCCCTCCTCCTAAACATTCATCACCTGCTGAACATCCTACTACACCAACTTTACACAACCCCAAACTCCTGCAGTTCCCGACACAAGCACCCTCCACTATAACAACAGAAACACATCCAAACACACACAAGGACCACAAAATCCAGCAACCTTGCACTACTCCCCCAACTCACCCATGCCACTTCCTGAATCTCCCTATAGTGCCACTATCCAACTCCCCAAATTTCTATAGCTAGCCTTACAAACATTAATCCCACAACTCCCACTGCTTATAGATGTTACCACCAAGAGATCTTCTACATAACTACTGGGTGGGTATTGAACCTGTGAATTAGTTATTACAAAATTACACACAGACCGGGGACAGAAATAGCACACCAACCTAGCTAAAAACCCAAGACAGCCACAAAACAAAAATTAAATAAGTAAAATAAATAGGTGACTAAAACCACCAACTAGCCTATCAAGAACATAGTTACATAGTACCAAGGGAGCAATGGGAAGAAGAAAAGGTTGGAAATCACTCTTCCCATAAAAGTAATTTAATACAGGATCCAGAAGGAAATGAAGAAAATGGATACCAGTTGCTGACACCAACAAAACAAAGATAAATAACACCAAGAAATCCAGCAATGCCCACAAGAACAACTTCAAAGAAGAAATCCTGCAAGTAATCACTGAGAATTTCATGGAGATGATACTAGACGTGGTTAGCCAAAAAGTACAAGATGCACTCAAGAAATTTCAAGACACCAAAAGTAAAGAATATAAAAAGACACAAAAACAAATAAATGAACTCATAGGAGCCCTAAATTATCACCAAAGTGAAACAGAGAACACTGTAAATAGAGAGATAAATGAATTAAAGATGAAAATAGAAAATATTAAAGAGTAAGTGACCCATGATATGGAGAATCTCAGAAAAAAGAATCAAATAGAAGCACAAAACACAATGGAAGGCCACTCCAGCAGACCAGAACAAGTCAAAGACAGAATGGCAGAACTTCAAGATAAAATAAAATTAAAAGAAAAACTGAAGAAAAGTTAGTCAAACAACTCAAGACCTGTGAGAGGAATATGCAAGAACTCACCAGCTCCATCAAGAATCATGGGCATTGAAGAAGAGGTACAAGCAAAAAGGATTTGTAATATATTCAACAAAATAATAACAGAAAATTTCAAAAATCTAGAGAAAGTTATACACATTCAGGTACAGGAAGACTCCAGGACATCAAACAAACTTAACCAAAATAGAAATTCCCCACAATATATTATGATAAAAACAATAAGCACAGAGAACAGAGAAAGAATATTGAAGTCTGTAAGGGAGGAAAAACAAGTAAGATATAAGGTAAACCCATCAAAATCACAACAGATTTGTCAAGGGAAACCTAAAAGGCAAGAAGGGCATGGAGTGAGGTATTCTGGGCACTGAATGAAAATAACTTCAACCCTAGGATACGGTACTATCCTAGGGTTGAACTATCATTCAAAATAGATAGAGCAATAAAAGTCTTCCACAGTACACAGAAATTAAAACAATATATGACCATTGAGCCACCACTACAAAAGATTCTCCAAGGAATTCTGCACAAAAACAAAATGAAAGCAAACAAAACAATGAGAGGACAGGCAATATGACGCCACAGGAGAAGAAAAGACAAGGAATCAAAGAGTAACATTGATTCAGCTGCACACAATCAAACCATTAAACAATAAAACAACTAAATGACAGGAATCACCACATACCTATCAATATTAACACTGAATGTTAATGGACTTAACTCCCCCATCAAAAGACAACATTTGGCAAACTGGATTAAAATGGAGGATACAACAATCTGTGTTTACAGAAGACCCATCTCATTGACAGAAACAAACACAGACTTAGAGTGAAAGGCTGGAAGAAGATTTACCAAGCCAATGTCCCCTCAAAACAGCCAGGAGTAGCAATACTTACCTCAGACAAAGTAGACTTCAAACTTACATTGATTAAACAAGATAAAGAAGGACACTCCATACTAATAAAAAGGGAAATAAATAAAAAGGAAATAACAATTATCAACCTATATGAACCCAATCTCAGTGCACCCAATTTCATCAAACATTCTTTAAAGGAATTAAAAGCACATATAGACTCCAATACAGTGGTAGTGGGAGACTTTAATAACCCCCTATCACCAATAGATAGGTCATCCAAACGAAAAATCAATAAAGAATTTCTAAAATAAATAACACCATAGATCAAATGGACCTAACTAATGTCTATATAATATTTCATTCAACATCTACACAATATACATTCTTCTCAGCAGCCAATTAAACTTTATCCAAAATTGATCATATCTTAAGGCACAAAGCAAGCCTCAACAAATATAAGAAAATAGAAATAATCCCATGCATTCTATCTCATCACAATGAATTAAAACCAGAACTCAACAACAAAAACAATAGTAAAAACATGCAAACAATTGGAAGCTGAACAATACATTGCTCAATGAAATTGACCTCAGGAAATTTAAAGTTTCCTGGAAGTTAATAAAAATGAAAATACAACCTACCAGAACCTATGGAACACAGCAAAGGCAGTCCTAAGAGGAAAGTATATAGCAATGAGTGCATATATTAAAAGGACAGAAGTATCTCAAATAAACATCACACTCCTAGAAAAACAAGAACAAGCAAAACCCAAAACAAGCAGGAGAGAAATATTAAAAATAAGAGCCAAAGTTACTGAAATAGAGACTAAAAAATCCACACAAAGAATCAATGAAATAAAAATCTGGTTCTTTGAAAAAAATAAACAAGATTGATAGACCCCTGGCAAATATGACTAAAATGAGCAGGGAAAATCTCAAATCAGTAAAATCAGAAAAACAAAAGTGGCAATAAAAACAAACACCACAGAAATCCAGGGAATCATCAGAGACTACTTTGAAAAACTATATTCCAATAAATTTGAAAATCTTGAAGAAATGGACAAATTTCTAGATACTTATGACCATCCAAAATTGAACCAAGAGAATATTAACCACCTGAATAGGTCTATAACACAAAATGAAATTGAAGCAGCATCTAAAGAGTCTCCAAAAAAAGAAAAGTCCAGGACCTGATGGATTCTCAGCTCAATTCTATCAGACATTTAAAGAACTAATGTCAACCCTCCTTAAACTGTTCCACAAAATAGAAAGGGAAGGAATACTGCCTAACTCATTCTATGAAGCCAGCATTACACTCATCCCACAACCAGACAAAGATACCTACAAAAGGAGAACTATAGGCCAATCTCCTTAGTGAACACTGATGCAAAAATCCTCCATAAAATAATGGCAAGCCAAATCCAACAACATATCAGAAACATCATTCACCACAACCAAGTCAGCTTCATCCCAGAGATGCAGAGGTGGTTCAACATATGCAAATCCATAAATGTAATATGGCACATTAGTGGAAGCAAAGACAAAAACCACATGATCATCCCAATAGATGCACAAAAAGTCTCTGATAAGATTCAACACCTCTTCATGATAAATGCTCTAAGAAAACTATAAATAGGAGGAATATATATATATAAGGCTATATATGACAAGCCTATAGCCAACATCAACTTAATGGAGAAAAATTGAAACCATTTTCCCTAAAATCAAGAATGAGGCAAGGGTGCCCACTCTCCCCACTCCTATTTAACATTGTCCTGGAATTCTTAGCCAGAGCAATAAGGCAAGAAGAAGAAATAAATGGAATACAAATAGGCAAAGAAACTGTCAAAATATCCTTATTTGCAGACATCATGATACAATACCTCAAAGACCCAAAAAACTCTACCCAGAAACTCCTAGACACCATAAACAGCTTCAGCAATGTGGCAGGATGCAAAATCAACTTACAAAAATCATTAGCTTTTCTATACACCAACAATGAGCAAATTGAGAAAGAATATATGAAACAATTCCATTTAAAATAGCCTCAAAAAAAAATCAAATACCTAGGAGTAAACTTAAAAGAGGATGTGAATGACTTCTACAAGGAGAACTACAAACCCCTGAAGAAAGAGAGCAAGGAAGACTACAGAAAGTTCAAAGATCTTCTGCGCTCATGGATTGGTAGAATCACCATAGTATAAAGTCGCTATACTACTAAAAGCAATTGACATGTTTAACACAATTTCCATCAAAATCCCAATGACATTCATCACAGACATTGAAATATCTACCCTGAAGTTCATTTGGAAACACAACAGACTGTGAATAGCCAAGGAAATACACAGCAAAAAGAGAGGGCTAGAGGTATCACAATTCCCAACTTCAAACTAACTATATTACAAAGCAATAGCAATAAAAACAGCATGGTACTGGCACAAAACAGACATGAATACCAGTGGAACAGAATAGAGGACCCAGATATGAATCCACACAGCTATACCCACCTTATTTTTGATAAAGGTACCAAAAACATACAATGGAAAATAGCTTCTTCAACAAATGATGCTAGGACAAGTGGTTATCTGCCTGCAAAAAACTGACACTAGATACATGTCCATCACCCTATACTAGTATCAACTGAAAATGGGTCAAGGACCTTAAAATCAGACATGAAACTCTGAAGCTAATACAGAAAAGAGTAGGGAATACTTTGGAAGCACGAGGTACAGACAAGGACTACCTCAATAGAACCCCAGCAGTTCAGACACTAAGAAAAAGGATGGACAAATGGGAAAAATGAAATTAAAAAGCTTCTGCACAACAAAAGAAATGGTCTCTAAACTGAAGAGACCACCTACAGACTGGAAGAAAATATTTGCTGGCTATACATCAGACGAAGGACTGATAACCAGAATATATAGGGAGCTCAAAAAACTAATCACCCCCAAAATCAATGAACCAATAAAGAAATGGGCAACTGAACTAAACATAACTTTTTCAAAGGAAGAAATCCAAATAGCCAAAAAACACATGAAAAAATGCTCACCATCTCTGGCTATAAAAGAAATGCAAATCAAAACCACACTAAGATTCCACCTCATCCCTGTTAGAATAGCTGTCATCAAAAACACCACCACCAATAATAAATGATGTGGGGAAAAAGGAATCCTCATACACTGCTGGTAGGAATGTAAGATAGTACAACCACTCTCAAAAACAATACAGAGGCTACTTAAAAAACTAAACATAGATCTGCCATATGATCCAGCAGTACCACTCCTGGGGATAAACCCAAAGGAATGCAACACAGGTTATTGCATAGGCACCTGCACACCCATGTTTATTGCAGCACTATTCACAATGGCCAAGTTATGGAAACAGCCAAGATGCCCCACCACTGAAGAATGGATTAAGAAAATGTGCTATTTATACACAATGGAATTTTATGCAGCCATGAAGAAGAACAAAATTTTGTCATTCACAAGTAAATGGATGGACTGGAGAACATCATCCTAAGCAAAGTTAGCCAGGCTCAGAAGGCCAAAAATCATATGTTCTCCCTCAAATGCAGATTATAGACCTAAAACAAATGCAGTAATATTATTGGACATGGGTCACACGCTAAGGGGAGAACACACACAGGAGGGATAGGGAATCGTAGGAAACCTAAAACTTGAAAGTGTTTAATGTGCCCACTGTAGTGGACCTAATATAGAAACCTTAGACTGACAGAGGCTAGTATGGGAAGGTGATGGGGAAGTAGTGAAGAGGTCTGGGAGAGATGAATCACTTTGGGTTGCAATACACATATGCATGGAAGCAATGCTAGGAATCTCTCTGGATTTCTATTGTTACCTCAAGCTAGCAAAAATGCTATGTCTTTCTTATTATTGCTTCTCTTCAACAAAATTGGAGAAGGCAGAACAGGTTCTGCCTGGAAGCGAGGGGGGGTGGGCTAGAGAGGGAGGGGGCGAGGGGGCAGGGGGAGAGATGGCCCAAACAATGTATGCACAAATGAATAAATTAAAAAATAAACTTTTAAAAATTAGATAAACAGATCAAACCTAATACGCATCTCAAGTACTTAGAAAATCAAGAACAAACAAAACCAGTCTAAGGAAAAGAAAGAATAAAGATCAAGGCAGAAATAAATGAAATAAAATCTTTAAAAAAAACTTACAAAATTAATAAAATAAAGGATTTTTTAAAAAACAAAAATCACAAATTTGTGCTAGACTAACAAGAACAGAGAAGAATAATAATAACAAAAATGAAAAAGGACGTCTTAAAACTGGTACCACAGAACACCAAAGGATCATTAAGAATTATTTTGAAAATAATTCAAAATAATCAAAATAATAGCAAATTGGAAAATCTAGAGAAATGGATAAATTTCCAAGCATTTGTGCCTTAACAAAACTTAATAAAGAGGTCATTTAAACACCAGAATAAATAAGCAACAAATAATAAAACTAAATCAGTAATAAAGTCTCCCCCAAAAAAGAGACGCACATGATTGCATAACATTATTACTGAATTTTTTAATCTTTTAAAGAAAAACTGACATTAATTGCTTCTCAAACTAGTCTACAGAATTGAAAAGGAGGGAAACTTTCCAAACTCTTCCTTTGAGATAATCATTATCCTATTACCATAAATTGAGAAGACAAACAATGACACTATAAACCAATATCCCTGGTGAACATAGATACAAAATCCTCAACAAAATACTAGCAAATCAAATGCAACAGCACATCAAAAATATCATACACTACAATCAAGTGAGTTTCATTCTGGTGATGCAATGATGGTTCAACACATGCAACTTAATAAGTGTAGTACATCACATAAACAAAATGAAGGACAAAAATCATCCAATCATCTCAATAGATGAAGAAAAAGCTTTTGATTAAATTTAACATCCTTCATGATAAAATCCCTGAGCAAATTAGATATAGAAAGATCATACCTCAACAAAGTAAAAGGTATATATAACAAACCCATAGCCAACATCACAGTGAATGAGGAAAAAGCTGAAAACGTTTCCTTTAAGATCAAGAACATAACAAAGTTCACCCTCACCACTATCATTCAATATCATTCTAGAAGTTGTAGCAAGAAAAATCTCTCCAGAGAATCAAGAAAAAGACACACAAATAGGAAAAGAGGAAGTCAATTTTTTTTTCCTGTTTACAGATGATAAGATTCTACACATAGAAAAACCTAAAGACTCCACCAAGACTAAAAAAACCAGTATAATCACAGGATACAAAATCAAGCACAAAAATCAGTATCTTTTCCATACATCAATAAGAAATTTGCTGAGGAAAAAAAATCAAGAAAGTAATTCTATTCACAATAACCAAAAAAATTTATACCTAGCAATAAATTTAACTTAGGAAGTAAAAGACCACCACAATATAAATTATTAAAAACTGATTAAAGAAATTGAAGACACTAAAAGATGAAAAGACTTTCCACATTCACAGATTGGAAGATTAATGTTGCTAAAATGTCTACACTACTCAAAGCATTTTATAGATTCAATTCAATCCCCATGAAAATATCAATGACATTCCTCACAGAACTAGAAACAATATGACAAAACTTTAGGTAACAACACAAGACTCTGATAGCCAAAGAAATCTTTAAGCAAAAAAATTCAAAGCTGGAACAAACAGAATAACTGATTTCAAGTCATTGTACAGAGCCTATAAAGCCAAAGGAACTAAAAGATGATGGAGTTGACATAAAATTGACATGCAGATCAATGGAGCAGGATAGAGAATCCAGAAATAAACTCATGCAACTATAACCTCTTGATTTTCGAAAAGATACCAAAGACATACATTGGAGAAAAAAGACAGCCTCTTTGACAAATGGTGCTGGGAAAACTGGATATCTACAAGCAGAAGTTTTATTCAGTCCTCTACACCTATGACACTATCCAATAACTAACTCAATGTAAAACCTGTGACTCTGAAATTTCCATAGGAAAACAGAGGAGTATTTCAAGATATTGGTATAGGCAATGATTTCTGGATAGAATCTCCAAAACAAAGGAAATAAAAACAAAATTAGACATATGGAGTTATATCAAACTAAAAATCTTCTATATAGCAAAGGAAGCAACAATAGAGCAAAGAGACAATCTTCAGAACAGTAGAAAATATTGCCAGCTATTAATTTGTTAGAGGTTTAATATCTAGAATATATAAAGAACTCAAAAAACTTATCAAAAAGTAGCACAATTTAAAAAATGGCAGATTAAGTAGACATTTTGTGAAAGAATAAATACAAATGACCAATAAATATATTTTTGGAAGTATATTCAGTATAATGAACATAATTAATGACCAGAGAAATACAAATCAATATTATAATAAGATTTCCTCTCACCCCAGGTAGAAGAGCTAATACCAAGCAAAATTGCTAGTGAACTTAAAGAGAAAAAAGAATCCTTATACACTTTCAGTGGGGATGTAAATTAATAGTCACTATGGAAAACAGTATGGAGGTGCCTCAAAAACCTAAAAATGGAACTACCATAAGACTCAGATATGTCACTACTGGATATATATATACAAAGGAAATGAAATAAGCATACAAAAGAGATACATGCATGCCCAATCTTATTGTAACACTACTCAGAACAGCTAAGATATGGGATCAGCCTATCAATGGATATATAAAACATGATACAAACACACACAAAATGGAACAATAAAGAAAAATGAAATCCTGTAATTTGCAACAAAATGGATGAAATGGAAGTCATCCTATTAAGTGAAACAAACAAGACACAGAATTGTATGTATCGCATGTTCTCTGTCATATTTGGATCCAGTGTTTTATTTCCATACATGAAAGCAGTTTGCATCGTTCATATCCATTCGTGTTCCATCTAACTCACTCCTCTCTTCCCCACTGACACCTTTGCCAATCCCTAGTGTTCACTGTCCTCCTTTTGGCTGGCTTCTTTTTTAATTTCCAAATATGGAATTAATGTGGATAATAAATATGTGCTAATAAAGAAATTATATTAATAAAAAGAGTACTGGTGATCAACTAGAATTTCTGAAAGTACTCTTTCTTCTTCTTCCTTATACTTGAATTTTATATGTTGGAGAGATCAGAGGACTCATATAATTTATATAAGAACTGAGTCAATGCCCTGTATAGCTATCCTTATCTCAACCAGCAAAAACCCTTGTTCCTTCCTATTATTGCTTATACTCTCTCTACAACAAAATTAGAAATAAGGGCAAAATAGTTTCTGCTGGGTATTGGCGGGGGAGAGGGAGGGGGCGGAGTGGGTGGTAAGGGAGGAGGTGGGGGCAGGGGGGAGAAATGAACCAAGCCTTGTATGCACATATGAATAATAAAAGAAAAATGAAAAAAAAAAAAGAACATTTATAAGAAAATAAATTGTATCTTTTCTGTGGTATATTCACCATGTTTTCAAACCAGATAGTCATGATAGTCATCTTACATTGGCAATCAAAATGTCATATTATCTTTTATTATGGATTATGTCTTTAGCATCCATTCAAGGAGACTTACTGTCTACTTTGTGCTGATACTGGATTTGAATATGAGTAAGACAAATTAGCTTCCATCAAGAGGCCCAATCTCAATTACTCAACATAGTAGTTGCATGTATGTATACAAACTACACAACAGAAGCCTATACATAAATTCTGCATCACATGTAAATGTTTAAATTCTATCATAGACACCTATATATATATTCTGTGGCCAAGGGGAAGATAGTAATTATAACTTGCATAGGGCTGAAGAAACACAGGGAATGTTACATGAGTTGGCATTTAAAGTGAGCAGTGTAGCTTGTAGTGAAAAGCATGGATTTAAATATCAACTTCACTACTTGCTGTTGGTGGATTCATGGACAAGTTATTTATCCACACTTGAAATTAATTTCTTCTTCTGTAATATAAGAGTATAAAAGTAATTTCTCCACAAAGTTGATTTAAAGACTAAGTGAGAAAATTCATGTAAAGGGGGGAGTAGAATGTCTTGAAATTTCAAGTATTCGGTAAATCTTCATTTTTAACATGAGTAGAGATTCTCAAGAGGCCAACACAGAAGACCCTGTAGAGAAAAATAGTAGAGAAAAATGTTTTACCCTCAATCAAACATGCAGTTAGGTAAAGAGAGTGAAGTTTGAAGAAAATGTGTGAAAACAAATTTGGAATGTCATTTAGGATCAGCTGGCTAAGAATCTTATAAGTCAGACTAACAGTAAAACTTGAGTTGAACAAACCTGTATTATCACTTACATTTTCACATGTACATGAAGAAAGAGAATTTTACTAAACAGATAAAGATCTATAAGGAGGCTCATCTAAGTGTCTAAAAATGAAGAGAGGTATGTGAGAGGTAGAAATGATAGATTTAAATGATCAGTTGAATATATAAGTAAGATTGGGAGATAGAAAACAAAACTAATTTAGTGGTAAGGGTTGATGTATAGATATAGATGTACATTTGTATCTGATATCCATGTATACAAATATATGTACTCATATAGAGAGATTTATTTTCTCTGTGCCCATTGAGAGAGAGAGAGGGAAAAAGACAGACAGACATAGAAAGAGAGAGAGAGGGGGAGAGAGAGAGAGAGAGAGACCTGTATTCCATACATGGGAACATGTAAAATAGGCTCCTAAAAATGTAGAATGGAGTTCTGTTGAAACACCAGATTTGGTGATATAAAATTGGAAAGCTAAAGCAGAATGAAATGAGAGAGAAAGAGAATAAACAGAGAAAGATTAGAATGGAGGGTAGAATTTTAAGAAAGTTCAATATTGAGAAAATAAATCAAGAAAACAAAGAAATAGGGGAGGAGAGCTAGGAGAGCAACTCAGATGCCAAGGAAGCCTGAAGAGATGAGGGCTGCAAGAATCCTGTACTGTTTGAACCTTATAGACTTTAGTCAAGGACTACTATGCTTTAAAACAAGCAATTATCAGTATCCTGATCTTTCCTGGTAGGAAAGAGAAGAAAAATGTTCAAAAGGTTAAGAAGTGGTAATTTGAGAGAAAGACTAAAAATTGGGCCCTGAGTCTACATTTACTATTTGTATGGCCTTGGAGTATTAATGACTGAGTCTCTCAAAACCTAAGCTTTAGGATTAAACAATTCTTAATTTAAAGAGTCATTTGAGAATTTGTAGAGAATGTACTGCAGTAGTGATCAGAACACATTTTAATAAATGGTAGTTACTTCTTATTAGTATTCTCTTCAATAAAAATTTCCCAAGTCAGTGTCATAGGGACCAAAGTATTTGGTTGAGTGAGTGAGTGATCCTTTCCCTTTTCAGATCAGTTTTTATGTGTCTATTTCAATGATTATCCATTTTTTCCCTCTTATTCAACTATTATTTATTATGAAACTGGATTTTATGATATGATAAAGAAGAAATTACAAATAAAATGTATCTTTTCCATTTCTAAGGAGGAAAAGTATTTGTGTACTAATTCCCAAATCACTGAGAAACAGACTTGTGTTCACAAGAAGAAAACTAGCCCCTAATAGCTCACCTCTGTTTTAGCTCCTCAGCTATGTCTTGATATTCCCCTGCTGAACAGAAATAATTTCACAGAATATCAATAGCAAACAAATCCATTTGGTGACCATAATGTGCCAAAATTAAAGCAAGATCATTCCATAATCATGTCTGAATACAAACAAAATATGAACATGGTCCGTGTTTCAAAATTCCAAATATCTTTATCCAAGGCAAATATAAATGAACGCTGCTTATGGTCAACAACAAATTTAGCCTCTCTCTACTACTTCCACTCTATAGATAGTATTTATTGAGGGTCCCTATGATGAAATTGCCCCTGGTTTCTGAAAGCTCTGAATTCAAGGGAAACTGCTTCATTAGATTGTCTCCTGCCAAAGACTAAATCCTGAAGTCTTTCCCGAAACACAGTTTCCACCAGTGCATATTCTCTCCTGGTGACAAGTAATGAACAAAACTGTCTCAGCTACAAGGTTGTGACTTATAGTCTTTGTCTGGAAGGAATTCAAAACCTACTGAAAATGTGATTATGAGACTACAGTCAACCTGCCTCAGCTTGGTAAAGCCTTTAAATTGGACATACCATCCAGGCTTGTATCTTCTATCAGATCATTATTTTTTAGAACATGTGACATAGATTTTCTTTGTACTGTCCCTATCACATTAAAGCCTATATGGTTAATATTTGGCCATAGGCCTTATTGGTTTAAGACTAGTAGACTGCTTTAGTATTTTCTTCTATATAAGGACTCATTATGGAATTACAAAGGAAAAAGGGGAGCAAAAAGTGTTCTATTCATATATCGTCTACCAAGATAAATGTCCCAGTGAAGGTGGTTAGCCCTTTCCATCTGAGGTTAGGGGAAGCTGACTCACTAGGAATGGGAAGAAGCTTACAGTTGTAGCCACAGGGTTTCTAAACCTAAACTCTAAACTGGATACACCTACCTCTGAATCTCAGCCTATGAACTCTAACAAGTAAAGATTAATATGAAGAATAAGTGTAAATTAAAAAAGTGAAGAAAGAACTTGGAGTAGAAAAGGGACTAACACATCAAATAATACTTTTCTTTTCCCTGAATCTTCTCTTCACTTTAAATTCAGTGATTTTTGTTTCCTCTTACCTCCATTCTCTTTTTCTTTCTCACGTTTCTCTTTCAAACTACATTGTGTTTCAATATTTGGTCTAAACCAACTTCCTAGTTCCTGCTGATAAGTTTGATGCTCTATCATAATATATATTCAACAGGCATCCAAGGAAATCTCCATTTGAAGATAAAAATGTAATAAAGGTCATGAAGTGATATTGATGCTTATACTGACAAACTAGATACTTGGAAAGAATATTGAAAACTACAAACCATTATTACATTTTTGTTTATCTTTCTTGTTAAGAGGTTGTTTGAACAAAAAATTATTAAACATCTACTATTTATATCTGAAGCAATAAGTTTTCCACATTGTCCAAATATTGGCTTACAAGTAAATTTTTTCAGCTTAGCAAAAATAAATGAAACTGTAATTATTATGTCCCTGATGTCTGAAACAATTTAGCTACTTTATCAATTTGCCTTTTGGGCAAATCACTCCACTGATTCTATGACTAACAGAAATGCTGCACATAGACAATTTTTGCCTGAACTTATAGATTA
Source organism: Castor canadensis (assembly GCF_047511655.1). Lineage (NCBI taxonomy): Eukaryota > Metazoa > Chordata > Mammalia > Rodentia > Castoridae > Castor > Castor canadensis. The sequence goes on along the minus strand of NC_133389.1, from coordinate 135,945,694 downwards.
CATTATTAATTCTACATGGATTATGCTAAAATCAACCTATCAGTGTTTTTCTAACTCTAACCAAGTATTCAAAATTAATCAACTCTATGAAGCAGGATGTTTTGTGACATGACAGTAATGTGTCTGCCATCACCAATCAGGCAAAACATCATTGTAAGGCAGGCAGTTCAAAGATGGGACTTTAAAAATTAATGGGCAAAGGGTGTAAAAACATGCACACTTTCAACCTTTCTGTTTTTTTGAAGGATCTAAAGAGCACAGATATGAAAACTCAGTTTTCTTCAAAGACAGTTATTTAAATTTCAAATGGACTGTTTTACATTGCTAAATTTTAGATAAAATTAAGTATCATGCACTCACACATCAATGTCCTTAAAAGTGAAAAATATTCCTTCTGTAATCTTTTTTATCTCAGTTCCCTCCAACTCTGTTATTTTGGACCATTTAGTACCCTCTATCAAATTCTCTAAATTTATTATCCCCATAAGACTTTATATCATTAGAAGCACATTAAATACTAATGTTACTTTTATTTTATGAATTCTATCTCTCAACCCAAGAACCAAGGAGAACAGAAAGTAATGTTTAAACACTCATAAACTATCTCAATTCATATAAGGAATCCAAAGTGCACCTTACATTTTAGATGTGGTCTGCATTATATTGATCTTTGGATTAAGTTGTTTTTTTCTTTTTTCTTTTCTTTTTGGATTAAGTTTAAACTTGTGGCTACAATTATTATATTTTTTCCTTCCTTGATTTATATTCTTCAATACAATTACTTCAAATAGGTAACTTTTTTTCAAATAGATAGCAACTATTTTGTCATTAACTGAAAGATGCCAGACACAAAAGAAAGCCATATTCGGAGCTACAGGGATGGATCAAGTGATAGAGCACATGTTTAGCAAACCGAACTTCCTATGTTCAAATCTCAGTACCAAAAGAGTCATATTCATAATGTGTGACTCCATGTGTACAGAATTTAAAAATAAAGAACATTATTCTATAAATATTGATGATTACCTTCAGGAGAGAGAGTGGCTGAGAGGGGACCCTAAGAAGGCTTCTAGAATATCTTGATTTATATGGGGGTGACATAGATGAACTTACATATTAGATCTTCAGTACTTTATTTATGAGTATAATATTTTAACAACTTCAAATAAATGGAAACAAATATTTCAAAATTTCTCTTAATTTTAATAGGTTGCTTGGGGTCCTGGCCCTTTGTGGTATAAACAAGTCATGTATTTACCAATATTTGATAATATACTCCTTTCAAAATATCTGTTCATCTTAACACTCTCAACTTGTAGTTCCACCAAAGCCTCACTACTTTGATTAAAAATTCGCTGTTCATTTTATCCAAGACTAATTGATAGCCTTTCTCTAAATTTATAAAAAAATGTCTCTATCAAACATTGTGTCCCTCAACTATCAATTGAACTGTGTTAACAACAGAGCTGACAAGTTATACTTCCAAGTAGAATGTCTCCAACACTTAGCATAATTTTAAGGATATACTAACATTTGGTAAATACACACTACATAAATAAACATCCATGCTGATAGATCCTGATATATGTTTTCCATATCCTCCACTTAGTATATAGAAAACATGAAATGTGCTCACACCACTAAAACCAGAGAGTAACAACAAACAAAAAAGCCATATTTTAAATCCATCAAAGGGCTCCAAACACAAAATAATTTAATAAACTCCAATATGAAAAGTCCTCCTCAGATGAGCAAGGAGTGAAAATGGTTTCCTATCTGCAGTCAGTGCTGGTATTGGAGGAAGGCAGATCCAAGGAGCAAGCCTGCTGCAGAGAGCATTGCTTTGCAGTGTGAGGGTAAAGGTATTTGGGGGTTGGGAAGCAGGAAGGAAGGTACATTCCATACAAGGAAGCAACAATAAAAACTAAATTGTTTTCATCAAAAACAATGGAGACCAGAAGAAAAAAAACTTTTCATGATGCTGAAAGGAGGAAATGGTTAACCTACAATTCTAAGCATAGTAGAAAAGTCCTTCAAGAATGGAAGGAAATTTTTCAGTTTCTTTAAATTTTTGACAGTACTAGGGTTTGATAGTGCTCAGGGCTTTATCATTGCCAGGCAGATGCTCTACCACTTGAGCCATGCCTCAGCTGCTTATGTTTTAGCTATTTTTCACATAGGATCTTGCATTTATGCCCCAGTCAGCCTTGCTAGTGATCCTTCCTTATTTATACTTTCCATCTAGTTAGGTCATCAGGGAGATGTAGTCAAGGGTAAAGAAACCCAGTGTCTGTTGCTCTGAGCTGGATTGTCACTTTGAGACAAGAACCCACATGTCAAAAAGTTGGAGAAAGTCTTTCTCATCTGGAGATGACAGTCCTACTGTATTGTCTCTGCAGAGTAGGCTGTGTCTGCAGGTGTTTGACCTGTGGTGCCCATGGTGCTGCCCGTGGTGGTCCTCGTGGCTGTGACTGTTTTCTCAAATTGAAATCAGGTACTGGTCAACCACTTAATAGACTTTATGCCTGGAACATAAAACAAGTTTTAGCTAATATCAAAGGACAAAAACCATACTAAGTACATTTTCTTTCTACAACAGATTAAAAATTAATCTGTAAGATATGTAGAATTCCAATTACGTAGTACTTTAAAAGCACATTTCCAAATAACCAATGGGTAAAGAAAGAAATAAATAAACAACCTAACAATATCTCTCATGAGCTAACATCCACAATTTCTGCTCAAAATACAGACACCCTTTGATTTGCAATGGGATCATATCTCATAAAGACTACCATAAGTTGAAAGTATTAACTCAAAACTTGCAATTACTTCATGTAACCTACTGAATATTCATAATAGCTTAGCCTATTATGCCTTAAACATGTTCAAAACACATTAAACTAGAGTTAGAAAAAAACCATTTGTAATAAATGTTGAGTATCTCATATTAATTACTCAAGACTGTACTGAAAGTTCAAGACAAAAATAGGTACACTTTTACAACATTGCAAAATCAAACAATCATATATATAAGTAATAAATATTATGATATTTAAATATATATTAAGTCCTTCATAAAATATGTGATTTGCAAATATTTCTCCCAGTCTTTGATTTGTTAAATTTTTATGAATCCCAATTCATAAGTTTTTGGTATTGGGTCAAAGAAATTTTCCTAACAGAGGCATAAAAAAGATTTCTCCTATGTTTTGTTTTGTACTAGATTTTACATAGATGCCCTTTGCCAATAAATTGGGAAAGTTCTTTTCTTTTTAAAATTTTTCATTTATTTATTATTTTTATTTTTTTATTCATATGAAAGTTCTCTTCTGTTCTTAGTTCACTGAGAGGGAGGAGAGAGAGGTAGAGCGAGAGAAAGAGAGAGAGAGAGATGTAATCAATAGACATAGGATTAGTAAAATAACCTACTTTTTGAAAGAGATTTAATTTGTTTAAGGAATTTGTCTATTATATCTAAAGTATTGAACTTATTGACATGAAGTGTTTAGTATAGTCTTATTAGTCTATGAATATTTTTAGAATTTGTGCTGCTGTCATGTTGCTCTACTTTGATAATGGTAATTTGTAGTTTTTTCTTTATTTTTCCTGAATCAGTCTTCCTAGAATTCTATCAATTACATACTTGTCTTTTTTAAAACATCATCCTTTGGTTTCATAGGTTTTCTCAATTTTTTTTATTATTTCCACTTAATTGGCCGCTGATCTGAAACATTCATTTATTATGCTTATTTTAGACATAACTTGATCTTCTCATTTCTTAAAGAAGAAGCCGAGGTCATTGATTTCAGTCCTTTAATATTTTCTAATATCAATATTATTTAGATATTTATTTGTGTAAATGTACTCCCCAACGGTGTTTAAGTGACATCAAACAAATGTTAGTATAGTGCACTTTTATTTTAATTCAATTCCAAATAATGTCTGATTTCCCTTGCATTTTTCTTTGACTTCTGGATTACATCAGTTTCAAGTATTTTCCAAAAATTTACTCACTATCATTGACTTATCTTAATCCATTGTGATCAAAAAGATTCCTTGCATAGCTTGAATCTTCATAAATTGGAGAATTATTCCACAACCTCAAATATTGCTCTTTAGATAAATGTTGCATGTTATTTTAAAAATTTCATTCTGTTGTTCTTGGGTGGTATGCATTATTAATGTTCACTGCTAATTTTGTTCATATTTTCCTTATATTTAACTAATTTTTTCAAACTTGTCTGACCAATTGTAAAAGATTAATACTGAAATTTAAACATATTAGTAGATTTGTCTATTTGTACATGCAATCAGTGATTTGCATGTCATGCATTTTTGAACCCTCTTATTAGATGAGGAAAATGTTTAGAATTCTTATGTCCTCTTGATGAACTGACCCTTTTATCATTATAAAATGAATTTCTTTACTGCTGCTAATTCCTTTTTTATAATCTTCTTTTTATGATACCAATGTAGTTACCCTAAATATCTTTTTCTTTTATCCTACTCTTTCTATTTTCCTCATTTTTTTATATTTGAAGTTCATTTCTTGATACACTTGGTTGCTTGAATAACCAATCTAAAAATCTCTGCCTTTTAAAATTTTTGTACTTAGACACATATATTTATGGGATAATTGAAATGACTAGGTACATGTGTGTGTATGTGTATGATTTTATCAGTTGTTTTGTAGTCAATATTATAAATCTTCAGTGTGTCACAATGCACATTCAAGTGCTATAAACCATTTAATATACAGGAACACTAAAATACTACAAAGCAATTTTATTTTTCCTAATTTGTTTCCTTTTGCTATCATTTCATTCATACATATTTATGAACCCCAAATCCATCCTAATTATTTTTGTTTAAACTGCCAAATATATTTTAAGTTCAAGAAAAAATGTACGTATATCCATAACATAACTACCATTTTTGATGTTGATTCTTTATACAGATCCATTCTTCCATGTGACATCATTTCTCTTCTTCCTGAATCATTTCATTCAATATGTCCTTTAATGTGATGTACTGGTGACAAATTCTTTCAGCTTTGCATGTCAAAATGTATCTCACTTTCTTTAAAATGTATTCATACTTGGAATAAAATTCAAGATTGGCAGACTGGCAGTATTTTTGTCCTTTAAGTTTATCTGTAATTTTGCTGTTAGCACTTTTTCTAAAATCAGCTGTTATCCTTATCCTTGTCTTTGTTTCTTACTTCACAATATATTTTTCCCTGGTCACTTTTTAAACACTCTTTTATTCGGTTTTCTCCTAAGGCTTTCTTTTTTAATTTTTTTATGATCATATTATTGTCCTGGGTGTAGGTTGTGACGTATACAAAAGTTCTTACCATATACCATAGTTGAATTCATCACCTCCATTATTCTCCTTTAAGTATCGAACAATTTAATTTAGAGTTGCCCTGGTTTAATATTTTCCATGTTTCATCAAATTTGGAAATTTTCATCTGGCAGTTTTTCAAAACAAATTTTTGGTACTCTTCTTTTTCCTTTTGTTAAAGTACTGTATTTACATATGTATTGGCTGTGTGAAATGCTTCCATTGCACTGGTGTGTCATTCAGTTCTTGTTATTTTTCCTTATGATACACTGTAATTTCTATTTTTGACTGCTTCCTCAGTAATGTTATATTCTTTAGTGTCTAATATGACTTTAATCCCCTGCAATATATTTTTCATCATTCATCCGAAGACTTTCATCTCTGGAAATTTGATGATTTTTTGGCGGGGGGGGGGAGTGGTGGTGGTGCAGATTGAACCCAGGACCTTACAAGTGCTAGGAAAGAGCTCTATCACTAAGTTACATTCCCAGCCCTTTGTTCTTTCTGTCTTTATCTTCTCTTTCATTTTTAATTGTGGTACTGTGGTTTGATAGCTTACAACTTGAGTTATGCCCCCATAACTTTACATCTTATTTACATCAGCAAATCTTTTTTCGGTGGGATACACTCAAAATAATGGCTTTAATGTCTCAGTTCCAGGCATGCTGTCTTCATGGAGCACATGTTCCCGGCTCCTATATGCCTTTTTAATTTGTATTGGCATTTATTGATTATACAAAATAATGATTTCATTATGACACTTTCTTATATGCATACAGCAGCACTTGATCACTTCTTTTACTCCACTTATATCCCTCCCCTTACTACTGGTCCTCTGCCTCTTCTTTAATAGTGCCCCTTTTATTTTCATGTATTTTTTTAGATTCCATATTCACTTGAGAGAAAACATATGATGCTTGTCTTTCTGGGTCTGGGCTTATTTCACTTAATGTGATGATCTCAAGTTCCATCCATTTTCCTGCAAATGACATGCCATTTTAATTTTGACAAGATCTCAGACATTATGAATATTATCTTACTGTTCACTAGGAATTTGGAGTCAAAGAAATATTCTTGAGTGTTACTCTGAAACATAATTAAGACACTTAAAACCAGTTTGCTTATTTCATGCCTTCTTTTCAGTTTTGTTAGGTGGAAGTGCAGCATTGCTCACGGCTAATTGTTCCACAGTACTGAGCTGACATATCTTTGTACTCAAGACATTCATTCTCCAATATGGATGATAGAAAGAAGCATCAATCTCAGTCCAGTAGGAATGCTGAGTAACTTTTACCTGTTATCCTTTAGGTAGTTGTTTTACTGGGGCCAAGTAGTTTTCTCACATAAATGAAGTAATTAATCATTTATGACCTGCATACTTAGGAAATCATTTGCAGATTTAAAGGATTCAAAATAGTTCTTTTCTGTCCAACAGTCTGTCTTTCCTGTGACTGTAGTCACCTTGTTCTTTCCAAGAGAATTCATTATTTTCTACCTATGCTCTACTTACAGTACCAAGGCCTGGAAAAATCTCTCAAGTATATAACCTATGTCAATTGCAGGGTCCCACTACCTCTTTCCCATTTCTTCGGAATCACTATTCTTCACTGCCCCATAGCCAGTGCTATTCAAACTGTTGCTTCATTTTTTACCCATTTTTTCATTTGTTTTATGGAAATAGAAGTCCCAGCAACCTTGGAAAAACTCAACTCTTCCTAAAGATATTTAGCTAGTAGTTAAAAATTGCTATGTTCTGTTAAGAATGTTAATATTATATGTCTTTATTGGTAGCACACTTTAATATTTGCTTTTCCATCTAATAAACTAAGGTGTTGGGCTTTGGGGTGTTCAGTTCCTTTGATTGACAGCTTTCAGACCTTTCACCTATTCCTGTCTGCCTTGAGCCTGAAGCTGTCAAACAAGCAACCTTGGTGACTGGCCAGCAGTCAAATTGCTTTGAACATTCCATGGGCTACTCCAAGGAAACTCCATTCCAGCTTCCAGGAGCACTGAAACTACAACTGCAAAACTACACTTTTGCTTCAGGAAGTCTTGTTCCAGTTATAAGTGCTCCAGAAAGCTACTATTTATGCTTCCAGCCATGACCTCCATTGATGAACTCTTAAATATCCTGCCCATCTTGCAGCTATTCTCACTCAGATCAAGAACTTCCCTTGGATTCTCAGCAAAAAAGTTTGTGATTGCTGTACATTTGAGGCTTGTGAATGGTGAAACTTATTGTGCACATACATTCAATTCCTCCCTTCAGGTTATATAAGCAGGCTATTTTTTACCCTTTTCAGGTTAGTTTGGGAAAATTCTCTGTTGTATATTTCTGTGTGTGGCTTTGATCACAGATAGAGTGGATTGAGCTAGTGGAATGAAGAGTAGAGTGTTATTGGGTTTTTTAGCCCAAGACCCACCCAGCAGTAGCTAAAAGGCAGCTTCAAGCCCCAGTCACTTGAAGTGTTCCAGAGAGACACCAATGATGAAGAGGCAAGAATCCCAATACCCAAAGCTTGGGAGCTGTAACAGTAGCTTCTGTGTAATCAGCCACCAGCACTCAATGCTCAGAACAATAAGCCTCTAACCTGAGTACCTGAACCTCTAAGTCTCTGACTTTAAAAGTTTGGAGAGTTAAAACACTATAGGTCCCTAGATCTTTAGGCCTCTGAGTTCATAAGCCCAGCCTGTAAGCCTCTGGTGCTCAAGAACTCATGGCTATCAATAGGAATGCAGTTACTCCTTTCATATTCTTGATTTCCATCTAGATAGAGCAAAGGACCCCCAGCCAACAATTTGTGCTAGCATTACTTTTTTAAAGTATTTGCTTTAGAGATAGATGAGTAAAGATGATTATGTGCATAAGACAAAAGTGCAACAGAACAGATTATCAGGTTTTCAGACACACATTTACAGTCAATAATTTCTTCACAAGGGCCCTATGGTAATTTAGTCAGAACAGATCATATGTTCAAGAAATAGAGCTAAGAAATATAGACATCCACATTGAAAACATTGAAATTCTGCCTTTACCTTCTACCAAACATAAAAATTAAATTAAAAACATCTCAAAAGAGATCATAGCTCAAAACATAAACCTACAAAACTTCTATGGAAAATAATAGAACTAATATTTGGAATCTAGAAATAAGTAAAAAAGTCTGTTCAACTCTTAAGGTTCACAAAAAATATAGACCATTAAATTAAAAAAGTGAAAAATTAAACTTCATTGAGTATGGTTCTTGAAAAGACACTCATTAAGAAAATAAAAAGTGGGGGAGAATCAAGATGATGGATAGCTGACAGACCCTGAAACCTTGACTTGCATGACTTCAAACAATTACTCCAGATTTTAGTGACAGCTAGGATCAGGCAATACTGCTTTTTCTGCCAACCAAGATACCACCAACACTGGAGTGGTACATATTTTTGACTGACCCTTAAACTAACTTCATAAAGAGCATAATGACCAGACATAGGGACAGGCAGCTACATCCAACTTGCCTGTCTGTTTGTCAGGCCACAGCAGGGTTAGATAGACATGGCTGAGCCACTGCTTTTGTTCCTCTTTTTTTTCTTGTTCCCTCTCTCTGAATTCCTTCTTCCTGGGTGGGTAAAGCTAAAACACAACACAGAGAACAGTAGGGACCTTCGGGCATCTGGGAGTACCTGGACCTGCCATAATATGTGCAGACACAGAACATCTGACTGCCACACACCTGCACAGATCTCTCTCCACCTTAGTGGGTCTGCAACCTCATGAACAATAACACAACACAGACAAACACAGAAAGAGAGGTGTTGCAAGGGTCTGGGAAGACCAGGACCTGGCAAACATAAGCAGACACAAAACCTCTGTCTGCCACCTGCCTGTGCTGCCCTATAGTTGACCCATTCTCAACCAAGTAAATCTGCTTATACAAGGTAACCATGACACGCTGTTTGTAATGGAATCTCATATTCTAGCACAACTGGGGAGCCAATTGTATTCCTTTTGGACAAAGCTGGTAGCCAAACACACGGAGGGAATATTTCCCCCCTGCTTGGTGGGGAGGGGAAGAACACAGAGTTGAGAAAGCCTTTGTGGGGGTGGGGCAACTCAGCAGCCCCTGTGGAGAGAGAAACCAGGAGCAAGCTGAAACTGAGAGTCTCACCAAAAGAAAAGCTCATTTCTGACCCACAGGCTTGCCCTGTGAGTGGAAAGAGCTGGTGATTGCTCATTTACCAACCCCATGCAGGATCATTTCTCCACCTGCTCCAGAGGACCCACCCCACTAAAGGAAGCCCAGGCTCAAATGCCCAGGGCTGAGCTCCCCCCAAAACTGTCCAATAGGGAAGAACAACACTCATTGCCAAGCAGCCCAACATACCAACCTTAAGAAGGCACAATCTTGGCCCAATCCCCTATAAAAAATATATAAAAATGTCATCACCTCAAACTGAATTCAGAGGAAAGAGTCCAGAACATTCACTAAACTGATATATATCATCTGACATCTATATCATCTATATAGATATAGATATATTAGTTCCTTTCTCTACCTCAATTTTTTCTTTCTCATCTCTTTCCATCTTCTCCCCCTTCCTTTCTTTACCCAATCAACTGTTACTCCCAATCTCCACAGGTTACAGGTAATGTCACCACAGAGCTCACTACATGTGTAAATAACTGGTCTAGCATTGAATCAGTGAATTTGTTATTGTTAATTTATAACACCTAGGCAGGGAACAGAAATAGCACATCAACCTGGCTAACAACTAAGCCAATCATAGCACAGTAAATGAGTCAAGAGGAAGATAACAGGTGATTAAAATCCCTCAACTTGCCACTCAGTGCCAGGAGCCTGCCACTACACACCTAAGTGAATCCTGGACTCAAGGCTTTGCTACTCTGGTAGTGCCAGGAGGCTTCTCTCCCCACAGAGCAGGAAGCCCAGAACTCATCACTATCACTGACAGCAAGAGAGCCCCTGCTCCCTATCACAGAGCAAGAACACCAGATTCCTCACTGAGGGGAGGAAAGCTATAACCCACTACTCTTCAGGTGGCACCAGGAGCCCTGTTCCCCCAAAGTACATGGAAGCCCAGCACTTCATACTGCACCTCCATGAAGGACAGTCACATCTCTCTTGTCCAAGAATGGAATCCCAGCTCCTCCACTGAGTGGCAATCTGCTACTCTGCTTATGCTAGGAAGCCTGCCTCCCCACAGTGCACAGAGACCCAGCACTCCCTACTGTGACTGAAGGAGAGCTCCTGTGTCCCCACCATATACCAGGAACTCCAGCCCTCTTACTGAAAAACCAGGTAATTGGCACCACAACAAGAATCCTGAAGAGGATAACATGTCCAACATAGCCCTCTCTGAGGAACACTGCTAGAGCTCCAGGAGAAAAAAACCCTCAAAACATCAACTGCAACCAAAAACAACTCCAGATGCATAAATTTCAACACAGAATGAAACAGCAAAACAACCACATTCCATCAAAAGCCAATTCTGCCACTAAGAATTCAAATACTTATGTAGAGGAAAAGCCATCAAATAATGAACTCCAAAAAACAATAGCAAAAATGATGAATGACCTCAAAGTAGAAACACAAAAATTAGTGTTTGACCTCAAAAAAGACATGAATAAACAATTAAATGAGCTCAAAGAGAATATAAACAAACATATGAATGAAATTAAGAACACTATCCTGGATATGAAAGAAGAAATCAACAAATATATGGAAACCCTGAAAAATAATCTATCTGAAATAAACAACTCAATATCCCAAATAAATATCACAATGGAAAGGTTGGCAAACAGAGTGGAGCAAGTTGAAAATAGAGTATTAGGAACAGAAGACAAAGTAAAGGAATTAGACTAAACAGTAAAAGATCATGAAAGAATGTGAAATGAAACATGTAAGATATCTGGGACACCATAAGAACACCAAACTTACAAATCATGGATGTAGAAGAAGGAGAGGCAATACAAACTAAAGCCATGGGCAACCTATTCATAGAATAATATCAGAAAACTTCCCTAACCTCAAGAAAGAGAGAGTCACCCAGGCGCAGGAAGCTTACAGACCAACAAACTGTCAGGACCAAAAAAGAAAAATCCCCAGACACATTATAATAAAAATACTCAGCACACAGAACAAAGAAAGAATTCTGAAAGCTGCAAAAGAGAAAACACAAGTCACATATAAAGGCAAACCCATTAGAATAACAGCAGATTTCTCAACTCAAACTCTAAATGCAAAAAGGTCATGGAAAGACATAATTCAGGCCCTGAAAATAAGCAGCTGTCAATCTAGACTAATCTACAAAATTATCCTTCCTAATTGAAGGAGAAATTAAAACTTTCCACAAGGAAAAACTAAAGGAATTTGCAACCACTAAGCCCGCATTAAAGAAGATACTTAAGGGACTTTTACATATAGAAGAAGAAACTAGAAAGAGACAGAATGACTCAAGAAAGAATAGACCATCTGGAGCAAGCAGACCAGTAAACAAGGAATAGGTAAAACTAAACAACAGGGGAAAAAAATAACTGGAAACAACAGGCACCTGTCAATATTAGCACTGAATGCAAATGGCCTCATACCCCAATCAAAAGACATAGAATAGCATATTAAATTAAAAAACAGGACCCAACCATATGTTGTTTACAAGAGATTCATCTCACTGAAAAAAATAAACACTTGCTTAGAGTCAATGGGCAGAAAAAACTTTTCCAAAGCAAATGAACCCAACAAACTAACAGAAGTAGCTATACTCATGTCTGACAAAGTAGACTTCAGACTAGAATCAATCAGAAGAGACAATGAAGGTCACTTCATATTAATGAAAGGAACAATTCATCAAAAGGAAATATCAATCCTTAACATATATGCACCAAACATGGAGGCACCCAGTTTAAAAAAAAATAATAACTCTAATGGCCTTAAGAACACAGATAGATGCTAACACAGTGATCATGGGAGACCTGAATACCCCGCTGTCATTCATAGATAGGTCATCCAGACAAAAGATCAACAAAGAAACTTCAGAGCTACTCCATGCATTGGACCAAATAGACATGGTTGATATCTCCAGAGTATTTCACCCAACAACTAGGCAATACACATTCTTTTCTGCAGTGCATGGAACTTTCTTCAAAATAGATCATATTTAAGAACACAAAGCAAATCTCCACAAAATCAAGGAAATCAAAATAACCCCCTGCATTATATCAGATCACAACAGAATAAAACTAGGACTCAACAACAAAAGAAACCCCAGAAAACATTCAAACACATGGAGACTGAAAAACACACTGCTGAAAAACCAACAAGTGAACAAAGTAACAAGGGGAAAAATGAAAAAGTTCCTACAATCCAGTGAAAATGAAAATACAACTTATCAGAATCTGTGGGACACAGCAAAAGCAATGCTAAGGGGAAAGTTTAAACTATAAGTGCCTACATTATAAAAAAACCAAGACCTCTCAAGTAAATGATCTAATGATGCACTGTAAGCTCCTATAAAAACAAGAACAAACCAACCCAAAGTCAACAGAGAATAACAAAGACCAGGGATGAGATACATGAAATCAAAACAAACTTATACAAAGAATCAATGAAACAAAAAGTTGGTTCTTTCAAAAGATCAACAAGATTGACAAACCATTAGCCAACATGACAAATTAATAAAATCAGAGGTTAAAAGGGGACATAACTGCAAATACCAATAAAATACAGAAAATAAAGGGTACTTTGAAAACTTATATTCAAGTACTAGAAAATCTAGACAAAATAGATAAATTCCTAGATGCATACAACCAACCAAAATTGAACCAAGATATTAACCACCTAAATAGTTCTAATACATGCAAAGAAATTGAAACAGTAGTAAAGTGTCTCCCTACAAAGAAGAACACAGAATCTGATGGACTCATGGCTGAGTTTTACCAAACCTTTAAAGAAGAAATAATACCAATATTCCTCAAACTTTTCCAGGAAATAGAAAAGGAAGGACCACTACCAAACTCATTCTATGAAGCAAGCATTACCCTTATTCCAAAACCTAATAAAGATGCAACCACAAAAGAGAATTATAAAATGATATCTTTAATGAAAACAGATGCAAAGATTCTCAACAAAATACTGGCAAACTATTCAACAACATGTCAAAAAGATCATACACCATGACCAAGTCAGTTTCATTCTGGGGGTACAAGGATGGTTCAACATACATAAATCCATAAACATAATATAGTACATAAACAGTTGCAAGGATGAAAACCACATGATCCTCTTGATAAATGCAGAAAAAGCCTTGACAAAATCCAACACCCTTTCATGATAAAATCTCTGAAGAAACTAGGAATAGAAGGAACTTTCCTCAACATAATAAAGGTTATATAAGACAAATCTATAGCCAATGTCATATTAAATGGAGAACAACTGAAACCATTCCCCTTAAAGTCAGGAATGAGACAGGGCTGTTCACTTTCTCCATTCCTATTCAATATACTTTTGAACTCCTAGCCAGAGAAATAAGATGAGAGTAAGAAATAAAAGGAAATCAAATTGGGAAGTCAAACTATCCCTATTTAAAGATGACATGATCCTCTACCTAAGAGACCCCAAAAACTTGACCAAAAAATGACTAGAAATCATAAACTCTTTCAGCAAAGTAGCAGGATACAAAATTAATATACAGAAATAAGTAGCTTTTCTATATGCCAACAATGCACAGAACAAGAAAGAAATCAGAGAAAAAATCCCATTTACGATAGCCACAAAAACAATAAACTACCTTGGAATATATTTAAGAAAAGAAACCAAAGACCTTTTTAATGAAAACTATAAACCACTGAAGAGAGAAATTGAAGACTTCAGAAGATGGAAAAACTTCCATGTTCATGTATTGGTAGAATCAACATTGTGAAAATGGCCATACTACCAAAAGCAATTTACATGCTTAATGCAATCCCTATCAAAATTCCAATGACATTCTACACAGAAATAGAAAAAGCATTCTTGAAGTACATATGGTAACATAAAAGTCCTCTAATAGCCAAAGTAATTCTGAGCAAAAAGTCCAATACTGGAGGCATCAAAATACCCAACCTCAAACTATGCTACAGATCCATAACAATAATAACAGCATGGTATTGGCCAAAAACAGACAGACCAGTGGATCAGAATAGCAGATCCAGACATAGGCCCACATATCTGTAGCCAGCTGATATTCAACAAAGGAGTCCAAAACACACAATGGAGAAAAGACAGCATCTTCAACAAATGCAGCTGGGAAAGCTGGATAACCATAGGCAGATGACTGAAACTAGATCACTGTCTTTCACCCTGTATTAAAATCAATTCAAAGTAGATCAGAGACTTTATTATAAGGCCAGAAGCTTTGAAACAACTCCAAGAAGCAGTAGGAAATACACTATAACAGACAGGTATAGGGAACAACTTCCTAAACAGAACTCCAAAGGCTCAACATCTAAGAGAAACAATGAACAAATGGGACTGTATTAAACTAAAGAGCTTCTGCACAGCAAAAGAAACAATCACCAGACTCAAGAGACAGCCCACAGTATGGGAGAAAATCTTTGTCAGCTACTTATCCAACAAGGGTTTAATATCCAGAATCTACAGGGAACTCAAAAAACTCAGCCCCAAAATAATCAATACTCCAATGAAGAAATGGGCACATGAATTAAATAGGGAATTCTCAAAGGAAGATGTACAAATGGTGAGTAAATACATGAAGAAGTATTCAAATTCCCTGGTTATAAAATAGATGCAAATCAAAACAACACAGCTTTCATCTCACCCGAGTTAAAATGGCAATAATTAAGGATAGTAACAACAACAATTGCTGCTGAAGATGTGGCAAAATAAGAACCCTTATATACTGCTGGTGGGAATGCAAATTAGTACAACCATTATGGAAAACAGCATGGAGATTCCTCAAAAAACTAGAGATAGAACTGCCATATGATCTGGTGACACCACTCCTGGGCATCTACCCAAAAGAATGTAAAACAGGGTACAGTAGAGACACCTGTGCATCAATGGTCATCTTAGCACTATTCACAATAGCTAAGCTCTGGAAACAACCCAGATGCCCTACAACTGATGAATGGATCATGAAATTATGGTATATATACACAATGGAGTATTATTCAGCCATAAGGAATAATAACCTGGGGTTTGAAGGTAAATAGATGCAATTGGAAGACATCCATGTTAAGTAAAGTTAGCCAGGATCAGAAACACAAAAGCTGCATGTTTTCTTTCATGCATGGAAGATAGATCCAAAGTTAAACATATACACAAAAACAAGCATGATCATACACAAACTCAGATATAGAACATGTTTGTAATAGTGTAACTACTCTATAGAACTCCAGGAAAGAGAAAAAGGAAAATAAAATGATAGAGCAATTGTAATAT
This sequence comes from Castor canadensis, assembly GCF_047511655.1. NCBI lineage: Eukaryota > Metazoa > Chordata > Mammalia > Rodentia > Castoridae > Castor > Castor canadensis. The sequence goes on along the minus strand of NC_133389.1, from coordinate 135,929,900 downwards.
CACATACCACAAGATGTAAAGATAGAGGATATAAGAATGTATACTGAAAGGTGTTGAAAAATGGGGGGTGTGGGATAAAGAAATAAGGGAGAATATTTGAAAGGATTGAACAGACCAAAGTAAAACATACCCACAGAGGGCATACATTGAGACATCCCTCTAAACGTCAACTCAAATATTAATTATGAAAGCCATGACTGTAAAATAGGCACAGTGTGTGGGGAGAGGGGATACAAGTGGGAGGAGGGCGGGTGAACTAAAGAGATTAAGGTGACAGTATATGGTGGATGGGCTTCATATACCTATATGAAACAGAACTAGAACACCTCTAGTTTAAGTCTCACTTAAAACAATTGCTTTAAGTGGGTGGGGAGGGGGCTGCAGGGAGAGACAATGGAGGCAATGTAACCAATGTACAATATAAGTCTAATTGGAATTGTCACTATGAACCCTCCCCCCATAGCATGAATATACCCTAATAAAAATTTATTTTAAAAAAGTGTGTCAGACTCTATGGAGCTAATAAATAAATAAATAAATAAAAGAGAACAGCATCTTGGGGGGAAATTCTCAAGGTGCATATAGCAAAGTAGTTGCACCCAAAATAATCAAATCTCTTGTATTAGTTATCACAGACTTCAAATTGAAATTGCAATGAAATGCTACTTTGTAACCATGACTTTTATAATGACCATGCCAAGGTTTTGGGGATGATGTTGAGTAACTGGATGCTATACAATGAATGTTTGTACACCCTCAAAAATCATTTATTAAAATCTAACCTCCAAGAATTTTGATTTTGGAGTTGGAACCTTTGGAGGATAATTAAGCCGTTAATATAGAAGCCTCATGGATAGAGCTGGTGTCCTTGTAACAAAAGTCTGGGGAACTACTTCAACTTCTATCTACCATATAAGGACATAACCTGAAAGAGAGTACTCACCAGAACTGGGTCACACTGCCACCTTGATCTAGCACTTCCAGCTTCCAGAACTGTGATAAATTTCTGTTGTTTATAAGCAACTTAATCTATGGTACTTTGTTACAATAGCCCAAATTAACTAAGACACTAGAGCATACACATTTTTCTGCCTAAGGTGTAAATTTTATAAATGATTTGGAAAATTTTAACTCAGACATTTAATTTTAGTCTTAATTTTAATTTTCTTTTGGCAGTACTGGGATGTGAACCCAGGACCTTGCACTTACAAGAAAAGTGCTCTACCACAAACCCAGCCCTAATTTCACTCTTAGCCAAGAGAAATGAAAACTTGTACCTATAGGAAACTTGTACAAGAGTGGAAATAGAAGCTTATTCATAATAGAAAAGCTGAGAAAAAGCATGTTATAATATGAATGTTAACAAATTGTCACATATTTATACATTATAAATTTATTCCATAATATAAACTATTGCTACAAGAAACAATCTCAGTTAATATGAAAATATTATACTGATTGAAATAAGCAAAATACAAAAAATATATACATGTCAATAACAAGACATTTTCAAATCATCTATGAAATAAAACAAAGTTTAAGTTCAAATCAAACAAAAATTACACATTAAAAATCAAACCATCCAAATACAGTAATGTTGTAGGACTTGGGTTACATGACAAGGGGAGAACATATACAGGAGGTATGGGGCTAGATAGAAAACCCAAAACATGAAAGCATTTGATGTCCCCACTCCAGAGGAATTAATACAGAAACCTTAAAGTGACAGAGGTCAACAGGAGACGGGGATCAGAAACCAGTGTAAAGATCAGTTAGAGATGAATCAACCTGGGTTGTAACACATTTGTACATGAAAGCAATGCTAGGAATCTCCCTGTATAGCTGTCCTTATGTCAACTAGCAAAAATGCTATGCCTTTCTTATTATTGCTTATTTCTACTTTTCAATGGAACTGGAGATAAGCGCAGAACAGGTTCTGCCTGGAAGAGAGGGTGGAGGCGGGGAGCAGAAGGGGAGAAATGACCCAAACAATGTATGCACACATGAATAAATAAATTAAAAAAGAAAAATATCCAAAGCATCATTTCTAAGGACTTTTGTTTGCAAGCCATATTTGACTATTTGACACCTATCAACACTGATCTTCGATCTACTCTCTTTTAAATACTGTGCTTGGAGCAGGTTCTCTACTTCCCATTTTGTGAGCTCATCATCGATGTATCCCAAGGATGTGTATGTTTTTCTCACTCCTTAGGAAAATACAGTCCTCTGAGGAGACAACAAAAATGGTTCTAGTTTTACATATGTATATATGTAAGAGATCAATAATTTAGTGCATTGTAGTATTTGCTATTAATGTGAAAGCAAAAATGAAATATTGTTTGTTTTTAATGTGAGATTAACAATATAAACTAAATGCCTACCTCAGTTTTTAGAGACTTCAATGACAATAATTGTCACTGAGATCCCTGGAACTCCAGGGTACAACCTGTTTTTGACTCAGAGGCCAACTTACTTGTTGCCTTTGCTGAATAGCAATGAACTCATCTTCCTCAGCTCACAAAGAAAACTTGCTGTGTTTATTCTACAAGTTTGATGTACCTATAACCCTGATGTGGTAAAGCATCAGTTAGCACTGCTGTTGGAGTGGAATGGATAGTTAAATTATATTTGTTGGGAGTTGAAATCTGTTTCTGTAGCATATATAAGAATTTTAACATTGTAAACAGAAAGCTATTTCCTCTGCTTTAAAATGAAGCTATATCATTCTAAAAGTTTTCCATATATAAAGTATTCTTCATTGTTTATTGAGACCAAAGATTTAACTCAATGAACTATTATAATCATTAACTTATCATTTACTATTATGTGTGAACCATTGTCATTGGGTTGCTTATTTAGTGTTATCTAATCTTGTTGATAATGTTATGCCATTTTGATGTGTACTCATTAAAATCTTGTGAATTTTAGATAAAATTTATATATGAAAATATGTATAAATTTTACATTATGCTTTATTACTAGAAAACCTAGCATATATAGGAAGTCATCAATAAAAATTAATTTTCTTCTTCATTTTTTGCCCAAAAATGTGGCATTCCCACCCTCCTGCTCTTTAATTTTTTGTACTCTAAGGTTTTCATGCAGTCAAGAATCTAAATCTAATGATGCATGCATAAACAATTAGCAAACCCAAAGCATTCTCCTCCCAATGGCAATTGCACTTGAAGTTAAAGGCGTTACTTTTCTATATAGGGTTTAAAGTGTTTGCGTATATCTTACTTATCTTTGCTGCATTGGCACCCAGCTAAGTATCTGCTCTTAATGACATGATGGGAAAAAAATGAATTAACAAATGAGAACATTCTTCATGGAAATGGAGTGTAAGGCTATACAAATGCTATCAAATCATATGACTAGGTATTTCCCGATAGTAATTAAGAAAGGCATATGTAGTCATCATAAAGAAGTTGTAGCGAAGCATGGGCACAGCTGTCATCTTAGCACTCGGGAGGTGGAGACCTGAGGATCAGAAACTGCAGGCCAGCCAGGAGGGATACACAGTCAGATTCCATCTTTCTCTCTTTTCTTTCTCTCTCTCTCTAGCTTTTTTGTTTTAACTTTATTTTCCCACTATAGAAACTTAAATTAATCTCTTGATTATATTTTTAATTTACTATAGTGCTTTAGTGCTTTCAAAATACAAAGCAGACAATATTGCAACTGATTGACAAGCATAAGCCTCCACAGTAAAGTGCCTTGAGATGGATGCTCATTAAGTAATAAGTTCATCTTTCATACTCACAAACAATAATATATTGAAATATTTAAGGGCAAACAGAGAAGGTGAAGGAAGTCAAATATGGAGGATGCACTTTGCATCCATCTATGAAAATAGAGCAATGAAACCTGTTGAAATTATTCTAAGAAGGGGGAAATGAGGAAGAATGATGGAGGGAGTGAATCTAACTAAGATATACTATAATTATCTATGTAAATGTAACTTTGAATCCCTCCCTTGTACAACTATTATACACTAATATTTTTTAATTTCAGAACTTTTCCTGTAAAGGATATATTTCAACTTGTAGCGAATGATGTCCATATACTTTTAACCTAAATTAAAAGTTCTTTGATTACACAACAAACATCCCAATTTAACCATTATAGGGCCCTTATACTCACCTACATTCTTAGAAATAAGACATGAATAGGAATGGGGCAGAAAATCTAACAGGTTTTATGGATTTTAAATTGTGGAGCTTACCCTATTATAAGAGATTATCATTTAGCAACAAAAAAAATCAAATGATACTTTATTATGACATAAAAACCTGAGTCAGAAACACAAAGTATATTCAGTTATAAAGCAAGTGCCATTTATTCTTTCAATAATATTTATTATAAGTCTTCCTTATTTTGGATCTTCTCCTAGACTCCTGAGACACAAGAGTAAGTAACATAGGCTTTATATATGATCTCTTAGAATTAAAGTCTTTCTTGCCTTAGGGGTTTAAATGTATACCTCTTAAAAGACAGAGGTGAATACAGAATGATCTCTATTCACAGATAATAGCATGTGCATATCTGAGTAATGGAAAGTAACGTACCAGTATTGAAGTATAATGTAAAAGATCAAAATCCATTAGTCAAAAGTGAGGCTGGTATTGTATGATCTCAAAATAACACCTAATTTGGTAAACAGTTTGTCTATTAGCTAAACTTTTCAATTGTCACATGGAGCATTATGATGGTGCTGCTGCAAGCTGGCAATAAAACAAATGGATCATGACAATCATATGTCAGCTTTGTCTCAAGAAGGAAACAATTCTGTGTACTTAATTTAAAGATTTTTGGTTTATTTATTACTCAACAAACCATACTCAGAGGCTTTCATCAGTCAAGAGCTTTTCAAATCATACTATATTTAGAATGAAAAAGGAAATAAGAATTGGGGGGAGGAGGGGAAACAAAGCACTAAGAAAACAAAGAACAGAATCAGAACAACTCCAAAGATATATAATCCAATGACAATTCTTGGACTAAAGATTTTTAGATCTATGTTTAGTTTTTCATCTCTTATTAGCTAGTTGCCTTGCAGTTTTGAGCCCTTTTTTAATATTCCATGATACCTTATGACACAACTTCAACAAGCTGAAATTTAGGCCAGCTATTAATAGACATGTTATTTCAGGTAACATATAAATAGTCAATAACCAGTTTTTAATTTTTATTACCACTAGAAGCAATAAACAAGAGTTTATTTATTATAGAAAACCTTTTCATTCTTTTAATATCTTCACAGGTCCTGGCATATAGTTGAATTCACATACTCACTTTAAATGATCACTGACTCTAGCAACTAAACGTAGATCGCAAAACTGACCCCAAATTTTCATCAGTCCTTGCATCCTTACCTTTGCTATTTAACTTTATATTAATCTGCCAAACAGATTCTACTTTAGGCCTAGTTATGTGAACTCCTTTAGACAATGAGCTGTTAGTAATTGTATAAACAAACACTTGAAAATGCTTACATTGTTGCACTTTTCCTGTTATCCTTTTGGATGCTTGCCACACCATTGTGAACATGTCAGTAACAGTGAAAGCAGGTCCTGGCTTATCTCAAAAGAAACTACACTGTGGAGTAAAGCTAATCATTCCAGCCATCCTAGCCAAAGGCAACCTAGATGATCCAATAGTTGGCCAACCTCTAGAATTTTGATAAATCCAAGCTTGATCAGCTGAGACAAAGTACCAGTCACCATCTGAGTCCAGATGGGTAAACAATCAATATTTACTGTTCTGTGCTGATGAGACTTTGTAGTGGTTTAGTCCTAAGCAATATTGTGGCAATCTATTACCCATACAGATACAAAGACATTAAGGTACTTTTTTTTCTTTTAATTTGGATAGAAAAACTGAAATCCTTCCTGATAGTAAAGATAAAACTTCTCCATATTTTAAAGGCTGATTTTCATTTGAAGGATAGATTTAATGTTATGTCATATATTAATGTACTTTTAGGGTATTACCTGGGAGTGTCAACAACATAGTATTGAAAATGGTGAGGAACCTGCATATATTTCACATGAGATTTAGATTAAGAACAAAGGAATAGCAATAAAGTAAAGGAAAAGACTTAGAGGTAGCCAGGATGTATATAGTTTCCCAGAAACTATGTAGAAAATATTAAGTATGTTTTTCTTCTGTTGCTCAAAAGAGAATAATTGGAGCAAATCTGTACAGGTATGTACCATAGAAGGATAAAAGGCAGTGACTATAAGGAAGTACTCAATATTTTGAGCAGTCAAATCATAAAATGTATTAATAAATTTGGATAGTAGATGCTTGCTAGAAGTCAGAAATGTCTTCAATATATAGGGTTGGTTTTAATAAGCACTGAAGTAGAAATTCCAGGAAACAGAAAGGCTAAGAGGGAAATCAACTATTGTCCTTAAAACACCATTATGCAATGTTCAAATATTACCACACAGTACACAGCTATAGAAAGCTTGAGACTTTGTCTCAAATCAAATACCTGTTATTTAAATTGTTTTTTTCATTCAGGATATGTAAATGATTGGCAATGATGATGGTGGCTGTACATTTTTCCAACAAATATCTTTCTAAAAATGTAAAGTATTTGTAAAGTTGCATTTTTGGCAATCCTAGGAAATAAATATTTCTGGAAAAGTGAGCCTAGATGATGAAGTTATTTACTGGATAATAAGAGTTAATAGACAAATGTTTTTAAAATATCTTCACTAAGATACAAATTATTATGAATTTTAAGACGTTATAGAACTAAAAAAGAGAATTTGACAGTGCTATCCTAAAACCATGACTAATCTGTTAGAAATTAGGAAAAATGATTCTTCATTCTGGTAAGAAGTAGGACTTAGATCATTCCTGTGATTCTAATTCTTTTTACATTAAAAATAGGTTAGAGTCAAATTCACAAACATCATCTTCTACTTATGAATAAATGCTAAATAACTTTATGCACTTATTTGGTCTACTTAAATTAAAGATTACACATTTGAATCTCTCATAGATATCTGTAAGGATAATCATGATATAGTAACATTTTGCTTCCTATATAAGTACTACTTAATTTATTCTAAGACTATGTCTCTTATTGGCAAGTCTTATCACCTAAAAACCATTATCTGATAAAGCAAAAAAGCAAATCTGTAAAATTATGATAACAATGAAATAGCATATCATATACGTAATTTAAAATTTTCCTTGTTGACTTGACTTTTGCTATGATTCCCAGGTAGAATCTAATTTCATTGAAAGCTGACTAACAAAGAGTATGCTCCCCACTGCAACGAGTATTTCCTAGTAAGCAGCCATGAGATACAATTCCAATGATTCCTACATGGTAGGAAAATAAGTTAAGCATAATTCCTTAGAGGATCATAGCTAAATTAGGCCATAATTATTAAATGCACACTACTATATTTTTATTTTTCTATGATAGGAAATATAATTTCATTGAAAATTGTTTAGGCTAGCAAATTCTATAAGAATAATAGGGTGTAAGTCAAAGGACATAAAATACCAAGTAGGTAGAATGAATGAGCAAAAAAGATCTTATGCACAATGTGAGGACTATGACTAATAACAGTGTCCTGTATTCATTTTTGTTAAGTGAGTAGATTATAGCTGCTATTTCCTTGGGGGAGAATAGATAACTGTGAGATGATGAGTATGTTAATTTGTTCCAGGGCATTAAGCATTTGCTATATACATATTGTATAATATCATGCTACTTGCCTTAAGTATGCATAATAAAATTTATTTAAAAAGAATCCCTTTATAGGAGAAAATATGAAGAGGAGATAGAAAACCAGATAAAGGTATTGCTTCAACCATATCATTATGGTTTAGACATGGTTATTAGACTTACTTTTCTATTAACATGTATACAAATAGACTTTAAAAATTGATTTAGCGATAGAAATACACTGAATTTATAAAATACTCCTTAAATAAAAAGTTTTCCCAGTAATTTATAGTAGTGTTATCAAATCATTAAACCAAGAGCGCCTACTTTCTGCAGAGGACAAAATAACACCAGTCTCTATTTCTACAGCATTCTAGGACTCCAGATCCTAAAAAAAGCACTGGCATATCAAATCTACTTTAACCTATATTCAAAAGCAGAATACTATTTGGATTTTTGAGACACATAACTACTGCCAGCTGTTATTTATACTTTTCTTTATTTACACTTTTCCCTACACAGAGTAGCTGTTCTATTGAAATTAGAACCCTCTGCAAACTTTCCATTTCTGCTCTATAGATAATTCTGCCAAGCACTATCAGCAGGACCACACCTGGCTAATTATTGTAAACACACAGAATCTCTGCAGTCATAATTTCCTTTCACATGTTTATGCTTTTCAAAAAACACATTTTCTGGCCTTCCATCATCTTCTCTTCCTCACCTAATTCCATTCTCCTTACTCCATAATAGTTCCTTTGTGGTATGTATGGTTTCCAGAGATGCAATTGAAAAATAAGAGTGAATGATGTCTTCTATTTTAAAGATTGGCAGCAAGTTAGAGAATCTATAACTTATACTTGCACTACATTCATTTTCTTTTTTGTTGTTTTTAGCATAACTATAATGGCAATGAGGGCAAGAATTAAGTCCTAAGATGGTTTGTGTCCCCAAACTGATCACAGTGTCTGGCGCATGATAGGACAGCAATGCATATATGTTGATTGAAAGAACAACAACAACAAAAAAAAAAAAACCAGATGACTACATGAATGAATTGGCTACAAAATAAGTATATAAAATGCAAATAATAGAACTGGAAAAAATATATATCACTTTTAACATTTCTCATTTATTGAACAATCTGTACATCTCGTTTTAGTTATACAAAACTGAGAATATCCTAATGTTTCCCAGTATTATGCCTTTTTGTTCCCAAGAAAATGAAGCCTGCAGTGTCTGAGCTTTTTCTCTTACAAATTAGGTCAGAATATTTACATTTAAATCTTTACCCCACATAGAATTCATACTTTGTTCCCACACTCCTTTTTCATTTATTTACATTGCATCACTAAACAAGGACAGAAAAATGTAGAATAATAAAATGACTGTGTCTTGCTTTATAGTAGTTGATGCCATTTTAAAAAGCATTTATCAGATGCCTATTTTAATAGGCCATATTCCAAGAGATAGCGTTTCATTTAATCCATAGAACAGAAATTCTTAAAACTTCTCCAATAGTCTTAGGACCCCTTTAGATCCTTTGTGCGTGTGTGTGTGTGTGTATGCGTGTGGTGGGGGTACTGGGGAAGGAACTGAGGGCCTTTACCTTGAGCCACTCCACCAGACCAATTTTTGTGTTAAGAGGTCTCAAGAACTATTTGCCTGGGCTGGCTTTGAACTGCAATCCTCCTGATTTTTCCCTCCAGAGTAGCTAGAATAACAGGCGTGAGCCACCAGCACCCAGCTAGACTCTTAAAAATCATCAGGATTATATCTACCAATATTTGTCACATTATAAACTAAAACTATTAAATGCTTGAAATACCCATTATTCATTCAAAGTAACAATAATAATATCATTGCACATTAAACATCCCATCAGTTAATGAGAATATACTTTTTAGAAATATAACAATTACACCAGTTTAGATTTTTACAAATGTCATTAATTTCTGGCTAAGTAGAAGACAGTTGAATTCTCATAGTTTTTTCTACATTCAATCACTTGCGATATTGCGTATCACAGAGCCATCCCAAAATTGCACTATGTATTTAGAAGATAATGAAAATATAATGGGTAAATAACATCTTTGTATTAATATGAAAGTAGTTTTGACCTTATCAAACTTATGTGATTGTGTCTCTGAGATCTGCAGGTGATATCCATCCATACCACATGTGGAAAATTTTTGCCCTAAAACACCCTTTTGAGTATATGTTATTGTCACGGTTGACCAATGAGGAAACAGAACCTAAATAAGATTAAAGGGCTTAACTAATGTAATAGAGAAAGTAAGTGATGGGCATAGTATTAAACTTTAATCTCTTGATTCCAGTCCTAGAGTTAATTCCAGTTACCACACAAAATACTTTTAACCTCAACTTTCCTCTTATTTGTTACATTGACCAAGAAATTTCAGTAGTTAAATCTCAAACAGCTCTAGATAACACTTGGTGTTAATGAAATTATATATGTTAGAGACAACTGAAAACTCACAAGCAAGTTCAATAGGTGCCACAGGAAAAGGAGTATGACATCTAGTTAGAGAAAAGCTCTCTAGGTGATGTGAGAGTGATAAAGTCTAGGAATAAAAAGGAAAACATGATGAATGTATGGAAAAAAATTATTCCTTTTTGAAGGGAACTGATGAAACTTATCTGCTTGAATTTGGAATTCTGAGTAGCCAGTAAGGGTACTTTGAAGATTGGTTCCAGGAGGGCAGAAAAAGACTTGGTCTATATTTAGTCATAGAAAGATCCCAAGGCTATGAGAAACTTGGTAGTATGTAAAATTGAAGATTTTCAGTGTCATTTGGCAAGCACTAAATTAATGATACTTTATGTTAATTAATGTATTAATAGAAATCTGTCATAGGAGAGCCAGTCTCTGAGCTATACCTAATTATTTTCAAAAGGACTGCAAAGGACAATGATATGCAAACTCAGCAATATTCCTTAAAACTAATTACCCAGGGATTTTTTTTTAAAGAATGTAGTGACATATATAGATATTATAGAGCTGAATGCACCAAAATTTCCTTTAGAAGTTTTGAAACTGAACTATTCAAATTAATGAAAGATTGTCTTTTAAAAATTGTTTTCCTATGTAATGTCTAAAATATATAACCATGTTTATAATACTGAGACATTATCTGGAGGTAGGCATTGTGCTTTATCCTTTCCATGGGTTAGTTTATTCAGTTCTTACAATAGGTTTATTAAGATTGTACTTTGGTTATCCTATTTTTTATAAATGAGGAAACAGAAGCTCAGAAAGATTAAATAGCTTGTCTGATATTGCTGAGGAAAAAAATAACAAGAATAAGATTGAAACTCACAGAAGTTTGTGTCTTTAACTATTGTGCCTTACTACTTTTGATGGTATATAAGTAAAAGAGTTAGCTAAGTTTTGATGAAACTAAAATCAGTTATTTGGCTCGAATGTCAGGGTCTGTGGTACACATAGGCTCCCCACCTTGGAACCAAAATTCTTTCTTGATTGAAACTATTTCCAAATTATAATGAATCTATTTTTCCAGACTATTTAAATTTGAAGGAAAGCCTAAAGATTAGCATTTATTTGGAATTATAGACAAGCATATATGTATATGTTTTGGCTCTCTAAAGGCAAAATATGGCACAAGAACCAATAGAGAAATTACAGAACACTTAATTGCCTTGCATTAAAAAAAGTGGAAAAATGTTTGAATCAGATCTCTAAGTAGATTATTTTCTCACCTTCCTTCTCCTCTTTTTCTTCAGTTGAAACTTAATTATATAATTTCAGTGATTAACCATTGGCAAATCACATTACTGGACAATTTGTAACATAACTTGATTAAACTAGATCACAAAAATAAGAATAATCATTATGACAAAACCGATAGGTCTACAGTGTATGCACAAAAAACAAAAGTCAAACACTGTATTTTCTGTGTTTGCATTCAAAAAATCATTTAATTCTCATAGGAAGCCTATGAAATAGGTTCCATTATAATGCACAAATTACAAATAACAAAACTTAAACCTGAACTAACTTGCCCAAGTTTCTTAACAGTGAGTAGCAGAGCCAGGGTTGGAATCAGCAATGCTGATTCTAAAATCCAAGATTTTAACCACTGTGTAATATTAATTAAAGTCTCTATTAAATAGAAACTTGGACTGCTCTTTTGTAAAGATATGCTTTTATGTTTTAAAATATTTTCCAATTTTTCCATTTAAGAAAATAAATGGATAAGTCAGTGTGTAATAGTCATTGAGGTTATGGCATTCTATACAGCATACTATAATCATGACAGGTCTTATTTTATTTTACTAAAATATCTAACACTTTAGAATTGAGAAATAACAAGTGATTGCATGGAAAAGCACATTAAGCATATTCATGTAGAATTAGTAGGAGATGTGCAAACACCAAGATATAGAAAACCAAATGTTTTGTTGCAAATTTTGAAATTCTAAATGACAATGTCTGATGTGGTTTGATAATATGAATCAGTGCAAATGCTTCTTCTCTGTTACTTAGACCAAGTCAGGACTGGGTCTGGAAGAGTGGAATTTACTTTTATTGATGTCAAAGTGGCCTGTGTCTTTAAGAATAGGAGTAATACAATCGTAATAGACATATCTTTCATAAAAATGTCTGTACATAAATGACAACACATTAAAAAGTGGGTGTGGGGAGAGGAAAAATGACTCATGCAGGAAGATAAATGCTATATACAGAGCAAGGCCTGGAAAGAGAAATTAAGACCCTTGAATTAGTTTACCTTTACTATATTCTTCCTACTACAATTATACAAATTCCACCATATGGTGCAATAAAAATAGAACCCTAATTTTCTATTTGTATTTTTTTGGCTACCATAATTTTTAAACTTTCAAACTTACATTTGCAAAATCTAGCTCTGAATAATGTTTTAATTTATGTTTTATTTACACATTTTTAATTTCTTCAGGTGTTTTGAAGCACACTTCTATATTCAGTATCTTTGTCTCTGAAACATTCAAAAGAATGCAACCATTACAATGAAGGAGCCAGAGGTTGCTTCAAACAAAAGCATGAGTTTAAATTTTAATAAGGATTTTATTCCACTTTCTAGATAAACATGTACTACTATAAACAAAAAATAGGTCTAATATAATTTAAATAAGTATTCACCTATTTAATTTATCTTACCTATAACTTTGATATTAAATTAGGAATTTATTTGGTAGCACATTAATGTTTATCAGAAAGAATGTTTGCTGCTATATTACAGATAGTCTTCTCCTTTATCTGTAATATATGAAAAATTTTATCATTATTAAGAAATTACTATTTTGCTAAAGTCAATATATGTTTAATAGAATTTTTTGAAGCTTGGTCCCTAATATTATAGCAGGTCTCAATTATAATTTAAAAACAATTTGATATTTTACTATAATATTTCAGTCACATTTAATTATTACAATAAGAGACCTGGTTTTGGTTTGACTATGATTTAAAAAATCATTTTAGCACTGTTGTAAAAAATTAGATGAACATAGCTATGTGGATTCATATCCGGGTCCTCTATTCTGCTGCACTGGTCTTGATATCTGTTTTTGTGCCAGTACCATGCTGTTTTTATTGCTATGGCTGTGTAGTATAGTTTTAAGTTGGGTATTGTGATATCTCCAGCATTGCTCTTTTTGCTCATTGTTGCCTTGGCTATTCTTGGTCTTTTGAGCTTCCAAATGAACTTTAGGGTCTATTTTTCAGTCTCTGTGATGAATGTCATTGAGATTTTGATGGGAACTGCATTGGATATGTATTTTGCTTTTGGTAGTATTGCCATTTTTACTATGTTGATTCTATCAATCAACATAGAATCATAGAAGATCTTTCCATCTTCTGTAGTCTTCTTTGATTTCTTTCTTCAATGGTTTGTAGTTTTCCTTATGGAAGCATTTCACAGCCTTTGTTAAGTTTATTCATAGGTATTTTACATTTTTGAGGCTATTGTAAATGAAATTATTTTCCTATATTCTTTCTCAATCTGTTCATTGTTGATGTATAGAAAGGCTATGGGTTTTTGTAAATCGATTTTGTATCATGTTACTTTGTTGAAGCTGCTTGTGGTGTCTACGAGTTCTGGGTGTAATTTTTTGGGTCTTTGGCATAAAAGATCATATCATCTACAAATACGGAGAGTTTGACTAGTTTGACTACTTCATTTCTGATTTGTATTCCATTTATTCCTTCTTGCTGTCTCATTGCTCTTGCTAGGAATTCCAAGGCTATGTTGAATAGGAGTGGAGAGAGTAGACACCCTTATCTCATTCCCAACTTTAAAGGAAATGGTTTCAATTTTCCCCCATCTAGTATGATGTTGACTATAAGCTTATCATATACAGCCTTTATTATCTCAAGGCACATTCCTTCTATTCCTGTTGCATTAGAGATTTTATCATGAAAGCATGTTGAATTTTAGCAAAGGCTTTTTTTTTATCTATTGAGAAGATCATGTGATTTTTGTCTTTTCTTCTGTTAATATGCAGTATTACATTTAATGATTTGCATATGTTAAATCATCCCTGCATCCCTGGAATGAAACTGACTTGATCATGGTGTTTGATCTTTTTGATACGATGTTGAATTTAGTTTACCAATCTTTTATTGAGAATTTTTTCATCTATATTCATTAAAGAGATTGGCCTATAATGCTTTTTTGTTGTGTCCTTCTCCAGTTTAAGGATGAGTGTAATACTGGCTTCATAAAATGAATTTGGCAGTGTTACTTCCCTTTCTATTTTGTGGAAAAATTTGAGGAGTGTTGGTCTTCTTTAAAGGTCTGATAGAATTCAGTGGTGAATCCATCAGGTCCTGGACTTTTCCTTGTTGGAAGACTCTTTATTGCTACTTCAATTTCATTGGTTGTTATAAAGCTTCTGCACAGCAAAAGAAATGGCCACCAAATTGAAGAGACTGCCCACAGAATGGAAGAAAATCTTTGCCAGCTATACAACTGACAAGGGTATGATAACCAGAATACACAGGGAGCTCAAAAAGTAAACTCCCTAAAAATCAATAACCCAATGAAGAAATGGACAAATGAACTGAACAGAACTTTTTCAAAGAAAGAAGTCCAAATGGTGAAAAAACACATGAAGACATGTTCAACATCCTTGACCACAAAAGAAATGCAAATCAAAACCACCTTAAAATTCTATCTCACTCCTGTTAGAATGGCTACCATCAAGAACAATAATTATTTTTAACTGAGCAAAAATATGCCTGAAAGTTGAGTATCACTTTATACAACTGAAAAGATTGACATAAATATAAACCAGAATATATATATACATATATATATATATATATACATATATGTATATATATATGGTATATATACATATATATTGTATATACACACACACATATATACATATGTATATATATACAAAAATAGGAATTATCTTGCATAAAATGAGAAAATAACAAATTCTTTGGAAGGCAAAGAACTTCCTGGCTGCAAATCTTTGTCTATATCACTTTCAAGATATCTAAAGCCATGTTTTTATGTGTATTATGTATACAATGATAAGTGTATGTGTACTCTCATGTATATGAGTCAGATCTGTGACACAAATATAAATATAAAATGCATGCTTATCAACCACTTTCAATTTCATCATACAATAAGGGAAAACACATACCAAGATTACAGAGACAAAGTTGCAAAATCAAAGGTATTTTTTTTTTTAGTACTTGGGTTCACCCAAGGTTTTGCATGATTTTTTTAAGTAGCTCAATAGCAAACAAAAAGTGACCATGTAATCACAATATCTACAGAAGTGCAGAATACATGGTGTAATTACTAACATACACTGCTAACACTACAGAAAACAGCACAACATTCCAGTAGAAAAGCAAGATATCACACGGAAATTGTGCAGTCTATGCACTAATAAACTTAAATTTATATATATTACCTTGAACCATTTTTACTCCCTCTGAATAATTAACAGTACCATTACATTCTATTTTAGTTTATTATGTGTTACAATTATATGTCTCTTTATTTCATATACAGTTTATACTAATCAATGTCTTATTATTGTCTCACTTATTTAATAATATTTTCTTTACTATAGCCAATTATTATTACTCTTTAAATTTTCTTATGAAATAAAGCTGTATAAACACTTTTATATTGATCTATATTTTTCCATTTGTACCCATTGTTATTATAATAAACAAGATTGAAATGAATGTCCTGACAAATCATTTTTATAAATAATTGCTTTATACTTACCAAAATATCTGAAAGATGTCATAGTAGAAAATAACTAAAGGGCAATCTAATACACATTACAAATTATCTATGTTTTACAGTTTTTCCATAATTTTAGGTAGTATTCCAATGATCCATGTTCCATGAGGATAATTACTTCCTTCATGCAGCCTTTGAGACATGGATGCCATAGCCACAATGTAAAGCCATTTTCCTGAGGGCACTTGTATAATTCTTGTTTCTTAATAACAGTCTTATTAAATCTAATAGAATGATACATATATTTAAATGTGAATAGCCACGGTTACAAATTTGATTTACCAGTTATATCTTATTGAGGAGAAGACAGGTTCTTATTAAATGTAATACACATTACTACATTTCCATGAAAGCAAGTGTCTCAGTAAAGGCATTTTTTGTAATATTTGACTTAGGTTAGCTTCTCCCAAAACAGTGGAACTGATATGTGGATATTATCAGACTGCATACAATACTGTTTTATTTGGCTTAGAAAGATCAGTTGTATACTCAAAGATCAAGCTTTACTGATCTACTACCCTGTTTATCATTTATACATTTTCTTTGACTTATATCTTTAATATTATATATGCACATATATATTAAGATATATAAATGCAAATAGATGAAATACAATATCCTTAGCCAACAAGACAATGCCTATAGTATACTTTATTAAATCAACACATTTCTAACACCTCCCCATAATAAATAGACAAAAGCATGTACGTTATTTTTCCACTATTGAACTTAACAAACTTTTCACCCTAGTATGCTACAACCCTCAGACCACTGCTCTGGGTCCTAGGCCTTGCACCACCCCACCCCCTACACCCGACCTCTGAGTTGCTCCACTTTCTCTCCTTGGACACATTAAGATTTGTGGTGCTATTCATCCAACATAGGATTCAATTTGTTTTTCAAAACCTTTCAGGGAACTCTCCTACCTTCCACCCCAAGCATAATTTTCAGATCCCAAGAACATGATTCTCTGAGGTTACTGAAGAGCCCTGTGACATGGCTTTGGCAATAGATCACTCCCCCCAAGCCCACCCTCCACCACCAGTGCAGTATTTATTTCCTTTACAGGAATAGACCATATTGGACAACAAGAATGATACTGACATTTGCAGAGTATTTGGATTCTTGCTCACATGGGACCAAGGGTATTTTCAAAGCTCTGGGGGACATACAAACCCTAAATTCAAGTGACATACATGGGCTTACTTATCAGTGTCTCCCCTATAGCACCCCCTCTGGTTTATAGCACCCAAGGTCAACAGAGATGGCAGCAAGTATCTTTTCCCATTTGTCTCCCTTCTCCCCATTTCTCCTGCACTGAGTTTGGTCATCCCATCCATTACACAGGCCCTTCACTATGTCAGATAGTCATCTAGGGATGGCTACAACCATTTCATGGAAAGACTTAAGGAATTCTTTTGATTTAAAATCTATTTGTAAATTGTGCAGAATTTACATGCATTCATAAACTTTGGACAGGTTTTTTTAATCAGTTATAGATCTTGGAAATTGCATTTAATTTTTTATAGAGAATCATATTTATCATGATTTTGCTTTTAAAGTGATAACTTATATTTTGTCCATATATTTAAGTGGAATAAATGAGTGGTTTTATAGAATTTGCCATTATGTAATAACACACAATTATTATAATTAATTTAGTGGAACATAGTTTTATAATTGTACTATTTTAAATGTTTTGTGGAAATGATTATATCTTAATAGAATCATATAACCTGTGTAGGAAATCAGAAAATTCTAGTTAATTAGGATTGTCATAAAAATAACAGAATTTTTTCACAAATTATATTATTCTGATATTTGCACTGTGGTAGAATAAACATGACATAAAAATCAGATGCCAGATTAATTTTTTTGATTAGAAATATTGTAAATAATATAAACCTTAAGTTTTGCTTAACATTAAAAAATTCTCAATTTTTTGTTTTCTGACTAGACTATTATCACTTTTCATTTCTCTGCTTCTTATACTGTCACATGTTAAGCAGTGTTTAGCTACAATCTGATCACTTTACTGAGCTAATAATTTTTAATGTTAAAGAACCAACACTTTTAAAGCATTTGGACTTTTTTTTCTCCCCTATTCTAGGATTGAGTGCTTTTGTTTTTGTAATTTATCTTAGATCTATGTAGGTGTTTACTCGTCACTATGATCAATTGGATTAGACAAGAAGCTCTCTAATCTAAGTTATTAGCTTCAAAAGTTGAGCAAAGAAATATCTATATGTTCATACACACAACAGAAATATCTTTATCAGACTCTTAGAGGGGGAAATTTGGGGATGGTTGCTTTCTGCGTGATGTTAGGGAGATTTCATAGTACAGGTAAAAAAGGCTATATAAACAGGAAAACCAAGGATAAGGATTTTATATATAGTGGATGTAAAAGACCTCTACAAGGATAACTGCAAACCACTGAAGAAAGAAATTGAAGACTACAGAAGATAGAATGATCTCCCATGTTTATAAATTGATAGAATCAACTTAGTGAAAATGGCTATATTACCAAAGGCAATCTACATGTTCAATGCAATTCTCATCAAAATTCCAATGATGTTTACCACAGAGATTGAAAAAACAACCTTAAAGTTCATTTGGAAGCACAAAATATCATTTCATATTTGAGCAATGCTGGAGGTATCATAATACCCGATTTCAAACTATACAACAGAGAGATAGAGTAAAAGCAGCATGGTATACACACAAAAACAGATATAAAGACCAGTGGAACAGAACAGAAGGCCCAGATATGAATCCATGTAGCTAGGCCAACCTAATTTTTGGCAAAGTTACCAAAAACATATGATAGAGAAAAGATAGCTTCTTACGAAATGTTGCTGGAAAAACTGAAACTAGATCCATGTTTTTCAGCCTATACAAGTATCAACTCAAAGTGCATTAAGGACCTCAGTATAAGATCTGAAACTCAAATGCTACTGCAGGAAAGAGGAGGGAATACTCTGGAAGCAATAGGCATAGGTAATGATTTCCTCAATAGAACTCAAATGGCTCAGCAGCAAAGAGAATGAGACTATATGAAATTAAAAAGCTTCTGTATGGTAAAGGAAATGATTTCTAAATTGAAGAGGCCACCCACAGAATGGGAGAAAATCTTTCCAGCTGTATATCAGCCAAGTGATTGACAACAAGAATACAGAGAGAGCTCAAAAAGATAAACTGCCAAAAAATCCTTGACCCAATGAAGAAATGGGCAATGAACTGAACAAAGCTGTTTCAAAGAAAGAAATCCAAGTGGCTAAAAACACATGAAAAAGTGCCCACCATTCCTGGCCATAAAGGAAATGCAAGTCAAAACCACCATAAGATTCCACCTTACTCCTGTTAGAATGGCTACCATCAAGAACACAAACAACAACAAATGTTGGTGAGGATGTGGGAAAAAGGAACCCTAATACACTGCTGGTGGGAATGTATATTAGTACAACCACTATGGAAAACAGTATGGAGGCTTCTCAATAAAGTAAAAACAGAACTGTCATATGACCCAGCAATACCACTCCTAGGGATATACGCAAAGGAATGTGAGTCAGTTTACAACAAAGGTGCTGGACATCCATGTTTATTGGAGCATTATTCACAATAGCTAAACTATGGAAACATCCAAGATGCCCCACTACTGATGATCAGATTAAGAAAATGTGGTATTTACATACAACGGAATTCTATTCAGCCACAAAGAAGAATAAAATTTTGTCATTTTCCGGTAAGTGGATGGAACTGGAGAACATCATCCTAAGTGAAGTTAGCCAGGTTCAAAAGGCCAAAAGTCGCATGTTTTCTCTCATATATGGAATACATACCTAATACTAATACAGCAATATTATGAAAAACAGGTCACACTAAAGGGAGGTCACACACACACACACACATACACACACACGATAAGGGTAGGGTAAAAGAAGGAAACTAGGAAGGTGAATATGCTTGATGTACACATGAATGAATACAGAATTTTTAAATCATCTAAAACCACCATAAGAAAGAGACTACAGTCAAGGAAAAATAGAGGAAATGAACCAATTGAGGTTCTAACGCATATATATATAGAAATGTCACAAGGAAGTTCCCTGTGTAGTTATCTTTATCTTAAGCAAGCAAAAATGTCATTTCTTTTGTTTTCTTCTACAAAAATCAGAGAACAGGTGAAAATAACAGGTCCTGCCCAGCGGTGGGAGGTGGTACCAGTGGGAAGGGGGAGGTGGTGAGAAAATGATGTAAGAGTGTGATTATGATGCAAATACTGTCTACACCTCTACATAAAGGCAAAAATGATACCCACTGAAACTACTCCAAGAATGCAGGGTAGGAGGGATAAAGGAGAGTGGTGGAGGAGTGAATTAAAAACACAATAAATAAACAAGAATATATATATGTATATATATATATATTACATCTACACACATAAAGGTCTACAGATATCTATCAAATTCAGTTTCACAAATTTCCCTATAGGGGAAAAATAGTATAATTTACTTTCAACAAAACCTACCTGTTGGTTCTTTCAATTCTATGATAGGAAGGTCAAAAAAGCACAAAGGGTACATAAGGTGTACTTGTCACAATGTTTCTTGACCAAGTGGCAAACATAAAAGCATAACAAGCATAAAAACAAACCCATGTGCCCACTGACATATGTTTTCTACTGCAGTGAGCATAGAACTTTGCTTTTAAGTAAGATTGTTGTTTGTTTTTCTATAAATCATTTGAGCTCTTGATAGGCACAAACAAGTCCAAAAGCCAAACATCAATGCGTATACTCTCAAAAGTCAGAAGACAAAAGTGACACCAGTAACTTTTCAACCTGGCAACTGATACACACCAACAGTCTACTAAGTCTAATAGGATGACTTGAAATCTGCTAATAGTTCTACTACATATATGTGCTGTGATGACCTGAGACCTGGTAGAAAGACATGAGAGGAGATAAAAATCAAGAAGACAAAGAGATTAATGAATAGAACAGATACATAGAAAAACACATTCTGTCATCTGTTATCTGACCAAGACTAATTGAGCATATTATATAATCAGAACTCTGATCCTGGAATCAAGGACCTTGCTGAGATGCTGGAGCCATGCTTGGTGGAGGTGAAGTACCAGGGAGAGTTGAAACTTTGGCATTCTGAACCCCTAGCCTGTGGAAGGCTTCTCCATGCCATGATACACTGAGAGAACAGGTGGGCCACCATCCCCATACCACCACTGCAAGCCACTGGCTCCAAACATTCTTGGGAGAACTTCAGCAGATCAAACAGTTGAGAGCCAAGTGTCACATGGTATCCCTCAGCCACCCCTGGGATAAACAAGCACAACTCCCCTAGAAAAACTGATTCCCCCCCCCCAAAAAAAAACAACTGAATAAACAAAGGAACTGAAAACTAGCACACAGCAGAGGGGGCAAGGGCTGCTGAAAGTGCACCAGAGAAGAGGGGAGGTGCAAGAAGCCAAACTTGAGTGAACCATCAGTAAAGAAATGGCAGAAGGGCTGACAATGGGCAGGTGATAGGTCACTGCCTGAAGTAGGGAAGGAGTGAAGACAGCAGACTTCAGGGCCCAGTACCTGGGCACCCATAGTCAGACGGCTCTGCAGCATGGAGGAACAAACAGTGAACCATCACAACATGCTGATAGTTGGCAGCTGGCTGATGGATCACTGATCTTGCCATAGCCCCAGGGAAAGGGGGAAAGGCAAAGACACAAGCCCCTAGTAAAGAAGCACAGAGATAAGGCAATTCCAAAGCAGGACAACTAGTAGATTGCAGAGCTGCCATACCTCACTGTGGGATAAGCTGACCAAGCAGCAGATACTGAAAGACGTAAGAAACAATAAAAACACTACCCACAGGCTAACCACCTGGCAAGACTAAGTCAGAGTTTCTGCTTAAATACTAACACCAGGACTAGATACTGGAGGAATAACACCAGAATTTAAACTAAGACTGAAATTCTATGATCCTGAATCTGAAGTTTTTGTTTGTTTGTTTGCTTATCTCTCCCTGTTGATTTCTTTGGGTTTTTTGTTTGTTTGTCTGTTTGTTTTGTTGCTGGTTTTTTTTTTGTTTTATTACTGTGAATTAGTTAATACTAAATTATACCCAAACCAGGGACAGAAACAGCACACACACAATTAGCTAAAAACCCAATACAGCCACAAAACAAAATTTAACCAAGGGAAAGAAAACAGGTAACTGAATCTACCAACTAGCCTATCAAGAACAGTTACACAATGCCAAAAGGAATAATGGGAAGAAGAAAAAGGGATGGAAACCATTCCCTCTAAAAAAATAATAATTTAATACAAGATTCAGAGGGAAATGAAGAAAATGGATACCCAGTTCTGGACTCCAACAAAACAAAGATAAATGATGCCAAGGAACCCAACTAGGCCACAAGAACACCCTTAAAGAAGACATCCTGCAACCAATCACTGAGAATTCCATGAAGATGATATTAGACATGGTTAACCAAAATGTACAAAAAGTACTCAAGAAATTTCAAGACACCAAAAATAAAGAATGAGAGAAGACACAGAAACAAATTAATGAAATCATAGGAGCCCTAAATAAACACCAAAGTAAAGCAGAGAACACTATACATAGGAAGATAAATGAATTAAAGATGAAAATAGACAATATTAAAGAAAAATGAGCAATAACATGGAAGACTACAGAAAAAAGAATGAAACAGAAACACAAAACACAATGGAAGGCCACTCCAGCAGTCTAGAACAAGCAGAAGACAGAATCTCAGAACCTGAAGGTAAATTGGAAATTCAAGGAAAAACTGAAGAGCTGTTAGTCAAACAACTCAGGACCTGTAAAATGAATATGCAAGAACTCACCAACTCTATCAAAAGACCAAACCTGAGAATCATGGGCATTGAAGAAGAAGAAGAGGTACAAGCAAAAGGAATTCAAAATATATCAACAAAATAATAATAGAAATATTCCCAAATCTAGAGAAAACTACAGCCATTCAGGTATAGGAAGCCTCCAGGACACCAAACAGACTTGACAAAAATAGAACTACCCCACAACATATTATCATTAAAACAACAAGCACAGAGAATAGAGAAAGAGTATTGAAGGCCATAAGAGAGAAAAGACAAATAACATACAAAGGTAAACCCATCAAAATTACAGAACATTTTTCAACAGAAACCTTAAAAGCAAGAAGAGCATGGAGTGAGGTCTTCCAGGCACTGAATGAAAATAAATTCAAACCTAGGATACTCTACCCAGCAAAACTATCATTCAAAATAGATGGAGCAATAAAAATCGTCCATGATAAGCAGAAACTAAAACAATATATGACCACCAAGCCAAAATACAAAAGATTCTTCAAGAAATTCTGCACACAGAAAATGAAAACAAACAAAACCATGAGCAGACAGGCAGTAGCAAACCACAGCTGAAGAAAAGGCAAGAAAGTAGAGAGCAAGAGCTCCACACAATCAAACCCTTAAACAACGAAAACAACTAAATGACAGGAATCACCATTAACATTGAATGTTACGGACTTAATTCCCCCATCAAAAGACACCAAATGCAAACTGGATTAAAAAGGAAGACCCAACAATCTGTGCTTACATGAGGCCCATCTCATCAACAGAAAGGAACACTGGTTTAGGGTTAAAGTCTGGAAGAAGATTGACCAAGCCAATGGCCCACGAAAACAGGCAGGAGTAGCAATACTTATCGCGGACAAAGTAGACTTCAAACTTACATTGATCAAACGAGATAAAGAAGGACACTCCATACCAATAAAAGAGAAAATACACAAAAGGGAAATAACAATTATCAACCTATATGCACCCAATGTCAATACACCCAATTTCATCAAACATACCCTGAAAGACCTAAAAGCATACATTAACTCCAACACAGTGGTTGTGGGAGACTTTAACACCCCATTATCATCAATAGATAGGACATCCAAACAAAAAAATCAATAAAGAAATCCAAGATCTAAAATATGCAATAGATCAAATGGACCTAGTAGATGTAGGACCTAAAGATGTAGGACCTATTTTTAGGTCCTCTGAAGGACCTAAAAATACATATAGACTCCAACAGAGTGGTATTGGGAGACTTTAATACCCCCTATCACCAATAGACAGGTCATCCAAACAAAAAATCAATAAAGAAATTCTAGAACTAAATCACACCATAGATCAAATGGACCGACCTGATGTCTACAGAATGTTTCATCCAACTTCTGCACAATATATGTTCTTCTCAACAGCCCACGGAACCTTCTCAAAAATTGATTATATCTTAGGGCACAAAGCAAGCCTCAGAAAATATAAGAAAATAGAAATAATCCCATGCATTCTATCTGATCACAATGCATAAAAACTAGAACTCAACAACAATAACAACAGTAAAAAATTTGCAAGAAATTGGAAGCTGAACAACACATTGCTCAATGATCAATGGGTCATTGATGAATTAAAAGAGGAAATTAAAATGTTCTTGGAAGTTAATGAAAATAGAACACGACCTACCAGAACCTATGGGACACAGCAAAGGCAATCCTGACAGGAAAGTTTATAGCCATGAGTGCATATATTAAAAGGACAGAAGGATCTCAAGTAATTCAAACTCCTAGAAAAACAAGAATAAACAAAACCCAAAAGAAGCAGAAGGAGAGAAATAATAAACATAAGAGCTGAAATCAATGAAAGAGAAACAAACAAACAAACAAAAATATGAAGAATCAATGAAACAAAAAGCTGATTCTTTGAAAAAATAAATAAGATTGACAGACCCCTGGAAAATCTGACTAAAATGAGGAAAGAAAAAACCCAAATCAGTAAAATCAGACATGCAAAAGGGGAGATAGCAACAAAAACCACAGAAATCTAGGAAATCATCAGAGACTATTTTGAGAAACTATATTCTAATAAACTAGAAATTTTGAAGAAATGGACAGATTTATAGATACTTATCCAAAATTGAAGCAAGAGGATATTAATCATCTGAATTGATCTAAACACAAAATGAAATTGAAGCAGCAACAGTCTCCCAAAAAAGAAAAGCCCATGACCTGATGGATTCTCTACTGAATTCTATCAGACATTTAAACAGGAACTAATACAAACTCTCCTAAAACTGTGCCACAAAATAGAAAGAGAAGGAACAATGCCTAATTTTATCACACTCATCCCAAAACCAGAAAAAGACACCTCCAAAAAGAAGAACTATAGGGCAATCTCCTCAATGAATATCAATGCAAAGATCCTCAATAAAATAATGGCAAACTGAATTCAATAACACATCAGAAAGATCATTCACCATGACCAAGTTGGCTTCATCCCAGGGATGCAGGGGTGGTTCAACATATGCAAATCTATAAATGTAATATAGCACATTAATAGAAGCAAAGACAAAAACCACTTGATCATCTGAATAGATGCAGAAAAAACCTTTGACAATAACCAACACCATTTCATGATAAAAGCTGTAAGAAAACTAGGAATAGAAGGAATGTACCTCAACATTGTAAAGGCTATATATGACAAACCTACAGCCAACATCATACTTAATGGTGAAAAACTGAAACCATTTTCCCTAAAAATCAGGAATGAGACAAGGGTGCCCACTCTCCCCACTCCTATTCAACATAGTACTGGAATTCCTAGCCAGAGCAATTAGGCAAGAAGAAGAAATAAAAAGAATACAAATATGTAAAGAAACTGTCAAAATATCCCCATTTGCAGACAATATGATCTTATACCTTAAAGACCCCAAAACTCCTAGATTCCATAAACAGCTACAGCAAGGTGGCAGGATACAAAGTCAATTTACAAAAATCATTAGCTTTTCTATACACCAGTAATGAACAAATTGAGAAAGAATATATGGAAACAATTCCATTTACAATAGCCTCAAAAAAAATCAAATACCTAAGAGTAAACTTAGCAAAGGATGTAAGTGACCTCTATAAAGAGAACTACAAACCCCTGAAGAAAGAGCTTGAAGAGATCTACAGAAGGTGGAGAGATCTCCTGTGCTCATGGATTGGTAGAATCAACATACTAAAAATGGTTATACTACCAAAAGCAATCTACATGTTAATGCAATTCCCTTCAAAATCCCAATGACATTCATCACAGAGATTGAAAAATCTACCCTAAAGTTCATCTGGAAGCACAAGACACTGTGAATAGCTGAAGTAATACTCAGCAAAAAGAGCAATACTGGAGGTATTACAATACCCAACTTCAAACTATATTACAGAGCAATAGCAATAAAAACAGCATGGTACTGGCACAAAAACAGACATGAAGACAAGTGGAATGGAATAAAGGACCCAGATAAGAATCCACACAGCTATGCCCACCTTATTATTGACAAAGGTGCCAAAAATATATGATGGAGAAAAGACAGCCTCTTCAACAAATGTTGCTGGGGAAAGTGGTTACTCATCTGCAAAAAACTGAAACTAGATCCATGTTTATCAAACTTTACTAGTATCAACTCAAAATGGGTCAAGAACCTTAATATCAGACTCAAACTCTGAAGTGAGTATAGGAAGGAGCCAGAACACTCTGGAAGTAATAGGTATAGGCAAGGACTTCCTCAATAGAACCACAGCTGCAGATAGCCATTCACAGAACTGTCTCCAGACTCTTTTTTTTTTCTCTGTCCCTACCTTTGATGAGAAAACAACCAACTACACCTGCATGCTGAAAAACTTACTGAGACTGCATTGCATTTGAACTTGGAACCCTTTGTGGGTTTTTCTTTTCTTGTTCTGTGAGGTTTTGTTCTATTTTATGTTACCCCTTTAATGAGACAACTATAGAACAACATCTGAGGCACCATCTTCAGGACTGGAGGCTGAGGGATGAACACCAAAATTATTAAGACTGAACTTTCATTGCATTTGAACTTGGAGGTTTTTTATTTTTTATGTTTTTTCATTTTTTAACTTTTCATTTTATATTTTATATTATATTTTATTTTATTATATATACACTTTTTTCTTTCATTGATTTATTTTTATTTTTATTATCTTTATTCTTTTTATTTTTTATATTCAATCCTCTCTCTGTCTCTCTAATGCCTTTTCAACTTACAGTTGATTAGTACACTGTCTCTCCCTGTTTATATCTTTGAAACTTTTTTGTTTGTTTCTTTGGTTTTTTTTTTTTTATTTCTACTTGATAATTTGTTTTTCCCTTTTCCTTTAACTTCTTTGCTTTCCATCGCCTTTAACCCTTCCATTCTAAATATCACTAGTGCTATTATTACAAGCCAGAAAACACTTAATTGCACACAGGAAAATAACAACACCAAGGGCAATGATGGGAAGACAGAAAAAACAAGGAAACCAGTTTCCCAACAGCAAAAAATTAGTACAGGAATCAGAAGGAAATGAAGGAAACAGATACTCAGATCCAGACTCCGACAAAATGAAGATAAACTATGCCAAAGAACCCAAGGAAGCCCACAAGAATAATTTAAAAGAAGACATACTACAGGTACTCAATGAGAATATTATAGAGATGACTGGATATGGTCAACCAAAATGTACAAGAGACACTCAAGAAATTCCAAGACAACAAAAATAGAGAATTTGAAAAAGGAAAAGAAGAAATAAAGGAAACCATAGACGCACTGTATAAACACCAAAGTGAAACAGAGAACACGATGAATAAACAGATAAATGAACTCAGGACAAAAACAGACAAAATTAAAAAGGAAACGACCCAGGATATGGAAAACCTCAGAAAAAAGAATGAAACAGAATTGCAAAACAAAACGGAAGGCCAATCCAGCAGAATGGAGCAAACAGAAGACAGAATCGCAGAACTCGAAGATGAAATGGTAATTAAAGGAAAAACTGAAGAACTATTAATTAAACAACTCAAGACCTGTGAAAAGAAAATGCAAGAACTCACTGATTCCATCACAAGACCAAACTTGAGAATCATGGGCATCGAAGAAGGAGAAGAGGTGCAAGCGAAGGGAATGCGTAATATATTCAACAAAATAATAACAGAAAATTTCACAAATCTAGAGAAAGATATTCCCATACAGATGCAAGAGGCCTCCAGAACATCAAGCAGACCAGATCAAAATAGAACTACCCCACAACATATCATCATTAAAATAACAAGTTCAGAAACTAGGGAAAGAATATTGAAGGCTGTAAGAGAAAAAAAACAAATAACATACAAAGGTAAACCCATCAAAATCACAGAAGACTTCTCAACAGAAACATTAAAAGCAAGAAGAGCATGGGGAGAGATAATCCAGGCACTGAATGAAAATAACTTCAACCCTAGGATACTCTACCCAGCAAAATTATCATTCAAAATACATGGAGCATTAAAACTCTTCCATGCTAAGCAGAAACTAAAACAATATGTGACCACAAAGCCACCACTACAAAAGATTCTTCAAGGGATTCTGCATACAGACAGTGAAACCCAACATAACCATGAAAGGACAGGCAGCACCTAACTACAGGAAAAGCAACAGCAAGGAAGTAGAGAGTAACCTCAACCTAGGTACACACAATCAAACCTTCAAACAACTAAGACAACAAATTACAGGAATCACCACATACCTATCAGTACTAACACTTAATGTTAACAGACTTAATTCCCCCATCAAAAGGCACTGCTTGACAAAATGGATTAAAAAGGAACATCCAACAATTTGTTGCTTACAGGAGACCCATCTCACTGACAGAAATAAGCATAGGCTTAGGATGAAAGACTGGAAGAAGATTTACCAAGCCAATGGCCCCCAAGAACAGGCAGGAGTAGCAATACTTATCTCTGACGAAGTAGACTTCAAACTTACATTGATCAAATGAGATAAAGAAGGACATTCCATACTAATAAAAGGGGAAATAGACCAAAAGGAAATAATAATTATCAACCAATATGCATCCAATGTCAATGCACTCAATTTCACCAAACATACCCTGAAAGACCTAAAAGCATATATTAACTCCAACACAGTGGTTGTGGGAGACTTTAACACCCATTATCATCAATAGATAGGTCATCGAAACAAAAAATCAATAAAGAAATCCAAGATCTAAAATATATAATAGATCAAATGGACATACTTGATGTCTATTGAACATTTCATCCAATTTCTATACAATATACATTCTTCTCAGCAGCCCATGGAAACTTCTCCAAAATAGATCATATCCTAAGGCACAAAGCAAGTCTCAGCAAATATAAGAAAATAGAAATTATACTGTGCATACTATCTGATCACAATGTAATAAAACTAGAACTCAACAAGAAAAATAAAGACAAAAAACATGCAAACAGTTGGAAATAGAATAACACATTACTTAATGAACAATGGGTCATTGACAAAACATAAGAGGAAATTAAAAAGCTCCTGGAAGTCAGTGAAAATGAAAACACAACCTACCGGAACCTATGAGACACAGCAAAGGCAGTCCTGAGAGGAAAGTTTATAGCCATGAGTGCATGTATTAAAAAGACTGAAAGGTCCCAAATAAATGACCTAATGATACATCTCAAACTCCTAGGAAAACAAGAACAAGCAAATCCCAAAACAAATAGAAGTAGAGAAACAATAAAAATAAGAGCTGAAATCAATGAAATAGAAACCAAAAATCCACACAAAGAATTAATGAAGCAAAAAGTTGGTTCTTTGAAAAAATAAACAAGATCAACAGACCCCTGGTAAACCTGACTAAAATGAGGAGAGAAAGAACCCAAATTAGTAGAATCAGGAATGCAAAAAGGGGAGATAACAACAAACACCATGGAAGTCCAGGAAATCATCAGAGACTACTTTGAGAACCTATATTCAAACAAATTTGAAAATCTTAAAGAAATGGACAGATTTCTAGATGCATATGATCATCCAAAACTGAACCAAGAGGAAATTAATCATCTGAATAGATCTATAACACAATATGAAATTGAAGCAGCAATCAAAAGTCTCCCCCAAAAGAAAAGTCCAGGACCTGATGGGTTCTCTGCTGAATTCTATCAGACCTTTAAAGAACTAATACCAATCCTCCTTAAACTGTTCCACGAAATAGAAAGGGGAGGAAAAATGCCTGACACATTTTATAAAGCCAGTATTTCACTTATCCCAAAACCAGGAAAAGACACATCCAAAAAGGAGAATTATAGGCCAATCTCCTTAATGAACATTGATGCAAAAATCCTCAACAAAATAATAGCAAACTGAATTCAACAACACATCAAAAAGATCATTCACCATGACCAAGTAGGCTTCGTCCCTGGAATGCAGGGGTGGTTCAACATATGAAAATCAATAAACAAACCACATTAACAGAAGCAAGGACAAAAACCACTCAGTCATCTCAATAGATGCAGAAAAAGCCTTTGATAAGATCCAACACCATTTCATGATAAAAGCTCTAAGAAAACTAGGAATAGAAGGAAAGTACCTCAACATTATAAAAGCTATATATGACAAACCTACAGTCAGCATTATACTTAACAGAGAAAAACTGAAACCATTCCCTCTAAAATCAGGGACTAGACAAAGATGCCAACTATCTCCACTCCTATTCAACTCAGTACTGGAATTCCTAGCCAGAGCAATTAGGCAAGAAGAAGGAATAAAAGGAATACAAATAGGTAAAGAAACTGTCAAAATATCCCTATTTGCATATGACATGATCCTATACCTTAAAGACCCAAAGAACTCTACTCAGAAGCTTCTAGACATCATCAATAGCTACAGCAAGGTAGCAGGATATAAAATCAACATACAAAAATCAGTAGCATTTCTATAAACTAATAATGAACAAACTGAGACAGAATATATGAAAACAATTCCATTTACAATAGCTTCAAAAAAAATCAAATACATAGGTGTAAACTTAACAAAAGATGTGAATGACCTCCACAAGGAAAACTATAAACTTCTGAAGAAAGATATTGAGGAAGATTATAGAAAGTGCAGAGATCTCCCATGCTCATGGATTGGTAGAATGAACATAGTAAAAATGTCTGTACTCCCAAAAGTAATCTACATGTTTAATGCAATTCCCATCAAAATTCCAATGACATTCATTAAAGAGATTGAAAAATCTACCCTTAAATTTATATGGAAACACAAGAGGCCACGAATAGCCAAGGCAATACTCAGTCAAAGAAAAATGCTGTATGTATCACAATACCTGACTTCAAGCTATATTACAAAGCAATAACAATAAAAACAGCATGGTACTGGCACAAAAACAGACATGAAGACCAGTGGAATAGAATAGAGAACCCAGATATGAAGCCACACAACTATAGCCAACTTGTCTTTGACAAAGGCGCTAAAAATATACGATGGAGAAAAGACAGCCTCTTCAACCAAAACTGCTGGGAAAACTGGTTATCAGTCTGCAAAGAACTGAAACTAGATCCATGTATATCACCCTATACTAATATTAACTCAAAATGGATCAAGGATCTTAATACCAGACCACAAACTCTAAAGTTGATACAGGAAAGAGTAGGAAATACTCTAGAGTTAGTAGGTATAGGTAAGAACTTTCTCAATGGAACCCCAGCAGCACAACAACTAAGAGCATAGATAAATGGGACCTCATAAAGCTAAAAAGCTTCTGTTCATCAAAAGAAATGGTCTCTAAACTGAAGAGAACACCCACAGAGTGGGAGTAAATATTTGCCAGCTACACATCAGACAAAGGACTGATAACCAGAATATATAGGGAACTTAAAAAACTAAATTCTTCCAAAACTAATGAACCAATAAAGAAATGGGCAAGTGAACTGAACAGAACTTTCTCAAAAGAAGAAATTAAAATGGCCAAAAACACATGAAAAATTGCCCACCATCTCTAGCAATAAAGGAAATACAAATTAAAACCACACTAAGATTCCACCTCACCCCTGTTAGAATAACCATCATCAGCAACACCATGAACAACAGGTGTTGGCAAGGATGCGGGGAGAAAGGAACCCTTTTACACTGTTGGTGGGGATGTAAACTAGTACAACCACTCTGGAAAAAAATTTGGAGGCTACTGAAAAAGCTAAACATAGACCTACCATTTTTTCCAGCAATACCACTCTTGGGGATATACCAAAAGACTGTGACACAGGTTACTCCAGAGGCACCTACACACCCATGTTTATTGCAGCACTATTCACAATAGCCAAGTTATGGAAACAGCCAAGATGCCCCAGCACTGACGAATGGATCAAGAAAATGTAGTATCTATACACAATGGAATTTTATGCAGTCATGAAGAAGAACGAAATGTTATCATTCGCTGGTAAATGGATGGAATTGGAGAACATCATTCTGAGTGAGGTTAGCCTGACCCAAAAGACCAACAACCATATGTTCTCCCTCATATGTGGACATTAGATCAAGGGCAAACACAACAAGGAGATTGAATTTTGATCACAAGATAAAAGCGAGAGCACACAAGGGAGGGGTGAGGATAGGTAAGACACCTAAAAAATTAGCTAGCATTTGTTGCCCTCAATGCAGAGAAACTAAAGCAGATACCTTAAAAGCAACTGAGGCCAATAGGAGAGGGGGACCAGGAACTAGAGAAAAGGTTAGATCAAAAAGAATTAACCTAGAAGGTAACATACATGCACAGGAAATCAATGTGAGTCAACTCCCTGTATAGCTATCCTTATCTCAACCAGCAAAAACCCTTGTTCCTTGCTATTATTGCTTATACTCTCTCTACAACAAAATTAGAAATAAGGGCAAAATAGTTTCTGCACGGTATTGAGGGGGTGGAGGGGGTGGAGTGGGTGGTAAGTGGGAGGGGGTGGAGTGGGTGGTAAGGGAGGGGGTGGTGGCAGGGGGGAGAAATGACCCAAGCATTGTATGAACATATGAATAATAAAAAAATAAAAATTAAAAACAAAAAAAAGAAAATGTGGTATTTATACACAATAGAATTTTACTCAGCCCTGAAGAAGAATGAAATTTTATCATTCCAAGTAAATGGATGAAACTGGAGAACATCATTCTGAGCGAGGTTATCCACGCTCAGAAGACTAAAAATTGTATGTTCTCCCTCATATATGAACTTTAGATCTAGGGCAAATACAGCAATTTTGTTGGACTTTGGTCACATGCTAAGAGGAGAGCACATACGGGAAGTATCGGGATAGGTGGAAACCCCAAACAGGAAAGTGTTTGATGTCCCCACTGTAAAGGAACTAATACGGAAACCTTAAAGTGCCAGAGATCAATATGGGATGGGAATCAGGAAGTAGTGAGAAGGTCTGGTAGAGATGAATCAACTTGGGTTGTAACACATTTGTACATGGAAGCAATGCTAGGAATCTCTCTGTACAGCTATCCTTATCTCAACTAGCAAAAATGCTTTGTCTTTCTTATCATTGCTTATGTCTTCTCTTCAACAAAATTAGAGATAAGGACAGAACAGGTTCTGCCTGGAAAGGGAGGGAGAGCAGGGGAGAGATGGAATGGGTGCGAGGTGGGGGAAGGAAGTCTCAAATAATGTATGCACATGTGAATAAATGAATAAAAAAAAAATTTAAAAAAAGAACTCTGTTCCTAATGTTCTACCACTCACACAAGTTATGGATTGCAAACCCTATAGAAAACAGAAACAATAAATGAGAGAAAAACTTCCATTTTTGTGCTGTGAAATATACCCCTGGAGATGGAAAAAGCCGACTTGGATATGAGGAGCTTATAAGCTACATTTTCTGAAAAAGTTCAGCAGCAGAGGTTAAATATATGTGAGCAGTTTGGCAGGATTCCACTCTTTGGAAGGAAAACCCAAAGTCAAAAGCATTAAGGAAATAAAAGTTGCACTTTTTCTTATAAAATATTTTAAAGTTCAGAATTCAGCAAAACTGACCTTTTTGTTTTGTTTTGTTTTTTGGCAGTACTGGGGTTTAAATCAGAGCCTTATGCCTGATAGCCAGGGTGCTGCCACTTGAGCCACTCAGCCAACAAGAACTGACTTCTTAATGCTAAGGTACATCTGATATTAAAAGAGAAATTATACCATGGTTATTGTCATTAAGTTCACAGTGGGAGAAAACAACAGTCTTTCACAGCATTATTGTATGTGTATCTTATTTGTAAGGATATGTACATATCTGTAGATGTCAGTGTTGGAGAAGTCAGAGATAAAGTAGTTTATGTTAGTCAGTTAGAAACTCACAAGAAAGGGTTCACGTCTGGGTTTTTTTGGATGTTAGTGCTAGACAGAATGTTACATGTGTTTAGTTTATCTCAGAATGTGAAATTCTGTATTTTTACTTTTTGTCCCTTTCTATGGAATGTGGTATGCTTAGCTGTAATAGTGTCAAGGCAAGGTTTAGTCTTATTGTCACAAATAATATGCATAGACTGGTTGCTAAGTCACAGTGGCTGCTGGAGGAGGGAATGTAACAGGCTGGTTTTTCAAGCCTGTTACATGTTGCCCCAATTGTAGGATCCTGAGTTTGTAAGCCACGGCTATCATTCACCCATCCAAGTTGCCTCTCCTGTTTTTTCCACCAAACCTAATGGTGTTAGTCAGCTGTCCATTACTATAACAACTGCCTGAGGTAAATCAACTTAGAAGGAGGACAGATTTACTTTTGGCTCAGTTGGTCCACTTGCTTTCGGGCCTGGGGCAAGGCAATACATCACAGTGGCAGCACATGGAAGAGGAAACTGCTCACCTTATGGTGGCTAGGAAGCAGAAGAGAGAAACAGGAAGAAAGTAGAGTCATACTACGCTCCTTTCAAGGGCATACTCTTAATGGCCAAACTTCCTCCAACTATGTACCACTTCTTTCTTTTTTAGCAACTAAAAGTTAAAATATTTACTTTTTATTGTTGTGCTGGGGGTACATTGAGACATTTACAGAAGTTCTTACAATATATCAAATACATCATACTTGAATTCACCCCCCATCATTCTCCTTTATCCCCTCTGCCCTAATTCCTGGAATAGTTTCAACAGGTCTCATTCTTCCATTTACATACATGTGTACACAGTATTTGCACTATATTCACCCTCCTATTCCCTTTTCCTAACTCCCCCCCAACTTGTACCAACCCCCCAGATAGGACCTATTATGCTCTCGTATTCTCTGATTTTATAAAAGAAAAAAAATAAGAGTTTCCTTGTGACATTTCCATGTGTATATGTATTATAACCCAAATTTGTTCATCACCTCTATTTTTCTCCTTTCTACCTTAGTCCCTTTCTTATGATGATTTCAACAGGTTAAAAATTCTACATTAGCTGGGCACCAGTGGCTCATGCCTATAATCCTAGCTACTCAGAAGGCAGAGATCTGTAGGATTGTGGTTCAAAGCCAGCCAGGACAAATAGTTCACAAGACTCTATCTCAAAAACTCCTAACACACAAAAAAAGGGGGCTGATGGAGTGGCTCAAGGTGTAGGCCCTAAGTTCAAGCCCAGTACCACAAAAAAATTAAAACTACATTCATTCTTGTATAGCAAATACATCAACCATATTCACCTTCTTAATTTCCTTCTTTTACCCTCTCTAGGTACCACTTCTTAAAGTTTTTACTGCCTCATGGTAGTGCCACAGCTGGCCACCAAGTCATTAACATATGAGCCTTTGGAAGACATTTCATATCCAAACTACAATATTAATCATGGGTGGAGGTTTGCAGACAGTATTGGACAACAAATAGCATGACAGAATATGCTATCATACTTCATTTTCTTTAAAAATGAGAAAGAATATCTGAGCTTGTGATCCAGAAAAAGTATTTTTGAATTGTAAAGTAAGTATGTCATACAAAGTAACAGGAATTACCAGCATAAAAAAAGTCTGGTTTTATTTTTGAGAGTTTAGATTTTTTTCCAGTATCTCATTAATATTTATGCAGTCAAACTTAGATTTTAGCAT
This sequence comes from Castor canadensis, assembly GCF_047511655.1. Lineage (NCBI taxonomy): Eukaryota > Metazoa > Chordata > Mammalia > Rodentia > Castoridae > Castor > Castor canadensis. The sequence goes on along the minus strand of NC_133389.1, from coordinate 135,893,983 downwards.
TTGTCTTATGCAACATTAACTTCCCCAAACTATTTTCTGAAACAACATTGTAAAAAAATCCATATAGCTTTAGCATAGTAAAAGTTCCTGATAAATTACTGCTTGATACTATCAATTTTGATATATTTTAAGTTAAAGCCATCTAAGATATTATATCTTTTTTTTTTATTGGTAGGAATGGTGTTTGAACTCAGGACTTCACACTTGTAAAGCAAGCACTCTATTATTTGAGCCACACCTCCAGTCCATTTTTGCTCTGGTTATTTTGAAGATAGAGTCTCATAAACTATTTGTCTGGGTTGACCTCAAGCCTTGATCTTCCCAATCTCAGCCTCTCAAGTAGGTCATATTACAGGCATGATCCACCAGCTCCCAGCAAGGTGTTACATCTTAAATGAAGATAAGATGTCCCTTTTAACTCTACAATACTTTTATAAATATAATCAATAAAATCTGCTTGATTTCTTCTGGGAAGTGTTAGTGGTATATGACAAATAGATGACCAAAAGGTATTTCTAGACAATCACTAACTGATCTTGTATCTTTTTTATGCTTTCTGGCAAATATATTTTAATTTATTTTTGCTTAATCATATCTATAGTTTTTTCTTAAGGTTTTAAAAATGTTATGCAAGGCATGGTTGTGCAGTTCTATAATCCCATCTACTCCTCAGGTATAGAGGATCACCGTGTGAGACCAGTCTGGACAAAATTTTACTGAGAAAAAATGTTACATCTTCTCTGTCATATGTGGAATCTAGACAAAAAAAGAAAAAACATATGACATGTATAAAATGGGGCTGGGGATGGGAACCAGTGGGAGCAGTTAGGGTGAAAGTGGAGGGTAAAGAGAGACATTACCATCATCAACATACTTCATGCACATGTGTGAAAACAGAAAATGAAACTCATAAAAAACTGCTTAAGGGGGAAAGAAAATAAAAGAGCAGGTGAATCTGATTGAAGTACATTATATGCGTGTGTGGAGATACCACAATGAAAGCCTATGTACAATTAATATACACTACTTTTAAAAGAAAGGAAAGCACAAAGTCAGTCAGTCCCAGTCTTAACCAACAAGTTGGGTATGGCAGCACATACCTGTGATCCCAGCTACCTCTGAGGCATAGCAAGAATAATAAGGTCGGAGGCCAGCCCTGGGCAAAAGCACAAAATCCTATGAAAAAAAAAAATACTAAACAAAAATGTTCGGGGAGTGTGCCTCAAGTGGAATTGCCTGTCTAGCAAGCATGAGACCCTGAGTTGAAAAGCACAATACCAATAAATAAATAAATAAATAAAAAGAAGAATTGGTACAAGGTCATGAGAAAATTTTAATTCCCATTGTTATTAAATGGCATTAGTACAGAAAATGCTTCATTTAAACTTTTAGTCAATTTGGAAAAATAGATTTTGAAAGAAAATACAAAAAGTATTCAACTTTGTTGAATAAGGTTGTGCAAAGTTGACATTATACATATGAAACAGCAAAATGTTGAATATCGAAAAAATGGACTGGCTTTTCCATCACACCTATTATTGCCAGTTTGCAGCATGTGAAAAAAGAATGCCACAATTAAGAGTAGACTTCTTTGTGTCCAAGATGCAGTATTAGCTGTATAATCCTTTCCTGTTAGATACATATATCCAATTCCATCTTCTTAAACAAAAAAAATGCACTTTATCTGCGATTAGCTGCTCTAGGCCGGAACATATTTTTCTACTGCAGTCATATCCTGCTGTTCAACACTTCTACTTACTCAATTCCACCAAATATCTCTACCTCACCTTTCAGCATATTAGCTACTCATTTCTGCAATATGATCTTATTTCCAATGACTCAGAGAATGTAGGAGTGTAGGAAAATTTTTCATCAGATTTTACCAAAAATCACCTCAGAATTATGCTCTTCCCAACCATATAATGTGTTGAGTTAATAGTAAATCTAATTAGTAGAATTTTATATGGAGAGAAAAGGTAGGAACACTAGAGTAGAATCAAAGAAAAAAGTGATGCATAATAAATAACAAACTTGTTAGTAGTGCAAATGAAAAACAGAACCAAGTAAAAAGTAAATGACGCTCAAATGACCAAGGTAGCTTTCTAAATCTTTCTGGTCTTGGTATATAAATCTGTGCTGTATCTGGAAACTTGTTAGAGATGCAGAACCTTCAGTCCCTCCACAGACATACTCAATCCAAATCAGCATCCTAACAAATTCTTCAGTTTCCTTGTAAGCATACACTCTATGGGAGACACTGAGCTAGACCAGAATTTTCTGTGTGTTCTTCCTTTCTTTTATTGAGCTTTGAATAGTTTTACAACCCTTTCAGATAATCTCTGTCATCTGGTTAACCTTGTTTAAAAAATGATTAAAGCCAAAAGCAGTACATTAAACTTTTAATTTTGCCCTAAGTAGGTTTGATATTGATGCATTTCAGACCAATATCTTACTAGTCAAGTAAAAACAAGTGCAAAAATGACCCGTATCTACAACTTAAGTATTTAATTATAAGAAAAATTATAAACCTACATTCAATTAATACTTTTATTAAAATTAAGATCTTTTCAATGAAAAGGGTCTGTTGAAAGGAGATTTTGATTAAAGTCCTTATTTAAAACATACCCAAAACACATTCTCTATCACTTTTGTTCTTGGTCTTTAGAATGATGAGAGAACTTACTTATTTTGGGGAATCAACTTACTTGTAAAAATGTTATAGATTTTGCAACTTAAAATAGCTTTTATGATATTTTGCCCACACATGATTCTCTTGCAAACTTTTTGATGGAAAACAATACTCAGAAAACACATTTTCACACCTGTTCTTCATTTGTTTATATAGTTCCAATTAAGCTATGTAATTACAAAAATAATTATAATAAATAGATTAGAGAAAACATATGCAACTCTTGGTAATACCACATATTTAACTTGCAGTAAAAAAAGTACAGGCATGCATGAAAGCAACCCAGAAGACATGAGTCTTCAATAAGTGTTGCAGGTTGATTTCCTGAAAAGCAGACTGAAATAGAGGTGAGCATGAAGAAGGGTTATTAGAGACTATTCTTGGGACCTACACCTATGGAAGGAAAAGAGAAGGAAAGAAGGAGGATGTGGCAGATGGAGACTCCTGACTGTGATGCTGTCTCAAGTAAAACCATAAACCACAATAATCACTTGCATAAAGCCTTGAGTTCAAACCCCAGCACTGCAAAAAGAGAAGAAAAAGGAAAGGAAAAGCTTTGGGTGCTGTGGAGCTGGGATGATCCATCAGAATCACACTGAGTTGGGAAGGAGAGAACTTGATGTTTATACTCTTACATCAGCCACTACTCAATGGACACAAGTTGAGAGAGGAAGGTGGCTTTCTTTTACATCTTAGTCTGTGGGAAGGATCAGGGGTTAGTAACATACACAGCACTTTCATGATACATCATTCATTTCTGTAGAGTGGATCTGGGTGGAACATTGCAGGGTGCGCTACAATAGCAATGGGAGCTAGCTAACCTAAACCTACAGAAAATTTCCCCTATAAATAAATAAAATAAATAATCCAGGAAGACTATCAGGTTAAATCAGTTAAGAGCTATTTTACAGTGATTATAATAAATAAAATAAGGTTTAATGATATATTCAACCATAGTGTATTTTGGTGTTTAAAATGAAATGAAAGAGCCATTTATAAGACACAACTATGTACAATAAGATTTGCTTTTCTAAGCTTCAGAAGTTTATTGATTTTTTTTCAAAGAGCACTGTATTTCACTAAAGTAGAGATTTGTCAGTTAAATAAAACTCACATCTTTAATTTGCTCTTCATTTCTTTTCCAGGAGCTGAGATCAAAGCATGACTTCATTAAAACTTAAGATGGTGTACTTAGTGTAGCAACATGCATATATTAATCAGACAATGGCCAGTTTTAAGAAAATTTTTAAATTTTAACTATTATTAATTTATAATTTCAGCATTTTAAGTTCTGAATATCAATGTCTAAGATAGTCTGAATATTTTCTTGAAAACCATTATTTATGATAATTTAAAATATGATTAGTAAACTACAAAATTATTCAGAAAACCATAATAACAAATAATTCTGTTCCAAGGTCTACCCTCTTTAAAATGTCACTATGATGTTCTCACACTGTTTTACTATCAGCATTGCTTTAACGGCAGTGCAAACACATTAAGAACGTTTTTATTTCTTTATTAGAATAAAGGCTCTTCAGTTTCTACATAAGTAAGATTTTTAAAACGCCCTAGTGTGTGTGTGTGTGTGTGTGTGTGTGTGTGTGTCCCAGAGATAAACTCTTGTGACAGTTTTCCTTAGAAATATTGTTTTTCTCATGGTAAATAATTTGGAGCCTTCAATAACCCACAAAAATCAATCGCTCTTGCTTTTCTTCCTCAGCTATTTAAGCTAACGTTTAATCAATACCAAGTAATATAAGTACTTATCACAATGTGATTCTGGAAAGATCTTTACCAAGAGCTCCTAAATATTTTAATCCATATGAAAATATATAACCTTGATAAACTTTTCCCTCTGAACTCAAAGTATTCACAGCTGAGGTTGAAGATAACTGAGATTTAACAGCACTTTTTGATTTTTCAAGGGTACTTTCCTCTTTTTAAAAAATTTTATTGAGGAAAGATTATTAAATAAAATTGTATGTATTTGGGGTATAGAAGGTGATGATTATCAAACCATCACACATACACATTTTGAAAGCATTACTACAATCATATCTCCCATCTCACATAACTCACCTGTTTTTAAGTGATTAGAAACCTAAAATCTACTTGTAAGAGCTACTTATTTAGCAAATGTATACAATATATTATTATTGACTAGGGTCACCATGCTGTACGCTATATCTGCAGGACTTACTCATCTATAGTTGCAACTTTGAACTCTTTCACCATTTTCATTACCACACCCACCCAAGCCCCATTATCCACCATTCTACAAGTTAACTTTTTTTAGAGTCTGAGTATGAGTGAGATCATGTAGTATTTGTCTTTTGTATCTATTTCATTTAACATATTGTCCTCCTATTTCATCCATTGTCACAAATGACAAGATCTTATTTCTAAAAGCTAAATAATAATTTTTGATTATTATTAAGTTATAATAGACACATTTGGGGTTTTGTTTTGTTTTGTTTTGTTTTTCTCCTTTAATTTTTATCATTTTTACATTTACTTACATGTGTATATATTATTTGTGTTACCTCCCAGCCACCCCCACTCCACTTCCCCCCCACCTTTAACCCACTCCCCCCCACCCCACTTCCTCCCTTCTCACCCCAACTCCCTGCTTCCAGGCAGAACCTGTTCCGCCCTCTTCTCCGATTTTGTTGAAGAGAAAACACAAGAAACAATAAGAAAGACATATTGTTCTTTTGCGCATTTGGGATAAAGATAGCTATACCGAGAGATTCCTAGCATTGCTTCCATGCACTTATGTATTGGAACCCACATTGGCTTATCTCTGCCAGACCTCTTCACTACTTCCTGGTTCCCTTTCCATAGTGGCCTCTGCCACTTTAAGATTACTTTATTCACTTCTCAACAGGGAGCACTTTAACCACATTCAAGTTTTAGATTTCCTTTCCTTTCCCTATGTCTCCCGTGCGTGTTCTCCCCTTAGTGTGTGACCCATGTCCAATATTACTGGATTTGTTTTGGGTCTATAATCCACATATGAGAGAGAACATGTGATTTTTGGCCTCCTGAGCCTGGCTAACTTCACTTAAGATGATGTTCCATAGTTCCATAGAAGACATATTTTGGGTGTATTTTAAATAATAAAACCAATGAAAATATATTAATATGATAAAAACATATAAATCACAATTTCTGTATCAGTTCACCTGTTGCCTGACACGCTGTTTCTACATCTCAGTTATTATGAATAATGCTGCAATAAACATAGGAACCAGTATATCACCTTGAAAGTAGTGATTTTATTTCCTTTCTATATAGCCAGAAATGGATTAATGGAACCCACAATAGTACTAATTTTTTTGAGGAGCCATACTATTTTTCCGTAACTCATATATTCTAGAGAAGTTCTAGAGAAATGGGTATTTCTCTTATCTGAGGGATTATCCCTAATAATATTAAGAAAGCATCATTTATTTTAAAATATCATTAATATAAGTGAATTAATGTTATGGGAACACTGTGCACAGAATGCATCTTAACTTAAATATACTCTACAATTGCAGTTAAGTATTGTCAAATTAGAATTACACAAATCTTAAGCAAACATAACATTGAGAAACAATTGTATTTAAGCGACATAAAGTCTGGGTCATGGTAAAGGTAAGTGAAGAATGAGAACTAAAATAATTAAATTATTAATTTAAAATTGAAACAAAAGATGTCTCTCTTTTGAGTTATAAAAGATGCTTTATTAAAAACTAATTTATATACAATTAAATGTCTACTCATATTAAATCTATGTATTTGAAATAACTTATAACACTGGGTTTTCATTTATTTTTATGGTTTTGCATATAAAGCCACAAACACGACTATTTGGTTATAAAACTTTCTGTTCTTTGAAGTTAAGATTATTTAGCCAAAGCAGATACTTACTTGTATTATTCTCATTTGCATTAAATTGTAAGCTCCCCAAATATTAGGGATTGTGTCTAGCAATTCATTAGTGCAAAACACAAATATCAAGCTCTTAAAAAAAATCAGTAATTTTGAATGAAAGAGTGCCAGGACAGAATTTTAGACTGAAAATCAGAAAAAAAGTATCTCAAGGATGGAAAAGTGAATTTTCATTATTAGTTATACCAGTGAATGGCATTGCAGATCTTTAAATCTATAAAACAAAAAAAAAGACATTTTTTATCACCTGTTTATGAAGTAAGCATTATTTTCGATCTGTGATTCTCCTTTACTGTTCTTCATTATCTTCTGGTGCTATTGTTTGGATTTGTGTACTCCAAAGGCCCATGTGTTAAATATTTGGTACTCAGCTCATGGCATTATGGGAGGTAGTGGAATCATTGGGAGGTGGAGACTTGTGGAAGGAAATTAAGTCAGTGGAGGGATGACTTTGGAAGGGATATTGGAACCTTGGTTCCTCTCTTTCTCTCTCTTTTGCTTCTTGCTGGCATGAGATGAGCAGCTTTCTCTGTTACATGTTCACATGTTGAGGTACTGCCTGTGACAGCCCAAAAACAAAAGGCCAGCCTAGCATTAACTAAAACCTTCAAAACTTGAGCCAAAATAAGTCTTTTCCCCTATAAGTTGACTCTCTCAGGTATTTTGTCACAGTGACAAAAAGCTATTTTCTGCTTTACCACTTAACATACTATCAGCAGTTAGAACTATTCTAGCCCTATTCCTTTTTCCTCATCTGTTTATTTTTTCCACCCAAAACCCACGAGTATAAACATATCAATGCCATATATCATGTTTATCTCCTATTTTCCTTTTTCTGGCCACACACAGTTTCTCATATCCACCAAACTACTACTCATAGAGCCCTTGATACCAACCCTTATACTGGACGAAGCTTTGATGACTTCCCTAAAATCTTATACCTAGTTTTGTAAACAGCTTGAATGGTCCCTCTGATTCTTTCCAAGACTCTAACTGACACACTCATCCACAAAGTCACTAAGTATCTGAGGTTGGCACTCATTAATGTGTGTGTACTTATATTTAATAATAACAAATTATGAATAAATATTTCCCCAACTGAGCAGCAATCTCCTCGGTGTCAAGGTCTCAAAACTTGCAACTTATAAATCATTTTTCCTTAATCTTTTGCCTTACTTAACACCAAAATATAGTGGTCTGATTGACCAATTAACAATGTTGTCAAATATTTTCAGAGAAAAATTGACATTAGGAAAGTGACAACAATCATCTATGAAAAATTTTTCAGAGCTTTCAAATGTTTTAAAAGTACAGATGCAAAATAAATTTACTAATATGTTCAATTTTTTTGACTGTGAGTACTCAAGAAAGAAAAAGTAACAGGAAATACTTTTAATAAGTCTGAAAGTTTTTTCCCTTCAGACTTGATAAAAATCATCAGAATATTCATTTTAAAGTTTAAATTATATTTATCTTGCTTTGATCATTTTTAAAAACACTTTTTAAATCCTTATAGGGAACAAGATTCTGAAGTTAGCATGTTCTCTTTTTGTGTTTTACCCAATTACATAATTTCCATTTTCTCTTTCACAACTGGAATTTAAATTTAAAAATTTTTTTAGAAACCTCAAACATTGATCCAAATTGACTGCAATCACATTCTCTTTTGAGAGTTTACTTGGCCTGCATGTCTTTGTAGTTATTAGAGAGCTACTACATACTTTACTTCTTTTTATTATTCTAACAAACTTGATAGAAAATAAGTTGGCACTTCATGATTGCCTCATGATATAAATATAACAAGGGGTATTTAAACAGACTAGTTAGGGCTAGGTTTTTATTCCTCTGATTTAAACATTACCAAGGCTCTAGGGGGAATCATAGAAAATGGAATATGTGGGCAGATTTCCAGCTACCTATGCACTTTTCATTAATTTCCATGCTGCTAATAGCCCAATGTGTTCACATAAAATGGGCACACATTTTCACTCGGCTTTCATCACTTCACAAAAGGTGAGATAATGGCCAGAGGGACTAAAAATTCAGGTAGGGCAGGAAATGGGATGTGATCAGTATAGGTGCACACTGGAAGAGCTCTCTAGTCCTACCAGTTTCAACAACAGTAGTTGCTTTGTGGAGCATGATACTAGTCTCTGTTGAATCTAGAGATAGAGTTGAGAAAGTAGTTCATCACAGTCTTCCTTGATGAGGACACATTTCTTGTAAATCCCTGTGGCAGGAAGAATTGACTTTTCCTAGGCAATTGGCTTCTTTTTTCTTAATGACTATAAGCTTTGAATCTGTATTTCTCCTTTTGTTGCTTGCATACTTAGAGTTAAAATGCCCATGGAAAAAGGAAAGGATAACATGCTACATATTTTGTGGAATAATTCTACACATATTTTTCACCCAACTAGAGAGCCTTTTCAGTATAAGTTGGATTCTTAATTTCACTGATATATTAGAATTATCTTTTTCAGATGTTTAATCACTTGTCTCAGCCCAATCAGTCCATAACCAACCACCAAGAAAATACCTGATTTATTGACCCTGGAAAGGGGTCTAACTGCAGCATGTCCTTGGGAGTAATATCATTTCCAGTTCAATCAGCTCTTATCTTACTCTGTGTCATTTATTCAAGGCCAGCCAATAGCCAATAGAATACACTTTTGCTTTTTTTTTTAGTTCAAGTGAATTCTTATTTCCTCAAATTTTTAAATGTAGCAATGTACAAATGAAGAACAAATAATGAAGTAATGAAATGCTAATTTTCATGACATGTCAAAATGCAAAACCAAAAAAGATTAAAATTTTAGAACAATTACCATTTTGCTACATGTAAAAAAATGTTGGTTATTTTTCCAATAAATTTTCAGTTGACTTAACCCATATACTTAGTAGTGTGTTTTTGGTCTCTCCCTCTCTTTTATTATATCATGTATCACTCATCTAATGTTGGGAGCCTTTCCCCATTTGTGGCATCCATTTTTATGAGTGAGGAAAATGGCAATTCATTAGAGTTAGGCCAATTCAGAAAATCCTGACTTCCTATACTTCAGTCCAGTATTTACTTATCATGTAATTCATAATATTATGCACAAAAAGCTAATGTACTAAAAGATAAACTAGTAAACGTTTTCTTTGTTATAATTCCTGGAGGAACTTCAACTAGATCTTTCTTTATCTTAATTTCTGTCTCTGTGTCTGACTCACCTGCCAGGCAGTAGGCAGAAGGGGAAGGAGGAGGTATTTCAATTATGCTATATGCAGAAGAGCAGTGGAAGAATCTAACTTTGGTAGCAGGAAAGAATGTAATTAAAATTGCTTTTCCTCACACACAGTAAAACACTACATACTTCTGGATCCCTGCAGATCTGTCATAAAGCAATATCATGTATTTCTGCCTAGTATAGGGAGTGCTAAATTTTAGAAGTGCATTTGAGTATTAAGCATTGGTTGTCATGACACTACCAGGTCATTTTTCAGTGGTTTTCAGATAATGGTAGGTATTAAGAACTCAGTGGCTTCTAAGAGATTTTAGCATGAATGTAATGAAACCAGTAGCTTTTTCTTAGATGCCAGTGTTTAAGGAATTAAGCAATCCTGACAATCTCTCTCCTTCTTTCTCCCTCTCCATCTGTCCTCTTGAGTTTCACACACTCTTCATCGGTTGCTGTCTCAAGATCAACTCTCAAGTTCAAGGGGGAGGCAGTCAAAGGGAGACAATAAAGCACAGGTATCACCTTAAAGACCTGAGTTAGGGTGAACCTGGTTATGTTCAAGGTCTGACTCCAACCATCAGACATGTTGCTTTGGTTAAGAGTCTTATTATCTCTCATTTAATATAGTAACAATGGAATTCTTTTAAAAAATATTACTTAAATTTATTTATTTATTTTTATTATACACCCTCTAATACCCAGTCCCACCACCTCCTCCCCACCCACTGGCTCCAAGACCCCCTCCCCCAGCAGGATCTATTCTGCCTCCTGTTCTCAAAGTTTGTAGAAGAAAAAAAATGACATTTTTCTTGTTTAAGATAGCTACATGGGGAATTTCCTTGTGATATTTCCATATATATAATATCCTGAATTGGTTCATCTCCTCTATTTTCCTTCATTCTACTTTAGTTCCTATCTTATGGTGGTTTCAACCACTTTAAAAATTCTATGTTCATTCTTGTATAGAGAGTACATTAGCCATATTCACCTTCTTAATTTCCTTCTTTTACCCTACCCCTCTGGTATGTGACCTCCTTTTAATGTGATCTGTTTTTCATAATATTGCTGTATTTGTATTAGGTCTACCTTTTGAAAAAGATAGTGATTGTATTATTTTAAGAAATTAAATGAAAGTAATTGTCCAAGTGTTTTAGCATGGTGCCTATAAAAAGTGTGCACTCAATAATGCTATCAGTAGGTTTTATTTTAAAAAATGAATAAAAAACTTTCCTATTGTCCATAGAATGCCTTTATAAAAACAACAGTCATTTCTAAGACACTAAAAAAGTATGTAATTTTGTAAGAAAAACTCTTAATTTGAGTAAAGCATGATTTTTCCTCAGGCATTAAATACACATTTAATTTAAATGATAAAATATATTTAATAGTTTATTTAAATAAAAATGACACTGCAGTTAAATCTAATGTAGTTTGTCTCTTCTGTTAAAAAAAATGTACTAGGACTAATATAGTGACTTACTCTTGTACTCAAATCATGCAGGAGGTGAAGATCAGGAGGATTGTGGCTCTAGGCCAGCTAAGGCAAAACTTAACAAGACCTCATATCAACCCCTGGCTGGTACAGTGGCATGCACTTGTCATTCCACCTACACGGAGAAGTACAAATAGGAAGATTCTGGTCCAAGCCAGTCAGAGCATAAAGCAAGACCTTTTCTCAAAAATAATGCATTAAAGGACTGGTTGCATAGATCAAATGGTACATCACTGGCCTAGCAAGCACTAGGCACTGAGTTCAAACTCTAGCACCACTAAAAAGAATGATTAGGTATATGATCATTCATACCACAGTGAATTATAACACATGAATATTGCTAAGGGACACAGCATACTGTTATATTCTACCTATCAAAATTGAAAATGTTCCAGTACCTGCCTTCAAGGAGATCATGACATCATGTGGAAGGTGATGTGTACTCCAATGGAAGATAGACATATGAAGGTAGATTGCCATGCAAGGCCTGTGGATCATGTTCTGCACCACAGTGGGGCTGACACTTCTGGATAGGACAATATTCGGGAGGATCATGGTTTGAGACCTGCCCAGACAAAAAGTTATTGAGATCCCATCTCAACCAACAAGCTGGGCCCATATGCATCTTTTTTTTCTTTGTTCATTTATTCATATATGCATACATTGTTTGGACCATTTTTACCCCCTGTCTCCCACCCCTTCCTTCTCCCCTCACCCCTCACTTCCAGACAGAACCTGTTCTGCCCTCTTCTCCAATTTTGTTGAAGAGAAGACATAATCCCAGCTACAAGAGAGGCATAAGTAGGAGGATTGTGATCTCAGACCAGCCCCAGCTAAAAGTGTCAAACCCACCTAAAAACCAATGAAATTTAAAAAGGGGATGGGAGACTGGGAGTGTAATTCAAGTGGTAGAAGACCTGTCTAGCAAACATGAGACCCTGATTTAAAATCTCAGTATCTCCAACAACAGCAAGAAACAATTACTTTTGATAAAACAAAATGGAAAAAAAGCAAATCATAAAAATATTTTTTAAATGGAAGAGTTCTTACATGTTCTTGAAATAAAGAAAACCTTACTAACAATGATTCAAAATTTGAATTAAGGAAAATTAATGGATTCAACTACATAAAAATTTTAAGATGTTTGTGCAGGGCAATATCAAAAGAAAAAATAATGTTGAGTTGGAAAAATAGTTGTTAATCATATTACAGATAAAAAGATCAATTCTCTAAATTTTTATTGCTTCTAAAAATTAAGACCAAACCCTAATATAAAAGAATTCATAGAAGGGAAATTCATATCAACCTTAAAATTTGGCAAAAGTTTTCTTTACTATCACAATAATAGAAATGCAAATAAAATACACTGAGGTAGCATTTTTCATGTATTCAGATTGGCAAAATTCAAAAGTTATACAATATCTAATGTTTAGTGCAAATCTGTACAGTTCCGGAAGACAATGTAGCAGTAAAACACTAAATGTATATACCTTTTATACACCAGTTTCATTTCTGGGAATTTATTCTACAGATGGTCTTCCATAGTGCAAAGTGATATATTATAGTGACTTGTTGCAGCTTTGCTTCTAATCAGAAAAATTTAAAATAACCCAAAAGACCATCAATGGTGCACTGATTAATAAAATTACAGTAGAGCTGGAGATGTAGCTCAGTGACAGAGCACTACCCAAGTGTGCACAAAGCTCTGGGTTCTATCCTTAGCATCACAAATACTTGTAATAATAACAGTAATAATTTATCCTTATAAATACAATTATAATAGTATTATAGTGGGGCTCCAAGTTTATAAAAAGGAAGTGCTCTCTATATTTCAGTATATCAAACTCTCCAAGTGAGAGTTCACATCACATGTGTGATGAATAAGGAGAAATAAATAAAATTATATATGATAATTGCATAAATCTACATTAGAAGTACATATATACAGCCAGCAAATAATGTTAACCATGATAGTAGGTAATGGAAGCTGAATAGCTTTCCTACTGTAGAGATTTGAATATTTTTAAATTTCTAACTCATATAAACATATTACTTGTTCAAAAGTAAAAACAAATTAATTATAAATTTTCAAAGGAAACATCAGTATGGCTTCCTTTGTGAGAGTGAATTGACATTTATTGATTGCTTGTTTTGGCCAATGATTTTGCTAGGCTGTGTGCATGTATATAGGTGGTGTGTGTATTTGTGTGTGTCTATGTGTGGTATTATATAATTATACATGTTATATATCATTTAAATATAAATAAAACTTTATAGGATAGGTAACACCCAGGGTATCCAGGTCAAATAGCTAAGTTTCAGAAAGATTAAGGTATTTACTTTTATCCCAGCTATTAATAATAAGAGTTAACCCCTATATAAAATTATCATGTGTTTTAAGCATTTAACATATTTTAATTTAATCCTCAAAATACTTTTCTCAGTTTATATAGGGTAAGTAAGTGTATAATAAGAGTAAGTAATATATCCCACATCTCAAAGAGTAATAACAACAAATTAAGGATACAAATTTCGGGAAATCTAGCTCTGCAATCCCTATTCTTAAACTCTTTGCTAGTATTTTTGTATTTCTACCAGTACCCTATTATTCCTATTATATTCCTCTGTAGCCTCTTTTATTTATGAGTTGAAATATGAACAATGAAAAATTACCCTCATTGATATACAATAACTTAAAAATATCAGAAATCATGATGTGCCACATGTATTTGTTTATTTGTCTGTTTGGAGACAAGGTCCTGCTCTGTAGCCCAGGCTATTCTTGCACTCACTGTACAACTCAAAATCCTCCTACCTTAGTCTCTTGAGTGCTGGGATAACAAATATGCACCACTACACATGTCATTATGAGCCACACGGACACAGAAATATTGTTTCCAATGCACTCAAAAACTTCATTTTAAAATAACAGTGATTCTTTTTGAACTCAATGTGTTATGGCGAGGAACTGGACTAGGCACTAAAGGACCTGAGTTCCTAAAGCAAGGTTGCAGCTGGGCATAGTGGCACATACCTGCAATCCTAGTTGCTAGAGAAATGGAGGCAGAAGGATCACCTATTAACGGTCAGCCTGTGCAGGGTTAAGGAGACCCTACCTCAAAAATAAATAAATAAATACAAATAAAAAGAGCAGGGGAATGACTCAAGTGGTACAGCACTTGACTAATGAGTGTGAGGCCCTGAGTTCAAAATCGTTCCAGGAATGGGGATGGTTAGATAAAGGAGAATGACAGAGGGATGAATTCCACTGTGATATATTGCAAGAGCTTTTGTAAATGTCAAAAGTGCAGCCATGATAATAAAGAATTAAAAAAAGAAAAATAAGCAAGCAAGCAAATAAACAGCAACTCTATTGCTACAGGCGAGTTTGGCTCTCGTCTCTGTTCCTGCTTCCTCAAATGGAAAGGATCTCTTGGGTCTGTCACTGCCATACACACCACAGTTCCATAATTAAACAAGAGAGGCTAATATCCCCAAACGCTGACACTGCAGAAGAATCGTTATCATCACATAGTTCTTAGAATGTTCTACTAAGCCTAGAGCACCTTCAGAAAAGCACATCTTGACAGTATGGGGTGACAGAGACACCTGGCTCCTTAAACTGCTGAAGAGCAAATTTTTACTCCATTCTCAAGAGTGATTTCTAGGAGACTGCAACAGTGTGAAAGGTCAAAGCTGAGCCAGCTAGCAGCAGAGGACTGAGCTGTGACTCTGTGTCCAGGTGGGAGAGAAAGCTGTGAATTAGCTCTCTTGAGCTCTGCATTTTGTACTCCGCCAAATGACCTGACTAAAGAAAGAGGTAGCCACTTAAGAGCTCAGCCTCAGAGCACTAAATCTCATATAAACTTCAGATGGATAATTAAAATATAAAAACACACTGTAACTTTAAATTTAAAACAGCAAAGGAAACTTACCAATATTTTAGATGTTTGCAATTATTTATCTTAACTGTGTATTTATGACCAGAGTATCCAGGCTTTAATTTCATGATAGAGTCTTTAATCAAATCCCCAGATCTAAAGATTTAAGCGTTTGTTCCAGTCAGCTGCCAAGTTATAACTGACACATATAGAGACAAGAGTTTAAAATGGGATTGCATGGTCACAGCCAAAGCTTAATGTCTGCTGAGCAGGATGCAGGGTGCTGAATTCTGCCATCTCAGCAGACTGTAGCTTAACTGCCAAAGCACAACAGAAAGACAAATTTTCTTTAAAGGCAGCTAAATGTTTTAGAGGATTGCATTGGATTGAATTTGCAAAATATATACGGCGTCTTTTCATTTGAATTATCGTTCCAAAAGAGGGCCCAAAATATATGCATAAAGCACTTAAGGACCCATTCTACAACACTCTTGCCAGGAATTTTTGGAAGCCTGTGAATCTTCACTCAACCCTTAAGAATATAAAGTTTTCATTTACCTTAAGTAACAAGTAAGTGAGTGACCCTAGTTTACACATTCAAAAACATTGAATGACTGTTGAAAGTGGGAAAAAAAAGTTATCTTAGCAGCATTTCAAACATAATTTTAGGAGCTAAACTTGGCCTTTACAGTCATCAATAGTTAAAATCAACACAAAATGGAACAATCATTTCAGTCCTTACAGAGAACAGGAAATTAGCTGTTGAATCTTTATAAACAGGAAGGAACAAGGAAGGGTTAAATATGAGAAAACTTGCCTAATATCATCTGCTCAAATCCAGATTTTAATATTTGTGTGAACTTAGAAAACTATTTAGTCATATCAGAAATATCTGTTAAATTATATTTACATCTCCAAGCTATGTTAACTAAACCAAGTGTGAAAATTATATGCATGTTGTCTGGTGCTCAGATGACAATCAACAGACAGTGGCTGAGTCTACAATCGGCACATTTGTCTTGTACACATCATATACCCTTACATACCCTTACCAGTATAATTTATTGATCCCCTAAAGAATTAATGGACAGGAAGTTTCATTTTTAAAAGTGATGATAAATAAGTTTTCAAGTTTTAAATAAATGAATTCTTGACATACCCACAAGAATAAGGAAATTTGTATTAGAATAAAATGTTCAGTGTTGTACCACTTGGACATTAAGAGACAAACAGAAGCCCAGGATTTCCAATTTCTTTTTATTACCAGAGAGCAATAAGTCTGGTCTCTAGTCCAACCATTTTCTCATTTTCTCTGACAGACAGACTGGTTTTCAGACCATATTTTTCTGCTTTAAGTATTTAGACAGTTGCTATCTTTGTTTTCTGTTCTGACTCCTGGATTTATATGATACAGTAATCCTGAACCCCACTTTCATTTTAGGTGGTCAGTCACAAAACCTAAACTGGCTAAGAAACCATGTTGCATACTCCCCTAACACCAGAAGTTGTTTTATTAGCAATATAGCTGACACATTTATGGCCATCTGTTTGACTCTCATCTGGTTCTGAATTCAGTAGAGAAGATTGATGCTATTTATTGATTCTCTAAAAGCCCAGTGATAAAGGGTAAATCTCAAACTACAAGTGCAGCTGTGCCCTACAAGAAAGACTCTGTCTTACACATAGAAAGATGAAGGATGTCACTCGTTAGTGTGTGAAACAGAGACAGGAAGGAGTTTCCACTTGACATAAATACTTTGTATGTAAGATTGAAATTATTCCTACATATTCATCTGCCATTTCTATCCTGTCATAATACCCTAGAAGGCCAGGGCAGAGTACCAGCACATCCCGTAGCTCTCAATTTTGACCAGTTTTTAAGAGATATACTCAGAAGAGTTCCGGTTCAAAATGAAAGCTTTATAGACTCAGTCCCATGCAAAAACTAGAAAGATTATTACACAATGAATGGAAAGGTTTTTTGTCATGGAAGAGCAGAAACTAGGCAACCAATTGATAGAAATGAAATAAAAGATTCAACCACCAGATGAGTAGCTAGCTTTTAAGAGTCTTTCCCATGGTATCTTACAAATAATTTACAAAAATCACTGGTTCCTATTTCTAGACTAATGGTTATTTTAACTCTTTCACTTCTTTTTTATTTTGTACTAGAGATTGAACCCAGGACCCCAGGCATTTCTCCATAAATTAATTAGTCACTCAACATTACTTTTCCAGGAAAGGCAGAAACTTGCTTATTAATTCCTACATAAAACTCAAGTACCAACAAGTACAATATTCAAAGCAGAAATAGATTTTCTTAAGAAAACTAAGGGTGAGAGTGATTAAACAACTGTGCTATAATTTCTTAGAGAAACATGAAAACTAGACCTCATCAAAGTGATCAATTTTCTTTGAGCAAGACTCAAAATAATTGGTTAAATGCATTTTTCTGTGGTTTAGAATTTTTCATTTATTAAGATATCTATTCTAAAAACAACTCACAAAGTATATATCTGCTCGTTCCTGCCTCCCTGGAAGTAATTATTTAAAATTGGAACAAATATAATCAGTTCATCTGACAGTGGTAATTATCTTACAAAAAAAATTAGAGATTCTGATATTTTGCCTTAAGAACACATTGTATACTATCACCTTTAAAAAATTCACTCAGAGAGACCAAAGATGGCTTTAAAAATTCACTCAAGATGCAGAATATGGCAATTAGAGGCACCCAGAACATTTCTGTCCAACCACAAGATTGAAAGAAAGGATTAGTACATGGTTACAGGGGTGGCATGGAAAGGCATAAGTGTATAATACAGGAGACAAATACCAGATGAAATCCAGAAATATTGGATTTGATATAAAGGAAACAAGTAACCATTAAGAGTGAGTGCTTGACAATTTGGGAGGGAAGGGGGAAATCCCCCTCAACAAGACTTTAAGCAAAACAAGTTCCGACAAGTTCCACAAGCACATAGCACTTTGCAAAAATACAGTTTTAAGACAGAAGACCTGTGATCGTATAGCAAGTAGACACTGGAGAAGTAGCCTCAGTACTTCTTAGCTTGCTCAGAGGTGCCATGTTGGGAACAATCTTAAGAGAGGTCTTACCATCATACCTTACAGTTGGGGGATCAGAGGCCCCTGTAGTTTTATATCTAAAAGTCTCAGTAGCCTCTCCTCTTCACTGGCTAAACCAGTGACAATCTCAAATGTTAGTGTGAGTCTAGCAAACTCACCCTAACTTGAATGCAGACTCACGGACACAGGTCCATATGGCAGGAAGTGTGGGGTGCATTTCAGAGGAAGCAGTGGGTGAAGGACACTTCCATCGGGACTGGCAGCCCAAACGTTGGGAAAATTCATGAGACCAACTGTGTGTGTTTATGAGCAAGGCTAGGACAGAGACGAGTGCTGTGAGGGCAGGCAAAATCACTCAGCACCTGAACCTCATCCCTCTCTCCAGTGTAGATCGTTTTGGTTTAATCATCCTCTCCATTACTAGAGCTCCAGGAACATTGGTGGAAATGCAAACAGTATTTAGCATTTCACATGCTCAGACACACAGTGGAAGAGCACATCTGGTCACTTAGGTCCTTTCTGATCCTTCTTGAGAGTGTTGTTTTTAGTTTGCCTTTTTTTTTTTTTTACTAAATTTCAATATCTGGTGTTTTGTGTTATTATTGTTACTGAGGTAAGCTTTCTTCCCTCCCACCTGTGAGTGAC
Source organism: Castor canadensis (assembly GCF_047511655.1). Classification (NCBI taxonomy): domain Eukaryota; kingdom Metazoa; phylum Chordata; class Mammalia; order Rodentia; family Castoridae; genus Castor; species Castor canadensis. The sequence continues at coordinate 135,875,029 of NC_133389.1, read as the reverse complement.
AGTGGGAATTAAGACCTCAAGATAAGTCTGCTCACTAAGACCAAAAGATAGCTATCCATTCCAACAGAGGAATAAACCACAACATAGAAACAAAGAAACATCAAAAAGAAAGGCAGCATTACTCCTCCAAAAGCTCATAACTCTTCAATAACTGAATCCAAAGATGTTGAAATGTCAGGCAAAGAATTTAAAAGTCTAAATTTAAAAATAATAAATGACTTCAAAGAGGATACAATAAACTGATGAATAAAGTAAAGAAGTAAAAACTTGGATAAGAAATTTAGCAAAGAAATAAAGATGGTGAAAAAAACAAAATGGAAATATTAGAATTGACAAGCTCCATAAATCAAGTAAAAAAACTCAATGAAAAGCATCATCAATAGATCATATCAAGCAAAGGAAAGAATATAAGGGACCAAAGATAAGGCTGAGGACTTACTATATTCAGACAAATTAAAAAAAAAAAGCAATAAGGCCCACAAGTTTCTAGAACTCCAGAACATGTTATAAATATCAAATCTATGAATCTTCAGTCTGAAGGAAGGAACATAAATGAAAATTAAAGGCATTGAAATCCTATCCAATGAAATTATAGCAGAAAATTTCCCAACTATAAGCAAAGAGATGGACATCCAATACAGAGGCATTTAGAATTCCAAGCAGATATGACAGGAAAAGAACCTCTCTGTATATTATTGTTCAAATGATAACAGTGCAGAAGAAAGAAGATACAAAGGCAAGGCAATCAGAATAACAACAGATTTATTAGCAGAAACCCTCAAATTCAGAAGAGCATAGCAGATTGCACAACTTCCAACACAGGGAACATGAGTAGAAAAATCAATTTGATAAAGCACAGGAAAGGAAAATAACAAAAATATGTGAGCAAAATTTCTTTAAAAGATGGAAAAAAATCCAGTTATTCTAGAAGTATATTAAAGAGTCAAGTGCAAAATTTAGCCAAAGCTATTGATATTCCCACTTCCTACCATTTTGGTCTACTTCTAGCCCTCCTGAAGCTGAAGTAGAAAATTCTCAATTTGTTTGCTCCTTCCCATTATATGTGCCTGGATCTTTCTCCTTTCATCTCCAAAGATTATCTCTAGCACCACTGCTCAGTCTATATCCAAGAAAGCCCTAAAGGGCTGAGGAGTTCTTGTTCCCAGAGGAAATTTTCACAGTGAGGGACCGCATTTGATGGATTGATACCACCAACTTCCCATTCACCAACTTCTAAGACTCCTCAATGTGTTCACTGTAACACTGAGACCCAAATGCACACAGTAGCATCTTACTAACATATCCTTTAATTGGCTTTCTCTCTTATCTACAGATTTGATAAGAGAGCATAAGGCATAAGCCCTCCTTATGCCCCCGGTGATCACCCATCCCCAGATAAAGTACTAACACTTGAGTCTTTTTCTAAGAGTATTCTGTCAGAAGAACCCAAATCAAGACAGATATTATCAGAATTGGGACAATAATGAACCCCTGGTGTGTAATGATGTTATAATTACTAAGACTTTCACAGGTGGTGGATTGGACTGAAGTACAAGCTGGATAGGAAAGTGCTGACTTTACAAATATGGAGGCAAAGGTCATTTTAAGGATTCTGAAATTACCTGGGTTGAGGTAGTTATATCAGGAGCTTTAAACAAGAGAATAACAGTCTCATGTGAGCCATGTACAAACTTAGGATATGCTACTGAAAAAACTATAAAATTATAATGACAAGATTTAAAGAACTATTTTCAAGTATGATGATGGCAACTTTGGTGAAAACAGGTACAGAATTTGACTTCAAGGGTAGTAAAGCTACAAGAGACTGAGTACACAGCCCAGCTACTCTATTATACTAAAGTCAGGAACCTGATAAGAAAGTAGTTGATATCTGAGATCTGGAAGGGTGGTTATTTGGGTGCTCATGCCTGATGAAAACTTAAATCTTCAGAGTCCCTTGAAACCAGACTAGGAGAAGCAGACAACTTTCCTTTATATAGAGCACCTGCTGTTACAAAAAGATCACAAAATGACATGCCTCACCCAAAGTCATCATGAAATGAAATGTATCTTAATAAATTCCCCTTCCTTCTTTTGTGGTGTATCTCAAGAGATACAGCTTGACATAGTTCATTAAGTTAACAGAGCTCAGCATAGCAGAGCACTAGTGTGAAGTAATAAGTTATTTACAAAAAGCAAAAACTACAGTATCTTACCATTTTATTTCAGTGGGGCTTGGAAGAACAAATATAGCAGTGGTTATTGAGTATTAACACAGAGGCACTATTAAACTTGCAATAGGCAAGAGACTGTTGATGTGGAAGCTTGCTCTGTGGCTTTGAATAGGTCATAATAAGATTGTTTGGCACCAGTTATAGTGTTCTTCAGAAATGGCTTTTTTAAGCTCAGACACAAAGGTATTCTTCATCAGCTTGGGTGACTATGCCCCAACTGTTTTGACAGAGTATTGAGAAAGAGGTCAAAAGGTCTAGGAAGGTAAACTTGTTAAAATCAATTTATTGCATGAGCTCAGCAAACCCACTGTGAAGGAAGAAAGGAAAATGTAAAAAAAGTATACAAGCTAGTAAGAATGGAGGAAAGTAAGGCAGATCAGTGAATAGAACACAGTAGATGCTCAGTGAACATTTGGTGACAAATATTATATGGAGAAGTTAAAACATAATATAGCAAAAGAAAAATATGGTGTGCTATATCTTGATTATCATGATTATCAAGCTTGATCTTTAACATTTGAAATCATGTTCTTTGCTTTTTCCTGAATATCTATGGCATACTAACAATAGTGACTCTGCATTAGACTACAGAAGAAGTCTCAATAATTTCCAAATAGCTCCTAATTATATTGGCTTCATTCACTGACTGCAATGCAAAACAAAATAAAAAATGAAAACCAAAACAGAGCCCCAATGATTCCAGAATATTTTATTTAAAAATCAATGATACACTCCTAAATAACTTTGATGATAATGAAGACATAAATCCAGAATGACAAAGAACTTAGAACTGAATAAACTATGTATAAAAAAATCTACCAATTGCATTCAAGGATACATTTTGCAATTTTAAATATATTTATTAAATAAAAAATAATTGAACTTATGCTGCCTAACAAAAATACAGAAAGAAAATAACCATCCCAAAGGAACTAGATGAAAGAATGCTAATAAACACAAATAGTAAAATAACAGGATAGAAGAGTGAAAAGTAAATTGAAAAAATAGCCGGCTATGGCAATGCATCCTTGAATTCCAATACTTGGGAAGTTGAGGCAAGATGATTCCTAGTGTAAGGCCACCCTAATCTACATAGCAAGACCCTTTCTCAAAAAACAAAACAACAACAACAAAAAAAAACAGAAAATGAAAACAAAGCCAAAAATGCTATCTTTTTTGTAAGGGATACAAAATACTTTTGTAAGAGCTAAAACACTGGTAGGTACTAACAATGAATTTTAAAATGAGAGAATTAATAATTACAAATATTATTGAGGCATGTACAATTAGATATACTCAAATGTAATATGTAGGGATAGTAAGTGTATACTGTTTCTAATTCTAGAACTCTCTGACATCATTCCTCTTCAGGCTCCTCTTCAAGGAGTGAGGACTATCGGGTAAAGCAGAGGAAAAGAGATACTCTTCTGTTTCCTTCCCACATCCAGGAGCTGATATACAATTTGGAGAATATCTGGATTTATCAACAACCATCCTCATGAAATCTTGTGCTTATCCTGTATAGGACTAGTCTCTTTAAAAATTTTCTCCACAGTGTAATGAACTCTACACTATACCTTAGCATACTTGACACAGCAAAGTCTGGAACTGATAGCAAGGAACTTAGATGCATAACATATGAGCAAAGGTTACATTGTCATTTGCATTTTCTTATTTCCACACTGTTTGCTCATGATTAATAATAATAGCTACTTAGAGGTATTCTTTGGTCTAAGCAAGGTGCATATTTTGGGTACATGTGGCCTGAAACTAATACATCTGGAAACTGATGAAGAAATTCTGCTAACTTTGCTTAATAACATCTTAAGGTTCTTCTGGAGTCTACTGTTCTTTCAGTCTGAGGTTTTATCAAAGACTTGTTTTGGTGGTTATATGACATAATCCATATTGAAACCATACACCTTCTTTAAAGTTGTGCAAGAAAATAGGACTATCAAGGCATCATGAAATCTACTTAATTCTGAGAGCACTATTTAGAGAGTCTTAGCCTTTCCTCTCCTCTCCATCATTTTGTTTTTGTTTTGTTTGTAAGGAATGTAAATGGTTAGCTGCACTCTCTACTGCTCTCCTATGATTTAATTATCATGGTTATTTGAAGTGTCTGTCTACCAGGATTTACTATTATAGGGGCATTATCCTAGCTTGACAATGCTTTACTAGGTTTGGATACTGTATGCAGGGATCTAAACTTTGCTCTAAACTTCATATTTTCATGTTAATATACTGCTAATGTTTTCTACTATAACACATATTATTTATATTTTTAGAATAACATTACTTAAAAATAATTTAGAATATGTAAAATGTGCTACTTCTTTCTATACTTTAGTATCTTATGCTAAGTTCACAGGTTTCATAGTTATGATTCAAGTCAGAAAACATGAACATATAACAATTACAAGAAAAACAGAATTTTCAGAAACAAAGGCACCATGAAAATAGTATTTTTTTCTTTTATCTTTCAGATGAGGAAACTAAGATACCAAAAGTTTATTGACTCATCTCATGTTACTTCTGTGGTTAATGAAACAGTTGAGAATCTAATCCCCTGAGTTTCATATAAGTTTTTGTCCATTACCCTTCTGAATAGTTTATGTTCCCTACTTCTTTTTGCTCCATCATCCCTGCTTTATAATGAGATTTTAAAGAAAGAACCAAGTCTAGTTTTATTACAATTCCTTCTACAGCAGTAGTTTGAACATTAAGAATTCAATGCATGTCAACTTACTGAATGAATATCTGTGACCCAGCAGAAAACAAAATGCTCTTTCCAAAGGTAGAAAACATAACGACAAGAGTAGTGGTAATAGGATGGTTAGAAGTTAACTACAAGGAATTCAATATGGTACAATTTTATAGAAGTAATTCTTAGGTATTAGAACCAATTACTGAAAAGTAAAACCTTTCCATAAATCACTAACAATGGGCATAGAAAAAGATAGGACAATTTAATACAAGTCAAATATGGTCTCAATGATCTGAATCCTGGTGGGCATTAGAGATTTTTCATTTCCCTGAATAAAATGTTTCTATATAAATTAAATTTCCAGTGAAGTTATTTTGCTCCATAAAATCTACATACGATTTATCTGCATCCCCACCTCATACCTATTTATACTAAATGCCCTGGTCAAACTACATGTTAATTCCCACAAGCTTATATAATCAATGAACTAAGCACAGCTATTAACAAGGTCCAATATCATATAAGGTCAGAACTAGGGAAGCTGATGTGTAATTCTCAGTCCAAGGCCAAAGGTCCAAGAGCCTGAGGGGCTGTGCAGCTGTGATCCAATTCTTAGAGTCTAAAATTCAGAGAACCTGGCATTCCAATGTCCAAGGCAAGAGAGAACAGGTTTCGGGCTCCAGGAAAGAAAAGGGGAGATTTTTGCCTTCCTTCACCTTTTTCTTCTTTCCATATACTTATGGATTGGATGGTGCCTGCCTACATAAAGGGTAGATCTCCTCCACTCAGTCCACCCACTTACACACCAGTCGTAGCTGGGAACACCTTCACAGACACAGTCAGTGTCACCTAATCAGTCTAATCAAAAGCAAAACCACCTGTGTTTCCCTTTCAGCAGAAGAGAGATGGGCTCAGTACATTACTGAAGCAGTAAGAATAAGTATGCTTTACCAGCAATTGGAGTAGTCCTTTATCCAGTCAAGATGACACCCAAAATCAAGGCAGAAGATAAAATGTGCCAAAATAGAAAGAGTGATTTGACATTTGGAGAACTGATAGACTTCCCAAAGGTGAGAAGGTCTTGGGAACAATTTTCAATTCTACCCATTTTCCAGGGATTATAAAAAGTTTTAACTTCTCATGAATTTAACATTATTTTTTAAGCAATTATGGTTTCTTCTGACACAGTTTAAGAGAATCAGAATAAGTAATTAATCAGAGTAATTAATCATAATGCATTAATGAACAATTGTTGACTTGTAATATACTTACGTCTCATTATACAAAGAATCAAAATATTTTCTTTTATTTATTTCCTATAATAAAGGCTTAATGTGAGGTAAATGAAATTCCAGTTCTGTATCATTCTAGCCAAGAGGTCCAAAGTCAACAATAAAGTTATTAGTGACCTCACTAAATCTGAATATTTTAATAAGATTTTTCAAGATAACAAAACTACATAATAGTTACCATTAGTTTTCCATAATTGTGAAATTAATAGATTTTTTATAGAAAAAAACAAGCCTTCAAAATATTCCAAATTCCCAAACCCAGAGAAAGATTGTTACTGCAATTCTCATCAACTCTCTTTTTCTTAAACCCCTTCTAAGTTCTTATGTTTCCAATGAGATGACCCAGGTACCAGTCATTACATTTCTTCACTTTAGACATTTTCTGCTTTTTTACATATGGGAAGTTTGTGAGCAACACCATATTTCCTTTGTGGTATTCTTGGATTAATTTACATCTTCAAGGGGAAAAAAAAGAACATTTCATGTTACATGAAGTAAGCCAGGCTCAGAAAGACAAAGGCCACATATTTTCTCTCATACGTTGGAGACAGACACAATACAAACATAAGCAATATTATGAAAAACAGACCACACTAAGGGGAAGTCACTAATGAAAGAGGGAGGACAATAGAAGGAAGCTAAAAAGGTGAAGATGGGTAATGTACTTTCTATACAAGAATGAGTATAGAGTTTTTAAACCTGTTGAAATCACCATAAGGGGACTAAAGTAGAAAGGAGAAAATAGAGGGCATGGACCAATTTGAGTTATAATACATATGTATGTGGAAATGTCATAAGGAAACTCCCTGTAGAGCTATTTTAAACTAATCAAAATGCCTTTTTTCAAAAACTGAGAACAAAAAGGTAAAACAGGTCCTATCTGGAGACTGGTACCAGTGTGGGGGAGGAGGATATAGGGAAAGGGTGAAGGAGGCTTAATGTAGTGGAAATATTATGTACTCGTGTATGAAAATGGAAAAATGAGGTATGTTGAAACTATTCCAGCAATAACGGGGGGGATGGGGATAAAGGAGGATGGAGAGAGTGAATTTAACCAATATATTCTAAGAACTTTTGCAAAAGTCACAATGTACCCCCAATACAACAATAATATTTTTTTAAAAACTTTCATGTCTCCATTTTTATCTAAGTCTTTCAAAGAGATTAATGATTATCAGATTGGATAAATATGTAATCAAAATTTAACTTACTGTCAATAAAACTTCTACTACAGTTCTTAGGAGCAGAGCACTAAGGAGTGAAGTGTCTGGAGTACTTTATATACCATCCCATTCATCGTCTTCTCAAAAGGATCACTGAAAGACATAGGACACAAGGGAGCAAGCCAGATTGTATCAGCAATCAAAACCTTCTTTTATTCTAGATCTTGAACTCCCTAGGCAGGAATTTTCATCTTTACAGCCTACTAACAGAGGATTGGCATGTTTTATGTTTTCTGAAAATAATTGTGCACCAGATAGCATCATCTTACTCTGAGGTACAAATGAAAATGCATGCACTATCACTAAGGAAATAGAATGTTATCTGGCTTATTGTCTATAACATAAAGTACATATCACTCCCTAAAAATATCGGCATAAAATAGCTTAATGCACTATGTTTAACAGCTTGTATTGATGTATGATGCATCAATACAAATGAGCTGCACACTCTGCTTAACATTGAATCACTTGTGTTGAAGTACACCTCAATGTCCTCAGTCCAAAGAAACATTACTTTAAAACCACATATAAAATACATTATTATATTTATTGTATTGTATATCAGCATGTCTGTTATGTATTTTCCATGCTTCCTGGGAAAAATAATTCAAGTCTCAATTATGTAAACATCTATCTTCTCATAAACAGAAGGTTCATATTTATTTTACTAACATGATATCTTCTACTGGACCATGATTCTCATTTTTATCTGGCTTTAAGTAAGTTAGAGATGAGGCTTCTGATGTACATTTCTATAAATCTCTAATTTTCTTACCTTTCTATACTTGCTTTTCTGTTATTAATTTCTCAGCTATTCATTTTAGCAAATTTTAATATATTTATTATTGTAAGCAGCTTAATGTCTTTTGTGAAAAATAAATACAAGTTACTAATGTTCAGCTCATCAGGTTTAATGTTTTTAAAGGGAAATTTACTTCTATTTTTATCTAAATCTTTTAACTATGTGTATGTGTATATTTTAATACTCAAGTTTATATACGAATAAAGACACACTGAAAGACTCTATAATAGAATTTTCATTATTTGTAATTTTTATTGAATTAGGCAACATAAAAAAATCTTTGAAATCCTTTTATTTTTCTTTTAGCTCAAAGATTCCTAAGGATTTCTCAAGCAAATAGAAGTAAGATAAATAAGAAGGTTTCCAAAAGGGATACAAATTAATAAACTGTAAGAACCTTCACTAATCCAGTACAGAAAATTAGTTCTTCAAAAATCTCTTAGTAATCAACTTCTCAAACCTCTGCAGTCTACTCAATAACAATATAAGTTTGTATTGGACCCAGAGTAAGTCCCCTCTCTATTCTGTGGTTTCAGTGTTTAGCTTATAATTAAACACTTGAAATGCTTGAGAATACACTTATCAGAGCATCAACATATTGCATAATAATTTTTTTCTCTTTCTCTTGGATAAATATTATGAAATGTCAGCACAAGCCATAGACTTAAAGGATGTATTATGCATAGTGAATTGGTCAGCATTATCTTCCTTCTGTTCTGCTTGGGAGACAAAGTCGAGATTATGTAAATTAAGCCACTTTATCATTCTTTGATTTCCTTACTTTGTTCTGTGTGTTTAAAGATGTAGTTACTTCTGTAAAAGTAACATCAAGGACAGATTTTTGCTCTATGGAAACTGTAGGCATTTATAAAAACATAAAAGCAATATCACATTTATTTAGGAAAACATGATATTTAAGGTGAAATTAATGCATGCAATATAGTAGAGCATACAGTATTTTAAAGAGAAAAGCATGTTTAGAAGTGATTTATTAAGACACCTAAAAAATTAGCTAGCATTTGTTGCCCTTAATGCAGAGAAACTAAAGCAGATACCTTAAAAGCAACTGAGGCCAATAGGAAAAGGGGACCAGGAACTAGAGAAAAGGTGAGATCAAAAAGAACAACCAACCTAGAAGGTAACACACACCCACAGGAAATTAATGTGAGTCAACTCCTTGTATAGCTATCCTTATCTCAACCAGCAAAAACCCTTGTTCCTTCCTATTATGGCTTATACTCTCTCTACAACAAAATTAGAAATAAGGGCAAAATAGTTTCTGCTGGGTATTGAGGGGGTAGGGGGGAGAGGGAGGGGGCAGAATGGGTGGTAAGGGAGGAGGTGGGGGCGGGGGGCAGAAATGACCCAAGCCTTGTATGCACATTTGAATAATAAAATAATAAAAAAAAATTTTTAAAAGTGATTTATTTCAGACCCATTATTTTGTCATTGAAACTGTTGGACATGAAGCTGAGCAATTTTCCCAAAGTCACTATGCTAGTCAGTCTTGTCACTGTACAGAGAAACAATTTTAAAGGAAGAGGTATATATTTTGGCTCTTAGTTTCAGAGGTTTCAGCCATGGTCAGCTGTCTCCATTGTTTGAGCCTAAGACAAGGCAAAATCATCATAGAGGGTATACACAGCAGAGCAGAGCTGCTCACTTAATGGTGGCCAGAAAGCTGGGAGAGAGAGAGAGAGAGAGAAGGGGGGGAGGTCAGGGACAAATAATCCTTCAAAGGCATGCCTCCCAAGACCTCCTTCCTCCAAACAGGACTGCCTACTAAAATTTCCACCATGTCCCAAAACAGTGTCACCAGTTGGGGACTGAGACTTCATGAGCCTGCAAGGAAAATTTCATACCCAAACCACAATAGTCACAAACCATTAGCATTAAGTTAGAACTCAGGTCCTCATGTGGTCCAAATCTATTTGCAAATTATCACTCCCTCTTTGAGACAAAAAAGCTTCTTTATCACCTTCCATAACGCCTTTTAATCACACAGAAAATTTTCTGTATAATCAGATTTATATATTCCTTCAGAAATCATTCTAAATATGCAACATTCTGTGGCTACAAAGAAAATAATTTTAAAACTTCTTGGGACAGAAACTTCTTGGGTTAGTATTTGAATCATTTTCCATTTTCCATGTCTAATGTAGTAGCCATCGTAAAGTTTCTATTCTAAGAATCTTCAACAACTTAAATTACACTGGGGGAGAGGAGAGTTGGAGTCAATTACAGAAAAAAAAATGCCCAAAGAAATAACTTTTATAGAGAATTCCTTTCTTTCACACATGTGTCTTCATTTATTAATTGTGAGCATATGCTACAAAAAGTCTCAGGGTTAAAAGGAACTATATAAAATGTAGATAGTGACATTAATTAATCAAAAACATTCTGTACTAAAAACAGAAAAAACAAACAAAAATTATTGACAAAAACTATGAATTTCTTGGTGTATGAAATATCAGGACTCATGGAATTCTAGAGGTATTTTCAGGCCCAGTTAGAGTCAAAAAATAGAATGGTGTCACCAGGACCTCCTTTTGCCATTCTTTATTGCTATGCCTTGGATAGATTCTCAGTTCCTTCCACATGGTGGAAATATGACTGCCTATGCTTTTCAACTCATATGTCATGCTAGGAGCAACTCCCATGGAGCAAGTGAGGGCATGATTTCTTTCAATAGTACCCTAGAATGTAGGTCCATGTAGGGCTTTAATTAGATCACCTGCTCACCTTGATGATTTGATTACTCAATCCTGGGTCACATAACCACTCACAAGCTGGGCTTGAATCCAAATCAATCAAAACACATTGAATATAAATTGAAGAAACAATAATGACTTTACCAGAAGTGAAAAATGAAAGTTGAGAAGGCCAAAAATGAGAGGTGTCTTCTGCAGGATACTTGTTAAGCAGGATAGTCGGTGCCTCTTTATGTACCTTATCTCCCTATTTTCCCCCATATGGAGTGCTATAAATTGGTTGTTTGCTGGTACACTGACTAGAACACACTCAAGTAGAATCACTGCCGGAATTAAATTTCACATGGACAAAATTTTCCAACTCCTCTAAATTTCATATAGACAAAATCCTCCATCTAACTCCTCTAACTCTCTCTGTTCATAGGTCAGAAACATTAAGAGGCAGATCTGCCTTCAAGGTAGAGGAAGATTCTGTTTCTCCCTCTGTTTAATACTCCATTTCTTCTATTATTACTTAAATCACAGTGATAAGTCAAGCACAGATTTGAAATTGTAGAGAAGGGGGGAGTTTAATAAAACAGAGCAGTCATTATAGAGTTAGTACTGGAATATTTTAGGCTTAATTATCTTAACAATAGGAAGCATCCTCAATGGTCCAGCCCTGTTTTGGCTTACTGTTATCAGCTATCTGGTATCCCTAAAATAGAATGATATATACCATTTCCCTTGTAAATTTCAGTGCCTCCCTCTAAGGATGGAATATAGTCTGCTATCCAAATTTGAACTTAGCTATAGGATTTTCTTTGGCCAGTGTTACATAAAGAAGTATAAAGCGTGCCACATCTATTCAAGAGCATTAAATCAACTTTAAAGGTTTAGTTTATATGTTTGTGCTTCTTCCATCTGTCATCATAAGATCTTGCCTGGGTCATACAATGAGAGACACATGGTGCAGTTAGAGTCTGACTTGCAAACTGAAGAAAGTCAACCTCAGCTAACTCCTAGACCTATTGCAAGACAGTGCCTTGTTTTAAACCACTGGGATTGCTAGGCTATTTGTTAGCAATCTTTATACACAAAACTGACTATAAATACTACACAAGTTGCCCAGAGTCCAGCAACATGCCAACGTTAGCCAAAGATGAATCTAATGAAAATATTACTTTAGAGCATCATAGTTATTATTTCACATGATGTCTTTTCAAAGGAGTATTAAATTATTAAAGAACAATATTAGAAGTCAGTCATTGTGGTATGCTGGCAATCTCAGTTTCATGGGAGGAAAGACAAGAAGATAATGGTTCAAGACCAGCCCAAGCAAAAATGTTAGAGACTGTATTTCAAAAAACATGCAGAGCATAATGGTACACATTTGTGATCCCATCTATGGGGGACCCTATGTGAAAAATATTTAAAGCGAAAGGGGCACAGAGTGTAGTTCAAGTGGTAGAGTATCTGCCTAGAAAGTGTGAAACCTTGAGTTAAAAAACCCAGTACTGGGTTTAAGAAATTAGCCTGAAAGCCAATGTCCAATGCAGGATCAAAATTATCACAGGTTTGAATTTGCTTCTCTTCAACACACACTTTGAGGTTGACATATTAATCACTGAGTTTTTTTTAATGTTTTCTCTGGTTATGGTTGTCTTCCTCACATTGTGCAGTTGGTCTCACACTTACTGTACCTTTCTACTGAAATATCTCCTTCTAGTCCAATGCCTTTAATTCATATCCTATACTCTGTTTCCTTTGTAACTGAATTAACAAAGAAGCAAAGAACTGGTTTGGCAAATGAGGATTTCCCTGGAGAACTGGACAAAGCCCATTAGAGCAAAGCAGGATTTTTCTTTCTTGACAGGGAGAAAAATCTGCCCCACTTTCCCACTTGCTCTTCTTGGGAGCTGCACAGGAATAAGAAATTAGCCATTGCCAACATAGTAGCATTCCTGCTCCCCATCCTGTTCATTGCAATTAACAAATTTCATTTCATATCTTATTAGAAAATGTCAGTTCATTCTCCTGTTGTTCTTATGTTCCTATATTTTACTGATTTTTTAATTATAAAAAGAAATACAGTGTTATTTCAAGAACTTAAGCACTGCAAATTTTTAAAAGGAAAATGATAATAATCAGTCTCCTTTTCCAAAATCAAACTATCTTAGCAGTAATTGGTATCCAATGTTAAGTGTTCTTTGAAATATTCAGGTTTATACAAACATGATTTTATATTTTTTATATAATGAATCTTATTATACTTTCATATACGATGAGCTTTTCTCTTCTTTATATGGTACTATATGAAGGCTATCTCTTAAGTAAATAAATATTTAAATCTAATTCATTTTAATAAAAAAATACTATATAATACTCTTTAACATACACTTTCAATTTTTTTCAACCAATATTTAATGAATATGTAGATCATTTCTAGTGCTTTATGATGACAATAACAAAGTAATGTCAAATTATGAGGACATGTAATCTCACATAGACAAAGAATGACTCCTGTGGTTTAATTGTACAACTTGCCATATAAAGCTGTTTTACATTATAAAACAGTGTCTGGGTGTGTTCTGTTATGATCTTTAATCTTTTTATTCTTTTCCTTTACTGTTCTGAACTTCTAGATTGTCCCCCACAAACCACTGGGGCAAAGCAAGTGCATGCTGTTCATAGGTCAAGAATATTGAGCGGAATAGACAATCACTTTTGCAATGAATTCAGGGAATATAGACAGACTCCATAATCACCTCAAATCCCTCTTAAATTACTTTCTGATACCTGACATTTCTTTGTCTTAAAGTAATTGCAAATATTACTGAGAGTGCTAGCACACTAAGTCTCATTAGACTTTTACACATTATTTTTAGTAATTTTGCAAAATGCCTTATGAGAATAAGTTCTTATGTAGAAAAAGCAGATGAATTAAATAACAATATTCAAAATGTATTAAGCTGACTAGAATAAAATGTATAAAGGAAGATCAAGTAAATCAAAGACAAACTTCATCTAAATTATCATGTTATGGAAAAAAAGATTCAAACAAATGACTTTGTATTGAAGATATTTTGAAAACCAAATCTAGTTCAATGTCTGCATCAGTCAAGGGCCTAAGGTAATTGAAATTTTTGCTTTAGCCCAATGTTAAATGGCAGAACTTCTACAGCAAAATGAACTGCACATTAGTCTTTAAGATGTATTTAAATTTCATGCTTAAAAGAAACAAATTTTGTGGTCTTTTTCCTAGATCAAAGACTCAGGAATTCACCAGTTAACTTCCCAATAGTAAGAAAACAAAGAAGTGTGGCATAAAACAGAACACCTGAGCTCCTGTTAGGTCTTAGGTAAATTCCATAACAGCCATTCTCTGTTTTTGGTTGTTAAAAATCAAATCCCATCAATATATGTAAAATTGTTCTTTGCATCACAAAGTACTTGATAAATATAAGAAACTGTTATTAATTATACTGAGTACTTTCCTATTTCTTATGTAATGAAAACTGTTTAAATGTTAAGAGTCTCTGATTCTATGTAAAAGAATGGCTTGCACAGCTAGCTCTTTAGCATTTCTTCAACACAAATATTAGCTTTCTGAATTTTTGTACCTTCTATGACTTGTTTCCCTGGGGCCTAGAAGGCCACTGCTGAAAGACCAAATTAAATAAAATTTTCCTTCCACAATCAGTCAGAAGATTTTATAATTGCTTTTATAATTGCACATTCATCTCTCCAAAAGTAAGTTTGCTTTTCCAGAGGCATTCCTTCAATCCTCAAAAATGATTTATTAAAGGTATAGGGCACCACTGTGGCACATGATACAATGAAATATGTCTGTTTGAGGGAAAGCCTAACATTTGATGTGCTCTAGGATTTTAAATAGCTTGACTGAGAACTACTGTCCAAATACAACACTTAAAACAAATAAAATAAGGTTGGACACAGTGGCTCATGACTGTAATCCCACCCATTTTGGAGACAGAGATTGGGAGGATTGCAGTTCAAGACTAACTCATGCAAAAACGTTAGCAGGACCCCATCTCAAATAATAAGTTGATGTGGTAATGGCATTTGTAATCCCAGCTGTTCAGGGGACATACATAGGAGGATCATGGTCCAAAGTCAACTCCTGGCAAAAAGTAAAAGCCTATCTGAAAAGTAACTAATGCACAAAAGGACTGGGATATGGCTCAAGTGATGTAACACCTGTTTAGCCAGCCAAGACCCTCAGTTCCAACCCCAGTACCATAATAATAATGATAATAGTAAAATAAATAAAACAGAACTTATAACAATTTAGAAAGATACTTATTAATGGTTCATATAGTGTCATTAAACATCAAGCAAAGTTAAACAAATACAGCCTACCCACGTATTCATTAAAAGGGATATATTTAGTATTATAAAAGGGCCTATAAAAGCAAGATTCATCAATCCTTGAACTTTTTAAGGCCTTTGGGAAATCATCATGAAACAGAATTAGGCACACAGAAAATAATTTTTAAAAATAATAGCATAACTATATTATAGACAAGTGAGAATCAATAGGTTCAGGTATAACCATGAGAGCCTTTTCATAACACCCTTTAAGCTTGCTCCACCAAATGTGTGATCTGATGCCAAAGCTGGGGCTTCTCAAATACTTCTAAGCTTCCTTGCTTTCTATGCTCAGGCCTGTGGCTGGGGAACCCTTACAAAGGAGGAGCCAAAACTGGCTCTTCGCTAAAAGCTTCTCACCCCTCTCCTTGTCCCAACTCATTTTGCTGATCTGGTTGGTGTGAAAGGAAGAAGAGTAATGGAAAATTACTTAATACTTTAATTCCTTCATTTTATCATGTGTAAAATCAAATAGGCTATCTTCATTTAGTCACCTGAATAACTCCAAATTCTTCCTTCTTTTATTAAAATGAAAATTAAAAAAGAATAGTGAAAAGGAGGTAAAAAGACAAATCAAATTTCTTTTTTTTTTCTCGGACTCTTGAGATTGCAGCCATCACATCACTAAATAGCTCATCTGTGCTATACACCCTGACCTTACATCTAGTCAATAAATTCTAGATATTTTATTGATATAGTAGGACTTTACAGTAAATACAAAAGAAGTCATGGATAGACAGAACTTACTTGGGGCCAATGTTTATTATCAAGTAGGACTTACCATATATCAGTCATTATTGTAGCTTACTGTTGTTTGAACAAAAGAGACAAAGATTTCTGACTCTGCACAGCTCACTGTTAAGAGGTAACAGACAGTAAAAAGTATGTGCAAGTACTTCCATATATCACAGACTGTGTCCAAAGTTGAGAGAAATAAAAGGGAAGTGTTGGCTAATAGTTGTGATTTTAAATAAGGTAGTCAAGGTAGGCCTTATTAAGAAACTAGCTGCCATGTGAAGGTTTACAGCAGGTTGGGGAATTGACCATAGGGAAGAAGGGTCAATGCAAAGTTCCTAGACTAGGAGCTTATTCAGGAAGAGCAAGAAGGCCCCAGTGCTAATGTTCAGTGACTTGGAACAGAGGACTATGGCTGGAGTGACGACATAGCACACAGGGTCTCATCAGCCTCTGTAAGACTTTATCTTTCATCCTTGTGAAATAAGGGAACATTTCAGAGTTTAAGTGAGATAAGTTGTACTATCTTATTTACAGTATTAAAAGGATTGCTCTGGCTACTATGTTAGAAAATACTGGGGGGTAGGTAACCTATATAAACTACATCATATCACAGTAGCACACAACATTAACATTTCAGTGATGTAAAAGAGCAACGAAAAACAGTTGTTTTTTTTTCTCACATTCCATAACCACTGTGGGTAATCTCTGGCTCTGTTCCCTGGTGCCTTCTCTCTGAGACCCAGGCTGATAGACCAATTGCTGTTCTGAGCTATGATAATCTTACATCAAAGGAAAAACAAACAGAGTGAACAAAGGAAAAGCAACAAGGTTAAAGAGATAGCTCCTCACAAACTTTCTGCTTAAAGCACCCTGGGTTAATTCTAATCACATTTCAATGGGTAAAGACTGACATAAAAAGACAAGAGATGTGTAACTCTACCACAGGGAGGAGGGAAGTTCTAGCTAGAAAGGCACACAGGTATTTCCAGAGTAGGGAAAAGAAAGAAGGAAAATAATTACTTAGGTTGCAGTAATATTCTAGATGAGAGATGATGGTTCATTCCATATCAATCACATCTCACACAGTGAAGTCTGGAGATCTACAAAGGTGCTAAACAGAAAGAAGCCAGAGAAGTGGCAAAGAATAGAAGCTCATACAATAATAAAAGAAATTGGTATTGAGGCCTAGAATAGGAAAAAAGATAAGATCAAGAAGGGACATAAAAAAAGAAGAAAAAAAGAAAGGGATATAAACATTACAGCTAAAATTCATGAGAAAAAATGTCAAATAAATAACTGTGGAGAGGAGACTGCTGACCTACACACTGCTTTTCACAGATTTACCTGGCCTTGTAATTCAGGAAGAACTGTTTTGTTAATAGTGTGCCAATTTTGCCTCCTTTCCTTCATTTGCTGTGTTATCTTAACCAAGCAGGAGGACCTCTCTATTAAATCAAGTATTTCATTGTCTATGATTCTACTAGAAATGTGCAAAAATGATAAAATTCAATTTATAATTCCTGTTTTTATTCCCACTACCTCTTTCCATTACAGTCTTCTATGCAATAATCAAGTCCAAAGTTTAATGTAACTATGCCCCTCCTTTGTCTACTGCAATTTACTTCCTCATTTTTGTTTATTGCTACTATGTGCTAAAATTGCTATATGTTAGGGATATGAACATAAAAAAACCCTCCAGCATGTAAGGTTTTCTAGTTAAGGAATAGAGATGAATGAGATTTATGGAGATAAATGCTATTTTAGGGAAATATTGATGTGCAAAGATAACAAGAAGGGAGAGCCAAATTCCACATGAGGAGGCTTCAGAAGAGAGAGCTGCTTTAGATGAACCTAGATAAAAGACATGAAAATTTTCATTCTGAAAAGGATGACAGTTAAAAACTCCAAGAACAGAGTGCCTTGTCATGTGAAAAGGCATATGATGAGAGAATCTTTGAGCCATGAAAACAAATAGATGAAAAACAGTATATGAGGGGTCAGTGGAAGAAGGTAAGATGGAACAGATGATATAAGACTAGATCATGGAGTCCTGTGCCACAAGAAAGAGTTCCAATGTGAACCAGTAACCAGGAGCTGCTAAAGGAATTTAAGAAGGAAAATAACATGTTTCTATGTTTCTGTCAGAGATTGTCTGTTTTAAATAATTATTCATTCTGTTTCATTTATCAATATTACTGACACACAAGAAAGAGCTGCAGCAATGAATAGTCAGAAGTCATTAAAGTCTGTAATGTCATTCAAAGGGCAGACCAGCTTACACACCATCAACATTCCGGGTTTTGCCAACCTCAGAACTCAGGCACTTTCCCTGTCTCTAGCTTCAGGCACATCTCTCAGGTTCTCTCTCTTAATTTATAGCTCCACAACCACAGTTCTCAAACTTTTGGATCTCTGGATCCTTTAATCATCTTAAAAGTCAGTGAGGACTCCAAAGAGTTTTTGCTTATATAGGTTGTATCTATCAATATTTATGGCATTAGAAACTGAAACTGAGAATTTTTTTTCTTTTTCCCTTTATTTTATCATTTTTACATTTACTTACATATGTATACATTGTGTGTGCCACCATCTCCTCTCTCTCTTACAGGTAGAACCTGTTCTGCCCTCTTGTTCCCTGATATTGTTGAAGAGAAAACATAGGACATAATAAGAAAGATATCTGTACAGAAAGATTCCTAGCATTGCTTCCATGCACTTGTGAATTGCAACCCTCACTGGTTTGTCTCTACCAGACCTCTTCGCTAATTCCTGGTACCCTTCCCATAGTGGCCTCTGCCGGTTTAAGATTACCTTATTTGCTCCTCTACAGGGAACACAAAGATCTCCCATGCTCATGGATTGGCAGAATCAACATCGTAAAAATGGCTGTACTACCAAAAGCAATCTGCATGTTCAATGCAATTCCCATCAAAAGCCCAATGACATTCATCACAGACTGAAAAATCTACCGTAAAGTTCATTTGGAAACACAAAAGACTGCTAATAGCCAAGGCAATACTGAGCAAAAAGAGCAATGCTGGGAATGTTTTTAATATGTTTATTAATCCATTTAAAATATTAATAACAATGCTTTTGCGTACCTTTATTCTCTAAAAAATACTATATCCTTTAACACAGACGGGAACTAGTAAAAAGTAGTAGTGTTTCAGATTTTTTGCAAATTTCTTTACTGTCTGGCTTAATAGAGGACAGATGGATTCTCAGGTCTGCTGCTGCTTTCAGTCAGTTGCAATGTATTGTTTTAGTAAAAGTATATCATAAGAATTTATCCTCACACAGATAGAAATGGCAAAGGCTTTTCAGACATTTAATTCAATCTGTTGAGGGCATGAGTTGAACAAAAAAGCAGAGGAAAGTTGAATTTACTCTCTGCCAGACTCTTGGGAGGTGACATCGATCTTCTTTTGCCCTTACTGCTCCTGGTTCTCAGGCCTTCACGTGTGGACTGTAATCCATATCATTGGCTGTCTGGCTTTCAAGCTTTCAAACTGCATCTGCGTAACCAACTTCCTTGGGTGCCTCTAGCACCAATACCTTAACATAAGTTTCTCTCTTTCTCTCTCTCTCTCTCTCTCTCTCTCTTCCACCTCCACACTTTATTTGAGTATTATATATTATATTCCATTGGGGAGATTTTGGAAAGGTGTCACAGGTCAGGAGCTTCACTGACTTTCTTAGTCATTTGAAAAGTATAAACATAAACCAGAATGTCATACAAACAAAGCTCCCCTGAGCTCTAGTTTGATGAACTTTAAGGAATGTTTATAAGCTTAAATATGAGGGGAAAAAGTATCACAAATATTTTACTAGACATTGAAAAGCATTAAAAAAAATACTGCAGGGAACATGAAGGAAATAAAATAGCTAATATAGAACAGACTCACTGAGGTATATAGTTATGCTCAGTCAATGAATGAAGAGTTCATATGGGCTAAAGGGTGAAAAAATATTAAAAAATTAATTGCTTATTGTACCCAGTGGCAAACAAATAAAACACAGGCATATTCATTTAGATAATGGTTTTAGGATTTAAGAAGAAATGTTGTCTTGATCTACATATATTCTTGAAACAGAAAAATTCTGTATCTGGTTAGAAATTGATCATTAGGCTCAAAGGATAAAAACAAACCCAAATTGTATTTTTTATTGCTGCATAACAAATAACCATAAACTTAATGAATTAAATAACACATATTCATTATCTCACAGTTTCTGAGAGTCGGGAGACCAGGTATGGCTTAAAAGTTCTTCATTTAAGGATTATAAGGCCACAGTTAAGGAGCACATCAGTGCTGTGATCTCATCAGAAGGCTTAACTAAGGAAGAATCAGTTCCTGAATTGCCTGAGATCATGGGAAGACTTTACTTCCTTAAAACTGTAGGATTCATGAAAACTTGGTTCTTCCAAGCCAGCAACAGAGAGAAATTGCAGCAATATAGGTGCCTCTTACATAGCCATCTAAACATAATCAATGCATGCTATGGATTAGAATCATAGGTCTCATTCCACTCAAGAGGAACTGATATGCAAACGTTTAAATAGAAGGAGGCTGAGAACATAGGGGTCACATTCCAGTCTGATAACCACAAAATATAAAATTATAGTATTTAAAATACTCATGACTATGATTTGAAATGGTCAAACATTTGATAATTTAAAATTATTTAACTCCATCATCAAAAAAGGCCTACCACAAACTCATAATTTTTGTAACATAGTCAACAATCAAACACAACTATCTGATGTCATGGAGGAAAACATGAAATTAGGAGTCAGATTTGAATTTGGCTCAACCACTTACTAGATATTTGTTTTGAGAATGTTTATGAACTTCTAGGAACTTCAATTTTTAATATATAAAATGGAATCCATTTATACTTGGTTTGCAAGGTTCTTGTGTAAATTAGAAAGGATCTGGTGCATTGGTTGTTCAGAAAAAGAAAATGTCACTAACAAAAATCACACTATTTACAGTCCATTGTGTATCTATTCTGTGACATTATGCAAATTTTTTCAATGCTTAAATAATGTCCGTATTTGAAGGAAAATATGTTTAAGGTGAAATAAGACAAACTTAGCATGTAGGAAAACAAACAAATAGTTAGGCCCCAAGTTCAAACACCAGTGCTGCCAAAAAAATAAAATAAAGCAAATGTATATATATCAACATCATATATTCATATTCATTAGAACACTTCATGTACATTATATGTGAAGTTGTTTCTTTGGGTTTTGAGTTTTGTGCTCATCCAAGTAGATATGGATTGTCTTATGTGTGTCTAAGAGTAACTTCATCCTATAGAATTGGCAGTGCCATTAAATATGCAGATTTGCAGACAGCAATGCCTAGACATATGTCAGAGACTGTATTTTAAATGGGCTTTCTTATTTGGAGGATTGATTTTTATGCTGCAGAAAGTCTGGCATTTGTAGAAGATTGAAACTAGATCCCTATCTTTCACCCTGCACAAAAATTAATGCCCAATGGATCAAAGATCTCAATGTAAGACCTCAAACTTTGAAACTTCTACAGGAAAACATAATGTTTTCCCTATAGACATAGTCAATTAGTTTCTCATTAGGATTCCAATTGCTTAGGAAATAAGAGCAAGAATTGATAAATGGGAGTACATCAAATTAAGAAGTCTCTGCTCATTAAAGGAAAAAATTATCAGAACCAAGAGACAACCCACAGAATGGAAGAAAATCTTTGCAAGTTACTCATGGGGTAAAGGATTAATATTCAGAATATATAAAGAGCTCAAAAATTGCCGGTTGCTGGTGGCTCACATCTGTAATCCTAGCTACTTGGAAGATTAAGATCTGGAGGATGGAATTTGTGGCCAATTCAACAAAGAGTTCACAAGACCCAATCTTAACAAGTAGCTGGGTGTGGTGGCAATGCCCATCATCCTAAACTGCAGGGAAGCTGAGATGGAGAGGATTGCAGTTTGTGGCCAGCCTGAGCAAAAGTTAGTGAGATCCCATCTCAACAGAAAAAGCTGGGTATAGTGGTGCGTATTTATCTTCTCAGCTACTGTGGGAAGCGTAAATAAGAGGATCATTGTCCAGGTTGGCCCAGGCAAAAAGCATGAACCAATCACAAAAATAACCAGAAGAAAAGGGGCTGGAAGCATAGGTCAAGCAGTAGAACTCCTGTCTAGGAAATACAAAGCCCCTGAGTTTAAATCTCAGTACCACCACTACCCCTAAAAATTAAATACCAATAGAAAAAATGAAATGGGCAGTTCTCAAAACAAGCACATATGACTAATAAATGCATGAAGAAATATTCAACATTTTTAACCATAAAGGAAATTCAAATCACAATGACACTGAGATTCCATCTCAGCCCAGTCAGAATGGTTATCATCAAGAAAACAAAAAACAACAAGTTCTGGCAAGGATGTAGGAAAAAGGGAACTCTTATAAACTGTTGGTAGAAATACAAGTTCAGCAACCATTGAAGTCAGTGTGGAGGTTCCTCAAGAAGCTAAAATTAGAGCTGTCATATAATCCTGCTATACTGCTCATGGGCACACGTCTGAAGAAATGTAAATCAACATACAGTCAAGATATCTGCACACCTGTATTTATAGCAGAACTATTTATAAGAGTTAAGCTATGAAGTCAACTAGTTAGTCAACAACCAATAATTGGACAAAGAAAATGTGGTACACATACACAGTGGAACATTATTCAGCAATAAAGAAGAATGAAATTATTTCATCTTCAAGAAAATAGATGGAACTGGTGATTGTCATGTTAAGCAAAATAAGCCAAGCTCAGAAAAACAAACAACACATTTTTCATTCATATGTAAATCTAGACCTAAAAATAATAACAATATGACATGATTGTAAAAGAGCAACTGTATAGGAGAATCCAGGAGAAGGAGAAAGGGAAGAAAGGGAGAGTTATGCGGGTGGTGTGAATACAATCAATGTTACATTTTACATGTGTATGAAAATCACGTAATTAAACCCGCTAAAAACTGTTCAAAGGGAGATGAAGGGGAAGAGTTAAAAAAGAGCAATACAGATGGTATGAATTTGATCAAAGTACATTGTATGCATGTATATATGTAAATATCACAATGAAAACCCTTTGTACGATTAATTTATGCTAATAATTTTTTTTTAAATTTGAGAACCCCTGGCTTACTGCCACACAAAAGGAATTAAAACACACATTATCTTCAAGACCTCTGGGAGACTAAAATATAAATATTTAAGTTCTTTTACATTGGCTCACTTTTCTCTGATTTCAAGAGCATTAAAGTAAAAAATTAATTTGTAGACATGTATGAGTTAGTACTAGGAAATATAACTTAAACAGTATTAAAAATAATTGGAGTCTTGAAAAGAACTTGTGATCATTCAGAGAACAGTGGTTACATCATGCTTCAAAGGAGGAATGAGTTTGCACACTACCTCAACTATCAATAAAAGTTCAGAGGAAAGAAGAGGTAGGGTCATAGCAGACCAGAATCAATTTATATTTAGAAAATCTATGACAAAGATGGTAGAATGGATCTACTTGATGAAATGGCTTTTATCCAGAAAGATAAGTTCTACAAGTAGCTTTGTTTCCAATCCCTTGAAAGACCACAAAGGACTACCCAAATATCATGGGCAATCTGATCTTAACAAAATTAATTGGTTAATGGGTGAGGAATAATATGTGTAAGCTCCAATGGTAAGGGAAAATCTCAAAGGTAGCAAATTTTTACAGAAAATAAGATCATTGTTTGGAAGTTGCCAAGAAAGTTGTTATAGAAATCATGGTCAACAATATATAATAAATATAATAGGATGACCAACAACAAAGATCTGCAATGTCACTTGTATATTTGTGGTAACAGATAACAATGACTTGGAAAAAACTTGTGACCGCTAAGATCGAGGCAATATAGTGAAGGCAACAGCTATAGCAATTCAGTTATTTTTAACAATCACAAAATCCTACCTTTTTAGATTGGAGATTGAAAAGACTGATATCAGAATAAAGTATCTGAAAATGTCAAAGTTTACAGAGGAATTAGCACAGAGTTAACTTGTTAAGAGAATGGAAGGGAATTGATTCAACTCTTAAATATTTTTTAGTTTTTATTTCTGAAATAGATACATGATAGGCGGGTAACCCGAAACTATAATGAAGCTAGCACATCATTTATCTCCCTAGCCAAAATGAGGCAGTCTTTTTATTATGCTGAATCAACCATTTGTCATCTTGAATAAATCAAATAATAACAGTACACCATTACTCACTGCTAAGATCACTATGACCTAGAGTTAGCTGACCCACCAGCAGTGCACAGAAATTATCAAGGTGGCAATTACTAAAGACAGTTTGATTCTTGATTAGTTTCTTGATAATACTTCATTATAACACACAGAAAAATGAGTATAAATAAAACCTAAACCACTTTTTCTAACTACTAGTGAATATATTGTTTTCTTTATATGCATTTTAGATCCTAGTTTTTGACTACTCTCTGTTAAACTTCCATGCTATTATGGTCCTATTTCTTGTTCAACCTGCTTCATGATAAGAAAAGACCTTATGTGACAATTATTTCTTGTTACACTTTATTTTAAGTGCACACTTTATGTGCTGATTCCCATAAAATCTTATGGGGCAAAGTGTGATAAATATAATCACAAAATGTTTTATTCCTTAAAAATTCCTTTAGGTTTTGTGTTCTTTTTAATTGTATGATAATGCTGTACACATTGTAAAAACTTGGAAACATTTTAGAAAGTTTAGCTAATATAATGTTCTATAGTCTGATAATATCCATAGACAATTTCAATCAAATTGTTTTTCTCTTTTTTTATTCATTTATTCATATGTGCATACATTGTTTGGGCCATTTCTCAAATATTAATTAATGTTCAAATTAGAACTATTACTCAGCAAATATATGACTATCCAAGCTGTTCAGTTCCAACCATGCATGTTTTTCATGAGATTGTTAGGAGAATATAAAAAATATCCTGACCTAATCTATCAATCACAAAAATATTAAAACCTTCCAAAGTAATTCCCCATTAATGAGAAAAATATCACAAATAATGTCACTTATATAAAAATTATTAATGTCAAATTATAATAGTTCCTTTTTTTTCCCAAGACCCTAATTTTCTATGAGACATTGAGAGAAGAAAGCAAATCTACAATTTTCTAGAAGTAGGACTAATGAGTAGAGGCTAGGGAATAGAAAACAGGGAGTTAAATTTTATCTTAAGCAAACAGAATTACTGTGAAATAAATTTCTCAGAGAAGATCATAATAGACTCTCTTGACAACACCCCAGAGAGGACAGAATCAGCCCCCAAAGAGTGTCAATCTAAATAAGGTCATTCGTAGAAAATCACTGGACTTTTCAGAGATGGGGAAGAGTCAGATAAACACCACAGTAAGGATCTGTACAAGCATAAGATATTGTAAAGGGAGACATTGCTGAGAAACATGTGATAATAATGTCTATTTGATTAAAACATTCAGCATTTTCATTGTGCCTTGAGGCTTAAATATAATTTCATGCCATTTCTGAAGCATCACAGTGGTATTTGGAATGTTGTTCAAAAAATTGTAACATAAGATTCATGCTAAGACTTTTGTATTCCCTTATGAAGTGCTTTCTAGTCAGGAAGTTATTTTATAAGCAGATTTCATAGATGAAACAATTATCCTAATGGGGTGCTATAATGATAAATGTATATGTATACATCTATATGTAACAGCTTTTAGTCTTGATGTTAATTTTGTTAGTCTCCATTTTATTCTGCATTTCTGCTGTAGAATCTTTGTCCTTTCTGAGTTCCCACTGTTCCTTTCAACTACACTGACAGTTACTTTTTCCCCTGAGAGCCATCAATGTTTACCATACCTGGCTACACTTTGTGTCTTCCTCTGACAAACAATGACTCAAATGCCAATGTCAAGCAATGTTATTCAATACATCTGTTTTGTTAATGCAAATTGTGATAGCGAAGTGAGCCCTCCCCTCCAATTCCTTGTGGTATATCTACTGCAGAAACAAAGAAAGAAGAAAGTATCATGAGCATATAAATGGTGTGTCCTGTCACAGCATCAAAGAATATAAAATATCTTTTACAAAGTGTTCCTATGTAGAGTTCTGATTTTAAAATAATAAAATGCTATATTTTAGAATCTGTTGAAAGTAACATTTACATGAGCATATTTGCACATGTAAAACACTTTTAGTCTCAAGTATTTATTTCATTTTGGTAAAGTTTGACATTCTCATCTGATTTTGGTAGCTGGAATGAGGGAAAAGCAGCACTAAAATTCAACTAGACATCAGTAAATGTGAATTCGAGATATTGTTTCAATACATGGATAAATCACCCTTAAGACCAAGAGTGGAGAACTGGATGAAATTGAAAACATACAACAATTTTTCATAGCTTTCTCCACCTTTCACCATTATTTTTCACTTCTTTCAGATTTAATTCCCTATGTGAGGAAACAGTTTTGTGGGACCATGTGCCTGAAATCATTCATTCCTCTATATCTGAGTGGGCTTTGTAGTTATGAGGTATTAAATTTATTTAATTGCTTACTTTCAAGTCTGGGGGAGGAAGGGGATATATTTACCAAGAAGAGTCTTTTGGAAATTTGGATCTAAAGTTCAAAATGAAGCATAGAACAATTTTCTAATTTAAAAATAGGCTTGTTCCTTAATTGTAACAGTTCTTTTAACAGATCTGTTAGCATATTATTGCTGATGTTTTTCTGACTTTCTGAAAGCTTTTCAAACATTTTATTTGATTACTAGCCAATACTATCATTAACCAAATAATGAATTCTAGCCATAACATAAGCTTTAAATCTGAGAATATGATATTAATACTTACTGACATTGTGATCTTAGTTACAAACTCTGTTTTATCACAGGAAAAACACTTTTTGTTAGCCCCATTTTTCCAATTATTTTTCAGTTCAGTAGATACTGTTCTCTTTGAGCACAATGATACATTAATGCTAAATGGCATGATATCTTCACAGTCCTTACTCAAGTGAAAGCCAAATTTTCGGAGTATTTGTAGTGCATACGGAGGGAGGAATATATCTTATCTCCCAGGATCATCTCAGTGGGAATTCTGACACTGAGGTAATTAGAAGAACACCACATCTCCAGGTCTTTTCTTCATATTTCTCCCAAGGAAGGAATTCTTACCTTGAGACCTATCCATACTGTGTCTTTTGATGGACACAAGGTTATATCTTACTCAACATGACTGAAAGGGCTGAAAATACAGTTCACAGCTATCAGAGCACTTACACAACATACGCAAGGTCCTGGGTTTGATCATTAAGCACACACACACACACAAAACTACTAATCTTTCTTCAAGTTTCAAACTTTTGTATTGATCCCAAACTGATAGAAGTATTCTCTTGAAGATGGTAATTGCTCTTAAACGCCAGACATGTTTGACAATGAACATATAAATTTGTACATATTGCAAAAAATTGCTCATAGGGTTCTCTAGCTCAAATGTACTAGCTTTTATACAAGTTTGTATGCCTTTTCCAGAGAATAATGCTCTTCTCACATTCACTTTTAAAACAAAAACAGTTGAATGAAATCAAAGTCTTTTTTGTACCATTTTAAGGATCTCTGACTAGAAAAGAGCCATCACCCAACATTCTAAACTTACTCTGAGTTTGACTCAAGGGAAGGAATGAAGCTGCTTTCTGAAAATCAGATAAAAATTGATATATAGTGCAGTTTCCTCCTTGAACTTGAAATGTTTTTTTCTTGTGTGCTACTTTATCAATTTATAAAGTGAAGCAGATCTAACACTAAAAGTTTGTTTTGATCTGGTGTCAGTTTTAAACTATATGAGATGACCATGGTTTGAAAGTAGTTTAGGGACAGTTTAATCCAAAAGAACAGAGGTGGTTCTTCTGTCTCTCCATAGTAACACACATATTTTTAGAGTCTCTTTCTTCTAACTAAATCCATAAATTCAATAGGGTTCTAACAATCTCTAGAAAAAAAACCTATAATATTCATGCCATATATTGGGAGAAGGAAAACTGGTTATTTTCTGTGGAGTCAAAATTATCATCCTAAAAACTAATCATAGTAAGAATAAGGAAGAGGATAACTTTAATAGATTTCTAATTCCATGTGTTTTAATTAACTAGACATATAGATTGAAAGACCAGTATTTTATATTACTACTGTATGTTTATAATAAGCTAATAGGTCTATATAAGTACGATCAGTGTGAACACTAAGGAACCTCAAAAGAATTCCATAGAATAAAGGCATAAAGTCTGTGAGATCATGAAAGTTGCTTTTTTAATAACTATTTGAGTTATTAGGGCTATTTGAAATAGGATCAGGGTGTTTCTAATTAAACTTAAATAACTAGTTACAATAAATTTTACTGCCCACAAATTGGTAAAATAATCAATGTAACAAAATCTTAGATATTGCTGATTGCAGAGGCATTGGAATTATGAGAGTATAGTTAAATCTACAGTGATATGTATTCTTACAAACAAGACTGATATTCTCCTGGGTTGCATACTATATAATGATTTGCACTGCATTTTTTAGTTTATTCAGTATGTATAAGTAACCAAAGTATTTCTCTTCTGTTAATTAGCTTGTACAATAGGTAAAAGGACATCTTTGTTATTCTTTTTGCAAAACTGACAATGTATGTATTTTGTAGACTGCCTTACAGACTAAGAACTACTTAGAAAACTAAGTAGTTATCCTTTGGGTTTTTTTTAATCAATTGATACATTAAAATACAAAGCAGAAGGAGATAAGCAATAAAACAAATAACTTCATTAGCTTTAATTTTTTTTTAATCGCATTGTCCTTAAAGTGGGTGTAACAGTATTGCAGGGTGCAGAAAAGACCAATGGCATGATTGTTTTGATACTGTGATTTTCCCCCTCCTGATCTGCTAAAGTAATCAGCCTGATAAACCTAACAGCAGTACTGTCTCAAACATTGCAGTGCAGGAGAACAGACAATACAGGAAGACGTATCATTTTGCTTTTTATCTACCCATTACACTTCCTTTAGGATTAGAAGAGTATTTTAGGGTAAACAAATATAGAGTATGATAATCAACTTAGCTATGAGGTATATTTGGATTAAATTAAATAGGAATCATGAGTCCAAGTGGAAGTAAATAACCTTCCTCAAACTGCCCAATGAGCTCTAACCTTAAATCAAGGTAATAAAAAAATCAAAGTTTTTCTCTCGCCGAACATAAAAATTAGAATAGAAATAGCATTTTCAGAATATGCCCTAAATTTTTAAAAGATATCTTCAGCATGATCCTCATACATACTCATTTTATAGCTCTTGGTGATTCAGAGATTTCTGCTGCTTTTATAAGCTGAAGTTTTAGGAAACTGAGCTATTCATTTTTAATGTGTTGATATCTTATTTTTATAATGACTTGCTGGCAACCTGGCATAATTTAGCTTTCAGACATTTGTGTAATTATGAGTCAAATATCCATCCTAGAATTATTCAGTGGACATTAATCAAATTATGTGGTCATGTTCTATAAAGATTTCTAAAGACCTGGTCCTCTAACTTTCTTCCAATAATCTTTGCAGGGGGGTCTTTCATTTGAAGAATATAAACTTAGAAATACACACATACCAGCTTTAATCAACATCGAAGCACCATATGCTCCCAATTAACTTATGGCCATTTGACAAATTCACTTATCAACAAAATGACAGGATCCTATCCCCATGTAAAAGTCTGTTGAAAGGCAGACTCAGAGAATAAAAGTATTTCACACAGTGCTCAAACTGTGAAGCTACTGAATAAATGTAAATTGGTGGTGATTGTAAAGATGGTAAAATAAGTGTGCTGACATTTTGAAAAGGTTAGCTTCCAATTTGAAATACTGTATAAGCAACTGCCTCAACACAGAAGTATTACACAGGAATGTGTTCTTGCTTGGGAATCTGCATAGTGACTATGTGAATTCATTCAGAAATTCACTGAGGGTGTGAAGAGGCAGGTGTCAGCAACATCCCATTGTACTGGCTTTGTTTTGTAAAATATGCTGTTGATGAGGTCTTGTTATTCTGTGATGCAGCAGAGCACTGTGTTACTCAGGTACATTTGTGTCTGAGAAAAGAAATAATGTATTTTAGAAATATTTCTTCTTAAAATACTGCCTTTAAGAAATTGATCAGATATTCCTTTAAGTGATTAGTCCCCTTATTCTTTACTTTGTTCAAAAATATTTATTAATTTATTGAGCATCTACCATGGTTCAGAAACTGTTTTAGGTATTCAATATACAGGAATTTGACTGAAAATATTTTGAACATATTGGCCTTGAATCTACCATGATTCTTGTCTGAATGGATGTCCCAGTTTATTTATTAAAGAAACATATGTATTCAGATGAAAGTTTGACAAAATTAGACAATAGACTATTAAATAGAGGGCAAACAAATTTACTTTCTGAGCTACCATTCAATATAGAACATCTGGGAAATTCATTTATGAACAGAAAAAACATTTAAATTTCTTTATCTAACTATTCTCATTGTCCCTATTTTACTTTTCTCAAAATTTCTCTTCTGGAATTCATACATGTGTTTCCTAGCTTTTACTATGTTTCTTATACAAAATCACACTAATGAAGCAGTCTTTAAAAGTCATCTTTTCTACTTCCTGAAAAACTCATATCTACTGAGCACATTTTAATCCAGTGAACTTCTAAAGACATCATTATCCACCATTTCACCTCTGATTCACTTCTGCCCACACCCAAAAGCTAAATTACCTTTTCTTTTTAGTATATTTCTGTTAAGTGAAATAAATCAGGCTCAGAAAGACAAACTCTGCATGATCTCATTCATATATGGAGTCTAAAAATTGATTTCATAAAAATTGAGAGTAGAATAATGGTAATCAGAGATTGGGCCAAGTAGTGGGGAGGGAAGGACAGAGAGAAGTTGGTCAACAGGTAAAATCTTGAAGCTTGACAGGAGGAATAAGTTCTGGTGTACTATGGTACAACAGGGTGAATATAATTAAAAACAATGCCTAATATATTTCAAATTAATTAATTAATAATTTACTTACAATAAAATGATGAAACTTTAAAGTCACACACATGCTAATTTCCCTGAGTTAGTCACTACCAAACATATACACGAATCAAAACATAACATTATAAATATGTACAAATATATACTAGCTGACAGGAAATTACATTTGGAGAAATTTGAATTTTTCTTTTGCTCCGCAAGATAGAAATAAGATGACAGACAGTTGTTACCCCTCTAGAATTACAAAGAGCAAAACCAGGAAGTGCCGGCCCTACTTTATGTCCTCAAAATGGATCAGAACTGCTCAATGTGTAATCCCCAAACCAGAAGCATAAGCACCACCTGGGAACATTTTAAAAAATAACTCAGGAATTGAACACAGCAATCTGTAATAACGAGTCCTATTAGTGGTTTGTGTCCATGAAAATTTTGATAACCATTGTTCTACATTTTTGCATACTATCTCTGTCCTTACTGGGTCTTACTTATAGTTTAAGAAATAGTCAAATATAAACATTGAAAAGAAGCCATTACTCATCATGAACAAACTGTTTCAAATTCATATTTCAATCATTTAGTAAAAAACTGGACACAAGGTCTCTGGTACAGAAAGACTGGACCTGAAGAGTAGTACAAAAAGTGGCCCGTGCTGTGCAGTTTCTGAAGCCAGGGGAACTACAACTGTCACTAAATTCAGCAACAGAAAGCCTAGTGTCATTAGTCAAGAGTCAAACAAATAGTGAATCTGTATATGGGACACAGCTTCAGATCTGTTTTAAAATTACTTTCCTGAATCCTGATGTGAATACAAAATAATCCAACAGAATACAAGAGAAAAACACAATTTCTCTGAAGAAAGTCAGAATTACACACTACTCAAATTGGTGGAAGAAACTCTCTTGCTGGTTAATTAGTCACAAATTCAGTCTTATTTTCTTTCTTTGTTTGTGGAAGATATACCACTAATATTTGACAATAGCTTTATGAGAATTAAACCCTGCCTTTCCAATCAACACAAAGAGCTAACAACAATCTCTAAAAAGAAGTATCCAATGCCATGTTGACATGATATCTTGCTAATCTGTTTTTCAAAAACTCATGACAGTCTAGCATCATACGATAGCATCATGAGGAAGAGGTTAAGGTCAAAGTGATTAAGATTTGATTTCTGAATTTACCCTTTACTAGATGTATGAACTTGAGCAATTATTTCACTTGTGCATATCAATTTTCTCATTTTTATTATCTCTTAGGGCTACTATTTTAATTAAAGAGTTAATGTTTGTATTCTAAAGAATAGATATATTACAAATTAGTAGAGTTAGCCCTCTGAACGTGTGAGTGCTGAATCTGTGAATTCAACCAACTATGGGAAGAAAATAATTATTTTAAAACTTGTATATGTACTGAACATGTATAGGCTCTTTTGTCTTGTCATTATTCCCAAACAACATAGTATAATAATTCTTTAAATAGGATTTACACTGTATTAGGTATTATAAATAATCTAGAGATGATTTAAAGTATACAAGAGGCTGTGTATATTTTATATTCAAATATAAGTAAGGGGATTGAGCATCCACAAATTTGGTAGCCAAGGGAGTCCTGGGACAAATCCTTCAAGAATACCAAGGAATTA
Source organism: Castor canadensis (assembly GCF_047511655.1). NCBI lineage: Eukaryota > Metazoa > Chordata > Mammalia > Rodentia > Castoridae > Castor > Castor canadensis. The sequence goes on along the minus strand of NC_133389.1, from coordinate 135,842,200 downwards.
CTATTTCTGGAACATGGTAAGAATTATGAAATGTTTATCAACAAACATGTATCTAATTGATACTCTAACTTCAGTTTCAAGGCAGTAGTTGTGAGCATATTCCTATACTTAAAACTACATATAATTTAGAGCATTATTAGGCATAAAATTTTACATATCACATTGTTTTTATTGATTTAATCTTTTTAGCAATTTTTTTCCCAGGCAACTTCTGTTAAAACGGTACAGTTTACTCAAGGCATATCTTTTGCAAAGTGTTACACAATGATTATGAAGAAGGCAGAGATTGATGGTGTGCTTTATTAATCAACAATTAATGAAGATAGGTGCAAGTGATTACTGTTTTATAGGTATCGAAATAAATGTATTACTAGTAGAATTTTGATTGCTAATGAAAGCACTACAATGTCAATAGGCTAAATATCAAATTACTTAAGTAATCAAATGGTACATATATTTACCACTGAGGTAAAGTCTTTCTGTAGGAAATAATCTATTTTCATGAGAACTGAGAATCACTGAATGAAAAAGTTCCATGCAAAGAAAAGTATAAAGTTTAAAAAAATCTATAAAAAGTTTCATTGATGAAAATTTCTGTTTGTGCTCATATTAAGTAGTGTCTACAAGAATATAAGAAACATCATGGTTGTATTATAGAAGGTGAGATAATACAGGCTACTAATCAGTGGAACTAATCTGTGTCCACACAAGGAAATGCAATCAGCTCATCAATACTGTATGCACTGGTGTAAAACCTTCCATTTAGCCTACATTTCCCAACAGTAAAACTCTGTTTCATTTTATAAATATTTAAATGTCCATTTTGCTTTATGTGGAAGCAGCTAAAATTCTTAACTTTTTTCTTAGTAAGGATGAACAACCTTTAACAACGCATCCTGTCAAGTAATTTGCTGATCCAGCTATAACAGTTAAAGAAGTCACACCCTTTTGTCTTTCTCACTGATAATTTGAGTTACTCCTTGAAAGCCTATCATCAATCATGTCTAAAACAAAACTCTAGTTATTACATTGCCATAGTTAAATTAGCATCTTCATAAAATAGCTCTCTCCAGCCACCCAGGGAAGCTTAAGCAGTATCACTGCCAGAAAAATCCAGAATTGAAAGTCCATTGTTCTAGTAAAGCAACATTGTCACTTAATAGATGACAAAGAGAGAAATTACTGCTTTCTCCTCATGATCACTCTCATTTCTTTGTGTCTGATTTTTTCCTTTCCTATTTTGTTCTTAAAAATGGAGTCAAGTACTTATAATAACTAAAATAATATAGCTGAAAAAATACATGATCAGCATGTGCAGAATATCTTATATAACTATGTAATGATTAGAGAGTAACTTTGCTTTGTTAAAACTCAGAAAAGATATAAACCCCATGGCTCTCCAACATAAGAGAGTTCATTTTTCAAAATTAGGATATATGCATTAAAAAGGGTGGATTCATAGTGACAATTCCAAATAAACTCATAATTGTACATTGGTTAGATCACCTCCACTGTCTCTCTCCCACAGCGCCCTTCCACCCCACTTAAAGCAGCTATAAAAGGTTTCTTTGTTCAATTTCATGTAAGTGTATGAAGTCTATCAACCATATACCTTTACCTTAGTCTCCTTCATTCACTCTCCACTCCTTCCAACAAGTACCCCCCAATATACAGACTGTACCTATCTTACAGTCCTGTCTTTGTTATTATTTAAGTTGATGTTCAGAGGGGTTTCTTAATATATTCCTGCTGTGAGTATACTTTTTTTGATCTGTTCAATCCCTTCCATTATTCTCCCTTACCCCTTTATCTCCCACCCCCCTTTTTTCAATAGCTTTCAATACATATCCTAATATTCTCTACCTTCATATATATTTCATGATATTGTTGATGCTCTATCATTCTCTTTTCCTTTCCCTCTTTCCCCAAGTTCCATACATAAATAGTTCCACTATTACAAACATGTTCTACATATGAGTTTGTATTTAATCATGCCTGTTTTGTGTATATGCTTAACTTTTGGATTGATCTTCCATGTATGAGAGAAAACATGTAGCCTTTGTCTTTCTGAGCCTGGCTTACTTCACTTAACATGATGTCCTCCAGTTATATCCATTTACCTGCAAACCACATGGCTGAGTAAAACTCCATTGTCTATATGTAAAACATTTTCCTGATCCATTCAGCTGTTGTGGAGTATCTGGGCTACTTCCATAGCTTGGCTATTGTGAATAGTGCTGCAATAAACATCAGTATACAGGTGTCTCTACTGTATCCTGCTTATGTTCTTTTGTGTATATGTGCAGGAGTGGTATCACTGGGTCATATGGAAGTTCTATCTTAAGCTTTTTGAGAAATCTCCATATTGCTTCCCATAACAGTTGCATTAATTTGCATTCCCAGCAACAGTATATAAGGGTTCCTATTTTGCCACATCCTCACCAACATTTGTTATTGTTGCCTTGAATATGGCCTTTCTAACTGGATGAAAGGAAATCTTAGTATAGTTTTGATTTGCATCTCTTATAGCAAAGGAAGTTGAACATTTTTTCATGTATTTACTGGCCACTTGTACCTTGTCATGGGCACATGTTTAATTCATGTGACCATTTCTTCACTGGGATGTTGATTCTTTGGGGGTTGAGTTTTTTGAGTTCCTTGTAGATTCTGCATATTAGTCCCTATTAGATGAATAGCTGGCAAAGATTTTCTCCCATTTTGTGAGTAGTCTCTTGAGTCTGGTCAATGTTTCTTTTGCTGTGCAGGAGCTTTTTAATTTGATGCAGTCCCATTTGTTCATTCTTTCTCTCAGATGTTGAGCCTTTTGAATTCTGCATAGGAAGTCCTTCCCTATGGCTATCTGTTCCAGTATAGTTCCTACTACTTCCTATAGTTGTTTCAGAGTTTAATGCCTAATATTACGGTCTTTGAAGCACATTGAGTTGATGTTTGGTACAGGGTGAGAGACAGAAATCTAGTTTCAGTCTTATACATTTGGATATACAGTTTTCCCAACAACATTTGTTGAAAAGGTTGTCTTTTCTCCATCATATGCCTTGTCAGACAAATAATTACATTTATACAAGTGGCACAATATTCTTATTCCATAATGTTGATTTACTCATTCTTCATTAATCTTTTTTTGTTGATTTGAAAAGTCTTTAACTAAAGGTTGATATACTTTCTATACAAGAATGAATATAGGAGGAGATTCCAAGATGGCGGCTAGAGCGAGGAAGCAGAAAGCGAGCCTCCTATAGTGAAATCTTGGCGAGACGCTGGAGACACACTATGCAGGCATAATCACTGAGAAGAGGTGTAACTTTGACCCCTCCACACTTCCAGCCGGCGCAGAGAATCTCCACTTCACATTAAACGGAGAAACCAGGAGGGCCCCCGGGCCGCCAGTCACCGGTGCCCAGAAGGCTTGGGAAGATGTGGACCAAGTGAGCTTCATGGTACTGAGGTACTCCCACAGACAAGCCTGGGCCTGAGCAGCATAGCCCCCTGGACAGACTGACCTCCGCCCGAGGAAAAAAGAGAAACTGAGTAATAAGCAATAAGAGCAATAAAGATGCATGGGAAAGAGGGTGGGGCACCCTCAGCGCTGAAGATTGGGGGAAGGGAATCCTTCCTGGGACTGTAAATAAACAAGCCAGGTGGGCAGGAGAGGCTCTGGCAGGAGCAGGGGTGGGCCCAGCAACCAGGAGCGGGAAAGCTGGTGAGAGTGGCGGAGGGAGGAAAACTCCACAGGAGAGGAGGGAAGATCCACTTCCCACGTGAACTGTAAACAAACATGACAGCTGGCAGGAGCAGCAGCACCACCCAGTAATCAGGAGCAGGAAAGATTGTGAAAGTGGCTGTGGGAAGAAAACTGCACAGGAGCCCCCTCTCCACTTCCCACATGAACTGTAAATAAACATGCAGGAATGAGAACGTGGGTGCAGTGTCACCTTTCCCAGTGCTTGGAAAAGGGAAAGCTTGTATGAGGTCCCATTTATCTATGCTAAAAAGCTTCTGTTCATCAAAAGAAATGGTCTCTAAACTGAAGAGAACACCCACAGAGTGGGAGAAAATACTTGCCAGCTATACATCAGACAAAGGACTGATAACCAGAATATACAGGGAACTTAAAAAACTAAATTCTCCCAAAACTAATGAACCAATAAAGAAATGGGCATGTGAACTAAACAGAACTTTCTCAAAAGAAGAAATTCAAATGGCCAGAAAACACATGAAAAAATGCTCACCATCTCTAGCAATAAAGGAAATGCAAATTAAAACCACACTAAGATTCCACCTCACCCCTGTTAGAATAGCCATCATCAGCAACACCACCAACAACAGGTGTTGGCGAGGATGTGGGGAAAAAGGAACCCTCTTACACTGTTGGTGGGAATGTAAACTAGTACAACCACTCTGGAAAAAAATTTGGAGGCTACTTAAAAAGTTGGACATCGATCTACCATTTGATCCAGCAATACCACTCTTGTGGATATACCCAAAAGACTGTTACTCCAGAGGCACCTGCACATCCATGTTTATTGCGGCACTATTCACAATAGCCAAGTTATGGAAACAGCCAAGATATCCCAGCACAGACGAATGGATTAAGAAAATGTGGTATCTATACACAATGGAATTCTATGCAGCCATGAAGAAGAACGAAATGTTATCATTCGCTGGTAAATGGATGGAACTGGAGAACATCATTCTGAGTGAGGTTAGCCTGGCCCAAAAGACCAAAAATCGTATGTTCTCCCTCATATGTGGACATTAGATCAAGGGCAAACACAACAAGGGGATTGGACTATGAGCACATGATAAAAGCGAGAGCACACAAGGGAGGGGTGAGGATAGGTAAGACACCTAAAAAACTAGCTAGCATTTGTTGCCCTTAATGCAGAGAAACTAAAGCAGATACCTTAAAAGCAACTGAGGCCAATAGGAAAAGGGGAACAGGTACTAGAGAAAAGGTTAGATCAAAAAGAATTAACCTAGAAGGTAACACCCATGCACAGGAAATCAATGTGAGTCAATGCCCTGTATAGCTATCCTTATCTCAACCAGCAAAACCCCTTGTTCCTTCCTATTAATGCTTATACTCTCTCTACAACAAAATTAGAGATAAGGGGAAAATAGTTTCTGCTGGGTATTGAGGGGGGGGAGCGGGAGGGGGTGGAGTGGGTGGTAAGGGAGGGGGTGGGGGCAGGGGGGAGAAATGAACCAAGCCTTGTATGCACATATGAATAATAAAAGAAAAAAAAAAAGGAATCAAAAAAAAAAACAAAACAAAAAAAAAAAAAAAAGGGAAAGCTTGTAGCAGAGGCTCACAAGAAAACTCTGAGTAAACAACACCTGCAGGGCCAGGTGGGTGCTAAGCTTGACCCAGAGAGCTGCATAAATAATGCCTCCAGCAACAGCAGGCTGAAGCATTGGGCAGGCAAGCCACAGCTGCAGATACATTCTCAGAACTGTCTCCAGACTCTTTTTTTTTCTTTGTTTCCCTACCTTTGATGAGAGAACAACTGAATTACACCTGCAAGCTGAAAAACTTACTGAAACTGTATTGCATTTGAACTTGGGACACTTGGTGGGGTTTTTTTTTTGAGCATGTGTGTGTAGTTTTCTTCTACATTATGCGTCCCCTTGGATGAGACAACTACAGAACAACATTGGAAGCACCATCTCCAGGATTGGAGACTGAGACAGACACCCAAATTATTAAGACTGAAACTTCATTGCATTTGAACTTGGAGGTTTTTTTGGTTTTTTGGGTTTTATTGGGTTTTTTTAATTTTCTATTTTTTCATTTTATTTTAATACATTTTTATATATAGATTTTTCTTTCATTTACTTATTTTTTATTTTTATTCTTATCTTTTTTTTTTAATTTCAATCCTCTCTCTTTGCTCTAATGTCTCTTCAGCTTACTGTCAATTAGTACACTAAAGCTCCCTGTTTATACCTTTGAAAACTTCTTGTCTGATACCTTGTTCTGTTTTCTCCTTCCAGTCTGTATATTTATTTTTCCAATTTCTTTAACTTCTTGGTAAAGAAGTAATTAAAGGAAAAACCAAAGAACTATTAATTAAACAACTCAAGACCTGTGAAAAGAAAATGCAAGAACTCACCAACTCCATGAAAAACCAAACTTGAGAATCATGGGCATCAAAGATGGAGAAGAGGTACAAGTGAAGGGAATGCATAATACATTCAACAAAATAATAATGGAAAATTTCCCAAATCTAGAGAAAGATATTCCCATACAGATGCAAGAGGCCTCCAGGACACCAAACAGACCAGATCAAAATAGAACTACCCCACGACACATCATCATTAAACCAACAAGTTCAGAAACTAAGGAAAGAATATTGAAGGCTGTAAGAGAGAAAAAACAAGTAACATACAAAGGTAAACCCATCAAAATCACAGCAGACTTCTCAACAGAAACATTAAAAGCAAAAGAGCATGGGCTGAGATCTTCCAGGCACTGAATGAAAATAACTTCAACCCTAGGATACTCTACCCAGCAAAACTATCATTCAAAATAGATGGAGCAATAAAAGTCTTCCATGATAAGCAGAAACTAAAACAATATCTGACCACAAAGCCACCACTAAAAAGTATTCTTCAAGGAATTCTGCACACAGAAAGTGAAACCCAACTTAACCATGAAAAGACAGGCAGTACCAAACCACAGGAAAAGAAAAAGCAAGACAGTAGGGAGTAACCTCAACTTAGGTACACACAATCAAACCTTCAAACAATTAAGACAATTAAATGACAGGAATCACCACATACCTATTAGTACTAACGCTTAATGTTAACGGACTTAATTCACCCATCAAAAGGCACTGCTTGATGAAATGGATTAAAAAGGAACATCCAACAATTTGTTGCTTACAGGAGACCCATCTCACTGACAGAAATAAACATAGGCTAAGGATGAAAGGCTGGAAGAAGATGTACCAAGCCAATGGCCCCACAAAACAGGCAAGAGTAGCAATACTTATCTCTGACAAAGTAGACTTCAAACCTACATTGATCAAACGAGATAAAGAAGGACATTCCATACTAATAAAGGGGGAAATAGACCAAAAGGAAATAATAATTATCAACGTGTATGCACCCAATGTCAACACACCCAATTTCATCAAACAAACTCTGAAAGACGTAAAAGCATATATAAACGTGAACACAGTGGTGTTGGGAGACTTTAACACCCCATTATCATCAATAGATAGGTCATCCAAACAAAAAATCAATAAAGAAATCCAAGATCTAAAATATGCAATAGATCAAATGGACCTAGTTGATGTCTGCAGAACATTTCATCCAACTTCTACACAATATACATTCTTCTCAGCAGCACATGGAACCTTCTCCAAAATAGATCATATCCTAGGGCACAAAGCAAGTCTCAGCAAGTATAAGAAAATAGTAATTATACTGTGCATACTATCTGATCACATGCAGTAAAAGTAGAACTCAACAACAAAAGTAAAGTAAAGACAAAAAACATGCAAACAGCTGGAAACTAAATAACTCATTACTTAATGAAGAATGGATCATCAATGAAATAAAAGAGGAAATAAAAAGTTCCTGGAAGTCAATGAAAATGAAAACACAACCTATCGGAACCTATGGGACACAGCTAAGGCAGTCCTGAGAGGAAAGTTTATAGCCAAGAGTGCATATATTAATAAGACTGAAAGATCCCAAATCAATGACCTAATGATACATCTCAAACTCCTATAAAAACAAGAACAAGCAAATCCCAAAACAAATAGAAGTAGAGAAATAATAAAAATAAGAGCTGAAATCAACGAGATAGAAACCAAAAAAACCATACAAAGAATTAATGAAACAAAAAGTTGGTTCTTTGAAAAAATAAACAAGATCGATAGACCCCTGGCAAACCTGACTAAAATGAGGAGAGAAAAAACCCAAATTAGAAGAATCAGGAATGCAAAACGGCAGATAACAACAAACACCATGGAAGACCAGGAAATCATCAGAGACTACTTTGAGAACCTATATTCAAATAAACTTGAAAATCTTAAAGAAATGGACAGATTTCTAGATACATATGATCATCCAAAACTGAACCAAGAGGAAATTAATCACCTGAATAGATCTTGAAATTGAAGCAGCAATCAAAAGTCTCCCCAAAAAGAAAAGTCCAGGACCTGACGGATTCTAAGCTGAATTCTATCAGACCTTTAAAGAAGAACTGATACCAACCCTCCTTAAACTGTTCCACGAAATAGAAAGGAAAGGAAAACTGCCTAACACATTTTATGAAGCCAGTATTACACTTATCCCAAAATCAGGCAAAGACACCTCCAAAAAGGAGAACTATAGACCAATCTCCTTAATGAACATTGATGCAAAAATCCACAACAAAATAATGGCAAACAAAATTCAACAACACATCAAAAAGTTTATTCACCACGACCAAGTAGGCTTCATCCCAGGGATGCAGGGGTGGTTCAACATATGAAAATCAATAAACGTAATAAACCACATTAACTGAAGCAAAGACAAAAACCACTTGATCATCTCAATATATGCAGAAAAAGCCTTTGATAAGTTCCAACACCATTTCCTGATAAAAGCTCTAAGAAAACTAGGAATAGAAGGAAAGTACTTCAACATTATAAAAGCTATATATGACAAACCTACAGCCAGCATTATACTTAACGAAGAAAAACTGAAACCATTTCCTCTAAAATCAGGAACCAGACAAGGATGCCCACTATCTCCACTCCTATTTAACATAGTACTGGAATTCCTAGCCAGAGCATTTAGGCAAGAAGAAGGAATAAAAGAAATACAAATAGGTAAAGAAACTGTCAAAATATCCTTATTTGCAGATGACATGATCCTATACCATAAAGACCCAAAAAACTCTACTCAGAAGCTTCTAGACATCATCAATAGCTATAGCAAGGTAGCAGGATATAAAATCAACATAGGAAAATCAGTAGCATTTCTATACACTAACAATGAGCAAACTGAAAAAGAATGTATGAAAACAATTCCATTTACAATAGCCTCAAAAAAAAATCAAATACCTAGCTGTAAACCTAACAAAAGATGTGAAAGACCTCTACAAGGAAAATATACACTTCTGAAGAAAGAGATGGAGGAAGACTATAGAAAGTGGAGAGATCTCCCATGCTCATGGATTGGTAGAATCAACATAGTAAAAATGTCGATACTTCCAAAAGTAATCTACATGTTTAATGCAATTCCCATCAAAATTCCAATGACATTCATTAAAGAGATCGAAAAATCTACCATGAAATTTATATGGAAACACAGGAAGCCACGAATAGCCAAGGCAATACTCAGCCAAAAGAACAATGCAGGAGGTATCACAATACCTGACTTCAAACTATATTACAAAGCAATAACAATAAAAACAGCATGGTACTGGCACAAAAATAGACATGAAGACCAGTGAAACAGAATAGAGGACCCAACTTGTCTTTGACAAAGGAGCTAAAAATATACGATGGAGAAAAACCAGGCTCTTCAACAAAAAATGCTGGGAAAACTGGTTAGCAGTCTGCAAAAAACTGAAACTAGTATCACCCTATACCAAGCTTAACTCAAAATGGATCAAGGATCTTAATATCAGACCACAAACTCTAAAGTTGATACAGGAAAGAGTAGGAAATACTCTGGAGTTAGTAGGTATAGGTAAGAACTTTCTCAATGAAACCCCAGCAGCACAGCAACTAAGAGATAGCATAGATAAATGGGACCTCATAAAACTAAAAAGCTTCTGTTCATCAAAAGAAATGGTCTCTAAACTGAAGAGAACACCCACAGAGTGGGAGAAAATATTTGCCAGCTATACATCAGACAAAGGACTGATAACCAGAATGTATAAGGAACTTAAAATACTAAATTCTCCCAAAACTAATGAACCAATAAAGAAATGGACAAGTGAACTAAACAGAACTTTCTCAAAAGAAGAAATTCAAATGACCAAAAAAGACATGAAAAAATGCTCACCATCTCTAGCAATAAAGGAAATGCAAATTAAAACCACACTAAGATTCCACCTCACCCCTGTTAGAATAGCCATCATTAGCAACACCACGATCAACAGGTGTTGGCGAGGATGCGGGGAAAAACGAACCCTCTTACACTGTTGGTGGGAATGTAAACTAGTACAACCACTCTGGGAAAATATTTGGAGGCTACTTAAAAAGCTAGACATTGATCTACCATTTGATCCAGCAATACCACTCTTGGGATATACCCAAAAGATTGTGACACAGGTTACTCCAGAGGCACCTGCACACCCATGTTTATTGCAGCACTATTCACAATAGTCAAGTTATGGAAACAGTCAAGATGCTCCACTACTGATGAATGGATTAAGAAAATGTGGTATCTATACACAATGGAATTTTATGCAGCCAAGAAGAAGAACGAAATGTTATCATTCGCTGGTAAATGGATGGAATTGGAGAACATCATTCTGAGTGAGGTTAGCCTGGCCCAAAAGGCCAAAAATCGTATGTTCTCCCTCATATGTGGACATTAGATGAAGGGCAAACACAACAAGAGTATTGGACTTTGAGTACATGATAAAAGCTTTAGCACACAAGGGAGGGGTGAGGATAGGTAAGACACCTAAAAAATTAGTTAGCATTTGTTGCCCTTAATGCAGAGAAACTAAAGGAGATACCTTAAAAGCAACTGAGGCCAATAGGAAAAGGGGACCAGGAACTAGAGAAAAGGTGAGATAAAAAAGAATTAACCTAAAAGGTAACACACATGCACAGGAAATTAATGTGAGTCAACTCCCTGTGTAGCTATCCTTATATCAACCAGCAAAAACCTTTTTTCCTTCCTATTATGGCTTATACTCTCTCTATAACAAAATTAGAAATAAGGGCAAAATAGTTTCTGCTGGGTATTGAGGGGGTACGGGGGAGAGCGAGGGGGTGGAGTGGGTGGTAAGGAAGGGGGTGGGGGCAGGGGGGAGAAATGTCCCAAGCCTTGTATGCACATATGAATAATAATAATAAAAAATAATGAATATAGAATTTTTAAACCTATTGAAATCACCATTAGAAGGGGGACTAAGGTATAAAGGAGAAAATCAGAGGAGATGAACCAGTTTGGATTATAATACATAATACATGAAAATTTCGCAAGGAAACTCCCGGTATAACCATCTTAAACAAACAAAAGTGTTATTTGATTTTTACAAAAGCCAAGAACAAGCGGGCAGAACAGGCCATCCCTGGGGAGTTGGTACTAGTGGGAAGGAGGAGGATGTGGAGATAGGGTGTAGGTGGGTGAATATGGTGGAAATACTGTGTGCACAGGCATGCAAATGGAAAAATAAGACCTGCTGAAACTATTCCAGGAATGGGGAGAGTAGAAGTAAAGGAGGAGCAAAGAAGGAGAGGGTAAATTCAACTATGATGTATTGTAAGAGCTTTTGTAAGTGTCACAATGTACCCCCAGCACAACAATTTAAAAAAAAATTCCAACAAAATTAAAGGTAGTGTTGTGTATAACTACCTAGACTTAAGGAATGCCAATTTACTCTCATTTTAAAAATTCTGTTACATATACTGGGCCTGTAAGTACTTTTAAGAATGCTGAATTACCAGAATTGCAAAAGATGCTCATAATTCATTCCAATTACAGAGCATATATTTTATATTTTCTGAATTTTATTAAATGCATAACTACTTTAGGGTAATCTATGTGTATTAAAGGCAAACTTCATCAAACATATAAAATGCTATGTGAAGGTAAAAAGCTTATTTTTCTCTTTGCCATGTGGGCAAATACAGGTGACACCTGTGCTTCTCTTTCCCTTCAACCTTGCATGAAGAAAATTATCCCTGGACACTGCATGCAGTAGCAATCACCTTCATGCAATAGTCAAGAAATAAAATAAGTTTTGCTTAGTCTATTCATTTCTTCTATGTCTTGTGCAATTTAAATCCAGAAATAAAATACCAAAGGAAGTGATAGGAAAACACAGCAGAATTATCAAGGAAATGTGATAATGTTCACAATTTCCTTACATTCTCTTCAGAGAAACATGAAAGGCAGTTATGTGTGTATCAAAACCATATCAATGTGTTTATAGTGGCCCTTAGAAGACAGTATGGTTAGTCATATTGACAATTTTTTTCCATTCTGATGCTAGCATTTCTCCCTCCTTCCCTTACCTGTCCAGGCTGTTAACAGAATTTTAAGAGCAAGAGAAAATTGATGATTTTCAGGTCTAGGTAGCTCCATAAAACTATATCTTTAATGAAAGACTTTTCAAATTACCAAGAGTAATCAGGACTGAATATATCAACTATATGGTATAAGAATAATATACCATTTTTATGTGTGATTATTTGTCTGACAAATTATAAATAACACAAATAATACTTTATGTTAACTTTTAAATTTCCTTTTACTAGATGTGTGCTGAAAATATCTTATGCATACATGGGTAAAAAGTGATCTTTGTCTCATTCTATCAGCATCCTTTTCTCTCATTGGCTGGGTTTTGTTGATTTTTTTTGTACCCCATGAAATTATACAGTGAAATACTCTCTTTCCTGTTTAGTGGCATGGAAGCACTAGTTTTTCTGTTAGGCAGATGTTACGTACTAGATACCCCTAAAGTGTCTACATTTCATGCAAAAAAAAAAAGACTGGTCCCTCTCTTTAATGAGCTACAATGAGTTGGATTATCTTCCTCTCTTCCAAAAGTAAAACAAAAGGAAAGGGTGTAAGAGGATAAATATGGTAGAAATATTATGTATACATGTATGTAAATGGAAAATTGAGATACGTTGAAAAATATTCCAGAAATGGGGGTAGGAGGGGATAAAGGAGAATGATGAAGAAGGTGAATTCAACTATGTTGTATTGTAAGAATTTTGTAAATATCATAATGTACCCCAGCACAACAATAATGAATTTTTTAAAAGAAATAAAAAGAAAAAATATAAAACAGATTGCATCTCCAAGCATGTTTTTCTAAATTCATTTTATACCGAGTATTACCAACAAGAAGAAACCATAATCAAATAAACCCCTAACTCCACTTTTATAACAAGTAAGATGGAGATGTCTTTTACTTACCTGCTCCAAATTTTGGAAGGGACTGACCAGCTCTTCCTAATAATAATATTAAGAAACACTCACTGGCTAGTTATCATGCATCAAGCATTATGTTTTTATTTTATTAATCCTTGAGACAACTAAAATAAGTGGTAGGAACCATTATTATTCCAGTTTTACAACTGTGGAAGTGAGACTCATAAAATCGCCTGCTATGATGTCTTGCTCAAGATCACGATGAGGGTGAATTGTAACTGGAGTGAAGACAGTTTGTCTCTGGGCTCATTTTGTCACCCAATCTGCTCTTCTACATTCATTTGTACATCTCTTTCATGCTGGTTTCTTTGACATGTTTTTTTTTTCCATAGATTTCATCATATCTTTAAAAAGCAAACCTTACATGTGATGTCACATTCTGTACCTATCTATTAAAAGCTATGACTACATTTGTATTACTTTCCTTTTCCACTACATATTCTAACCTACCGATCATACATACTGTACTTTCATTACTAACTGACTATCAAGGTCATGCATATCTAGATACACACTTATTCTAAGATTAAATTTCTATCTTCCCACCTATCTATTTAGCTCTCTCATATAGATCCTTCAAATTAACATGTTGAAAGCTGAATTCATTTTACCCTTCCAACCACCTCTTGGATTTTCTATGTCATCTATGGAATATTAGCACCTTTTATTCTAGTGTGGCATATTCCACCCTCTCCAGAAGCCCAGGAATCATCTTTGACTTTGCTCACTAGCTCAGATACTTGTATTCCACCTTCTCATCCTATTTATGGCCAAACTCTCTCTAGCATCATCTTAACTTCTCTTTCTGTTTCTGTGAATTAAGATTATTTTAACGTTAATCCTCATTAATCTCATTTAAATGGGATATCCCATTCTTTTCATTCTGTCCTCACTAATACATATTCATATTCCAGTTATTTGCCTGAAATTTAATGTTAGACATTTAACTACTGCAAAATACTCAGTCTCCTTACCAACTAAAATATAAATCCAACCTCCTAGGTTTTGGCAAATAGAACACTTCTGGATATCATCTTTCTTATTTATTTAATCCAATGTCTTAACTGCTACATTTGCCCTTGAATCTGGTACTTCTGTCACACTGGATTGCTAGAAATTTTCCATATCTCATGTTTCAATGTCCTAGCCCATACTGTTGCATACATCTAGATACCTGCTTATCTGTTCTTTACCCTAAGAATTCATCATTATAAATAATCATGATTGTACATGGTCATTCTGTATTGCTATTCCTTCCTTTGTGGTCTTTACACATACTGCTGTCCTATCACTCCCCAAAATGAATTGTAATATTTTTGTTTACAGAACTTGATATAAAGTTCCTTCGAATGATGCATTGTGATTCATCTTCATTTAAGCAGTATCTATAAATGTCATAAAATGTACACAGTAATTTATTGAATAAATAAAGATATGGCTAAGAAATAAATGAGAAATATTATATGTTCCAGACTTCAGTAGATTGTCAGAAAGAAATTGAATCTGAGTCAGTTACCCTTTAATAAATAACCATACATTTATTCTGTTTACCATTGTTTAAAATACAATACTTGCCTTCAATCACCTTTTACTCTGATTTTACTGTATATTCCTTAAATTAATTTAAGTGAAAAATCTGTTTATTTCAACTTAATTTATTATAATCAATACACTAAAATTATGATTAAGTGAAATAATCCATAAAATCTTAAAACAAATAAAACACAATAATCTATCAAAAATATTGTTTAGTGCTACCAATTACTTAAAATAACACATTAGAAACTTCAATTTCTTAAAGTATTAACTGAACTCCAGCATACTTATTTTAAGTAAAATGTGGTCATACAGCATACATTCCATAAAAGTTTAGTAGGCATGGAAAGCTTTTATTTAAAACAGCTACACTAACTTTCCCAAATAGAATATATTAGTGCATCACATGAAGGAACTAATGACCTCATGTCTAATCCTCTAACTATTGAGTCAAATGGTATAGAGAATCTAGGTCATTAGAGAAGGCATATATTCTACCATTAAACGGCAGTTTCAAATATAATTTTTAAAACTATGTTAAAAGTAGCAAAATAAAATATTCCAGAAAGGAAATCTCTTTCAACTTGTGTTGAAATAATAAAATGGTAGATACAAGTTTTCCTTATCTAATGAATATTGAACAAAATATTGTCAAACTCTTCTAAGATGAAGAAAGATTTGTATTGACAAAGTACAAAAGTACAGTAAATGAATATTCAGTAGCCTTGCAAAAAATGATTGAATTTTCAATTGCATTCAAAATGGCAATTGGAATCAATAGCCTGTTATTTTAGAGTACATACTCTATTCCATAAATACAGAGCATAATAATTAAAAGTGCTGTTGTCAATAGGCTGGAGGTTAATTGCAAAAACAGCCAGGACGCCAGGTTGGCTGGGTAGTATTCAAAATTAAGAGTCCAGTACAATGGAACATTTCTACATCTGTAAAAAGTGTTTCAAAATCAATCCTACATTGAATTGAAGGCTACTGTTCATATCTTCCACAAATTCTAAGGACAAATTTAAAAATGATATCTGAGAAACTATCAGCAATTAATCACTCAGAAGTTCAAAATTTCAATAAATATTACTTTTTACTTCAAATATGCCTGTGCGGATTTTTAGTATTCCATAACATTCTATTATTAGGTAATATGGTCTTGTGCAGATTCCTTGAGACACTTAACAACTCATGTAATTCATGTATAAGCATTTATATAAATTAGCTAAATTGGAATATATCTAGGATGCAATTTGTAACACATACTTACAAAAGCTAGAAAAAGGAAACCACGGTTTTCAAAAAGAAATATAATCTATTTACTGAATTTTTCTATTTATATTGAGGTTTTTAGCATATTTACTTTACTGATATTGGAATAATAAAAATATATGATCAGATAAAATAGAGGAATAAAGAAATAATTTCTCCTTTTCCTCCAATTCTATATTCTCTGAAATGTAATCAGAATCAAAATTTTATGTATTCTTTATGTATTATTCTTTATGCATGTAAATATATACACATGTAAAATATAAATAATTTTTATCACATGTTGGCTTTTATTTGTTAATTTGTTATTTAAATAATATTTATTTTTCTCTTGATTTGAGGTATGATTGATATATAAAAAGGTGTGCATGCTTAATGTGTACACAACTTGTATACATTGAAAACTTTGAAGGTAAGTATATACTTGTGAAGCCATCACCAAAAATGTAACTATCACTTTTTTCTTCCTCCATCCCACTTTAGTTTTATTGGTATGAACAAAATGTCTACTCTAACAAATTTTAATTATATAATTCAATATTTAACTATAAATTCTACATTGCACTGGAGATCTTAAAGACTTATTCATTCTGAATAGTTGAAATTTTGTTCCCTTTGGCCAGCATCTGCTCATCTGCCCCTCTTCCTAGCCTCTAGTAACCAGCATTCTGCTCTCTGTTTCTGAGTTTTACTACTTTAGATTCCTTATACATGTGAAATCATAGAGTATTTGGTCTTCTGTGTCTATTATTTCACATGGCAAAATGTTCTCCCAGTTCATTTGGGTTTTAGTAAATTCAGAATTTCCTTTTATTAAGGTTGAATAATATTTAATCATGTGTACATATACTGCATTTTCTTTATTCATTCATCTGTCAATGGACACTTAAGATTGTTTCCAGGTCATTGTTACTAAAATAATGCTGCAATATACATGATAATGCTAACATCTCTCTCAGATACCAATTCCAATTATTTTGGATGTATTCCCAGAAATTGGATTTTTTTTTGTAATAATAAAGCTTATTATGAAAGAAATTTAGTAAAACAAGATAAAGGTGGGGAGAAATTGAAACAGAAACATTTCCTGCTACCGTGCAGAAAACGGGAGGAGAGACTCCAGGATTTATAGATCATATGGTAGTTTCTTTTTTAATTTTTAGAAAACTCTATACTACTTTCCGCAATAGCTACACCAATTTTTATTTCCATCAGTGTGCATGAGTCCTTTCTCAACTTCTTCATTATCCTGAATATTCAAAGTTATCTTCTGCAAGAATGGAACAGGAGATATTATTACAGTTTATTTTCAAAATATATTGCAAAAATATAGTTACCAAAAACTTGAGGTACTAGCAAAAAATATATACTAACAAATGGAACAAAAATAGAACCTAGAAATATACCCACACATGTTCGGTACTCTGCTCTTCAACAGAGTGTGTAGGCAAGAATAGACAATAGTGAAAGGAAAAGTTTCCTCAATGAATGGTGTATACACATGTAACAGAATGAAAATGAACCCCTATCTTACACAATCTTCTAAAATTTAAGACCTGAAACTGCAAAGCTCCTAATGGAAAACAGAGAGAAAATTTTCATGACGTTGGCCTATATATTGATTTCTTAGATATGACAGCAAAAGTATAGGCAGCAAAACCAAAAATGAACAAATAGAAATAAACAAAACTAAAAAATGTTCTGCACAAAGGAAATAATTAATAAAGTAGGCAACCTACAGAATGGTAGAAAGTATTTGAAATCAAGTATCTGCTAAAAGGCCAATAACCAAAATATATAAAGAACTCCTAGAACTCTATAGCAAAGCACCAAATATTCCCATTAAGAAGTGGACAAAAAGCCTTAGTAGACATTTCTCTAAAGATGACACGAAAATACCCAATAGGAATATGAAAAGATGCTTAGCATAACCAATCATCAAAATGCAAATTAAAACCACAATGAACTACCACCTCAAGCCTGTTAGGATTGTTATTACCATATGAAATATACATCACTCCACATGAATAAATAGATTGATTTGTTTAAATGACTGCATAATATTTCACATTATGGTTCTATCACGATTTATTCAATCATTATTTACTAACATTCATCTTGTTCTCTAGTAAGTTAAAAATAAAGCAAAATTAAAACATCTTAACATATGTATTCCTGTCCTCATCTATACCTAAGATTTTCTAGGAAGAAGTCATCTAATCAAAAGAAACTTTAAAAAAATATTACTGGTATTTGCTGACATTATTTACCATAATATTTATTATCAAATATTCTCCCAAATCCTATAAAATTTCATATTTACTTATAATATATAAATATGTCTTTATTCCTTTATCGTTCAATGTATTAGGTAGGTTTTAGTTAATGTAAGAAGATAAGATAGGAAACTAGAAAGTAGAAAATAGATTTGAAATTCTAGACCTTAAGAACCTGAGGTTTACAGCTCTAAGCTTTCTAAGTCAAAGACAAGGCTATAGGTGCTCAGGCCAGAGGCTTATCACTTTAGGCTTTGAGTGCCAGTGGCCCTACACTCAGCAGTTACTATCATAGCTCTGAAGTTTTGGGTGTTACAATCCTCAGCTCCTAGCCATTGGCAGCTTTGTGGAACTCTTCTAGTGACCAGGGCTGATAGTATCAGCTCTTTGAAGTAGCTTGCCTAATGGGTATTTCTACAATCCTTCATAGGCTTAGTTCCTCATAATATCTATTCCCAGTCATGTACTAGAACTCTTCAGCTGCCTTCTTACTACTGCTACTGCTTCTGATGCTGACACTATTGAGGCTAGAAGCTCCAGGGTCTATCTTCTATTACTAGCTCAGCCTTCTCCTTACCCTTGATAAAGACCACAAACATGCAACAAAAGGCCATATGAGAGAAGCTTTTATTAGATTCTAACGTTACAACATGGGTTATGATGGGTAGGGAGTACACATGAGGGAATTCTTCAGGACTAACCTGAAAAAATTGAAAAACAGCCTGCTTATAGTTAGAGGAGAGTTGTGGCATGTTTGTGCACAGCATCCAGTTCTACCAATCACAGCCTTGTTCGTTCATGTCTTCTAATTCTACCAATATCAAGCCTCACATATGCATAGCCTCCCTTTTACCCAGGGAAGTGTTCCCCTGCTACACACACACACACACACACACACACACAAACCCCCCCCCCATGAAAATATCTGCAAGAGGGTAGTAATAGCCAAAGTGAATTGTCCCACAGCTCTGTGGAGCAGTCATGCTGCTTCTGCAGCAGCCATGATTATAGTAGTGCAGCTAGAGTGCAGTTTCTTTGAGACATCCACAAAGTGTTCAAAGCAGCTAGATTGCCATAACATTCCAGCCTGTGGCCAAAGAAGAGGTTGCTTTGTTGACAGCTTCTCACTCAAGACAGCCAAGCACAAGCAAAAGGTGTGGCAACTGGTAGACAAGGGTCTGCTCCTGACAGCTAATTTGAGGGGAAAAATTAAATAGCATTTACAATGCTTACAGTAACATTAACATTCTTAACAGTGCATAAAAGTGCTCCAAATACCCTTAGGAGGATAGGAGGACTCTGATCCATCTGGATGTTAGCAAGGGATGATATGCTTCCTTTCATAGATTTTTTTAATACACTGTATCCATCAGCACATTAACGTTCTAAAATGACATCTGAAAACAAATAAACAAGATAGCAATAAAAAGAAGAGCTAGATTGTAAGTACTTAGAAAATAAAAGCCAGTGATTTGTAAGACTGAACAGCCAAGAATAAAAGCAGCCACAGAAAACATGGAGAAGTAGAAAAGCAATCATATCAGGAGTAGGTCTAACTTGACCTCGATAGGCGCAGCTTAAAAATAATAATAAAATCTAGGGACCTATCATGCAGGAAGAAATTGCTCAACTTCCCCAGTAGGGCACTAAAACTACTAGTTTCACAGCAAAGGAATCTCGTGGTTTCCCACAGCCTACAATTCACTTCCTCCCACAGGGAAATCACCACTAAGCATTTTCTTCTTATTGGAAAGAGTAAAGTGTAGTTGAAATCTGTCAGCTCCGTGGTCAGACTGCATTAAAATCCCTGCTTGCTACTTTAGTGTGAAGCCTTAGTTTCTTCATCTAAGACTGTGGATATTTTCTATGAAGTGAGGATTAAATAAAACAGCAGTGAATGTGAGCACAACAGAGCCTGAAATGGTGTAAAGTGTGCACCAAATGTTAAGTCCCTTTTCTCTCCTACTGCCTAGACAAATCAAGTTAAGTAAGCAGGGATGTTGGGGCACTTCCTGTTCAATGAGCCAGACAGCACACATTTTGGCTTCATACCAACTGATATAAAAATTATCCAAAAAGAAACAATTTCTTAAATCGAGCTGAACCTCTCAAATGAGTACAAAAATAAAATGAAAGAAAAAAAAGTACTGTCCTGCTTAGCATTTATATTTCACTCTTGCTTTACTAACGTTTAACCAAAGGACTCTTTTCATGTTTATTCTCCTTATTTTATTCATAGTTAAAGAGGCAAAATCTTTGGAGTTAAGAATTTCCAAAACATCATTCATCTCATTTTTAGAAAAAGCAGTAAATATCTCTCACTGATGACCTATTTAGTGAAAAAAGAAATAATAAGAGCTATTTCATCATGGTATTACAAGAATCAAAACAAGTATTGTTTATAAAATGTTCTTTTTTGGGGCAAATGTAAAGGCCCCTTTTGTAGTTTTGTTTTCCACACAAATAAGCGAAGATTTTAGAGCATGTATATTTGGGGTGATAAAAATTTAAAAATAGATAACAGTGCTGGAGGCTTGGCTCAAATGATAGAGTGCCTGCCTCATAGAAATGTAAACAAAATTATTTTGGATCCTCCACACCAACTGAATGTCCCCACTTGAAGTCATGTGAATCAGAGGAAATGTCCACCTGGACTCTGCCCAAATTCATGATTTGCAAAATTCTAACATGTAGTAAAATGGTTGTTTTTTGAAGCCACTACTATTTGGAGCAGCTCAAAGACAGCAATAAATATTCCAAACAATAGCCAAAACTCTGAACATCATTAAGGAAGCTATCACTGAGTGAATGAAATATAATACCATGGAAAAATTCTGGAAGATGGTGTCAAACGTACCTCACCGTTATCCCACTTGAAGGGTGAGGAGCTGCAGTTACTTCAGATTGAGCCTGTGAGAGGAAGATCAGCGCTCTAGCATATACTTATGTGGTGGATCTCAAGAGACCTGGGCAGAGATGACAGTGTCTGCCATCATCCTATACAAGTGTACAGGCCTCTCTTTGCCTTCTTTCTGATAACAAAATTATACTTTGCCTGATACTAGTGCTAGTGGTTTGTTTTTATGAAATCTTTGGTATTCACCTTTTATATTTTTTGAAAAAAACAAAGAAAAATATTATAAATTTTTACTCATTTAAATCTATTGGAAAAAAATATATATATATATTTTTAAAAATTAGTTTTTATGAAATCTAAACCAAAATACTACCAACATAAGCAAAATGGAAAAGCTATAAATTTTTGCATTTAATAATTTTGGTTCCCATTCTTATTACCTTAAGTTTTAGAATAATTACAAATTACTAGTTATATTTATAAGAACTATCAATTAAAAGTGTTTTAAGGTTTTGATTATTCATCTTTATGCTTCTTCTTTGTGTTCATATGTAAAAGCACAGTGATCAGAGGCAGACTTCCTAAATGTGAATTCCTACTCAGCCACTCACCAATTTTGTGCTCTTTGGAAATGATGTACTTAACATTTCTGTACTTCATAAATCTTCCATTATCTATACAAGGAAGGAAGTAATAATACTGTACTTCTGGGATTGGTGTGAGTATTGAATAAATTATTAAGTGTAAAGCACTTGAAATAGTGCCTAATATATATATAGTTCCTTAATAAATGGTAAGACATTTTTATTTTTAAAAATCGTGTTAAATTTAGAAACAAGATAAAGATCTAAATTTGCCAAAGGACTATCTATAAGCCTAAATAAGTTATAATTCCTAGTTTTATTTCTCTGCTAACATAAAGCTGTTTATGGAATCATAACTCCCTCATTGAAGAATATCATCTAAGCTTTATTAAGCAACCATTTGAGCAGAACTGTCATGAGCAAGAACTGCTGAACTGAGACTGAGCTGCATAGATGCAGAAGTATAGATCATAAAAGGTCTTAGAGTAGGCATTTACTGCTCATTTTGATACCATCTGTAGACTCTTTCTAGATCCAAGAGCCAAGTGTCCAAATTTCAATTGGTAATCTTTCTCATTTTTCATAACTCAAGACCTGTCTTTACAAACTTCAGATTGAAAATTGGCAAAGGTACAAGCATACAAGCAATTTAATAGTTTAATGAGTTTAAGCAAAATCTTTTCATAGCCTAGATTCTGTAATACAATTCCAAAACTGCAATTCAACCTTCAAAAGGGGGAAAAAAGAAAAACCTGGAAGAAGCCTAGAAAAGAAAAAAAAAGAAGGTATGGAAAGAGCATTTTAACTTTTAGTGTTTGATCACCTTCATATGATATTCTATAAATCAATGGCTTGTGTACTCAGAATTCCTGTTGAAATTTCTGTTTCATTTTCTTCACTAGTCACAACTTTCATAACAATTTACATCTAAAGACAGAGATAAAATTGTAATATGAATCAGTTCACTTCCTCCTAAGTCTTCAGTTGTCTTTTTTTTTTCACAACATGAAGCATAGTTTCTAAAATCCTGGTCAGTGTGCTGTCCTCATTAGATTTTAACTTTTTACCTGTGTTCCAGAACAGTCCTGAATATGGGTCACACAGTCGTTAGCTGCTGTGATTCTCCTTAGGCCCATTACAACTAATTATGAAATCAAAGCTTGAATTACCTTTTTTTTTTTCTAAAAACATCAGCCACATCTCCTAACCATGTCTCTTTTGCTGGTGATTTCCCCATCCCGGCACAGTGCTTGAAACTGTTGATGTTGTATAATGTTTCAGGAAAGATCATTTTACCATCTACTCTAATAAATGTTTGAAACTTTCTATAGTATATTTAAGCAGTATTAAATAGATTTTTACTCTATATTTTTTCAGAACCTTTATTTAAAACTACTTTCACTAATATTTTTAGACTTTTGACAAGTCCCATGAAATTACTGAATCATTATCCTACTCTTCTATGAGGACAATTTTTTCTACAAAAGAGTAAGAACACACAGTATTTGCCTTTCCTATAGTTTGAATCATAATGTCCCCAAAAATCCCATGTATTAAAAGTTTGGTCAATAGCCTACAGCACTATTGGAAGGTAATAGAACCTTCAGAAGATAGGAAGTTAAGCAATTGGATGCATGCCCCTAGAGTGAATATTGGGATCCTGGCCCCTTCCTCTCTCTCTTTGCTTCCTGAACACCAAGAAATGAGCAGGTTTCCTTCACCATATGCTCTAGCTATATGTACTGGACTTCAACAGGCCCAAAGTAATAAGGCCAAGTGACCATGAACTGAAAACTCTAAACTATGAGCCAAAATAAACCTTTCCTCTTATTAGATTGATTATCTCAGGCACTTTGTCATTGTAATTGAAAACTGACTAACATAATCCTTTTGTACCTAATTTTTTCACTTACATGGTGACTTAGTCTTATCCACATAAATGCAAATGACAAGAGAGATGTTAGATCAGAAGCTCCAAAGTACAGTTAGAGAAGAACAAGTAGTTCTAGTATTGTACAGTAAAGTAAGGTAATTAAAATGTACAACAATCTTTGATATATTTCAGCATAACTAAAGGAGTCCAAAGATTCCCAACAGAAGTGATTTAGTGTTGGAGGAGCTATTCTAACAGGTAATCTATTAAAGGATAGTATATGCTTTACTATCCTGATTTCATCATTATATATTGTATACATGTATCAAATTATCATACTATACTTATAAATATATACAAATATTGTGTCATTTAAAGAATGTGTCAGCCAAGTGTGGTAATAAATACCTGTAATCCCAGGATTTGGGAGCTGAGGCAAGAGGATCTTGACTTTGAGGGAAGCCTGGGCTACCATATGAGACAGTTTCACAAAAAGGTCTTAAAATGTGTCTAAACTCAGTCGTTGCCTAAGGTTCCTTTCCTATTCTTTTTTCTCCTGCGTTCCTTCTCCATGTTTTTTTTTTTTTTAACATGAACTTGGAACACTGAAGCAGGTTTAGAATAGTGGAGTCATATTTTTCTTATTTTAATGAAGAATGACACTTAACCTACTAATGACTTTAAATATGAAAATAAATATTACAGTATATTTCATCACACAAAAGAAAAGAAGATAGACAAATGCTGGAATAAAAAAACTTAGAATCTATAAAATTGTCTGGATTAACCATATCTTCATTTCTCTCTGGGTTAATCTGCTTGGTTTTTACACACATATACAGGCAACAAGCAAAGTGACAATCGATCAATCCTTTTCCTTCCTCCCTCTTTCCATATCTCCTTTTTTCCTTGATTCACTTGTTCCATCCTTAATTATAGTGCTGTATGATGAAGAAGTAGATAAACCACCAACTTACAATTTTTGACTTGAGCTGGGCCTATTAGATAAAGGTTCTCAATTTACCAAAGGCAGGAAATAGTCATATTTTGCAAATTTATTATTTTTTATTTTAATATATGAAAGTAAGCATCCATAGTATTTATTTAAGAAATTAATATGGTGTTTACAAATGACATAGCCTTTACAAACATACAAAATAACAAGAACTATACTGGGTCTCTTGACTGGAATGAATCTCATGGTGCTACAGGCTCTAGGATAACAAGACTAGAACCAGAAGCAACTCAGCAGACAAAAGTTTCAGACCCACATCTCTCAGCATACCAATACTGGCAGAAATAGACTTTCCTTTTCCAATGTCTGCATAGCAATTCAGGAAAACACTCTATTCCTTTTTGGGTGTACAGCCTACTTATAAAGTTTTCAGTATTCTGTAAAGAAAGAATTAATATAATTCTCCAGATCAAGAACCCATCATATCTGTGTCTCTACTGAGTCCTATATCTCAGACAACAGAAAGTGGGAGAAAAAAATACTTTTGACAATCAAATACAATAGCTACCCTGTGGCTCCTGTAATTTTCTACAATATGTATTACAAATACAAGTCAGTCAAGAGATTCGCATTCTCAGGGAAAAAAAATCACTTCCATTCAAAATTCTACATTTTACTTCAATGTTAATATGATAAGTTAGATATCCTTAGGTACATAATTAGGGCTGCATGTATCTGGAATTTTAGGCCATTCTGCTAAGAGAGGTGAGGGTAAGCTTTTGGGGGTCTTATGAATTGCAAAACAAGGGAATAAGATGTCTCAAGCATGGAAAATTAAAGATGATAAAAATAGTTCTGACCAAGGATTGAATTCAATGGCATTATGTTTTCTTATAACTTCTTTCTCAATTAAAGAAACTATGTCAAAAAAATTGGACTAAAGCAAAATCAACAAAGAAACTTAAAAGCACAAAAGTCAATAGTCTAGTTCCTT
Organism: Castor canadensis; assembly: GCF_047511655.1. Taxonomy (NCBI): domain Eukaryota; kingdom Metazoa; phylum Chordata; class Mammalia; order Rodentia; family Castoridae; genus Castor; species Castor canadensis. Next base: position 135,816,704 of record NC_133389.1, on the reverse strand, counting down.
TCCAAAACCAGAAGCCCCAAAACTGAATCTCCTCTCATTTTTGTCAATACTTGTTTAAGACTAATTTGAAAAACTATGCAGGATTGTTACTATAGAGGTGAATAAATGGGTCAAAATCCTGAATAATCAATATCATCTTTTTTCTTAAATTTATAAATAATGTTCTGCAACATTAGAAAATGACTAGATAGGCTAACATATATTTAACTTATTCACAATCTGGAAAAAGTAATCAATCTTTAAATTCTTGAAATAAAGTCATTTCATGAAAATTCATAAGCTAAATATACTTGTTTAAGGTCAAATATGAGTGCATAACATATTCAGTTTTTGAATTTAATATGACTTGTTTACACTGCCATTTATTTTATTTAACTTTCAATTCCCCATATAAATGCCAAAGCTTCACCATTTCCTGTCTAAACAAATGTACCGTGAATGTCCAGATAATTGTAGTGTCTATGGATATATCCATCACAATCTTATGAACAGTCTGGTTGATATTCCCATTGTAAAATAAGATTGATCATTTTCATATAGTCTAAGAAATAATAGATTGTTAAACAGTTGCTATGTGCTACTCATTTTCAAAGCAATTTCAAGCATAAATGCTTTAAAACAGAGCATTTATTATAGAAATTAACATATTTTGCCAATAAAAAAATCTAAAGCTTAGAAATGACCTATAATCAACAGTCATGATTTGATCAAGTTTGACTTCAAATTCCATCACATTATTTACTTTACTAAATTGTTTTATAATTATAGCCTTATACTGATGGGAAATATTATTTTTCCCAGCTATTTATTTCATTCTGATCTGAGAAAATTAGACATCTCTGTACTTTCTGCTGACAACATATACTTCCTTCCCACATCAGGCTTTTCCATGTGATTTGCCTTGATCTATGGACTGCGAACATGTATGACATGTTATATCTGAGCAGAAGCTATAAGAAACACTTGAAGTTTCTACTACTTGCTCTTCCATCTGCCTTAAGAACAGCATTTTGTAAGAAAAAAAATATCATTTGTTCCCTTTACCTGATTTCTAGAGTACAAACATATATGCAACAAATAAACAATCACCAGCATTTAATATCATGGAGAATTAAATGTCTATTGGCATGAATCATTGAGATCTGAAGTTTTTTATTAATGCAAATAATTAATGAATGCAGCAGTACTGTGAATATTGAAAAGAGCACCATGAAATGTCAATCTAGAATAATCTTTTTCCCATAATAAAGGCAAAACTTCAAATTGAGAAAGAATTTTGCATTCACCATAAACTGCTGGTAGGGAACTATGATGCCTTCAGTGCATCTTGAGAGCAGGAAGATAAAAACCACACATTAAGGACAGAGAACTGAAAAATGAAATGACTCTGGAAAACAAAGCCACTGTTGGTTGAGTCACCATTCCAGACTGGGATTACAAACTTCCAGATTTCTTCTAATGAGTTAAAAATAAACATTGTACTTGTGTAAGCCCCTATGGTTCCATTTCTGTAATTTATGGTCAAAGACAATCTTAACTGTAACAAGATGACTTTGCAACTGTCTAAAGTCCTTCATCTCTGTAGTGCAGTTGGACTGAAATGAGAAAGAAACAAGTACAGAAATCAAAAAGGGCAGAAAACAGGAGAAGGGTGGAGAAAAGAGAAGATAGGAGAGAGAAGGAGAAGGAGAAAGGGAGACAAAAAAAAGATTGAAGAGGAATACTAAGGAATGCAATTGCTGGATCATATATATATTTGGGTTGTAATACACTTGTGCATGGAAGCAATGATAAGAATCTCTCTCTATAGCTATCCTGATCTCAACTAGCAAAAATGCTATGTCTTTCTTATTATTACTTATGTCTACTCTTCAACAAAATTGGAGAAAATTGCAGAACAGGTTCTGCCTGGAAGCAAGGCAGGTGAGGGGGGAAAGAGAGGGAGGGGATGGGGTGGGAGAAATGGCCCAAACAATGTATGCACATATGAATAAATGAATAAAGAAAAATAAGTAAATAAATAAAAGCTGAGCACTTCAGAGCAATAAAAAAGCTTCCAAACTACCTTCCAAAGCTGATGTACCAGTTTGCATTCCTACCAGCACTGAATGAGAGTTTGTGTTGCTCCATATCCTTGCCAGAATTTGATGCTGTCTACATTCTGGATTGTAGCCATTCTAGTAAGACTGTAATAGTATCTCATCATTGTTTTAATTTGCATTTCCCTAATGCTATATCATGTGGAGCATTGTTTTATATGCTTATTTGCCATCTGTACATCTGCTGTAGTGCGATGCCTATTAAGGTCTTTGGCCCATTTGTGAACCATGTTGTTTATTTTCATATTGTTGAGTTTTAAGAGTTCTTTGCATATTTTGTTAACAGTCCTTTAAAAGATATATCCTTTGCAAATATTTTCTCTCAGTTCATAGGCTGCCTTTTCATTCTCTTAATATTGTCTCTCATAAAAGTGTTATTTTAATTTTAATTAAAATTAATTTTAATTTTTAAAGTTTTTATTTTTCCTTTACCTGAAGCCTTATGGTTTTTATCACTGCTAACTCTTTTTTTTTTTTTTTTTTGGCTTTCTCTATTTTTTTCCTTTTTCAAACTTATAAGTAGTTTTCAAAAAAAATTTATGTACTTATTTAATAATTCTACTATTAAAAACATTAATATCAAGTGTTGTCTTTACTAAGCCTGTCTTGTGGTTTCTTATAGTTCATTTTATTTCTCAAGGCAAATACTTTCTTCATTTCAGTCCTTTATTTTTAATATTTCTTAAATATTTAGCAATGAAGATATTGAAGGTGTTAAGGTGCTTATCTCCAAGATAGCCCAATGTACTGTCACATCTCCTAGGCCCTTGTGTACTTTCTTCACACTTTGATTCAGGATTGATTGTCTTTTATAAGTGAGAGTGTCACTTCTCACACAAGATCATAAAAAACATGGATTCTTTCTTGGTCTCTGGAACCAGTCACAATGGAGAAGGTAACTGCCACATCACAAGGATACTCAAGCAGCCCCATGTAAAAAAGCTAATGGGATAAAATGAGATTGTGACAAAAGTCAGTAACAACTTGCTAACTGTGTGAGCTAATGACCTTGGAAGTGAACCTTCTAACTTCCATTAAGCCTTCAGAAGACACTTTCTCTGGCTGAAATGCAACAGCAAATTCATGAGAGATAGTAAGCCAAACTGTGTACCTATCTACTCTCAAATTGCTTATCCACAGAAACTATGAGATAAAATTTATTAAAAAGGTAAATTGTGGGGGTAATTTAACACCTAGCACTAGATCATTAATCCAGGTCACAAAATTTTCCCTAAGAAGAGTTTTTGGAGTGTCCTAGATGCTTTGGAAGGAACTGTAATTTCATTGTTTTCTAAAAAATTTATATTTTCTCTTTCATGTTCTCCTTTGCTGTTTCCATTTTCTAAATGTCTTTAATTTTTCTTTATATTGAAGTGATTCCTTGAATAATTCTTGCTTGTTAACTGGTGAATGGATTCTTCCCTTGTCCAATGACTTTAAAGTTCAATTGTCTTCTTTCACTTGTTTACAAACATAAGTTTTCTGACATTTATTGTGTTGTTCTGAATACAAAGTTCATTAGTGGTCCTCCCCTATATAGACTTCTTTCTAGAAGTTTGAAAGATTTCTTCCCTTGCTCATTAGAGTTCATGATTTTTATCAAGATATTTTTTGAGCTATCATATATTATTTTTTCTCTTCAATGAAGTCTATAATTTAACTGAACCTTTCAAATTTGAAAACTCTAGGCCTTAAGGCAACTCAAGAAAATTGTCTGGTATTGTTTAATTATTGTCTTCCTCCTGCTTCTTTTTCTCCTTCAGAAGAATGTATTCACAGCTTCTTGGATCTATTATATAAGCCTTTTAGCTTTTTTTACTTCTCTGTGTTTTGAACTATTTCTTGCATCTGATCTTCCAGGGTATTCATTCAGAATTTGATCTTGATCATGCTTAATTTTAATTCATAAACTGAAATATGAATAGTATGAGTCTGTACTCCAAAAGGATTTCATAACGTTGAAATTGGAACTTTTAAGTATTAGTTTGGCTTTGTTTTTATTTTAATTTAAAATCTAATCACTTTTCTCTAGTATTACTGCATTACAAGGGGCATAATTTGATTACTCAACCCAATCTTTCTGATAGGGAAGAAGGCTAAGAAAAGAAGTTTTTAATGAATTTGTTAATGCACTCATCCATTGGGTCTCACACTTAAATAGTGGATATTAAGGTGTGAATGACAATGTCAAAGAGATCAGTCATATGGTGAGTTTGTGAATTAAGAGCAAGTGTTGAGAAAGCAAAATGGCAGATATCTGAAGGACAATGAGCTCCATGATTTCAGAAAAATACTTTAGATTCATGGCAGCAAAGACTGGGTAGCCCTGCTTTTCTTTTTTTTTTTTGCCAACTAAGAAACTGACAATACATAGGGTGTACATAATGTTCAACATCTAACCCTAAAATAGCTTTTTATAATAAGTACATAATAGTCGGGGAAGCCCTGGTGCTAGGATTGGCAGCAGCTGTTGGTCTGCCCACTGAGAAGCTATTTTTCCTGATTTTTTGTTTGTTTGTTTGTTTTTCTTTTTCCTTCTCTGTCTTGGAATGTGAAAAAGCAAAATTGCAACACAGAGAACTGCAGAAGAAGTCCTACAAGCATCTGGGATGTTCTGGATCTACCATAACACGTGAGCACAGAACCTGCCTGCACTACCTGCTTTTGCCATCCCAGAACTGAGTTAAATTGCAAATTCATCAGATGAGTGTGATACGTCAACTGCTTTGGAGGGAACCACACAGTCCAGCATAGCTGGTGGGCAGATTGCACAACCCAGGCCAAAACTGGTGGCCAAATAAATGGAATATTTCACATCTGCTTAGTAGGGATAGAGCGGAACACCAAGCTGACCTACTACTGTCTGGTGAAAATGAACATTCCACCACCTCGGAAAAACTGATAATGACCTCAAACTGACAAACATCTTCCAAGAGAAAAGCGGTAGACCAAAAATCTCATTTCTTTCTCCCAAGCATGCCCTCAGGCAATATGCTCACATATCAGCTCCTTCACAGAACTTGCCTAAACTTGATGGCCCATTCCACCAAAAAAAGCCTGGGCTCAAACACTGTGAGTTGATTCCCATCAATGTCCCTGGATAGGGAGTGGCAACACCCACTGCCACACAGGCCAGCATACAACCTTAAGAAGGGGCAGAAACATAGAAAGTGGCCATGCCAAAAGTGTCAGCACTTGGATTTGAAATCAGAAGAGAGAAGTCCAGAATACTCATTGAACTGATTTTTTTATTCAGTATTTTAATTTTTATTCTTTTCATTTTTTGTTTACTATTACCTATCTCCCTCTTCCACTCAGTCCAGATATCAATCTGCTTAGCCCTCTCTTGCTCCACTTTCAATTCTCTCCCTTATTTTTATTTCTATTTTAATTTTGTTATATTTTATTCTTTCCCCTCTTATTCTCCTCTCTTTTCCTTCTTCTTCCTTCTCCTTCCCCCCACCTCCTCCACACTTACCTTACATTGAATAGTCTATTATACCAACTTCCACGTTATTCCCATCCTTCCTATTCCTCTGAAATCCCTGACAATAGCACCCTCTCCCTAACAATTGAACTACAACTTTATACACATTAGGACCTTATTTATTACCCTATAACCCCCACACCTCACATCTCTTTTCCCCCTCACCCCATCCTCCTTCCCCATCATCTCTTCTTTTTTTTTCCTTTCCCTATTTCTCCCATGCGTGCTCTCCCTTTAGTGTGTGACCATGTACAATATTATTGCATTTGTTTTGGGTCTATAATCTGCATATAAGGGAAAACATGAGAGTTTTGGCCTTTGAGCTTGGCTAACTTCGTTTCAAATGATGTACTCTAGTTCCATCCATTTACTTATGAATGAAAAATCTACTGTCACTTCTTCTAACAACATCTTTTTAATTACCTAAGTATATATCCCTATCAAAGCAACTGTTATCTTCCTAATACCACTGTTGATAGATAATATAGCCAAGGGGTTCCTTATATATTATGTAAACAACTGGTTTGGAATTGAATTTGTGAATTTGTTAATGCTAAGTTATACTTCCAGGTCAGGGAACAGAAACTTCACAACAACCTAGCTAACAACTAAGATAGTCGGAATACAGAAGTTAAGTCAAGGGAAAGATAACAGGTTATTTAAGCCCCCAACTAGCTAATCAACAATGCACAAGCAAAGCACAAAATGGAAACATGGGGAGAAAAAGAAGGCAGGGGACTATGACTCCTCAAAAAAGCTAACAATAACACAATAGAGGATTTTGTGGAAAGTGAAGTGGATGAATCCTCAGTTCCTGACTTCAGAAGGATGATGATAAGAATGTTCAATGAACTTTAAGAGGAGCTTAAAGAGAACATGCAGAAACACCTCAACAAATATCAAGAGAACATGAATAAGAAAACTCAAGAAGACACAGAAACAACTAAATGAGCTCAGAGAGGATTTCAACAAACTCCAAAATGCAACTAAGGAGATTATAAAAAAAAAAGAGATATGAAACAAAGAACACAATACAAGATATGAAAGAGGATTGTAACAAAGATATGCAAAGTTTCAGGAAAAAAATTAAACAGAAATCCTGGAAATAAAAAGTACGGAGGTAAAGAGGTAAGAGAGAGTAATGGGCAGCATTAAATGAACCAAAGTAAAGTATAACCACAGTGGACATTCATTGAGAAACCCCTTTGGACATCAACTTAAATATTAATAATGAAAGACAGGACTACACAATAGGTGCAGTATGGGAGAGGATACAAGTGGGAAGGTGAGGGTGAATGAAGGAGATTAAGGTGAGGGTATATGTTTGATGGACTTCATACACTAATATGAAATAGAACAAAGAAATCTCTTGCAATTGCTTTGAGTGGGGTGTGGAGAGAGTTGAAGGGGAGGAATGATAGGGGTAATGTAACTAATATATAATACAAGTCTAATCAGAATTATCACTATGATTCCCCACCCCATATGGAAAATATATCTTAATAAAAAGTCCCTTAAATCAAATAAAATATACAGTTTAAAGCCACTCTAGCAGATTGGCACAAGTGGAAGACAGATTTCAGGGCTTAAAGACAAAATAGATATTAAAGAAAAAAACAGAAGAATTCTTACACAAAAGACTCAAAAGCTGTGAAAGGAATATGCAAGAACTCTGCAACTCCATCAAAAGACCAAACCTGTGAATCATGGACTGAAGAAGGAGAAGAGTTATAAGCCAAAGGTATACACAATATATACAACAAAATAATAGCAGAAAATTTCCCAAATCTTGAGAAAGAGATGCCCATTCAGATACAGGAAGCCTCCAGGACAGCAAACAGACTTGACCAAAATAGAATCTCTTCATGGCATATTGTAGTTAAAACAATTTGCACAGAAAACAAGTAAAGTATATTGAAAGTTATTAAAGAGAAAAATCAAATAACATATAAAGGTAAACCCATCAAATTAACAGGAGATTTCTCAACAGAAACCTTAAAAACAAGAAGGGCATGGAGTGAAGTATTTTGAACACTGAAAGAAAACAATTTCCATCCTAGAATCCTCTACCCAGCAAAGCTATCATTCAAAATTGAAGGAGGAATAAAAATCTTCCAGGATAAACAGAAACTAAAACAATACATAACCACTAAATCGTAACTTTTTTTTCTCATGATGCCTGAGGTCCTCATTTCCTTTCTGACTGTCAGTTGGGAGTCAGTCCTAAATCCACCCACATCCCTTTTCATATTTCTTTCCATTTAAGTCTTCCAGCTGTGGAAAGTCAAGTCCCTCTCTCACTTCTCCATCTTTCCCTTCAACTCCATCTCCTTAAATCTATCCCGCTTTAGGAATTCAAATGATTAGATGGGGCATACAAATAATTCATTATAATCATTTTATTTTACTTACATCTCAAAATTCATTCTACCATGTCATGTAACACATATACAAATTAAGAATGGTAGGTAAAAAGAGAAAGGGGACACTTCTGTAAATAAAATAAGAATTTGATAGATGGGTTAATTAAAAACCTATTCCACTTTCAAAGAAGATGCTCATTATTCCTGGTACTGGGTTATAGTAATTACTATGCACTAGTGAACCTTTGAGTTTCTACTGTCCTTTTCAAACTAGTATTTTTAATAACGATGAACTTGTGACTATTTAATATCATATACTAGCTACGTACAAAAAGATATGTGTCTTTTAAAGTTTGTCAAACCAAAACCATGCTCAGAGAATAGGAAGATAGATAGAAATTTTTGATTTCTCAGTTTGATAGAATTTGGGGTTATTTGTCCCCAAAAAAGGAGAATAAATTTATCTAGTATATAGGATAGAAGGTGATTGTGAGCAGATAAGTGAGCAAAGAGCCAAAGTCTGACAGAATTGTCTTAAATATTCATTCTTCAATCCTTTTTTCATGAATAGAACTTTCTCACATACTTAATCAAAACTGATAGAAGAAATTTAAAAATACATCAAAACAATGAGAATATCTTTATTTTATGGGAGAATGTGTAGGAACAAAGCAAAATAACATTTAAAGTTTATTGCCAAGCTAATGAAAAATACTTTAGAGAGAGCCCAATAATATCAATATTACACTTGATGCCCTTTTGGCCCTTGGTTTCACATCAATTGCTTTCTCTCAAAAGGATAAAAATATTCTGTCAAGTTTTAGAGTTCCTAACGGCCTGTATTTTCACACCAACTTATTTAACAACTTCAAGTAACACCTTTAATTTCTAATTACTTTCATTGATATGGGTTCAAAGGTGCAAAAACTCAAAGCATTTACTCACTATTATATGTGATAATATTTTTCTGTGATTTTTCATCAGCATTTTCCATGGCTGTTAATACTATTGATTTTAAATCTTTTAAAAGCATACTGAATAAGAAAAATTATCATATAATAGTGCTACTATTGTGTTATGGTCAAATTCATATGAGTAATTTATTCCAGTTTGTTTTTCTCCTGAAAATTAAGAATAGAAATCTTGTCATAAATATTAGATTAGTAAATTTAAACCACCTAATTTTCAATTTCTTTGAAAACTGAGTTACTTACAAGCTTCGTGATGTTATGTATATAATTCATCAGATAATATTCTCTAATTTCCACAACAAATGAAAACTCTTAAAAATAAATCATTACTTCTAATTTTGATGTAACTACTTAACTATTTAGATTATTAAATATGTAAGAATTATGAAAGACTATAAGATGTTTATTTAAATGCAAGTGAATATACAAACGTACCTCTATGAATATTATCTTCAGTACAAAAAATAAATTTTAGCAATGGACCACTAGTTAATTTTAAGTGCAAAATCTTGCAATTTTTTTATATTTTAGAATACCTAGCCAGCTGGTTTTGTCACAACAGAAAGTAAAATATTTTGGTTTCCTTGCTTTTTTTTCTTTTTCTTTTTTTTTTTTTTGGCAGTTCTGAGGTTTGAACTCATGGATTCATGCTTGCTAAGCATCCATTATAACAGTCTCACTAACCATTCATCTTGCTGAACCTGCCATCCTTCCAGTCTCAACCTTTCAAGGAGCTAGAATTACAGGTGTGAGAGAGCAGTTCCAGGCAATTCTCTTACTTTCTAATGGCCATATTTTTCTTGTATCCTTTTTTCCCATTTTTATTAGGATATGTTTGTTGGACAGGGAGGATTCATTTTGACAATTCCAAATAGCCTTATGTGTACGTTCATTAGATCCCCTCCACCATCTTCCCCCAAATCCCCCCTACTTAAAGCATTTCTAAGAGATTTCATTGTTCTATTTCATATATTAATATGATGCCCATTAATCATATTCCCTCACCTTCATCTTCTCTATTTATCCTCTCCACCCCCACAAGACATTCCTGTCTTTCATTATTAATTCTAAAGTCAATGTTTAAAGAGGCTTTGTTTGTGGGAACATAAATTAGTACAACCATTATAAAAAGGAGCATGGAGATTCCATAAAAAGCTAAAAATAGAACTGTGAGCCAGCAATACCACTCCTGGGCATATATCTGAAGGAATGCAGGTCACAATACAGGAGCAGCACTTGCACACCAATGTTTATTGCAGCACTGTTCACAACAGCCAAGCTATGGAAACAACTCCATACTCTACAATGGACAAATGGATTAAGAAAATGTGATTTTATATGTATATATATATATATATATATATATATATATATAAAATGGAGTTTTATTCAACTATAAGGAAGAATGAAGCCATATAGTTTGAAAGTAAATGGATGCATTTAGAAGTTATCATGCTAAGTAAAGTAAGCAAATTCAGAAAGACAAAGATAAACATATACACAAAGGATAACATATACACAAAACCAAACATGATCATATCAAACCTATAAATAGGACATGTTTATAACACTGAAACTACTCTATGTACTTGGGAGGAGAGAAAGGAAAAGAGAATGATAGAGAGTCAACAATATCAAATTGCATTACATCTGTGCAGGAAGAAGATGTAATGATGAAAGCTGTTAAATAATGGGGGCTGGGAGGGAAGGGGTAAGAGTAATGGAAAGGGTTGAACTGACCAAAGTAAATTATACTCTTTCATCCTTTTATAAAATTTATTATTAATTTACTATTTTTTACAAATCCTTACAAAATCATAGATATCTCATTTGAACTCCAATATGGAAAAACACATTTTTCCTTTGATTTGCTAATAGAACTTTATAGAAAAATTGAAGGGGCATGCTGATAGAAAGGGAGGAAAAAAGGTCAGGCATGGTAGCTCAAGCCTGCAATCCTAATTACTTGGGAGGCAGAGAGCAGGAACATAGTGATTCAAGGCTAGCCTGAGCAACTAGTTTGTAAGACCCCATCTCCACCAATGACTGGGCATGATGGTATGCACTAAGTCATCCCAGCTATGTGGGAAAGCACAAATGGAAGGATCATGGTCCAGGCTGGTCTGGGCATTTAATGAGACCCCATCTCAAAAATAACCAATGCAAAAAGGGCATGTGGAGTGGCTCAAGTGGTAGAGCGCCTGCTTGGCAAGTGTTAGGCCCTGAGTTCAAATCCCAAATACTACCAAAACTAAACAAAATTAAATTAAAAAGGAAGAAGGAACTAAGGATTTCATAACTTTTTCAGATGCAGAAAGGAAGACCTTACATAAGAGTTTCTTGCATTGCAAGTGAGTACTAATTGTCCATTTTTGGTGTAGTTTCTATATTGAGAGAGAAAAATGCTTTCTCTTTTTAGAGAAAAGGGAAGATATGATCATTGACATTATAAAAAATGATTCTGGTTCTCAATGGCAAGGTTCCCTGTAACCACAGTCCACTGTGCCTGTGGATATCCAACTGGGAACCACTTGTTTCCATGAATAATAAAATTCTTGATCTCTGTCCCAGGAGTTTCAAGTCTCCTGCCATCCATGGACAATGCTCAAGTTAACATATTAGCTCACAAGTAAATGCTCAGATTTTAACAGTTATGGCATTCCCTTATAAGCATACTAGAATTGCTTAGTATGTTATTTTCATTTGGCCTCTTCTCAACTGAACATCAAGTGAATACACATGTGTTGGTCAAATAAAATCTAAATTTAGAATATAATCAGTCTAATTATATAGATATATGCTTATGTAAGAAAACTGGCTGTGTCCAGGGACAGAATCTGCTTTCTACAGCTTAGACTTTTGGCAAAATAGTATCTGATGAAACCAGAATGAAGACAGACAAGATGGCAGCTTTAAAGTGCTAGTTTCTAATGGATAAAAGAACACTAAACATCATATAAGGGTCATTCTGAAAAACAGGTAAACTATTTGTACCTGTCAAAATTGCACCTTTTTCCATCTATTTCTGAATTGAGCACTTGTTTTCAAATATTTGATCGGGATATGAGAAAATGTGCATTATTAGCTCTCTTCTCCATTCTCGCTTTTAAATAATTTCTCTACCATTAAAGTCCTAACTATGATTAGCAGAATCTAGTAGAGGCCTACCTTAGCTTTTGTAATTCTATTATGTATTGTAAGGCTCTTGACAAGGCAAGAATCAATAATGCAGATGTGTGTAGGTGGTGAGTAGGGTTGTGCAGCAAATGTTTAATACCATACATTAGCTACTAAATGTTCCATATGACAAACATCTTCTAGTGTATAGACAGCTTAACTGACTTGTAGCAACTTGTATTTTTCAAAAATCTACTGCATATTTTTAACATAGCTAATTTGCAAACAAGTAAGCCCATTCCTACAAAATAAAGATTTTATTAAAGGTCTCAGATCCAGACATCTGTATTTTTATGACAATGACATCTTCAAGACACTCTTATTATAATAGTCATATACAGCTTGTAGATGGTCATTAAATTAGCAAGAATTACCCACATTATGGTTGCTCTTTGGAAAGAATCCCCTTGAGGAATGTCAGCTTACTTCTTAGGAAAGATAGTATGACGGCTTCATAGCTATTAGATGATTATGCATATTAACTGATACATCTGATAGACCTGACCTCCAAACTTAACTATCTTCTACTTTCCATAGTAAATATGAAGAGGATGACCTGAGCTGCAGACTGGAAGTTTCTGTAATGTAATATATAATGGCAATTTTATATTGTTGCAAAGCTTCTAAAATTTCAGCATAGTTTCCTTTTTTTAATTAGTAAAATTTTCTAATTAAAGTATATCATTTTTCTAATTATTCATTTTTATATCTATAAATATATTTTTCCTTTGTGGTAAATATAATGACTATCCATTTTTTTGTGATTCCTTGGGTAATTAACATTTATGATATAGTGTATTTCAGATATGCTTAACTCACTATTATTCTACACATTACTTAATTTTTTATTTCATAAATTGAAATTAACTCCAAACATTTGAAGAAGTTAAAATAATGCAAGGATTTTAAATATTTTTTCTTTCATATTTCCTTAGATATTTAATTAAATTTATTTTGAAAATATGGTAATATTTACAGGATAACAGCTTATTTTTTCTGAAAGTCTTATCCTATAATTAAGCATATTAGTAAAAGTAGGTAATTAATACTAAGGTTAAAAATAAATGCCATACAAATGCAAGTAAACTCCCTGTACAGCTATCCTTATCTCAACTAGCAAAAACCCTTGGTCCTTCCTATTGGGGAGAGGTTTCTTTTTCTGTCTTTTCGTTTTTGGTGCTGGTATCGAACCCAGGGCCTCACGCATGCTAGGCAAGCACTGTACCACCGAGCTAAATCCCAGCCCGGTACTTCCTATTATTGCTTATACTCTCTCTTCAATGAAATTAGAGATAAGGGTAAAATAGTTCCTGCCTGGTAGCGAGAGGGTAGGGAGGAGAGGGAGGGGGTGGGGAAAAAGGAGAGGGTAGGAGAAAGGGGGAGAAATGACCTAAACATTGTATGCACATATGAATAAAAGAAATAATAAAAAATTAATTAATTAATTTTAAAATGCCATACAAAACCAAAAAATATTTATTTGTAATAGTAAATGAAACAGATGATTGATGATGGAAGATGAAGTAATCAATAATGTACAAAATAGAATGAATTTATACTAAATATATTTTCACTAAAATTACTATAGACATTACTATTTACTAACAGGCAATGTCATAATAAGATAATAAATAAAAGCAAGATTTTTATGGATCAAATGAATATTTATCTACTTTCAAATTTTAATTTGATTGGCTGGTAATTTTTAAATCATTCAATAGAATTTTGCCACAAAAGGAGAATTCAATTTATATTTGAGGATTTATATGAATTCACACATTCAAATTATAAACATAAAAGGCATTTTTTATTCTTTGGAAAGTATATATACTTTATAGCTTTTCCTTATTGTCATATTTTCTACTCTTAGTAAGAACATTTTGAGGAAATTAATAATAAGCAAATTTATAAGGGCACTTGGAAAAGGTGTTAGAAGTTCTGATACAGTGTACAATGTATCAGAATCGTACAATGACGACCATATTTACCTTGATGTCTGATACCAATATGTTACTATAAACTATAATCACTAGAGTGTTTTCAATTCCCAGTGCTCTTCTAACACTTGTATACATGAGGCAGATAAAAGAAATTTATTTCTGGAACTCAAGAAAGGTATCTTGGCCTAAGTAAGAATTTTGAGTCTCTAGTGTACTGTCTGCAATACAAAAATACTTCCATCTAAGGAAAATGAGCTATATTAATAATAGCTTGAACAATTAAAGTAAAAGAAAAAAATCAAAGAGAGAATCTTGAGTTCTAACAACATTTAGAGAGTGTTTAAGCCAGAATATATAATCAAGGAGCAAAGGAAACAAAAGACATTGGCTGGAGAATGTAACTAGAACAAATTTAATAAATTCTCACAGTACCTTTTAGTTTACTATGAAATCCATATGCCTTATCAAAAGCAAAGAACCTAATGGTAGCATTTTATACAATATTGCAATGCTAGTAAGAAATACTACTATATGGAGTCAGGAGTAACTTTTGACATCATTTAAAATATACCACCTGGGCAACATAGATCCCACTTTCTTTGTCAATTGTCAATTGCTCCAAATAAAACATATAATCTATATGGTTGTTTGTGATATGCAAATCGTTCTACAAATTTAAGTTGTCATCCTACCTCCATGACGGTTACACAACAAAACAATCTTGAAATCCCTTTGAAGGAGCAAAAAGAGCAGGGAATGACTTATTATTTGTATACAATTCAAACTTATTTTGTAACTAGGAGTTTTATTCCCTTCTATAAAATTTGTCTGAATTCTGTCCAGATAAATGTATAGGGTTTACATTAAAAACGAATATAATTTTTTCTATAATCCTTAAAGGATTAAGCTGTGTTTGAAGTATTGATCAGCAGGGGAATCTATTACAGAGCTTAAGGAAAGGTCTTCAGAATTAAGAAGAAATCAAAGGCATTGGAGTAATTGTACAGTTTGGCCAGACTTTGGGCAGGAAGAGAGAGTTGAAGAAAATGAAGCAATATACAGAACTATAGAACTGTCCAAACAAATAGTTTTCTGAGCAAATAAAGTTAAATACTGCAGGCTTACTTTTGCAGTATCTCAGTGACAATGAGAAAACATACTTCAAAGGAGTCTACTTAGCTCCATCTTGTGGTAGGGAGGTGAGTGTTCCTTAGACCTTCTATGCTCCAAAGTAGCCCTCTCCTACTGAGGACTACATACCAACAAAATGGACATCACTCACAAAGCTGTTAAAACTACAGCATTCCATGCTCCACCATGACCCACTGAATCAGGATCTACAACTTAACAAAATTGAGGGGAACTTTATGAATAGTAAAATTGGATAAGCATTGCTCTAAAGAACATCTAGAATTGATGACTAACTGCTCCCTAAATTGACACTGGTCAATTCAGCGTGGGCAATAAATCCTGTGTCAATTACCTGCCGTGTCACCTGTCCTCTCCCCTTGTCACCGAAGCATATGAACCAAGCAGGGCCACAAAGAGACAGAAGCTCCCTATGTTGATGCCCTGAGGACTGGTTGGTCCCCAAAAATCTAAACACCTCTGCCCTTTCAATCACACTGAGGGGAAATACCAGCGAACCTAAACAAAATATACTTTTTGACTTTAATAATACTTTAAAGGGGCAATATTATTTTAGGAATATTTTTCCTGAACAAATACCACAGCATTACAAATGAGAATGTTTCATTTTTTTTAGAAAATAATGGCTAATAGAGCAGTTTCTTCAGAGATTAAGAAAAATGTTATGAATACATTATAAGAATCACATTAATAAATATGTTACTATATTAATTAGATACTGTTTCTTGGTTCTAAATAGAAATATTATCCTATTAATGTTTAATGTTCTATGAAAGAAAATAATTCACAACTCTGCTGCTTAATTTCTCATTTTCTGCTTGCAAGTCTTAAGTAGGTTTTTACATGCTATCATAAAAGACCATGACAGAACTTCTTATTTGCTGGGGAGTTAGCAAAAGATAATAAATGTACTTGCAAAAAAGTTTCAAACTCTAGTAATGATGGTTAATAAATTGTGCTTCTGCTCCTCTCATTCCATCCACCATACTCATTAAAGAAACACTTCCATATGGAGAACACAGAAATCAATCCAAGTACGTCTCCTGAATCAATTGCATCCAATGGACTGTTCTTCACATACAAATACTTACATATTGTATGATAATGACATTAGGGTCCATTATTAAACAACATTTCTCCTTTAAAGAATATTGGTCTGCAAATTTTCCAGTACAGAGAAGTTTCTAGAATGATATATTTTCACTGAAATTCAGTGCTTTATGTAAAAGTAGAAATGAAAAAATATAAATCATTTTTACTTATTTATAAAAAGATTCTATGAATGGAGGCTGTATTAAACTTATAAAGTTACTCTAGATGTGAAAATGCCTAATATTACTGTAAAATAAAGAGAATTGTGAAAAACAAAAGATACAACTTTTATTCACTTGATCAGATTCCACTTTTTAAATTCTAAAAGTATATAGTTATTAGCTGATTCATAAATTATTATGTTTTGAGCTGGGGGCATGGCTCAAGTGGTAAAAGCTCCTGCCTAGCAAGGATGAAGCCCTGAGTTCAAGTCTCCAGTACCACAAAAAAAAAGAAATTATAGTGTTTTAAATGTAAAAGTAAAATTATATGTTATTTTTATTAGAGTTACTAGATCAAATGTTTGATGGTAAAATTATTCTTGAATGTGTTTAAATCAGCAACTTAATGAATATATATCATAGGGGACTTTTAGGATTAATGTAGCTCTTCAAGGATAATTTAAATCAGTGTCATACTTATGAATAATTGATATGCTATAGACATTGTCTGAAATTTTTAGATGTTTTATAAATAATCAAATAGCTTATGATTCTTAGAATCTGTTTTTCATAATTATAATAAAAAATTAGCATTTTTGAAGAAAGGAAGTAATGATAAATAAGAAATTGTGTTGCTAACCAAAAGTTCTTATAGTGATAATTTCCTATTATTGTTGTTGAATCTCTTGGTATAATCTCCCACAAACATAAATAATAAAATTATGTTTTCCAACTTTGCTACATAAAATAATTATTTTTCTATAGTGTGAGTACATAGTACAGACATTGAATTTCATATCTCTGGATTTTAAATAGCTAATAAAGAAAACTTAAGAACATCTTGATTGAAGATTTACAAAAATTAGCTCAGACAAGTTATGAGATAACTCTGGCATATAAAACCTAAATAACCCAGTATAATATTAATCATCAGAACAAACTAGGTCCCATTGCAATAGTGCTTAATGAAAATCTGTGGTGCTAAATCATTAATGTTACTGGAAACAATCAGATAATTCTACAAGATCATATGCAGAGAAAGAGTAAGTGTATCTATTTTAAACCCATCTGAATTTTTTAGTATCATTGTGATAGACTGAAATAGAAGCTGGGGAAATAATGATAAAGTTGCAAAATCCTCAACTAGAAGACGTGGGCAACTGGTCTTACCTCTAACATTCAAGAATGTTAAATTCAATGTGGATTCATCTCTGGTCGAGTCTCTAACACTGACAATTAAAGCAGGAAGAATTTGAGAAATTAGAGCTCAAGATGATAGGACACATGATCAAGTAATTGCTACTACTTTTTTTTTCTAACTGGACTGTTTGGGTAGTTCAACTTGTGGCTTGCTCTAGATTTTGTCTATGTTTTACTACAATTTTTATGATTAACTCTAACCTTGTTCCCTGTGCCTGAAACACTGAATCTCTGCATTAAAAATGGTTTTCCTTCCAGACTCTTGAATTGGAATTTTGCCCTACCCTTTTGCTAGTCCAGTGCAGAAGTTCTGCTAGTGATGTTTTCCTTAAACTCCTACATATGCTTTATCTTTGAACTTCCATTTCTGTGATCTCTTTATCTCTGAGAACTACTTATAGGATATGTTTGTAAACATTATGACCTCTTATATATTTTTATATCTTTTGGGTATCATGTCAATTCAGATCATCTCCTATGAATTAGATTATTTTATTGAGTAAACATAACTTTAATGATGATTTTTCAGTTATCTTCCTAGTTATATCAGATGCAAGAAGCTTTGCCATGTTTTAAACTCCATTTCACAAGAAATGGAAAAGTGCTTAAGAAATTCTAGAGATGCATAACAGATTAAAAATATTCAATCTTTTAACATACTAAAAATTGTGTATTATAACTGGTACCTAGACTTAGTTTGCTGAAAAGAGCATTGACTTCTCAGGTTGGCATACAAGATAAAAGACTGACATTTCTATCTTTAGTATAGTCTCCTGTACTTTGGGTCACATTCCTGCTACCTGTAGATAGGCATACTAATCATTCAAGGAGTGTCAGTCTAAAAGCTGGTGATACCTAACCTATCCTTTCCTCCTTCATGGCTGAAGGCAAAAAGATAAAAGTAAGTATCTTTTACTCTCAGCTTTTACAACATCTTACACCTGACCCCTGAAACAGCACCTGAAAGTCAAAAGTCATTGTCCTAAACCTAAAGTCACCTTCAATTCTAGGAACAGAGAAGCCTCAGAGATAGCTCCCCCCATGATTAGATCCAGCCCTCCCACCCTACCCCAAACATACCAGGCAAGAGCAGGGATCTCATGGGACTTAGATTGCCTCCACAAATGGTAAGTACTTCTCCAGGGTGACCTTGCAGAATGAAAACTGAGATAATGATCAGCCAGACTACAGTTTGAGAAGGACTGCTTAATTATGCATATTTCTTACCTTCTGCCCCAACTCTTCTTCTATTTAAGCCTTAAGCTTAGGCTAGTATCCCCAAGAAAGGCTGAAATACTTAATCTTCATATTCCCCAAATGATCGTTTTGATTAAAATCCTTTCCTGCCCTTTTCCCCATTAATTTGTTTGCTTTCCTTGGGGCAAGTGACCAGACCTGATGTCTCCTGTTACATGCTGGCCATGAAAAATGCATTTGCAACCTCTTATTTCAGGAAGTATAACTGACAGCTACACAATGAATCTACTCCACCATTTATTCAAAGGCATGCTTCCCTTGATGCTCCAGACTATGGCTAAGTTTAGCAGGTATGACCAGCCCATTCCTGTGGGCAATTCTGGTTTCAGTGCTCTCCAGCAGCCTGGCCAAACCTTTCTTAGAATTGTATGCAATCAGATACTTTTCTTCCTCAATTCTCCTTTCATAGGCTCTCAATTCTCTGTTTTGTAGGATCAGTACTAATCTATAGTTTCATGGCTTTCCTCTCATCTAATTCCCTCCCAGAAACTTTCCCCAGCAAATCTCTCACACGTTTAATCTTGTTTGGTTTCCATTGTTCAGAAGACCCAAACTAACAAAACCATGGCAATAAAGTCAACTAAATGAGTCCAGAGACTGGCACCCTGGTGGCTGATTATTTTAATTTAAAGGAAATTAGAAGTCTGTGGATACTAAAAAAGACTTTCTCTGTCTGATATCTTCTTGTCTACTTAAAATCTATACCTGCCAAGGAAGAAAACAATTACCTCAGGTCCCTTCTCTGATTTTTCATTTAACTAAATTCATACTGCAGTAAGAAAGATGACTAAAGTCTGTCAAAACACCTTGACAGACTTCATCACACACTATCATCTCCTGTTTCAGTCCCATTCAGTATTCTAAAGAGAATCATTTATAATTCAATGTCTGTTCTGGGCCACGGGCTTTGTCCCAGACAGTGATTTCTCCATGCTTATTAAATTCCACTAAGCATTATTTGCTATTTCTCTAAAAAGTCATCTAAATTTCTCATTTTCCCCATTCTCCATGAAAAGGAATTATATAAAAGCTTCTGGATCATGTGGAGCTAGTGGGTAGTTTTGTGATTGCCTCTGTGCATATAATAAAGGTGTGTGTCTTTTCTCCCCTACCATTGTCTAGTTTTGATTCATTCCAGCAAGCCTACAAAGAGAAACCTTTCCTGGCACTCTATACAACGAGCACTTAAAAAAGACATTGCATAGTATTTACATATTATGAAGGCACAAATTATTTAGTCTATTTGAATAGCTAAGCAAAATGGGAAATAATATTTAATTTTATTTTTTAAGAATAAAAGATTAGAATTAATTTCCACTAAAGCATTTATAAAAACTCTAATAAAAATATATATTTAAACTAATATTTCAAACATCCATTAATTCTCATAAAATTATACTCAAGTTTAAATCACATACTTTTGCTAGCAATGAGATTAACACTATACCGTAAACTTAGCTAGTTCAAATAACAAAGTTCTATTGTGTATCACATCTATAAATAAATGTCCTAAAGTTGAAGGAGATATCCTTAAGTCAAAGATAATTGAAAATATAAACTTATCATTAAATATATTTTGGAGGACTTAGAGAAAAAAATCTTTTAAACAATAAGAAAACTAACAAATTTTTATCATAAATCAGAATTTAATATACCAACATTAGAAAACATCAGAAAAATTCAAATAGTTCAAATATGATATTCAATTGTACTTTTAAATTAAAGTGCTAAAACCTGTGATTTTCAGAACTAATATAAATTTTTAAATGTAGAGCTGGGTGTATTGGTACATGACTATAATCCCAGATATTAGAAGGCAGAGATAGGAGAACGATGGTCCAAAGACCGTCCCAACACCAGCTTGAGAACCTATGTGAAAAACAAACTCAGGGAAAAAGAGGCTGGGGCATGGCTCAAGTGTTAGAGTGTTGCTAGCAAGGTTAGAGGTTGTCTAGCATTCTCAGGTGCTTTGTTCAAACCCCAGTATTTCCAAATAAAATAAGTAAAAAAGACGTACGGTGTTTGAAAATACTCCCCAACACAATATTAAATACACTCAAAATTAAGTAGAAGTGATGGGATTTCTATTGGAATTAAACAATAGAAATTAGCTGCAAAATTATCTATAAATATTTAAGTATGTAGGAAAGAATACAAACATAATATAACTCTTTGACACTATCCTTAAATGTCCACCACAAGCAACAGAAGACCCTAGATGTTTATGTACAGTGTCAATGTTGGTGTGATAATGTCTGTTTTTACAGTTGAAGAAACAAAACAGGTGTACATTTGGTTTAGAGCCACAAAATTTAATCTTCAAATTCCTAATGAAAAGAGAGAATGTTAACATTAAAATTCAATTTGGAAAAATTTGGCAAAAAAAGACCTTCATAAAACCAATTAAGATATTTGTGTTTCTTATTAGTCTCCAACAGCTAGGAAATAAAGTTTTATCTTCCTTGAAAATTATGTAGGGAAGTTTTAAATTTTCTTTCTTCTTTTTGAAGTCTTGATAAATTCGGTCTATGAAATGAGCTGACAGTAGACAAATTAACAACAGAGAAACTCAACAAGTTTATTATGTTCAGAGGCACTATAACCACATAGATGTTATTAGTCTCAAAGAAATGGCAGATGGATGTAGCTTACATAGCATTGTGGGTTCTAGAAACAAAGAGATTGAAGTTATTCCTTGGGGGAGGTAGGACAAGATGAGTAGAAGAAACCATACTGTAAACAAGGCTGTAATATTATGCAGATAAAGTCTCATAGGGAAGACCCTTCAAAAGAAAATAGGACATCCAAAACAGAATCTGTGTGGACCTAGATAAGGCAGATAAGGGGACCTCAGAGAAAGCCTGTTTGCATTTGCTGTTTACTATTGTAGATTTCCTCTTCATTTGAGCTCCCTCAAACTCCCTCAAAAAAGGACAACTTTCAGACCTATTGCTATGTCTGTAGCCCCTCTGAATTGCCATCTAGAAAAATTCCAATGAAGCACACATTGGTGTGGAATAGTAATTCCCAGAGTTGTAAAGACAATTTTTGTTTTTCTTCTTTCTTTTTCTTATATATGATTCATACAGGATCTCATATCTATATCATATTTTTAAGTAAATTATCTGTCTTTAACTGTCTCTCTAACACCAAAAGACTGTTACATTCTTACTTGTAGATTATCTGACATGACACTTTTGTGTCTGTTTAAACTAGACTATATCTTTGACTTTCTACTATCTACTTTTGAGTACCTAATACAATGTCTTTTGTGCAGCAAACATTCATAAAATACTTTTTGTCAGCAGTGTGCATAATAATTAACAATAAGACCACTAGAAGATGGATTTTTTATTAATATTTGTCAATGTAACAAATTACCACACACAGAATCTACATCTAGAAGGGATATTTATGCAAGCTGATAGTGTCCCAGAAAACATGGAAATCCCTATCTCTTCAACATATTGTAATCACATTCATCAACATGGCATAGTCTTTGGTGAAAAACGGAATGAAATTAAAAGAGAACAAACTAATAGCATTGACAATGTGTACAAAAGAATAATGTAAAGAAATTAATCTTTCACAAACTTGTGCTCGCTCAATTACTGTGATCCAGCATGTTGTAATCAATTCTAAAGGTTTAAGCTATAATGAAATGACAATTTGTTTCTAAGTCATTACTCAGGGGTTTGCAAATTAAAAATGCTCTTTATTATCATTTTAATGAGATGTAAAATTGTAAGTTTCCTGTCTTAGGTAGTGAACTTAGAGCAATAATAAACTATTATCCCCACAGCAAATACTAGTTACCATTTGCAGAGCTTGCTAAGGATGGGGCAGGGGGGTGGAGCATATTTGTGATTCCCAGGGAATGGAAGCAAGAGAAGTAGGAACTACTCAATATATGCCTCTTGGAAATTGAAAGCCACAAGGTCAAATGCCCAACACTTTCCTAAAACCCATATAAAAGTACAAGACTGACTCAACATGTAAAATCAAGAGAAATGCCTATACTAGAACCAGTAAATACTATATTCTTTTCTTCCTTATGGTTTTATCATGTGCTATTATTGAGAGTTATTGCTCTGAGACAGTGTGGACACATGTGTTTATGTGTGTGCAATTGTGTGAGTTTGAAGTAACATTCACATGTGATAAAATGGGGAAAATGAAAAGGCCTGTGTGTAACAGAAATGGGAAGATGTTGAAGGATAGATGAAGCTAATAAGACTTATGACTATCCCTGAATAGTTCCATTGGATGTAGACTGCCAAAGAATACCGTAGGATAACCTACTATCTGTATTAGCTCATTCAAAGGAAAATTTGTTTGGGGTGGAGTAGACAGATATTTATCTAATGAGTACCTATTACATTCTATTGAGTTCTACTCTGAGATAAATAGTTGATGCTATGCTATGAAGAAAATAAAGGTAGAGAAAAAGTATGAAGAATATTTTCAGAGCGAGACAAATGCTATTTTATATAGGATGGACAGTGGAAGTTTTCCAGATAAGGTGGCAAATGAACACTAACAATATTTGAACATTTAACCCTCAAAGGCAGTCAATTTACAGCATCAGATAGAGCTGATCAATCTTGAAGACTTCAGCCAGCCAATTTTACTGGTAACAATTCACCATTATCAGCCCTGTGTGGAGTAGTTAAAAGAATGTGAGCATGATTGGACACTGCTGGGTGTGAGTGAACCAGGCATGCTTGAGAAGTGTGGAGAGCAGCAAGAACACAAATTTGGTAGAACTGGGTGAGAGGGGGTAAAAGGAAAAGGAAAGGAGTGACTGGGCCCGATTTTATAGGACTAATAAAGCAGGCAAGAGCTTTGGATTATTTTCTGAATCTAGTCACCAAAGGAATAAAAACACCATTTTTAAAACAAATTTCTCTAGAATAACAAGGTAGAGATAACATTATTAAAGGAACAGCTAAAATAAGGAAACAAATTAGAACATCATTATGAAGTTCAAGTTGAGAAATGATGGTTGTTATTAGCAGAGTAGTTACTGAAAAGTGATCAGCTTTAAGATTCTATTGATGACGCAACCGATTATGCCAAAACACTTTCTCAAACTGCAGCATTTGATAACATGGGAAACAGACCACATGTTTTGAGCACCAATAATTCTAAGAGAAGTAGATAGAGAAGGTCAGGTTTTTGGTGTGATTAATCAAGTTTATGAGACAGAAGACAGAGAAAACGAAAAATCAGGGCCTGCAATTATTAGCTCCTGTTGCATACTGCTGCAAGAAGCCATATAAATTCTTAATATAATATATAAATAAGTTTTTTTTCTTTTCCTGGTGGGAATGTAATATAAATTATAGTATTAATGCATACTTCTTTAAAGATAAAGATGCAAAGTATCTTTTTATATACTTATTACCGTTCATATATCTCCTTTTACTGTCTCTTTTTGCCCATTTTTAAGTTATACATTTTGTCTATATGTTGTTGAGTTGTAAAAGTACTTAATATATTTAAATATAAGTTATTGGTGAAATATATAGCAGGTATTCCTTCCCAGTGAGATTTTGGCCTTTGCCTATGCTTAGCAATATTTTTTAAAGAACAAATATTATGATTCCAATGAATTCCTGTTTATTTCTCTTATGTTTTCTTCTAGATTTTATAATTTTAAGTTTTACATTTGCATCTATACTTGTTAATTTTTTGGGGTAGATTAATGAAAAAGTTGAAGGTTAATTTCTTCTTATCAATGGCTATAACTTTCCAAGCATCACTGCTTCAAAAATTTAATTTCATCAAAAATCAATTAGTCATTTATAAGCTTTTTTTTCTTTTTCTGGTGGGTCTGGGGTTTGAACTCAAGGCTTCATGAGTAGTTTCTCTGCTGCTTGAGCCACATGCCCAATCTATTTTTGCTCTACTTATTTTGGAGATGGAGGTCTCACAAACTATTTGCCTCAGCTAGCCTCAAACCAAGATCCTCCTGATCTCAGCCTCCCAAGTAGCTAGAATTATAGTCAGGAGACATGGGTGCCCTGCCTCAAATAAGTTTTTATTAATCAAAAATCTGTACAAAATCAGCTGGTGTTTTGTTCCAGGTATTTCAATCAGCTAATGTGTCAGAGGGAGCTGCCTGGTCTAATGTGGCCCCTGATGAGCAGCTAAGCTCAGTTCTACATGATGTCTCATCTTGTCACAGGCCATAGAGGATTTCACCTTACAGCACGGGAAGAGTTTCAAGATAGAAAGTAAGAATGTGTAAAAGCTTTTGTAAGTCTGTTTATATCATTTTTGCTAACTTTTCAATGGCCAAAGTAAGACACTTAAACAATCCCAGAGTCAAAATGGAAAGAATCTAAAAAGCAAAACGACAGAGCATGAACACAGGGGTATTTCAACCAGGGTGTGTGTATCACTTGAGCTTTTATTAGGGGTTCAGTCACGCAAGCACAAAGAACTTGTGTGACTGGTTTAGTTACTCAGAGCAAGGCCAGGAGATCACCAGAAATCACATTAACATAAACTCTTTGATATAACCTAGAACTGTGTGGTCACAAATGTCAGACACACAAAAGTATTCTTATCATGTAGAATATTCCAAAGATACAGAGTTAATTCCCCAGCAGTTGACCAATGTCCTGAAGACAATCTTTCTCAGGAATGTGCACTTTGAGTTAGTACACCCTACTGAGTTAAACCTTTCAGGTAGTTAACAAAAAAGTAATACCAGTTGGGATACATAGAGCACAAGAAGTAAAAACAAAGAAAGGCAAAGAACTACAAAAGCACTATATCCCAGAAGCCTGCTAGGTATGTAAGGGAATCCCTTTGCTTCATTCAATCAATTAGGAATCACAAGACTGATTTTCAAATCCCTGCAATTTTCTGATCACTAAGCTAGACCCCATTGAAGGCAACTTCCCACTACCTTTCCTGCTTAATGATTCACATATACACTATAAAAAATAAATACAACTTTAATTTATGTCATTCATTGTAGTGCTGGTGTCTTTGGTATGACATCTCGACTTTCATACTAAATAGACTATCTCAAAATAAGTCCGCCAAAATATGCTTACATCCTATATGAAAAATACATTCAGAAAGAGCTCACTGGAAGATACTAGATCCATCTGTTTTTGTATGTATAAACAATTGTTTTACATCCTTGCATAATATTTCTTTATAGGAAGATACAACACATAACATAATATTTCTTTATAGGGAGATTGTTTATTTTTATCTTCTCTTGATGGAAATTTCTGGTTGAATCCAGGTTTGGAGTATTACATTTAAGTGCACATCTTTATGTAGACATATGCTTTCTTTCTTAGATAAATGTCTAGGTCATATACTAGAGATATGAACAATATTTTAAGATAATACAAAATACTTTTCCCAAAATGATTATAACTTTACATTCACACCACCAGTACATGACAATTATGGTGACATCTCATCCCAACCAACATTTTGGTTGATTAGTCTTTTTGAATTTAGCCCTTCAAGTGAGTATATAGTGATATAAATTATAGTATTAATGCACATTTCTCTCAAAAGAAAGATGCAAAGTTTCTTTTTATGTGCTTATTACCATCCATACATCTTCTTTAGTTATTTGTCTCTTTTGCCCATTTTTAAGTTGTGCCATTTGTGTACTTATTAAGTTGCAAAAGTACTTATGATATTCAAATATAAATTATTGGTCAAATATATATTTTGCAAATATTCCTTCCCAGTGAGATTTTGGTCTTTGCCTATGCTTAGCAGTATTTTTTAAAGAGCAAATATTTATTATTTCAGTTTATTGATTTCTTTCTTTTATATGTTTTGTTATATGTTTCTTTTTTAAAAAGAAAACTTTGTCAAGGAAAACATCACAAAGATTTTCTCTTACATTTTATTCTTGATTTTATAATTTTAAGTTTTACATTTGCATCTATTCTTTTTAATTTTATGTGTGGATTAATGAAAAAGTTAGTTACATTTTTGTTTTTAATGGCTATAATTTTTCAACCATTTGTTTAGAGATTTAATTTTCATCAAAAAATAAATTAGTTATTTATGTATAGGCCCTTTGTGTACTGTTGAATTGATCTAGTTTTCCATCTTTATGTCAATATTATATCCTTTTTTGCATACTTATTGTAAGTTTTGAAATCCAGTAGTGTAAATACCAAATTTTCTATTATGTTTTAAAATTTTTAGTTATTCTTGTTGCTTTGCATTTCCATGTAAATTTTAGTCATCTTATTAATTTCTATAAAAAAAAATATGTCTTGAACTTTACTTGTGATTATATTGACTCTTTATATCAATTGGGAGAGAAATGACATCTTAAAAATATTTCATCTTCCAATCCCTAAGCATGGATTCTATTTTTATTTATTTAAGTAGTATTTAAATTCTATATCCTCTGCTTTATAAATTTATCCTTAAATAATTCATACATTTTATATTAATGAAAATAGCATTATTTTTAATATAAATTTCTTATTTATTATTGGTTACATATAGAAATAAAATTTATTTTCAAATATTTTTGTATATTGAAAATGTATAAACTCATGACTGTTTCTAGTGGATACAATAATTTATTTTGATTTTCTAAACAGATGACCACTGACTGAGAATAAACATTTTTCCCTTTCCCATGTTTTATCTTAATAATTTATTTCTAACTTCCAAGAGTACTGTAAAAATCTTCAGTGAGATTTGCTAAGATCAGATATTTTGTCATCCTCCCAATATTAGAGGGAATGCATTCAGTCTTTCACCATTAAGAATGACACAAGTTATAGTTTTT
This sequence comes from Castor canadensis, assembly GCF_047511655.1. Classification (NCBI taxonomy): domain Eukaryota; kingdom Metazoa; phylum Chordata; class Mammalia; order Rodentia; family Castoridae; genus Castor; species Castor canadensis. The sequence goes on along the minus strand of NC_133389.1, from coordinate 135,789,011 downwards.
ATTTTGTTTTGTTTTTATGTAGAAGCCCTTCATTAGATTGAGGTCTCTTTTTATGCCTGCTTTTGAGTTTTCTTGTGAATATATGTTGAATTCCATCAAATTTGCTTATTCTACTGAGAATCTTCCTGGAACCAAATACAGAATCCATCCCCATGGAAAAACCAATGTCCAAGAGACGAGCACTAGGGAATGACTTTACTGAGTGACAAAAAGAACGGAAAAGAGGGAACTTGGGTAACAAATCAGCTTCTCAATGCTAGTGGGGTTGAGGAATTATAGACATGGAGTTGGAATAATGAGGGCAAGAGACAAGAAATAAAGAACGGGGGAGTGCATAATCACGTCTTTCCTGGGAATGAGCAGAGATCTTGCATGCCACATCTTTTCACTCCTTTCATGTCTGTTGTTTCCAGTCATGGTGGCTTATAGGTGTCTTTAGCCTTGAAGGAGGAAAGAGAGACTAGTCAAGTCAAGGTTAAACTAACTCTGTATGATAGTTTTAAACATTTGTCAAATTATGAACATGTCTATATGCAGCACCCAGTAGAATCTGACCTAAAGGTTAAGGCAGTCAAGGAGACAAAGACAATGTAAAGACAGAGATGCTAAGGGGTTTTTTTTGTTGTTTTTTTATCCTAGTCCAGTCTATTGGACATCTACAAACCAAAGTAAAGAGTCAGTGTTTTCAACAAAAACCGCCTTCAAATCCCTCAAAAATAACCTAGGCAACTGTTACCATAATCCACAAGGCAAAAGTGTTATCTACCACAAAACTAATAGGAAACTAATGTGTTGCCCAGCCATGCAACCTCCAAAATTAGTGATCTTTAATTCAACTAGAAGTTAGTAAAATGAGAGGGTTTATTTTGGTTTTCCCTCTGTAATACTATGTTTTTGAGGATGTGTTTCTATAGCTTTCTCTTTAATTTAGCCAGGTTTAGGTATTAGGGAAATATTGGCATCATAAAATGACTAAAAAATGATCCCATTTCTATTATTTCCTGGTAAAGTTTATATGGAACAAGTGTATTTCCTCCTAAATATTTGGTAGAAATTATCAGCATAAGAATCTAGGCCAAGATATTTTTTATGGAAGGTGTAAACTAAAAGTTCATTTTTCTTAACATAGTATATTAGGTATTTATTCAATTTTATGTAACCTTTTATTAATACTTTAGTCAATCTATTTTTTCTTAATTTTTATAAGAGCATATCAGTTTTATCAAAACTATTGAATCTGTTTGCATGAAGTGATTAATAATGTGCCTTCATTATTTTTTTAGTATCTGAAGAACTATAATGATATTTCACTTCCATTTCTAATACTGACCATTTGTGTTTTTTCTTTAGTCTCTGTCTTAGATACAGTTTGATTCATTTTATTGATACTTTCAAAGACTAGTTTTGGTTTCCTTGAATTTCTTTATAGCTTTTTTCTGTTTTTTTAAATTTTGCTCTTAACATTTTTATTAGCTTTTTTCTGCTTATTTATGTTTATCTCTTTTTCTAGTTTCCTAAGACAGAAAATTAAATCACAGATTTTGGACTTTTCTACTTTTGTGATGCATATGTTTAATGTTGTAAAGTTACCTCCATATAGCACTGTAGATACATCTCATAAGATTTAATATTACAATTACTTATTAAAATATTTTCATATTTCCTTTGTAATTACTTGTTTAACCCTTATTGTATTTAGAAGTGTGTTAGCTGAGAGCCAGTGGCTCACACCTATAAATCCTAGGAGTTTGGGAGGCTGAGATCAAGAAGATTGTGGTTTGAAGCCAGTCCAGGCAAAAAGTTTGTGAGACCCCATTTCAACCAACAGTCAGGTGTCATGGTGTGTGCTTGTCCTTCTGGCTACTTGGGAGACTGAGATGAGGAGGATTATGTTTCCAGGCCAGCATGGGCAAAAAGTTTTGTGAGATCTTATCTCAGTGGAAAAAAGCTGGGCTTGGTGGCATGCCTGTCATCCCAGAGATATCTGACAGGAAGCTTAAAAATGAGAGAATTGTGATCCAGGGTTACCCTGGCTAAAAGCAAAACCATATTCCCACAATAACCAGAACAAAAAGAGATGAAAGCATGGCTCAAATAGTAAAGCACCTCCCTTGCAACATAAAGCCCTGATTTCAATCCCCCATACAGCAAAAGAAAAAAATAGGGTATGTGGGTATTTGATTTTGTTTTTTGACTTCCAGATATTCTACTTTAATTCCACTATTGTCCTCAGTGGTATTCTGCATGATTTGAATCCATATACAAAGCATTGAGAACTTTCTTATTGTCCATTATATGGTCTACCATACACAAAAGTTCCCTCAAGGAGCTATGGAAACCAGGTGAAAGATTAACACTAGTGTACAGCACAGAAACAAGACTCAATGTTAAGTCAACTCTCATAGCCTCCTATCTAGTCCACATATCACATCATATACAGAACTCAATTCAAACAGTGTTAAAGATTAGATATAGGACCTGAAGCTATAAAACTGTTAGAAGTAACATAAAGGAAAGCTACATGGCACTGGTGTGCACAATGTTTTTTTAGATGACCCCAAAAGCAGGGGCAACAAAACTGAAAACAGACAAATGGGACTATATCAAACTAAAAAGCTTCTATATATCAAAAGATCCAACAGAGTAAAGAGAAAAGTAATACATCTGACAAGGGATTAATAACCAGAATATGGAGGGAACTCAAAAACTTAAGCTCCCCCAAAAATCAATGAAGAATTGGGCAAATGAACTGAACAGAACTTTTTCAAAGGAAGAAGTCTAAATGCCCAATAAGCACACAAAGAAATGTTTGACATCTCTGGCCATAAAAATACTAGGAGGGGGAAGATATAAAGAAAGGTTGTAGGAGGGTTAATGTGGTGGAAATATTATGTACTCATGTATGAAAATGGAAAAATGATACATGCTGAAATTAGTCCAGGAATGGGGTAGGGACAATAAAGGAGAATGATGGAGAACATGAATTCAGCTATGATATATTCTAAGAATATAAATGTCACAATGTACCCCCAGAACAATAAGAATATGATAATAATAAAGAGAAAACGTGCACTCCAAAATGTGAGAATTTGCAAAACATACATCTTATAAGGGATCAATCTCCGAAAAATATAATAAATCCAAACAACTCAATTGCAAGAAAACAAATAACCTATTTAGAAAAACGGGCAAAGGACTTGAACATTTCTGAAAAGACGTACAAATGGACAACAGATGTATGAAAAAATGCTGACATCACTAATCATCGGATAAATTTAAAGCCACAATGAGATATCATCTCAAATCTTCTAGAATAGCATTATCAAAAATATGAAACATAACAAGTATTGGTGTCGTTAAAGAAAAGGGAACTTTCAGACACTGCTGGCAGGAATTTAAATTCAGCCATTATGGAAAACAGTATGGAGTTTCCTCAAAAATTACAAATGGATCTGTAAGATCCAGCAATACCACTGTATGGTATATACTCAAAGGAAATCAGCTCATTATGTACAAGAGATAGCTAGCTTCACTTCCATGTTTATTGCAGCATTATATATAATAGTGATGATATAGAATTAATCCAGGTATCCATCAATTGATGAATGGACAAAGAAAATGTGGTTAACAACACAATTGAGTGTTATTCAATCTGAAAAAAAAGGAAACCCGATGATTTGTGACAACAAGAATGAGCCCACAGGACATTATCTTAAGTAAAATAAGCTAGGCACAGAAAGACAAATGCTGCATGATTTTGCCTATAGGAGGAATTTTAAATGACAAAATCTTAAAACCAGAGAATATTGTTTACCAAAACTTGGGAAAAAAGAAGAGATGTTGATCAAACAATACAAAATTTTGGTAGGATAGAAGGAATAAATTCAAGAGATCTGTTGTACAATATACTTTTATAGTTAATAACAATGTGTTATGAACTTGAAAATTTCTGGAAGTACATTTTATGCTTTCTCACCACAAAAAAAGTATCTGAAGTAATGCATACATTAATTACTGTGATTTAACCATTCACAATGTATACATGTTTCAAAATATGCTGTACACCATTAACTAATACAATTTTTTCACTTTTGGAAGAAATTTAAATTGGTATGTCATAATGGAAAACAGAATGACAATACTAATCTGAGACAAAAACAAATGAGAAAAGTAGTTAGATAAGGGTGAGGAGAAATTGTCTTGAAAGAAATACCATTTTGAAAAGAAAGAAAGTTTGAGAACTTGACGTAAGTATTGTGTTGTGTAATGTCCAATATTCGCTTATCAAAATGGTACAGCTAAGATTTGTGTATTCCAAAATTATTCATTTTATCCCCAAACTAATTTAAAATATAATGACTAAGTTGTGATAAGCCGTAGGTAGAAGGTGAGTTAAACAAGAATGAAAGAATGTAGATCATCGTGGACTCTCAATAATGAAACCATGGAGTTTCAGAACATTTTTGTGTTTATTTGTGTTGACCTTTGAATTAATAAACAATTAAAACTTTTTAAAATGGTTTATAATCAATAAAAGAATTCTGCATAAGAAAGCTCTCTGATGTCATTGTATAGAATTTTATCCATCAACTTAAAAATACTTTTTAAAAAAAAAATGAGGTATCATGAAAAGCACCTTAAGCAAACATAATGTTTGTTATGTTGTTGTTGTTTCCATGCTGGGAATTGAACCCAGAGCCTCATCTATACAAGGCAAGTGCCCTACCCCTGAGCTACATCACCACTCCTATCACTCCTATTATACAGATTTAAATTGATGTCTTCTATATATAGTCATCCTCCTGTTCTTGGCGCAAAAAGAGAGGCAGAAGCCCTTACAAATTTTCTATTTCAATTTTCTATTTCAACAGGGAAAGTTTTCAGATCTTTTCCAATAATTATTGTACTTCCTCAAAATAATCAATATGCCAAACAGACATGTTTTGATGACATATCATAGCCTCTTACAAAGATATTTTGGGGTGATTTATAGTATCACCAATACCATACAATAGCTACTTTCTTTTTGTCACATCTATTGTTTCTTTTTTTATCTTTTGTTGCCTACTTTTGGATTAAGAACATATATTTTATTATTCCAATTTATCTCCTTTATTCATCATTAGCGAAATCTTTATTCATCATTAGCTAAATAATTTGCATCATTAGAAAATTATTGAATGATAAGTAATTATCATACTATAGTATGCTTCCACTTTCTTTCTGCCTCTGTGCCTTTCAGGTAAAGGCAGATAGAAAATCCATTCATACCATAGCCTCCTTCTTGGAAAGGATCTATGCCAAAATTTCATGATCATACTTGGGGAGGTTTCAGGGAGAGTTTTTTTGTCAGGAATATGTGGAAATGTATGAGTCTCAGATAATCCCTGTGGAAATTACTGAGAAGATTTATAAGAAAATCTGGAAGTCTGTAGGCTCCTTTGCTTTTCTGCTGATAGTGGTATTCATTTATTCAGAGCACTCTAAGTCCTTATTATAAATCTGTCAATGTAAGAACAAATTACAGCACAGTCCTTAAGTAATCAGCATCCATATACTCTGATCCCATTTGTTATCTTACCAATGGTAATATTCTTGTTAGTTGACTCTGGTGCCTTAAGAAAATTCAGCCTGTATGGAGAGACAGTAAGGTTGTCCAAATAGTGAATGGAAATTTGCATAGCTCAGATTAGATGCTGCCATTGAGAATTTTCACTGAAGAGTGTGGCTACTCAAGTAAGATATACTCATGTGGTCTAAACTGTGAAGTGTTCAACACTTCAGTTTCCCTTTAACTCTTAGAACACTTATATTTTGCCAAAAATTTAAAATAAATTTATGTGTTGTGATCTCATTTAGTTTTTTCCTAAACCTCTGGAGAAGTATATTATTGTTATTGTTATTATTATTATTATTATTATTGTTATTATTGGTGGGGCCACATTGTAGGATTTTGCAAAGGTTTTTGCAATGTATCAAATTTATTTATGATGTAAAGGATTTTGTGGAATGAAGCAATGCTTAGAACCAAAAGTTATTTCTTCTGCAAATTCATCAGTCACTCCTGTCCAACATCCTTTCTAGTCATTTTGTATAGGTCCACACTGATGAAAATGCAGCCCACAGTTTACAGGCTACAACTGATAGTGAAGACACAGGTATTCTTGAGAGAATTACACTTTAGGGTTGGGGGGAGGAAGTCATGGATTATATTTAGTTTATAATCTTTTATGATCTCTCATATCATGTAAATATGTAGATGGATAAATATAGATGTATACAGTGAATGATTTTTAAATGAATCAGTAAAATATGCATGCAAGAAAGAAGATGTTAGGTTGCCAAATCTATAATTTCCAGTATTTCTCATAATAGAGAGGAGTTACCACATGGCTGAATTAATAGTAAATATCCCATAAGATTTCAACAGCAGCAATTGAAAAAATCATTCAGAATATTTACTGTTACTTTAGGCCATTTTCTAATGCTGCCTGCAAAAAATAGAGCAATTCACTACAAAAAGTGTTGAATGATTCATGAATTAATAATAGCAGTGTCCATAGCCAGTCTGTGATGCATCTGACATTTAGTTTGATAAATAGCATACTGTACAATCCATAATTATAAACAAAAAATGCTACCTTATGTAAAATAAAGGCTATTTCAAGTTTGTATCATATTGTGTCTAAGATCAAAAAACAAGTAAGTTTAGTAAGTTTTGTATAGCCCTCTATTAGAATGAAGTCTTCAACAGTATCTCTTCATTTCACTACTAGTATGAAATAAGTATTCAAATAAAACCAATACCAATGAAATGATAGTGAGGGTAATGAACATCTCTTTTATGCTGATAAATCCCTGATTAAAAAAAAAGTTTCAGGCTATTTAATCTACATGACACAATGATCTAACTGAAGGAGATTTTTAAAACAACCTTTGAATAAGTATTTTTGCAGCCCTGACTCAATTTGAAGTTAACAAACTTTTGAAAAAATGTTTACTAAACAGTGTTCTAACAATTTTTAAATGTAAAGTTAGATTCCTCTGGCATTTTCTCCCACTTGAAGCTTTTATATACAAGAAGGCTTTGCCCTAGCATTCATAAATAGTTAACACAGCACTTGAAAGGAGCTGGGTGCGGTTCTAAATGTTTTTTCCATGAAGCTTTGGCAAATGTTTACCATTTTATAGATGAAGACATTGAAGCAAGGAAAGTTCAGTAACTTGCCCAGAGCCAAAAAGATAATAAAAGGTAGAACCTAGGTTAAAATATACAAAGTCTGATTCTAAAACTTTTTCTGTTATTATAACGGGACTTAAAGGATGTGTTTCCTAAATTTATTGTTCACTTGGGCCTGCAGATGTCCACTGGAGAACTAAAAACAGGATAAAAGCTTAACATCTTTGTCTTTACTTTGTATTTGTCTTTTTTTGCTATCTTAAACTTTGGGCCAGATTCCTGATCAACTCTGCATGTAAACACGCTAAATATTTAAAGACTGTTTGTATTATCCCTAAACTTACCTTATACCTCACTTCTTCTTTCAAAGTTGAAGACACCAAGAGTAACTAAGATATTTTCAAGATTTACAAGGATACTATAATCAAGAGATTGTCAACTGCTGGCTTTTTCAATATCCTGTGGCAGACAACTATAGCAGCACCTAGAAAGCTCCAATGACTGCCATTAATTTGAAGGTATGCCCAGTCATTGAACTAACAAATTCATCTTGCCCTTCTGACTTGTGCTTTCTCTGAGTCTCCTGCAGTCCCCTTGAATTTCAGAAACACTAGATCTGCTGGATAAATGTCATGTGACAAGTGTCAAAACTAACTTGTTCAGGCAACAGTAATTTTCTTTTGGTCCACAAGGCTACACATGACTAATCCTGAGATATTGTTCAATGAGACCACAAACTGAGTAAAATGGCCAGCTATGCAAGCCTCCAACATGATCCTGGCATTTGTAACTTTCCTATGTAGCCTCAAGACTTTTGTGATCACCTTGAAGACAGATTCCACTCTGTGCTCAGTGTGGCTGTACTTTGTCACCATTCCTGCCTTTATCACTATCTGTCCTTTCAATTTAGCCTTTTGAAAAGGATTAGAGTAACTGGATCTGTTGGGACCCTTAGAGCCAGGTCTTTCACCTAACTATGGTTACATTATCAGATAACATCTTTCTTATGCTTTAGTGCTCACTCCCAAACATCTTTACTATTTGTCTGCAAATCATTAGGGGCTCATGGGATGTAACTTGGTGGTAGAATCTTGCCTTGCATGCATATGGTGCTGGGTTTGATTCCCAGCACTATTAAAAAAGGACAATTCTTCATATTTATTTACCTTTCTCCTATGATAATTATAGAAATACTTAAAAATTAAAATATAAGTAGTATTTTGCAATAACTACAACTAATAGATTCAAATAGTTACTTTTTAAATTTTATTTAACATTTCATATTTAAATAAAATTCAAAATGTCTATAATATCAGCCAAGAGATACTTTCTTTGAAATATGATGAGCTACTATAAATTGATAAGTAAAATACCAAAACTTAATAGAAATCATGCCAAAAAGTACAAACTGATGGCTTATATAAGAAGTAAATTAAATAGTTATTAAGCATATGAAGAGATATTAATCTTCATTCAACTTAAGATAAATATAAGTTTTTTAAAATGCACTGCCTGTAATCCAAGCTTCTTGGGAGGCAGAGGTAGGAGAATCACAGTCTGAGGCTGGCCCAGCCCAAAGTGTAAGATCCTATCTGAGAAACCAAATAAAAAGCAAAAAACTGGGAGCATCACTCAAGTGGTACAGCACTTACCAACCAAGTATGAGGTTAGTATGAGGTCCTAAGTTCAGTCTGCAATATTGCTAAAAAAGCAACTAAAGATGAATTTGTTTGAATAATTAACGCTTAGGGAGATACATATGGTCAACAGTTAAGCGAAATGCTATAGAAGTATGTGTAGGGGTTAAAGGAGTTTTTCTTTCACCCACTGAAGGTTTGATATTTGAGTCTGTGAAACTAACAATAAACAGATTAACATAAAAATCAAGTGGAATCTTAAAAATAGTCATGCTAAGTGGATGCAAAAAAAAAGTATAGGAAGAGGCTGGGTGCCTGTATCCATTTCAAAGGCACACTTCAATGACTAGAAGACCTCCTGTTCTGCACTCAAAGAAACCACCTCACAATAGGAATACTGACTAGAGTACAAGGGCCTTTCACAGACACTTATGCAAAGCATAGTATGCTTTTCTGACTTAAGTCTCTTCTCTTTCTGAACTGTTAGCATTACCTCAATATTCCTCAAGAAGACATCACTATATTGAGAATTTCTGATTAGATATGGACTTTAAACTCTGGCAATATCCAAATTTCTGTGCCTTACTTTCAGGAAAGAAAGGGAAATTTCAGACTCTTTTTGGCATGTATCATTTTGGTTTGGTATATAACAATTTGTCTGTCTTTTGTAGGACCAAGAAATTAAATAGCAAAACATTATTAAGTAGTTTAATAGTTAGGAACTTTTGACATTGGTTGACAATTTTACAAGAAGGATCACAGGGAAATTAGTTAACTCATTATTCTAATCTTGTTAAAAGAAAACCATTATAAATTTTATCTTGCTAAAAGCCAAAATTCAAAGAAAACAATGAAATAATTAAACTAAAAATTTCAATACTTCCCTTGTTTATTAAATTTCAAAATGAAAAGAAAAGCAGAGCATTCTGAGCTTTGTGAAGAATTTTACATCTTTGAATTTTGTTATATTAATAAAGATGTTGTCAAATTGTATAAAAATGCATGTTAAATATTTTTGATAAATATGATGACCAGTTGTAAAGATGTTAAATATCATTAGCCATTAGAGAAATGCAGATTAAAGCTATAATGAGATAGCACAAAACTATGAGAATGGCTAAAGTTTTTATAAATGATAGCAACAAATGCTGATAAAGATTTGGAGAAATGGGATCACTTATAAACTGTGGGAAATGTAATATGGTACACCTTCTAGAAAATAACATGGCAGCTTCTTATGAAACTGAGCATGTGCTTATTTCACCACCCAGCAAATATACACGTGAATATTTAGCCTAGAGGAGAATAAAAATTTGTTTATGTGAATATGAATAGTCACAAACTGGAAAAAACTCAAATGTCCTTCAATAAGTAAAAGGTTAAACAAAATATGGTACAAACATACCATGGAACATTGTTCAGCATGGAAGGAATAAACTAGTGATGTGTGCAATAACTTGGACAGACCTAAAAAGAATCATAATTACTGAAAAAAATCCCATATTGTATACCTCATAGTTACCTAGCTACAAAGAGTTCAAGAGGAAGGTGGGAAAGGAAGTGATTGTGACTATAAAATAATAACACCATGGATTCTTTTCATGGGTCAACAGAATCATGTTTGAAACACTGTACTTTGACTGTTGATGGTCAGATAAATCTGATAAAATTGTATAGATCTAAATTGAGACACACACACATAAGTGTGAGTAAAATTGAAAAATCTAATGTCTGTAGATTTTATTAATATCAATTACTTGACTGTGATGTGATTCCATAGTTATGTAACTACTTACCATGGGAAGAAAGAGTATCAGACTTTCTTTTTTTTTGTGACAAACACTTGAAACATTTTAAAAGAAGGGAAGATTTTTTTTGGGCTCATGGTTTCAGAAGTTTCAGTTCATGGACAGCAGGACTTTTTTATTTGGATCTGAAGCAAGACTAAACATCATGGCAGAAGTCACATGTGGAGGAGGAGGTTATTCACAAGGAGAAAGGGGGAAACAAGGTATATCTTCCCAGGGTACATCCCCAGTACACTTTTCCAACTAGATCCATTTCCTTAGAATGCCATGTTATTAATCCATCAAGGAATTATCCGTTGAGCACATCAGAGCCCTCAGGATCACCAATCACGTCTCAGTAGCACAACCAACTAGGGACCAAGTCTTCAACACATAAATATTTTGGGAAAATAGTTCACATCCAAACCACAACACTGAGTAAAGAGCATATGGAATCACTCTGTAATAATTTCTAATAGCCCCATGTAAGTCTGTCAGATTTTTCCAAAAATATTATAAATAAATTATTGAAAAAGGAAATGTAGTCATGTAAGTTAATATAAAGGTACTTGTACTTAAAGAAGTATATACTTTTTATGTTAAGTGCAGTATGTTCATATCTAGGCACAAACACAGATTTTACTACTAGATTTCTAGGTTTAAATTAACTTTTATTTGTCTTGAAGTAATACATGATATAGAACAAGATAAATATTAGACATTTCCCAATGTCTTCATTGTTTTCAACAGTATTAAATATCATTATTCACTGCTGCAATAATCTGCATCCAGAACTCTCCTTCCCCTTCTTCAGAAACTCTTTTTAAGAAATAACCTCATATAAGACTCGTGAAACCCTTAGAAAATTATGATTTGATACTTCCTTGGCAAAACTTCAAACTTACAAGACAGAAACTTAAAATTCTAAGCTTATTGCACCATCACATATTTAAATTCACAATCTCTTCCCAAATAGCTTAGCTAATTATCCTTAGTTAAGCATACTAATTAAAAAAATAAGAGAAATTTCACACTTTCTTTTTAAAGATACACATTTTCGAAGAACTGTTATTTTAAATCACCAAAAACCCTTGACTTTTTACTCAATACTTTAATAAACATCAATTTTCCTCAATCTTCATATGTGCTAAGAATTTCATCCCTGTTCTTAGCCTCATGCTTATTACAAGCTGATATAGAAAAAGATTCGTACAACACACATCTAGGTCTTGACAGCATACCTGTTGATCTTTAAAACATGTTTGCTTAGCTTGGGTTTAGTCATCTAAGCCACTGGTTTCAAGATCTGATATATGAAGCTAATAATTTCAAGACCTGCTATATGAGCTAATAATCATTTATTTATTTATGGTTTTGCCTGTATTGCATTTTACTGATGCATCCTGTCCAGAGTCCTAAATGATTCTTTGTAAGTATTGTATTTCCAAATGAATCAACAACTAACTCTAAAACAAAATTGGCAGGAGGGACTAACTCTAGTCCAAACTACAAATGATATTTTTTAAACAACTTTCTGGTCAATAGAATTTTGGCAATGCTGCAGTGCTGAACACCACAGAACAAAGGCAAAGAGAAGAGCATAATGCAACTGTTATAGCTATTAAATATTACTTTCTCTGGTCAAATGACTGACTACTGCATCTTTACTTGTGACAATTCTAGCTCCACATTTTCATCTGGCCTCTGATATTAGAAATCATTAGAATATGTCATTGATATTTTTCTGTTATTTCATAACAACTTCTAATCCAGAATTGACCTTTTTATCCTTAAATATTCTTAAAATCAACACAATGATTCAAAATGCTGTAACAATTCCATGCTATTCTTATTGAGACAGCCTACAATTCCACATTCATGCTACCTCTTCCAAGGTAAATTAACAAAAGTGCTTTGACTCTAAATATATTCCTCATGGTCATTGAACGTTAGATTTTGTTAACCTCACACATAGCAGGAGAGCTTAAGCTTAATTATAAAACAGGACTATCCCAAATGTTGGTTAGACTATAGAGTACGGGACAATTAATGCCTTGATCATGTGAATATAAATTGGTACAAACACTTTGGAAAACTCTTTACCCATATTTTCTTAAGCTAAATATAAACCTGTCCCAAATCACAAGAGTTCTGTCCTAGGTTTATATCTAAAAGATAAGAAAATGTATATCAAGTAAAACAAGCAGGGAATGCTCACAGATATTTTATTCACAGTAGCACCAAATAGGGAACAATTGGAAAGTCTGTTTAAAAAAGACAACTTGTTTAGCTTTTTAAGTACCCTCCAAATTTTTTTCCAGAGTAGTTGTACTAGTTTACATTCCTACCAACAGTGAAAGAGGGTTCCTTTTTCCCCATATCCTCACCAACACCTGTTGTTGGTGGTGTTGCTGATGGCTCTTCTAATAGGGGTGAGATGGAACCTTAGTGTGGTTTTAATTTGCATTTCCTTTATTGCTAGAGATGGTGAGCATTCTTTCATGTGTTTTTTTGGCCATTTAAATTTCTACTTTTGAGAAAGTTCTGTTTAGTTCACTTGCCCATTTCTTTATTGGTTCATTAGTTTTGGGAGAATTTAGTTTTTTAAGTTCTCTATATATCCTGGTTATCAGTCCTTTGTCTGATATGTAGCTGGCAAATATTTTCTCCCACTCTGTGGGTGTTCTCTTCAGTTTAGAGACCATTTCTTTTGTTGGGCAGAAGCTTTTTAGTTTTATGAAGTCCCATTTATCTATGCTATCTCTTAGTTGCTGTGCTGCTGGGGTTCCATTGAGAAAGTTTTACCTATACCTATTAATTCCAGAGTATTTCCTACTCTTTCCTGTATCAACTTTAGAGTTTGGAATCTGATATTAAAATCCTTGATCCATTTTGAGCTAATATTGGTATAGGGTGATATACGTGGATCTAGTTTCAGTTTTTTACAGACTGCTAACCATTTTTCCCAGAAGTTTTTGTTGAAGAGGTTGTCTTTTCTCCATCATATATTTTTAGCACCTTTGTCAAAGACAAGTTGGTTATAGTTGTGATCCAGCAATACCACTCTTGGGGATATACCCAAAAGTATGTGACTCAGGTTACTCCAGAGGCACCTACACACCCATGCTTGTTGCAGCACTATTCACAATAGCCAAGTTATGGAAAAAGCCGAGATGCCCCACTACTGATGAATGGATTAAGAAAATGAGGTATTTATACACAATGGAATTTTATGCAGCCATGAAGAAGAATGAAATATTATCATTTGCAGGCAAATGGGTAGAACTGGAGAACATCATTCTGAGTGAGGTTAGCCTGGCCCAAAAGACCAAAAATCGTATGCTCTCCCCATATGCGGACATTAGATCAAGGGCAAACACAACAAAGAGATTGGACTTTGATCACATGATAAAGCGAGAGCACACAAGGGAGGTATGAATATAGGTAGGTCACCTAAAAAAGCTAGATAGCGTTTGTTGCCCTCAACGCAGAGAAACTAAAGCAGATACTTTAAAGCAACTGAGACCAATAGGAGAAGGGGACCAGGAATTAGAGAATAGGTGAGATCAAGAAGAATTAACCTAGAAGGTAACACACATGCACAGGAAATTAATGTGAGTCAACTCCCTGTATAGCTATCCTTATCTCAACCAGCAAAAACCCTTGGTCCTTCCTATTATTGCTTATACTCTCTCGTCAACAAAATTAGAGATAAGGGCAAAATAGTTTCTGCTGGGCAGTGAGGAGATGGAGGGGAGAGGGAGGGGGTGGGGGGGAAAGGGAGGGGGTGCGGAAAGGGGGGAGAAATGACCCAAACATTGTATGCACATATGAATAAAAAAATACAAAAAAAAGACAACTTGTGTATAACACTACAAAACAATGAAAATTAGTTAATTAAATTGTATTCAGCAATATGAGTTAATTTCAGAAACAATGTCAAGCAAAAAAAAACTATAACTAAGCTGTACATGCCATATAGATTCCTTTACATGAAGTTCAAAAAGAGGGAAACCAAGTCATGAAGTTAGACAGTAGAATAATGGCTACACTTGAGAGAATAGTAACTAGACTGATCCCTAAGGGAGATTCTGGGGACATGCTTATCCACGTCTTCCCAATTTGGGTGCTGATTACCTGAGTATATTAAGTTTGTGAAAAGCCATAAAGATGTACACATATGTACACTTTTCTGTTTATATGATAATATTTTTATTTTACTTATTTTTATAAAAATGAGGAAGTCACGCCAAAACTGAGCTCTTTGTCCTATATAGTCAGGACTCTATTCAATGTAAGTATATGGAGTAAAGTTTCTGTAACATCCAGTGTCCCACCATGAAATAGATGGCACACACAAACAATTTGTTGGAAGAAGTTTAAGGAAGAACTACTTATAATGATCTAGGCAGAGTTCAGTGAACCAATATTCAATGATGAGTCACCCAGAAGCTATGGAGACTAAGATCTTTCTCCCTCCAACTCTTACCAGCATCAGTGGGGAAAAGGAAGGAAGTCACCAAATAAAAGCTGCAGGAGATAGACACCTCAAAAGGAGCAGTCACTGCCAATCCTCCACCTGGCATGGAAAGAGGGGGGAAATAACTTTGTCTCTCCTCCCAAAATCCTCCCACAATCTCCCTTATTCCCTAATTTAACTAGAACCACAGGAACTGTTCCTCAGCAAGTACAATTCACTGAAGCCATATTCCATAGCACATAAACAGAGCGGGAAGGGGCAGTGAAATTATCTGCATGGCAAGTGATGGAAAACTAGCATAGTTATAGTCTATAAAGTTAATATTTGCAATGAACGTTTCCTGTAAACTGAATGGTATATGTTTCCTTTGGAAAGAAAACATGTACTTTTCATTTCACCACAATTTCCTTCACTTTTCCATCTTCGGTTCCATGAAATTGTCATTTTAATTTTCCAGAATGTCCTCATGATTTCTTTATTTTAAAAGATAAATATTTTGCTGTTTAGATTTTGATAAAAATAAGTCATGAATGAAAAATTGTTCTCCCAATTACAATTTAATAAAGATTTACTGTTAAAATATATATGTACACATATATATTTATGGTTTTGAGTAATATTTTCCCAGTGAAATACATTTTCCAAATTTGTCCATGCAGGCATTTTGAAAATCAATGCATAATTTAGGTAAGTTAAATAAATACTTAATTCAAATTAACTATGGGTCAAAATAAGGGTGAAATAACTAAATGAGTACTCAATTTTTTACCTATTTTCTAACTCTAAATACAGTCATATGTAAAAAAAAAACTGTTTCTATATTAGGTGACTTTGAAGATGTGTTTTAAGGCAGATGTGGTTGTGCATATCTATAATCCTAGCTACTCGGGAGGTAGTGATAGGGGGATCATGATTCCAGGCCAGCCCTGGAATCAGTTGGGAAAAATTACCAACATCCTATCTTAAAAACAAGCCACTGATACTGGCACATGTCTGTGGTCCCACTTATTTGGAAGGGGGATGTAAGAGGATTACAGTCCAAGACTGACCCAGGAAAAAGAATAAGACTCTGTCTGAAATAAATAAATAAAAGCAAAAGCATGGGAGACAGGACTAAATGGGAAAGCACTTGCCTAGCAAGAGCAAGACCTGGAATTCAATAAAATGTGGTTTACCTGAGATATCCCTCCTAGAGAAAACATTTTGTGGTTTTTGAGAAAGAATGTATTGTCAACAGTGTGTTATGGTTTGAATATGAACTGTCACCCAATAGCTCAAGTATTGAACTCGTGGTCCCCAGTTGTGGTGCTCTTTTGGAAGATTCTGGAAACTTTAGGAGGTAGGCTTTGCTGCAAAAAATAGATCACTGGGGACATGCATTTTAAGGTCATAACTTATCCCCACTAACTTTCTTTTTTTTAAATTTCTTTTATTCATATGTGCATATAAGGTTTGGGTCATTTCTTCCCCCTTCCCCCTGCCCCTTCCCTTTCTCTCTGCCTGCTCCATCTCCCCCTCTTACCTCCTCACTCCCAGCCAGAATATAGTTTGCCCTTATCTCTAATTTTGTTGAAGAGTGAGTATAAGCAATAATAGGAAGGACTAAGTGTTTTTGCTAGTTGAGGTAAGGGTAGCTATACAGGGAATTTACTCTCATTGCTTTCCTGTACATGTGTGTTATCTTCTAAATAATTCTTCTCGAACTAACTTTTTCTCTAGTTCCTGGTCCCCTTCTCCTGTTGGCCTATGTCGCTTTAAAGTTTCTGCATTAGTTTCTCTGCATTGAGGGCAACAAATGCTATCTTGTTTTTTGGGTGTCTTACCTATCCTCATACCTTCCTTGTATGCACTTGCTTTATCATGTAATCAAAGTCCAGTCCCCTTGTTGTGGTTACCCTTGATCTAATGTCCCCATATGAAGGAGAACATATGATTTTTGGTCTTCTGGGCCAGGCTAACCTCACTCAGAATGATGTTCTCCAATTCCATCCATTTTCTTGTGAATGATAAGATTTCATTCTTCTTCATGGCTGCATAAAATTCCATTGTGTATAAATACCTCATTTTCTTAATCCATTCATCAGTAGTGGGGCATCTTGGCTTTTTCCATAACTTGACTATTGTGACTAGTGCTGCATAAACATGGGTGTCCAAGTGCCTCTGGAGTAACCTGTGTCACATTCTTTTGGGTATAACCCCAAGATTGGTATTGCTGGATCATATGGTAGATCTATGTTTAGATTTTTAAGAAGCCTCCAAATTTTTTTCCAGAGTGGTTGTACTAGTTAGCATTCCCACCAACAGTATAAAAGGGTTCATTTTTCCCCACATCCTCACCAACACCTGTTGTTAGTGGTATTGCTAATGATGGCTATTCTAACAGGGGTGAGGTGGAATCTTAGTGTGGTTTTAATTTGCATTTCCTTTATTGCTAGAGATGGTGAGCATTTTTTCATGTGTTTTTTGGTCATTTGAATTTCTTCTTTTGAGAAAGTTCTGTTTAGTTCACTTGTCCATTTCTTTATTGGTTCATTAATTTTGGGAGAGTTTAGTTTTTTGAGTTCCCTGCATATTCTGGTTGTCAGTCCTTTGTCTGATGAGTAGCTGGCAAATATTTTCTCCCACTCTGCGGGTGTTCTCTTCAGTTTAGAAACCATTTCTTTTGTTGAGCAGAAGCTTTTTAGTTTTATGAAGTCCCATTTATTTATGCTGTCTCTTAGTTGCTGAGCTGCTGGGGTTCCATTGAGAAAGTCCTTGCCTATACCTATTAGTTCCAAAGTATTTTCTACTCTTTCCTGTAGAACTTTTAGTTTGGGGTCTGATATTAAGGTTCTTGATCCATTTTGTGGTAATACTGGTGTAGGGTGATAAACATGGATCTACTTTCAGTTTTTTGCAGACTGCTAACCAGTTTTCCAGCAGTTTTTGTTGAAGAGACTGTCTTTTCTCCATCGTATATTTTTAGTGCCTTTGTCAAAGGTAAGTTGGTTATAGTTTTGTGGTTTGCCAGGGGTCTATCGATCTTGTTTATTTTTTCAAATAACCAACTTTTTGTTTCATTAATTCCTTGTATTTTTTTTGGTTTCTATTTCATTGATTTCAGCTCTTATTTTTATTATTTCTCTCCTTCTATTTGTTTTGGGATTTACTTTTCTTGTTTTTCTAGGAGTTTGAGATGTATCATTAGGTCATTGATTTGGGATCTTTCAGTCTTTTTAATATATGCACTCATGGCTATAAACTTTCATTTCAGCACTGCCTTCTCTGTGTCTCATGCGTTCCAGTAGGTTGTGGTTTCATTTTCATTGACTTCCAGGAACCTTTTAATTACCTCTTTTATTTCATCAATGACCCATTGTTCATTAAGCAATGAGTTATTCAGTTTCCAGCTATTTGCATGTTTTTTGTCTTTATTTTTGTTGTTGAGTTCTAGTTTTATTGCATTGTGATCAGATAGACTGCATGATATAATTTCTATTTTCTTATATTTGTTGAGGCTTGCTTTGTGCCCTAGGATATGATCTATTTTGGAGAAGGTTCCATGGCCTGCTGAGAAAAATGTATATTGTGTAGAAGTTGGATGAAATGTTCTGTAGATATCAACTAGATATACATATCTATGGTATGTTTTAGATCTAGGATTTCTTTCTTGATTTTTTGTTTGGTGACCTATCTATTGATGATAGTGGGGTGTTAAAGTTTCCCAGTACCACTGTGTTGGAGTTGATATATGCTTTAAGGTCATTCAGAGTATGGTTGATGAAAGTGGGTATGTTGACATTGGGTGCATATAGGTTGATAACTGTAATTTCCTTTTGGTCTATTTCCCCTTTCATTAGTATGGAGTGTCCTTCTTTATCTTGTTTGATCAATGTAGGTTTGAAATCTACTTTGTCCGAGATAAGTTTTGCTACTCCTGCCTCTTTTGGGGGGCCATTAGCTTGGTAAATCTTCCAGCCTTTTATCCTGAGCCTATGCTTGTTTCTATCGATGAGATTGGTCTCCTGTAAACAACTGATTGTTAGGTATTCCTTTTTAATACAGTTTGTCAAATGGTGCCTTTTGATGGGGGAATTAAGTCCATGAACATTAAATGTTAGTATTGATAGGTATGTGGTGATTCGTGTTATTTAATTGTCTTAATTGTTTGAGGGTTTGATTATGTGTAGCTAAATCGATGTTACTCTCTACTTTCTTGCCTTTTCGTCTCCTGTGGTTTGATACTGCCTGCCCTTTAATGGTTATGTTGGGTTTCACTTTCTATGTGCAGAATCCCTTGAAGAATCTTTTGAGGTGGTGGCTTTGTGGTCATATATTGTTTTAGTTTCTGCTTATCATGGAAGACTTTTATTACTCCATCTATTTTAAATGATAGTTTTGCTGGGTAGAGTATCCTAGGATTGAAGTTATTTTTATTCAGTGCCTGGAAGACCTACCCCAAGCTCTTCTTTCTTTTAATGTTTTTGTTGAGAAGTCTGCTGTGATTTTGATGGGTTTACATTTGTATGTTATTTCTTTTTTCTCTCTTACAAACTTCAATATTCTTTCTCTAGTCTCTGTACTTCTTGTTTTAATGATAATGTGTCGTGGGTTAGTTCTATTTTGGTCAGGTCTGTTTGGTGCTCTGGAAGCTTCCTGTACCTGTATGGGCATAGTTGTCTCTAGATTTGGGAAATTTCTGTTTTATTTTGTTGAATATATTATGCATTCCTTTTGCTTGCACCTCTTTTCCTTCTTCAATGCCCATGATTCTTAGGTTTGGTCTTTTGATTGAGTCAGTGAGTGCTTGCATTTTCTTTTTACGGGTCTTGAGCTGTTTAACTAATAGTTCTTCAGTTTTTCTTTTAATTACCATTTCAACTCTGAGTTCTGAGATTCTGTCTTCTGCTTGTTCTAGTCTGCTAGATTGGCCTTCCATTTTGTTTCGCATTTCAGTTTTGTTCTATTTTCTGAGGTTTTCCATTTCCTGAGCATCTTCCTCTTTAACATTGTCTTTTTTCAGCCTAAATTCATTTATCTCTTTTATTTATCATGCTCTTTGTTTCACTTTGGTGTTTATACAGTGCTTCTATAGTTTCTTTTATTGTTCTTGTGCTTTCTCAAATTCTGTATTTTTGTTGTTTTGGAATTTCTTGAGTGTCTCCTGTACATTTTGGTTGTCCATATCCAGAATCATCTCTATAAAATTCTCATTGATTACTTGCAGGATTTCTTCTTTCATGGTGTTCTTATGGGCTTCATTGGGTTCTTTGGCATAGTTTATCTTCATTTTGTTGGGAGTCTGGATCTGGGTATCTGGTTCCTGTACTAATTTATTATTGGGGGAAAAATGGTTTCCCTCTTTTTTCCATCTTCCCATCATTGCCCTTGCTATTGTTACTGTCCCTGTACTGTGTGTAATTCAGTATTGTCTAGCTTGTAATAGTAACTAAGATGATATCTAGAATGTAAGAGTGAGAGGAGAGGGAAAGGAAAGAAGGTAAAGAAGAAGGCCACCTACTGTCAGCCAGCTGCTGCTGCAGGCTTTATTTATTGCAGATCTCAGGAATGAGCTTTACAGTCACCTAGCCCCACAGGCTTTGTTTATTTAGAGTTCTCCTGGATGCATGCCCTTTTTGTTTTCTCCAGTATACAGCCCTATGTGCCTGTTGTAATTGCAGTCTTTTTTTTTTTAAGAGTTTGTGTGGGGAAGTGCTCCTCCCCCACTCTCCGATGGAGCTTTCCACATGACAGCCACTGTTACAAGCCTTCCGCTCTCCAAGTTTGCTGGGCAGGTGCCACCACTCCTGCCTTCTCTGGCCAGCTTGTTTATTTACAGTTCACATGAGGGAGTGCCCCTCCCCCATTCTCCAGAGCTCAGGGCACCCCATCCTCTTTGCTACTTTTTTTTTTCAGCTGCTTGTTTATTATTCAGTTTTTCTTTTCCCTTTTTTTCCCTGGGTGGGGGTCAGTCTGTCCAGGGGCTATGCTAATTTGCACTAGGGTTATCTATGGGAGTAATGCATGCCACTTAGCTCACCTGAGGGTCTGCCAAGCAGGTTCAGAGCTGGCGTCTGGCAGCGCAGCAGCCCTCCTGGTTTCTTTATTTAATGTGGAGTGGGGATGCTATGTATAGGTTGGGGATGTGGAAGTGTCAGAGTTTTGCCTCTTCTTGGTGGTTTTTCTTGCCAGGTGTATCTCCAGCATCTCTCCAAGATTTTACTTTAGAAAGCACGCTTTGTGCTTCCTCCCTCTAGTTGCCATCTTGGAATCTCTCCCCAGTAACTTTCTTACTGTCTGCTTCCTGTCTACCATGATGCAAAGAGCCTCCTCCTCTACACAGTCCCACTGCCATGATGTTCTGCCTCATCGCAGGTCCAGAATCAATGAAGCCAAGGACTGTGGACTGAAACCTCTGAAACTGTTAGCTGAAATGAATCCTTAATCTCTTAAATCACAGGGAAGAGAAAAGCTGACTAACATAAATCATGTACATCTTCCATCAACCCAAGGAATAATAAACAACTGCTGTGGTTTGGGTAACTGCTCCCCAAAAGCTCATTATGTTACCAGTTTGGTCATCAATCTGTGGCACTAGTTGGGGAGGTAGTGAATTGCTTAAGAGGAGGGGCCAGGTGGAAGGAAGTTATGTCACAGGGGGCACAACTTTGAAAGTGCTAGTGGGACCTAGCTCTTTCCTTTCTGTCTCCAACAAAGAGAGCAGCTTTCTCCACCATGTGCTCACTCCATTATTTACTGCTTTCCTACAGGCCTAAAAGCATTACATAAAATCAATCATGGGCTAAAAAATTTAAAGCCAAAATATACTTTTCCTCTTTTCATGTTGATTATGTCAAGTATTTTGTCACATTGACGAAAACTTACTAAACAACAAATAGATTATTATGTTTGATATAATGAGTAAAAACCCCAAATTTGTTTTAGATATTGACCTGAATTACAATATTATATGAATAAAAGACTAGTTTATCACCTCTATGGGATACTTTAAAAATTTTAAGTCATCATTTTTATCTCCTTAAGCATCTCTAACCATGGGTATGTATTTTTAAAAACAGTTCAGAACACATGAATAATTATTATTGGTTAAAATATGGCTTTTAAAAACCTTCAAAAAAGAGAAGAGATTAAAATGTTATTATTTTAAACTAATCCCAATCAAATGTCTGTGAAAGGAATTCAATACACTATATTATCTTCAAAATGTGTAAATCAAGGTTACTAATACTAAAGATTTTAATTAAATCTCAGCTATTCATAATAGAAATTTTAAATATCATTAAATTATATGCCACAAATAATTACTGAAAAAACTTCTAGTTTTGACATTTGTGCAAAAGTCCCATGCAGTATAACTTTTACATCAGAATTCATAGTGTTATATTATATATGTTTCTGAAAATGGTAAATTTGGAAATATTTACTATCTAGCAATTTTTTTTCTTTCAATGTGAAAAAAGTTTTAAAAATGCTCTATTTAACTCACTCACAGGGAAGGTTGAAGGCAATCCTTTAAGACTAAAATTTATGATAAGCAAGACTTTCATGAAAGTGCTACCACCACACCACTATCCCATCCCTTATCCAGTAGCAAAAATGGAAACACAAAGTCTCACCAAAAAGGCAAGAGTTGTAGAGAGTTAGTTTAGCACTAACTTTCTAAACAAAAATAACATGTATAAACTACAGATGCATATCTACATTTGGAGCTACATCTTTACATTAGTAATTTGATATTTTTTAATGGCCCAAGTGATCCAAAGTAACGAAGGTATTGCATAAGTATTGTATCAATAATAATGATAATATATCAATATTAGGTACAAGCTATTTTGTATTGAAAAGCATGTCTTTTTCTCCAGTGCTCATTATACATTAACATGCAAAGAACTATTTGCTTTTAAATCATTCACAATATTTCTCAGGACAATAAGCATGCATTGCCATCTCCGTCTCTAATGGTATTTTATTTTTATTTCAACATTATTGATGATGAAGAACCAACTTTACAGTGATGATTATTGCTACCATTGCAGAATAAAAAATCATGGTTGTTGAACTAATGTGAAGAATCATATCATCAAATCATACTTACATGGACCAGAATTCTTACCGGTATCAAACTTTGCTAGTAATTTTTTAAAAAACAAGCAAGAAAGGGGCACAGAAAAGAGAATGTGAGCCATCTCACATGGCTCCCCATGTTTTACCTTTTCACATGGGACATAATCTCTGGATGAAGAACAAACTTTTTTGATAACTCCAATGAAAATGAGGTAACATGCCTCATTTATATATCATATCCATCCAAATTATGCACTCAGAATAGAGTTTCACATTATAATCTTAGACTTTCACCCAAGCCATTGTAAAAAGACCAAGATCCCCCACAGTGGATGTGTCCAGCCCTTCCAGACACTACAGCTTTATTAGAAGAAAAATTAAACCCCCCTCATACAAATACTTTCCATTCTAAACTGCAGTTTTTATAAGTGGATTTTAATTTCTATAGACTATGATAGATAGAAAGATAAATGATGAGAGAGCGAGAAAGAGAGAGAGAGAAACTTCCCTAACACTTTAAACGCTAAGTGAGGGTATATTGTTTTTCAAAAGTCACCTCTGTGGCACAGTGTGATGGCACATGCTTGCAATCCCAGCAATTAGGAGGCTCACAAGTTCAGGCCAGCTTAGGCTATATAGTGAGTTTGAGGCCAGCCTAACTGCATCATGAGACTTTGTCTCAAAAAACAAATAAAAAAGTTATATATGCAAGTTCTTCTCATTTAGTCAGTTATCATTTCACCACCCATATTTTCATTAGCATATTTTAATTTCACAAAATAGTGAAATTAAATAGTGAGTTGCATTCTTCACTTATATTTCCATTTCTCTCCTTGGTGTCTTTTTCTTTATGTAGCCTAGATCTTTCACACCTCCTGTCCCTCTACATAGTAACAGAGTCAGATGATCACATATTTCCTCCTGAACAATCTTTGACTAAGAATTAGATTACATGAAGAACCTAACATGAAGAGTTACCCTAGATCATGCATGATCTATTATGGATATAATACATCATCTGTTATCAGTGGCATTTGACTTGCTGTCTTTCCAATCATGATGGTATTGGCCAAAGTCATCTATACATGCAACATTTTAATTGTTCTAGAGGGAGTATTCCATTCATGGATGGAGAAGTGAGTGAAACATCACACTCAGGGTAGCTTTATCACTCCTGTGCTATAAATAAGTGAAGTAAATTAGCTATAATAACATTTAGAAGCATCTGCTTATAGAAGTGTTCAACTGCTTGGAAATCAACTATTTATGCAAAATGTCTCTCTTATTTAGTAGGATCTAAAATTAGTTATATAACCACTATATTAGTTTATGGCTCCACATTCCTCAAACCAATGGCACATATAACAGAAATTTATTCTGTCATAGTTCTGGAAGCTAAAAGTCTGATATTAAGATATTGGCAAGGTCAAACTCCTTAGAGAAGGATCCTTTCTTGCCTTTTCTTGGCTGTTGTGCCTGGCAGCGATCCTTGGTGTTCACTGGTTTGTGGATACACTCCAATTTTCCATCTTCATATGACCTATTCCCTTTTGTGTCTATGACACAATCTCCTTTCCTTTATAAACAAAATAGTCATTGCATTAAAACTCACCTTAATCCTTTAAAATCTCATTTAACTTGATTATATCTGCAAAATCCCTATTTCCAGAATGTCACATTCATTGGTTATGGACAGACATGAATTGTAGGTGGACAGTATTCAATTCATGCACCCATTGTATTAGTCATGAATTATTAGACATACATTACCAAAAAATAAAAATAGATCAGAGACAAAGATAATCCAAAGGATTTTGAAAAGATAAAATAAAAAGAATAAGAAAGGGTAATGAAAAGGAAAATAGTTAGAAAAATTAGTTGAAGGACCAAAGTTTATAACCAAATATGAGAGAACTATTAATGAAAGCAAATGTATTTCAGTGACTGCAATAGTGTTCACAGTATACCAGTGTCTATGAGTGAATTTAATACTAGGTATTTCCCTGATTTTCTTGCCATGGAGTTCCTCACTTTCACTGATAGACACCATCAGTTTTCAGGATATTTAAGAAATATTAAGTTATATGTAATGTAGCTTGGAGGAATTTTATATTCTCATATCTCTACACATTTTATCTATGTTATAAATAATGAATTTTGCTATTCTTTAAAATAGTAATCACACATAAAATGATTCATCAGAGAATTAAATTGGTTCCATCTTACAGATTTTTAGGCCCTAATAATTTTGTATTGTAAAAAAAAAATCTTCAAATAAAACCTAACCTTAAATTCTAATCTTAAAAAACTTTTTTAGAGAAAGGCTCTTGCTAGGTAGCCCAGACTGTCCAGGAACTCACTATGTTGCAAAAGCTGACTTCAAACTTCCTATTTTCCTGCCTGAGCCACCTGAGTACTAGTATTATAGGATGCACCACCATGACCCAAAAAAAAAAGAAAACTTTTTATGGAAAGCATAAATTTCAATGGGAAAAAATAGTTTTCTTGTATCCTTAGATCTTTATCTGTCATTTACCAATGATATTACATATGCTTTTGAAACAAAATGTTCACCTTCTTCAGGAATCTTTGTGGATTTTTTTCTTAGTTTGCCAACATGAAATTATGTTATCATAGACAGACTATATCTCTAAATAAAATGTATGTCTATCTCAATTTTATACATAAAAGGACTAAATAGAAAGCTCACTCATTTTATTCAATTCAGGGTCAAGAATGACTAAATACATTTTCAGGGAAAATTTTTTTAAGTTAATAATTTATTACTATGTTTTCTGAGTAGACTTTTTTTGGTAGAACTGGGGTTTGAACTCACTTGCTACACAAGCACTCTATGATTTGATCTACACTTCCAGGCCTTTTTGCTTTAGTTAGTTTTCAGCTAAGCTCTCATGCTTTTGCACAGGTCAGCCTTGGACCCAGATCTTTCTACTATTGCCTCCTATATAGCTTCTGGAGTTACAGATATGCCTTACTGTGCCAACTTGTTTTTTAAGAAGGGGTCTCAATAAATTTTTACCTGGGCTGGCTTCAAACTGTCACCCTCCTCTCTCCACTTCCTGAGAAGCAGGGATTACAGACATGAACCACTACACCTGATCTGAGTAGCTTTTAATATAATTTGTTTACTTAAAAAGTTCTGTAGAACCACATAGGCAAACAAGAAATGTATATAAATACATGATGGCAATGCATATCAAATTTTTAAATTAAAGATTCAAAACTTTTCAGCAAAAGTAAATAATAGAAAATTAAATTAATTGCTTAGAATTACTTTTAATGAGTTTAATTTTTGCTTAATATGAGAAAATAACTTTTAACTAGCTGTGAGAAAGTCATTCGGGTATTGTGGACTTTTCTCTTTAGAACTTACGATAATTAATTCTATGTTGACTATTGTTATAGAGATAATGAAATACAAGCAATTTTTAATTAACCCCCAAAGCCAAGCACACACAAGAACACTGAGGATCCAAAATAAACTCTCAAATCCACAAGGCAGCAACAGGCTGATACAACATTTTCTGGTTGATATGACTTCTAGATTCCATAGTCAAGAGGTCACCAAATGCCACTATCTATTCATCAGGATTTTGTAAAATTCATCTTGCACACATTTTGTGTGTTTTTCAAGAATTTAGTGTCAATGTAACTTGTGTGGTGTCCAAAAAAAATCTTATTAAAATTAAATACTAAGAAGTAAAATTTTGTAAAATATTGTTGAAATTTAGTGGGACATAGATCATACAATAACAAAACAATAAGTTGGGTTTTTTTCCTTTTCCCCCTAAGAAGCAACGTTCATTCTTTGGGCATGCTATCATTCTCATTAAGAGCGTATGTTTTGCATCACCCCAAGTCCAAGACTCTAAATCTTACCTGCATTATAAGCTCTACAGTTTCCAAGGTGATGATATCCCATACATCCACCTTCATGGAACTTAATAATCCCTTTCATATTAAATAACATACATGAGTATATAAGTAATTGAATCATAAATCCACATCTTAAATTTTCAGAAACTCTGGTATAATTAGAAAAAGTATAATAAACTACTAAACATTTTCTTTAACTGCTACATTGTTTTAATTTTGTGTTTTGTTTTCTTCTACAGAAATGTCAATGGAAGATGTTCCAAAAATACACATGAGTATTTGGGAAAAAATATTTAACAATTAGCGTATTTTCTTAAATGCATGCTTATAATTCACTTCTATTTCAAGATACCTTAACTTCATTCTTTAAAATATTAGCATTTTCCTTACAGAAACAGTTGATCTATTGATAACCTAGCTCAGCGTTGTCTGAAAACCTAAGAATTATTTCACAAGAGTAGGCTAAACCCAGATAAATCCAAAATCTTGATAGAGAATGAAAATGTAAATAAAATTACTGTTTCAAGAAAGCTTTCCCATATACAATGTTATAATTTAGAAAAAAAAAGTACAATTAGTTAATTATCATTACCTGTATCTATTCAGCTCAGTCTCTGGGAAAATTCAGTTGCCCAAAATGCATTTTTAACTGAAAGTATACAAGAGATTGGCCTCTGAATAAGTTCTCTTAATTCTTCAAGTATTAAAATTGTATGGTTAAAAAGTGATTATCTTTAGCAAATAAGATTTGTAAGTAATCTTCAAAAAATCCCAGCTGGAAGTGAAATAGTCTTATTATCAAATTTAGTAAAGTACAGAGCAAGGCACAAGTGGCAATTTACTGATCACATGAAGAGGGATGAATTTGGCAGGGCTGAAAGAAGTAAACACAGCTCTGAAACTATGAGGCTCCCAGTGTCACTTCTGCACTCTTGGTGACCATGATAATCATATTCTACCTACTAATCATATCTCCAGAAATTTTTGTACTCTTCAGAATATCTAATGAATAGTTGTCGAGATCTGCACTGATTGAAATAGTTTAGGACACAGCTAAATCTGGGGAAAAACATTCTATGCAAATGCAATTTGGCTGGCATTCAGGAACACAAACCTAAATCTTTCTCTTTTTTTTCTTCCCACCTTGAAGCTTTAGACATGTAGTTTAATGTTCTGAAAACCTAAATTATGTTTTGTTAAAAGCAAGAGGGATTTTTATTTGAACAATTTCTGACACTTTTTTATCTAGGTTATTGTTCCATCTTATGTTTAAACTCTTCAAGTGCAGGATCCATTAAATTTCAGTTCACTCTGAAAAGCCCAAAGTATAATGCCATTTGCAAATACATCGCAAAACATCTAAAATGTTCTGCATCATAGAACAATGATATTGACCTATAGCCTCAGTAAAGA
Source organism: Castor canadensis (assembly GCF_047511655.1). Classification (NCBI taxonomy): domain Eukaryota; kingdom Metazoa; phylum Chordata; class Mammalia; order Rodentia; family Castoridae; genus Castor; species Castor canadensis. The sequence goes on along the minus strand of NC_133389.1, from coordinate 135,760,553 downwards.
ACTAAAATTGCTAAAAAGTAGCAGAAAGCATAAGCCTGGTACAAGTGATTTTTATCTATAAATGACCATTGTTTTGTCTAAAAGATATATAAATTGTAGAGTTGAAAATACATCAAAATAATTAGCATACTTATTAACACTAACAACTTTAAACAAAATGGTTCAATAGGAATTGAATGTTTAAAAAGTTAAATGGTCATGTGTCTGTTTCCAAAAAGTTGAGTTAGATTGTGGATTCAATTAAAGCAGCTTATCAGAACATAATTTAGATGTTTATGTTTTCATCTTATTTTAATTTTTTTCAGAAATATATTTGCTATGATAATGTCTGATAATTTTAAGATTTTAATCAATGTGTGTTTGCAACTGCCTCTTCACAGTTGACTGACAATTATCCTTGACACAAAAATAAAAAGCCCACAAAATTAAAAGGTCAGAAAGCTGTGTATTATTTCATTAGATCATCAGTTTGTAGTCATGTGACTTTGGGCAAGTCTTTCATAATTTTCTGACACTTACAATAGTTTCTCTTTTATAAATATTATAAAACTACTTCCCCTTGTTACCTCCTAACAAATTTCAAATGAGCTAAAATGAAACACTATTATTTTAATTTACAGATGGATTCTTTTTAAATATTTGATTTTTCATTAATATTTACAAATAATATGGTTTTATATGTTTCTACTATAGTGCTACCTTTGATTTTGATGGTAGAGGAATGCTAACTTTAACAGAGGAGCATATTTTTTTCTTTCTGTTTTATAGTTATTCCAAAATGTAATATTATACTATACTCTAAATTTTGAATTAATTTCCTTCTGAAATATTTGGACTGATATTTTGGGAAAATAGGCATTGGGAATAGAGGTTAACCGTGACAACACTAGTTAATCCCATGGTGTCTTCATATTGTTTTTTCTTTAACTGTTTTAAAGAATTTCAGTAACCAATATTTCCTTGTATGAGTATCCAATTTTTCTAGGGTTTCAAATTTACAGTCTAGTGTAAATTTTATGTTTTCCTCAATATCATTTTCTTTTACTCATCTCCATTTTTATACCTTTTCTCAAATTTTTCTTGGTTACAATTATTAATTATAGATGTGTATGTACTTGTTTTATTTATTTAAAAACACATTTTGTTTTCACTTACTTATACTCTTATCTCTCATTATTTTCCTTTTTGTTTTTCTGATTCATTCAGATGAATGTTTAATGTTTCTAATAAGGTTTTAATTCCTATAATTTGCTTACTTATTTTTTTTTCAAATGATTTTATTTTTAGCAAGGCTTTTTATCTCCTTTGAGTTTCATCTCTTTTATTATGTTTTCATTGCTAAATTTGCGAGAGTTCACCTTTTTAAATTTCTTTAACATTGTTCTTAATGTATTATTTTATTTTTGTAGTAAAAATAATAGTAAAAGTTATTAAGAAATGAATTTGGTATAATAGGAAAAAGGTGGAGTAAAATAGGAAAAGAATTTCTTGGTCCCCATACAGGAAATGGGAATAAAGACTCTAATGCATTATTTTAAGAACTATATCTTATTATTTTAAAGAATATCTCTGATTTGCTGAAGTAATACATTTCCAAATGTCTCTTTCTGATACCTATCTTTTGCTTATTAATTTCCTTCACTTTCTTAAAATTATTTGAAGTTATATTTGATTTGGATACTTTCTATTTACCTTTATGTGCAAGAGATTCATTCCATATAGAGCTCATATTTCCCAAGAAAAGTAAAGCTGTAGTATCCTCAACCTTATATCTATATGTTAAAAATTTGGGATTTGAGTTGCAGGAGAGATGACTATTGGTTTATAAACATTTCTGATATTTTTGGCTGCCTAGGGAAAGAAGAATAGCAGATGTGCTAAGTTAACCTAACAGCCTCAATTTGGTTATATTATTTGTTACAGTTTAAATATGAAATATCCCCCACCAGCTCATGTGTTGAATGCTTGGTCACCAGCATTTTGGGAGGTTGTGAAAACTTTGGGATATGGAGACAAGTTGGAAGAAGTAGATCATGGAGAGATGTGTCTTTAAAGGTTACACTATCCCTGGTCTCTTCCTTACTCTCTGCTTCTTGCCTGCTGTGACATCAACAGCCTCTTCTGCTATATGCTCCACCACCATGATATACTGCCCAAATGCATGGGGTCAAGCCACAATGGAGGGAATCCTGTGAAGCCCTGAGCAAAATATGTGCTTCCTCCCTTAAGTTATTTCTGTCAGTTACTTTGTTCACAGTTATGCAAGCATAACTAACACATTATTTTTCCATTCTATGTCACTGTATTTGGATGCTGGCTCTTAAATAAATTTAGTCCTAAAAGACTCTCTCTCCCAGAGTTTAGTTCTTACACCCTTGAAGCCAATGTGGTGCTATGGTTTGTAGATGTTTTAACTTGGTTTGTTTTATGTTTAAAGGTTTTCTGCATAGGTAATTGTAGTCAGCGACTGCATGGCTATGTTTCACATTCCTATGTCTCTTTTGCCTCCTATGTCTACTCTTTTTCTTTTTTCTGCTAATCTACCAATACCACAACATTCAAACTTCTTTCTTTCCATTTTTTATGCATATACGTAATGTTTTTCAGCCCTTTCTCAGTGCTCTTTAAGAGAAATTGCATGGTAGTTGGATCTGGGAGTTTGCATAATCTCAGTGATTCAGTCTAGATTTCACTGGAGATGTATTTAACAACCTATGGTATAATAAGGTTACTGTTCCTTTTTTTTAGTGTTCCATCTGTTTTAGATTCTTTGGGGTAGAGAAATTGATTAAAGATGTACTCTTGCTATCTTTGCAAAAAGCTCTGATTCTGACTATAAGAATTAATTTCAATGACTTTCAGTACTACTTAAAAACAAGTGATAAGAAAACAGTGGTGCTGATGGTAATATTTTTAAAAGATATGACTCTGTTGATTTATGTAGCCAGATTTCATTATATTTTTCCTAGAAAGATGTTTGCTTTAATTTCCTAGGATGATATTTCTTGAATAAAAACCTCTTAGTGACTAAAAGTCAAATATAACAGACTAGAACAAAGAACTAAGAAGCAGATTAAAGGCAATGCAAACGGTAGGCCCACTGGAGGGAATTTAAAGAACAAAGTTATGAGTGTTAAGAATAAGCTTAGAGTTTATTGATATGCTTTTGAACAATACTTGTTAATAAGGATTAAAACTGAAAAAACTAAACAGATGATAGATTCAACAGAGGGAACAGTGGTTATGGAAAGAAATAGAGAAAGTCAATAAAATCAGGAATAAAGTTTGCTTTCTAAAAGAGAGAAACCTTCAGTTCTAGTGCCAGGAAGATGACATGTTCCAGTTTAGTAAAATAAGGCAAAAAATACTCTTTTAAGTTATTCAGTTGTCATTATTTCATCTCGATAAATGGTTTTAATCAACTAGTAAACCTACAAATTCCATTAAAAATAAGAGCAAAGGATGTGATTCCCTTTAAACAAAGAAACTTTGAGGTTCTCTACTAGTGATCAGAAAGGAATGAAACAACAATTAAAATTGAGAATAATATTACATAAACTAGTCGTTCTATTTTCAATCATGTGCTATCTAATGATTCCATGGTCAATGACAGGCTGCATAGATAACAGCAGTCCCACAAAACTACAATGGAGCTGAAAAATACCTATGTGACATTGTAGATGCCATTTCATTCCAGCACAAGAGATAAACATGTGAGTGACTAAAGGAAAACATAAATTGAGTTTGATGTTATAGAAAAGAGAGCATATACAGTGAGGAATGCATGCTGGAAGGATTTTGGAAGCACTCAAGTCACAAAAATGGTTGGAAGTTTAGGCTGTGAACACAAAGACATTTGTTCTCAAACTCTAGAGGACAGAAAGTGTTGTGAATGTGAAGAAGTTTTTGGAGGGAATAAGAAGTTAATAGTTCATGGCTGGACATGGATCCATTAGGCAAAGAAAAGAGAATATGTGTTAGTTCAAATAAGGACTTTGGGGCCTCACCTACACTAAAGAGTTAGTAAGTAACATGTAAACAATAATGACAGCATAGTAGAAATTGCAGTTAGAGGATGTGTTGTCCCCTAGTGCAAACCATGAATTTAATTTCAGATTGGGTACCCAATCCCAAAAAAGGAGTCAATCTGAGCTCACAGTTTGTCAGAATGACTGGCTAAATTCTTAGTTTGATGATTGGCAGCACTTAAAAAACCTATACATAGTCAATTAAATGTTGGTGATCTTATATTTATCTGAAAGAACAAAATGTTTTTCCTTATATGAATATTTGGTATGACATAAACATACCACATGAGTCAGTGACACCTAGGGCTGTGTAATTCATATCTACAGGTGTACCCTAAGGACACTCTTTATTTATCTGCATTTTAGTGTGTTCTAATGCTTTTTAATGAATTGTATATATAGTCTTCATCACCACAGGGGGACAGGTTTTGAGAAATGCATTGTTAGGCAACTTTGTCAATGAGCAAACATCACAGAGTATACTCATGCAAATCTAGTTTGTTTAGGTCAGTCACTCCAGGTGGCTTATTTTTTTTAAGCATCTTACTTGAAAAGTTTTATACAAATTAAGTATTGCCTTTTTTCACTCAATACTTTTGATATAATTCCATAGTATAAACTAAACAATGATTATTTTCACCAGTACCCATGTCAGTTGTCCCCCATATCCTTCTAACTTACTCCCATTGTGCCACTCCACGTGATTTCTTAACACAGCAAAGACATGTAAATATAAGACATGAAGCTGCTGCTAATGTAACATAGCATACTATTTTAGAGTAAACATCTAAAAATTAGAATGTGACAAATGATGATGATGCAAAAATGAATGAATGTTCTCAGCTCTCAAGTAGTTCAAGGAATAAACTAGCCTAAAACACAAGCTCCTGATTTTTTAGAAGGGAGAGATAATGAGTGTGAAATCCAAGAAAATTTCAGTTATTCTGCAGTTGTCAGTGCAAAGAAAGTGTATTTTAAAGTCTTTGAAAATCCATTGAGTCCTCAACTAAAAACTTACCTGCTTATTGTACATAATTTTCTTCCTGCTGCAAGTATCTTTTATTGTTTTGTTATCTCTTGTTGAAGGAATAAGTGATTTTAATGGTTACTTTTGGGGTTTTTTTGAACCTGTAAAGACAAGACTAAAAGGAGGAATTCATATGTAAAATGAAAGATTGACTATATACATTGTGTTCTTTTTTTGAAACTATTAAAGTGAAAATAAAGAAATAAAACCACAATGGGAAGCACAGAGGAATGGCTACTCCTAGTGTTGTGGTTTCAATATGTAATGTCCCCCACAGGCTCGTGTATGCAATGCTTGGTTTCTACTGGTGGTTCTATTTTGGGAGGTTGTAGAAACTTTGGGAAGCAGAGCCTAACTATAGAAAGAGGTTTCCTGGGGCATGCTTTCAAAGGTGATATTTAGTCCCCTGTTACTTCTCTGCTCTATTCACCATGATCTTCTGACCAAGCACATGAAGCCAAACAATTGTGGACTGAATCCTTTGAAATTATAAGCTAAAGTAAATCACTCCCCTTTAAATTCTTTTTATCAGCTATTTTACCATAGCAGTGCAAAAGTGACCAATACATCTAATATGATAAGGTGTATCAGTCTATATCTAGAAAAAAGAAAGAAGATGTGGAAGAGGTAATTGGGGTATGAGAGCAGAGAACACCACAAACTAGAGAAAACACCTACAATGTGATTGAGATAGTCTCAGGAATGTTTGCAATATACAAATGTCATGTGAAACAAAGACATATATAAGAAACATAAAAAACAATGCTTTTAATTTCTCAGACTTTCATAAAATCCTGCAAAATGGAGGAGAGAAAAAAATATGAAAAGAGGTGACAAATGGAAAGACAGAACTCCATAAACAAGTATCTTCAGAGATGATTAAGAACATCCATAAAAGAAAAATATAAAAAGAAACTCAGTTACTACAACTGAGCTCTCAAAATAAAAAGATGAGCTAAGTAAATTTCCTTAAAACCACACATAAAATAATTTAAATGATGGACAATGAAGATTGAAGATCAATACAAGATATCTACTATTCATAATTATATAATTATAGTAGTTCTGAAAAAAGACAAAAGAGTGCATTCATGGAAAGACCTATTATACACACACACACACACACACACACACACGTGTACACACACACACATACCTGCACACATACACCACACATTTTCCAGAAATAAAGCAGGAGTGACTAGTGTCCAAGACAAGAGAGACCTTGGGCTCAGGGTAGTACTACAAAGTAATAGAGCTACTAGTAGCAGTGAAGGACAGGAATATAAAACAGATCTTGTTAAGGGAGGAAAATGGCGAAGATGAACCTGACCAAAGTTCATCTTACATATATGCTTCCAATTAAGCATATTTGGAAATGTCACAATGAAATCCCCTGTACAACTATTTATATGCTAATAAAAATATTTTCTAAAAAGATCAAAAAAATTTACAAAGGAGAATGGCTGTCACACAAAAAGCATGGATAATGTTAAGATAACTGGAGAATGATTTCAAAGATCTAAAATAAAATTATTTCAGTTCAGAATACTGCAATCAAAATATAAATGTTAGGTTAAAAAAAGATATTTTCAGACCTGAAAGGTCTCAGGAGACTTACCTTCCAGGCATAATTATGTAGAACATTCTTAAAGATACAATCCTCCAAAAATGAAAAACAAAACCCAAAAAAGTTTGAGCCAGAAGAGAGTGGAAACAGAAACACTGTGACCCAGAATAATGGCCATGAAGCAGGTAGTAGAGCTGGCAGTCAAAACTGAAGAAGAAGGATATGTAGCACTTAGATGGAAACCTGACAGAAGAATTGACTGAATGTAGAATTTGGAAAACAGAAGCTATTAATAAATTAACTTAGAAGGTGTGTGATGGTTAATTTTGATTTTCAACTTGATTTGGCTGAGAAGTGCCTAGCAAGTTAGTAGAATTTTAAATAGGGTGAAGGACCCTTGAATGTTGGTGGCACCATCCCATTTGCTGAGGGAATAGAAGGAAGAAAAGGAGGAAAAGGAGAAAACCTGTGGCACAGGTATTATCTCACTCTGCTTCCTGGCAACCATGGTGTGAGCTGCTTTGCTCCACTACAACCTCCCCACTATGAAGGACTAATGCCTCTGAACCATTAGCCAAAATAAATCTTTACTCCCTTAAATTGTTTATGTCAGGTATTTTGGTCATAACTATGTAAAAGTAATTAACATAAAAAATTGATTCCAAGAAGTGAGGTCACTGCTGTACCTAAACCTAACCATGTGGTTCCTAAATCTTAGGAAGTGGTTTGTGGGAGGAATTTGGAAAAGTTTAGAGAAGACCAGAATACTGACAGAAATGCAGACAGTGAAGACAGTACTCATGCAATTTCACATGTTACTAAGGACTCTTGAGAATTGGAGTGATGCCTTTCATGTTATATGCTGACAAATAACTTGGCTAAATTTTATCCATGCCCTATGACTGTGAGTGAAGCATGCTGAGTTTACAGATTGGGGGAAGGGAATCATTCCTGGGACTGTAAATAAACAAGCCGGGTGGGCTGAAGAGGCTCTGGCGGGAGCGGGGGCACGCGCACAGCAAACAGGAGCAGGAAAGCTTGTGAGAGTGGTGGAGGGAGGAAAACTCCACAGGAGAGGAGGGAAGACCCACTTCTCACGTGAACTGTAAACAAACATGGCGGCTAGCAGGAGCAGCAGCACTGCCCAGTAATCAGGAGCAGGAAAGCTTGTAAAAGTGGCAGTGGGAGGCAAACTGCACAGGAAAGGGGGGAAGACCCACCTCCCACATGAACTATAAATAAACACACAGGCCTGAGAATGCGGGTGCAGTGTCACCTTTCCCAGTGTGCTTGGAAAGGGGAAAGCTTGTAGCAGAGGCTCCCACACAGGACAACTCTGAGCAAACAAAGCCTGTGGGGCCAGGTGAGTGCTAAGCTCACCCCAGAGATCTGCATAAATAACGCCACCAGCAACAGCAGGCTGAAGCATTGGGCAGGCAAGCCACAGCCACAGATACCATTCTCAGAACTGTCTCCAGACTCTTTTTTTTCTTTTTCTTCCTACTTTTGATGAGAGAACAACTGAATTACACCTGTATGCTGAAAAACGTACTGAAACTGTATTGCATTTGAACTTGGGATACTTGGTCAGGTTTTTTGTGTGTGAGTGTGTGTGTGTAGTTTTGTTCTACTTTATGCGTCCACTTTGATGAGACAACTACAGAACAACATCTGAGGCACCATCTCCAGGATTGGAGACTGAGACGGACACCCAAATTATTAAAACTGAAACTTCATTGCATTTGAACTTGGAGGTTTTTTGGTTTTTTGGTTTTTTGGGTTTTTTTTTAATTTTCTGTTTTTCATTTTATTTTAATTCATTTTTATATATAGATATTTCTTTCATTTACTTATTTTTTATTTTTATTCTTATCTTTATTTCTTTTTATTTTTGATTTTCACTCCTCTCTCTGTTTCTCTAATGTCTGTTCAGCTTACTGTCGATTAGTACATTAACGCTCCCTGTTTATACCTTTAAAACCTTCTTGTCTGATACCTTGTTCTGTTTTCTCCTTCTTGTCTGTGTATTTGTTTTTCCCTTTTCTTTAACTTCTTGCTTTCCATCTAAGCTGACCTTTCCATTCTAAATACTACCATTGTTATTATTACAAGCTAGAAAATACTTAATTGCACACAGTACAGGGACAGTAACAACACCAAAGACAATGACGGGAAGATAGAAAACACAGGGAAAACAGTTTCCCCACAGCAAAAAATTAGTACAGGAACCAGAGGGGAATGAAGAAAACAGATACTCAGATCCAGACTCCAACAAAATGAAGATAAACTATGCCAAAGAAAACAATGAAGCCCACAAGAATAATTTAAAAGAAGACATACTACAGGTACTCAATGAGAATTTTATAGAGATGATACTGGATAGGGTCAACCAAAATGTACAGGAGACACTCAAGAAATTCCAAGACAACAAAAATAGAGAATTTGAAAAAGCAAAAGAAGAAATAAAGGAAACCAAGAAGCACTGTATAAACACCAAACTGAAACAGAGAACACAATGAATAAACAGATAAACAAACTCAGGACAAAACTAGACAACATTAAAGAGGAAACCACCCAGGATATGGAAAACCTCAGAAAAAAGAACAAAACAGAACTGCAAAACAAAATGGAAGGCCAATCCTGCAGAATAGAACAAACAGAAGACAGAATCTCAGAACTTGAAGATGAAATGGTAATTAAAGGAAAAACCAAAGAACTATTAATTAAACAACTCAAGACCTGTGAAAAGAAAATGCAAGAACTCACCGACTCCATCAAAAGACCAAACATGAGAATCAAGGGCATTGAAGAAGGAGAAGAGGTGCAAGCGAAGGGAATGCGTAATATATTCAACAAAATAATAACAGAAAATTTACCAAATCTAGAGAAAGATATTCCCATACACATGCAAGAGGCCTCCAGGACACCAAACAGTCCAGATGAATATAGAACTACCCCAAGACATATCATCATTAAAACAACAAGTTCAGAAACTAGGGAAAGAATATTGAAGGCTGTAAGAGAGAAAAAACAAGTAACATACAAAGGTAAACCCATCAAAATCACAGCAGACTTCTCAACAGAAAATCAAAAGCAAGAAGAGCGTGGGGCAAGATCTTCCGGGCACTGAATGAAAATAACTTCAACCCCAGGATACTCTACCCAGCAAAACTATCATTCAAAATGGAGCAATTAAAGTCTTCCATGATAAGCAGAAACTAAAACAATATGTGACCACAAAGCCACCACTACAAAAGATTCTGCAAGGGATTCTGCACACAGAAAGTGAAACCCAACTTAACCATGAAAAGACAGGCAGCACAAAACCACAGGAAATGAAAAAGCAAGACAGTAGAGAGTAACCTCAACTGAGGTACACACAATCAAACCTTCAAACAACTAAGACAACTAAATGACAGGAATCACCACATACCTATCAGTACTAACGCTTAATGTTAACGGACTTATTCACCCATCAAAAGGCACCACTTGATGAAATGGATTAAAAAGGAACATCCAACAATTTGTTGCTTACAGGAGACCCAACTCACTGACAGAAATAAGCATAGGCTTAGGATGAAAGGATGGAAGATTTACCAAGCCAATGGCCCCTGAAAACAGGCAGGAGTAGCAATACTTATCTCTGACAAAGTAGACTTCAAACCTACATTGATCAAACAAGATAAAGAAGGACATTCCACACTAATAAAAGGGGAAATAGACCAAAAGGAAATAATAATTATTAACCTGTATGCACCCAATGTCAACTTACACAATTTCATCAAACATACCCTGAAAGACCTAAAAGTATATATAAACGCCAATACACTGGTTGTGGGAGACTTTAACACCCCATTATCATCAATAGATAGGTCATCCAAACAAAAAATCAATAAAGAAATCCAAGATCTAAAATATACAATAGATCAAATGGACCTACTTGATGTCTACAGAACATTTCATCTAACTTCTACACAATATACATTCTTCTCAGCAGCCCATGGAACCTTCTTCAAAATAGATCAGATCCTAGGGCACAAAGCAAGTCTCAGCAAATATAAGAAAATAGAAATTATACCGTGCATACTATCTGATCACAATGCAGTAAAAGTAGAACTCAACAACAAAAGTAAAGACAAAAAACATGCAAACAGCTGGAGACTAAATAACTCATTACTTAATGAAGAATGGATCATCGATGAAATAAAAGAGGAAATTTAAAAGTTCCTGGAAGTCAATGAAAATGAAAACACAACCTACCGGAACCTATGGGACATAGCTAAGGCAGTTCTGAAGGAAAGTTTATAGCCATGAGTGCATATATTAAAAAGACTGAAAGATCCCAAATAAATGACCTAATGATACATCTCAAACTCCTAGAAAAACAAGAACAAGCAAATCCTAAAACAAAACGAAGGAGAGAAATAATAAAAATAAGAGCTGAAATCAATGAAATAGAAACCAAAAAAACCATACAAAGAATTAATGAAACAAAAAGTTGGTTCTTTGAAAAAATAAACAAGATCGATAGACCCCTGGCAAACCTGACTAAAATGAGGAGAGAAAAAACCCAAATTAGTAGAATCAGGAATGCAAAAGGGGAGATAACAACAAACACCATGGAAGTCCAGGAAATCATCAGAGACTACTTTGATAATCTATATTCAAATACATTTGAAAATCTTAAAGAAATAGACAGATTTCTACATACATATGACCATCCAAAACTGAACCAAGAAGAAATTAATCACTTGAATAGATCTATAACACAAAATGAAATTGAAGCAGCAATCAAGAGTCTCCCCAAAAAGAAAAGTCAAGGACCTGATGGAATCTCTGCTGAATTCTATCAGACCTTTAAAGAAGAACTGATACCAACCCTCCTTAAACTGCTCCATGTAATAGAAAGGGAAGGAAAACTGCCTAATACATTTTATGAAGCCAGTATTACACTTATCCCAAACTAGGCAAAGACACCTCCAAAAAGGAGAACTATAGGCCAATCTCCTTAATGAACATTGATGCAAAAATCCTCACAAAATAATGGCAAACAGAATTCAACAACACATCAAAAAGATTATTTACCACGACCAAGGAGATTTCAACCCAGGGATGCAGGGGTGGTTCAACATACAAAAATCAATAAACGTAATAAACCACATTAACTGAAGCAAAGACAAAAACCACTTGATCATCTCAATAGATGCAGAAAAAGCCTGTGATAAGATCCAAAACCATTTCATGATAAAAGCTCTAAGAAAACTAGGAATAGAAGCAAAGTACCTCAGCATTATAAAAGCTATGTATGACAAACCTATAGCCAGCATTATACTTAATGGAGAAAAACTGAAACCATTCCCTCTAAAATCAGGAACCAGACAAGGATGCCCACTATCTCCACTCCTATTCAACATAGTACTGGAATTCCTAGCCAGAGCAATTAGGCAAGAAGAAGGAATAAAAGGAATACAAATAGGTAAAGAAACTGTCAAAATATCCCTATTTGCAGATGACATGATCCTATACCTTAAAGACCCAAAGAACTCTACTCAGAAGCTTCTAGACATCATCAATAGCTATAGCAAGGTAACAGGATATAAAATCAACATAGGAAAATCAGTAGCATTTCTATACACTAACAATGAGCAAACTGAAAAAGAATGTATGAAAACAATTCCATTTACATTAGCCTCAAAAAAAATCAAATACCTAGGTGTAAACCTAAGAAAAGATGTGAAAGACCTCTACAAGGAAAATTATACACTTCTGAAGAAAGAGATGGAGGAAGACTATAGAAAGTGGAGAGATCTCCCATGCTCATGGATTGGTAGAATCAACATAGTAAAAATGTCGATACTCCCAAAAGTAATCTACATGTTTAATGCAATACCCATCAAAATTCCAATGACATTCATTAAAGAGATTGAAAAATCTACCGTGAAATTTATATGGAGGCCACAAATAGCCAAGGCAATACTCAGTCAAAAGAACAATGCAGGAGGTATCACAATACCTGACTTCAAACTATATTACAAAGCAATAACAATAAAAACAGCATGGTACTGGCACAAAAACAGACATGAAGACCAGTGGAACAGAACAGAAGACCCAGATATGAAGCCAAACAACTGTAACCAACTTGTTTTTGACAAAGGAGCTAAAAATATACGATGGAGAAATAGCAGCCTCTTCAACAAAAACTGCTGGGAAAACTGGTTAGCAGTCTACAAAAAACTGAAACTAGATCCATGTTATCTCCCTATACCAATATTAACTCAAAATGGATCAAGGATCTTAATATCAGACTACAAACTCTAAAGTTGATGCAGGAAAGAGTAGGAAATACTCTGGAGTTAGTAGGTATAGGTAAGAACTTTCTCAATGAAACCCCAGCAGCACAGCAACTAAGAGATAGCATAGATAAATGGGACCTCATAAAACTAAAAAGCGTCTGTTCATCAAAAGAAATGGTCTTTAAACTGAAGAGAACACCCACAGAGTGGGAGAAAATATTTGCCAGCTACACATCAGACAAAGGACTGATAACCAGAATATATAGGGAACTTAAAAAACTAAATTCTCCCAAAATAATGAACCAATAAAGAAATGGGCAAGGGAACTAAACAGAACTTTCTCAAAAGAAAAAATTCAAATGGCCAAAAATCACATGAAAAAATGCTCACCATCTCTAGCAATAAAGGAAATGCAAATTAAAACCACACTAAGATTCCACCTCACCCCTGTTAGAATAGCCATCATCAGCAACACCACCAACAACAGGTGTTGGCGAGGATGCGGGGAAAAAGGAACCCTCTTACACTGATGGTGGGAATGTAAACTAGTACAACAACTCTGGAAAAAAATTTGGAGGCTACTTAAAAAGCTAGACATTGATCTACCATTTGATCCAGCAATACCACTCTTGGGGATATACCCAAAAGACTGTGACACAGGTTACTCCAGAGGCACCTGCACACCCATGTTTATTGCAGCACTATTCACAATAGCCAAGTTATGGAAACAGCCAAGATGCCCACCACAGATGAATGGATTAAGAAAATGTGGTATCTATACACAATGGAATTTTATGCAGCCATGAAGAAGAACAAAATGTTATCATTTGCTGGTAAATGGATGGAACTGGAGAACATCATTCTGAGTGAGGTTAGCCTGGCCCAAAAGACCAAAAATCGTATGTTCTCCCTCATATGTGGACATTAGATCAAGGGCAAACACAACAATGGGATTGGACTTTGAACACATGGTAAAAGCGAGAGCACACAAGGGAGGGGTGAGGATAGGTAAGACACCTAAAAAATTAGCTAGCATTTGTTGCCCTTAATGCAGAGAAACTAAAGGAGATACCTTAAAAGCAACTGAGGCCAATAGGAGAAGGGGACCAGGAACTAGAGAAAAGGTTAGATCAAGAAGAATTAACTAGAAGGTAACACACATGCACAGGAAATCAATGTGAGTCAACTCCCTGTATAGCTATCCTTATCTCAACCAGCAAAAACCGTTGTTCCTTCCTATTATTGCTTATACTCTCTCTACAACAAAATTAGAGATAAGGGCAAAATAGTTTCTGCTGGGTATTGAGGGGGTGGGGGGGAGAGGCAGGGGGCGGAGTGGGTGGTAAGGGAGGGGGTGGGGGCAGGGGGGAGAAATGACCCAAGCCTTGTATGCATATATGAATAATAAAATTTTTAAAAAAATAAAGAAGCTAACTATTTTGCATCTGAACTATGGGAAAGATGCCTTGAGGCCATCTCAGGAATTGGCCAGATCCTACCCATCACAGTCGAATGAAAGAATAGATTCATTTGAAAGACTTTCCTATAAGAACTCACTCATGACTGCCTATGAAGTTGCTTTTCAATAACTCCTTTCACCTTGATCAGCATCTGAAGCACTCAGGGGCAAATGCAGCTGTGGTCTAAGGAAGCCGGGTTACTGCTTGATCTGACAGCAGAACTTAGTGCCAACCTTGTGACTTATGATTGTTAATTTTATTGTCAACATGATTGAATTGAGACGTGTCTACCAGAAGTACCTCTAAAAGTGTACTTTCAGAGAGAACTAAAAGGGGAGAAGACCCGCTGTGAATATGGGCAACACTATTTCATGAGCTTGGGATCCAAATAGCATAGATAGGTGAAAGGAGAAACCCAGAAAGAACATATATGCCCTCTCTCCTTATTCTCCTTACGCTCCTGTTTTCCCACCCACCCTCCTCTCTCTCTCTCTTTCCTGACCACCATAATGCAAGCTGCTTTTCTCTGTCTTTCCCTACTCACCATGATGAACTAACACCTCTGAAACTGTGAACCAAATAAATTTTTCCTCCCTTAAATTGTTCTACTCAGGTGTTTTGTCACAGCAATAAATGGTTCTACTAACAGAAGGTAGCAATTAAAACTTCCAGGTAATATATTTTAAAAACAAAGAATAATCAGTGAGCTGTTTCTTACCATGAATAGTATTTATACAATTATAAGACATGATTTCAGGATTTTACCAATATGCAGGAAGACTTCATTAAAATTTTCAAGATCAGGTACTGTTATCAATCTTCACCATGAATAAATGACAAAAATTAAGTAGATGGAGGAATGAGCCTCAATATAAAGTTTTGGGAAATATAATTTAAAACAAATTCTCTTTTCCCAAAAATCTCTCCATAAAGGTACAAGAAGAAACCACCTTTATTAGTGAATAAACATTACACCAGAATGTGATGCACATCACAGGCAATCTGCTAGGGCAATATGAAAGGACAGAAAGAATCTTACCCTTCTATATAGCCAAGCAAATAAATCTTATTACATATGTTTTCAAGATAAATAGTAACTAGTCCTCAAGTAGGAGGAATAGACAGCACCATTTTTCACACTAGCTAATCCTATCTCCTATCATCATGGCAGGATATCGGTTTGCATCTTGGAGTGGTAGGTCCACTGAAATTATACTCTAAGCCTCTCCTAGAAGCTGGGAGATAGGAGCCCTACTTTCCTTAATGGTTACATTTACAAAAGTTAATGTAAAGTGTGATTCCCTTTAAACAAAGAAACTTCGAGGTTCTCTGCTAGTGATCAGAAAGAGGCCTTCAGAGACATTGCCTTGGAATGGTGAAGCACAATTAAAATTGAGAATAGTTGTTCTATTCTCAATCATGTGCTATCTAATGATTCCATGGTCAATGATAGGCTGCATAGATAACAGCAGTCCCACAAAACTACAATGGAGCTGAAAAATACCTATGTGACATTGTAGATGCCATTTCATTCCAGCACAAGAGATAAACATGTGAGTGACTAAAGGAAAACATAAATTGAGTTTGATGTTATAGAAAAGAGAGCATATACAGTGAGGAATGCATGCTGGAAGGACTTTGGAAGCACTCAAGTCACAAAAATGGTTGGAAGTTTAGGCTGTGAACACAAAGACATTTGTTCTCAAACTCTAGAGGACAGAAAGTGTTGTGAATGTGAAGAAGTTTTTGGAGGGAATAAGTTAATAGTTCATGGCTGGACATGGATCCATTAGGCAAAGAAAAGAGAATATGTGTTAGTTCAAATAAGGACTTTGGGGCCTCACCTACACTAAAGAGTTAGTAAGTAACATGTAAACAATAATGACAGCATAGTAGAAATTGCAGTTAGAGGATGTGTTGTCCCCTAGTGCAAACCATGAATTTAATTTCAGATTGGGTACCCAATCCCAAAAAAGGAGTCAATCTGAGCTCACAGTTTGTCAGAATGACTGGAATCTGCATTTTGATACAATCAGACAATCTGTTTTTTGCTTCCTGTACATGAGTGTCTATATCTTTAGAAAAATTTTCTGCCCTGATTTCATTGACTAGGTTTCCTATGCCTTTTATTTGTATTTCAGCTCCTTCTTCTACCCTATGGATTCCCAGTTTTGATCTTTTGATTGTGTCTCCGAGTTCTTTAAGAATTTAAGAAAAGTTATTCATTTTTTCCTCATTATTGTTTGAGTGCAATAATCCTTCACTCTTATCTTCCATCACCAATATTCTTTCTTTGGCTTGATTTTGTCTGTTGATGGTATGATTCACTGTGGATTTTATTTGGTTTTTTGAACTTTCCATTTCTAACATTTCTGGGTTGTTTTCACTATTTCCATTTCCTTGATGAGTTTCTCATCTGTGTTGTGGATGCTCATCTAGCTCTTAAATTGATTTCCTAACTTTTTTTCTTTCTTTGCATCCTCTTTGAGGTCATTGATAATTTTTGAAGTAGAATTTGAATTCTGTATCTGACAGTAATTGTCTTTGGATTCAGTTATTGTGTTGTGCAGTTTGGGAGTCATGATATTGTCTTGCCTATTCATATTTGTGTTTCTGTGATGTAATCTGAATATCTATTGGGATGAGTTTCTCCTTTAGTTCCTCTCAGATGTGACAGAGCAGACTGCAAAAATAAGGTCAATAATCAAACAATAAACCAAGTATTTAAATGAAGGAAGAAATGAGGAGAAAACTCACTTTCCCAATTTGTTTCTCAGGAAAAGAAGACAGTTTGTTAGGTAATGACCTTGGGGCTTAACAATAATTAAGTGCACAGGTATTAAAAATGAAGTAGTAGAAAACATGAGGATGTGGAAAGGAAAAAAGTGAGAAGAAGTGAAGATGTTAGAAATAAAGTAAGTGTTGGTCCATTTTCAAGAATTTAACCCAATCCACTTCCTTGAATATCAGCTGTGGATGTTGGGGAGTGGCAACTGATAAGGGAATTTAAACTGGAAGGGGTGAATCACAATAGAGTGAGGAAATGGGTAAAAACTATGTGCATGCCAGAAAGCACATATCACAGGGAGATCTTCCCACCATAAAGGAAGGTGAACACCACTCTGCCTCAAATTTGACC
Source organism: Castor canadensis (assembly GCF_047511655.1). Classification (NCBI taxonomy): domain Eukaryota; kingdom Metazoa; phylum Chordata; class Mammalia; order Rodentia; family Castoridae; genus Castor; species Castor canadensis. Next base: position 135,743,036 of record NC_133389.1, on the reverse strand, counting down.
AATTCCAGGAAAGGCATATTTTAAAATAACCCAATAGGAAATCTAGGCAACCTCAGGGAGAAGAATATACACTCCATAATACTCAGCCAATGAGGACCAAGGGAAGGGACTTGCACACTAGAGAATAAAATGCTTGTTCTAACCACTTCCAGAATGTCTTCTCCTCAGGCACCTATCTTGCAATATCTCTCTTCCACTGTACTCCATTTGTCTCTAAGTCCATTCCTTTAGTTTGGACAGGTGAATGTATTTCTTACAAGGGAGAAGTATGAGAGAGCACCATATATTCACAGAGAAGTACAAAATGCTTTGGGAAATAGAAAATATTTAAAATGAAGAAGAAAACCCAAAACAAACAATCCCCCCACAAAACAATAGGTATACAAAGTACACTAAATTAAACAAAATAACTACCCTGTATTTCTTGTTGAGGAGAAATGTGTATATATACTGGATCCTGTTCAAGTATCTGATATTCTCTTCCAATCTTTGACCTGCAGAAGTCTCTATCTTTCTAATGTATTTAGGTACTCCAGCTACATTCTAGGCACAAATTGCGCTGCTGGGTGCTATAGCATTCTCTTCAGAGGGGCAGGGCTACCAAGTAGTTGTGTCCCTTGGAGTTTGGAGCTTCTTCTGGAACCCTGGCCCAAACAAGTGGTGCCTCCCAGTTACATGATTCGTTTGGTGGGCATGGGTTCCTAACACTGCCAGTGAGCTTACAGTGCAGCTTAGCAGAGTTTTAGAACACAGTTTTCCACTGGGTGGTGGCTTCTAGTTCTGTGAGTGGGGCTGCTTCAGGATGGCATCACACAGGATAGGCAGGTGGAACTTCCTATCTCCATCTTCGCTTTAGGTGGGGCTGCTTCCTGAAATGGCAGCTATTGGTATGGGTGGGGCAATTTCCAGTGAGCAGGGGCTGAAAACTTTGTGGTTAACATGCTCCTCCTAAGGTACCTTCTGCAAGAAGCCTGCACTCTTCTCCCCAGTTACTCTGTTGGACCGCTCAGTCAGTATAGCATATCGTCCCCTCTGTCTTCTCAAGAAGGTTAACATCTGTGAAATAGTGAGGGTGGGAACCTCCACTGATTTGCTGGGTCCACGCAGAGTCTCAACTGAAATTCTGATTGGTTAGTGTTGTTTGGAGGTATAGAGGAAAACCAAAACAAACAAACAAAAGAGCTCAATGGGCACTCTGCACTTTCCAAGTGGAATTTTGTCTTTCTGCCCTCTCACACACTTTGGTGGATGAATAAGGATGCACTAGAATTCCTGCTCTTGCTTGTAATTACTGAACAGAATTATTGCTGTATATCAGAACAGTATCTCACTTAATCCTTGAGGTGGATTTCAGGCTTGTGGGAGATATGGGCATTTTTTGCACCTGAAAATGCAGTAACAGAGGGTCACTAGGATCCTTTGTATCACCTTCTGGTTGGGTCTTTAGTTCCCCTCCCCTTCCCAAGAGGAGCAAGCGTTGGGTTTGGAACTTTTTGCTGATTTCTCTGGTATCTTTGCTTTTCCTTGCTCATTTTTATTTTGCCACCTCTTGTGTGATTCCCAGGATTCTTTCTCTCTTTCTTTCTTCAGGATAAAGACTCTCTTGAGTTTTCTCATTCATGGAGTCAAAACAGTGGGTGTTTCTAATCTGCTTTCTTGCCTTTGACCAAAAAACTTAAGTTTCTATGCAAGATGCTGAGATCAGAAGGATCACAGTTCCAGACCAGTCCAAGCAATAAAGTTTGCAAAACTTCTATCTCACTATCTGAACAGAAAATAGCTTGGCATGTTGGCACTTGCCTGTCATCTCAGCTAGGGCAGGAAACATAAATTAGGAGGGTCACAGTCCAGGCAAGCCTGGGGAAAAAAAAAAAACCAAGATCCCTTCTCCAAAATATACAGAGCAAAAAGGACTAGAAGCATGGCTCAAATGGTAGAGCACCTGCTTAGCCACTGTGAAACTCTGAGTTCAAATCCCGATACCACAAAAAGTACATTTGTGAATCTATATCTATCAAGCTATCATTTGTCATCTAAAACATGTAAGGTTAAAGACTTTTTTAAAAAATTAAAAATTAAGAGTTCTGCATGCAAGCTAACATAATGAACATCTTCATGCCAACACCCATGATTTACCAAATCTTCCAATCTTACTTTCTTCAAAAATTCCACTTTGTGTCTTAAAACTGAATCTTCTTGATTTTAGTTCACAGTTGCTATGTTTCTGGAAAAATCCAAGCTTATAGCAATAGAATCCTCTTTTGGAACTACCATGAGTAAAGGAAGGACAATTCTTCCTTCACATCACCCAATATACACATACCTCTTAGGCCAGTAAATCAATCTCTGTCTGAGGTCTAGGCTCATGTCATTTAATTTCTAGGCCACAGGACCAAGGAGGAAGAACATAATGACTTATGTGGACTTCTCCCTTTAGTTCTTGAGGTACACTCTACTATGACTGGGGTTTCCTATCAAAACTACATTATTAGTAGAATTGACCTACAGTTTAAAAATCAGACGGGATTGCTTTAGCTTTTTAAATTTGAGCCTTCATATTAGATATAATAGTGTCTAAAAGTGAACTGCTAATACCTACCCAGAAACTTCTTCCTCAGTAACTGACCATTTCTTCCCTCTCTCTAGTTGTTCCAGATAAAATTTATGGAATCCTTAATATTTTACTTTTTCACATATTCTGCAGCAATTCATCAGCAAGTGTTAGATCTGGAATCTCATTCCTCCATGCACTGCCACACCCAGACACCCAGGCTCAACCCTTTCTTGAATAATTACAATAGATTTCTTTTTTCCAGAGACAGGGTTTTGCTATATAGCCCATGCTGACCTTGAGCTTCTGATCCTCCTACTTCAGCCTTCTGAATGCTGGGATTACAAATACATACTGCTGTTTCTTTTTTGTCCTTTCTGTCCATATTCTTAACACAACAGCTTGAAAACGTTTTAAATAAGTCAGATCATGTTCTTACTCCACTCAAAATGCTCCATTTCATTCAAATTAAAAGTAAAAGCCCTTAAATTGGGTCATAAACCTATTCTCTCTCTCTCTTTCTCACTTTCTCTCTCTCTCTTTCTCTTTGTCTCTTGCTATTCTTCTCACCTCCCTCAGCTCAGCCATACTCACTGCTTTCTGTTCCTTCAAACACAGTGAATACAGTTTCACCTCTGGATCTTCACCTGTGCATTCTCTCCATCATGGAATATTTCTTGGAGTACTTCTTTATTTCTTTTAATTTTCCCTTAATTGTGACTTATCAATGATTAAGCAAGGTCAGATCATTCTCTCTGGTACTCCCTAACTCATTGTCTTTGTTTTACCTTTGTGGTAATTACTACCAACTGACATGCCACATAGTTATACTTGGTTCCATATACACTGGGCCCTTCATTCTACCAGAGAGCATGCTCAATCTAAAGAGGAGGCCCTCTGTCTTTTTTATTTACTGCCTTATTCCCAGACTTTTGAAAAAATGCATTTCAACTGTCACTTCTTCACAGAGGCATTTCTTGACCATCCCCAAAATCTAGTCTCAATTAAGTTCTTTCTTACATTTTCACTCCAAAAGCTCTCTCTTTCTAGTGTGCAGGACTCTGAAAACTGCATTAACATGATGAACATTGAGTAATGTCTGTTCCACTAAAATTTAAACCATAAGAGAACTGGATCTTAGTCTGTTTGGGCAGCTGAAACCAAAATTCTTTGCCCCTTTATTACAAAGATAACTGTTCCTCCATTGTTAATAACATGTTCCTCAATTCTGTTTGGGACCTCACCTTTACCACCCATATTCCATTCTGTTACCCATCATGTAGGAATTCTCTCAGAAAATTAAGGCTTTCTCTACAGCACTCCTCTATTCTTTCTTAGCCCTCACCAAAATCACTGTTAAAGGTTACTGTGTGATAACATAGACTTTTCAGTTCTCAAAATTCTTAGAGACCCTACCATTGACCCAATTTCAAGCTGACTTCCAGATTTTTAGGTATTTGTTACAGGACACCTCCATTTCTTATTACCAGTTTTCTGTCTTAGACTATTTGGACTGCTATAACAAAATACCTCAAACTGGGGAGTTCATAAACAAGTGCCTAGGAGATGATATTTGCTAACTCTTTCCTTTGGTTATCCAAAGCCAATGCCCTATCACTGTGAAGAAACAAAAGCCAGTTCCTGTATGCCTCAATGGCAAGAAGCACTTCCCTAATACCTTCCAACTAATAAGGGATTGCTTTCTCTTGACACCTTAGCTCTGAGTCTACTTCTAAGAGAACCTGACATATGACAGGTAGAAGGAGCATCCCAGGAATAAGAAATGGCAAGCAGCTTGACCTCATGGCCATCATGAAGCAGAGAGAAAAAAGAAAGAGAGTGAAGGAGCTGAACTCTCAGTGCTGGACTCTCAGTGAACCAATGCAGGTAAAGCAACAAAGGCTGAGAGCAAGGGTGGAGCAACAAGCCAACCTCCAGAGTAGTTGCTAGCACTGAGCAGAGGTCAGGAGAGGCACAAAGGTTGAGATCAGAGGTGGGGTGACAAACCAACATCTCAAAGCAGGGCAGGTAGTAGATCCCAGAGATAATCTTGTGGGACAGAGGGCAGTATTCAAAACTGAATTGCCCCACCTTGCTAGGGGAGTAGCTGATCGAACAGAGTTGCAGCTAAAGAGCAACACAGCTGCTGCCTCGTGAAAACAACAACAGCTCTGACCACACTGCACAAACTGGTAGACTAAATTCACCTCCTAATTGCAGCTAGCCCTGTGGATAGAAGGAACCAAATAATACTCACAAGCCAGTCACCTGGTGAGACCATATTAGAGCTCCCATTTGTATACCAATACTAGGATTAGATGTCTAAGGAATAACTCCAGAAATTTTACCAAAAGACTGAACTTTTTGTTGTTCCTGTACCTGGTATATTTTGTTGTTGTTGTTTTCTGTACTATTAACTTCACCATCACTATTTTTTTATTCCTATTTTTATCCCCTTCACTTTCCCTCCTTTTCCTGTGCTACAATCCATTGTTCTCCCTCCCAACTACTCTTTCAGCCCCTTCTTATCCACTCTCTTCCCATCCTCCCCTCCCCCTTCTACCCTCCCCCAAAATGTCACCACAATACCCCTCCCTCTTACATACTCACCACACACTGACTAGCCTACTATACCAACTGTACACAACACCAGGACCCTGCAATCCCTAACACAAGCACCCTCCACTACAACAGCAGAAATACACCCAAACATGCACAAGGGCCACAAAACCAAGCAGTCCCCAAACATATTCCCCCACCCACCCACTCCTTCCCATGCCCCTTTTTTAGTGCCACCTTTACCAATTACCTAAATTTTTATATATAGCCTAATAAACATGGCCCCCAACACCCACTGTTTATAGATATTATCACCAAGGGGGTTTATATATAATATGTAAACAACAAGTCTAGCATTGAAACTGTGAATTTGTTATTGCTAAATGACACCTCCAGGCCCAGAAGAGAAAGATCACATCAACCTAGCTAACAACCAAGTCAGTCACAACACAAAAATTAAATGAAGGGAAAGAAAACAGGCAATTAAAACTACCAATTAATCTATCAGGAATATAGTTGCACAGCACCAGGTGAAATGATAGGAAGCAGAAGAAGGAATGAAAACCACTTTCCTCAAAAAAGAAAAAAATTCAATACAGGATTCAGTGGAAAATGATGAAAATGGATACTCAGTCCCTGATCCCAACAAAACAATGATAAATGTTAGTAAGGAGCCAGTTGCCCACAAAAAAAAACCCCTCAAAGATGAAATCTTGGAGGAATCACTGAGAAATTCACAGAGAAGATACTAGATATGGTTAACCAGAATGTACTAGATGCACTCAAGAAACTTCAAGAAACCAAAAATAAAGAACATGAGAAAACACAGAAACAAAGGAACTCAGAGAGGACTTCAACAACCACCAAAGTGAAACAAAGAACACAATATAAAAAGAGATATATGAATTAAAGATGACAACACAAAATATAAAAGAGGTGTTTAACAAAGGTATGGAAAACATCAGAAAAAAGAATCAAATAGAAATCCTGGAAATAAAAAGTCACCTTAGCCAAACAAAAAACCACAGTAGACAGCCACTCCAGCAGAGTAGAACAAGTGGAAGACAGAATCTCTGAGCTCAAAGATAAAATAGAAATTAAAGAAAAAACAAAAGAAATCTTAGCCAAACAACTCAAGAACTGTGAAAGGAATATGCAAGAACTCAGCAATTCCATCAAAAGACCAAACTTAAGAATCATGGGCATTAAAGAAGGAGAAGTGGTGTAAGCCAAAGGGATATGTAATAGATTCAATAAAATAATAACAGAAAATTTCCCAAATCTTGAGAAAGTTTTGCCCATTCAGGTACAGGAAGACTTCAGGACACCAAACAGATTTTACCACAATAGAATCTCCCCATGGCATATTACCAGTAAAACAACAAGCACAGAGACCTGAGAAAGAATATTGAAAGAGAGAAAAAACAAATAATTTATAAAAGTAAACCCACCAAAATGACAGCAGATTTCTCAACAGAGACTTTAAAGCAAGAAGAGTAAGGAGTGAGATATTTCAGGAACTGAATAAAAATCATTTCAGCCCTAGGGTATTCTACCCAGCAAAACCATCATTAAAAACTGAAGGAACAATAAAAATCTTCCACAATAAACAAAAACTAAAACAATATATGACTACCAAGCCACCAGTACAGAAGATTTTATAAGAAATGCTGCACACAGAAGATGAAAGCAAACAAATCCATGAAAGGATGGGAAGTATCAAAGCACAAGAGAACAGAAGACAAGTAATCAGAGAGTAGCATTGATTTGATGCACACAATTAAATCCTTAAAACAACTAAATGGCAGAAATTGCCACATACCTATCAATATTAACATTGAATGTCAATGGACTCAAGTCCCCCATCGAAAGACATCATTTGGCAAACTGAATTAAAAAGGAAAATCTGACAATCTGTTGTTTACAAAAGACCCATCTTATTGACAGAAATAAACACTGCCTTAGGGTGAAAGGCTGGAAAAAGATTTACCGAGCCAATACCCCTGAAAACGGACAGGAGTAGCAATACTATATCAGAAAAAGCAGACTTCAAACTTACATTGGTCAAATGAGACAAAGAAGGACACTTCATACTGATAAAAGGGACAATACATCAAAAGGAAATAACAACTATCAACCTATATACACCCAATGGCAGCACACCCAATTTCATCAAACATACACTAGACTTAAAAGCAATATAGACTCCAACACGGTGGTAGTGGGAAACTTTAATACCCTTCTATCACCAATAGATAGGTCATCCAAACAAAAAAATCAACAAAGAAATCCTAGAACTAAATGACACCATAGATCAAATGGACCCAATTTATGTCTACAGAATACTTCATCTGACAACAGCACAATATACATAATTCTCAGAAGCCCATGGAACTTTCTCCAAAATTGTACATCTCACAGGGCACAAAGCAAGCCTCAGAAAATATAAGTAAACAGAAATAACTCCCTGCATTCTATCTGACCACATTACATTAAAACTGGAACTCAACAACAAAAACAAAATCAGAAAATATGAAAATAACTGGAGGTCAAATAACACATTGCTCAATAATCACTGGGTCACAGAAATAAGAAAGGATATCAAAAGTTTCCTGGAAATTAAAGAAAATAAAAAAACCACCTACCAGAACCTTTGGGACAAAACAAAGGCAGTCCTAAGAAGAAAGTTTATAGCCATGAGTATATATATTAAAAGGACAGAAATATCTCAAATTAATAACCTAATGCCATATCTCAAACTCCTAGAAAAACAAAAATAAGCAAAACCCAAAACAAGCAGAAGGACAGAGATAATAAAAATAAGTACGGAAATTAATGGAGACCAAAAAAACATAGCAAGGAATCAACGAAACATAAAGCTGATTATTAAAACAAAAATAAACAAAGGATGCAGGGATGGTTCAACATATGCAAATCAATAAATATAATACAGCATATTAATAGAAGTAAAGACAAAAACTACTTGATCATCTCAATAGATGCAGAAAAAGTCTCTGATAAGATTCAACATCACTTCATAATAAAAGCTCTCAGAAAACTAGGAATAGAAGGAATATACCTCAACATTATAAAGGTTATATATGACAAACTTATAGTCAACCTTATACTTAATGGGGAAAAAATGAAACCATTTTTCCTAAAGTCAGGAATGAGACAAAGATGCCCACTCTCCCCACTCCTATTTAACATAGTCCTGGAATTCCTAACAAAAGCAATAAAGCAAGAAGAAGAAATAGAAGAAACACAAATAGATAAAGAAAAAAATCAAAGTATCCATATTTGCAGATGACATGATACTATACCTCAAAGACCCAAAAACACCTAGACAACATAAACAGATACAGCAATGTAGCAGGACAAAAAAATCAACTTACAAACAGTAGCCTTTGTATATTCAACAATGAGCAAATTGAGAAAGAATACATGAAAACAATTCCATTTACAATAGCCTCAAACAAAATCAAGTACCTAGGAGTAAACTTAACAAAGGATGTGAATGACCTCTACAAGGAGAACTACAAACCACTGAAGAAAGAGATTGAGGAAGACTACAGAAGGTGGAAAGATCTCCATGCTCATGGGTTGGGAGAATCAACATAGTAAAAATGGCTGTACTACCAAAAGCAATCTACACATTCAATGCAATTCCCATCAAAATCCCAATGACATTCACCACAGAGATTGAAAAATCTACCATAATGTTCATTTGGAAACACAAAAGACTGCGAGTAGCCAAGGCAGTGCTGAGCAAAAAGAGCAATGCTGAAGGTATCAAATACCTGACTTCCAACAATCCTACAGTGCTGTAGCAATAAAAACAGCATGGTACTGGCACAAAAACAGATATGAAGACCAGTGGAACAGAATAGAGGACCCAGATGTAAATCCACACAACTATACCCATCATTTTTTTGACACAGTGCTGAAAATATATGATGGAGAAAAGATAGCCCCTTCAACAAATGTTGCTGGGAAAAGTGGTTATCTGCCTGCAGAAAACTGAAACTGAATCCATGCCTATCACCCTGTACTAGTATCAACTCAAATGGCTTATGAACCTTAATATCATACCCAAAACTTTGCATTTAGTAGAGGAAAGAGCAGGGAACACTCTGGAAGCAATAGGTATAGGCAAGGACTTCCTCAGTAGAACTCAAGCAGCCCAGCAACTAAGAGAAAGGATAGACAAATGGGAGTACATGAAATTAAAAAGCTTCTGCAAAACAAAAGAAATGGTCTGTAAACTGAAGAGACCACTCACCCACAGAGTGGGAGAAAATATTTGCCAGCTCTACATAAAAGGACTGATAACCAGAATATACACAGAGCTCAAAAAACTAAACTCCCCAAAAATCAATGAACCATTAAAGAAGTGAGCAACTGAACTAAATAGAACCTTTTCAAAGGAAGAAGTCCAAGTGACCAAAAACACATGAAAAATGTTCACCATCCCTGGCCATAAAAGAAATACAATTCAAAACAACACCAAGATTCCATCTCACTCCTGTTAAAATAGCTATCATCAAGAACACCACCAACAAAAAATAAAAAATGTTGGCAAGGATGTGGGGAGAAAAGGAACCCTCATGCACTGTCAGAGCCAGCAATGGGAACTTGCCTGTGTGAGTTGGTACCTGGCCTTATGAGAAAGCTCCAAGGAACTGGGGCAAAAGTCTCAGACCAGACTGTGCCTGTGTGAGTTGGTATCTGGCCTTGTGAGAAAGCCAGGCATCCAGAAAAACAATATTCAAGGTTCCCAGATGACTTCATGTCCTTCAGATGTAAATAAGAAAGTTATGTTGACTGTGTGCTTCTCCTGCTTCTCTGTTTCCATTTTAAAGGAGACATAACAAAGAGTTAATTTTAACTGTGCTTCCCTGTACTAATGTAACCTTGGCATGCTTTTTCTGACCAAATGCTCTCTGTGTAAAAGGAGTTTATAAAAAGCAATGTATACTTCATTAAAGGGGTTATTGAGCAGGACTCAGTAGTCCCCTCATTTTTTTATGGCTTTGGTCACCCAGGTTCCACCGGTAAATGGCATTACAATATACTGCTGGTGGTACCGTAAGCTAGTACAACCACTTTGGAAAACTATATGGAGAATTCTTTAAAAATTAAACATAGATCTGCCATATGATTCAGCAATACCACTCCTAAGGATATAACCGAAGGAATGCAACTCAAGTTATTACAAAGGCACCTGCACACCATGTTTATTGTAGCACTATACACAATAGCCGAGCTATGGATACAGCCAAGATGTCCCAGTACTGACAAATGGATTAAGAAAATGTTGTATTTATACACAATGGAATTTTATTCAGCCACAAAGAAAAATGAATTTTGACCTAAAACAAATGCATTAATATTATGGACATGGGTCACACACTAAGGGAAGAACACACAGGAGGAATAGGGAAAGGGAAGGAAACCTAAAACTTGAATGTGTTTGATGTGTTCACTGTACAGGAGCAAATATAGTAATCTTAATCTTAAACTTCCACAACGAGAAGGGGACTAAGAAGTAGTGAAGAGGTCTAGTAGTGATGAACGAATACACACGTGCATGGAAACAATGCTAGGAATCTCTCTGTATAGGTATCTTTATCTCCAACTAGCAACAATGCTATGTCCTTTTTATTATCTCTTATGTTTTCTCTTCAACAAAATTGAAGAACAAAAGAGCAGAACAGGTTCTGCCTAGAAGCTGGAGGGGAGGGGTGGCCTAAACAATGCATACACATGTGAGTAATGTCAAAATGATAAAATAAAAAATAATAAAATGTTTATTAAGATATATTATTATACAGGGAGGATTAAAAAAAATAAATAAAAGAGAAAGAGAGTAAGGGGCCAGGAAAAGGATATACCCTTTCAGGATGTAGAAGTCACTGCCTTCAGTGACTTACTTCCTCCAACTAGGCCCAATCTCCTAAAGTCTCTACTGCCTCCAAATAGTGCCACCAGCTGGAGACCAAGCCATTAGCACATGGTCATTGGATAGTTGTTGGAAGCCATTTTAGGTTCAATACTTAACAATTACCAAAAGGATTTTTATTTGAACCTATTGTCTTGTTTCCCATTCAGTTCACATTAGCATTATTTCCCCTGATATTTTAAGAAAATTTTCAATTCTTATTTTTATAATTTAAAAAAATGGAAAACCATTACAACTGTAGCAATACCCATAAAACAGATTTAGTTTCAGAATAACTAGACTAATTGAACAATTTAATAAGGTACAAAAGGAAGTGTGAAAAAAAATCACCTAAATGGCCAGGACATTCATGTTAAGTAAATTGTCACTATGTCAAAACTTAATCCTACATTCTACCAATTATGAATTTCTTTTTCTGCCCAGTTTTAAAAAAACTATTAGATTTTATTATATCTCTTAATAGTTTCAAATTTGTGATGCAATAAGTAAAATACAAATATTTAATTAATTATGTCTATTTTGAGGTAATAAGAACAGATACTGATAATGAATATTTCAGATGGATGAAGTCTATACACAGTCACAGTTTTAAATGTTTTAGTTAAAAATAATTCCATTACTCATACACCCAACAATAAAAATATTTCCAAGACCAAAAATCTCTTCTGTGGGTAAACTTGTCTGTACTCAGATAGGTAGTTTTCCAAGCATAAAATGAATCATTAAATATTAATAACTATCAATTTCCTATATAGCTGTCCTGAAAACACTTACCACAGATCATAAGCTCTTTGCCATTACCAATGAGTCATGCTTAGCTTCTGTTTTTGGTCTAGATCACTCAACTGAGAACACAGTACTTTTATCTTTAGCAAAGTCTTATCCTGGACTTTAAATTGGATGCTTTTAATAAGGCCTGGGTTTTCTGAGAGGTATTGACCTTTCAATGATACCTTTCATTTATCTGCCATGTGGACCTATTATCTATAAATTTACATATCTTTTTCTAAATAAAATGTTAAATTATATCATTGAGCATCATTATAGTATACTGTATTTGTTTTCTGGGACTACTGTAAAACATTATCACAAACTTCATGGCTTAAAACAACAAAAAATTATTCTCTCACACTATTAGAGGCCAGAAGAATGAAATTAATTTCTCTCAACCAAAATCAAAGTGTCAACAGGAGTGCGCTCCTGTGGAAGCTCTAGGGAAATATCTGTTCTTTCACTCTTCATCTCCTCTGTGTGTGTCACATCTTGCCAGGTAAGATAATATTCATTCTTCAGCTCTGCAAAGTAATATTCACAGTTCCAGTTATTAGTACATGATCATATCTTTGGGGCCACCATTTGTCCCACTACACATAGCAATATTTTTTGTGGAGTTGGAGATCAAACTCAGGGCTTATGCATGTTAAGCAAGCACTCTACCACTGAGCTATATACCTAGCCCCCAAAACTTCATTTTTAATGGAAAACATCTTTATATTGTGTTCTTTTAGGATATTGCTACTAAAGGAAATATTGTACATTTAAAATTATAGATGCATGTATATGTGTTTTAAGAAGAATAGATATGTAGACACTTAGAAAACAAATGGGTCTCTAAGCAAGGTGAAATAAAGCTAAGAAACAGATTCAGTTTTTAGTTTCTTCAACCATAGTGCAGGGTAGCTTGTCAAAAGCTGTACAACTATATACTCTAATGATTCTTAAATGACCCACCTGACTCTCCCTTTTTGCATTTCTCTACTTTTCGCAGAAAAATCTTAATTTCAAACAATTTCAGTCACTGAACTCAGTATGTTCTCTGAATGGTAAAAATATTGAGTCCTATGACTAAGATCAGCAGTTAAAATCGGCCCAGTTTCCACCTGTCATCAAGCCATGATCTGAAGAATAACTTTCCTGCCATTTCCCAATTGGACTTATTTCCTTTGAAAACAAAGACATTCCTGTTTCAACCTTTTTCAAGTCTGTGTATTCTGCCTTGAGCAACAGACTTTAGACATTTCCATTTATGGGTCTAGGTACATAATTTGCAGGGCTCATTGCAAAATGAAAATGTAAGGTCCCTATTAAAAACTGTTAAGAATTTTAAGATATTAGAAAAGCACGAAGTCTTCAACGCTCAAAACTTTTACAAAACACATTGTGCATATCCATGAAGCCAGTCCAGTGCCATCTTTACAATTGGAGCATCTTCCTCAGTGTGGGCTTCCAAGTACAGCCTTCTACAATTTGATACGCAGCAATGCTACCCTTCAGCACTTGCATTGCTATAGTCATCCTCACAAAGTCCATTTACTAACCAATGATAAAATTACTCAACTAAGTATGGGGAAATATGTTGAAAAGTTAAATGTTCCCAGATATTTTACTTTGGATATCAGTTTTAGGTAATGGAAACCCAACTCAAATTAACTTGAAAATTATGGTTAATGTATTCAGAAAAAAATTATCTAGAGTTAGGGTTGGAATCTAACTTGATTCCATCAATGTTTTTATTTCATTTCTCTGAAACCCCTTAATTTTGCCCTCCTCCTCTGCTCTATGGAGGTAAAAGATGACTTCTGTAGAGCTAGGCTTGATATTTATATCCAACAATGACTAGAGCTAAAGAGAAACTATTCTTTAATAATTCCCTCCTGATAGTCCTTCAGTAAATGTTCCCTTGAAGCTTACTGACTCATGGAGAAGCAAGTGCCCTTTACTGAACTAACATCTTGTGACCAAGAAAATCCTGTGTTCACATAGGCATAAGCCTGCAAAAAGAATGGATTTTTCTTTAGTGGTGACTTGAACTAAGGAGATACAGGGATATTTCTCTTTTTTAAAAAAAAATTGAAGTATAAGTAGGAAAATGAAGATGAGTAGACTGGTAAAAGCTAGATAAAACCCAACATTTTCATTGAAAACCTTACTTACTAAAAATGTGTATCTAAACTTTTCTTTAGTATTCTTATTGAGGTAACTTCAAGTTAAATTTGTGATAGCTAAAACATAGCTAGCTAAAGATATTAAGTACCTAGCTAAAGATACTAAGTATCTAAAGATACTAAGAAATCTTAGTATCTTTATGGTGCTTTTTAAACTATAACTCCAAATGGTTCTTTTTCTTAAATTGAAAATTTCCAATTAGGAAAAGTGGTGCTCTACACTTTTTAGCAAAAGATACAACAAATGTATGTTTTAAACAATTAAGCTGAAAGAAGTATATACCAATGATGCAATTTGTGAAATCATCCACAAACCTAAGGAAAATGTAGAACTATAGCCCTGCTGCCACGCTTTTTCAAAGGTAATGCATATCAATACAATCTTTAAGTAATCTTCATTCTTATATGAAGGACTGAAATTTCAAATGATATGAATATAAGAAGGAAGTCTTTATTAAAAAGAACATTATTTATGAAAGGATTGCCTACTATCTTCAAAAGTGCTCTAATGTATTCTCTATGAGACAATTTGAATGACACCTTGGTAAATATTCAGCCATACCTCAATTATATGACCTTAGAGAAATACAGAAGAAAAAAATTAACCTGTCATTTAATCTATAGTTTCTTGAAGCCCATCTATTGAACTTAGGCTGAGTATTAACCAAAACATAGCAAAACTTCTCAAAACACATACATAAATAAAGTGTATCATTTAATTGGTATCACTATATTATATCACCATTAAAAATTAAGAGACAGTTGCCAATTTGTCCTTCATCCAAAAATATATAATCATGCCTCCATTAAATAGTTTTTGTCCAAGAAAAATACTAATAATATCATATTGTCAGAATAGAACATAATGCTCTTCTAGTTACAAAACTGACTAGCTTAATCTAAAATAATGGATACTTAGTATAGTTCCTTGTATGAAAATTGTATTTTGTAACTAATAACATGAAGCTGTGAGAGAACATTTGTCTACAAATAAAGGCATTTTCTCAACATTTGAGAACATGTCCAAAAAATAAGTATATAAATAATATACTTGTTGTAGGGGAAATTTACAGTTCAAGAAAATGCCATTAATGTACTTTTAGGAAGGTTTCTTGTAACAGCATTTTCCTTAGGTCTAATAAAAGCAAGTTTCTTGATAAATCAATGTGTCTAGAAAAAATAAGTATTTGTGAACTAGCTTGTGCCTCTTCACCACCTACTCCTAAAGTTTCCTTTATATTTTCACACACTTTACCACTCTTCATATACTATTTTCTTTCCTATCATTAAGGCACTTTGACAGCTAGTACAACTTTCTCCAGCAGTCTGAGAGTATGTATCTACCCATACAGGTAACATTTCTCTTACTGTAATACAGTGTTAGCAAAGAATAATGCAGTCAGATTGTATCTGACTTAGAAGAATGTATCTTTAAGCTTGTAGACCATGTACGAAATATGATGGGGGATACATGAATTGACAAAATTATACTTCAAATACTTTTATAATTATTTATTTACTTATTTATTTAGTGGTGCTGGGGATTTAACCCAGAGGCCTTGTGCATGGTATGGATGTGCTCTACCCCTGAACTACACCCCAATCCTTCCATGATTTTTGAAAAATGAACTTGACAATATAATCTGGCAAAGATATGGGTCCATGTCTTTTTTTGTTTTGCTTTATTTTTATTCATTTTTTGACTCATAACATAGTAATGAAAGTTCATTTTCCCTAATTTCTACCCCAAGAGGTTATCCAGTTGAAATCTGGGTTTTATATATAATGGCCTAGTAGCAGATTTTTGTTTCCAAAGCATTTGTCTAAGAGACCTAAAGCAGGAATAGTTAAAATAAACAGAGAATAATATGTGTGCTACTGAAAGGGAAAATTCCAAGACAAGACCTTTCCCTGGGGCTGGAAATGGAAAAGGAGTTGTATGTTATGGCCAACTAGATCCCTGCCAAGACATCCCAGTGGGTCAGGCAAAATCTCTATGTGCGTGTACACAAGATAACTAAATGTAACACATGGGCATCTAGTAAAGAATTCTGTGGCCAATTTTGTGCTGACTTGCATTGAGAAACTCTGGGAAAAAGCTAACCAACAGTCTTGTCAAAGAAAATAAGCAGCCAGTAGCCAAAGAACAATGGAAGGTGACCTCATCCACTGAATTACTTAACAGAAATGTCTATATACTAGGCACTTTGTACTAAAAACAAGCCTGTCTACCCAGTGTTTTCAAGATTATGTAGATCCTGAATGGTTATAAAACTCCAATATGAGTAATGATGAGCTTGGCTTGGCAAAAGATGATCAGGAATTTTTTTTTTTTTTTGGTGGCACTGGGGCTTGAACTCAGGGACTCATGCTTGCTAGGCAGGCTTGCTACCACTTGAGCCACTCCTCCAACCCTGTTTTGTGTTGTGTTGGGTATTTTCAAGATGGGGTCTAACTATTTCCCTAGACTGACTGAAATAATGTGACATTTCTTCCCCGAATATCAGGAATCATTTTAGACCTAGTACACTCACAAATACAGAGTTGACATGATACTAACACTCTTCCAAATTGAGTTTTCTCAATTATAAGTAGGAAAAATATCTCCATCTCTTTTGTAAGACTTAGTGAAAATCAACTTATTGGGCAAAAAATCTTGGGACTGAATTACCCTGAAAATTTATATAACTTTTCAGGATATCAGTTACCTTACTTATAAAATGATGGTAGGATTTCTCAGTCTCAGCATTATTGACACATGGGGACTGCTTGTTGTTATTTTTGTTGTGAATTGTGTAAATGTTTAGTTTCTACTCACAAGATGCCCATTGTACCCACTCCTCAGTTATGACAGCCAAAAGAAAGTCTCCAAATGGTACCAAGTGTCCTCTAGGGCACAAAAGCATCCCAATGGAGAACCACTGAGAGAGGCCTAGCTAAAGTTCCTTCAAATTTAACATTTCATAATTCTATGACATTAGATAATGGACATTAAGAGTACTTTATAAATTGCAATGTAAGATACAAAAGTGATATATTCATTTACTAAGCAGACTTAATTAGATAGTTACCAGGAACAAGACAACATACTACAAGGACTGAAAATGAATTGCAAACTATGCCTCTCCCTAGGATGAAAAGTCAACTGTGCATATTAATAACATTTTCAATATCTTCCATAGAAATGGATTTCAGGGTTGGAGCATTAGAGTAGTACACTAGGTAAATTCAGGAAAGAAAAGCAGCAGCTTTATAGTGTTTTAAAGCAAAGTAGGCCATTTAAGAAAACTGTGCCATGGATTAGGCTAAGAAAAGCTTTACTCTCACTAATGTGGTTTAAACTTTCATTATTAGACTCATAAAATTTTAGAGTTTGAAGGGACCTTAGAGATCAGCTACTACCATCACCCTCATTTTACAGATGAGGAAATTGAATCTTTCCTATCCCCTGTGCATGTTGAGCATATGTAACAGAAATAAGTAAGAAAAATCTAAAGATGCCAACAGCAGCTGGAGGTTCTCAGTTTATACATTAAGGTTTAAAGGGAATAACACAAAGCATGACCTTCTACTAAATGAGGAGAGACTTGCTAATACTGCATGCCAGGATATTGCATACAAGATTAAAACTATGATGCCTGGGAGGGCATATAAGAGCCTTAAGTTCAGTGTGTAGGAAGACTTTACTTAGTTCTAAGTATGGTGTTTTTTAAATTCCTTGCAATAATATGGATGTACCTAAAGGCAGGAATTTCCTGATCTCAACCCTCTTCTTAAAGAGTTTAGCATACATTATTTTAAAGGCAAATAATAATGCACAATTACAATATTTTTGAGATGCTTGGTAATACCTATACTAACAACAACAAAAAAACATAAATGCATCAAAGAGAACAAGTATAAAGCAATAGTTGCTTTACTGCTGGCACTGTATAACCTGACACATACGTCTGATATCACTCAGGTACTACATTTCTCGAAATGCTGTGGAAGTCAATTAGCCTCCCAGAAATACATTTCCTTGTTTTAAATGTATTTTTAATAAAGATTTAAACATCAAAAATTAAAAATAAGAACTGAGGGAAACTGAAAATTGGAATAAAAAGGTATTATGCCTTTTATGCCTTTTATTATTTTTTTATGCATATGTACATACAACGTTTGGGTCATTTCTTCCCCCTTCCCCCACCCCCTCCCTCTCCCCCCCATCCCCTCACTACCCGGCAGAAACTATTTTGCCTTTATCTCTAATTTTGTTGAAGAGAGAGTATAAGCAATAATAGGAAGGACCAAAGGTTTTTGCTAGTTGAGATAAGGATAGCTATACAGGGAGTTGACTCGCATTGATTTCCTGTGCGTGTGTGTTACCTTCTAGGTTAATTCTTCTTGATCTAACCTTTTCTCTAGTTCCTGGTCCCCTTCTCATATTGGTCTCAGTTACTTTAAAGTATCTGCTTTAGTTTCTCTGCATTGAGGGCAACAAATGCTATCTAGTTTTTTAGGTGTCTTACCTATCCTCACACCTCCCTAGTGTGCTCTCGCTTTATCATGTGATCAAAGTCCAATCCCCTTGTTGTGTTTACCCTTGATCTAATGTCTGTATATGAGGGAGAACATATGATTTTTGGTCTTTTGGGCCAGGCTAACCTCACTCAGAATGATGTTCTCCAATTCCATCCATTTACCAGAGAATGGTAACACTTCATTCTTCTTCGTGGCTGCATGAAATTGCATTGGGTATAAATACCACATTTTCTTAATCCATTCGTCAGTAGTGGAGTATCTTGGCTATTTCCACAACTTGGCTATTGTGAATTTTAATTTATTCTTTAAAATCTTTTAAAGGTTTTACTTGACAAATAGATGATATATGTACTAGTTGGTTGTCCCCAGATTAAATATCCTAATATTTAAATCTGAAAATATTTGTATTAGGAGAATATTTTAAAGTAATAGTTTGTGGGCTTTGGCATTTCCCTATATTCTCTGGTGCTCCATTCAATGGACCAGATTTTTTTTCATTAATTAATTTGAGTAAAGGTTAACAAAAAATAAAATAAGGAGAAACCTCCAAATTGTTGGCTGTAGAATTTTAAAGAACTAATGTGGTGAATTGATCTACTTCAATTTGGATAAACACATTCTGAAAAAGTAGAGGCTGCCACTAGAGATAGTTGAGTGGTAGTTAATACTTCTCCTATAAAAGAAGCAAATCTCAGTTAAAAATTCTGCCATTTATGATTCGTTTATTGGCAACCTGGAAGATACATAAAATAATTATACCATGAGACCTCAATGTTTCAGCTTCCTGACTTTTTTTGTACTCCAAAAATATCCTGTATGAGACATTTATTGAGGCAAATGTACCAATACCTATCATTACATGCAGCAATAGTAAGATAATATGAGAGGTAGAAACCTCCCTACTAGAATACCCAAGAATTTAATTTTTACAGTATATTGTTCTAGATCAGACAAAGACAAAACTTTCCAACTAGAGGACTGAACCTGATCTAAGGATGCCATGCTACTTACTGAAGTGAATTTTGCAGTATCAAAAACTACCTACTTTTCAGTAGCTATGGCAAGAAAGGAAATATCACCCGTATTTTTTGGTTATGAGTTATTTGTCTTCACTGGAAAATGAGAAGGCAAAATTTTAAGGAAAATTACTAGAATTTCATTAGTTGGCAGTGAGATGAAGATATGAAAAAGCAAGTCCCCAAAGCATAAAACTTTCAAACTGAAATATGCTAGGAAAGAATTTCAGCAAATGAATGTAATGTAATATTTTGAATTTAACACCCAGAGGTGGAAACAAAGATAGTTTGATGCCAATGCACATTCTAGTGAAATGCAGTGACAGAGTTTTCCATGAAATATGAAAAAGCAAGATCAAATGAAATTGTGAAAATTAAAGATACCCTACAGAGATTGTGTGATATTTATATCTTTTTCACATAGAAATGGTAGCCAAGCACATTTGATGAGCACTCTTTATTTCACCAATGAAGAACGTATTAATCATTTCTGTACATAGATTTTGGTTGCAATATTTGAAGTATTTATCAGCTATGTTCTTTCTACAGTGAGAATTCCTGATTCATGATACTTCAAATGCCAAGTCACTACCTCTATCACATATACATACATGGCAATATTAATACAAAGCAATTTTAGAAAATCTATGAGTCAAAAACTGCCAAAGATGTCTCAGTTTTCAATGACCATGTCAGTAAAATTTCCCTATTTTGGCCAGTTTCTCCCTGTTTTAAAAGAATGAAAGGAAACAACAGCCTCAAGTTATCATGTGGTAATATGTACAAAACAGATTTCCTTGGAAGCTTTCTCTTAATATATAGTATCAAAAATAGCTAAAGATGGCCACCAGGTTTTCAGAGTATACAAAGGCCTGCCTTGGGATTCACAGCAGCACTAGCAGTCTTATTCTAAGTGGAAGCTGAATTGTGGATTGCAGTCCTGATGTCAGGAGCTCCCTGTTGTCCCTCTACTCTCCTAACATTTTTGACACCTACACCTGGGGATTATGACTTTTCTTTATTCTGTAGCACCTCAAAATAAGAATACTTCCTTTAAAGTTATTATCTTGGCTAAAAAAATGAAGATCTTTTCATTTAATGAATACTTTTGTCATTTTTGAATGAATTTATTTCATATTTGGTAAGAGCCAAATCATCCTATTTTTAGGTGACTTCCAATGTGCATCCTCATTTCCAGCTTCTCAAGGCATCCTACAGCTCCTGGAACTGTTTCCTTCACTCCTACCTTTCACATTCAGTTTTCTTCACCAGGCATTTGCCCCTCCTTCATCTAACCCTCTCCTACACTTAAAATCTCAGAGAGGCAGGATTTAGCCACTCTGGGAAGTGTTCCTTATGTTCCCAATGAGATTTGGCTACTGCTCCTCTGTATAACCAAAATGCCACCATAACTTTCCAAACTCCAGTCTTAGGACAAAACGAACTCCTGATGTTCTCAATACTGTTGTCACTGTATTTCATTTTGATGAAATAATTATTCCAAGCTGTCATTAAATAAGAGTTTGATGTTAAGGTGGTGGCTTAGATTTTATTCATGGACTGACTCATCTTTGTACTTTCTATTAAGTTCTTTGGAATCATTAAAATAGGTGTTTGGCAGAACCCTTGATTCTACTTCATTGTTAAAGACACATTTGCTGATTCTTTAAATGTCACTTGTATTCTGCATACTTCCAAAAATCTTAATGACAGAACTCTAAACTCTGCACTGTGGTCTCTGTAAATTCTAGTCTCATAGGTACACTGATCAGACAGATTATTGTACATGCCATTTAAACTTGGTTCAGTTAAAGCCAAACCACAAAGAAATTAAGTCCTTTGGGTAAAATATTGCATATTTTTAGGGCCACTATGCTTAATTTTACAAATATCAAAAGGTTATTAATTCCTAGACATGAAAATATTTCTTATATTTCTGATGTGAAATTAATAATTTGTTAAATGAATAATTCTCATGAAATTCTCCAAGGCTCAACATACTTTCTTCTGTCTTATAATACTAATGAAAGATTGTGAATAGCAAAAAAAAATTAGAAACAGCTTAGTTTAAATCAAGTCTGATTTTGATATGTCTCTAACATGAAGGAAGCTACTGATAGTTTGCATGCTTAACATGTTTATTTCAAGGAAGAAAAGTTTCCTCAGAGCGTCAGAGAGTAGGGTGAGAGGCAGCAGCGTCCACACTTCTGGCCCCTTTGCTGAATGAGCTGCAGGTCCAGGTGGCAGTGGCTCCTATTCTGCAATGGACCAGAGGCTTCTCCCACCATTACTGACCCAGGTCAGGTTCAGAGCCTGAAATGACACTTCCTGGGACCTGATGGTAGTGGCACAGCCTGAAAGCAGGGGCTTGGAGACCTGAGATGGAAGATCAGTGTGGATCTGAGTTCCTTTATCTCCTACCAGGGCCCACATAGATCAAACAGCTGACAGGTAAAGGAGCAGAACCAGGAAGACAATGGTAGGAAAGTCTTCATCCTACCACAGACTGATACTGGAAGAGATGCAGGGAAGAAGGAAGAGAAGGGCACATTTTGGCAATAGGGAGTGAACACAACTGTTTGGGAATATGTACAGCTTTTTAGAGGCCTGTGTGTAACATAGGGGCAAAAAACCTGCTTTGCTCTTAACCTTTCTAAAGCTCCAGTCTTTGAAAATGAAACTTATTTTTCCACATCTAAGACTTACAGATGCAAAGAATTTGTAGACATATAATAAAGCAGAGTTAAAAATCATGCAGTTTGTAAATGCCATTTTGACAAAAAAAAAAAAGAAAGAAAATTAAGTCATAGAAAAGAAATGCCTTCTGGGAACTACTTCTGGAAATGGAATTGTTAGACCATCTCTGGAAGTGACATTTCCACATTTGATCAATGGGTTAGAGGAAAGGAGATGGAACAGCAGGCTGTGAAGAGGCTGATTAGAAAACTGAAGGGATTTTTCATCTGTAATTGGAGTGTTGAGCAGAGGTATGCCATATATACTCCATTCATATATAAAGGAACCAAAAGCTAATATAATACCTACATTCATAAAAATATAAACACCAGGGAAGAAAAAATACATCTCCCAGTAACTTACAGAAGCACAAATGAAAGAATAGAATCTTTGGAAGTAATTCTGCCATGAAAAGGAAGAATGGTATTATGCCATACTGCTCATGTTTCAAAGTTATATTCACATTAAAATCACTGCACTGTGGTACATTTTCCTCCTCAATATTGTGCATATGTGTTGAGAATGTTAGGCATTTTTTAATTTCTACTATTTCAGGATATTATGAAGTGCTTAACATGTTAAACGTATATAGTAAATTCTGTATTTTGAAACTTTTATTAAAATTTTTTGAAATACTATTGTTGTGTTTGAGTTTAGTGGTAAAAACCATTGCTCTGCAGTCTGCACTGTGTCTGTGTACTGGTTTCCAAAGAAGGTGGAGGAGAATAAACACAAAGGGTTTTTCCAGAGTAAATAACATTGTTGCTTCCCATGTTTGTACAGTTTGTTCTTCTTTGCTGTGTAGGCAGTTTATGAAAATGGATGGATGAGCTCTAGTTTTATAAAATCTGGTCTTAGATGTTCAAGAGTTTCCCAGCACATGACAAGAAGACTTTTTTTAATGTTACACAATGAAAAATGTGGAAACAACTCATCTATATATGAATATAATATAATGTACTATATTGTAAGTTGTTGAATATTAGGGGAGTATGGTGATAGACAATGAACAAGGGGGAGGGGCTAATTTGATCAAAGCATGATATATACAGACCTGAAGCACCAAAGTGAAACCCTCTTGAATTATCAATATACGCTTAAAATAACTGAAGGGCAGGAGGGAAAAATAGGTCTTTTCTGGGAATGGGTACCAGTAGGAGGTGGGTAAGCACAAGGAAAGGGTGAATGAGGGTGTATATGGTGGATGTATTTTGCATCCATATATGAAAATAGAAGAATGAAACCTTTTGAAAAGGTTCTAAGAAGGAGGGAGAAAAGGGAGAACAACAGAGGGAGCAAATCTAAGTTATATTGTAACCACATATGTATGTATTGCAATGTATCTCCCTATACAACTATTATATAATAATAAAAATTTTTTTAAAGACTGTCTTTTGTGACAAACTTCAGTCTGGCTCCTTTTGGTCCTCTGTCTTACTTTCCCCAAACCTGGGCTGTGTCCTTGGCCTATTTAGTTCAATTTCAACAGGAAACCTACTAAGTCTGTCTAGCAAAAGTAATAGTCAGTATCTTATTCTGGCCTATCTTCAGCAAAAAATCTGTCAAGTTTATTTACTCAGAATTGCCTTTACCCCTGATGTTTCCTCTTAGTAATTTTCCATCTATACACAACACTCTGTTCCTCATTCCTCACTCTCCACTTATTTTTGTTGTATTTGGAGGGGAGCCTGATTTCTCTATCTACCTTACAACTTAATTATAACATAACGCCTTATAACTCTTTAACAAATGTCAAGAATAACTTTAACACTACATCTGGCATTGAAATTAATAAGAAAGACTATCTTCTGAAAAATTTGAGAATTATAATACACTCAATTGGTAAGAAAAGACAAAATGTTCATATGGAAAAGACACTTTCAGGTTATAGCTACTGTCAAATGTGTACGGTTTATTCAATACTACTATATATAGGAAAAAAAACAAGTTTTTATTGGAAATATCTAGCCTATTTTCAAAGTAAAATGCTACTTTGTAAATATCTTTTGCAAGTGTTTAAGAAATAATGTCTTTAGAATGAAGACATTAAAATAATTCTGCAAGGACATTTCACTCAACAGCAGCAAAATACACGTTATCTTCACATTTCCACACAATATACTCCAAGACAGATCACAGGATCTCAAGGATTAGATCACAAAATAAGTCTTAACAAAATTAATACTGATTAAATATTCTTTCTGATTATAATGGTATGAAACTAGAAATTAGTAATAGGAGAGATTTTTGAAAGTTCATAAATATATTAAAATTAAACAACATGCTTCTAATAACCAATGAGCCAAAAAAAGAAATTAAATGGAAACATTTAGAAATTTCTTCAGACAAATGAAAATGGAAAAAGAACATATCAAAAAAGAAATATCTCAAATTAAAAACCTAACATCACATTACACTTCAATGAAGAGAAAGAAGCCCAAAGTTAGTAGAAAAGAAAAAAAGATCAGAAGTATTGAAGTAAGAACAAGAAAAGAAATAGAAAAAATAAATGAAACTTAGAGTAAGTTTTTTGAAAGGATAAACAAAATTAACAAATCTTTAGCTAGACTTACAAAACACAGAAAAAATACAAATAAAATCAGAATAGTAAGAGGAAGAATTACAATTGACATTATAGAAATACAAAGAACCTTCAGAGACTATTATGAATAATTATACATCAACAAATTGAATGACCAAAAAGAAATGGATAAATTCAAAGACACAACCTGCCAAGACTGAATCATGAAGAAATAGAAAATCTGAACAGAACAATAATGAGTAAAGAAAACCCCAGGACCTGGTGGTGACTGTATTCCTAAATTTTATCAAGCATTTAAAGAAGAACTAATATAGATCACTTTTGAACTACTTCAAAAATAGTAAACAAGAGGAGATTCTTCTTCCAAACTTACTTTATGAGACCAGCAAGACCCTAATATAAAAGTCACACACTTCCAAAAAAGAAAATTATCCCTAATAAGCAACAATACAAATTCCTAACAAAGTACTAGCAAACTGAATTCAATAGCACAATAAAAGGATCATTTATCATATTCAAATGGGATTTATCCCATGATGGCTCAATATATGCAAATCTACAAACATGATAGACCACTTTAGCAGTATAGAGAACAAAAACTACATGACTGTTTCCATAGTTGAACAAAAATCATATGACAAAATTCAATATCCTTTGTGATTAAAAAAAAAAAGCCCAACAATTTAGGCATAGAAGGAATATGTCTCAACACAATAGGGATCATGTGTGGAAACTTACACTTAGTATCACACTCATAGTGCAAACATTAGTCAAACAGATATGCTCACTCTCACCACTTCTATTCAAGTACTGCTTAGACCTAGCTCAATTAGACAAGAGAAAAAACAGCATTTAAGTTGAAAAGGTAGAAATTAAGTTGTCCTTATTTACATGTAGAAAACTCCAAAGAATCCACCAAAAAAACTGTTAGAACTAATAACATACTAATGAATGATACAGGACATAAAATAAAGATACAATACTGTTTCTATACACAATCAATGAACTAACTAAAAATAAGAAAAATCCCACTTGCAGAAATTAGTAACAATAATACAAAATACTTAGTAATGAAATTAATCAAAGTGAAAGAACTGTACTGAAAATTGTAAAAATCAATAAACATAAAGATATACCATCATCAATTGAAAAGATTAATACTGAAAAATAACCACAGTTCTCAAAATATAATTGCTGTCAAAATTCCAGTGACAGTTTTAGTGAAATAGATAAAATAATCAAGGAATCCTAAACAACCAAAAGACTCTGAATAGATAAGACTGTCTTGATCAAACAGAATAAAGCTAGAGGCATCATACTTCTTGACTTCAAAATATACTACACAAAGTTCTAGTAATCATAGAGCACGTCACAGGTGTAAAGACAGACTCATTGGTCAATGAAATAGAATAGAGCAACCAAAAATTGAACCATGCATTTACAGTTAATTGGTTTTCAACAAAGGTGCTAAGAATACACAAAAGAGAAAGGATAGTCCCTTCAGTAAATGTTGTTGAGAAAACTGGATGTCCACATACAGAAAACTGAAATGTAGAGCCTTATTTCACACCATATACAAAACCTAACTCTAAACTGATTAAAAATAATTATGAAAACTTCTAGGAAAAAACAGTGAGAATGCTCCATGACAGTGTCTGTCGATGATTTTTACTTTAATGCAATCTTATTATCTATTTTTGCTTTTGTTGGCTGTGCTTTTGGGGTCATATAAACAAAAGTTGAAATTACAGAAGTAGAGAGTTGAATGGTGGTTACCAGAGTCGATGGTTACTAGGGGTTGAGTGTTGGAAGTGGAGGAGGTTGGGGAATTGCTAATCAAGAGACACAAATTGTATGTTAAATTTCTAGTTCCTTTTCTTTCATGTTCTCCAAATTATTGAACAATATTAATAGTAGTATTTTCCTCAAAGAAATGCTTTTCTTCTTTTTTAACATATTTACATGTACTACATGATTTTGTGAAATATGTATATGCTGTGGAATGTTTAAATCAAACTAATTAACATATGCATTACTGCCTATACTTAACACTTTTGTGGTGAAAACAATTAAAATCCATACTCAGCATTTTTCAAGAATATATTGTTATTAACTATAGTCACAATGAATAGTAGGAATAAGTTTAAGAGATCCAAAGAAAAAAATCATTTCTATAAGGAGTATATTGCTATTAATATTATTTAATAATGGAGGACATATGAGTGAAGGAGCTAGAAAAAAATGATTTTTTAGTGTGTTTATAGATGGTCGGTGTAAATAAACCATTTTTTCTGTATACATTAAGTGTATTTTTGAATGTATATAGTATATATAATAGACAAATTAATCCTAAATTTGCAACATTGACTCACTAGATGTGTTAATAGTGCCAGTGGATAACAAGGAAAATTTAGTAAAAATATAAGTAACATTTTGTACACTTTTTGTTTTTCTGTGGTACCAGAGCTTGAACTCAGGGCCTATACCTTGAACCACTCCACCAGCCCTTTTTGTGTATTTTCAAGATAGGGTCTCCCAAACTATTTTCCTTATCTGACTTCAAACCACAATCCTCTTGATCTCTGCCTCCTGAATAGCTAAGATTACAGGCATGAGCCGCTGGCACCCGGCTTGTACACTTTGTTTTGACATCCATAAGAAAGCTTTTCTTCTGTAAATGATTCTTGGATATGGGCTTGTTTAGTTGAAAGTATTATAGACACAGGTACTTGGGCAACTGGATTTTTGGTCAAAAGAAGGAAGGAAAGAATAGCTCAAGACTAGAATATTCAAATTCAGAAGACACCTCTGGTTAGAACAACTGTGTAGTGCCATTTAATACTATTTATGTAGTGGACAAATTCCTATTTAAAGTGTCTAGTCTTTCTCTTAGAAATCCCAGATGTACTTAAAAGTAAAAATAACAAAATAATAGTGCATAAATAACTTCTAAAAATTAATATTGTCTTTGAAAGTGGAATTGTTAAATTATCTCCTTGAGCAATATACTGTTGAAGGAGGTTAGAATGGAATCAAATGAAACAGTTTTTAGTGTATGTTAGAAAGTTTTTGATTACCTAATGACCTACATGTAATGTTATCTTTTTAAACCTTGCTATACTATGTATAGTATAGCACGCTTGGAAAATCAGTCTAAATTTGTAAATTCACGTGAAATATTGCCTTTTGGGAATGGAAGGGTCAAACCACCTCTTTGAGCAGTGCTTGAGTTTATGCACTCTTTCCAGGGAATGGAGGAAGTGGAAGGGCTCCGTGCCGGTATGCTTACACTAGGGAGAGATTAATTATTATCTCATATATCTGTGTCCTTGCTATATATGAAGCAAATATAATGGAAAATCAAGCCCTAATTTCATGTACATAAAAAGGATGCTCTTACATTTATGCAGTGAGTTGATAAAAATAGAAGGGGAGGAGTTTTAGGCCAGGTTATTCCTATTTCCAAGGTGCTCTTACATTAATGCCTTTGTTCTCTAACATATGCTGTTTTGTGTGTTGTAGACACCCAAGCCCTTTTGAAATAGCTACTATTTCTAGATGACTTTAAGTCCACAGCTATGTTAAAAGTAGGGGATATAAAACAATATTTTTATTAGGGAATTTTAGGGATATTTGTCTTTTGGGAATTGGACTGTTAAATTTGATTTCTTGGAGCAGAATATTAACTGTTCCCTGGGAGGTAAGGGCAAGAGAAGGAGGTGCAGAATGTGGGGCTCTATACCTGTGAGCTGATGAACAAGGTCATCAGCTGAAAGAAAAATGCCTACCCATTTTTCTTTTCATGTGTTTTAGATAATGCTGTTTGATATTTACAGGACAAACAAGTCATAAATGCCTAAAACTGGAGGTTGTAAAATAACCTCTTGATACTTTTATTCTTTGATAGGAAGTTCTATGTTTTTGAAAGTGCTTTTTGTTCATCAAAACCCTGTAATTAGACTTTTTCTAGTGCCGGGGATCCAACTCAGGGCCTGGAGTATGCTAGGCAAGCACTCCTCTACTGAGCTGTATCTCCAGCCCCAGACACATTTTGATACTTAGTCACTGGGATGGTTTCTAGTTGCCATTTAGTTGTGTGCTTTTTATTTTTTTGCCAAACTTGAGATCGAATCAGGCCATTTTCATGCTAGCTTGAATCTCTGGCCTTTTCTGTTTTTGCTTTTTTTCTTTGAGACATGGTTTCACTATGCAGCACAGGCTGCCCTGCGACTCGTGATCTGCCTGCCTCCTGAGTGCTGGGATTACAGGAGTGCACCAACACCCTGGGCAATATTAGACGTCTTAATATAGCAAAGTACAGCTAGTGAATTAACCAGTTTAGGTATTTTTTTAAATCATCAGTAGAAAAGAAGTTTGGAAAAAGACTTATTAAATCACTTCTGAACATACGTCAGAGCTCATTCATTGGTTGTCTGTAGATGGCCAGAAGGAAGTGCAAGAAAAAAGAGTTGTGTTCACATGTGTAATTTAATTGCATCCATTGATGTGCATGTGCCTCCCTTTTGGCTGGCATATATAAATACACCATTAATCAAATTGATAGAAACATTTCCTTGCTAATATATTTTTATTTTTTGCAGTACTGAGGTTTGAACTCAGGGCCTACACCTTGCGCAACTCCAACAGCCCTTTTTGTTGTAAGTGTTGGGTTTTATTTAAGATGGGGTCTTGAGAACTGTTTGCCTGGGCTGACTTTGAACCAGGATCCTCCTGCTCTCAGCTTCCTGAGAAGCTAGGATCATAGGCGTGAGCTACCGGTGCCCAGCCCTTGCTAATACTTTAATAGTGTATATCTGATAATAAATTCTTGCAGAAGCATTATACTTCTTATTTTCTATTTTCTTTTCTATTTCTTTTCTATTTTCTTTTAATTTAAAGTTTTACTTTAAATTAAGCATTAGGGAAATATTATGTTTTAATGTAACTCTAGCACCATCTTTTTTCTTTTAATATTTTTGTCTTTTATAATTTTTTTGTCCCCACAAAAGGAAGAATTACATTTTTTTCCATGATTGAGATGTTGGAGTGTATTGTTGGTTGTCAAAATGTGCATGGTTTTGCAACATTTAATTGGTAAATATTCAAAATGTGTAAAATCACATATCTGTAGCATTCCACCCACATAAAATTTTTGCTCAGTTGTATCATGCACACAAAAAGACTCAGTAGGACACATCAAACTATAAATTCTTCATAATTATGGATTATATTTTTTGCTTCTTACATATCTCAGTTTTTCTATAATGTCCATATTAACTCTTGTATGTAAAGAACAATGTTATTTTTTTAAAGAAAGTAATAACTCTCATTTAGTTAGGATATAATGTATAGCAAAAAATAGAAAATCATATACATGTCATTGTTTCCATGTGACTCTCTTAAAGAAAAATATATAGTTTCAAATATAATTACTTCTACTTGCATACCTGCCACTGAATTTTAAGGCATTCAGTTTTTCATATTCTTTTTTTAGCACTGATAATGAGGTTCTCTACTTAAATAGAATTTTATATTGAAATGTGCCATTATTATTAACATAGAAATTCAAAACCAGGTAACAAAAAGAACTAAGATGGAAACATCACCATTTCTTGTTAACACAACAAATTTATTTAACTTCACATGTACTTTTAAGAAAAATATGTTGTATAAGACTGATAAAACTATATTTGGTTATTGAAACTAAGAGGAGGAAATACAAATCACTTAGAGCATAACTTCATGGGAAACTCAATGTCTAAAATCCCAAACATAAAAGGATTCCTTCCTATACTCCTATCTACACTGCCACACACAAGAATCCAGTGATCCCAAGCATGACATGGATAATTTGTGTAAGGGTGTGGGCTTTATGGAAATAAGAAAGAGTTAGGAATTGAATATCAGATGTCCGAACTAATGCTTCAGATCAGAACCCTCCAGACATTTGATTTTCCCAAAATATTTGGAGTATTTCATCTATTGATACTGCTTTCTAGTCTGAAAAGTAAAGCATTATTATATAATTTCATGTTGTGAAAACTACCCAATGTCAGAACTCAAAACTCATGTTTCTACACAGCACAGAAAATCAGAAAGTGAGGCTGATTTTCTTACTATGCCATTAACCATAACAAATATGATATAAGCCTAGTATTATGAGCAATCTCACTTTCTCAATAGTAAAATTCACTTATTTAATTTATGTTAGAGGTCTAGGGCATCTAATAAAAGTCAATTTGTCAATATTTCATGTTAAATATGAGCTACTGCATATCACAGTTTCAATGGATAAAACTTAGGAAATGGGCTCTTGGTTTGTAATCTTCCCATAATAAAGAATCTTATTCTTCCCACTACTTAGAAAGTACAGGAATGCTTCTTAAAAAATCATCAGATTTTCTCTTAAAATGGTTTAATTTTTGTTTTAAAAATCTGCTTTCCAACTTTTTTAACACTTCACTGGTTAATTGTGTTACTAGAATAAAAGTTCAACACAAATGTATGATGGTATTTACCTTTACCTAAAGTTAATTATCTTGGAAATTTAGTTTTGTAAACACACAGCAACAAAAGTAAGGTGTTTTGTAGCCTACAGTTTTTTTTGTGTGTGAATTGTCTAAGTTGTATTCTTAATACTCACTTTGCCTCATATGCACATTTGTCAACACAGGTAAGAAACATCAAAATAAATGTTAAGTTACAGCAACTTAACATTGCTGTAGGGGAAGAAAAAAGAATTTTTAGCTCTCAAATTTGCAAATTTCTCTATAGCAATATCAGCCATCAAAATTCTCAGTGTGCAATCACTTCCTGAGATCCTCTCCTCCAATAAAAGAAGAAAGAACTGCTGAAGAGTCATTAAAAGTACTTTATCTCTTAAACCTACTTTCCCTTATTCTCAGTAAACCTATCCTTGAAATAAATCAAACTCCATTTCTAAAGTAGTATTTAAAAAAAATGCATTTGAATCTACTTTCAGTCCTTCCTTTCTTGTTTTGAAAGCTATTAAAGCATTAGAAGCTATAATTCCAACAGTATTAAAGTCTGAAGCTGAAAGTTTTTCTATAATAAAGGAAAATAAGGGACCTAGATAAGTAAAGTAAATAACATGGAATCTGATGACATGAATAACTCTAAACATGAATGTGTATGTAGGTCACAAATTCATTTAAGATACCAGAGATTATGTATTTCTGTGTGAGCCAATACAAGTCTCTTCCAGTCAATATTTGCAGCTTCAATTCAAATATCAACAATATTTCTCAGACTAATTAGCTATGTAAGTGGTGATTGTTCTCCAATTAAAGAAACTTGGTTATTATCACCCAAATTACTCCAAAGGGGCTTTTAAAATTTTGAGGTATCAAATAAACTTATGTTTTCTGCAGTTTCAATTTCCTTCTTCTCTGCTGATGAGAAACAAGGGAGCAATAATCCTTCAAATTGTATATTTAGTGAAATTACTATGAGCAATACAAATCGGATTGGTTTCTGATAATAACTCATTTTATCCTATCCAAGCCTTCTGTCATGGTTCATTCTGATAATGAACAAAACATCCTTTGAGTTCAAATAATATGTTTTGATAATCATAAAGTAGCACCTACAAAGTACCACCTACAGCGCTCTTTAAATGCTGAATTTCATGATCAATGTCTTTTACTTGTTTGTACAGTGAAACTTTTATTGCTTTTCTTAGAAATAGCATAAAATTGCAGCAAATCAGTGTGGAAACTTGAAATCCAGTGTACAGTAATAGAAGGAAGATATTGTTCCAAGACAGAATCATATATCTTAAAATGAGCCATCATTTTAAAAACATGTCCCCCTTATCCTACATGGAAAAGCACTGTCATTAATTTTGACCCAACTTCTCACTCATTTATATCAATAAATCCCTGACAAGCTTAAAAACTATTTCTACCTTTATTGTCTGACAAAGACAACCCACTGTGAGAAATAATGGTACTCATGAATGAGAGGCAAAGAAGCAATAACAGTTTCATTTACAGATCATTAAGCCAGAAGCCAGCTCAGAGAGAGATTTCTGCTTAAGGCTCTGGACTACACAGGCATATTTCAAATGGGTAAATTCATCCAAGTACCTCACCACTTATTCCACAAGGAAACCAAAGAAAGTCTCCATTTCAGTAATAATTATTTATGCCATTTACCAGATATCAAGTTACCGTGTAGTGGAATTATGCTCTTGGAAAGATAACTTAGGTGTTTTTATTAAATAACAAAACACCTGTTAAATTCACTGTCATAAGTGGAACATTCTCTTTATTATATCTCAATTTTTTTTCTGATGTGTAAAAATATGCATGTGTGTGCTCAAACCTGCATACACACTTCCTGAAGAAATTGGCTACAGCATGAAATAGTGATTATTCTTAAAGTATGTGAATACCACATCTGACCCCACCAAAATCAAAGAAATGTGTTTTCCTAAAACAATTACGAAATGTAGACAAACCTATCAGCACTTTCTTCCATCATTTCCTCTATAGCCTTCTTACGTAGGAAACACTTTCTTATCCGCATGTCATATTTTTACCTATTTTTCCTGATTTTGTTCCCAAATCCTATTTTTTTCTTTTCTTCTACCTCCTGGGCAGCACCTGTTCCACCCTCTGTTCTCAGATTTTGCAGAAGAAAAAATATAAAAGATAAAATGAGAAGGAGGACATATTGCTAGTTTGACATAAAGACAGTTACACAGGGAGTTTCATTGTGTGGTTCTCATGCGTATGTGTATTACAGCTCCAACTGATTCACTTTTCCTAGTCCTCCTCACAACTCCCTAGTCCACTTCCCATGGTGGTCCCAGCCAGTTTAAAATTTCTATATTCATTCCTGTACAGTGAGCAGATCAACTTCATTCAAGTTTTTGGTTTCCTTCCCTTGCCCTATCCCTCCCTTGCACAGCCTCCCCTTAGTGTGACCCATGTCCCATAATATTGCTGCATTTGTTTTAGGTCTACAATCTGCTTTTGAGGGAGAACATGGGCCTTTTGGCCTTCTGAGCCTGGCTAACTTCACTTAAGATGATGTTCTCCAATCCATCCATTTATACTTGCGAATGACAAAAGTTCATTCTTCTTTGTGGCTAAGTAAAATTCCATTCTTAAGTACCACATTTTCTTAATACATTTATTAGTACTGGGGCATCTTGACTGTTTCCATAGTTTAGCTATTGTGAATTTTGCTGTAGTAAACATGGGCATGCAGGTGACTTTGTTGTTCCTTGGGGTAGATCTTATGGTAGATCTATTTTTAGTTTTTTAAGCAACCTCTATACTGTTTTCCACAGTAGTTGTACTAGCTTACATTCTGCATGCTGGGAATCCACCAGCAGTGTATGAAGGTTCCTTTTTTCCGCATCCTCACCAACATTTGTTGGTGGTGGTGTTCTTGATGGTAGCTATTCTAACAGGAGTGAGATGGAATCTTAGTGTGGTTTTGATTTGCATTTCCTTTATGGCCAGGGAACACATGAACATTTTTTCATGTGTTTTTTGGCCATTTGGATTTCATCCTTTGAAAAATGTCTGTTCAGTTCAGTTGCCTATTTCTTTATTGGGTCATTGATTTTGGGGGAGTCCAGTTTTTTGAGCTCCCTATATATTCTGATTATTAGTCCCTTGTCTGATGTATAGCTAGTGAAGATTTTCTCCCATTCTGTCGATGGCTTCTTCAATTTAGAGACCATTTCTTTTGTTGTGCAGAAACTTTTTAATTCATGTAGTCCCATTTGTCTATCCTTTCTCTCAGGTGCTGAGCCATTTGAGTTCTACTGAGGAAGTCCTTGCCTATAACTATTGTTTTCAGTGTTTTCCCTGCTTTTTCCTGTACTAGCTTCAAGGTTTCAGTTCTGATGTTAAGGTCCTTAATCCACCTTGAGTTGATAGTTGTACAGAGAGACAAACATGGATGTGGTTTCAGTTTTCTGCATGCAGATATCCAGTTTTCCCAGCAACATTTGTTAAATAGACTGTCTTTTCTTCATCATATGTTTTTGGCATCTTTGTCAAAAATTAGGTGGGTGTAAGTGCATGGATTCATTTCTGGGTCCTCTACCCTGTCCTACTGGTCTTCATATCTGTTTTTGTGCCAATATCATTCTGTTTTTATTGCTATGGCCCTGTAGTATAGTTTGAAGTCAGGTATTGTGATACCTCCAGCATTCCTCTTTTTACTCAGTATTGCCTTGGCTATTTCCAGTCTTTTGTGTTTCCAAGTGAACTTTAGGGTAAATTTTTCAATCTCTGTGATGAATGTCTTTGGAATTTTGATGGGAATGGTGTTGAACATGTAGATTGCTTTTGGTAGTATAGTCATTTTTATCATGTTGATTTGGCCAATCCATGAGCATGAGAAATCTTTCCATATTCTGTAGTCTTCTTTGATTTCTTTCTTCAGAGGTTTGTAGTTTTCCTTGTAGAGGTTACTTACATCCTTTGGTAAGTTATTCCTAGGTATTTGATTTTTTTTAAGCTACTATAAATGGAATTGTTTTCCTACATTCTTTCTCAGTCTGTTCATTGGTGATGTATAGAAAGGATACTGATTTTTGTAAGTTGATTTTGTATTCTGTTACTTTGCTGAAGCTATTTATGGTGTCTAGGAGTTTTTTGTGCACTGTTTTGGATCTTTTAGGCATAAGATCATGTCATCTGCAAATAAAAATACTTTGACTTCTTCTTTACCTGTTTGCATTCATTTTATTCTTCTTCCTGCCTTATTGCTCTGGCTAGGAATTCCAAGACTATGTTGAATAGGAGAGAAGAGAATGGGCACCCTTGTCTCATTCCTGACTTTAGGAGAAATGGTTTCAGTTTTTCTGAAATGGTTTCTGTATGATTTTGGCTATAGGTTTGTCACATATAGCCTTTCTTATGTTGAGGTACATTCCTTCTATTTCTAGTGTCATCAGAGCTTTTATCATAAAATGATGATGAATTTTATTGAAGGCTTTTTCTGCATTTATTGAGATGATCAGGTGGTTTTTGTCTTTGCTTCTGTTAATATGCTGTATTACATTTAATGATTTACATATATTGAACCATCCCTGCATCCTTAGTATGAACCTGACTTGGTTATGGTGAATGATCTTTCTGATATGGTGTTGGATTCAGTTTGCCATTATTTTATTGAGGACCAAATCCTATTTTTCACACAGTTTGTTCCATCTCAAATATAACACGTCCATCTTAGTGATTCTTGCCATAGATGAGTTTTGCACTTTCCATACTTTAAAAATGTATGAGACAGCCTAACACTTTGTATCTGGCAACTTTGGCTCAACATGTATTTTTAGATTTACCCATGTTGCTGAGGATCATGCTTTTGTTCCCTTTCATTTCTAAGTAGTTTTCTAGTATATGGTCTCTTCAGTTTGGGATTATTTGGAATGGCGTCAATATAAACCTTCTTGTACAAGTTATCTTAGTAAAGACATCTTTTCATTTCTCATAGATAAATATCTGGTCATGAAATGGCAGTGTTCCAGTTGTCAATTTGTTATACCACTGAGCTCTAAATCTATTCATTTCCTGGTCTGCAGCAACATAACCAGACCCTGTATGTTTTTGTTTAGTTTGTTTTGTTTTATCATTCTATTTTCCTTCACCAGTTGGCCTGAGGTTAAGTTTATCAATAGATACTTGTAAAGAAAGACACTTATCTCAGTTCAGGTATGGGCCTTTCCTCCAGCTACTGCTGAGTATATGGCTTTTGGAGCACCCAGTGGCAGTGACACATGGGGCCTTCCTGTGAGAAGGTCCCCCACCCCCACCCCCACACCACTCATCTCTGCATGCTCTTGAGCAGCTCTAGAGCAAAGTATCAAAGGACAGAACCTTTCTGGGGCCAGCCTTTCCTGGCACTGCAAAAGGGATATTGCCAGCAAGTTTTGTTTGTTTGTTTGTTTTTGGTATCCTGTTAGTCATGCAATACTCTCCAATGAAGTCAAACTCTCAGTCTGAAGTTGGAGAGAACAGAGCATCTCTTGTGGCTTTGTCTCAGCCTTAGGCACAATGATTGTTCCCAATGACCATTGTTACTGTGTTCATTAGAATTTTCTTCATGTTATTGATTTTTTGTATTGCATTAACTCAAACCCTTTTAATTCTTTATATTGATCTTTCCCTTTTCAAATTACCGTATGATTTCTGTCATCTGATTAGACTCTCATAGATCTTGGGAACAGAGAAAATATGTATTTTATTTTAAAAGCAACTGCCAATATAGTTTTTCAAAAAGATTATATTATATATATGCATTAGCAATGGATGAGAGTTCTGGTTGTTCCACCTTCATACCAATGTTTGGAGTTGCTATCTTTTTAATCCTGAAAGTGGGTAAATTAGCCAGCTTCCCATTTACTGTAACAATTACCTGAGATAGTCAACTTAGGAAGAATAAAGGTTTATTTTGGCTCACAATTTTGGAAATTTCAGTCCAGGGTTGGTTGACCCTATTGCTTTTGGGCCTATAGGGAGCATATGGTAGAGGAAATGGGTTCACCCTCCCTGTTGGGGAAGCACAAGAAAAGAAAGGAAATGCCTAAGTCCCAATATACCCATCAAGGGCACAACCTCAATGACTAGAAAAATCTCCCCATAAGCCCTATCTCTTAACATTTCTATCATCTTCCAACAGTACTAAGCTGGAAACTAAGACTAACACACGCACCTTTGAAGGACATTTAAGATCCAAACTACAGCAATAGGTGCCTATTAGGATCTCATTGTACATTTAATTTTCATTTCTTGCATAAATTTTATATTTTGTAACTTTTCTTTTTCTGTAAAATCTGTTAAAAGCTTTTATTTGGATTGTGTTTTGATAACTGAATTGCATGATATCTTTAAACATTCTGGATGCAATTTGTGGCTATTCTATTAACGTCTTCCAATTCGTTGAGGGCCTACTTATTTTTTAAGTGTTTTTTGATGAGCAGAAGTTTCTAATAACCATGAAATCTAATTTATTTTGCTTTTTCATTTATTATTATGTGTTTATATGTCTTAAGTAGCTTTTGCTCATACTGAGGTCATGATATATAATTCTATACTGTCTTCTTCATGAACCTTTTCATTCTCAAATATTTTACTATCAGTTTGATAATCTGTACAAAAAGCTTGCTGAGATCATGAACAGGGTTGCTTTGAGTCAATTTATCAGATTATTACAGTTGAATATCAAGTCTTCCAGTTCATGAAAATGGTGTATATTTCCAACATCAGTGTTTTTTTTTAATTTACAGTATACAAGTCACAAATATTTATGCCATTAAATTCCAAATATTTTTGTTGTTTTGGCAAAAATCATTTTCATTTGATTTTTTAACAACTATTGATAAAGAAATTGACCTGATTTTTATAGTGGCTTCATCTGCTAAAATCTTGTTAAATTATTACTTCTAATAAATTTATACTCTCCTTAGAATTTTCTGTAATACATAATCATGTCATCTGTGAATATAGACAGTTCTACTTTTTTTCTTTCTGATTTGTATTTCTACAACTTTTTTCTTGTCTTTTTTCACTGATAAGGTTTCAGTAGGATGCTCAGTAAATGTTGTGAAATATGTGATATTATTAAATATAAATTCAGTAGTTTTCAGTAAATTTAAACTTTAATTTACATTAATTCTGTAAATTAAGGACATTCTCTAGTATTCCTATTTTACTGAGAGTACTTTTTACATAAATGGATGAAATCTGACAAATTTTGTTTACATTTGAGATGAGTATATAAATGTTCTTCTTTTCTGTGTTAATATGGTAAATTATACTGCTTGATTTTCTCTCCCAGAGTAAACCTCACTTGGACATGACATGCTATCCTTCTTATATGATGTTGAATTTAATTTACTAATATGTTAAATATTTTTATGACAGAATTGGAGGAAAATTGTTTCATTGTTTCTTCTTTTTTGCTTCTAATGTCTATACCTTGTTTCAGTTTCAGGATACTATCCATAATATGAATTGAAACGTATCCTTTCTTCCTCTACTTTCTGAGTTTTTGTGGTATTGCTCTTAGATCTTTTAAAAATATTTGCTATAAATAACCAGTGAAGGCATCAGGACCAGAAGTTCTCTCTGTAGGAAGAATTTCTTTCATTTTATTGTCCACCATGCTGCTGTCTGTCCTGGATTGTTTGTTGTTAACCTGGCATGACTGTTTTGAAATAAGATTGGAAAATACATTTCACAGATCTATGTATAGACATCCTATGTCATCCTACATTAAATTTGGTAAACATAGGAATGTGCTCATGAGATTCCAAAGCATAAGTAAAGCATTGGCTGTTATTCACTATATGATCAACTTTGACAGACTGACTGCTCTCTGTGAGGCACAACATGTCTTCCTCTCTTCCCTTGCCTGCAAACTACCTACTGCTCTATGTCTATCCCCAAATGCTCAACTAGGCACTGAAGAGCTAATGCAGCCAGAGAGGACACACATATGAATAGGTATTTACAAAAGCAAATGTCCAAAATTGGGCTATAATCTGGCACTTCGATTCTAAAAACCATCAAGTGTAGGATGAAAATATCTGTTCCTTGAAAGTTTGAAAGGATTAATCTAAACTTATTAAGATGATAAATTTTGCCCTCTTTTTGCTTGACTGTTTTGTTTACATTCTCTGATTTTTCTTTTTCAATCTGCCAGATTTTATTTTCCTATTACTTTCAGCCTTATTAAGCTATTTTGGTTTTTTTTTAATCTGCGAGTCCTTGCAGACAGCATATTTTTGGGTTTCATTTTTGATAAATATTCAAGTTTTGGTGTGTTTTACTAATGCCAGAAATATTAAATGTTTTAATTATATAATTCTTTGAAGAATATATATTATAAACGTGAAAGTGAATGAGTGATGAGTAGACATATGGAATGAATATTAAGACTGAACTATTTACTAGCATTTTAACAAGTTATAGTCGTTGTTACTAAGCTGTCAGCTAGAAACAGATTTAAAAGAAACAAGTATTACAAATAGCATGTGAATAAAGAAGTAATAACTTTTTTCCATGAAATAAGAATAATGATTTTATTTCTGTAAATACATGTCTCAAATGTAAAATGACTTAAAACACTATAAGTAAGCAACTTAGAATAGTGAGATTCATCTTGTACTTTTCACAACAGATGGAAAACATTCCTCTTGTATTTTCTTACACTTAATATTTTGTACCTAAATTGCTGTTTTCATATATAAAGCTTTACAAATAATGAACTGGTATGATTAGCTTTGTGGAAAATAGCATGCTCTAGGGAACAAACATAAATGACTTAGTACTAAATTAGAATTATACATGAATAATGTACTCTTTATGTCTGTCACCTTCAATGAAAACTTGATATTCTTGGCTTAACTACCTCTTCCAGTAAAGTAAAAAAAAAATAAGTTTTTTTCCCTTTCTATACCATAGGGTATAATGAAAATCAAAATACATACATTGCAAATTCAGTTTCAAAACTATGAACTATTATACAAACAGAAGATTTTATTGAACTGTATTCTCAGTCATCTGTTGTTGCTGCTGTTATTCTTCAAGACATTTTCCATAATTTTAATGTTTAAAACTATTTCTCCTTAACATATTTTAAGTTCAACATAATATTACAATCTCAATTTCTAGTTGGTGGAACAAATGCATTAGGAAAATTAGACAGTACTTAGAAAAGTTTATGAAAATAATCAGTTTGAAAGCTGAGTACCTGATCACTTTAATAAAGTCTGTATATTTGTGGAACAGGAACTATATAGAGAACCATACATTAAAATTTCCCATCCAAATACCAATGACTTCCTTCACAGTGATAAAAAAAAAAAAAATACAGAAGCACAAAGGACCCAAAATAGCCAAGCCAATCCTGCTAATAAGTAAATAAATAAAAACAAAGCCAGACACATCACAATACTTGATTTCAATATAAACTACAAGTCTTATATAATCAAAACAAAATGATAGAGGCATAAAAACAGACACATAAATCAATGGAATGGAATACAGAATCCACAAATTAATCCACATACATAAAGCCAACTGAGTTTTGGGAAAGGCCCCAAGAATATGTGACAGATAAAAGACAGTCTCTTCAATAAATTGTACTGGCATAATTGAATATAGATGGGCAGAAGTATGAAACTAGATCTTTTCTTTCACTGTATACTAATTAACTCAAAATGGCTCAAAACCTAATGTAAAACCTGAAATTATGAAATTACTATAAGAAAACTGGTGTAAGCAATGGTTGTTTTTGGATAGGAACCAAAGGCACAAGCAACAAAGTAAAAATGGATAAATGGGATTTGTCATTAAACTAAGAAGCTTCTACTCAGCAAAGGAAACAACAGAATAAAATTACAGCCCACACAGTGGAAGAAAATATTTGTAAACTATTCATCTGACAAGGATTAATATCCAGAATATATAACTCAAAAAGCAATAAGAAATATTTTTTCAATTAAGATGGGCTAAGTAATGAAATAGACATCTTTCAAAAGAAGACATACAAATGGACAATAGATAGATGAAAAAAACGTCACTCACTAATCACCACAGAAATGCAATCAAAACCACACTGTGATGTCATCTCACTCCAGTTAGAATGACTATCACCAAAAAGATGAAAATAAATAAATAAATAAAAGCAATGCTGGTGAGAATGTGGACATAGGGGAACCCTTATGCACTATTGGTGGGAGTGTAATTAGTAAAGCCACTATGTATGGGGGAATCATCAAAAACTAAAAATAGAACCACCACATGGTAATTCACTATCATTTATCTATCCAAAGAAGATGAAATCATTACACCAAAAAGAAACTTGCACTGTCATGTTTATTATAGTACTAATGGAATAAAACTAAATCCTTATCAGTACATCAGTACATGAGTTGATAAAGAAAATGTATATATATATACACACACATAATGGAATATCATTCAACCATAAAATAGAATAAATCACATCATTTCCCCCCATTTTTATTAGGATATATTTGTTGTATAGGGGGAATTCAATTGTGACAATTCCAAATAGCCTTATATTATACATTGGTTAAATCCCACACCATCTCTCCCCCAAATGCCTCCTTATTCCACTTAAAGCAATTGCAAGAAGTTTCATTGTCCTATTTTGCATATGTATATGAAGCCCCTCAACCAAATTCCCTCACCTTCATGTCCTCCGTTCACCCTCCCCTCCCACAAATACCCCCTCCTAACTGTACCTATTTTACAGTACTGCCTTCCATTATTAATTCCAAAGTCAATGTTCAAAGGAGTTTCTCAAAGTATCCCTACTGTGAGTATACTTTACTTTGGTCAGTTCAACCCTTTCATTATAGTCCCTTATCCCTTTCCTCCCACTCCCCAATATTCAACAGCTTTCAAAACATATTGTTATATCCTCTACCTGCACAGATGTAATGTAGTTCAATTTTGTTGACTATCATTCTCTTTTCCTTTCTGAAATCATGTTATTTGAAGTAACATGGATAGAACTGGAGATCATCACAGTATGAGAAATAAGAAATACATAGACAAATAGCATATGTTCTCATTTATT
The DNA here is from genome assembly GCF_047511655.1 of Castor canadensis. NCBI lineage: Eukaryota > Metazoa > Chordata > Mammalia > Rodentia > Castoridae > Castor > Castor canadensis. The sequence continues at coordinate 135,700,600 of NC_133389.1, read as the reverse complement.
TGTGAAAATTATGTCAATCTCATAGAAAAATGAACTGGAGTAGTAGTCATTGGAGTCTGGGGTGGGCAGAGGAAAGGGTAACAGAAAGCAGGTCAATATGAACACTGAAACCCTGAAAGGAGGAAGTAGTTCTGGCTTTTCTACAGCACAGTAGGGAAACTATTGATTAAAAAATGGGGGCTCTATTTCAAAATGACTAGAATTCTTAATTCCCAACAATATCTAAGGAGATGGAAATGTTTATTAACCCTATTAATTATTACATATTGTACACATGTACTGAATTTTTTTAATCGTGTTCTTAATTTAAAAAAACTTACATAGATATTCCAAGGAAAACATCAATTAGAAATTTAAATTTTTATTGAATGAGAAGTTAAATGTGGATTTTTAAAGAACAGATTATTTTAATACATTCATATATGATCTTCAGTTACTATATATATTTTATATAATATACACAATGAATTATGTCCTTTGACCAAAAGTAAGCTAGAAGAAAAAAACTTCACTGAGACTTTGCTTGTCTTTTTGTTTTTTTGTTTTCTTGTTTTCCTCTTCCTGTGCTTCCCAAGAGCCCAATGTTTTTATGGTGTGTCCCCATGAAACCTGACTCCCACTAGGACACTCCTACATAAAATTTAAGTATCAATGCCTTCCCAATTACCTTTCTTTACCCCTGATTCTTGCCAGCCATCCAAACTTCTAGTCCCTTAAGAAGATAAAGGTGAAAATAATTCATTAACCTACTGCATGATAATATATTACAGGCATTTAACCCTTCATTTTTAACAGGATGCCAAGAAAACCCTGAAGAGTTTTGTGGCAATATTGTTCAGAGAGAATGTCACTTTGAAAAATTAAATTTCAAACTGAGGTTAAGAATTTTAGGGGGTGAGGGTCTGCTATGGAGTATGCTAAATTATGAGCAGTAAATGTGTCCTTACTGTGATCATGGACACTGCCGATATGTCTAGTTAAGTTTGGCATTCAATGTCCAATTCTCTTATTGCTTCTGCCCAAGCTCGTTTATGTCTCCAATAAATTTGGCACAGTAATTGAAGAACTTCATAAAGTAGGAAGAAGTTAGGATGAGGTTTTAACATAAAAGAACAAGAGGCAGGCAAACAACACCGTGTTTGGACCCAGCTTGGCACATCCTCCCTGCAGTCTTGAGAGCATGTGTTCTATTTAGTTCACACTGTACTGAGGAGGGACTGCAGTATGGAACATAGAGGCCTGTGGGAGCAGTTAGCAGTCAGGGCAAACAGTTCTGCATACCTTAATAGCCCTTATGGGCATCTTCCTAGTGCAGCTGAGAATACTAACCAATGTTCATAATGATGAGCCTGAGTCATCGAGAAAGGGTAAATTACGCTCTGCATGCTCTGTTTATTGAGGAATGCCCTTTTAAAAAGAAGTGAAAAAAAATCCTGCTTAAAGAATAGAGAATCTAACCAAAGCAAAAGTTAGAGATAGTTACTTGTTTTGCTTCATTTCTCTCTGCAATCCCTTCAAGTTCTTTCAGAATAGGATTTGATTCAGGGACAAGTCCCTGGTCAATGTAAGATTCTTCCATATATACAAGACAACATTTTCCAAGAGAGGACACAAAGCCACAGCACTGTAATCTTTCATGGGCTACAGATTGCTTCCTGAGCCAGTTGTTACAGGTTGTATTAGCTCAGAATAATTTTCCTTTTAATCCATGATTAACCTAATTAAAGGACAAAATGAAGGGAATTGGGAAGTCAAGGTAAAGGATATGTAAAGTCCTACACTCTTTTTCCTCTCCCCACCTTCTGTCAGTCAATATGCATGAGCCAGAAAAGAGAAAAAAAATTGAATAAGAATAATAAAAATATGTCTGTATCTTAAACAACTCCCCTAAGCATTTCATATATTTCTATAGCACTTAAGACTCCTTTAAAGATGAGTTGCAAATACCAACGAAAGTCTTAAATGCAGAAAGGAGTTACCAAAAATTGTGGGGGAAACCCCTTCTAAGAATCAGCTGTTATCTTTAAATTTTTTAACTTAAATTTTAACTTATTTTTAGTTTGTTAAACAAAATTAAAGGATTACTACAAATCGATAGCAAACTCATTTCTAGGAAATGTAAATTAAAAGATAAGTATATAAAAAAGTTAGTTAAGAAAGAAAAAAATGCTTTAAAATCTTAAAAGCACCCATTAGAAACTTTTAAAATTTTTAGCCAGGTGCCTGTGGCTCACAGCTATAATCCTAGCTACTCAGGAGCAAAGATCAGGAGGATCACAGTTAAAAGCCAGCCCTGGGCAAATAGTTCCCAGAGACCATACCTTAAAAAAATCCATCACAAAAAAGGGCTCCTGGAGTGGATTGACATGTAGGCCCTGAGTTCAAGCCTCAGTGCTACAAAAAAAATTTTTTTAAGTCTTGTAAGATTGGAAACATACAACAAAATATAAGTTTAATATATATGTGAAAAGTACAAGGTAAAAATAAAATTTTAAAACTTAAGCTTTTAACTTAAAATCAAGCACAATGAAGTTTAAAGTTGGCATGTATTTTCCAGTTAAATAGAGTTATTGAAAATAAATAGAAAAGAAACTTACTGCATTAAAATTCATTATTCTGAAAATCTATTCACCAGAGAACTTGGAGGCTTCCTAAAGCCCACAGCTTAACTGAAGATGATATTCCAAGTAGTTTTCTTTCTTTTTCATAGACGTCACACAAACCAGAGTGTACCAGAAAATTTCCATGCTATAAGTTTACTCCTTTTTTTTTATTATTTGTTTTATTATTCATATGTGTATATAATGCTTGGGTCATTTCTCTCCCCTGCCCCCACCCGCTCCTTACCACCCACTCTGCCCCCTCCCTCTCCCCCCCCACCCCCTCAATACCCAGCAGAAACTATTTTGCCCTTATTTCTAATTTGGTTGAAGAGAGAGTATAAGCAATAATAGGAAGGAACAAGGGTTTTTGCTGGTTGAGATAAGGATAGCTATACAGGGCATTGACTCACATTGATTTCCTGTGCATGGGTGTTACCTTCTAGGTTAATTCTTTTTGATCTAACCTTTTCTCTAGTTCCTGGTCCCCTTTTCCTATTGGCATCAGTTGTTTTTAAGGTATCTGCTTTAGTTTCTCTGCATTAAGGGCAACAAATGCTAGCTAATTTTCTTACCTATCCTCACCCCTCCCTTGTGTGCTCTCACTTTTATCATGTGCTCAAAGTCCAATCCCATTGTTGTGTTTGCCCTTGATCTAATGTCCACATATAAGGGAGAACATACAATTTTTGGTCTTTTGGGCCAGGCTAACCTCACTCAGAATGATGTTCTCCAATTCCATCCATTTACCAGCGAATGATAACATTTCATTCTTCTTCATGGCTGCATAAAATTCCATTGTGTATAGATACCACATTTTCTTAATCCATTCATCAGTGGTGGGGCATCTTGGCTGTTTCCATAACTTGGCTATTGTGAATAGTGCTGCAATAACCATGGATGTGCAGGTGCCTCTGGAGTAACCTGTGTCACAGTCTTTTGGGTATATCCCCAAGAGTGGTATTGCTGGATCAAATGGTAGATCAATGTTTACCATTTTAAGAAGCCTCCAAATTTTTTTCCAGAGTGGTTGTACTAGTTTACATTCTCACCAACAGAGTAAGAGGGTTCCCTTTTCCCCACATCCTCGCCAACACCTGTTGCTCATGGTGTTGCTGATGATGGCTATTCTAACAGGGGTGAGGTGGAATCTTAGCGTGGTTTTAATTTGCATTTCCTTTATTGCTAGAGATGGTGAGCATTTTTTCATGTGTTTTCTGGCCATTTGAATTTCTTCCTTTGAGAAAGTTCTGTTTAGTTCACTTGTCCATTTCTTTATTGGTTCATTAGTTTTGGGAGAATTTAGTTTTTTAAGTTCCCTATATATTCTGGTTATCAGTCCTTTGTCTGATATGTAGCTGGCAAATATTTTCTCCCACTCTGTGGGTGTTCTCTTCAGTTTAGAGACCATTTCTTTTGATGAACAGAAGCTTTTTGGTTTTATGAGGTCCCATTTATCTATGCTATCCCTTAGTTGCTGTGCTGCTGGGGTTTCCTTAAGAAAGTTCTTACCTATATCTACTAACTCCAGAGCATTTCCTACTCTTTCCTGTATCAACTTGAGTTTGTGGTTCTGATATTAAGATCCTTGATCCATTTTGAGTTAATGTTAGTATACAGTAATATACCTGGGTCTAGTTTCAGTTCTTTGCAGACTGCTAACCAGTTTTCCCAGCAGTTTTTGTTGAAGAGGCTGCTATTTCTCCATCGTATATTTTTAGCTCCCAAAGACAAGTTGGTTATAGTTGTGTGGCTTCATATCCGGGTCCTCTATTCTGTTTCACTGGTCTTCATGTCTGTTTTTGTGCCAGTACCATGCTGTTTTTATTGTTATTGCTTTGTAATACAGTTTGAAGTCGGGTATCGTGATACCAACAAGCATTGTTCTTTTGACTGAGTATTGCCTTGGCTATTCATGGCCTCTTGTGTTTCCATATAAATTTCACGGTAGATTTTTCAATCTCTTTAATGAATGTCATTGGAATTTTGATGGGAATTGCATTAAACATGTAGGTTACTTTTGGGAGTATAGACATTTTTACTAAGTTGATTCTACCAATCCATGAGTATGGGAGATCTCTCCACTTTCTATAGTCTTCCTCAATCTCTTTCTTCAGAAGTTTATAGATTTCCTTGTAGAGGTCATTCATATCTTATGTTAGGTTTACATCTAGGTATTTGATTTTTTTGAGGCTATTATAAATGGAATTATTTTCATGTATTCTTTTTCAGTTTGCTCATTATTAGTGTATAGAAATGCTAATGATTTCTCTATGTTGATTTTATATCCTGCTACCTTGCTATAGCTATTGATGATGTCTAGAAGCTTCTGAGTAGAGTTTTTTGGGTCTTTAAGGTATAGGATCATGTCATCTGCAAATAGGGATATTTTGACACTTTCTTTACCTATTTGTATTCCATTTATTCCTTCTTCTAGCCTAATTGCTCTGGCTAGACATTCCAGTACTATGTTCAATAAGAGTGGAGATAATGGGCATCCTTGTCTGGTTCCTGATTTTAGAGGGAATGGTTTCAGTTTTTCTCCATTAAGTATAATGCTGGCTATAGGTTTGTCATACATAGCTTTTATAATGCTGAGGTACTTTGCTTCTATTCCTAGTTTTCTTAGAGCTTTTATCATGAAATGCTGTTGGATCTTATCAAAGGCTTTTTCCGCATCTATTGAGATGATCAAGTGGTTTTTGTCTTTGCTTCTGTTAATGTGGTTTATTACATTTATTGGTTTTTGTATGTTGAACCACCCCTGCATCCCTGGGATGAAGCCTACTTGGTCGTGGTGAATAATCTTTTTGATGTGTTGTTGAATTCGGTTTGCCATTATTTTGTTGAGGATTTTTGCATCAAAGTTCATTAAGGAGATTGGCCTATAGTTCTCCTTTTTGGAAGTGTCATTGCCTGGTTTGGGATAAGTGTAATACTGGCTTCATAAAATGTGTTAGGCAGTTTTCCTTCCCTTTCTATTTCATGGAACAGTTTAAGAAGGGTTGGTATCAGTTCTTCTTTAAAGGTCTGAAAGAATTCAGCAGAGAATCCATTAGGTCCTGGTCTTTTCTTTTTGGGGAGACTCTTGATTGCTGCTTCAATTTCATTTTGTGTTATAGATCTATTCAGGTGATTAATTTCTCTTGGTTCAGTTTTGGATGATCATATGTATCTAGAAATCTGTCCATTTCTTTAAGATTTTCAAATTCATTTGAATATAGTTTCTCAAAGTAGTCTCTGATGATTTCCTGGACTTCCATGGTGTTTATTGTTATCTCCCCTTTTGCATTCCTGATTCTACTAATTTGGGTTTTTTTCTCTCCTCATTTTAGTCAGGTTTGCCAGGGGTCTGTCGATCTTGTTTATTTTTTCAAAGAACCAATTTTTTGTTTCATTAATTCTTTGTATGGTTTTTTTGGTTTCTATCTCGTTGATTTCAGCTCTTATTTTTATTATTTTTCTCCTTCTATTTGTTTTGGGATTTGCTTGTCCTTGTTTTTATAGGAGTTTGAGACGTATCATTAGGTCATTGATTTGGGATCTTTCGAACTTTTTAATTTCCTCTTTTATTTCATCAATGACCCATTGTTCATTAAGTAATGAGTTATTTAGTCTCCAGCTGTTTTATGGTTTTTGTCTTTACTTTTGTTGTTGAGTTCTAGTTTTACTGCATTGTGATCAGATAGTATGCACTGTATAATTTCTATTTACTTGTATTTGCTGAGGCTTGCTTTGTGCCCTAGGATATGATCTATTTTGGAAAAGGTTCCATGTGCTGCTGAGAAGAATGTATATTGTGTAGAAGTTAGATGAAATGTTCTGTAGACATCAACTAGGTCCACTTGATCTATTGTATATTTTAGATCTTGGATTTCTTTATTGACTTTTTCTTTGGATGGCCTATCTATTGATGATAATGGGGTGTTAATGTCTCCCACAACCACTGTGTTGGAGTTAATATATTCTTTTAGGTCTTTCAGGGTATGTTTGGTGAAATTGGGTGCATTGACATTGGGTGCATACAGGTTGATAATTATTATTTTCTTTTGGTCTATTTCCCCTTTTATTAGTATGGAATGTCCTTCTTTATCTCATTTGATCAATGTAAGTTTGAAGTCTACTTTGTCAGAGATAAGTATTGCTACTCCTGCCTGTTCTTGGGGGCCATTGGCTTGGTAAATCTTCTTCCAGCCTTTCATCCTAAGCCTATGCTTATTTCTGTCAGTGAGATGAGTCTCCTGTAAGCAACAAATTGTTGGATCTTCCTTTTTAATCCATTTCGTCAAGCAGTGCCTTTTGATGGGTGAATTAAGTCCGTTAACATTAAATGTTAGTACTGATAGGTATGTGGTGATTCCTGTAATTTGTTGTCTTAGTTGTTTGAAGGTTTGATTGTGTGTACCTAGGTTGAGGTTACTCTCTACTTTCTTGCCTTTTCTTTTCCTGTAGTTTGGTGCTGCCTGTCCTTTCATGGTTAAGTTGGGTTTCACTTTCTGCGTACAAAATTCTTTGAAGAATCTTTTGTAGTGGTGGCTTTGTGGTCATATTGTTTTAGTTTCTGCTTATCATGGAAGACTTTTATTGCTCCATCTATTTTGAATTATACTTTTGCTGGGTAGAGTATCCTGGGGTTGAAGTTATTTTCATTCAGTGCCTGGAAGATCTCAGCCCACGCTCTTCTTGCTTTTAATGTTTCTGTTGAGAAGTCTGCTGTGATTTTGATGGGTTTACCTTTGTATGTTATTTGTTTTTTCTCTCTTACAGCCTTCAATATTCTTTCCCTAGTTTCTGAACTTGTTGTTTTAATGATGATATGTCGTGGGGTAATTCTATTTTCATTTGGTCTGTTTGGTGTCCTGGAGGCCTCTTGCATGTGTATGGGAATATCTTTCTCTAGATTTCGGAAATTTTCTGTTATTATTTTGTTGAATATATTACGCACTCCCTTTGCTTGCACTTCTTCTCCTTCTTCGATGCCCATGATTCTCAAGTTTGGTCTTTTGATGGAGTCAGTGAGTTCTTGCATTTTCTTTTCACAGGTCTTGAGTTGTTTAATTAATAGTTCTTCAGTTTTTCCTTTAATTACCATTTCATCTTCAAGTTCTGAGATTCTGTCTTCTGTTTGTTCTATTCTGCTGGATTGGCCTTCAGTTTTGTTTTGCAGTTCTGTTTCGTTCTTTTTTCTGAGGTTTTCCATATCCTGGGTGGTTTCCTCTTTAATGTTGTCTATTTTTGTCCTGAGTTCATTTATCTGTTTATTAATTGTGTTCTCTGTTTCCCTTTGGTGTTTATACAGTGCTTCTATGATTTCCTTTATTTCTTCATTTGCTCTTTCAAATTCTCTATTTTTATTGTCTTGGATTTTGTTGAGTGTCTCCTGTACATTTTGGTTGACCATATCCAGTATCATCTCTATAAAATTTTCATTGAGTACCTGTAGTATGACTTCTTTTAAATTACTCTTGTGGGCTTCATTTGGTTCTTGGCATAGTTTATCTTCATTTTGTTGGAGTCTGGATCTGAGTATCTGTTTTCTTCATTTCCCTCTGGTTCCTGTACTAATTTTTTGCTGTCGGGAAACTGGTTTCCCTGTTTTTTCTGTCTTCCCATCATTGCCTTTGGTGTTGTTACTGTCCCTGTACTGTGTGCAATTAAGTATTTTCTAGCTTGTAATAATAACAATGGTGATATTTAGAATGGAAGGGTGAGAGGAGATGGAAAGCAAAGAAGTTAAAGAAAAAAGGAAAAACAAATAAACAGACAAGTAGGAAAAAACAAAGCAAAGAATTAAACGAAAAAGTTTCAAAAATATAAAGAGGGAGCGTTAATGTACTAATTGACAGTAAGCTGAACAGACATTAGAGAGACAGAGAGAGGATTGAAAATAAAAAATAAAAAGAATAAAGATAAGAATAAAAATAAAAAATAAGTAAATGAAAGACAATATTTATATAAGTAAAATAAAATAAAACAATATGAAAATAGAAAATAAAAAAAAAAACCTCCAAGTTCAAATGCAATGAAGTTTCAGTCTTAGTAATTTTGGTGTTCATCCCTCAGCCTCCAATCCTTCAGATGGTGCCTAAGATGTTGTTCTGTAGTTGTCTCATCAAAGGGGATGCATAAAGTAGAACAAAACTGCACAAAAAAAAAAACCCAAAAAGTGTCCTAAGTTCAAATGCAATACAGTTTCAGTAAGTTTTTCAGCATGTAGGTGTATTTCAGTTGTTTCCTCATCATAGGTAGGGAGAGATGCTACTGTCAGCCTGCTGTAGCTGAGGCATTATTTATGCAGATCTCTGGGGTGAGCTTAACACTCACCTGACCCCACAGGCTTTGTTTACTCAGAGTTCTCCTGTATGTGAGCCTCTGCTACAAGCTTTCCCCTTTCCAAGCACACTGGGTGAGGTGACACTACACTCACTTTCTCTGGCCTGCGTGTTTGTTTACAGCTCACGTGGGAAGTGGGTCTTCCCCCCTCTCCTGTGGAGTTCTCCTCCCACTGCCACTTTTACAAGCTTTCCCGCTCCTGGTTGCTGGGCACAAACCCCCGCTCCCACCGGAGATTCTCCAGCCAGGCCCAGCTTGTTTATTTTCAGTTCCAGGAAGGAGTCCCCTCTCCCCTCTTTGCAACGTGTCTTTATTGTTCTTGTTGCTTATTACTCAGTTTCTCTTTTTTCCCCAGGTGAAGGTCAGACTCTCCAGGGGTCTGTGCTGTTCTGGCCCAGGGTTGTTTGTGGGAGTACAGTGTACCACTTAGCTCACCTTGTCTTCCCAAGCCATCTGGGTGTGGGCAACTGGTGACCTGGGGGCCCTCCTGGTTTCTCCGTTTAACGTGAAGTGGAGATTCTCTGCGCCACCTGGAGGTGTGAAGGGGTCAAAGTTTTGCCTCTTCTCAGTGGTTTTGCCTGCAAGGTGTGTCTCCAGTGTCTCTCCAAGGTTTCACTATAGGAGGCACACTTTCTGCTTCTTCCCTCTAGCTGCCATTTTGGAATTCTCCTCAGTTTACTCCTTAAAACACAGTGAGAATATAGTTTTTTCAAGAAAGTATACATAACTCATTTTGTGATTTAATATTACAATGTGCACCTCTTAAAATGTTGCATATAATACATGAGCTGTGAATTCAGCTCAAAGTCTCTGTTTTGTTTTCTTTGTAGAACATATTTTCATTATTTTTACTTTGCTAAGATGTCATGTAGTGAGTTGGGGGCAGAAAGACCTATCTACCTGGTGGGGAATGGTAGAGGCCCTGCTCCTGTCAATCCTCTAGGTTTGGAGATCCCCAAGCAGCTCATTTTCTTCTGCCACCTTTCAGAGTTCTCCTTCAGCTATCCCTTGTTTATTACCAGAGTTTATAGTCTATGTAGTGGGAGGAGTGGAGAAAATTGGGTCTATACAAATTTATGCTTAAAGTTTTTAGAACAAAATGGTATAAATTTTTAAACTATATTCCTCTCTCAGCATTATGGCAACCTTTGTCTCAAACTGATCAAGCAGGAAGTTTTTAATATTATCTTTCAAGGGAATCTCTCCCATAGGTATTGTAAGAATTAAGACATCCAAGAAAAAGCATATTTGCTATGGAACTTAAAAGTTTCCCTAAAATTTATCTTTTTTTTATCTGAATCTTAAGCTCACAGCCTTGTGCTTGCTAGGCAGCCTCTCTACCACTTGAGCCATGACCCCAGCTCTTTTTTCTGGTCGAATGACTCGTGTGAGATCCTGAGTTCAAACTCCCAAACCACCAAAAAAAAAAAAAAATTGCCAAGTCCAACTCCCATTTCTTTTAGTGCTTCAACTTTGGTGAAATTAATTAGATTCATGAGGCTTCCATTCCCTGACCTATAAAAATAAGAATAATAATAGCACCTAAATCTAGCACGCTGGAGAAGATTGAGTGCATAAACATTTAGTACTTGTAAAACACAGCGCCTGGTATATAGTAAACTCACACAACCATTATTCCTCTCCCCATAACAGAAAAGCAGAAGTAATGTTTATCCATAAAATACGCATTTTTCATTCTGTGCTATTCTATTTAATTTAAAATATGTTCATAGAAATCATTTCATAATTCAGGTTATACTCTGTTTTGCTAATATTTTTTACAAATTTTTATTTTAAAAGACTATACATTTCATATTTAACATGTCCTTTCTTTTTTGATTTATAGACATCTTAAAATATGTGCAGCATTATTCTCTTGCTTTGTGACATATTAAAGCATGTCACTGTATGTCATTTGGGAAGAAACAAAACCCATGTTCTCCAAGCAAGACCAGATCCTGTTGAATTATACACAGTGTTTGGATACATATGATAGAATATTGTCAGAAGTTTTATTGTCATAAACAAGTCTATAAAAAAAGGAAATTTTAAAAATTAAAAGTTTAGCTGGTAAAGATTTTTAAAGTTACAACATTTCAAGAAAATATGAAGCAAAAGAAAATACTCTACTCTACCTGTGTTGAGAAAGACAGTTCAAAATCTGCAAAGAAAATAAAGGATATGAAATAGTAAAATAAATAAATTACATAATAAAAGTGTCTATTATTTATCATAGCCAGAAAAAATATGTAGGTTACTTTATTTACAGTTAACCCTTATACTTCTTCTTAGCCACTGACAGTTTCACTTTATTTTTTGTTTGTTCTGGTTTTTTGTTTGCTTGTATTTTTAAATTTAATTTTCTTTTTATTAGCATATTATTGGTGAAGTAGGGGTACATTTTGACATTTACAAAAGTGCTTACAATATATTTTAGTTAAATTTACCCCCCTCTATCATTCTGCTTTATCCCCCCACTAAGAGTTCACTTTCTAAATAATCTTGTGTATCACACAAAAGTAAGAGAAATAGGGACTTTTTCTAAAAGTCACATCCATAATGGAGATCGTTCCTATCTTCCTACTATTGCAGATTGAATTTTAAAAAAAATTACTTGGGTAGGCCAGAACTGTTGGCTCATGCAATAATCTCAAACTACTCAGGAGGCAGAGATTGGGAAGATCACAGTTCAAGGCCATCTTGGGGGAGAAAAGTTAGCAAGACCCCATAAGCTTAGTGTGGTGGTGCACACCAATGATTCCAGTTTTGCAGGAGCATAAATAGGAGGATTGTGGTCCAGGCCAGCCTGGGTGAAAACAAGAGAACTGAAAAAAAAAATTACTTTGGTAGAATATTACTAGTTTCAAGGTTAATATTCTGCTTCAAATAATTAAAATAAAAGACTTACTATCATATCAGATTTCCTTGAGAATTTTGTACTATCTTAAATAAAAATCATTTTCTTTTAGAGTAATAAAGGTAGCTTTAATATAATTTTTATCTTTTTCTTTTGCAATATATTATGACACAAGTCAGCCATATATAAAATTACAAAGAATAATAAGCATTCTTATGCCCATGACTCAGATTTAAAATATTCAGCATCTTCCCATATTTTGTAAGACTTTTTTTATAAAAATAAAATGTTACTAGAAAGTTGAAGCTTGTCTTCTTGCTTTTCCCAAATATTGTTTTCCACATTCTTTTTGTAGGGAAGACAGCCAGCCCTAACATTGGCATTTCTTTCCTGGGATATGTAGGTTTTACCTTTCTATACATATCATGTACCTGTAAATAATATGAAGTTTTGCTTTGTGTGCTTTAAACTTCATACAAATAACACTATGCATATTCTTTAACTTGTACCTTTATTAAAACATCTAGACATTTTACCTTATCAATACATGAAGTTATAATTCATATATACTTAAATGCTATTTATATCTCTTTGAACACACACCTCCATGTGTTTTCTCACTTTTTGTTGATGAACATTGAAGTTGTATCCATCTAAAAATGATGACAGCCAGACATGGTGGCACACACCTGTAATCCCAGCATTCTGGAGGCCTGCCTGAGCTATGTAGCAAGACCTTGCCTCAAAAATAACTAATTAAAAAATAATGAGCAAATGAATAAAATGAAAGGTAGAACTGCAGTGTCTTCTGAAAGAAGTCTGTTTGTGTAATATGCCAGAATTTCTCCAGAAGAATAACTTACAAAAGCAACTACTAAGATAAAGTATATTATGCCAAACTTCACCTTCTTCAGAAATTGCTGACTTCCTCTGCGAAGTGACTATAACATTTATAACACCAAGAGAATTCTCATATGTCCACATCTGATAGTCAGATTCTCATATTTTTGACAACTTTAAGGATATAAAATTATACCTTTAATTTGAATTTCATTTTGATTTACTACCCCAATACTAGTCTATTCCCGTGTCAATACCACGGTGTCTAATTCACTATACTTTTTAAGTATTAACATGTAGCATGGCATTTTATATTTTTTGAAAGACACTATTACCAAATTTGGAAAAGTCAAAGACAAGGAGTGAAATTTGAGAATAACAACAGAGTAATGACTCATTAAACACAAAGGAAATCCATAAGGTTATCAACAGATTTCTCAGGAAAAGCCATGTGTCCAAATGAGAGACAGATTACAAATTCAAAGTACTAAAAGAACAAAACAGCTGCTGACCAATAAAATTTTGCCCTGCAAGGCTTAAAAATAAAGAAGAGATCAAGTTTTCCTTAAACAAAAGCTGAGGAAATTTACCATAATCAGACCTGCCCTACAAGAAAAAGCTAAAGAGAATTCCTCAATCTGAAATGAAAGAATAATAACAGCATGAAACTATATGAAAGTGTTAAACTAGTAATGGTCAATATGCAGTGAATTTTACAATTTTCTAATCCTTTAAGAGTGCTGGGAAAAATCACTTTAAAGTATAAATGCCATGAGATGAAATTATAAAGATAACAAAACTGGCAGGGGGGGGTAAGGAAAGGGGCTGGGGGAAGGGGGAAGAAATGACCCAAACCTTGTATGCACGTATGAATAAAAGAAAATAAATAAATAAATAACAAAACTATAACAGTTTGTGAATTGATATACAATACATAAAAGATGTAAATGATGATATATCAATATCATGAAAAGTCAGGGGAGAAGTTGCAAAGTAAAATTTATGAATCAAAGTAAAGCTGCTATTGACTTAAAATAGACTGCAACCAACTATGACATGTTTTATGTATGCATCATGGTAACCACAAATAAAAACTTGCAGCACATATACAGAACAGAAAGAAAAGAAATCAAAATCTTCCACTACCAAAACCTATCAAACTACAAAGACAATAGGGAGAAAGAGATAAAATATCTCCAAAACATCAGAAAATAAATCAAAAAATTATAAGAGGATCATTACCTAACAGCAATTATTTTATATAAAACAGATCCTTTCTCCAGCCAAAATATGAGTGGCTGGATGTATAGAAAAAATAAGATCAACAATATTTTGTTTCTAAGAGACCCATTTTACAGACAGACTGAAAGTCATCAGATGAAAAATGATATCCCATGCAAATGATAAATGAAAGATAGCTGGAATGTCTATACTTATGTCGGTCAAAATAGACTGTTAAAATTGTTACTAGAGACAAAGAGTGTCATATAAATATAAAGAGGTAAATGCATCAAGAGGATATAAAAATTATTAATATAAACATTCAACTTTGAAGTATCTACAAATATAAAGGAGATGTCAAACAGAACTGAAAAAAGCAGGAAGTAATAAAGTAATAATAGAGAAGCTTTAGAACCTCATATTTAACATCATCTAGTTAATAAGGAACCTACATTTTAACATATTACAGACAAAAGGACCTAAAAATACAGATATAAACATTCTAACCAATAGCAGCAGAATACCCATTCTTTTTAGTGCACAAAGAACATTCTCCATAATAGATCATATGGTCACAAAGCAAATACTAACAAATTTAAGATGATTGAAAACATATCAGGTATCTTTTTCAACCACCATGATAAAACATTAGGAATCAATAACAGAACAAAACGTGTAAAATAACCGAATATTGGAAATCAAGAACATCTTGCTTTTTAAAAAAATGAATAAAAGAAGAAATCAAAACAGACATAAAAATTGAGACAGTATAAGAATTCTATAATTTGTCACAGAAATAGAAAAAAATCCTAAAATTAGTATGAACCACATAAAACCCTGAGTAATCAAAGTAATCTTGGGTGAGAACCAAAGGTAGAAGCATCAAACTATGTGATTTCGAAATATACTACAAATCTGTAGTAATGAAACAGGTTAGTAAAGGTATAAAAGCAGACACGTTCATCAATGGAACAAGATAAGAAGTCTAGAAATTAGTCTTCATATTTACAATCAATTGAGCTTTAACAATTTTGCCAAGAAAACACACTGAGGAACGGATGGTCTTTTCAATAAAATGTTGGTAAAATTTAGATGTCCATATTCAAATGAAAACAAACTGATCTCATACCACATACAAAATTCAACTCAAAAACTGGTTAAATACTTAACTCTGAAACTGTAAAAGTCCTAGAAGAAGTCATTAGGAAAAAACTTTTTGAAATTTCTCTGGGGAATGATTTTTGGATATGACCCCAAAAGCACAGGCAACAAAAGCAATAAATAATAGGCAAGTGGGATTGCATCAAAGAAAATTCTGCAAAGCAAAGGAAACAATCAACACGGTGAAGAAATGTACTATAGATAGGGAGTAAATACTTGCAAACCATACATCTTTTAAGGCATTATTATCCAAAACATATAAAGAATTAAAGCAACTCAATGCCAAGAAAACAAGTCACTGGATTCAGAAAAGGGCAGGCTAAGATTCTAATGTTCTATGAGGTTTCCAACAGTCCCTGGCTATACTCCAGCACTCTTCTGTAAATATTCTAGTCAGAACAAAGTTGTTTGTTGTTTTTATTCTTTTTTGTGGGGCAATGAGTATTAGGCACCACTAGTCAGCCATCTTTCTGACATCATGCAAAACAATAGGCTTTTATCAGACATAAAGATTAACTTAAAGTGATTAAAATACCTTTGCAAGACCCAAAACATAAAATTTATGAAAGAGAATAAAATGGACAAAGCTTTTCAACATTGACCTCAGCAATGATGTACTGGATACCATACAAAAAGCTAAAGCTACAAAACCAAAAATAAATGAGACTACATAAATTAAAAGGCATAGCTATTTTAGAAAACAGTGCAGAGGTTCCTAAAGAAATTAAAGTACCAATACCAAATGATCCAGCCACCCCTCTTCTGGATATATATTCAAACTAAATGAAATCAACACCTCCTAAAGATATCTGTATTTCCAACTTAGAGAATGATTCATACTAGGCAAGATATGGAAACAACCTAAATGTCTTTCAATAGATGAATGGATAAAGAGAATGTAATACACATACATTTTAAAATATACTTATGTACATACATAAAATGTAATATTTCAGCCTTAGAAGAGAAGATTCTACCATTTATCACATGGATGGAACTGAAGGATGCTATTCTAATTGAAATAAGCCAAACACAGAAAGTATAACATTTCATGCTCTCACATGTGGAATATTGAGAGAGAGAGAGAAAAATCAAATACACAGAGAGATAATAAAATAGTGTCTACCAAAGGTAGACAGGATGGGGAATAGGGAAATGTAGGTGAAAGGATACAAAAGATCCTATATGTTGAATCTACAAGTCTAGAGATCTAATATAAAACATGAAGACTAAAGTTAATAAATTGTACTATTAATCTTCCATATAGCAACCATTTTGTTATCTATATGCATCCCATAATGTCATGTTGCAAACTTTAAATATACAAATAACACTTATCTTTAAAAAATAAAATGGATAAATAACCTGAATAAACAGATCTCAAAAGAAGACACGAAAATGTCCAAGATGTATATGAAAAGTTGCTCAACATTGTAACCATCAGGGAAATACAAATTAGACTACAATGAGATATCATTCAAACCTGTTAGAATAGCTATTATCAAAAAGACAAAAAATAGCAAGTACTGGTGAGAATGTTAAGTAAGAGAACCTTTGTATTTGTACATTGTTTGTAAGAAGGTAAATTAGAACCAATACTATAGAAAACAGTATGGAGGTTCCTCAAAAATTTCCAAAACAAAAAAAAATACGATCTCACTCCTATATTCATTGGAGCATTGTTCAAAATAGTCAAGATATGAAGGCAACTGAGACTCCTTCAACAAACGAATGAATAAAGAAAATATTATACATACATACAATAGAATATCATTAGCTTTTAAAAAGAAGGAAACCCCATTATTTGCAATAACATGGAAGAAACTGAGGGACATTATACTAAGTAAAAAAAAAAAGCCAGTACAGAATGACAAGTAAATATTGTAAACTCTAACAAGTATGTAATTTTTTTTTTAATGCCAAACTTATAGAGGCAGAGAATGGTGATTACCAGGGGTGAGGGGATTGGGGAAATGGGAAGATGTTAGTCAGCACATTAAAAGTTTCAGTTATACAGGAGGAGCAAGTTCTGGAAGTGTAGCATACAGAATGGTCAAAGTAGTTAATAACCCTATATTACTAAGAGAATAGGTCTTAAATATTCCCAACATACATACACACACAACATTACTGTATGAGGTGAAGGATATTAGCTTGATTGTGATAATAATTTTATAATTTATACATACAAAAACATTATATTGTATATCTTAAATTGGTACTATTTCTATTTGTTATAGTTCAGTAAAACTGGATAAATAAGAACAAATACTTTTTCACAAAGTAGAAAAGTAATTTAATAGGTAAAGAATAGACTTTTCAACAAATGAGGTTGAAATTACATGATATGTATATGAGAAAAATTAACCTCAACTTAAAACTCTTACCTCATATAAAACAGAACTAAAAACACAAATATAATTATACCTTATAAAGCTATAAAAACTATAAAACATTTAGAAGAAATCATGTGAAAAAACTTTACAAACTGGGGTAAAACAAAAGTTATTAGACATGACACCAAAAGCCATATCCATGGAAAATTAATAAATTAGACTTATCACAAATAAATATTTTTGCTCTACAAAAGATATTGTTAACAGAATACAAACACAATCTACAGGATCAATAAAATATAATAAATTTTACTAAGAACTTACATTCAAAATGTATATTAGAATACTATATATATCCAACAGTAAGAAAATAATCCAATTAATAAATGGAGGAGAGAGTTCAATTGATACTTCTCAAAGAATATAAACACATGACTAATATGGTTAAGGAAAGAAAAATATATTCAACATTACTATCCATTAAGAAGAAAATGTAAAACCACTGTGCGATATCATTACATGTCAATTTGAATAATTTAAAAATACTATCAAGTTTTAGCAAAGATGCCAAGCAACTGACAATCTAATATACTGCTGGTGAAAACTGAAAATGATATCAGAGCTCTGTAAAAAATTTTCAAGAGTCTTATTAAGTTAAACCTAGACTTACCAGGGATTGGGTATTTACTTAACCTGCTAGTGGGTATTTCCTCCAGAGAAATAAAAATGTACTCACACAAAAACCTTTGCATGAATGTTCGCAACAATTCTATTCAAAATGACCAAGTTTTTGAAGGGGCAAGTGAATTAAAAAAAGAAATATGTTTTCAGAGGGAAGATAAAATAGAATTAAAACCTTCAAGTTATCTAACTGTTGAAGCTGTCTAATATATTGGTAAGTAAAATTATGTTTTGGATATGATGTAGTCGCCAAAATGAACTTGATCCCCAGTTGATGGATCCAATCATTGAGACGCAATTGGATCATGAGGATTCTGACTTTATCAGTGGATTATTCCATTTTTTTTATTATTCATATGTGCATACAAGGCTTGGGTCATTTCTCCCCTCTGCCCCCACCCCCGGATTATTCCATTTTGATGGATTCATAATTTGATGGCATTATTGGGAAGCAGTGCCTGGTTGGAGGAAGGAGATCACTGCTGTATTTAGGAGTCATATGTTGTCCTGGGTCACTTCCTCTATATCTCTCTGTGCTTCCTGGTTGCCATGAGATGAATAGTTTTATTCCACCATGTCCTTCCACCATGAGCTTCTGTCTCAATGCAGGCCTACAAAGAATGGAGACAGCTGTCCATGGACAATCACCTCTGAAATCATAAGCCAAAATAAATCCTTTCTCCTTAAGTTGTTTTTTCAGCTATTTTGTTACAGTGATGAAAAATTAACACAGATAAAATGGTACTCTATAGTATTCTAGAAAGATAAAGAATATACCTTGGATTAATAAGTGTTTCAACAAAAATGGGTTTGTAACTAAATTTAAAGATTAGCAAGACATCCTTTGAAAATTGAATGTAGTCAAATGATTAATTAACACTTTGGTCAAGACCTCTAGTATCTTATCTAAATTTACTGGCAGATGGGATTATTCATATTAAAATACATGCCTACTGCTTAGGTATTAAAAATCCTTTTAACTACCTATATATTAGAATTTTGAGTCATTTGGACAAAAAGAAAAGACAGTGTGTGAAACAGCTACAATGAAACTAGCAGCTCTGGCAAGGAGGACAACAGTAGACAAAGGAGTGGTTGCCAAAAAAGTAAGGCCACCAGGGAAGGCAAACTTCGAAATCCAGGAGCAAAGTAGTGATGGTGTTACAGCACAAAAGAAGCCACAGTCCTGGTGAGAAGCTCTTCTATAATGCTTCCATTTCTTGTCAAGGGTTTTGCAGAAGCAGTTGATTCCAAGTACCACAGCTACGGAAAGAGACTGAAATTTCTTAATTTGCTACATTTCTGAGGCCTAGGGAGAAATATTTGGCAACTTATTTTTGTAATGCTAATACATGATTTATATAGTAGATGAAAATTTTAGAGGGCGGAATGTTTTAATAAAATAGATATTATCTAATCACTTATCATGAAGTATATGATATAGAATATATGGCACATAAAAATCTTTATTGCTATAAAAATGGGGAAACTCTGTTATACATTCTATTATTTCCTAGAAAAAGGAAGGGAGAGGAAGCAAAGTACGTAATTTAAAATTTTCTACTTTATTTCCAAATGTTCCTGTTCACAAAGAACAAAAAAATTAGTCTTTCATACATTACCCATTTTTGCCACTGACAGTTTTCACCTGGACAAATATCTTTAACTTGATTTCATTTTTGAAATGAATTAATTATACTTTTGAAATGTATTAATTATATATGAATACAACTGTTCTTTATTTATGTACTTCATTAACCTAAGGTAATTAAAGGCACAATGCTACAATTTTCAGTATGCATTGAACCCTTATAAACTTTAGTGATAGGCTAGTGAAATTTGAAGTTTAGTAAAAATTAAATACAAACAGAGAAAAAAGGCTTTGCTTCAATTTTCCACCCCCCAAGTACAGGCTTAATTACCACATTATTTATAATGCATGGAAACCAACTCACAGTGAAAAAGAGAAGTAAGCACAATTATGATAGGTCTCTGACAATAGGAAGAATTCTTTTGAAATTGAATAGCAGCTACTTTAAACAGTATGTGCAGAGTATATTAAGAAACCAATGATGAGGACGAAGGAAGTCAACGCTATATGTTATTAAAAGGGAATTATGTATGCAGCATCTTCTCGCCAAGCTCACCATGGGTTGCAATTCAAACCCACTCAAATTGTAAGGAAGAACTATGACAATTAATTTAAGGCACCATTTTTAACAGCAGTTGATGTGTCATGATGTCAGATATGTTTCATTTTTTGAAAAGTACAAAATTTTGTAGCTTCTAGTCCCATACAACCACTGCAGTGCACAGCAGTGAAACAAAGAGTGACACTGAAAATGTAAAGTCTTTCATTGCACCTACAAAATCCTATGAGAACTCTCCCTTCATGGTAAGTGAATTCTGAACTAAGATTGAAAATATTTATTTATTGTCAGTTGCCTTTAGTTTTGTCTTCCAAGGAGGAACATAAAAAATTCCAGGTTAAACACCACAAAAATGTTTTATTGCCAACTTACACCATGCTGCAGACAATTAGAAGAAATGATCTCTATCCAGAGAAGATGGTCACAATTATGTTCCTCTTGAAGACCACACAGCCAAGTGGAAGAAAAGGGCAGTAGGTGTGCAGCTGGCATCCTCCATTTCTGTTAGGACCAGGTTTTTTCCTCTTTACTTCAAGTGAAAAGAACATCTCTATCAGCAACTTCTTAGAGATGCATCACAGCGATAAGATTAAAAGGAATGCTCCTACTGCTTCAAGATGACCCACAGAGAAAGACAAGATTGATGAAGCCCAGGGCCCCTGATGATTTTTGGGACTCTCTGCCTAATGAGTTCACCAGTTGATGTGTACTGAACTACTTTCCCCAAAATATACCTATTAAAAAATGAAATTAATTGTATATCATCATAATAAACTTGTTTATAATTTGGGCCTAATAGGCACATATTAATTAATGACTTGGTAACAATCTGATGTCATTTATCTCCATTGTAGTAATACATTAGTATAATCTGGGTCGTTTTTAAAACACTGACCCTTAGTATCTTTCAAGGATTCCCAAGGTGATGGTAAGGCATTCATCTTTTTGCAAAGCATTCCAGGTGAACCTATGTACATCCATAATTGAGAATCTCTGATACAAAGTGTACTCCATGTACAGTTTACTAGCCAGACAAAGTTTGACACAAGGACTATATTCCTAGAACTTCCTCCAGTTATGAGAAATAGACTTCTTGGTTAAAAAAATGTGCACATTGTATAGAAGAGAACAGAATCTTAAGGTAAATTTTTCCACATTCTTGTTTTACCATTCCTAATTGTGTACACCTAAGCAACCACATAACCTTGCTGAATTTCGGTTCTCTCATGTGAAAAATTATACCAATATCACCCATCTCCCAAGATGATTAAGAAGGATTGAATAAACAGTCTAAAAAATAGCAAAAATTCAGTATTAGCTCCTTTTTCTAATTTATTATTTGAAGTCAGTTGTATGAATAAGTGTGGTTGCTCATTTTCTCATTTAACAAGTATTTATTGAGTACTGGCAATATTCACATGTCCTCCTTCTCTACAATGGATACATCCCTGACTTTCTCAGAGTCATTCATATTCTTTTTTTCACTTTTTATGTTCTCCTTACTCTTTCAATTCATTTCAATGTCTTCTTTGCCACTATATAATCAAAATGATTCACTAAGTCCACTATTGACCTACATGTTGTCAAATCCAATAGAAAATTGTCCTTCTCTTTCTGATCTAGTCTTTTATTTCTTATACCAGCTCATCTTCTTTGACTTAACCTTTAAATGGTTGAATTTTTCAAGATTTGATCTTAGTCTCCTCTTCCCACTTCACTTTTCCTTTCTGTTTGCTCTAATCCATACATATTTATCCCCTGCCCAGAATTCTTCCCTAAGTACTAACCCAACTATAAAACTTGGATGTCACAAAAAAAAAACCTCAAACTCTAGTTATCCAAAATTATAGTAATTTTTCTTTCTGCTAGGTTCATCTGCTATTTTTTCAGTCTAAAATCTAGAGACCCTTATTTTGGTGTATGCCCCTCCTTTACTTTCCATTCCAATAACCTACAAATCACTGTGATTTTACTTCTAAATATTCTTCAATCCATCAATTTTTCTCCATGTCCACTTCCATCATCCTAATCCAATTTATTAACATATGCAGCGTAGATCAGGGCATCACCTGCTACCTCAGGTCTCCACAACCACTTTAATCCATGCTCCACAGACCAACAATGTCCCCACTCCAAACTGGTTTTACCAGAATAAGATTATACAAATTGCAAAGTTGATCTTATCATGATCCAGATGAAAAAATTTTACTTTTAGGATAAAGAAAAAAACTGTGATATGACTTATAAAGACATTATGAAGGAACAACTTTCTTCCTATCAGTTTATTAGGTTAATCTCATAATTCTTTCCTCACTCACTCTGTTCTTGTCAAGGGCCCTTCTTCAGTTCCTCTAATTAGCTATGTTCTTTTTACCTCCAGGTCTTAAATAATGAATTTCACATTTTTAAAATATTTCCTTGCTCACCTCTTTTTCCTTTTGCCTATTTATGCTGTAAGTCTTTCAAATATTAATCCCAATATTACTTTTTCAGGTAAGCCCAAATTACTTCCCACTGTTAAATGTGCTACATTTGTGTATGTGTTTTTAGCTTAATTTCACTACATTTTGTCAATAGATTTTTATTTTCTGAATCTCAGCTTTCTTTTATGAAAAAGTAGCGCAACATCACTCATTTCACAAGATGATTGAGAAGCATTAAATAAAAAGCCTAATAAGTAGCAAAAATTCAATACTAATTCCTTCTTATAACATTATATTAATTATTCAAAATCAATTGTATAAATAAATTGGTTCTAATTGGATCTCTGATTGTTTTATTAATATCATTCCCTATGTAAGCTTCTTGAGGAAAAGCCTATCTGTTAAGCTTATAGTAAGCCCAGATAGCACACAAGAATGATTCATAAAAGGTAATAAATACTTTGTTTTCAATTAGAAATGATGGGTAGATAGGTGAATACTCTGTACAAGTATATGTACATATATATGCATATATATGTATATATTAGAAGTGACTTTCATCTTTTGGATCTCATGGGTACAGAAATTTTTCAGTACATATAGTCAATGTAAGTACAGTTTGGAGTGTCTTGTCCCTTCAGAAATGTGTGTTCAATGAGACTCAGATAAGGGTTTTTTTATTTTGTTATTGAAAATCTTAATCTGCAGAATTATAGGTGCAGTTGGCATGGTAAGTAGTAAGAATAAGAGCTTAACTTCTTTGTAAATATTTTTTTAAAGCCAACTGGGACAGGCTTTTTGGAACCAGTGCACCTGCCCTCTTCAATAGTGTTTTATGCACATGTCCTCCAAGACAAATTAGAAGAGGAGAGCTGCTCTCACAGTAAAGGTGTTCTTTGTGGACTATGGCAGCAGTGCATTCTTCAAAGTATTTGTAACATAAACAACTTCCTTATATTATTTTCCCAAGGCCTATCTTTGTCTTCAGTCCCCATTATTTAGAGTTTCCTTGCCTAGTTTCCAGTTCTGGGGCTCTTTTTTTCTATAAAAAAATCATTGTTTACTTCAGTGACAGGGAGAAGATAAAGTTAGGTACATGGGCCCAAACACTCATGGCGCATTAAAAGTAGAAGATTAAGGACAAAGAAAAGTCAATGATCTCTGCATTGATTAGCTCAGGTGATTTGGAAGGTAGATAAGTCAGGAAGAGAAAATTGTCAGGGAGGGATATTGCATTGAATATGCTGAGTTTTGTTTTGATGATTGCAGGTTCTTACTAGACAGTCTGCCTCTGAAATCAATACTATAAAGTCTATATATAACTGGTATCTTTTAATGGAGGGAGAATTCAAGTCAATCATTTTTCTGTACTAATGAAATGGCTGTGCCAGAAGGGAAAAAGCAATGTGATAACATTACAAACACTGGACTTAAAAAGCCAGTGACATACTTCCAAGAAATGCCCTAGATGTTTAAAGAGACAATAGAAAGTGGCAGAATCTAGAAGAAATGTTTTATTTGTGGATTTTAGAGTTCTAGGTCTGTTATATATGGATTACAGCTGTTAAATGTATGTTAGTGCAATGGTGCTAACTAAACAAATCCTATAAATTTATTGAATCAATTTCTTTTAAAAACTTACACATTTTAAAGAAAATGCCACTCTTCTGCAAAGAAAAAAGAGACTGTTAGACAATTCATACCAATCTACTTCTGAAGTCTTCACTGACATTTACTTTGGTCTTAGTTTCAGACCTGTTTCAAGGTCAACTTAGAATTGCATACTTTTCAAAGATCAACAAATTCAACTATAAAGAAATGTCCAGAGATTTTAAACAGGTATTCAAAACATAGGTATTAATACAAATATTAACTTTATATTTTGTTGAACATCTAGATTTATTATCTTTCAGGGCAAATATTGACTGTATCTTACAGGTCAATAAATCCCTATGTTCACTACCACAAAAGTCAGTAACTGCATCATATCTATTTTCCCACATAAAACTCCTTCTATTCATGTTACAGTGATTAGTGTATTAAAAGTAATATTTACAAAAGGGAAAGAAAACATAAATGAAAATGTTAATTGGAAAATAAAGGCTTAAAACTTGTTGGCAATACATGTAAGTAATCCTAAAATAAATGGAGGATACCCAAGATTTTACATCAAGAAGTTGAATTTGCAAATTACTTTTGCCAAGGAAAACAAAACCTGTTATTAATCAGTAAATAGAATGGGAAAGGGAAAATTAAACAACTACCTTTATTTTTCACAAATCTTTTAGGCTTGTTTTCTCCCATACTACAAATGTTTGGGTTTTTCTCAGCTATGTATCTTAGAAATAAACTTTTGTTTATTAAAAAGCTGAGAGTTTGGAGGTTGTTAGTTTAGCACAACCTTGTCTGTAACATTGATATATTCTTAGTGGAACAGTGATGGATTTATCAATTTTAATTAGTTATTTAAACTATAATAACCCTGTTTACTTTTATATATCCAAAATAGTAGGCAGTTTTTTTGGTGACTTTTATTTTGAAGTTTATCTTCTTTTGGAAGATAATATATATTATTATCAGGAGGAATGTTATATAATAGTCAATATTTTCTATTAGTTGTACTATATAACTTTTATATAGTACTTGAATGATCAAATTTTACTTAGATCCTATTGCATAGATTCAAATTATAAAGCAAAGCACTTTATAAATATTTTAAAAGCTACATTGTTGATTTAATATTCACTCTGAAGCAATAATTTCATCATCTATCTTTTATAAATGATTGAACAGAAAGATTTAGAGAACATAAAGATATTTATAAACTATGAAGGTACTCAAACTTATCCCATTTATCTAATGGGCAGTACTAGAAAAAAATCAGAAAAAATCATTTTGAAGTTTTTCTGATTTTATACTTTTGAAATTAATTCTTGGATTATATATGCCAAGTGGGAAGTCAGAGATCCTATATACCTTACACAGACATTCGTGGAAATGAGTGCAAAATCTTGGGGTTTTGATGTTTTTTTCAAGCAAGACCATCTAAATGGGCGAGTGTAAAGAAGAGTTGTTTCTGTTGTAGGAGATTGCTAACACCACCCAATAAATGCCTATTGTGAACATTAAAACTCTTCCCTAAGAGCCAGTTCTGATCTCTACCACCAGGGACACAGAAGAGCTACAGTTTGCCTCATCCAATGTATTAGGTGTGGGCTTGCGATTCATTAGGAAATATAAGCATTAAGTGGCATTTATTACTTTTGTATTTTATTTTTGACATTTTTGAATCAGAGTCTCACTATGTAGTTCAGCCTGGCCTGGAACTTGTTATGTAGTTCAGGCTGGTCTTCAACTCATGATCCTCTGCCTCAGCTTCCTGAGTGTTGGGATTACAGGCATGTACCATCATGCCCCACTTACATGTGTCACTTTTAAATTACAGTGCCCACTTGGAAGTAGCCTGAATCAAAAAGTGCAATAGCTTGAATCACTGATTATGAAGGGCAGTTTGCTTGGGGGGTTACCCAAAACCACAAAAGTGTTGTTCTAATAAGAAAAAAATGTTATACTAAGAGATTGGTATGGAGGAGGAGGGAGTAAGTATGCTTTGGCACAGTAGCACAACTTAAGCTATCTAAACTACTGTACTTTCTAGTGAAATGATCAAGGAATCTAGCTCAGGCATAATTTTTAGATCATTTTGCACTCACACAGTCTATGCAATCTTTGAGAAGTCTGTGATGTCACTGACCAAAATAACAAAAGAAGGAATCATGAAGAAACAGGATAGAATACAACATAACTCATTTGCAAATAAAAGAGGCATTTTCTCCCTTTCAATTTATTTTACTTTGTTACTAAATTCTTCATTCACCCTCCAAAATTATTCCTTAAATTTGAATTTACCTGGTTTGGCCAATGGCCAAAAATTTCCAATTGTGGTTCTCATTAAAATTCTAAGCATGAATTCTTCTACTGTCACCTAATTAAACAAGTTCCTTTTTTGTATATTCAGCAATAATGCTGTTACTTTTCTATATACTCTATTGACTAAACATAATTATTACTTTGTCTAGAACTTAGTGGACTATAATTCTTCAGGCCAATTTTATAAGAATTATGGTTTTGACAGAAACCTAATCTTCAGGAGGTTACCCTGTGCTGTCAATATGAGCTCTGCATTGCAGTATATAATCCTATCACTGAATGACAATGCTCATGGATCCTGGCACTCAGCTACATAAGTTAGTGACAACTGAATTGGAAATGGCAGGGCATTCACCTTTCCAAGTGACAGCACTAATACAGCTGCTTCACTTCATTTAGGTTCTAGAGGTTGACTCAAGTAATGGTGCAAAGAAATCTCTGGAAAGGAAGTTTATCAGAGTGAGGAAAGAAGAGGTTCCTGATACAATGCATTTCCTCTGCTCATCACATCATGTGCCTTCTCTCTCCTTGGAATGAGGCTTCCTAGGTAATTTTAAGATGCTAAACAGGAGAAAGGGAGACCTTGTGATTTTTATCAGCAACTTGCTCTTGTCATTTATCTTGAAAATTATGCTCTTGCAGTCTTTGACCTTTAATTCTTTTTTGTTATTTTTTTTGCATCAGAGATAGTTTTCTGGGCTTGTTTCTATGGCTTATTTTATTATACTGATTTATCAAAAAATAAATAGCATCAAACTAATGAACTTATTTCTCAGAACACTTAATTTTCCCTTAAACAGAATAAATTGAGCTTCAAACTTTAAGAATAAAGCCACCCTCTAATTTTACAAGAAGCTAATTCTTCCTTGAATGTGTATATAAGACTATGTATACATGCTATCTTATATATTACTTTTTACTCCCAAGTCCCAGCCCCACACTAATCAGGACATATCCAGCTACTTTCCAATCTAATTTCAACTGCTGTCTATAAGTGCTATACACTTTTTGTAAGTAATTACCACTTTTATTTCTTTCCTATTTTCTTTCCCAAAGACCAGAAGTTATTTGATCTATGGCATGCAAAAATATGGTATTTTTAGTCTAATGGTATATTTCTTATTCAAATACTATTTAAGTAAAAATAATATCTCATTATAATGTTCTAATTTATATCACCATTTTTTAAAGAATTGCTTAATTTACATTTCTTGCCTCAAAATATTTAAGCTGCTACCACATCACAACAAAATGCAGTATTTAGTTAAAACTGTGGCATTTATTATCAAAGCCTGAGTAGCAATCATAACTATATCATGATAAATAAATACAAAATAAAACCTAATAATATTTTCCCTATAACTTTAAACATTGTTTTCTCTATCTAGGATTTATATTATTTTTAAAATGATTACACAGACCTTGAAAACAAAAAAGACTACAGTCCTAAAACAAGAATAAATGTTTTCTTGTCTTTTTGTTATCTTCATGAATCATCTTCTCATTTATTTTCAAGTGCACATAGAAGTGCAATAAAGAAATATCAGGCCCACACATAAATGCACACAGCTACAGCCAACTGATCTTCAACAAAGAATCCCAAAAAACCACGACAGAGAAAAGACAGCCTCTTCAACAAATGTTGCTGGGAAAACTGGATAACCACATGTAAAAGAAAGAAAGTAAATCCCTGTCTCTCACCCTGTACCAAAATCAATTCAAAGTGGATCAAAGACCTTAATATAGGGCCTGAAACTTTGAAACAACTACAGGATGTAGTAAAAATACACTAGAACATATAGGCATAGGGAACAACTTCCTAAATAGAACACAAAAGACTCATTATCTAAGAGAAAGAATGAACAAATGGGACTATATCAAACTAAAAAGCTTCTGCACACAAAAGAAGCAGTCACTAGACTTAAGAGACTTCCCACAGAATGGGAGAAAATCTTTGTCAGTTATTCATCCACTAAGGGACTGATATTCAGAATCTACAGAGAACCCCAAAAAATTAACATCTCAGTGAAGAAATGGGCACATGAATTGAATAAGAAATTCTCAAAGGAAGAGGCATAAATGGCCAATAAATACATGAAGAAATGTTCAACTTCCCTTCCTACAAAAGAGATGAAAATCAAAACTACACTAAGATTTCATCTCATCTCAGTCAGAATGACCATATTCAAGGACAAGAAGAACAACAAATCCTGAGGAAGATGCAGCAAAACAGGAACCCTCATACATTGTTGGTGGGAATGCAAGTTAGTACAACTATTATGGAAAACAGTATGGAGATTCCTCAGAAAGCTAAAGATAGAAGTGGCCTATGATCAAGTGATACTACTACTAAGCATATATCCAGAACAATCTAAGTTGATCCAAAAGATAAACATATACAAAAACAAGCATGATCATATACACACTTATATGTAGAACATGTTTGCAATAGTGGAACTGCTCTATGGAACTCGCAGAAAGAGGGAAGGAAAAGAGAATGATAGCATGTCAACAATATCATTAAATATAACATCTGTAAAGGTAGAGGACATAATATGTATTGAAAGCTGTTGAAAAACGGGGTGGGAGGGAAGGGATAAGGGAGAGTAATGGAAGAGGCTGAATGGACAAAAGTAAACTATAATCATGGTGGGGATACATTGAAACACTCCTTTGAACATTGACTTAGATAGCAATAATGAAAGACAGGACTATAAAATATGTACAGTAGGGGATGAGTACTTGTGGGAAGGGGAAGGTGAACAAATGGGATTAAGGTGAGGGAATATGATTGATGGACTTCACATATGAAATAGAAAAAAGAAACATCTTCCAATTGCATTAAGTGGGATGGGGAGGGGGTTAAGGGGTGAGACAGTGGAAGTGATCTAACCAAGGTACAATATAACCCTATTTGGAATTGTCACAATGAATCTCCCCTGTACAATGAATATATCCTAATAAAATTTTTAAAAGAATGCACAAAAGAAAAATATGTTCACAAACATCTTTCATTTTAAAATTAAAACAAAGCAACCTCTGAGAAAAAGAAATATCCAGAGATACTGTACTGACACTTTTTGTAAATCATCAGATTCATTGCATTCAACAAATGCTGACCTCCCACCTAGAAAGTTAAAGGGAATATGAGAGACATTTATAATATCCATTTATCAGCCTGTGACTCTCTCAGAATTCAAGATGGTACTCAGGCATGACAAATAGAAAATATCTGAATAGAATACTGTCTATGAAAAGTTGTAAAAAAGAAATACATAGTCAAATACTGACACATTAATAAGCAAAATAATTATGATGTAGCTCTATCAAAAAGTCCAAATATTTGAACCTTTTTGCTAAAAGTTTGACAATGCCATATACTTATTCTCACTTATGATTACTTATATCACTAACAATCCATCCTCTGAAACTATTAAATGATGGAATGAAGTCTTCTGATGGCAAGAGTTCCATGAAAAGCTAACATGTCCTCAGCATTTACTAAAATTATCACCCTTTACAAAAGAAAGGTACAAGCTTCACATGATAGATCGAGTTTTTTACACAAATGCACAAGGAGAAAGGGCCACAGAGTATGAAGTGCACTTTCATTATTAGTAGAAATGGTCAGGTGGTAGCTTTGAATTTTGATGTGAGACAAGGTGAAGAGAAAAGGACAAAAGAGTTGAGTCATCAATACAGAAGTGACAGTTAACAATGAGTGTTAACAGTGGAATGAATAGGTTCTTCATGGGATAGAAACTGACGAAAGAAGAAAAGGAGATTATAATATATATATATACCTCCAGAGGAGTAGAGTTCAGGATCTAAGGAAATACAGAACTAGAATTTATGAACAATATTGGGTGTGGACTATTAGACACATTTAAGATGGAAGTTTTAATAAAGCAATCTGATGGCATCCTATGTATAGTTCTAATGTGGCACTCATTCTACTTATATAAATATTTATATATCCCCAACACACTTATACAAAACATACATACTATGGCTTGTAAGTTTCTGTATATCTGTATTTCTGTATGCATAGCATAATATAAAAAGTGTACAAAATCTGGGTATACCACTCAATGAATTTTCACAAAGTGAACACAACCATATAACTTGCACTCAGGTTCCTAAGTCCCAACCATCTCCATCCTCCAGTAACTATCCTTGTGCAAGGTAATAAGTATAAGTCAACCTAGTATGGTTGAAATTCAATAAGTGCATTTAAGTATCTAAATTTTGATTACAAGTGTTCGTAAGAGATATGAAAGGAAAAGAATGAACAAAAACAGTATAATACACTATCATGACCCAATTACATAGTATTCATAGTTTTTTTTTAATCTCATGTCTGATGGAGAACATGCCAGAGAAAAAGAAAACATAATCCCTTCCTCAATGACAGTTTTATAGCCTTGAACTATCTAGTCCTCTTTAGGATAAAAGTTATATAACCAGTATCTAAAATGCTAACAACTTACTAGAATTGCTTGAAATATTTCTTTAAATAGATAAATTTAGATACAGAAAATCATAGAGGCTGATGAATACACATAAAGTTAGAAAATTAAATTCAAAATCCATTCTTGCCATCATAAACATTGCCTATAACACTGTGATAAGTCAGTACTTCCCCTTTCATTCTGAGTAATATGAGAAGCTGGGTGCAAGTACGTAGTATAGTAGCACTTGCCTCACAATTTGTGACGTCCTGGGTTCCATCTCCAGCACCACCAAAAAGAAAATGAGAAGCCATATAAAGACTCTGAATATACCAGGGCATCAGCTATCTTTTAAAAGTATTACTCTAACCACAGGATAGGCAATGGACTATAAGGAAGAAAAGGAGGAAACAGACAGACCAGATGGGAGGCTCCTGATACAATCCAGGAGAGACATGACTTTAAGTGTAGATTAGGATAGAAACAGTGAGAACGGTGAGAGATTATTCAAGGTCTAGGTCTATTTTCAACATATAAACTAGAGAATTTTCTATGTGATTGGATGGATGTGGGACGTGGGAAAGAGGGATCAAAATCACTAAAATTTTTTGAGTTGGTCCCTGGAAGTATGGTGTTACCATTAACTGAGATAATAAAGACATCAGAATGACCAGGGTTCTGCATGTGGACCAGGAAGATGCAGAGTTCACATTGGGAGGCATTTTAGTGATCACTAGATAAACAAGAGGAGATGCTGATTAGGCAACCAGAAATGTGAGTCTCAAGTTAAAGGAGAATTCTTGACAAGATTTAAATTTTTCAGAGTCAGCAGCATAGAGGTGGGATTTAAGTCATGAGCCAGGACAAGAGCACTAAGCAAATAAAGTAAGAGCAAGAAGAGAACCAAAAACTAAACTGAGACTGCTTCAACATTAAAAGACCCAGGAAAAGAAAAGGATATTTAGAAAAGCAGAATAATAAAAACTCCAAGGAGGACGGAAAACAAAGAAAGTGTCTGGTCATAGTACTAAGTGATGATAGTGCTTCAAAAATGAGTTTAATAAATGTTAGTTATTCCTATTATTGTTATGCAAATATGGCAGGAAATAAAAAAAGATAAATATTCTCCTGTTCTAAGAATCTATGTATCAGTCCCTGTATTTATTTTCTATTTTGCTACTTTCTTTTAAACTGAAGTCATGATTCTTTCTCAAACACTCTGCTACTATTATCAGCTGGCTATATTTGCAACTCTCTAGGTCTTGGTAAACTGAAGTTGTCAGATCATTAGAACTTGGAAAATATTTCTGCAAAGCTAAATTATTAGAAACATGGTAAGAAAACAGAAAATAATTGCTCTAGGTGGGTGGATCACTGTTTAATCAGAGAAACAGAATCAGCAAGTCAGTATATATCAGTTACTGGGCAGCAAAAGGAGAAAAAAAACAAAGACACTTATTTCAGAGTATTGGTTTGCACCTTAAAGAGAGCTGGCTAAGTTAGTCAGAAGTCCATAGGTCAGGCAATCAGGAAGAAAAATCATAGGAGGTTTGAGCATACTAGTTCAAGCTGAAACTGTCATCCATAGGCAGAATTTCTTCAATCACCCCCCCTCTCATTCTTTCTCTCTCTGTTTTAAAGATCTTTTAACGCTTCAGTCAGTCCCACCCATCTTCTTTACTTAAAGTCACCTGATTAGGGGCTTTACCTGCATCTGAAATCCCTGGCAGCAACACCTACCTTAGTATTTTGCTGAAAAGCTTGGACTGTAGCCTGCCCAAGTTGACCAAACAAAAGAGCTACCATAAAGAAAACCTTCCAGAGTTCATCTTAATGTATTCTAAATGGTGCTGAAGATTAGAGCCCTCAACCTCATTTTAAAAATCTTATTACACTGCTTAGAAACAGTTTTACTATTATAGGAGCTATTTACCCTCTCATTTTAAATTCCAAACACGAAATTAGGATTCCTTATACAAATGGATGATTAATAATCCTGAAACATTAATTAACCTCTCTTTGCTCAAAGCTTATGTTCTTTTACCTCTCTTTTTTTTCAAAAGAAACTACATTTTTAGAAAATGAGCTTTGTTCTAAAGAATATGACATAGCATTTTTAAAACCACTTCTTTTCTGGCAGTGTGGCATACTCAATAACCTGAATGATTCTCTGAATGAGAACAATGAAAATGATGGATAAAATATAAAAACACCTCTTTTTAAAGGAATTGCTTATTGGGCATGAAAATTAAAAATTGTAGGGGCAAAAAACAAAATTTATAAAGGCACCTCAGCAGATAATCAAAGACTAAATCTAATATTCTCCCTAGTGTTTCCTGCCAAGCTCCCAAAGACTGGGGTATAAATAAATCTTAAGCCTGTGGCTTTCCCAAAGTAG
Source organism: Castor canadensis (assembly GCF_047511655.1). Classification (NCBI taxonomy): domain Eukaryota; kingdom Metazoa; phylum Chordata; class Mammalia; order Rodentia; family Castoridae; genus Castor; species Castor canadensis. The sequence continues at coordinate 135,667,219 of NC_133389.1, read as the reverse complement.
ATCTTGTGAGGAGATCTTCAGCATAAAATCTGAAACCTAAAAGACTGCATACAAAACAATAGTAAAAGAGGGCTAACTATAAAAACTACTCACAAAAATTAGACAATATGAAAATTTGCCAGTCCTGACTATATTGGGTTGGTGAAAATTTTCTCCTAACAATTAACAAGTACAAATGGAACCACATGTAAGGTTTTTTGGGTTTTTTTTTTTACTATTTCAAAATTTTTTATTATCATATTATTGTTGTACATTTACAAAAGTGCTTACAATTTATCTTAGTTAAATTCACCCCCTCCATCATTATCCTTTATCCCCCATCCACCCATTCTTAGAATATTTTCAGTAGGTCTCATTTTTCCATTTTCATGCAGAAGTACATAATATTTCCACCATATTCACCCTACTATGCCCTTTCTTTATATCTTTCCCCCTCCTACTGGTACCATCCCAGACAGGACCATTAGTACAAGGGGAATCAGTGTGATAATTTCCAGATACTTGTACTTTGGACATGTTCACCTCCTGAATACACAGTAATTGTTTGGTCTAGAGAAAGAAACTAAGCTTCAAATGGAAAACTTAGGGTGGTTCTGAATTGATAGTAATGCCAAGTGACTGTGACACAAGCAAAAATCTTCTATGGAGGAATAAAACTTCATTGAAATTGTGTGATTAAGTAAAAATGTTATAGTCAGAAATAAAATACACATGCAAATAAGATACTATGAGGGAAAGCCAGTAGAAACAACAGGAGATAGAAACAAAATTATAAAAATATTACATATTAATATCAGAGAACAAAAATAACTCTTGTTTGGTTTACTGAAAAATATATTAATTTACAAAAATATAAAAAAATCCAACAAAATTTATAGAAGAATCTAATATAAGCTCTTGATGTCAAGAAATAAAATATTCAAAATAAATAAGAAAGAAGTGACAAAAAGATGCTGATTATTGAGAGTACAGCTCATGAACACAAGAAGGTCTGAAAGAGCATAAAATGAAACACAAGAACACATGGAGAAAAGGGAAGACATTATGGAAGAAAAAATACTTCAAACTATTTCAAAGCTATTTAATGATACTCTTTGGATCTATGAAAATGAAAGAATTCCTAGCAGGATTCAGGGTAAATATAAACAAAGCTATACTGATAGAGATTATAGTGAAACTATAAAACCAAGAGGAAAAACAACCTTTAAAGCAGCCAGAAATGAATTAAATGATTGGCAATTAGATAGACCTGGGACTTCTCAATAAAAAATGAAAACCAAGAGAAAGGAGAATAATATGTTAAAATGCTAAAAGAACAGCAACTACCCACCATCTTGAATTTTCAAACCTAAAAATATTTTTCAAGAACAAACACAAAATCAAAGTATTTGTGATGTAAAACATAAATTAAAAAAAAAATAATTTGACTACTACTATTATTAGAGAGAAAATTCCAAAATATTTCAGGCAAAGAATGACATTAAATGTAGGATTTGAGATAAAATAAAGGCAAGAGTAGTGGCAAATGTGGCTAAATAGGAGCAAATGTTGAATGTGAAAACCAATACCAATATGTAACATGTGGGATTATATCAGTTTGGTATTTATTATGATGTTTCTTATTTGAAAAGAGAGCAAAACCACCAAGTAACTTTAGAGTCTTTTAACTATGCATAATAAAATAGCAAAATAGGTTGTCACCTCTGAATAACAAAGACACAAAAATTCCAAATTACAAAGAAGTAAAATAAGAAAAAATATATACCTTCAGTTCAAATTGCCCCATTAAAGAAGAGGATAAGGATGTGGTGATATAGTCTATAATTTCAGCAGTTGAGAGGCTAAGGCAGGAGAATTTCCAGTTTGAGGCCAGCTTGGGCTACATAACAAGTAAGATCCTATCTCAAGCCTCCACCAGGCCTATGCTCCACAGGCCTGCCAAAGCTCCGCTGGGCCCACACCTTACAGGCCAGCCAGTAATCCATGATCTCCACCAGAACTGCACCCCTCAGGCCTGACAAGCTGTTGATCCACAGCCCCACATGATCTCCACTGGGCCGTGCCCCTCAGGCCTGCCAGGCCTGCGCTCCACAGGCCTGCACGATCGCTGCTGGGTCCACGCTCCACAGGCCCACACGATCTCCACTCGACTAGGCCTTCACCTTTCAGGCACTCCAGGCCCATGCCCCAAAGTCCTGCTAGATCACCTCAATGACAGGCCTCCACCAGGCCCATGGGGCCTCACCCACCTGCTACCTGCCACAGGAGGGCTCAAAACCTGCCTAGGAGACACAGACAGGTCTAGATACTAAAGGAGTAACAGCAGAACTACTAAGACTGAAATTCCACTGTTCCAGAACAGGTGATATATACATATTCTTGAAGGGCCTTCCTTTAAAGGTTTGGCAGTCTGGTTTGCTCTTTGATCATCCACCATCTCTCTCTGCTGTTTTCCTTGGTTCTCTCTTTTTTTAATGCCTTTTATTTCTCTTTCTTTCTCTTTTTTCTCCTTCTTCTTTGGTTTTGTTAGTTTCACTATTGTAACTAGCTAAAACTAAATTACACATAGTCCAGGGACAGAAACAGTACCAAGTAGAAATATGGGAAGACAAAAAAGGGATAGAAACTGTTCTCCCCCAAAAAAATAATTAGTACAGGATTTAGAAGGAAATGAAGAAAACAGATACCCAAATCCAGACTCCAACAAAACAAAGATAAACTATGCCAAAGAACCCAATGAAGACCAGAAGAACCCTCTGAAAGAAGAAATCCTGCAAGTAATCACTGAGAATTTCATGTAGACGTTACTAGACATGGTCAACCAAAATGTACAAGAGGCACTGAAGAAATTCAAGGAGGACAAAAATAAAGAATATGAGAAAACACAAAAACAAATAAATGAAATCCTAGGAGCCCTAAATAAAAACCAAAATGAAACAGAAAACACCATAAATAGAGAGATAAATGAATTAAGGACGAAAATTGACAATGATTTCCCATGATATGGAAAACCTCAGAAAAAAGAATGAGACAGAAATACAAAACAAAATGGAAGGCAATTCCAGCAGAATAGAACAAACAGAAGATAGAATCTGAGAACTTGAAGATGAAATGCTAATTAAAGGAAAAACTGAAGAACTATTAGTCAAACAACTCAAGACCTGTGAAAGGAATATGCAAGAACTCACTGACTCCATTAAAAAACCAAACCTAAGAATCATGGGCATTGAAGAAAGAGAAAAGGTACAAGCAAAAGGAATGCATAATATATTCAACAAAATAATAACAGAAAATTTCCCAAATATAGAGAAAACTATGCCCATCCAGGTACAGGAAGCCTCCAGAATACCAAACAGACTTGACCAAAATAGAACTACCCCACAACATATTATCATTAAAACAACAAGCACAGAGACTAGAGAAAGAATATGAAAGGCTAGAAGAGAGAAAAAACAAATAACAAACAAAGGCAAACCCATCAAAATCATAGCAGATTTCTCCATGGAAACCTTCAAAGCAAGAAGAGCATGGACTGAGGTCTTCTGGGCACTAAATGAAAATAACTTCAATCCCAGGCTATCTACCCAGCAAAACTATCATTCAAAATAGATGTAGCAATAAAAGTCTTTAATGATAAGCAGAAACTAAAAAATATATGACCACCAAGCCACCACTGCAAAAGATTCTCCAAGGAATTCTGCACACAGAAAGTGAAAGCAAACAAAACCATGAAAGGGCAGGCAATACCAAACTACAGGAGAAGAAAAGGCAAGAAAGTAGAGAGTAACATTGACTCAGCTACACACAATCAAACCCTTAAACAACAAAGAAACTAAATGACAGGGATCACCACATACCTATTAATACTAATACTAAACATTAATGGACTTAATTCCTCCATCAAAAGACACCAATTGGCAAACTGGACTAAAAAGGAAGATCCAACAATCTGCTGCCTACAAGAGACCCACGGCATGGACAGAAACAAACACTGGCTGAGAGTGAAAGGCTACAAGAAGATCTACCAAGCCAATGGCCCCCCCCCATAAACAGGCAGGGGTAGCAATACTTATCTGGGATAAAATAGACCTCAAACTTACATTGACCAAATGAGCTAAAGAAGGACACTCTATGCTAATAAAAGGGGAAATACACCAAAAGGAAATAACAATTATTGATATATATGCACCCAATGTCAATGTACCCAATTTCATCAAACATACTCTGAAGACCCTGAAAACATATATAAACTCCAACACAGTGATAGTGGGAACCTTAATACCCCCCATCACCAATAGATAGGTCATCCAAAGAAAAAATCAATAAAGAAATCCTAGAACTAACTAAATCACACCATAGATCAAATGGACCTACCTGACATCTACAGAATATTTCATTCAACTTCTGCACAATATACATTCTTCTCAGCAGCTCATGGAACCTTCTCTAAAATTGATCATATTTTAGGGCTCAAAGCAGGCCTCAGCAATCACAAGAAAATAAAAATAATCCCATGCATTCTATCTGAACACAATGCATTAAAACTAGAAATCAACAACAAAAACAGCAGTAAAAAACACACAAGCAATTGGAAGCTGAACAACACATTTCTCAATGATCAATGGGTCACTGATGAAATAAAGAGGAAATTAAAGGTTCCTGGAAGTTAATGAAAATGAAAACATGATCTACCAGAATCTATTGGACACATCAAAGGCTGTCCTAAGAGGAAAGTTTATAGCCATGAGTGCATATATATTAAAAGGTCAGAAAGATCTCAAATTAATGATCTAATACTACAGCTCAAACGCCTAGAAAAACCAGAACAAGCAAACCCCAAAACAAGCAGAAGGAGAGAAATAATTAAAATAAGGGCTGAAATCAACAAAATAGAAACAAAAAAAAAAAACAAAGAATTAATGAAACAAAAAGCTGGTTCATTGAAAAAATAAATAAGATTGACAGACCCCTGGCAAACCTGACTAAAATAAGGAAAAAAAAAACTCAAATCAGTAAAATCAGAAATGCAAAAGGGGAAATAACAACACACACCACAGAAATCCAGGAAATCATCAGAGACTACTTTCAGATCTTATATTCTAATAAACTTGACAACTTGAAGAAATGGGTAGATTTCCAGATACTTACCACCATCCAAAACTGGATATTAATCACCTAAATAGATCTATAACACAAAATGAAATTGAAGCAGCAATTAAGAGTCTCCCAAAAAAGAAAAATTCAGAACCTGACGGATTCACTGCTGAATTCTATCAGAGGTTTAAAGACGAACTAATACCAACTCTCCTTAAACTGTTCCATGAAATAGAAAGGGAAGGAATACTGCCTAACTCGTTTTATGAAGCCAATATTACTCTCATCCCTAAACCACACAAAGACACCTCCAAACAAGGAGAACTACAGGCCAATTTCCTTAATGAATATCAATGCAAAAATACTCAATAAAATAATGGCAAACCAAATCCAACAACACATTAGAAAGATCATTCAGCACGACCAAGTCGGCTTCATCCCAGGGATGCAGGGGTGGTTCAACATACACAAATCTATAAATGTAATACAGCACATTCATAGAAGCAAAGATCACTTGATCATCTCAATAGATGCAGAAAAAGCCTTCGATGAGATCCAACACCACTTCATGATAAAATCTGTAAGAAAACTAGGAATAGAAGGAATGTACCTCAACATTGTAAAGGCTGTATATGACAAACCTACAGCCAACATTGTAATTAACAGTGAAAAGCTGAAACCATTTCCCCTAAAATCAGGAAGAAGACAAGGGTACCCATTATCCCTACTCCTATTCAACACAGTACTGGAATTTCTAGCCAAAGCAATTAGGCAAGAAGAAATAAAAGGAATACAAATAGGTAAAGAAACTGTCAAAATATCCTTATTTGCAAATGATATGATCCTATACATTAAAGACCCAAAAAACTCTACCCAAAAACTCTTAGACACCATAAACCGGTATAGCAAGGTGGCAGGATACAAAATCAACTTTAAAAAATCATTAGCTTTTCTATACACCAACATTGAACAAACTGAGAAGGAATACATGGAAACAATTCCATTTACAATAGACTCAAAAAAAATCATATACCTAGGAGTAAACTTAAGAAAGGATGTGAATGACCTCTACAAGAAGAACTACAAACCCCTGAAGAAAGAGATTGAGGAACACTACAGAAGATGGAAAGATCTCCAATGCTCATGGATTGGTAGAATCAACATAGTAAAAATGGCTATACTACCAAAAGCAATCTACATGTTTAATGCAATTCCCATCAAAATCCCAATGACTTTCATCACAGAATTTGAAAAATCTACCCTAAAGTTCGTTTGGAAACACAAGAGACCACGAGTAGCCAAGGCAATACACAGCAAAAAGAGCAATGTTGGCAGTATCACAATAACCTACTTCAAACTATATTATAAAGCAATAGCAATAAAAACAGCATGGTATTGGCACAAAAACAGACATGAAGACCAGTGGAACAGAATAGAGGACCTGGCTATGAATCCACACAACTATACCCACCTTATTTTTGACAAAGGGGCCAAAAATATATGATGGAGAAAAGACAGCCTCTTCAACAAATGTTGCTGGGAAAAGTGGTTATCCATCGGCTAGAAACTGAAACTAGATCCATGTCTATCACACTGTACTAGTATCAACTCAAAATGGATCAAGGACCTTAATATCAGACCCAGGAAGGAGCTGAAACACTCTGGAACAAATAGGTATAGGCAAGGACTTCTTCAATAGAACCCCAGCAGCCCAGCAACTAAGAGAAAGAATGTACAAATGGGACTTCATAAAATTAAAAAGCTTCTGCACAACAAAAGAAATGGTCTCTAAACTAAGGAGACTACCCACAGAGTGGGAGAAAATATTTGCTAGCTATACATCAAAGGACTGATAACCAGAATATACAGAGAAATTAAGAAACTAAACTCTCCCAAAATCAATGAACCAATTAAGAAATGGGCAACTGAACTAAATAGAACTTTCTCAAAAGAAGAAATTCAAATGGCCAAAGAACACATGAAAAAATGCTCACCATCTCTAGCCATAAAGGAAATGCAAATCTAAACCACACAATGATTCTACCTCACCCCTGTTAGAATAGCCTTCATCAAAAACACCACCAACAACATGTGTTGGCAAGGATGTGGGGAAAAAGGAACCTTCATACACTGCTGTTGGGAATGCAAGCTGGTGCAACCACTCTGGAAAAAAATTTGGAGCTTTCTTCAAAATCTAAACATAGATCTGCCATATGATCCAGCAATCCCACTCCAAGGGATATACCCAAAGGAATGCAACATAGGTTACTCCAGAGGCACCTGCACACCCAGGTTTATTGCAGCACTATTCACAATAGCCAAGTTACGGAAACAACCAAGATGCTCCACTACTGATGAATGGATCAAGAAAACGTATTATTTATAAACAATGGAATTTTACTCAGCCCTGAAGAAGAATGAAATCTTATCATTTGCAGGTAAATGGATGGAACTGGAAAACATCATTCTGAGCGAGATTAGCCAGACTCAGAAGACCAAAAATTGTATGTTCTCCCTCATACGCGGTCTTTAGAACTAGGGCAAATACATCAATGTTGTTGGACTTTGGTTACATGACAAGTGGAGAGGACATACCAGAGGTATGGGGTTAGATGGAAAACCCAAAACATGAAAGCATTTGATGTCCCAACTCCAGAGGAACTAATACGGAAACCTTAAAGCGACAGAGGTTAACATGAGAAGGAGATCAGGAACCAGTGTAAAGATCAGTTACAGATGAATCAACTTGGGTTTTAACACATTTGTACATGAAAGCAATGCTAGGAATCTCTCTGTGTAGCTGTCCTTATCTCAACTAGCAAAAATGCTATGTCTTTCTTATTATTGCTTATTTTTACTCTTCAATGGAACTGGAGAAAAGCGCAGAACAGGTTCTACCTGAAAGCAAGGGGGGCCAGGGGGAAGAAATGATCCAAACAATGTGTGCACATGTGAATAAATGAATAATAAAAGAAAAATGACCCTATCTCAAATTATAAAATACATAAAACTTATAAAAATAAAGAAGTGGGTAAAGGGGAAAATGAACAAAAAAGAAGCCAATAATCGGTATTGGATGTATAAATTAAAATATACCAGTAGCCTAACTGAATGCCAAAAGACTAGAAGTTGAACATTACAAAAGAAAGATTGTTATTGTTTTAACAGAGCGAGAAGGAGAGAAAAAGACAGAGGAAGGAAGAAATTGAAGAATATGCTGATTAAAAGAGAAACTCCTAAAACAGAAAGACACTGAAAACATAATGTAACTAGAAGAAAATATACACATACCAAAAATAGTTTAACCAAAAGTGAATGAGGGTACCAATGTTAACCATTGACAAAACTAAACACAATTGAGATCAACAGAATAAGAGGACACCATTAGGTTATTATAGTTCAAAGTCTGTATGTTCTTAATAATATAAGCACATAATGTATATAAAGCAAGAAGGTTAACAAATTTACCATCATAGCCTGACAGTTTAGAAAATCTATCTCAGTAGTTGTAGCCCAATCTAACACAAATCTGAAAAATAAATAGCAAAAAATACAAAGTATGACAATATGAAGGTAGATAGAATATTATATTTAAATTTCAGAATTAACATTTTTTAAATCACCAAATGCTTAAAAAAATTCACCACATATGCTAGACTATAAAGGAAGCCCTAGTAATTTCAAAATATTGATACAAGACCACATTGTCTCAAAATAGTTCCATTTAGCTAGATCCAAATATTCTATCTAAATTTCTTTTAAAACTGAAGTAATTTAAAATAGTGTAATACTAGCAATAATAATTAAGTGATGAAACAGATTTTTTGATTCAGAAAGAGATTTTAAAATCTATGAAAGCTCCATGTATGATAGGAAGGTAGGGAAATGGGCTATTAACCCCAAGCCCCTTCGTCCTATCATACATAAAAATCAAAATATAAAAATTCACCTGTTTCTATTAAACCAGCTATTAAAGAGGTTTGCAAAACTATAAACACTGCCATCCTACAATGTCACTAAATATTTCTATTTTAGAAAAGATAAATATTTTTATAAAATGTATTATTTTATACTAAGAGTTTTCATTTAAGTTTAAATTAATAATTTAAAATTTTCTCAATTTCAATTTTTATGCCATAAATATCAATACTTACAACTCACTTAAACAAAATCTCTTAGGTCTTCACAGTAATTTTTGGAGTATGAAGAGTCTGATATTGAAATTATGGAGAAGGACTAGGGGCATTGCACAAGTGGTAGAGTACTTGCCTAGCAATTGTGAGCCCTGAGTTCAAACCCAGTTCTGCTAAAAAAAAAAAAAAACTAAAATCAAATTTTGGAGAAGCACTGGTCTGCAATGTTGCTAATGTCCTATTTCTTAATATGAGTAGTGGAGGCTTTTTAAAATTTCATTATTTTTATTTAAATATATACATATAACTTTTTGTGTGTTTGAGGTAAAGCTTCATAAGTTTTAAAAATCTTTCTTAACCATCTATTAATATTTACACATGGAACTTTGAAGGTACTGAAGTATTTTTTTCTTAAGCAGATAATGGCTGTGCTGAGGAAATGACAACATACACCATACACACACACACACACACACACACTCACTGATGCCTATAACTCAACAAATAAAAAGGCCTACAAATAATATTAACAGTAAAAATACAAGTTTTTCTGTTGTTCATGTCATACTCTAGTTCATTTCATGACTCAGCACACTATATAAGAAAATAACTTTAGCCTACTTATGAAATCACTCTAGTTAATTGATATATTTCTAGGAAACCATGCTTGTTTTTCCAGTTATTTTATGGGGATTATTTCTGAAAACTAAAGAAAATCCTTAAAGAATAAATACCATTCTATTCTTTCATATTTACTCATACCAACTATATTATTCTTGTAACATGAGTAATATTGATAACTCAGATCAATATTACATATTGATTACCTAAATCAATGAATATCAAAAAAGCACTTTTTATATTCCTAAATGATCACTTATGGAATCATCTCTAGTCTTTAGAAATATGTGTAAGCAAGGAATCATTAATCTAAAAATTAGTGCTTCTTCTTTCTAAAGGAGGTTCAAGATCAGGTAAGTATAGGAAACCTACTCATCAAATCAGGCAGACTCTGAGAACCATTTGAAGAAAATTATTTGGAAAAAATCTGTTAACAAAATATGTACCAAAATATTACTTTTGTTTCATGCTCTAGTGATACAATGAGGAATAAAGCAGACTTGCAAGGTCCCCTACATATAAGATGCTGAAATTGAGGGAGATAGACATAAAACATATAAGCAATAAAATCTCAATTATAACTTGTGACAGGTGCCATAAAATAAAATCCCAGGAGCTGATTAAGTGCCTAATCACTTCTGAGAAGGATGATTAACTGAGCACTAGGGAAAATCATGCTAACCGAGAACACTAGGTGTATAGATCCCAAAACAGGAGAGAACCAAGTCTCGAGGACCTGGAAGAAGGCTGGTGTGGTCTCATGAGTGAGACAATTACTGCCATGAGATAACATTTAAAAGTTAGTCTGTTATGGTCAACCAGATGGCAGAACTGCAATAAAGAGTTTAAATTCTATTCTAAATGTAATGGGAAGTCCCTAAAGGACTTCAAACTTGTGACGTTCCATGATTTATGTTCTGTATTTCAAAGATTACCATATTTACTTTGTAAATGGATTGGACAGAAACAAATGTCAAAGGTGAGAGGCTAAGGTAAGGGACAATAGTAATAGACTAGAGCTTTGTTATGGCTTCAACTGGTAAGAGTGAGAAAGATATTTGAAAATGTTATTTCAGCGCTTTTCAATCTGATTTTGTATCTATGCATTCAAGTTAATGACCTTTATTAAAACCAACGTCCTATAAAACATGTCTCTTCCAAACAGTCCACATAGCTAAGAAATCCATCAACTTGAAGTGACAAATCAACTCACCAACTAGCTGAATATTAAAGACAGCAATTTTGTCCAGGCACTGGTGGCTCGTGCCTATAATCCCAGCTACTCAGGAGGCAGAGATCAGGAGGATCACGGTTCAAAGCCAACCCCAGGCAAATAGTTCCACAAGACCCTATCTCAAAAAACCCATCACAAAAAAAGGGTGGTGGCGTGGCTCAAGGTACAGGCCCTGAGTTCAAGCCTCAGTAACACAAAAAAAAGAAAAAGACAGCAATTTTGGGACTGTTCAAAAAGTGATATGTTAAGGTTAATTTACCATCCCAGATCATTTAATTAGCTAAAACATCAGACTCCTGAGAAATTCTTTTTAGGATTTCTATGGATTTCTAAGGAGTTCTGTGAAAGAAAAACTCTTGTTAATGACAGTCTTTGTGATTTGGGGTAGGGGAAGTTGCCAAGATTTTAATATGAGACAATTAATCAAAATCTTCTTATGTAAAAATGATGAACTACTTGGCAGACAGTAGAAATTTTACAGGGGTCAATACTGTTTTGTTTAGGATGAAAGAAAAACTGCAGTAACCAAAGAAAATAGAAGATTGCCAGACTAAAAATCTTAACTTTGCTGTGCAAAACGCAAAGGTAGAGTTTACAAGCCTAGTAACTAATATCACATGGTATACATATAATAAGAATTGGCCTCTATATATCTCATAGAAATGGCTAACCAATCTACTACAAATATCATGAAATGTTCTTGAGCTGTTATAAGATTTAAGAACTTATTTTTTAAACTGAAAATTAGCTTTTAATCAGTAAATTCACCTGCCAGCTGAAATTCTGTAGAATATTTTTCAAATTGGACTAAATGATGTTTTTTGCTGTCTCAGAGACAGGTAATGAGGCTAGAATTCACATCAATCTAATTATAAAGTCAAAATTTTAGAAGTTTTGTTGTTATTTTTGGTTTGTGTGCATGATGTCTTATCCTGCCTTTTTGAAAATTATTGTTGTGCTGGGTGTGGGTACATTGTAGCATTTACAAATGTTCTTACCATCTATCAAATATATCATACTGAATTCTCCCCCTCCACTGCTTTTCCCCACCACAGATTCCTGAAATAGTTTCAACAAGTATCATTTTTGCATTTACATACATGTGAATACATTGTTTGCACCATATTCATCCTTCTACCACTGTTTCCCCACCACCTTCCCCTCCCACAAGTGCCAACCACATTGTCATGTCCCCCACACCAGAACCTGGCCCACCTTCCTGTTCTCTGATTCTGTAGAAGAATAAAAATAAAAGATAAAATGATAAGCATGACGTTTTTGCTAGTATGAGATAAAGATAGCTACACAGGGAGTTTCCTTGTGTTGTTTTCATGCATATCTGTATTATAAACCCAACTGATTCGCCTCTTCCAGTCCTTCACTCCCTCCTAATCTGCTTTCCATGGTGGCCCCAGCCAGTTTAAAATTTCTATGTTCATTCCCATACAGTGGGCACATTAACTTCATTCCCCTTTGTGTGACCTCTTTCCCATAATATTGCTGCATTTGTTTTAGATCTATATATAGGAAGAACATGTGGTTTTTGGCCTTCCGAGCCTGGCTAACTTCACTTAAGATGATATTCTCCAATTTACCTGCAATGACAAAATTTCATTCTTCTTTAGGGCTGAGTAAAATTCCATTGTGTATAAATACCACATTTTCTTAATCCATTCACCAGTAGTAGGCATCTTGGCTGTTTCCATAGCTTAGTTATTGTGAATAATGCTGGAATAAACATGGGTGTGCAGGTGCCTTTGTTGTAACCTGACTCACATTCCTTCGGGTATATCCCTAGAAGTGGTATTGCTGGATCATATGGCAGATCTATTTCTAGTTTTTTTGGATGCTCCAAACTGCTTTCCATAGTGATTTTCATAGCTTACATTCCTACCAGCAGTGTGTGAGGGTTCCCTTTTCCCAGCATCCTCACCAACATTTGTTGTTGAGTTCTTGATGGTAGCTATTCTAACAGGAGTGAGGTGAAATCTTAGTGTGGTTTTGACTTACATTTCCTTTATGGTCAGGATGGTGAGCATTTTTTTGTGTTTTTTAGCCATTTGTACTTCTTCCTTTGAAAAAGTTCTGTTCAGTTCAGTTGCCCATCTCTTTATTGGGTCATTGATTTTCGGGGAGTTTAGTTTTTGAACTCCCTGTATATTCTGATTAATAGTTCCTCGTCTGATGTATAGCTAGCAAAGATTTTTCTCCCATTCAGTGGATGGTCTCTTCAATTTAGAGACCATTTCTTTTTTTGTGCAGAAGCATTTTAATTTCATGTAGTCCCATTTGTCCATCATTTCTCTTAGTTGCTGAGCCACTTGTGTTCTACAGGGAGTCCTTGCCTAGGCCTATTGCTTCTTGGTATTCCCTGCTCTATCCAGTACTACTTTCAGGTCTGATATTAAAGTCCTTAATTCACATTGAGTTGATACTTGTACAGGGTGACAAACATGGGTCTAGTTTCAGTTTTCTGCACTATCTTGCCTTTTTGATGGAGTTGTGCAATATACCCTTCTCTGAATCCCTTTCTTTACTTATGCAACAACTCCAAAAGTCCATCAGTCCTTTACCTACTTTAAGACATGGGTAGCTAATGATTCTCTTCTACCAAGAGAATTATACCATTTATTTCTTGACTTACAAGGTATCTCCAGGCCAGCCAAGAGGGGCTATCAAGCCTTCCTCAATCACAGTCTTTTGTCAATGCACATGGTGTTTATTTTGTGAGACAGCAACCAGAGAAAACTTAATCCTGATTCATGCTGTTCTAAGTAATGACTGTAGTATAAAAGAGACTTGAGAGCCCTTCAGTACTGATTTTTAAGACAAGATGCCTTTGTCTTTTATCTTTCTCACCTTTTTACTTAAAATGAAAAGTCTGGTAGACCTTGCTAAATTTGTAGAACAATTAAGTTCTGATGAGACAGAAAAAAGCTTAATAACAAGTAGATATAAGTGGAGTTGTGAAAATCTGTGGAGTTCAACTTTAGTTACCAATTATTTTTAATAAACAGTCATTAATTGCAATCAAACTCTGTTTTAAAAATGCCTCTGTTAAAAAATATTTGATTATTTCCATGTCCTTTATGCTGGGAGGGATATCTCTAGCTACCTAATACATTAATTATAAAGAATTTCCATTATATTTTTTAAAGATATGAAAATTTGGGGTTGTGATTTTAAAACACTTATAGTATATACTATGTGCATTAACCAAAAGAAAAGGAAGACAATCACAATTACCCCTTAAAGATGTACTGCAACTATATAATGGATAGAATAACTATAACTATATAATGGGAAGAATAGATCTGTTTGATTGCTTAAATTTGTATCTAAAAATTCATCAACATAATTGTTCTCATTTTAAGTGTAAAATTCTAATGAAGAAAGTCGTAAACTAAAAGAACAAGAGCAATTAAGTATGTAAACAAAATAACAATGTAATTAATCATTAATTGGCTATTAATTCACATGTAGAAATTAAATTTGAAATTCCTTTTGACAAATAATTCCTGATTTGGATTTGTGGAACTTGGGTAAGATATAAAAACTAGTATTATTAAACTATAAAAGATCAACCCTCAAACTACTTACAGTATATATATTCTACTAGGAAAGTATGGCTAACTTCTTTGCTCCAGTTAAACTGAGACAACAATCTGCGTGAGTAGAACACTTTGGTTTCCAGCATTAAAAATGAAGGAAAGGTTAAAAACAGACAAATTATGAAAGCATTATGAAGCTAAAAATTGTCGATTACCATTTAAAGTTCAGAAATTTCATTACTAAGATTAATGATGATTTACTAAAATCATTAAACCTTTATAATTTTTGAGTAATTCCCTGCCCCACTGTATAGCCACTTCCTGAGAAGAATATTTTAGGTCACAACCTGAAATGAAAAGCATGAACTATGTAGGAAGGCAATGTCATTTCCACTTCTTATTCATGCACTTCATTTTCCTTTACTGTATATTAATTTGTTGATTGCAATCTAATTAATATTAGCAGACAAAAGTGGACAGGTAAAGAAAAACCCTGAAGCCAAGGTCTCTATAATTCAGAGACAGTTTTAAAAGCATTAAGTAATTAGTCAAACTTACTGATAGAATTGTGAAAAGTAGCTTAATCCTTGCCAGACTAAGGGAACAAATTTATTTTGCCACATACAATTAGTGCTGTATTTTTTTAAATTTTCATAGTTGAACAGGCAAGTATTATACTATTTTTCTAATGGGAAAATATATAATGATAAGAAAGAAATATATTTACCTGTTGCATTACATATTTTTTGCTCTAACCACAAACTTAAATGTGTTTACAGTAGTTGAAAATAAGATGTGATCAATAATGAAACAATAAAATAGCATCCACAAGAGCAAATAAAATAGCAATAATAACTATTGCGAGTATCTGCCTTTTTATGTTCACAACCTGAACTGTTTTCAGTTCAATGACACACATGCACAATTTTCCCCTATTATTAAATTCTTCTTCCTATAGGGGTTCTGTTCTTTGTGATGAGATTTACACAGGGCTAATCTTGTTTTCTTCACCCAGACCACAAAAGTGGGAGCCAGCAAGTCCTATTAATCATTTTTACCATAGCCAACACAAACAGAGTCCTCTCCATGACTTTTCTAACAGAACTAAAGATAGGTAGTTTCCTTCTACAGGGATTCCTAATCTGGTAGGATGTGCCTATGTACTACTGCTGGTCATCTTATAACAAAGTAAAAATGGAAGAACACATTTGTTTCCTGCTGACAAACTAAGATATTCCACCAAGAACAAGGTTGTGAGAGATCAATGACATGATTTATGAAGGTTAGTTTTGCCAGCATATAGATTGCCTAATGTAGAATTTTAGGATGCTGTTGTTGGAGAGATCGAAGTTTTGCTAAGCTTGGAGCTTCCCGAAATCTGTCAGGATTTCAGCCTGCCCAGGTAGGATACCATCATAAATGTCATGAGCATATTTCCCGGGAACAAAAATAAAGAGACTTCAGAAGTCAATCCCACTTCTGTAGTCTCCCACTGTAGTCAGGAGACTACAGATGTCTCCTGATAACAGTTTTGAAAAGGTATTCTGAAGTATTCCTTTATCACAGTGAAATATAATTTCTCAAATATTTATCTAGTAGAATGTCAACTTCTGTCAAGTTTGATGCACAGCCCTATGTAGACAAAAAAAGGAAAATTTCCAAAGGAAAAGAAATCCCAACTACAGAGATAATTGGTAATAAGAATAATAATAATAGGTTTCATAGCTGTTTTTCCCCCACTTCTGGGGATGAAATCAACTCTCCAGTTTTGTCATTGCTGATGAGCTCATGGCTTGATGCCACTATAAATGATTCTGTCCTAACCAAGTAGAGAATATAATACACTTTGATTTTTCTATATATTGCACTCTTTCTATAGTTATTTTCATTTTTATAGTATCTCTTTTTAATGTAGACGTTTCATATTTATTCAAGAATCACCTATCATCATCTTTCCAGTCTTCTCAGGTAGAGCCTGCTGCTTCAGACTTTAACCTGTCACCCAACTTTGTGTATTATCATTTATTTGACTTCATGTCTGCATCTCCCATAGGACTCTAAGCTTCTTGAAAGCATTGAGTCATCTCATTTGTATTTCACTAGCTTCTTGCACAGAATCATTATATATTAGTTGAATGAATAAATGAGTTATCCTTCACAAATATATTTTTAGTGTAAAGTACTAATTAATACACTATGAAAATCAATAGGCCATTTAAAAACAATAAAATGTATATCTGTCATAGTCAGTTAATCTGGAAAATCCTTAATCTATTAAATATAGAGATGGATTTCATATTTACATACTGATGGCTGGTTTTCTTCAAAATGTTCAAAACTCCTTGTAAAGAATATTATAATGTTAATTACTAAATATGATACCATTAATTACAGAAATATCAGGAACAATTAAAAACAACAGACTATGGAAATTATAATATACAGTGGAGAAACCAGTGGTATGTAAATAAGAATAGAAATCAATATCAAACTCTCCAACTTGAATTTAAATCCATGTTTTCATTCTATGACCTTCCTGGACTTCTGCCACCTGATTTCAATGATGCTTTATGTATCATCATCACCATTTCACCCATAATCTGTCACATGCCAAAAACCAAACATTGCCAATCCATTGTGTGAATAGTCCATTTTTTTCTTAACTCAGAACTTTCATTTGTCCTTTTATCTCATAAACTATATGTGAGTCATGAAAAGATGATTTATGTTTTAATTATATGAATTCATCTGTAACTACAAAGTTGAAGAAAAATACCTTAAAATGTTTAATATGAATAAAAATGCTATAATCCAAAATAAAATCCTATAAATTCTACATACAGAGTATGAACCAATAAGAATCCACTTGCTAAATACAATATCATAGAACCTAATAATTTAAGAATTGATTAAAAATCATAACAGAAAAAAATAAATAAATAAAAATCATAACAGAAACTCAAAGAGTGATTTTACTGAAAGTACTGAATCTTCACTGGAGCCTGCAGATGTCTAATGGGCAACTAAAAATAGGATGAAAGCTTGGTATCTCTGCCTTAACATTGTATCCATCTCTTTTGCTACCTTAAACTTTGAGTAGATTCTTGCTCTACGTATAGATGACTTGATAATCACTTAAGGAATGTATTTGCCCTTAATTTACCTAACCTCTCTTTATCCTCCTTTAAGGGTGAAAACATCAAGATAAGAGTGTAACTAAGATATTTTCAAGATTCCAGGAATAGTGAGCCTTGCAGACAGATTACCCCATGATGGGAACAGAGACTGTACCCTGAGTGCAATTATCTCATGACAGAAGCCAAAATGTCCCCTTCCCAAGTAATAGAAATTTCCCAGATGCCAGCAGGACCCCACAGAACTTGAAATAATGATCAACAAAACTATAGTTTGATCAAGATTGCTTGACTATGCCTGCTTCTTGCCTAATCCATATGTTCTTTCCTTATAAAATCTTAGAGCTATTATCAATACCCTGAAGACAGGATTTCATACACAGTACTCTTCACACACCAAAATAAATTCTATGCTACTTCATCAAAATAAATCCTTTCTTACTTCACCACCACTATCTCTCCCATCAGACACTCAAAGTAGTGAGTGGCCCAAATCTAGTCTGTTGGGACCTGT
Organism: Castor canadensis; assembly: GCF_047511655.1. Classification (NCBI taxonomy): domain Eukaryota; kingdom Metazoa; phylum Chordata; class Mammalia; order Rodentia; family Castoridae; genus Castor; species Castor canadensis. The sequence continues at coordinate 135,648,938 of NC_133389.1, read as the reverse complement.
GGAGTCTAGCCTTTGGCTAGATTTGTGGAAGTCTTCAATTCATTGTACATACTATACACATAAGGTAAACCTCATCTAAGATGACTGATTTATAAACTCTTAGACACCAAAATTTTCAGTACTATGGAGTTCTATAATAATTGTCTCTACCTAAATCAGCAATGAAGATCTATAATCTTTTGTTGTAATTCCACAGTGCTGAGAATTTTGCATCAGGTATCCTTGGTGATAGTGTGACAAGGAGGCACACATTAAATATTGTATTTAGTTTCTGAATGCAGCAAACAGAATAGACGAAGTTATTAGAGCATTTGAATGCATTGGCTAGCATAACTTGACATTCATTTGAAGGGTAGTAGATTACAGTTCTGAGGAATCTATTACTATGTTAATCTCTCCCTGGGAAAGTATTGCTCTGTGAGTAATATTTTTAGAGCTTTGAATTTTTCATTTCAAACAAAAAGTAACCAAAAGAAATGTTTTGATACCAGAAATGGCCATTGTTTGAATGAACTGAACAACTAAATAACTCTCTAAATTACCAAAGTAAAAGACCAGCCATGCTAGCATGGTAAAATATTGCTTTGAACAGGCATCCTAGTGGCCCTAACAGAATAAAATAAAAATCAAAGAATTGTTCCTAAGAGTCATTAAAATTTCAGTGTTAATCTGTCTATTATACAAAGAGAATAATAACCACTGCTTTCCTGACAAGCATTTCAGCCAGAATTTGTGGAGCAGAACAACTAGAAATTCTAGGTCGAAAGAGACAGTAGAAACACTATCATTTTATGATTTCTGCTTGCAGCTTATTTTCAGAGAAAACCTGATTGTACATTTGATAATGTAAAAATTAAGATCTTGACTTCCTACTGCTGTAGAAGCTATCAATGTGAAAAAATATGACTGATCTAATTAAGAACTACACAACTGAGAAGAAAAAGTGTGCTCTAGGAGGCAAACAAATCTAGACAGAGCCTCATGAAGGATAACTGGCCAGAACCCCTCTTGTTCTGCACTTAGATTCATTGGTTTGTGGTCTGGAGATTTTACTAAGAAATGAACAAACATTTCTGCCACCTCTTAAAATTTTTTGTTTTGTTTCCACTTTACACTTTACATGTGGTATACTCTGCTAAAAAATAGAGTTTTTAATCCAAAATCTGAATTAACATTTGACCAGTTTACTCATTCTCATTCTCTCCCTCTGCTTCCATAGGATCTCCCCGACTCTAAAGGGCTAGAAACTTTCACAAAAAAGTATGAATTCTCTCAACTCTCAGGTCCCAAATAGACATGCATTGACTCTTCCTTTCCTGATATTAAAATGGTATTGTTCTTCTCAGGGTACCCTTCTCATTTCTTTGAATTCCATCTCCTTACATCTACTCAGGCACTACTCACTAAGGATTATTCCTGTTAGACTTGCCTTTACTAGAACCTATAGATAAACATTTAAATTATGAAAGCATCTCCTTTCTTAAACGAAAATAATTGTTCTTATCCCTACTTTTTACTCCAGATACCACCTAAATATTTTTTTCCTTGATGACAATTTTTTCAGTTATTCTACAGTATCAGTTCCACACTAATCTAAAAATATAATTAATTGCATCTAGGGACAAAGGTTAGAGAAGTCTTCATAAAGTCCTAAAGAATGAGTAAACAAATTGTCCAAGTAGGGAGGCAATTAAGTCTGGATGGAATCCCACATGCCGAACAACAGAGGCCTAAGAAAACACAGCCTGGCTAGAAGAGTTCTATACCTCCATGGTATAAGGTATGTGGCGGGGGGAGGGGGGCGGTGAGCATGAAGCAAGTTTAGTGACAATTGGAAATGTAGGATATGTTCACATTTTGAAGAACTTTGTAAGTCAGGTTTAGACTGACATCACTGACCTGTAAAACACCAGTTGTGAATGAATAACAGTCAGAATTACATTTTAGAACAATAACTCCTTATAATTATTTGTCTCAAGGGCACTGAAATAAGGTAGTCTAAATTCAAATTCTGGCTAAATCATATCTATACAACTTTGGACAATTTATTTATTATCACTGTGCCTCAATTCTTTTATATGTTTAGCTGAAATATTAATAGCCTACCACAAGTGTGAAGATTAAAACACAAATATTTCAATACATGTACAGCATATTACCTTAAATAATCAATAAGTTAGCTATCAACTATTTTCTGTTTCTCAATATTTACTCTAGAAAAGCAGTATAGAAAGAATTTTTATGAATAATTCTTTCATGCCTGAATAAAGTTCACTACAGCACCATTTACAAATGCAAAATGGGAAAAGGGAGAAAACATCAGATTAATTAATTTCTCAAAAATGTATGATTTGGCCCATTTGTTATCAAAGAACAGTTAAATGCCTGCTGAATTTGGAAAGTAAATTTGGAATGGTCTGAGAACATACAGTTCATATAAGCTACAAAAAATTCCCTTTGAGAAGTGAGACAGGATGATATACCTGCTAACATAAGGAACATGCTCTCTCAAGGGCATCCAAGGTGAACACCTTGAGAGCAAAAGGCAATCACCCTGGAGAATGACTGAAGCTGAAGTATAATGAGAGCCTCCTACAACTGCTTATAAGAAGTTTGCTTATTCAAGGCAGTTGAAAAAAAGGGATATCTGTATTATAATTATAAAAGAAAGCAAGCACAGAAGGTAGTATCTGGGGTGGGGGACAGACAGACCTTCTACATTGTGTTCAAGTAAGGTTACATGTTTAAAAATTTATCATCATTTCAATGGAAAGGTGAGCAGTAGATATATCCAGTATGATGTAAGATCATATTAAAACTAGTTACTGTAATATACCCCTAAATAGTGAATGGACAAATATGATATAAAGATTCTTTAAGATAAAGTTGAAAATAATTATCACTCCATATTAGTTATTACAAATGCTTAAGTACTAAATGTCTTACATTAATGTCTTTATTATACCTATTAAATAACATTCAACACAGGTTAAAGATTTCCCTGAGCAATTCAAGATAGTATATCTCATTAATATATTAACTTGAGTTCATTAATATAATAAAGTGCTGCTTAGTCAACTAAAAAAAGGGTAACCATTTCATTGACTGTTAGTCTTAGTAGCAGTTGATACAACTTTATTCTTCATTTTTTTTTGCTTTTCTTTGTTCAACCCTGAAAGACAGATCACAAGACTATTCACCTTTAGGTATTAGTGAGCAGTCTCATTTTACAAGTGTTAACAGTCCATACAAGTATACAGCTTCCATATTACCTAGTTCAGAGTTTATCTCCTTCCCAAGCTCAGTCCTGCCTCAATTTGTGAAACTACCCTAGAAAAGGCAAATTTCTCATTATCACTAGGCTCAGATGTGCTTGACCAAACTCTCAAATCTTAAGAGAAATAAACTTTCCTTTTCATGTGATGTCCAGATGTAGGCAATCCAGGTCTAGAAGGGTGGTACCACATACTAATCAAGGACTTGGACTCCTTCTACCAGTTTGTCCCTCGTTCTCAACACAAGACTTCCACCTCAACAAAGTATGACTAAAAAATACCCTCAGATCATCACATCTATATTCTCCTTGGCAAAAAAATAAAAATAAAAATGAAGAAATTTGTACCCTTTCTATTTAAGCACACTGCTCAGAAGCCATAAACAACTTCAATGCTTATATCAGGACAAAAGTTGGTTGCATGGCCTCTCTTAATGGAAAGGAGAGCCAGAAATATTTGAGGACAGCTGTGTACCCAATTAAAAATTATGCAACTACAAAATTTTGTTATTCACAATCAAAAAGGAAAAGAATAGATTTGGAAAAGCAGGTTAGTGTTCTTGTATGTAGCAAATTAACTGGCTTCTTTAGCAGTTTCCTGCCAGACCCTTCCGCTACTCCTTCCCCACTCTGACCTTCTGTCTTCTAGGTTATGGTAAGTAAAGAAAAAGAAGACGAGGCAGGAAATGTACAGTTGGCTTGTAGAGATTTGATCTGATGTTGGTACTTTCATGAGGAGATGTGCAGTGCTAACTTTTCCCCTGTGGGATACTTTCATGGGTCCCATTTAACAATGGGGAAGCTATTCTCAGGATAAAATTCTCTGATTTCAATTTGCAGGAACAGTGTTGCATTACTCAGATGACTGTGAAAACTCTCACTTCATTTCTGAACTTGCTACAATCCACCCTAGAGCAGGGTGCGTCTATTGGCTTCACATCACCCTGCAGATTGCTACAATCAGAATCCCTTTCAGGACAACTCATGGCAAGCTCCATTTATGTGCCTTATATCTGAGCAACAGAAACATGCAAATATCCTGGCACTTCTGGGATGCAACTCACATACAATATGGTCTTTTCTCTCTGCTCAGCTGTCAGGCAAGTGGCCAGCCAGTCTCTCAGCTTTGTCCTCTGAATACACAGTGCAGGTGCTGCACTGTGCCCATCCCCACTTTCAGAGCTCACAGCCAGGTCTATAGAGTGCTTTTTTGCTAAAGGCCCTTTTCTTGTTCACTTTTTTAAGTTTACTTTAGAGTGTTCTCCTAACATGTAGGGTAATGGTAGGAGAATAATAATATCTAAATAAATAAATAAATAATAGCAGACTTCTAACAGTGGTCTCCCTATAGAAATACCTCGCTCGTCAACCTCTTTTGCTCAGTAGTCAAGCCTCCCCTCACATACTCTCAAAGTGGCAAATGGGAATAACCCAACCATGTTTACATCACTACCAAAGCAGGTGTGTCAGTGCATACATAGTCTGATAATTGTCTTGAAATGGGGAGTAATTTAAACTCTTTAGTTTTAATCCTTATAATCTCATCAAAAATAAAGGGAGAATTCCATTTTAAATTCTTTAAAAGCTTTTATGAAGTATAACAAATTTCCCACAATGAATGTGCATGAATGTAGGTGTACATGTCCTGACATGTCTTGAGTGTTTTTTTCTTTATAACATCCTGCTGTTGTGAGAACTCACCCCAGTTGACTAGTATTCCTTTCCAAGGGATCTTGCACTAGAACCCATCTTTTAATGATCCCCCCTCCCAACACAGCTCACTAAGAATAGCATTCTACTGTAAGAAGATGTGTATTTCAATAAAACAAATGGGCACAATGTCCTGACATGTACATATTATAGAACTATCACTGCGATCAAGTTGACAAACACATCCATGAGATTCCAGAGTTCCTTGAGCCCCACTGTAATCTTCCTTGCTTTGCTTCATTAGTCCCTACTCTTGTCCCCAGGCAACTACTGATCTTTTTTTCTGTCTCCCTAAATCCATTTGTATTTTGTAGAATCAGTATTGCTTCTGTCACTTACAATAATGTTTCTGTAGTTCACTTATATATAGCATGTTAACAGTTAATTTCTTTTTATTTCTGAATAATATTTCATTATAAAAACATACCAGATTTTATTTATATATTCACCAATGATGGATGATTCAAATGTCAATAATACTTGTATGAACATTCATATATAAATCTCTGCATGGATGTGCTTTCATTTCACTTAGGTAAAGGCCTAGGAGTTGGAAAGATAAGGTCATATGGTAGATATTATTCACTTATTAGTAAATTGCTAATTTTTCAAAATATTTGTGCGATTTTTCACTTCAACCAGCAGTTTTTCAGAGTATCAGTTTCTGCACTAAAATTTTATCCTCACAAAAACTTGATATGATCAGTATTTTTTATTTATCCACTGTAAAATGCAGCATAATGGTGTCTCAGTTTGCATTTGTCTAATAATTGATGTTGAACTGGGTTTAGCTGCCATCTGTATTGTTTCCTAATGCTGCTATAACAAATTGCCATGAAATTAATGACTTAAACCAGAAATTATTATGTTATAGTTCAGAACTCTGAAATCACTATTATTGGGCTAAAATCAAATCATCAGAAGGGCTGCATTCCTTTCTGAAGGCTCTAGGAGTGACTGTCTTTTCTTGCTTTTTCCATCCTTTAGAGACTACTCACAGTCTTGGTTCATGGTCACTTCCTCCACCTTCAGTAATGTCTGAACAAAGTCTTAAATTGCACATCTCTAACATGACTTCTCTCTTTTACACATTTAAGGACCCTAAGTTTATACTAGACTTACCTGGGGTCTCTGTGTTTTAATCTCGGAAACCTTCTTCACAACTGCTACCTTCATTACACTTTGCCACACGAGGTAGCACAATCAGAGGTAATTGGAATTAGAATACATACATCTTTGGGATGTACTGCTATACTCTTCATGTCGTCTTCAGGAAAGTGTTAGTTCAAACATTTTGCCCATTTGTTTTATGGAAATACACAACTTCTTACAGTTGAATGCTATGATTTGTACACCAAGGGTCCATGTTTTGGGAACTTGGTCTTCAGTGAGGCCATGTTGGGAGGGTGGACAATTAAGAGGTGGGGTTTAGTGTGAAGTCCCTTGGAAAGGAATGCTACTCATCTGGGGAAAGTTCTCACAACAGCAGGATGTTATAAAACAAAACAAAACACTCCCCTGAGGGGCAGTAGCTCACACCTGCAATCCTAGTAGCTCACACCTGCTACTCATCTGGGGAAAGTTCTCACAACAGCAGGATGTTATAAAACAAAACAAAACACTCCCCTAAGGGGCAGTAGCTCACACCTGCAATCCTAGCCGACATCAGGAGGCTCGAAGTTCAAGGTCAGCCCGAGAAAATAGTTCATGAGACCCCCCATCTCCAAAATAACCAGAGCAAAATGGACTAGTGTGTGGCTCAAGTGATAGGAGTGCCTGCTTTGCAAGTACAAAGTCCTGAGATCAAATCCCAGTCCCACCAAAAATAAATTTTAAAAACTAAGAAAATAAGAAAACATTAGTCTGAATCACTCATTAGCATCCTATATTGAAATGTGGTCACTTGCTCCTGTTCTTTACCATGAGGCACTCACCAAAGCCATCACCCTCTAAAACTGTGAACTCAGATCATTTCTTCTTCAGTAGTAGCTTTCCCTAATGAAAGTTAATTCATTGATTTTTCCTATATATTTTGGATATGAGACCTCCATCCAATATGTGATATACAGTCTGTCTTTTTATTCATTTATAAACATCTTTTAAAGAGAAAAATATTTAAATTTTAACAAAACTTAGTTTATACACTTATTTCTAATGGATCATAATTTGGGTATTAAATGTAAGAAAAATATTATTATTAATTATTATTATTATTGTTATTGTCTAACAAAAGATTATAAGGATAGTTCTCTTAGGTGTTAGTTAATTTTTGAATATGGCAAGATATGTATATTGAAGTTCACAATATCCGTATAGCTATCCAATTGTTCTCATACAAGTTGGGGAAAAGGCAATCTTGTATTTTTTAAATTTCCTTTGCTTTTCCACCAAAATTCAATGTATAGTTCTAATTCTGTGCCCACTATTTTGTTTGATTGATCTATCTATCAATCCTTAGATAAATACCACACTGTCCTGATTAATGTACCTTTAAGTTTTAATATTAAGTAGTAGAGGCCCTTTAAATTTATTAATTCAAAGTTTGGCTACTATAGAACCTTGGAATTTCCATCTGAGTTTTAAATTAGTCTGTTAATTTTTGTAGAAAAATTTGGCAGGGTTTATTTAGGATTATATTTTATATGCCAATTTGGGGAGCATTGACATTTTAATATTAGGAATTTTAATCTAGGCATATTTCTGTTACTTAGATTTTCTTTAATTTATTTCAGCAATGTTTTGAACTTTTCAGTACATAGGTTTCATACACCATTTAAGACTTATCTTTAGCATTTTGTGTTTATGTTACTGTAAAATGTTATTTTAAATTTTCAAGTTACTCTTATTTATTGTTGCCATGGAGAAATTCAAATAGATTTTGTCTCCTACATGTTCATTGATGCACTATGTGCTTTTTGGTCTTTTTTCTGTTTTTCATTTCTGATAGTTTCTATTGCTTGTCTACAAGTTCACTAATCTTTTCTTCTGTGGTCTAATCTGTTGTTAATTCTATTCAGTATATTTTCCACCATAGACATTGTCATTGTCTCCTTGGGAATGCAATTCTAGACTTTTTTATATTTCTCATGCCTCTTCATAGCCTTTTCTCTACACTGCTCATGTGGCACACAGATACAATAATTGTTTTCATGTCCTCATCTATAATTCTGTCATCTGTGACATTTCTGGATCATGTTTCCTTTGATTGCTTTTGCCTTAACTATAGATCAGATATTCCTTATCCTTTCTCAGCCCAAAAATTTTTATTGTGTACCAGACATTATGAATTTTTACCTTATTAAGTTTGGGATATTTTTTAACTCATTAATATTCTTGAGTTTTGTTCTGTTTTACAGTGAATTTACTTGGAACAGTTTGATTTGTTCATGGGTTTAAGCTATGTTATGTAGCAAAGAATTTATTCTTTAGTTAATATTTACACACTACTGAGGCATTACACCACATAGCATTCTCCCCATAGCCCAGGAATTAAGGCATTTACCAGTATAGGAACAAGCACTGTTTCCAGCCTTATGTAAATCTAGAGATTATCCTTTCAAACCATCCAATTTCAATTTGTAGGGGGTTTGTGAGTATGTAACTTTCTTCCTGACCATGGTGAACTTCCATACTTGTATATGTTGGTTAGTGCTCAGCTGAAGACTTGAAAGTTACTCCTTGCAGATCTTTGGAATTCTCTATGCCGCTCTCTTCTCCAGAACTCCACTTTGGGCCTCATCTCCTCAACTGAGGCTCTTACTAGGTTCCTTTTCCTTGTGCCTGGAAATTCTCTGTTCACTGAGCTGTAGCAATTACAGGATTCATCTCCTTTGTTTTCTGTCTCTTAGCAACCACTCTCCATTATTTCCTGATGGCCAATGACATGAAAACTATTGCTTCACAGTTGATCAAGTTTTTTAGTTGCTTCAGACAAGAGCATAGTAATAAACATAGGATTCTCAGGACCTGGAGTAGTACACATGCTCTTTTCTAATTATGCAGTCAAACACTAATCTAATTACTGCAAAGAGATTTTGTGGGTGTAATTAAAGTTCAAAATCAGTTGACCTTAATAGGCAGCTTGTCTGAATAGACCTGACTTAAGCACATAAGTCCTTTGAAAGCAAGTCTTTGTTTTTCCAGTTAAATATGATGGAAGATATGCAGATGTTCAGGATATCTATTAATTCATAGATATTCAAAGCATGAGAAAGATTCAGCACACCATTGCTGACTTTAAAAACAGAGGCAAACATGTGGCAAAGAATGTAGGTGGGTTTTAGGAGTTGAAAGTGGTTCCAATGTAAAGTTAGCAAGAAAACATAGGCCTCAGTCCAACATTGGCAAGGTAATGGATTCTGCCAACAGGTGAGCTCAGGAGAACCACTGTCCCAACTAACACTTTGGTTTCAGCCTACTAAGATACTAATGCAGAATCTAGCTGCAGTATTCACAATTTTTATTCACATAACTGTGATATAATAAATGTGTTGTGTTAAGGCAGTAAGTTTATGGCAATTTTTATGTAGCTATAGAAACTAAGACAAAGTCCCATCTCCATTATTCCATCTTTCTCAAAAGAATAAATCACTTTATAAAGAAAAAAACTTTAATATCTTGTAGCAAATGTTTGGTATAAGAAAGTCTCTTTACAGAGTTGGAAAAAATAGCTAGTAAAAGTAAATATCATATGTATTGGTTTTCCCTGACTGCTGTTATAAATTGCCACAAATTATGTGGTTTAAAACAGCATAAATATGTGGAGGATTGACTACAGAAAAAATGATATGGAATGCAAAAGGTATGAGTAAAGTACTGTTGCCATTGTTCAATCCAGAGTGGACACAGAGAGGAACTACAGTAGCAATAAAAATAGAGAGGAGAATTGAACTGGCACCAAGAGAGAGAAATAACAAGATGTGGTGACCAAATGGAACTGAGGGATGACAGAAAAGATGGAGGTAAAGGTGATGCCAAATACTCATGTATAAGCATCAGAGTATATAGTAGTATCATCACCCAGGTACAAAAGACAAAAAGTACTGGTTTTAATGATGAATTTTACTTGGGTATGTCTAGGTTCAGGCACAATGGGACTGACTTTTATTTGATTGTTGCCATGGCAGTTTGACTAATTTTCATGCCCCAGTTCTGTAATTAACTCCTTATATTTTCTGTCTTTGAATCTTTACAGTTGCAGGAGTCTACTTTCATTTCATTAGTGAGGAATCCTAAGCTGAGCCAGTAGTTCAGGTGCACAGTACTTGCTTAGCATGCATGAAGCTTGGGGTTTGATCTCAAGCAATGAAGGAGGGAAAATCTTTTAAAAGAGAAATTCAAACTCAGAGGTTATGTATGTAAGGCAAGATTCCAGAGAATAGAGACCTGAACAAATTCTGAGCTAAGATCTTATGGCCACTGAGAGCACAGTCAGTATAATATGGGTCTTCGGTAAGGGAAAGGCTCTGAGGCAACATAATTTTTCTCACCCACTTATCTTACTATTTAAAAAATTTTAAGGAGGAAGTGTGTTTTATCTGAGATATTGAGTTCATAAAGTACCTACTTATTATAAATCAGATAGAGATATCAATCAGTGATATAACTATATGAAATGCCTGGATGTTGACACAGTGAGGCTGACATTAGAAAAAGAAAACTGGCTTTACAACCAGAGCAATTCTGTCCTAATCTATCTCCCACTCATTCTAACACTCCCAGATTATACCTATTCTTTCAGACTCATAATTAATTGAGTCCCCTTTTAGCCTCAAAAATTCCCAGTTTGTACAACCATATTGTCATAAGCTATAACCACCAGAAAAATCACCCTGTAGTTGCTTTAATTAGACCAAAGTCTAAGCTTTTATAAATCTGCAATTTAAAAATACATTGCTTAAAGAATATAAAAATGCTTTTTTCTGCTCAGGAAAAATAGATGGTTCCAGCTCAAAAGAGCCGTCCCAGGACACAGGCTAACCAGATAGCTCTTCCATACGTAACATGACATGACAGATTCAATTTCTTTTCTAGTTTGCTGACATTTTCTACCATCAAAAAAGGAAAGATAGATAAAATCCAGGTTAAACATCTGAATTAATTGAAGAGAAATTGAACACTCACATACTATAAACATAGATGTACACAAGCAAGAAAGGATAAAGGATTTGGGGGTCAACTAGTAGATCTTTCTAAATTCATTAATTCAAATTTCCTTTTGTTTCATTATAGCAGAGTGATGATAAAACTTATGCTATTCACTAGAGTGTCATCACAAAAGAGATTCTTGTGTAGGTATATGAATAGCTAATCAAAGTTCTGAGCATATAAACATAAGATGGAAAGGCACAAACTATGTTATACCTTGTTCTCTAGGTTTGCCAATAAATTTCAAACTCACTTTGTTTGCCTTTGTTTCCAGTGTTCACTATACTGATTTGAACAGTTGAAAGAGAGATATATAGTAAATCAATAAACAGTGTGAGCTTCTTTCTATTTATAATATACACTTATAGACATTAAAATAGAAACAATAATAAACTTCAAGATTTATTGCTGAAAAAAGGGGGAAATAATAAATAAAGTCTCAAAAGTCAATAACAAAAAGGTCAAATTTGACAGTTTTAAAAATATTTCCAAAACAAGAAATCTATGGCATTAAAATTGATTCTAGATGTAAACAAAATCAATTGCAACTCATTTAGTTGTGAAATTGAATTATCACAAGGATAAATCAAATAGTTTCTAATTGTAATTGAACATAAAATGACAATTTCAGTAATGATTTACAAGTGTATATCATTATACAGCTGCAAATATGTGGGAAATAAGACCACATATTATAACTAGATCAATATATGATAACTGGGAGAGATCCAAAATGGTGGCTAGCATAGGGAATCACAAATACTAAGCTCCATGATACCAGAAACCAACTTGAGATGTCAGAGCTACAGCTGGGTAATTCTGATTGCTCCTAGCCAAAATAATAACTGCCATCACATTAGGTGTAGATAAAATTCAAAGACTGACCCTTAAATCAGCCTTTTATTGGACCTAACAGTGCAAAAATTCCACATGGCACAGCCAGCAAGGTGTGTTCAGCCCTGGGGATAAAAAGCTCCCTGACCATTTCTCTTTCTCTCTCTCTCTCTCTCTACCTCTCTCTCTCTTTTCTTCTTTTTTTTCCCTCTCTCTTTCTTTTCCTTCCTAACATGCAGAAGACAGAGCATCAATCAGAATCAAACTGTACAACATCCTGGACCCCTAACCCATGGAAAGCTTCCCTACATCATGCCACACTGAAAAATTTCTCCTGCCAGTCAGCTCCAAAGCTGCTTGCATGAAAATTCATAAATAACAGGTGAGCATCACACACCATGCACAACTCCCCTACCCACCTCCCAGGAAACTAATCTGGCACAGTCCCAAGGCAGACTGAAGCCCCATAGCAAAACTGAAAAACATAAACAGCAAACTGTAATCTACCGTGGACAGCAGAGGTGGGGGTAGAATACTAAACCTGCCCCATAGAACGGGTGTGGGGCAAGGAGCCAAACTCTCAGTGCCAGTAAAGCACCAAAGGCTGAGAGCAGGGACAGGACAAAAAACCAACTTCCCAGAGGAGCTGCCAGCACCCAGCAGAACTCAGGAAAAGCACAAAGTCTGAGAGTGGGGTTGGGGCAACAGGCCATCTTCCCAAAGCAAGGCAGGTGGTGGATCTCAGAGCTGATCTCTGGGACAGAGGGCAGCATTCAAAACTGAATTGCCCCACCTTGCTGGGGGAGGAGCTGAACCAAACAGAGCTGCAGCTGAAAGGCAATACAGCTGCTGCCTGCTGAAAACAACAGTTCTGACCACCTTGCGCAAGCTGACAGTCTTACCTCACCTCAAAATTCCAACTAATCTTGTGGACATAAGGACTGAATACTACTCACAAGTTAGTTACCTGGGGAAATCACATCAGAGCTTCCACTTGTATGCCAATACCAAGATTGGACACCTAAGGAATAACTCTAGAACTTTTACCAAAAGACTGAACTTTTTATGGTTCCTGAACCTTGTGTTTCTTATTGTGTTTCTTTTTTTCTTCATTCCTATATTATTAACTTCACATCACTATTCTCCTATCCCTATTCTTACCTTCTTCTCTTTACCTCCTTCTACTGTGCTACAATCCATTGCTTTCCCTCTCAACTATTCTTTCTGCCCCTTCACATCCACTCTTTCTCTCCATCTTCACCCCCCTTCCTATCCTTCCCAAGCCAGTCACCACACTATCCCTCCTCCCATACACTCATCACCCACTAACTAGCCTAGTGTACCAACTGTACACATCCCCAGCCCCCTGCAATCCCTTACATAAGCACCCTCAACTACAACATAAATACACCCAAACACACACAAGAGCCACAAAACTCAGCAACCCCCAGACATCTTCCCCCAATCAACCACCCCTTTTCCTGTCCCCCTTTTTTAAGTGCCACCTTCATCAATTCCCAAAAATCTATTACTAGCCTTATAACCATTCCCCCTCCCTGAACTCCCACTGTTTATAGATATAATCACCAAGGGTTTTCTATATAATATGCAAACAACTGGTGTGGCATTGAATCTGTGAATTTGTTATTGCTAAATTACACCTCCAGGCCAGGGACAGAAAGAGTACATCAACCTTGCTAACAACCAAGTCAGACACAACATAAAAATTAAATCAGGCAATCAAACAACCAACTAACCTATCAAAAACACAGCACCAAGTAAATCAATGGAAAGAAGAAGGAATGGAAACCACTCTCTTCAAAAAAACAATTCAATACAAAATTCAGAAGGAAATAAAGAAAATGGATACCACAGTTCCTGACCCCCAACAAAACAATGATAAATGTCATTATGGAGCCCAGTGACACCCACATAAAAACCCTCAAAAAAGAAATCTTAGAAGATATCACTGAGAAATTCATGGAAGAGATACTAGACATCATTAACCAAAATATACTAGATGCACTCAGGAAATTTCAAAACTCCAAAAATAAAGAACATGAGAAAACACAGGAACAAATAAAGGAACTCAGAGAGGACTTCAATGAACACCAAAGTGAGATAAAGGACACTAAAGAGTGATATATGGATTAGAGATGACAACACAAAATATAAAAGAGAAGTTTGAACAAAGATATGTAAAACCTTAGGAAATAGAATCAAACAGAAATCCTGGAAATAAGAAGTCAATTTAGTCAAACAAAATACAGTAGAAGACCACTCCAGCAGACTAGAACAAGTGGAAGACAGTATCTCAGAGCTCAAAGATAAAATAGAAAAGAAAAAGCAGAAGAAATCTTAATCAAACAACTCAAGAGCTGTGAAAGGAATATGCAAGAACTCAGCAACTCCAGCAAAAGACCAAACCTGAGAATTATGGGCATTGAAGTAGGAGAAGAGATGCAAGTCAAAGGAATATATAACATATTCAGTGAAATAATAACAGAAAATTTCCCAAATCTCAAGAAAGTTTGTCCATTCAGGTACAGGAAGCCGCCAGGACACCAAACCAAACTGACCAAAATAGAACCTCTGCACAGCATGTTATCACTAAAACACCTCTCACAGACAACAGACAAGCACAGAGAAAGAATATTGAAGGCTGTAGGAGAGAAAATACAAATAATGTATGAAGGTAAACCCATCAAAATAACAGCACATTTCTCAACAGAAAACTTAAAAGCAAGAAGAGAATGGAATGAGGTATTTCAAGCAATAAATGAAAATAACTTCAATGTCAGATACTCTACCCAGCAAAACTATCATTCAAAATTGATGGAAAAATAAAAGTCTTCCACAATAAACAGAAACTAAAACACTATAGGACCACCAAGCCACCACTACAGAAGATTCTGCAAGGAATTCTACACACAGAAAATGAAAACAACGAAACCACAAAAGGATGGGAAATATCAAACCACAGGAGAAGAAAATACAAGTATTCAAAGAATGGCATTGAATTGGTTGCACACAATCAAATCCTTAAAAGAACAAAGACAACTAAATGGCAGGAATTACCACATATTTATCAATATTAATACTGAATGTCAGTGGACTCAACTCCCCCATCAAAAGACACCATTTGACAAACAGGATTAAAAAGGAAGAGCCAACAATCTGCTATTTACAAGAGACCCACCTTATATTCACAGAAATAAACACTGGCTTAGGGTGAAAGGCTGGAAGAATATTTAGCAAGCTAATGGCCTCCCAAAACAAGCAGGAGTAAAAATACTTTTATTAGACAGGGTGGATTTCAAACTTAACATTAGTCAACAGAGACAAAGAAGATCACTTCATACTAATAAAAGGAACAATACATTAAGAGGAAAAAGCAATTATCAATTTATATGCACCCAATATCAGTATATCCAACCTCATTAAACATATACTAAAGTATATAAAATCACATATGGACACCAATTAAAGTAGTGGGAGACTTTAAAACCCCTCTAGAACCAAAAGATAGGTCATCCAAACAACAACTTAGCAAAGAGATCCTGGAACTAAATGGCATCATAAATCAACTGGACCTAACTAATGCCTACAGAATATTTTATCCAACAACAACATAATATACAGTCTTCTCAGCAGCCCATGGAACTTTGTCCAAAATAACTCACATCTTAGGGCACAAAACAAGCCTTAGCAAATATAAGAAAACAGAAATAACCCCCTGCATTTTATCTGTTCACAATATATTAAAACTAGAACTCAACAACAAAAACAACAGCATAAAATATGAAAAAAAAATGCAGGCTGAATAACACATTGCTCAATGGTCAATAGGTAATAGAAGAAATAAGAGAGGAAATCAAAAGGCTCCTGGAAGGTAATGAAAACAAAACACCACCTAACAGAACCTATGGGACACAACAAAGGAAGTCCTAAGAGGAATGTTTATAGCCATGAGTGCATGTATTAAAAGAACAGAAAAATCTCAAATCAATGAGCTAATGATACAGCTCAAACTCCTAGAAAAATAAGAACAAACAAAACCCAAAAGAAGCAGAAGGAGAGAAATAATAAAAATGAGGGCCAAAATTAATTAAATAGAGACCAAAAAAAATATAAAGAATCAATAAAACAAAAAGCTGGCTCTTTGAAAAAATAAACAAGATTGATAAGCCCCTGGCATATCTTACTAAAATGAGGAGGGAAAAGACCCAAATTAGTAAAATCAGAAATGAAAAAGGAGAGATAACAAAAAACATTCAGGAAATCCAGATAATCATAAAAGACTACTTTGAGAACCTGTATTCCAATAAATTGGAAAATCTTGAGGAAATGCACAAATTTCTAGATACTATGACATCCAAAAGTGAACCAAGAAGATATTAACCACTTAAACAGGACTACAACACATAATGAAATTGAAGCAGCAATAAAGAGTCTCCCAAAAAAGAAAAGTCCAGAATCTGAAGGATTCTCAGCTGAATTCTACCAGACCTTCAAAGAAGAACTAATACTAATACTCCTTAAACTTTTCCAGGAAACAGAAAGGGAAGGAACATTGCCTAACTCATTCTATGAAACAGCATTACACTCATCCCAAAACTGGATAAGGACACAACCAAAAAGGAGAACTACAGGCCAATCTCCTTATTGAACATCAATGCAAAAATACTCAACAAAATAATGGCAAATTGAATCCAACAACATATCAGAAAGATCATTCACCATGACCAAGTCAGCTTCATCCCAGGGATACACAAATGGTTCAACATACGCAAATCTATAAATGTAATACAGCACATTAATAGAAGCAAAGACAAAAACCACTTGATCATCTAAATAGATGCAGAAAAAGTCTGATAAGATTCAACACCACTTCATTATAAAAGCTCTAAGAAAACTAGGAATAGAAGGAATGTACCTGAACATTATAAAGGCTATATATGACAAACCTATAGCCAATATCATACTTAATGGGGAAAAAATGAAACCATTTCCCCTAAAGTCAGGAATGAGACAAGGATGCCCACTCTCCCCACTCCTATTTAACATAGGAATTTCTAGCCAGAAGAAGAAATAAAAGGAATACAAATAGGCAAAGCAACTGTCAACATATCTCTATTTGATGACATGATCCTATACCTCAAAGACCCAAGAAAACTCTACCCAAAAACTTCTAGACACCACAAACAGCTTCAGCAATGTAGCAGGATGCAAAATCAACTTACAAAATCAGCAGCCTTTCTATATACCAACAATGAACAAATTGAGAAAGAATATAGGAAAATAATTCCATTTACAATAGCCTCAAAAAAAAAAATCAAATACCTAGGAATAAACTTAAAAAAGGATGTAGATGACCTCTACTAGGAGAACTACAAGCCAATGAAGAAAGAGACAGATTAAGACTACAGAAGATGGAAAGATCTCCTATATTAATGGATTGGCAGAATCAACATAGTAAAAATGGCTATACTACCAAAAGTAATCTACATGTTCAATGCAATTTCCATCAAAATCCCAATGACATTCATCACAGGGATTGAAAAAGCTACCCTGAAGTTCATTTGGAAACACAAGAGACTGAGAATAGCTAAGGCAATATTCAGCAAAAAGAGCAATGCCGAAGGTATCACAGTACCCAACTTCAAACTATACTACAGAGCCATAACAATAAAAACAGCATGGTGCTGGCACAAAAACAGATGTGTGGACCAGTGGAACAGAATAGAGAACCTGGATATGAATTCTCACTGCTATGCCCACCTTATTTTTGACAAAGACACTAAAAATGTATGATGGAGAAAAGACAGTCTCTTTAACAAATATTGCTGGGAAAAATGGTTATCTGCCTGCAGAAAACTGAAACTAGATCCATGCTTGTCACAACTGTACTAGTATCAACTCAAAGCGGATTAAGGACCTTAATATCAGACCTCAAATCTTGCAATTAGTAAACGACAGAGCAGGGACTACCCTGGAAGCAATAGGTATAGGCAGGGACTTCCTCAGAACTTCAGCAGTCTAGGAACTAAGAGAAAGGATTGACAAATGGGACTATATGAAATTAAAAAGCTTCTGCAAAACAAAAGAAATGGTATCTAAACTGAAGAGACCACTCACCCACAGAGTAGGAGAAAATACTTGCTAGCTATACATCAGACAAAGGACTGATAACCAGAATATATAGGGAGCTCAAAAAACTAAACTCCCCCAAAATTAATGAACCATTAAAGAAGTGGGCAACTGAACTAAACAGAACTTCTTTAAAGGACGAAGTCCAAATGGCCAAAAAACACATGAACAAATTCTTACCATCCCTGGCCATAAAGGAAATACAATTCAAAACCACACTAAGATTCCACCTCACTCCTATTAGTATAGCTAACATCAAGAACACCACCAACAACAAATGTTGGCAAGGATGCGGGGACAAAGGAACCCTCATACACTGCTGGTAGGATTGAAGCTAGTATAACCACTTTGGAAAACAATATGGAGGCTTCTTAAAACACATAGATCTGCTATATAATCCAGCAATACCACTCCTAGGGATATACCCAAAGGAATGCAACTCAGGTTATTACAAAGGCACCTGCACACCAATGTTTATTGCAGCACTGTTCACAGTAACCAAGCTCTGGAAATAGTCAAGATGCCCCACTATCAACAAAGGGATTAAGAAAAAGTGGTATTTATACACAATGGAATTTTACTCAGCCACAAAGAAGAGTGAAATTTTGTCACTTGCAAGTAAATGGATGGAACTGGAAATCATCTTAAGCAAAGTTAGCCAGGAGCAGAAGGACAAAATTGCATGTTCTCTCTCCTATGTGGATTATAGACACAAAACAAATGCAGTAATATTATTGGACATGGATTACACACTAAGGGAAGAATGCACACAGAAGGAATAGGGAAAAGGAGGGAATCCTAAAACTTTCATGTGGTTGATGTGCTCACTATAGAGGAGTGAATAAAGTAATCTTAAACTGAAAGAGGCCACTATGGGAAGGGGAACCAGGAAGTAGCAAAGAGATCTGGCAGAGATGAATCAATGTGGGTTGCAATACACAAGTGCATGGAAGCAATATTAGCTCTCTGTATAGCTTTTTTTTTAATCTTAAACTAGCAAAAAACCACTATGTCTTTCTTACTATCACCTATGTTTTCTCTTCAACAAAATCAGGGAAGAGGATGGAACAGGTTCTTCCCAGAAGGGCGGAGTGGTACATGTGTGGGGGCGGTGAGGTGGCCCAAACCATGTATACACATATTAGTAAATGTAAAAATGATAAAATAAAACAAAGAAAAAAATACATGAAACTTTTAAAAGTGAAAATGAAGCAAATATATACTAAATAAGAAACACATGGTCATTCAACATGTAGACTCTAGATTCTTGGTTTGGAATATTGGCTGTCTTCTCATATGTTTTTCACATATCCTAAATGGTGTGTTTTTCTGCCCCCCTCAAAGCTTATTGTGAACTTGGATATACCTTCCCAGTCAGAAGAATGGAATAAGCCTTCCAAATGTGGAAATTATCAGAAACAATAATTATTAAAATCAGGTATTTACTTATTGGCAATTAATACCTTGTCCTTGATGTAATCAAAGGAAGTAAAAGTCATTTGAAGATAAGAGAATTTGGAAAGAAGCATCTTGTTTTAGTTATTAAGTAATTATAAATGTGTTGGATTTGTGTGTTCATCCCTTGTGTGAGTTCCTAAAATAAATGCCATATCATGGCTAAAATATACCTTAGCAAGGAAAATCCAATGCCATTTGATCTGTAGATTTCTTATTTTCTTTTTTTTTCTCAGTTTATTCCTGTGATTACACTGTGATTTGGCACAAAGGAATGTGCCAAATGTATAAGTTTTTGCTGTTGTTCTATATTGTTTTCCTTTTTTTTTTTTTTGCTAAATTGAGTAAATTTAGCATCAGGTTAACCCTTGATTACACAGGGCCTTCCTTTAAATCTATGTACTTATTTTGTGTGTCAACTACCTTTTCTAATTGACTCATTCCAAATAGGTATTTCCTGTTCCAACAAACTGTGTAATGTAAACAGGGTTTGTCAAACTGAGGACAGGATAAAATACAGATTCTATTTCAGTAAGTCTGGAATGAGGCCAAAGATTCTGGGTTGTGTTGGCTTTTTTTGTTTTGTTTTGTTTTGCTTTGCTTTGTTTTTGTAGTGCCAAATAGCAAACCCAGGGTCTTGTACAAACTAGGCAAATGCTCTACCACTGACCTACAATGGTAGGCAGACTCCAGCCTTGGAGTCTGCATTTTTAAACAGCTGCCAAGTGGTGGTGATTCTTTGGTACTTTGGCTGTAGTTTGAAAAGCAAAGATGTTTTCATGCATATTCACATAAACAAACACGTAGTATAAGTGACAATAAAATGTGAGCATTTTTTTTGTGGTACTTGGGATCAAAGTAAAAACTTCACGAATGTTAGGCAAGTTTTCTACCTACCCCCAAAAATTAACTTTAAGAAAGTCCCTCAACCATGTCTCCTAAGAAAATCACAGAGTGTCTTCATGGAAAAAATAGGTAAAAGGTACTAGATATTTTCAACAATAAAGGAGAGAGATTTGATAAATAAAAATTTTCAATTGTAACATTGGACAAAAATTTTATGTAACAGATAATATTAAATTCTTTTGTTGTCTGGATCTGAAACTGCAGAGCCCAGTAACTGATGAATTTGTATGTTCTGGTTTGATCCTTGAGTTGCTATTTAATGGATGCTGAGCGGCACCAGGGTGTTGTAAATTGGATCTTTCTCCCAAACCTACAAATGAGAGTAATTACCAGCAGCCAGGAAACTCAAAACTAGAGAATGAAGTTTCACCTAGCTAAGTGTTTTTTCATGTTTAGCCTGAAACTATTGTTAAAATTACACGACTTTCATTTACTTTCATCAACTCATAATCAATCCATTCTCCATATATACCTAGGTTCATAAAAGTACATATACAGTGTTTGTTCTAAAAGTAGGAAGGGTTTTCAGTGTAGTGTTTCATGTTAGAGTACAAAAATAACAGAATTACCTCACAAATTTAAAAACTTTTTTCTGTAACATCTTTGGGGGGAGGAGTTGGTTTAATATTTTTACTAAAAAACAGGGTAGGATCTGGGGCCATGACTCAGGTAGTAGAGAATCTGCTTAGCAAGCACAAAGCCCTGAGTTCAAACTCTAGTACCACCACCCACCAAGAAAAGAATTGATCTCACTTCTACATATAATCTTCTTTATGCTGGGTACAGTAGCTCATACATATAATACCAGCTACTTAGAAGGCAGAGATCAGGAGGGTCATGGCTCAAGGTCAGTCCAGGCAAAAAGATATTAAGACTATAATTTCAGGGATCATTTCTGTAGTTTGTTACTAGAGAAGTTTCTCTGATGGTGTAGAGTACCTGAAACCACAAGGAAGAGGCATAAAGTTCTTACCAGCTCTTGGTGCTGCTCATTGCAGCTGCCATTTGCCATTGATGATTGTTCTTTTCCTCTGGAGAAGCAAGAGGGTGAGGACATTGTCTGAGTGGTTTCCTAAAAGAAAAGAAAAAGTTATTGAGACTCCATCGCAACAAACAAACTCAGCAATGGCATACACCTGTCATCCCAGCTACACAAGAGGAATAAGTAGGAGGATGGTAGTGCAGGCTGATCAAAAACATGAGAACTTACCTGTAAATTAACTAAAGAAAAAAAAAGAGTGGAGAAGTGGCTCAAGTGGTAGAGTGCCTGCCTAGCAAGTGTGAGGCTCTGACTTCAAACCCCACTACTGCCAAAAAATTAAATAAATAAAAACAAAAGACAAAAAACCCTAAATACTCCATAAGAAGTGACGTTTTAAATTATAGTTACATGCAAAGAAAAATACCAGTGTGCCCACTGAAAGGTTTTAGTCAGATCCTATCAAATGGAGCATATGTGAACTGTCTCAGTTTCAATGAAAACAAATGTTTTATGAATTCTTGCCAAGTCATCTTCTATGACTTTTTCCATCTGCTTATAGAAGTATTATGTATTGTTTCCACATATTTTAATGTGGTCTCCTGTTTGGTCCTTATTTTGCTCTGAATGTGCTTTTCTATGCTCTATCATGATTTATAAGTATAGTTCAAATGCAAGATAACAATAACCACAAACAGGTTAAAATTATCCTAAAGAAACAATTGTAATAAGTCCATACCATAAACCTTTATTAAATTCTCTGAATGAACTTATTTACTTCCAAACCAATACTAGTTTTTCTTATATAAAGAAATATTTCTTGAGAAAAAATATGGCAGATCACAAGACACCCACAACATTCTTTTGTCTCCATGAACCAGAAATAAACCTCAGGTATATGGCCATAAGGAAAGACAGGCATGTTAGTAGGCCAGGGAGGGCAATGATAAAACTATAAAGGGCTAGCAGCCACAAATTTTTTTTTTTTAATTATGGAATTTTGACCTATAAGAAACAGAAAAATTTGTATATGCAGGGCCCAGAGCCACCCCTCAGAAGTGTGACCTGATCTGGTCCATCCTGAAAATCGGCATCCAGCATATTTGTGGCAATACATGTATGCCAACTGGTGACTGTCCCCCCTCCAGGGCAAAAGGTGAGCACAGAAATGAGCAAGCCTAGCAGAGTCCCCACTAACTGGCTACATCCCTAAACCCACTGCCTGACCTAGCATATTTACATATATACAACTGCCCACAAGTCTCTGAAAGACAGACCGATCAGAGGCAGCAAGCCTTGATCAGGCAGAAGTTGGGCAGAAGTTGGGCAGAAGTCAGTTGGTGTCTGGGTCCCCCAACCAGAGCAAAGGCTAGTGTGGGAGTAAGCTAATATACTCCCAGTCCAGCATATACATGAATGACAAGAGCTATTTGCCCATCACATTGCAAATGAATCATCAAGCCAGAGGCCCAGGTAGAAAAGAGAAAGGCTCTCTGTGGACAAGCCAGAGCTACAAGGCAAAGTACAGGCTATCACAGTGGGTGTACTTGGCAGACTGATCCCCTAGCTGTCTCCAGAGACTGACCTACTAGCTGTGCCCAGAGACTCCTCCATTTCCCCCAATCCCTAGCTGCTACTTCACACACTTAGAAATGCCCCCACCCCACAAGAACCCTTGCATTAGGACATAGCTGTCCCACCCCAAGTGCAGCCTAGTCCCTGCTGCTACTCCACAGGACCTGCCCTGCCTCACTCCAGTTGCCTTCCCTGTTCTAGAACAGCACATGGTGGCCAGGCTGCACCCAGAGGAGAATCCCAGGCAATCTTGGGCACAGAGGGGATATGTAAGTAAACACAAGAAGAAAACCACAGACAATGCTGAGGCCCAGAGACTGGAGGAGAACACTACTGCACTGAACCTAATGAAAATTCCAAGGTCTCTCTTCTCCAAGAACAATAAATGGCATCATCACAGTGTGGTCTCTGTCTTGTTTTTTCAGAATCATTCCTTCCCCACCTACATGATTCACAAAATTAAGCACCTAACTAGGCCCTTAAAAGGAAGACAGGCCTATGTATTTGGTACTGTAGGAAAGGGAGAAATGACATTGCTGTCACATCCACCCTATTCTCACTGCTGGCTGAAGTAATTCTTCCTCTGAGGATGGATGTGACCAACACTGCTGTGGAACCACTGCCAGACAGTTATCGTGTTGTTGCTTTCACGTGTTTGTCTTATTCTTGTGAACAAGATTTCAAAGGATCACCAAAATAAAAAAAAGACTGACTCCTCCTTAGTCCCACCACCTGACCTAGGCTCAGCTCTCTGAGATTCTTCCCTCCACCTGCCTACCCTGTTCTCAGCATCTCTGTTCTGGAACCTCTGTCCAAATATCTTGCACCAGAAGTGGAGCTTACTTTCCCTGATTTATTTTATTCCTCTCTCAAAAAGAAAGAATATTTCTTACTGAATATCTGAATGTTTAACTCATATCTTGGGTAATGATGAAATTCATAATGATGAAATATTTGTATTTAATGGCTATTCACTTTAGTGACATGATATTCATAAATGAATTAAAGTTTTTAAGTGAGAGATAGGTGCATAAATGTAAACATGTATGCCATATATATGTACTGTATGTATGTCCATAAGTATTTATACCATATATATATACAAACATATATACATATATAAACATAGCAAACCCCTCAATCCCTTACCATCTATTTTCCTCACTTCTAAGCAATGAGGCAATGTTTTCCAACAAAAAAAATTTGCCTTCAAACTATCACATATCAAAATATAATTCCCAATTTTAAGCAATAATAAAAATCAATCAGGCATAATCAAAATAAAACTTATATAATCAGACAAATGAAATGTTTAAGAATGGATGTAGCCTCAGATTGTCAAAATATAATTATAATAATGGAAATATAAAATCAAATAATATTATGACATAATCAGAAACTATATAAAGAAGGAATAAGAACAAGTAATGATTATGATAACAACTCTCTATGAAGGAACACATAAAAGTGTATCAAGGTCATTATAATGGGGATATTTTCTTGCAACAGTACAATATACAGAAAACAGATTTTAAAACTATAGAACAAATAAGTGTGCAATGACAAGTCATCATCAATATGGCTTCTATTTAGTATGGAAGGCTATATACATGCCTATAAATTTTCCCAAAATTAGACAGCCATAAATAGACTATCAGTTCTAGAATAAGATCCTTTTCAAAGTACCATTCCAAACACAAGATATATCAGTTTGTTAATGAAATATATTGATCTTAAATAAGATTAATATATACTATTTACAGAAATCAATAGCCCATCACCATCCTAAAACAGTACATTGACTCAGTGCATTCTAATATTTATTAATAAGTGAATAACTGAACCTATAAGTTTGAAAAATCTATTCATCTTGATTGAAAAGAATAATTCATCCTTAAAAAGGCCAGTCTAGGAGTCTTTATTCCCATTTCCTACATGGGGAGCAGGAAATATCTCTCCTCCCCCTGCTGCATTTCTCCTCACTTTTATCCTGTTATACTAAATTCTTTTCCTAATAAATTTTTCTATAATTTAATATACATCTGCAATCTAGTCTCCTCCCTTCAGCTTTATTTTCCCATAATGCAACTTTTCCTCTCTCTCTGCCTCTATTGTTCCAATCTTTTGGATGGGACTAGACTTCTCCCTTTTAGACCATTGCCTCAGGCAAAAAGGTTATTCCAAGTCTGGTCTTCTCCCATTACTTAGGCATTTTCTTTATTGCTGGCCTACAGCCCAATCTTTTCAAGGGCTCCATCTTGTGTTGTCTTGTACTTAATTAGATGAAATAGCCCCATACCATAAGAGGCCCTTATATATAAAGCAGGACTGTTCCTTGCCCAACCTAGGCACTAAAAGAAAAGAGGCACCAGAGGGAGGAAATTAGAAAGCATGCACTACATTAATTTCCTAGTCACTAGAACACTTTGAAAGTATTCACCTCGCTCATGGAGCCAAGGAGATGTCCTTTCCATGACCTAAAATTTCTTATCCATGCTTGAGATTTCCATGTCCTCCCCTAACCCAAGCCTGCCCTGTTTCCTATCCTGGATTGACCATCTAAGTGAGGGAAACAGAGTCAAAGATGAATGAGGAGAAAGGGAAAAGCAGAGAAGTCCAGTAACACCAACCAGTTTTCTCAGCATCTGGAGTGACTCACACAGTCTCAGGACTGAAAACTAAATGGCATGTGATTGAAGACTGGAGCTGTTTCTCTGGAAAAAACCACCTGGGTTTTTTTTCCAGCTAATGGTAAAAGACTTCACTTTGGGATGAGACATCCTGCTTGTATGATGACAGTTGGCTCTCTTCCGTAGAGCTACATGTCATCTATTCCTGCGGACTTACCCCTGGGTTGCACTCTTTATAGTGTGGCATGGCTGGCTTATAACAGACTGCCAGATTAAGAAGTTTGGCCCTACACAGAACTCTTACTTGATCTTTTCCTGGTCCATTTGTCTTACCTCACTCCCCAGGGTATCCCTGTGTCCAGACCCTCAGGTTCCTCTCGTAGGCTCTGGACCTGTGGGAAAGATGCCAAATGTGTTCAGCATGTCCAGGACATTCTAGGTGAGCCCAACCTCTCCTATTCCACTCTGCCACCCTTTACAATGCCCTGGTCTTTCCTCCCCTTCCTTCTAGCACTGACCGTGTGTTGTGCTTTCTCCCATCCACTTTATAGGGCTAGTTTGTTTGTCACTAGTCAGAAAGTGGCTCAGGGTCTGTTTCTATGGAGACCTCTAGGTTTAAAATGCTATGAAATTCTAATGGATCCTCTTCTGACTCTCCTGTATGTTTTCCCAGGAACTAAACCCCTTTTCTCATTGCCATTCCGACCTCTTCCCTAAGGTAAAGTCTTTTGTTCTCCTTAGACATTTTTAACATTTTGTGATTTACCATTTGTCTCCATTTGTCTTACTTCACTCCCCAGGGTATCCTCTAGTTTGGGAGAGCCACCCCAGGCCTCTTGGGACCCAAACAAAAAAAAAGAAATTTCCTGGTTTATGTTCAATGTTTGTTTTGTGCTTATATGTTGTTTGGAATATGACTTTATGCTCCACCTGAAAGCCCTTTTGGAAAACCCTGTGGTCACAGGGAAATTTCACCACCATGACAGAGTCACACTGTGCCTCTTCCAGTAGCCCACCTCCACAGTGACCATCTCTGCCAGGATGGTACAGACTTCATGTCTGCCATCCTAGCATTGTCATGGCAGAGATGGCCACTGTGGAAGTTTCTAAAGTTAAGATGTATTACACTGATATATATCTAAAAACCCAATTCTTTATGTCTGTGTCAATAAGGTTTACTTAAGAATATTATTCTGTTCTTAGTAATATTTACTAAAATTTGGCTTAAAGGGCGGATTTTTGCTTTATTAAGATATTTATTTGTGTTCTCTGTTGATTTTTGTCAGGGTTTTGACTACTGAGAAAACTGAGTCTAAACAAAATAAAAATTCATTTAATGGTCTGTTTATGTCAAATCTTCTAAATGACTACCTCATTACTGTGGTTAAACAACTGTTTTAAGTGATTCTACTACAGTTGGCACCCTTTGTGTCTGTGACTAAAGATAATACAAAATTGTGTATCTAAGCTTTATCTAAATGTACAAATATTTACAAAGTTATTTATACTGTATATGTTAGTACAGGTAAAATGACCAGATGATGCTTTCTTGTATCCAAGATGAACTGCACCTAAAAAAATGGCAAATAGGGCTATTGACACATCTTCTATTTATGGTCAATACCATTCAAATGGGAAAGGCCTACCATTTGGGTAACCCTGGAGTTTGGAACCTGGACTTACATCTATTGCTCTTGCCTGGGTAAACATTGTTGTATACATGAGATACACTTGTACATTAAAAAGTGGAGCTATTTGGGGTCACTGGGTCTGTCCCGGCTAACTTGTGGGCACCTAGAGTTTTAATTTTTGTCAGTGCCGTACACCTTTTATCTTACCTATCAAAAGACTCAAGGTTTTACTCCAAGAGTAAAAACTAAACTAATATACATAAATGATAGATGTAAAACTATTGCCAGCTCCTTTATGTTAAAGTGTTCATGTTTTTCAAGTATGTAAGACTTCTAAAATGCAACATTTGGGGAAATGTTGTGCCAAGCTGATGCCCTCCAAATTAAAGCTGTTAATGATGGTAGCCTTTTACAGGTTTGTGTGCATGTGTTCCTAATTGTAACAAGGAGCGCTTGATGGTGCTGATGTACTGTTGTCAATCATAATTATTATCCTAAAATGCTATATGCAATGAAAATAACTAAACTGTTGTAAATTGCTAAACATTTAAAAATTCTAAATATGACTGTTCTAAGTGTTTTTGTCATCTGCAGTTTGGTTCCTTCTCTAAGGCATTTACAATTAAGCTCATAGAAAGCATTTACTTATTTTTCAAACATTTGTTTCTTTAAATATTTGCTGTCATTGGTTTTATTTTATATTTTTCTTATAAAATTTTATAACTTTTATCTGATGACATTCTGTAGAATACAACTTTTATCTAAAAAATAAACTAAGAAATATTTTTTTTAAACTGCCAGGACATTACCTACAAAGAAGACAAAATTAAAACTTAATAGACTCCAGGTACTCCCAGCCTAGATCCCACTCCTTCTTAACCTATTTATTGCTTGAGTTTGGCCAAAAGGGTCTTTATTGGCACTGACTCCCACCTGACCTGCCTGTCAGGCCTCTCCTACATGGAATCAGATGAGACCAGTTGGGACAACTTATCCCAGCAACAAGGAAAGACCTACTGGGACAAAGTATCCCAGTGATGAGGAGCCATTCAAAAACAATTTTTAAAAAGTCTGTTTGGACAGCATAAGGTCCCAACTCAAATTAGCCTAACATACCCCATTTTGTTAAGGACTCTATTTTATCTGGCAGGAAGGCTGTTTTACTTCATTTTACAGAAACTATTTTTCTGAACTCAAACGTAATCCCCCTTGCATCTTGTTGACAATATATTCCAACCATGTGATTTCATACAAAAGGTGTGCAAGCTAACAAACAACCACCCTGGCAAAATATTGAGAAACTTACCACTCCAGATGCTTTCTGAAACAGCTAGATAAACCATAAAAACAAAATGTCAGCAGTATATTCCTTTACATCTTAAATGTTTATAAACCCCAGTCCTAATCTCATTCTGGACAGACACCTCATAGTATTGGCTCCTTTCCTCTCTTGGAAAGTGAGTAAAACTTTCCTCTGCCTCAAAAAAAAGGGCCAGTCTAACTCTACTTTCCTTTACTGGTACATATTTCACAGAAACTATAAAAAGCATAGTATTAGAAAAAGTTAGTTAAAGGATGCCATGATGGCTAAGTTTCCGTGCTAACTTGTTCTGAGTTAAGGTATGCTACATACATGGTAAAGTATTATTTCTAGGTGCGTCTATGAGGATGTTTCTTGAAAATAACAGCATTCAAAGTCTTGCACTGAGAAGATACCCATCACCAGTGTTGGCCAGAATCATCCAATATGTTGAAGGCCCACCCAGACACAACAACAAAAAAAAAAAAGCAAAGGAAGGAAAATTATCACTCCTTCTTAAACAGGGATATCCATTTTCTCCAGCCCGTGGATATCAGAACCCCTGGTGTTTTTTGGGGGGGAGTTAAGGGGGTCTTCAGTGACCCCAGGACTTGCACCAGTAACTCTCTCACCCTCTTTCTCAGTCCTTCAGCCTTACCCTGAGAGTTACTGCAACAGTTCCCCTGGTTCTCAGGTTTTTGAATTCAGATTGAATTATACCACTGGCTTTCTTGGTTCTCCTGATTGCAGATGGCATAAGTATGTGTGACTTCTCAGTCTCCACAACCAAGTGAGCTATTTCTTGCAATAAATCTATCTACCTATCAATCATCTATCTATCTATCTATTTATCTATCTCATTGCTAGTGTATTCTAAGTCAAATTTGTAAACCATGCTTTCTTTGAAATCTTCTATGTCCATTTCTCACTTCTTTCCTATCTCAATATATCTTCTCACTTATTCTTTTCTTTTATTTTTGTGCTGGGTTGGAGCATGCTGTAGCATTTACAAAGGTTCTTAACAATGTATCGAATATATCATACTTGAATTCACGCCCTCCACCCGTCTCCTTTATCCTCCCTCCCCTGATTCCTAGAACAGTTTCAACAGGTATCATTTTTACATTTACATACATGTGTATACATTATTTGCACCTCATGTATTTGTTATCACTAGCCGTTCAAAATATTTAAGTTAGAACCTAACAGCCCAAAAATGTATTTCTTCTTTCTGTTCCCCAAACAAAATTTCCAGTCTCACAATGAAACAGAAATTATCCTAACAGATATCTACTTGTTGATATTACAGCAGTATGATTATTAAATCTAATTATTCTAGTATACATGCATTTCAAGAGAGGAAATTATTTAGATAAATAAACTTTGTTCACACTGTCAATGTACTTGCATCATGTTAAAATAAAGCCATTTACTTATAAACATGACTACAACATACTGGCAGGGTTAGACTAAGAATCTATATAGCTTGGATTGTTTCCTGTTCGTTCACCAGATAACTTTGATAATTTACTTTACCTTGTAGATAAACATTTCTCCACATACAAAATATAATAACAATGACTTTTATAACAGTTATTATCCCTCAGTACCTTTGCTACACTAACCCCATGATAAATGAGATAAAAACCATCATTATCCTTATTTTTCACATGATGAAACTGGTGGTTGAAGTGCACACAATAGTAAGTGGGATAATGTTACATTCTTTGGTTTACTTTAAAACATTTTGGCATAGAGAGCATTGTATTTATTAATACTTTTAATCTATAGCTTAGAAGTACTTTGTAAATATTTCAGATGTCTTAATTAAGAACACACACTCAGAGGTGGCTAACTTGGTGTTTGGTGTACTCTAATCAGGATTCCATCACAGCCTATTTCTACAGCTTGAACTATTTTCATCTATAATCAGCACTAGAGACTTTGTTAATTAGTCTAACCAATGGTAAAAGAGATTTTTATTAGCAAAAATTAATGCTCAAACAGATAAGTGGGATAGTAAGAAATATCTACAGGCACTTCTGCTCTTGCATGAACAGGGATTAAGGATCTAGCTGAGCAACCACACACTTAGAGTGGTACCATGACTCACCCATAGTTGAAGACTGTCGGAACAGCCAGATCTTCCTCCCAGTCTGCCTAATTTTATGCCTCTCCTCTCCTTTCGTACGCGTTACTCCCAATAAATCGTTTGCACTCCTAACCCTATGTCAACACCTGCTCCCACAGAGAAAACTAACATGGACACTTTGAATTTGGGATACAATTGGATACTATGTTCATTCATTAAGAGAGAATTCTGTTGTCTGATTCCAGCTATGAGGTTAGCTTGCCTAGAATGCTGTCACATCTCTCAGAATAAAACCCTTATGCAAAGTCTAGGTGAGGTGTCTAAAGGATAGAAATCTTTATAGGAAACTCACACGAAACATAGATTTTATGAATCTTATTTGTGTGTCAAGACAAATTTTTTTCTTTGAAAGAATGCAATCAAACTTGCTTTCCTTGTAACCTACCAACTTTTACAGAAGGAGAAAGACAAAGGGGCTAGGACAAAATCCATAGCTCTTACTAAAAGACTTAATAACTGGAGTGATGAAGTTGTCTTAAATCAGATTACAGTATGAAGTCAGATTTTGCACTCAGGTAGCCTAATTCTAAAGGTCATTTCATTATGCTTTTTTCATTTCTTCTTTTTTAATGAGTACAGAATAAAAACTGTAAATATTAATGAGGTATCATGTGATATTCCAATAAATTTTTATCCTATACAATGTTTAAATTAGGTTAAAAATAACTGTCTCCTCAAACATTTATGACTTCTTTATGGTGAAAGCATTCTGCAACTATATTCTGGCTTTTTGAAATATACAGTACATAATTACTATCTATAGTCACCCTACTGTGCAACAGCACTCCAGAACTTCTTGCTCCAATATAACACTAAGTATCCATCAGTCAAACTTTTCCTATACCCACTACCCCCTACTTTAAAGACCACCTGTCCCCAATGTATCTTTTGGAATTTTTCTTGAAAATTGGTTGGCAGTAGATATGTATGCTATATGTATTTCTATGCTTACAATTCTATTTCTTAGTATATTTGTCTACACTTATCCATTACCATGTTGCTTTGAGTATTGCAGGTTTCTAACATGTTGTTAAGTCAGGTTGTAATGCTCTTTTTGTTGTTTGGTTGTGTTTGTTATTTGGTTGGTTTTTGTGTTTGACTCAAGATTGCTTCAGTTATTTAGAGATTTTTGTGGTTCCATTCATGTCATCCATGCTTTCTGGACTCTTCTGAAAAGTACTTAGGGTCCAGTAACCTAGTGATATATTCTTCATGACAAAGGACTTGGGAAAACTTGCTTTCACCTTTCTGAGGATTTACAGTTAAAAATTTACAAAGCAAAATTGATCCAATATCTAAAAATTTGTTTAAACATGGGAGCACTCCTTCTTTCAATGAAAAATAGGTTTCCTATGGAATTCTACTTAAGGGCAAAGCATAAATAAGGAATTTTTTTTTTCCTCTAAAATCCTATGATTCTTCAATTGGCAATTTTCTAAGTGTTAGGAAAAACACCGCTCACAAAGAAAGCTCACGAGAAAAGTCTCACGTTCAAGAGCAAAGTTTAATGGCAGGCCCGACTGCCAGGCAAGCTGGGGAAAGATAACACAGCACAGACTCTGGGCTGGGCGTGGCTTTTATAGAAAGGGGAGCTTCTGTTAAGGGTGGGGCTGCCATTCTGGCTGCCAGTTCAAGAAATGGCGACATTATTATTCTATCACTAAGCAAAGACTTCAAAAAACATTTCCTTATGAATTAGGTTCTCTTCATTTTTTTTCATAAACAACCTACCTTCTTCCTGAGCACGCACTGCTATGACAGCAAGATTGAGTGTTGCACCAATTTCTAAGACCATCAGCCTCCAAATGACTGCATTGGATCTGCACAGGTTTCCAGAGTACCCCATCCCACATTCGCTAGTCAGCAAGCATAAGTCTTTGCATAAACCTTTTTTATTCACGAAACTGGTCTACATGCTATTCCTTTAACTATCATCTCTGCAGTGTTATGTGCCAGTGTCGAGGGTCCTTGCCTTCACAGACCAGGGAACTGGCTCATGAGGCAGCTGAATGTGAGCCAAAGCTGGTATAGGAAGTGGGATTTATTAGAGAGAAAGGAAAGGCTACAGCTAGAGAAGTGCAGTGGAGCCCGCTACTCAGGTGAAGGCTGGGGTTTTTATGGACATTTTAACTCCGGATTAGGTGGGTTTTTCTCATTGGCCATGGATTCACAGGCTGTCTCAAGTGAGCTGATCTGTTTGCACTTTATGGGGGAGGGGAAGCAATCTTGAGAGCATTTTGCTCATCAGCCCTGTGGCAGATCAGACCCTGTATCTTTTCTTTAGGATGCAGAAATGCAGTTTATAACTCCCTCTTAGGGTGCAGGAAATGCAGGCCTCTTAACTCCTCAGGATGCAGGAATGCAGGTGCTCCCCATGGAGGGATGGGATACTCATCTACCTTAGGTCTCCAGACCCAACAGCAGCTTTGCTTAATTATTTTTCCTTGGCCTAAACATCTTTTTCCCAAACTTAAATTTGGGGCATGGACCCTCTACAAACTTTCTCTGACAGTTCTAGTCTATACTGTTCTATACTGTTCCTTTACAAATTCAACTGAACATATGTCCAGTGTTCAATGGCCCAAGTGCCCTGCTTGGAGAATGAAAGACGCACAAAATAGCACCAACATTATTCTCGGGTAGTACAAAATGTACCTACTGTGGGCATTCTCTTAACCAAGCATTATGGGAGCTATGAAAAAGGGAGGAGCAAAGAGCATGAGGAGCAGAGGAAGACATTACAGGAGTGAAGCTGAGGTGGCCCTTGGCAGAGTGTTAGATTTTGCCTGCTAAATAATCAGGCTACTGTGGCTGTGGCAGAGAAGTAACAGAAAGAATGGAAAGTCATTTCAGAATATGAAAGACTTCAAATAATATGCTAAAGATGTGACTTTTTTTCTCTAGACAACAGAAAATAATTTAAAGAAGCATGCAACCTTGTTATTTTTGGTTCTCTGGTGTTGATCCATGTGAAATCCATAGAATGGCCCTCATACATTCTAATTAATAATAGAGTGTCAAAAGGATCCATTTTAGGTAAGAGACACTAAGTGAATAAATCTTATAGTCTCACCTAATTTTTCCTTAATTAATAATTTATAATAACCAAGTTTCAACAATGATTCTTGAAGTTCAATACATACTAATTACATTCAGCTTCAGTTATAATTATGCTAATAAATCCAAGTCCATCATAATGAGGACTACCTAAAATCAATGTTATTTATCAGGTAGGTAGTGACCAACAGGTGAGAAAAACTTATCCTGTCAATGGATGTGTGCTGCGTAAATTGGTGACTATTTGCTGAACATATTATCTAGACCCTATCCTATAATTAGGTCTCCTTTAGCCTAGGTACCACACATGGAATTAAATAAGTGTGATCTAAAACTCATTTTTTCTTTCTGCCATGCCACTGCTAAGTAGCATTGGATTTGAAACTGAGAGAAAACCCAAATTAAACCCTCTAACTTCACTTACTTTTGCTTACTTGTTTTTATCACTAATTTTAGAAGTCATCTAGCTAAGCAGTATGCTCCCATTAGCTTTGCTGTAAGTAACACCCCTGACAAATAAGTCATGATGATAACAGTTGCCTAAGGTGCTTTTCATGAACTTGGAGGTAGGTCAAACCAGTCAAAACCACCAACCTTCACTTGGGCCTGAACAAGTGTCCAAAGGGTGACCTTTTGTTGTCAAAGGGCCCAAATTGGTTCCATCTTCTGAATATCTGTCCTATGAAGAACCATGAAGTTTGATTACACATATGCATGCCGCTGTTTACTTTCCCTTACTTTCAATCTTTTTTTCTCCACACCTCAGACCACCCTGCTTTCATATCCAATAAAAACTACCAAACCCTATTCACTGGAGGTATGTGAGACTTGCCCTCCCATCTCTACATTTAGCCACCTCATGAAAAACTGTTTCTCTTTTGGAAAACTTGTGGTTTCATTGATTGGCATACTCCACGCTGGGCAAAACTAGCCTGATCCATTAACAGATTGGTGGTGTTGTCTAACTGACCCAAATCTGAACTTCTTAAACACAATGACCTCCTCTCTGGTCTCTCAAAGAGTTATTACACCAGATACTTCAGTGTCCTACTTGTTAAAAATTCAATTAATTAAGTCACATATGTTCACTTTCTCTCATTTGTATGCAATAAGTATTCAGTTCTTCCTTGTTTATCTATCTCAGTTCTCTCCTTGCTACCTCAGGAACATTCCACTAACTTTCCCATGAAAAATACTAGCCACCCAATAAGAAAAGAAGTTATAAGCTAGAGGATTAACGGTAGTGCTTGGGATATGCTCTACACTAAGATGGAAGAGGATGTGGTCAAACTAGTCATCTATTTCATCAGGCTCCTGTGTGCTTAGATCCCTTCAGAGTCTAACAATCACGTTACTTTCCTTTAAGCAAATTGCACGTATCAATATTTAAGACCAATATTATCGCTATTTGCTTCAGTTTTATCATCTTTCTGATTATTTAGTTGTAAGTCCCAGAGCAGCATTATCCTACTTGTCATAAATATAGAGCATGTGAGCTGTGTCATTAAACTGTCTTATGGACAGATTTCCATCAAATTCTTTTGGTAGGTATTTTTTCTTTTCTTCTTTTTGCAGAACTGGAGTTTAAACATAGGACCTAGGACTTGCAAGGCAGGCATTCTATCACTTGAGTCACACCTCCAGATCTATCTCATTATTTTTATGTGAAAAATTTGCTCCAGTTTTTAAATTCTTATAATAAGCTAATCTTTACACTGTAATGTACAAATTGAGAAAGGACTGGATTAAAGTTCTTTAAATAAAGAAAACTGTGTCTCATAGAGCAAATTTATTGAATTCAAGTTAACATTGTTTAGTATTCCTGAATACTGATTAGGAAGTTTAAAAGGTCATGATTTCATACAAATAAATATGTGTAGCAAAAGACATGAATAATATGGTGAAATGATTCTTACTAGTGTTTTTTGCTGCTGCTTAAAAAAAAAGTTTCTTGAGACAGTGCTTACTCAGACAGAAATCTGTGGGGGTGTGAAAGAAAATTAAGAATAAATTATACTTCCTAGAGGGCTATTATAATGTAATTAAGTAATCTTTTTCTAAAGGTGACCCCCTAGCCCCACCTAACTTTTTAGAAATATTTCTTTTTTGTATTCAGTGTTTCCAACCATGCTTGAGATGCATCTGTCTCTCAATAAGAAATCTGGGAGATAGACAAAAAGCATCTGACATTTACTGTGTCTCACAACCCTCCAAAGCACAGAGGTAATTAAGTACTGATTGAAAAATTTACTGTCAAACTACTGAGTGTTTTTAAATAGTTTGGCAGTTAAAAGAACTGAGATATTTCAGACTTTCCCAGTAATCACTAGTGAGGTATTATTCAGTAAGATAACAAAAGCTTCCACTAACAAAGATACATTCAGGTTTTTACAAATGCAGGATGAACCACAAAAGAAGGTTATGTCTGAATGCTTAAAATCGTTTTTATTTCCAGGCAGAAGTTTCTTGCTGGCTATGGAAGGAATGAGATCCAGCTTGGGAAACAGCAGATAACAAAGGAAGAATATTGTATTCTTGTTTGGGGTTGGGTATGGCAGGAAAAGGATTGCTGTTTCAATTAGGAAAATGAAAGATCTTTGGTAATACAAAGTTGAGAGATACCACATGCAAATATATGCTTAGTTTTAAAAAGGGAGGTGAAAACAAAACAGTGACAAAATACTCTGAATAATAATATAAAATAGACTCCTTAGTGAATGATTTCATGGCTTGTTTGACTTTCTAAGTGGTATTATTTCCCTTAAAAGGAAAGAAGAAAAAATCTGTAGGTTAGCATCCCAGATCTGAGGAGATGATATAAAAGAACAGAGGCCAAAGGAGAGAGGTGATAAATATAATTGGAAAATGCCAAAACAATGGATGTAGGGATGTATGAAACCCAGGATTAAATAGTCATTCTCTGCAATGTGATTACTCTCCAAACTACAGCAAGTCTGTCACATACAAGAACTTCATAGGTGCCTTAGGGATGAAAGGGAGGGGTCTTT
Organism: Castor canadensis; assembly: GCF_047511655.1. Taxonomy (NCBI): domain Eukaryota; kingdom Metazoa; phylum Chordata; class Mammalia; order Rodentia; family Castoridae; genus Castor; species Castor canadensis. Next base: position 135,612,130 of record NC_133389.1, on the reverse strand, counting down.
GACCACCCTTGGTATAAAAGGAGGTAGGAAAAGAACTTTTGCCTTCAGAGAAGGGATAAGAGGGTAAATTCTTACAGAAGTGAAGCCAAGAACAATAATTCAGAGCATTTCCTCTGAGAAAATGCAGGCACTTACTTGAGAATCTTCACAAGCTAGGGAACGGCTCTGTGCTGCTTAGTACACAAAGAATGGAGCTTCTAGCTGCTTTATTTGAACATTAAAAAGTAGGTCGACCTGAAAAGATTTCAGTATGTGGGACAGTTTCTTTACCCACATATTATCTTGAACAAGATATCGTATATAGTAATATATAATACTAAAGAGCTCGCTTACTGTCATGAATAAAACTCAGAAACTGTGGTGCCTAGGACTGAGACAGAGTTGGCTACGAGCCATGGAAAAGAGAGTCCTAGGGAACAAGAGGAATTATGCCTTCACGAGTGTCCTAGCGTTATTTTCATGGTTGTCTTATGTAGGTGAGGAAGTACAGTGAGGAGGTAATTAAAATTAGAATTTCCATTCCCCTCTATGAGCATATGGCTCAGGTTGACACCATAGTATAGTTAAACTAATAAAGTAAACAAAGAATCAAATCCCTGAAATACATATGTGCATAAAATTAATACATTTATTATATATAAATCTTTTAGAGAGTTAGTCTTGCAAACTGTTACTTAGGAAAAAGCAATTTCAAAATTACTTTCCTTAAATCCTTAACTTGAAAATCAAGAGGTCAAGGAACAGATGCATGCTTAAGTTGGTAAAAAGTAATGGCCAAAAAATTTTGTCTTTTGGGCTGGAAGGAGAAGGAAGAGGACAAGAGATGGATTAAGGGTCACACCTGTAATTCCAGATACAGTGGGAAAAGTTAGGAGAATCATCCTAGTCTGAGGCTGGCCATGTAAAAACACACTACCTGAAAAATAAATTGCAGCAGAAGGGCTGTGGCTCAAGTGAAAGTGCACTTGCAAGTACGAGACCCTGAGTTCAAACTCCTATACTCTGAGTCTCTGTGTGTGGGGGGGGAGGGGGGGAGACAGTGTCAGAGAGAGAGAGACAGAGAGATTGAGAGAACAGTTGAGACTGAGATGGATTTGAGATAGATTGAACTGGAGAAGTATAATACTAATACTGCTTGAGACCTTGGTCTTAATGGTGGGAAAAGACAGCCTTTTGCAAGTCTAGAAGAGCTGTTGGAGTTTGAAGAAGAAAGCAAAATCCCTGATTAAGGTAAAGAGACGCAATCACCAGATTTTTGTCAATTTATTAGGAATCACAGGTACAGAGGTACTAATATTCAAACTCAGCTTTTTTCTTTCTATATTTTGTTATTATCTATGCTTTTGATGCTATGTACAAATACTATATTGATAATGCAGAAATATAATGAAGTATAAATAAATTTGTCTTCCCAGTTCTCTTATGTGACATCAGGTTAATAGTTTAATCAAAGCTCATATAATTTGTTAGTAATGACTATCTTAAGAAATGGATGACACAAGTCCAAAACTTAGCAATCACTTCTTGTGAGCTACTACTATCTGGGTCCAACATATCACTTAATATGCACATGCTTTACAATATGTGCTACCAGAAATTTGCATTGGGCTCCTCAGTTCTTATGTTATAGCAAGAGATATCAAGCACACTAAGAAACATAGTAGAGGTAATTGCAACATTTATTAAGAATAGCAAAGTTTATTAAGAGAAGGAAGAATATGCTCCTATAAAGGAGAGTAGGCTGCCTCAGAGTGGAGATCCACCAATGACAAACTTTCACATGCTAGTGTTGGGGGTGGAGATGGAGGTGACACGTATCTCTTAGTCTTCCTTTATTTTGGTGAACTACTGTTTTGGCTTTAGTGCCTTTTATAAATTTATTAACAGTATTGGACATCCCATCAATTATATCTCATAACCACTATCACAATCCTTATGTGACAAGCTTTCAGCCTCCTGGTTTTGCCTTTTCCTGCCTATTTCCACTTTGAAACACTCCTTTGTTTTTAGGACAAAACCTTATTTACACACAAAATCTTTTGTATATAAAAGTACTCTAATTCTTTATAAACCTTTTGTAGTTCCTCCTCTCCTACTTACTGCTTCCTTTTTGCCTCATTTTTTTTTTAACTTCAACCATATTCATGACAAAGGAAAACAAAGAAAGATCACCTGTCCACACATGGCTGCAGTTGTTATGCAGGCTTTATTGCTGCTTGGATTTTTAAAAGGGTACTATATACTCAGCTCTCTTGTTCTTGTATGAGTCTAAGAGTTACAGAATGTTACATTCCAACTAGCGATAACTAAGATGAAAAGACTTTCATATGACCTTAAATAGCAAAACTATCTTGGTACAAACAAGAAGAGAGAAAGGAGTGAAATTCACAACAATCCTCTAATATTTACATGTTAACCTGGTAGTTATAGTTTAAATTGCAAAAGACAAATTGATGGGCAATTATTTGTTCTTTCTAGACACAGGAGAGAAGAGGAGTAAATATCCTCTCTTGTGCAAGTTTTGCAAGATAATAATCCAGAATGAGAGAGTAAAACTGAAACATGGTCCCCCCAATAACCATATGGAATCAGCTAGGCTTACCAGAATCAGAGAAAAATATAGTTACCTGATCCTGAGTAGAGGCCTCCTGGCTTGGCTTGCCAAAATAAGTCACCAGAGTTGGATCACTGGGCCTGGGAACGAGACAGCTTTTCTCTTCATCAGAGAAAGAACACAGAGGAGACTTAAATAGGAGCAGCATGCAAAGAAAAAGTCTCTCAGATGGGAGAACGGGCAGGTTCAAGAAGGAATGCTGCACTGTAGCATTCCCAAAACCTCAAGCTTTTAATAGAACCTGTAGACATAACTGTGTCGGTTCTGGAAAAGTGGGTTATAAGTCATTGACTTCTGGAGTTCTTGGTTTTAAGTGATCAGACTGGGGCTGCGGGTCAGCAAAACCCTGCTGTAAGTCACAAGTCATTCTGCATTCCAAGTAATTCTTTGTCAATTCCTAAGCCATTGTTTTCAGTCATCAGATTTCCTATCTCCCTATCTAGCTCCAATACCATGTATACGTATTGCAACTTTAGCTGCATCCTCATGACTCAAGACAGGCACTAGCAATGCAATGCTATACCTGGTAAAGCTAAGAAAGAAACTACCGCTCAGGTTAACAGCAAAAGAATTTGAGTTTGGTTGAGCAGTGGGACCCACTATGGAGGAATGGCTATGCACATCTGCATTTACTGAAGAGCAAATTGGGGATGGGGTAAAACAGCATGGATGCTATGGGAAGGGTATGACTCCTGAGTATTTGTGAGATACTTAGGAGATTACCAGAAGTATAGTTCAGGGGGAAATGAAGAGAACTAGAGATCCTAGTAGTATAGGTGACTGGGTTATTGATTTTAGTGTAATATAAATTGCATCCCTAGGCTGTTAAAGCCTAGACAACATTCAGATGGCATCTTTTGCCAGATTCTGGTTTGCTCAAAATCCCTTCTGGTGGTGGTTTTCTGTTTCCAGATTGCATCTAGAGCATTGAGATCCTAGATCCCAGCAGCTAGGCAAGAGTTTCCTAATTGGAAAAGCTGGAGTTTCCTTGGAGGGTTAGATCTGAGTTATTGGCATTAGAAATTTTTCTGAAGACTCAACTTCAAGCCTACTCTCCAGGCCTTCTAAAGATTTTGTAAGCAGTTAATTTCTTATACTATAAACCTTCTGTTTAAGCTAGATAGAATAGTTCCTAATTGTATTTTACAAATAGAAACTGGCTGACCCTTTTTAATTTTGGTGAAGTATGAATCCAAGAACAGTCATAAAACAAGCTTTAAAGTATAAAATACAAATAACTTATAATTAAACCATTTTAAATTGAGTTCTTTATTTATTTGAGTGGCATTTTCATTAACCTAGCTGACTAGATTTTTATATTGAGTTTGTTATTAAAGAAAAAAGCTACAAAAAAGCACAAGTTGATACAAAACAGAGTTGAAGAAAATCCTTGAGTGTATTGATTATTCACTGAGATTACCATGAGAATTATTATTTGAATTATCTTATAAAGTTATATCTTAAATACTTAAAAATAGCCTTTGTATAATAGAATTTTCTAAAGAAAGCCTATTATTTTCTCTTATATAAGTATAATGCTCACAAATATTACATGACACAGGAATTATTGTAAGTGATAGTATCAGCACAGCCAGAAATCTATCCACATCATTAAATATCCTCTCCAGAAATCTGAACAAGAGAAAATTAAATTGGCTTACTATAATCTGTAACATTCATAAGTAGTGGTTTACCAAGAATGCCTACACAATTCTTCAAAAACTGTTAGACTTATCAACATTCCCCTTTTAAGGTTGGTAAGTTTTATTTCCTACTGTTTTTATTGGGTACTATAAGAATTAAAGGTGAATCACTATAAGTTCTGTAAACTACTAAACCTTTTTGTTTGTAATACCCACAAATGCCTTATGTAATTTATCTGTACTCTGTGCTATAGAATATCAACTAGAGATCTCTGCTCAAGCAATTAACAACCCAAAGGCAAAACTTTCCCCACCTTCTGTTTCTTCCATACAAATTGTCCCAAGCAAAATATAGGCAATAACCATGCCAGCTTAAATCAAACCATTGCTGCCTCCCTGTAGCTCAAGCACTGCTAGCTGGAGGCTACATCTGCCTTTTCCTTTTTGAAGATAATCTTCTACTGAACAAATATGCCATGAATTTTAAAATAGAAACATCTGAGTTTGATCAAACATCTTTCTATTTTTAAAGAAGTACCCACCCATAGAAACTTTTAGATAGTAATTTACAATGTTGTGGTCAGGTCCTGAGTTTGTTTTAATTATTCATACAGAATTTCTTTTGCCTTTGAATATTTAAACATCATATATTTTCATATGCTACTGAAATACTTAACAGAGTTTCCAGCAGGTTCAATAAAAGATCATGCCAATAAGATCAGAATGAAATGAATTGATGTGCAGGGTAGACCATCTCAAAGAAATTTCTCAGCTAGATTCTTTCATAATTCTAGAAGGATCTAAAATTAGAAACATGGGTTTAAAAAAGAACTTAATCAAATGTAAAAGGGCCTACTTTATTCACAGTTCTTTGAATGGCATTTAATAAGTATTTCCATTTAATATTTATACCTGGAGTACTATTAAAAAAACAAGCATCTCAATTGGATCATAGCAAATTATGAACTAATGTGGTTTCCATTTCAGAAAAAAATCCCTTCCTGAGGAGAGAGGACTTTCCATAAAACTCTGACCCAAAAGAGTATAGTTCAAAACCCATATAAGAAAGTTACATGCATGAATAAGAAGAACGACTCTGACATAATCACAACTGTGAAGGATAACTTTTGGACAATAATCAGACTATTTTTTTAGGGTAGGAAACTATGTGGTGAGCACATCTAGATTAAGGGAAAACTGTCCTATAGTATTTCTTCATTCACAGTTTTTAATTGAAATATGGTGAGAGCCTTTAAAAGCGAAGTATCAGTCAGGAAATATGCTTGGGGAAGGGAGCAGCATGATTCTGTAAGTAAAAGTCTAAAGGTAAGAGATTCTTTAAAGAATCAGAACAGAAAAGGGAGCCTCAAAATATATGGCAGTAGAAATGGGGCTTATAATGAGTCCTATTATCTATCAAACAGTGTCTTTTCTTGGGATGGATAAAGTACTGTTATGTGGATGGATATATCTTATTTCTTCTTGACTGTAAGTTCAGTTTATTTGAAAGGGATCATGATCTAAAATGAAAAGTTTCTATGTTGAGAACAATACAGAAATATACACTAGCACGGCAGGGGCCAAAACCATTTCACAGTGAAAAGACCAGCAACCCTCTAGACGTTCAAATTGGTATTTTCACACATACATCTCTAGTGCTTATTCAAACATCAGAAAGTTAAGAACAGTGGCCACAGTCAGTTTCCAACAAATGCTCAGAGACAATGCAGTCACCAAAACTGCATTGCACCGGAACACAGGAGTGGCTCTGGCACATTACTCAGCAACTCTTAAATCACTTCTTTATTTATGGAATGTGAATGAGACCTTATTTTTAGGGTTTCTTATAATCTTCAAATTCAACAAATATGTAGGTGTTTTTTAATTACTTTGTCTAAGTAACATTTATGATCTATAATTAAGGTTATAAATTTTAAACTCTACAGTAATATAATATGTTCTACTGTTAGGGTCAATGATAAAGTAATAGTTCTTTAGTATTTGTGATGAAAAATTTGATTCAGAAATATTATTCTTTACAATTGACATAATTTTTGAAAAGGGATTCTAGAGCAGATTTCTGGTCACTGCTACACAAAAGTAGTATTATTTTTTACTAGTGGTGTATCTGTCTAGAGAGAATTCCTAAGAATGAAGGATGGCTAGATAGGAATTTTAAATACAAGGAAAGACAAGCAATCCCACTCTTAGGTATTTAACTAAATGAATTAAAAACATATTTATGCATAACCTGTGCACCAATGTATAATTCTATTCATTATTGCTAAAAATTCAAAACAGGCCTAATGACCTAAGACAGGAAAATGAACAGCTATAGAGCATCAATCTATATTATGGATTACTGCAGAGCAACATAAATGAACAAACTATATGATAATGGAACAACATGTATGAAACATAAATGAATCTCACTAAAAAAGTCAGATTCAAAAAGTTACATATTATGACTCTATATATCTCACATTCTGGAAAAGAGAAAATTACAAAAATTGAAAATAGATCAGTGGTTATCAGAAAGTTAAAGAGAGGGGATTCAGTTAAAATGGATCGAAAATTAAATTGGGTGGTGGAGAATTATGGAACTGTTCTAAATGGCTCTGTAGTGGTAGATACATGACTATGCATTTGTCTCCACAATTATACACCAAAAACAGGGATTTTTACTGTGAACATTAAAAAAAAAAAAAGAAACAAGATGCCAAGGAACCATCTATAGAATATGGACTATGACAAATGAATGTAACTGTATTATAAATGTGTGGCATAACCACACTAAATAAAGGGAATAAGGAAGAAAGGAGGATGTAAATAACCGTTAGATACTATTTTGATAAAATTTGATAAAAAACAATGACAAAAGGAACTAAGCACAAATACTAATCAAATAGGTGAACTTATGTCTCACTGGATTGAACAGGTTCCTGAAAAGGTGCATATCTACCTAGAACCTGTAAATGTGACATCATTTGTAAACAGGGTCTTCACAGATGTAATTGTAAGGTACTGCCAAATAAAGACCACACCACGTGTGGAAATGAAAGGTTTATTGGTCCAGACTGAAGGACTGTCACTCTTGTTGGGTTCAGAGTGAGGCGGCTTGGCTGAAAATGGGTAGTGGGCTTTATAGGAGGGGCCAAGCCATGAGGGAGGGAGAGCGTTTCTGGTCTCTGATTATCTGTGACCACCAGATGGAACAGGTCGACATGCCTGGCTAGTTGAGTAACTGGAAGTTCCTGAGTTGTTTTGCAAGCCAAGAAAAATCAGGCAGGGAGAAACAAGTGGTCATAAATCAGGGGGTCTGGTTCTAAGGTGCTAGCCTCAGGTCTTTCTGCCTGCCCAAAGAATGCCAGGGACCTAACATTCCAGCCTTTTGTTGGTACTATGGGTGCTGATCAATCTAACTGCTTCATGCTGAGTGGGGGCATCATTAAAGGGGGTTCAGCTGGAATTTGGAAATTTGTGCAGTCCCCAGGAGTGGAGGCTGACAGTTTTTCCCAGGCTTCATTTGCAGACAAGGCCAGTTGTTGGGAGAAGGTTGTAGTAGCATCTGGTGGGAAGTCTGTCTGATGAGTTCCCTGAATAATCCTGGAGGCATCTAGGGTTAAAGAGCATTTTCCTGGTTTAAGGGTTTGTATTTCCATAGCATCATTACATGTGCAGCTGTTTTTCTTTCTATAGTAGCCTCTATAATGGACCTAATAGATTGTATAACCAAAGGAAGGAAGCAGGGAAGTATTGTGCATGCTGTTTTGAGATTAGAAAAGTTGGCCAGTGGGTGAGGCTGGGTTTCTGCATGGTTTGGAGTACCCCACCACTGAGTCTCTTGGGCTGTGTCATTGTAAAACTTTTGTCCTAGACAAGTTAGATCCCCCACTAGGGTGGAGAACTGTTTTCCATGGCAGGAGATACAGTAATTCCCAATAATGGAATTTTTAAAGAGCCAGATGCCTGTCCTGTGTCATGGAAGGCACTTTCATTGAAAGGTACTCGTGGGTCTAACTCCCTTGCCTCCCAGGGCCAGTAGTCTCCCATGTTGGCTCCCCTGCTCACATAGAACAAAGTGACATTTAATATCTGGGCTATAGATTCGGCCAGTGTGAGGAACAAGTTTTTAGTTGTAACAAAGATGGGGAATTTATCTGGCATTTCCTCATAAAAGGAGTGGAAGACCTGGTATGGAGAACTCTCATGGGTAACTGTTGTTAACTTAAGGTGTAAAAGAGTCCTGGGGTCGAAGCCTTGGCCATCTATCCTTATGTTAATTATCTATCCCTATGTCCAATCAGATGGCTTGAGTACAGTGAAATTTACAGAGTTACAGGTGCCTTGACTGCAGTGAGGGGTAGTAGTGTCCTTTTGAAGGAGGACTAAGTGTGTAGCCCCGTGCCATGTGGCCCATGAAACACAACTCCAATAGGGGGAAAAATGATAACCTTCATTATTAGGTTGTCTCTCCAGCACATATATTTTTCAACCCAGGCCCCCACAGCCACAGCCTGTACCTCTGCATAGTTTGTCTATGGCTGCACATGCATCAAACAACAATGACACTGGTTTTTCAGTATCGAACACCTGGGATTGAGTTACAATGTTCCCAGCGAGGTGGCCACTCCTGAGTTCTAACCATTGCTCAACAGGGCAATAAGTGGGGTTGAAGCAGGTAAATTGATTATCATGGGAGCATACTTGATTGATGGTGTGATTGTGAGTGCATGACCCAATAACAGAGCCTGCACAGGAATAGTAAGTGTGGAACAGTAAAGTCTTAGTAACAGTACTTCCTGCCCATGCAATGTGCATGCATGGGTCAGAGGAGGAGGATTTCTAGGCTGTGAAGGAAAAGCAGATCAAGAGCCAGATGAGGACTAAGAACTTATGCAGGAGTGGAAGAGGGAGAGAGTTTGCAGGAGAGGTGTAGCCATGTGGGGCCCAGTGGTACACAAGAGTACTCATCCTTTGCTGTAGTGGAAGAGCCTGAAGTTGGTGGGCAACATTTTATCCTTGAGAGGTGCTGCCATTGGGGGTCTCATTGAGCTTTGACAGTGGTGGGCATGTGAGGATGACCAGATGAAGGCTGGTCCACTGAAGTCCCAATGGAGAGGGTCAAAGATCCTTGAGGAGAACAAGATCCCCTGGTTTAACAGAAATTGTTATGGGGCCCTCTGAGGGGTGGGGCAGGATCTGGCCTGCCTGCTGTCTGAGAAGTTCCGAGAGGAGGTTAAGATAAGGTAGATAGTCAGCCAGAGGAGCAGAGTCTGTTGGAGGCAAGTTTTCTAAGAGAAATGGGTGGCTATACATTATTTAAGACCCAAAAAGGAATATTAGGAGGAGCATAAAAAGGTGTCTGCTAAAAGCTATATATTTAGGGATCCAGATTCTGCAAAATCCTGTAACTCCCAAGAAAGTTTTAAGCTGCTTTTATGGTATGGGGGAGTGGGAAATGGAGGATTGGATTGATTTACTTATGACTCAGGGAATAAGTCTGTCCCTTTAAGAACACACCCAGGTAGGTGACCTGAGGGAGACATAATTGAGCATTCTCTTTAGAGACTTTGTATCCCCGGAAGCCAAAAAGTTTTAAAAATGACTTAGTTGCCCTGCAGATAAGGGGCTCTGTTGCTCTGCATTGAAGTAAGGTGGCCTCTGGGTAGTGTCAATCTAATGAGTCTCTGCTTGGGGCTTGTCCACAAAGATGAGGGCTGTCTTTAAATTCTTGTGGCAAAACTGACCAGGTTAGTTGTTATGAAGGGTTTGTGGAATCTTTAAAGGCAAATAGAGGCTGACTGTCAGAATGTAGGTTAAATGTAGCACTTTTGGATAAAAGAGAGCTTTAGATCATTATTTTATATAAACTGACACTTTTAACTTTGAAAATGTTTGTACCATATTTAGATAAAGCATAAACACCACACAGTTATAAGGTAGTCATTTAAGAAACATGAGCAAATACATAAATGAACTCTGATTTAGTAATACTTAAAGCTTGACAAGATCAACAGAAAACACAAGTCCTATAATGGTTTTTTGTAGATATTACTCAGAGCAGAATAATATTCAGATAGCCTTATTATTTTATGAACATAGAGAATTAGATTTTAGTTTGACATGACCTTAAAGATCTTTCAGGCAACTCTTAGATTATAGTCAACTTTAACTTTATTACACACTGAAGCTTTTATTATACACTTTTAAAACTTACTCAGACCTTCATACAACATACTAAACCCTTTGATGGTTTGTCCTTATCCTTCCTATTTGAAACAATCTTTAAGACAAACCCTTCTTTACAAAATCCTTCTCATCTAAAAAAACATTCCTTTTTCCTTCAACTTCTCAAAAATACATTCAATACCTATCTATATCCTTTCCAGTTGTTTACTTTGTAACTTGTATTTTAAAATTAACTTTTAAGAATTTTAATTTGACTAAAACTGTCTTTTCTTTTTTGGCTGGTGGAGGAGACTGTACACCATTGAGATCTGTGAAGTATAAAGCTTACCTGAGAAGTCAGGTAGCACCAAGTAGGTGATTGAGGCCTACATGCTACTTGGATGGTTACCCTGGGCTCCTCCAAGGTGATCTTGAAGGGGGCTGAGGTCCCAGGGCCACACCAGTCTTCTGCTGCCAAGCCCAAGAGGTCCATGAGGCTTTCACTCTGTTGAGAGTGGGAGTGGGAGAGTGACCTACCTTGCAGAGACAAAGAGGGCCAGTCATCCTTCCAGTGTCCATTCTGGCCACATTGTGAACAGGGTCCTGGTGGCGGGTGAGGTGAAGATCAGTGTTTTGCCCAGTGTCCCATCTGTTGCACTTGAAGCAGGCCCCTGGGTGAGTGCGTTGTTGTCCACCCATCTCAAAGTTGGAAGAGGTAGCCTCTCAGCAGCCGCCAAGAGCTGGGCCTTTCACTGGTCTCAAGCCTCATCTCAGTTATTAAATACCTTAAATGCTATTTTCACAAGATTTCCCTGGGGGACCTGAGGGCCATTCCCTGCTTATTTAAGTTTTTTTTCTTTGACTATCAGGGAAGGATTGGGAAATAAAATGAGAGTAGAGAATAATTATTCCATGCTTGGAAGATGGGTCTCATGCCAAGTCATATCATATGCTTGGATTAGGTATTTAAATTATTTAATATAGGAGGCTGAGTCATTAGAGAAGGAGCAAAGTCTCATTTCAATCTGAGAGAGGTCAGTCATGGAAAAGGGCACATGAACTCTGATAATGCCGTCAACTCCTGCCACCACCCAGAGTGGGTAGAGATGCGCTGGGTGTGCTTGGGAGGAGGTATGGGAGCAGGTATGGGATGCAGGTGGGGAGGAGAAGGGTGAGGGTGTAGCAGGGGCTGAGGGCAAGGCTGGCAGTGTTGGTTCCTGAGGAGCCAATGGCTCAGGGTCAATAGTGACTACTGTAGAAGGAGAATAAGGCAGCAGATGTTTGGGAAAGCCAGCAGGGGTGGAAGAAGGGGGGTCTGAGTCATGAGAGGATGGGGTGGGAGAACAGATTGATGTAGAGGACTGGCAGGAGGAGTTGAGAGGTGGGCAGACAGAGCCTGTGAGGTCACAAGTAAGAGAGTTCAATGGGAGTGAGAGACACAGACTTTGAGGGGAAGGGGAGTTGTTGCTGGCATGGAGGATTTTAACAGCATTACAAGATTGGAGCAGGGAGGGTTGAGAGCAGAGAGAAAGGAAAGCTTGGATGAATGGAATTTTGGATCACTTGCCGTTGCAATGGCAGAAATTGTTAAGACCTAGGAATGTGTGAAAATCAGCCGCTTAAGCTTTATATCATCTTGGAGACCAAGGGGGAGGGATGCAGAGAAGGCATCCCAGTGGACGCATCTAATGTAGAGAGGGAAGTCCCCATAATGTAGAAGAAAAAAGGAGAGAGAGAAAGAGAGTGAGAGAGGCAGGTGCCTTGGTGAGTTTACCCTTCAGGCCAATACAGATCTAGGTCAAGATCTAACCTCCCTTACGTGACTCAGGCAAGGAGAGCAGAATCGTCCAGTTGCCATTTGGTCAAAGTAAACTGGAGGGGCTATTGAGCTCTCACCCTAGGCAGAGGAAAGGAAAACAGAGAGGGAGAGTGGGAGAGAAGGAGAGTGGTAGTGTCACCAGGACAGGTTCCCAAGGGCAGCCGTCCGCAGCCTCGGTTGCTGTCCAGCAGGAAATGTCCCAACTGGTTAGCCAGGCATCCCCGTGCTAAGCGGTGGGTGCCCCAGTGGGCAGGAGAGGTGTGCCTGGTGTAGCTATGACTTCAGGACCAGGCAGAGCAAGTAGCCCTGGCAGGAGGGTGACACTTACCGAACCTGAGGAGTAGGTCAGGTGGAGAGCCGGGGAAGAGAGAGGCCAATGATAGATGGGAAAGCTGGCAAGGAAGTAAGGTCCGAAATCCACAGTCCAGAGGCACGTGGGGTCAACTCAGCAGTCTGGGTTCAGGAGAGGGCAGGACATGAAGGCCAAGGGAGCAGCCCCAGCTGGAGCATTCTGTAACCTCTCCCGGGTTTCAGCACCAGATGTAAGGCACTGCTGAATAAAGACCAAGCCATGTGTGGAAAAGAAAGATTTACTGGTCCAGACTGAAGGGCCGTCACTCTTTTCAGGCTCAGAGTGAGGCAGTTTGGCTGAAAATGGGTAGTGGGCTTTATAGCAGGGGCCAGGCCATGGGGGAGGGAGAGAGAGTCTGGTCTCTGATTATCTGTAATCACCAGATGGAACAGGTCGACATGACTGGCTAGTTGAGTAACTGGAAGTTCCTGAGTTGTTTTGCAAGCCAAGAACAATCAGGCAGGGAGGAAACAAGTGGTCATAAATCAGGGGGTCTGGTTTTAAGGTGCTAGCCTCAGGTCCTTCCAGCCACCCCAAGAATGCCAGAGACCTAACAGTAATCAAATAAAGAAAAGGTCATACTGGATTAGGGTGGGCTCTAAATCTAAAAATTGTTATCTACCTAAGAGGGACATTTAGAGAAATATATAGGGAGAATACCATATGATGAGGAAAGAAAGAGATTAATCTATAAATCAAAAGACATCAAGGATTGTCAGCAACTACCAAAAGTTATGAAAGAGGCATGGGACAGCTTTTCAGACTTCCAGCATCTAGAACTGCTGTATGTCACCTATGTGGTACTTTACCTTAGAAAATCAATACATAGGGGTACAAGTTAGCAATTCTGGAACTACTTTGTACTAGGGTTGAAAAAGCAACATATTGTAGATGATCACTGCCAAGGTTCTGAGTATCCCAAAGGAAGCATACATAGCCGAAATGGAAATTCTACTCTAACTGCTGTGATGCTGAATTTGAGTCAGAGATACCAGTATGAACCAGTATAAAAAATGTGGCTGTATAGTTGGGTTAATAAATATGCATACACATGAACATACATGCCTTGTCCTCTGCCAAGGGGACCTGGAAGAAGTAAAATCCTAATAACAAAAAGCAAAACTGGCATCCAGACATGATCTCTAATTGCAAGTTTTTAATAAAAGGGATATCTGGAGAAACAGTTGTTTCCGGGTCTAGGGAAGAAAACATATGAGTCTAGAACATTCTGTCGTGCCTTAAAATAAGAATGTTAGAAAAAAAAATTTGTCAGAGGTGTGTCAAAAGGACACAGAAGCCAATGTGAACATGTAAACAGTGGCTAAATCTGGAAAAATATAATCAATGAAATAAGAACAGTACTGATCATAATCCAAAGAAAAACATCTATGATTCCATATGGTACAATTACTGAATAAATAATAAATATGAGAGAGAAACTTGTAGTTAATTAATGCAGACTCAATTAAGAAAGCAAAAAGTTATCACTAGGATACTATGATAATCACTTCAATCTTTTGGCTAAGATCAAGTATAGAATGTTATGATAATAATTGCTGTAGACAAGATTGACCAAAGAGTGCTAAAAGTACTGAGGGAAAGCTTGAAGAGAAACATCAATAGCATAATCCCAAAGTGTCTAGCCCAAAAATTTATTAGTTGCTATGATAGTTTTAATAATATCCATAAATAGTTTGAAACTTCTGCCTCTAGGAAGTAGATCTCAATTTCTTTCCCTATTTAGAATGAGCTCAACTTAGTGACTCACTGCTAGCAGAGTACAGAAAGTGAAACAATAACTACACAAGAGAAAAAAAGATTAACCAAGTAAAGTAGTTTATTAGGGTTGTCTTAAAGTATCACAGGGTAGTTTCAACATCAGAAATTTATTTCCTAATTAGTCTGGAAGTTAAAAGCTCAAAACCACAGTGTCCTCAGGGTTTGCTCCTTCTGAGGACTGTGAAGAAGGATCTGATCCAAGACTCTCTGTATTGGCAGATTGTTGGTTGTTTTGGGCATTCCTCAGCTTGCTGCAGCATCACCCTGATCTCTGACTATATCTTTACTTGGTGTTCTCCTTGTGTTAGTGTTTGCGTCCAAATTTGTCCTTTTCATAAAGACCATATAAAAATAATCTAAAGCAAAAAGGGGTGGGGCGTGGTTTAAGTGACAGAGTGCTTGCCTAGCAGACAAATTGAAAGCCCAGCACAACCAAGAAAAACAAAAAGTGTTAAGGGTTTAAGGTACTGAAAAACAAGGTAGCACTAAGGAATTGTGTCACATTAAAGGACACAAAATAGCTATAACAAGTAATGGTAATGTGGCACCCTAGTTTGGATCCTAGACCAGAAAAAGGACATTAGTGGGAAAACAGGAAGTTGAAAAGCCTGTAGTTCAGTAATGCAGTCTTAGTATCTTAGTTTTGATAACCCAACTATGGTTATATAAGATATTAAAATTAGAGGAAGCTGGGTGATATGTATACAGAAAATCTTCAGATTTTCTATAAATCGGGGTTTTTTTTGCAAAATAAAAAGGTTTGAAAAGAAGGGGAAGAACAAATTCAGAGTGGTAGAGTCTTTTTCTGAAATTGCTATGCATCAACTCTAGATTGAGGCAAGAGAAAGTGTTATTTGATAACACTTTCAAAGAGTTAGTTGTCCAAATTATGGACATAAGGTCACTAGAATCCATATACAAATTTAATGGTACAACTCTATGTGAAAAATGAAACTATGTGTGCTACTTTAGAGGATGTTTTGGTTTGAACATGAAATGAGTCCCACAGGCTCATGTGTTGAAGGCTTCATCCCCAACTGGTGGTGCTGTTTGGGGAGATTCTAGAAACTTCACAGGTCAGGTCTAGCTGGAGGAAGTAGGTCACAGGCCTATACCTTTGAAGAGTATATTTTGCCCTGGTACCTTCTTGTCTGTCTCTCTCTGCTTCCTGTCTACTATGATGTAAACAACTTTCCTCTGCCATTATCTTCCTCCATGATGTTTCTGCCTTGCCTTAAACCTAAAAGCAATGGAGCCAGCTGACCATGGACTAAAACCTCTTCAACCATGAACCAAAATAAACTCTTCCTGCTAGGTATTTGTGACAGTGACAAAAGACTAACATAGAGTAGTTGGAAAAATGAGACCAACTGAAACTATTCCGGGAATGGGGGAGGGAGAATAAAGAACAATGCCATGGGAGTTAGTTCAAGTATGATATATTTGATATATTGTGAGAACTTTTGTAAATGCCACAATGTACCCTCAGCACAATTGAAAAAAGAAAGGAAAATAAGGGCAAAAAAAAATCACACGCACACAAAAAAACCTAGCACAGAGGACCCACAAGCTTCAAACCAAGTAATATCCCTGCCACTAATCTTTATAGAGACCAAATAGAAATTGTTTTAATCAAGATATTAGAAATTACTTTAAAAATACATGTAATATAAAATATAATTGTTAATATAGAAAGCACTCTTGGATATCATGAGACATAATCATTTCCAGTAGATATATGGCAAGAGATGTGAAGTAGCAAGTACAAAAGTAGAGCTGTAATTATCTCAAAAAATAACTATTAAGTAAAAAAATGTGAGGTGCTTTTCAGTATATGTAACCAAGTATTGGTAATATATTAATTATTAATACTGACATGAATGAACACATATATTCATGTAATGCTGATTAGTAGTATAAATTCATATAAACTTTTTATTAATTCTTACCAAAAGTTTTAAAATATTCTAACTCTTTGATTCATTAGTTTTATTTCTAGTAATTAAATTGAAGGAAATAATGTATTAGAGTTACTTACATCAATCAAAAACTACAAACAGCTGAAATGTACAAAAGTACAATTAGAAAGAAGCAAAATCCAAAGAATTGACAAACATTTCAGATCTACCAGAGATGTACAAATTATGCCATATAATTATCTTAATAATAATCTTAAATATGAAAAGCAGGATAAAAAATCAACCTAAATTGTGTGTGTGTGTGTGTTGATATAGGAGGGAAAAGAAAGGGAGGGGTGAATGCTATAGCAAAGATGTCTTCCAGAAGGCTGTAGTTACTATCTCTGAGTAGCTGGTAATATCCATCAGTGTAGGAATGAATGGAAGGGGTTGGGACTAGAGCCACTTGTTCAGAGGACTACATTGTCCTGAGAAAATGGCAAGAAATAAAATATTCTGTTAAGCCACTGAGACTAGAGATTTTTATAACACTGAGCCTCTAGTGTGGCTTCGTAATGTGACAATCAATCTAGACTGATCTACATTTCCCAGTGATTCTGCTTCTCAAACTGAATGCTTATGACACAGAATTGATGGTGGTCATCAGCTTCCAAGATGGTTCCATCTTTCTTTCAAGCATGAAATGCACTATGTAACCTCTTCCTTTGAGTAGCTAGACTATAGCAATATTGAGGTATGTCACTTCTATGCTTAGGTTACAAAAGATTGTGGCTTCCATTTTGTTAGCAGACTCCATTGCTTTCTTAGTTTTCATGTTGCTACTGAGAAAAGACACAAGTCTAGGAACTAAGAACAACTAAAGTACCTTAGGCCAACAACCTGTCAGTAACTGAATGTTGCCAATAACCATTAAGTGAGTTTGGAAGCAGACTTTTCTTCAGGAGAAGCTTCAGACAAGAACACAGATCTGTGCTAACACCTGACTGCAGCCTTGAGAGATCAAGAAGTAGAGAATTCAGTTAAGTCATATCCAAATTCCTGACCTACAGAAACAGGCAATAGATGTGTCTTGTTTTAAGTCAAGTTTTGAGGTAATTTGTTATATAGTCTCCCATGACTAATACCAATGGGAATATTTTTTCCTTATTTTTTTCTGAAGTTTCTTCAATAAGTATAACTTTTGTAATTTTTAAAAACTCAAGGAACATTTCTATTTGTGAATGGTTATGATGTCCTGATCTACTCAGGATATCATAATATGGTATTGTCACAACCATGCAAGAAGCACACAGGAGCTGTCACCATTTCTAGATTGTGCTGTATACAAATTCTTGTATGCTCCTAGTGATTTTTTTCCATTTCCATCTGAATATTTGACATCTTTATTTATATTCTTAGTCTTAACTCCTTTATCCCACAAAGTAATGTACGTATTTATAGCTATCTCAGGTTCCTTTCTTTAGAAACAAATTCATTTCTTCATACCAAAATGCCATGTCTAAAATGTTTTTACTGGAGCACTTTGACTCCTACAGAGACTTCCTGTTATATTTGGAGAACTCAGCCAGAGTAGAACAAAAACAACTCCTCTGTCCCATCTTCCCTGATGATATTTATTATCATTTTCTCCACTCAGGCAGAACTTATTAGAATTATAGACATCCCTCGTTTGAGTTGCAAAGTGTTCTAGATAGAATTTTCAACGCTTCAAAACCTTAGTCAATGGATTTTATCATTTTTGCCTCCTTTATGTAAAATAAATAAATGATATTATGAATAAATTTGCATGCCTCTTCTTTCCTGACAAATATTACTGTATGTACCTATTTACCTAGTAGACTGAGATATAACCTAGTGAACAGAGAAAAATAAATGTATAAATATGTAAAGTATCATTTAACTCATTTCTATAAAATTTCCTTGTTAAAAAAATCAGTCATATTTATGACTCAATGTGGTAGCTTTTCATCATGTCAACTTAGATAGGATGAATTCTTTTTTTTTCTTTTATTATTCATATGTGCATACAAGGCTTGGTTCATTTCTCCCCCCTGCCCCCACCCCCTCCCTTACCACCCACTCTACCCCCTCCCTCTCCCCCCCACCCCCTCAATACCCAGCAGAAACTATTTTGCCCTTATTTCTTTTCTAGGTATTTTTGTTTCTGTAGTCCTAGGTCAGGAATGAACACAGGAGAATGTACATGAGGTGTGGAGGGTAGAAGTAAGCACAGCAGCACTGATTTCTCCCAGAGGTCCAGGGCAGAATCTTGTACTGTTGCTCCTCACCAAAGTCCTCATTGGTAGGCTCTTCTGAGCCATCAGCTCCTGCAGCTCTCTCCAGATCTCTTCTTCCAGCTTCCTGAAATCCTGGTGCAGGTATATATCCAGCTTCAGAAATGTGCAATACTAGCATCTTCTACAGGTCACTGACATGACTGAAGTTGGAGGCAGTCAGGGACAGATGAAGGTTTTAGCCCATCACATTGCGTTCCAGCTCAGCCTCATGGGTTCCAGTTCATCCTTGCTGTCGGCCACCTCACATCCATCTTCCATTTCCTATTGTTTGACTACTGACTATAGGCCCAGCACCAGACACAAAAGCAACAGCCTTATGTGGACTATTTAACCAGCTCCCACAATTGTCAAGCCTCTGTGAAAAATTCTTTATGTCACTCATAATGGTTTTGCTTCTTTGTTCAAATCTAACAGTTTTTGTTCATGCGTAAGAGTAGAGAACAAAGAGTAAAATGTAATAAAGCCTTGAACCTTTAAGATCAGTAATCCCACACATTTCCCTCATAAACTAGGAATTCCTCTAAACTAGGAATAATAAAACTATCATGCAATATTATTATGAGAATTAAAATAATGCATATAATGTGACTGCACATAGTAAACCCCAAACAAATAACAGCTATTACTATTTGTACAAATATTTTATATGATTTTTAAAGTCAGTACCCAAAATAGCATGACAGAAGAAATGGAAAGTGATATCTACTAAACAAATGAATAATTAGGGAAAAGTTAGGATGTTCATTAAAATATGTACCATGCACATGAATAATTGGTGTAAAGTGAAAAATTTATTAAAATACTCAATTGAGGTTTATAAAAGCTCTATAGTAGAAAATTAAATTAACATACATAAGTCCTAGAGAACAGGACAGAGTCTTATGAACATTTTTACATTCACAGAAAAAAAAACTGAACAAAAAGTAACCAACTACTGTCTATACAAAGATCTTGTTAAGCATATTAAATGAACAATAAGGTGTGATTTTTCACTTGATTTATTTTAACACAATTTCTTACTAGAAGCTTAGGTTCATATACTCCTCTCCCTCAACAATCAGGAATCTGTCACCTTATATATTGTACCACTTTTCTTACAGGTATAATTAACAGGTATTGTGCTCTATCTAAATGATCAAGCCTTCCTGGTTTACAAAAGAGGTAACTTTATCCCCTGCAGATTCTTGTTTCATAAATACAACATGTATCTAACCCTAATCTCTGCTCTAGGATCAAATATGAATGTGTATATAGAACCACAGTTTAATTTCCACATTCTTTTCATCTTTCTCAAAGCTTTGTGACAAACTGTTTCTAATCTCCAATTACTTATTATCTCCAACAAGACTTACTCAAACTTTGTTCAATTCAATATCTAACATAAGTAGCAAAATTTTATTGTTGCAAAAAACTTTTATAAAATTCTTTGTATTTTAAACTTATGTACACTCATGTTATATTTCCAGGAGTGGGCCTCAAAAGTTTTCACTTATCCACTGGTTCTACATAGAACAGGAAATATTACAGAACATGGGGAATTATACTATGCTTGGATTCACATTTATTAGAAATAGAACATATGCTTTCTTCAATTTTGCTCACGTGTCAAATAAATTGGCATCCTTCACCTGTAGATAATCATGTGCCTGTGACACAAACTACAAGAACTGAACAACAACATGTGGTTGCAATAGAACATATGTTGTAGCTCACCATTACTTTAAATGGCTATGCTAATTACTCTGACCCCAGCATTGCTCATTTGAAGCAAGACAATTCTTTGTTATGTGTCCTGTCCTGCACATGGTAAGGCATTTAACATCTGTGGCTCCCAAAGCATTCGACACAAATTGTACCCCTTCCTTAGTCATTGCGATGGGCAGGAAAGCACTGGCCCCCTTCACTCCAAATGTGATTGAGTACTCAGATAAACAAATCACATAAATGAATTTAAATAATTTTCTTTGGGCAATGAAATAATGTACTTTGTTGTTTGCTAGCATATCACATAGATGAGTGTGTATCACTGAATATTTTTCCAAAATCAATATAACTTATAATCATACATCCACACATATTCACACACTCACTCTTTGATGGATCTGTGTAATACTCATCTGTAACTAATATTCGTTTACCCCTGGCTGATGTTCCACTCCTTCTCATGTCTAATATTAATGATTGTAGGCATTCTCAGTTCTCCTCTCTGCCCTCACTTTGCTTTTCTCCCATGTGTTTCCGTTTTTTAAAGGACCCTTCTCTCCTATCCTATCCCTCACTATTTCTGATAATTTAAAATCTTTATGATACACAAACTCAGAACTTTTAGCAATGGACCCTTTGAAGAAATTGCTAAAAAGAATATCATTTCTCAGCAGAACATTTCTATTTGAATAAAACTTTTCAACAACATAATGTTGATTTCTAACAGTCCTCTGAGGACATTCAGACGGTCTCTTATCTGGGCCTACAATAATAACATATCAACAGTACTGGCACGAGACTGACACTTTGACGGTAGGCTTGCAAAGGATGTCATTTTATGCAATGATTTTACCTGATTCTTCAGTATCTCTAAGAACATGATGTGGCAGGCTTACATGACTATCAGCTATGGGATCTTTCACAATGGTTAAAATCTCCATTGAATTTTTAAGTGAATTTAAAAGACTTGAACCAATTTTCTTAGATTTCTACTCAAGAATTTGTGTATATAAACTTCTAAATGATCAAATTAAACCTGAATTCCATGTCCTTTAGTCCTACAATTTTTAATACCATAGAGACCACTGTCATTCAAAAGCGTGATTCACAGTATTCCCAACAACACTGTCATTCAAGCGTGATATTTACAATGCTCCTGAGACCACTACTGTGTGATTGTGCTTTAACAGGCATGTAGATAGTATTTGCTTGACCTCCAGTTCTCCCGCTACCATTGATGACAGTGCTATTTTGCTTATAAAATTAATAACAACTTGACAGCACTATTATTTTCCTCCATACTAGACAACATTTCTACACCTGTTGTCAACATTTCATAGACTCAACAGAGACTTAATAAATTCTCATTCAAACATCATTGACCTAGTCAAACTAAAATTACCACTTTATAACTAAAGGAAGAAAAATCATTCTATCATTAGAAAGAGCTTTGACGTTCAAAATATTATATTCATTCTTTCGTTCTTATTCATTCTTTCTTTTGCTATATAGTCAGAAAATCACAAAGCCAGAAAAAAGTTCTGGAAATTAACCTAGTCTTCTGTTATTCAAACTAGTGAGTCTAGCATATAATTAAAGGTCAATAAGGTCCACGAGAACTTTATTTTGTGTTACCAATCTAATGATTATCTTTTAAAATTATTTGACTAGTAATAAAGACTAAATTTTACATCTAATTTGCAACTCAAACGTATTTTAACTAAACAGTTTCTACTAAAGTATTTTTCAAATATCTGCATTTGAAAGCACATGAAAATTGTTTCCTTCTAAAAGGGATTTAGCAATGATTAAATTTTGAGAAAATTTCTTAAGACAATCATGCTCTTTCTGGCCAGAATTAGACAGTCACTCTAGAATAATGAATAGTTTCAAAATGTTCCAGGACATTTTGTGTAATTGGAGTTGGTGTCCTTACACATATTTGCATGCTGAAAATAAATGGAAGAGTTAATGATAAAACAATACCTTTGGTAACATATTGCAAAGATTCATAGCAAGAAACAAAGGTATGACTTCTAGAATCTACTGAGGATATGCAAATCTGAAAAAGGTATTCCCATATTTCCAGTGATAAAAACAGTAACAACTGGGCTGGGAGCATGACTTAAGGGGTAGAAAATCTACCTAGAAGGTGCAAGAACCTGAGTTCAAATCCTTGTACTGCCCAAAAATAAGTTGGTTAATTAATTAATTAAATATAGATAAATAAAGTTTTTTTCTTAAAGTTGGAGGCAGTGGCTTATACCTATAACTCTAGTTACTAGGGAGGTAGTGATCAGGAGGATCGTGGTTTGAGGTCAGCTTGGGGAAAAAATTAGGAGATCCCCATCCTAACAAATAAGCCCAGACATGGCGTCTCATGTATTTACTTCTAGCTAACTGGAAGTGGTAGGAAGGTTGTGGTCCCAGTACACTTCAGAAAAAAATGTGAGACCTCATCTAAAAATCAACCTAGAAGCAAAAAAGGCTGAATGTGTGGCTCAAGTAGCAAAGCATTTGCCTAGCACATGTAAGGCCCTGAATTCAAACCCCAGAGCATCCCCCAATAAAGACTTACTACAAAAATTCATAATTTTCTTGATATATCCCAAGGGCTATAGTTACCAGGATATATACCAGTTTATAGGCTCTTTTTCCTGGTCTTCACCAGAAACTCACACAAACAAAAAAAATCAAAAGAGTCCAAAAGGAACCTATGCTCATAGTGCAGAGGCCTTGGAGAATGAACAGCAACCTCTGTGGAAGAGGCACAAAACCTGACTTACCCCTCCACTACCTTCCCTACAGAGTTAAAGCCTTAAACATCATAGAGAGGGGGAAAAAAAAACTTAGTGAAGACTAATTGCAGTTAGGGGAAGTGAATAGAAAAAAAATTCTTGATGGAGATGTGAGATCGCCAGAAAGTCTTTCCTCCAAAACCTAAGGAAGTATTATCTGCTTAAGACTGAGGTTTAATACAACCAATGTAAAACCATCCTGTCCTCATCACTATACCAAATGGCAGGTGATTGGAGGCTACTTCTTATATACAATGGGGCAAGTACTTGGAAATAGGAGCACTCTAAAGCACAACACAAAGGGACAACTTAAAACTGAATACAGAGCAGAAACATGGAAAAACCCACAGGCAAACATCTGCATCATAAATGAAAGGTAACACTAGAGGGACATAAAGTCTTGGTGATCTGAAGACAATAATAGCAGTGATTAAACTTAAACCTAGTTCAATTCCTGACTACACTGACACAACCCCTATAGGAAAAGGAAACAGAAAGAAAGATGTGTTCACTTCCAGGAATAAAAAGCATACATATCAGGCTGTGAGTTCTATTAAAAATGTTCAACTTTCTACAATAAATAAATAAATAAAAGCATTCAAAAAAGTTAGAAAAAGAGAAGACAATCAAATCATATTCAGATATCATATAGATTTAGAAACTATCAGAAAAGAAAATTAAGACTACCATTATTAGGTTAAAAGATTTAGTGAAAAGGAGGAGGAAATGTAAAATCATAAGATAATTTTAGCAACAACATGAAAATGTCAAGAATTAATTAAATGGAAATATCTAAAATGGAAAACACAGCAATAGAGACAGTACCTTTGATGGCTTGATCAGTAAACTTAAAATAGTCAAGAAAAGAATAGATTAAATAAAATTATCCAAAACAATAAGAATGAAGAAAGAGAAGAAAATAATTGAGCAGAGCATCTGAAGGCTGTGGGACAAATCAAAGAACAAAACATACATATGTATTTTTTGAAATCCCAAAAGAAATGACAAAGACTAAGGTAAAGGATATATGTAAATTAATTATAGTCAAGAATATTTCAACATTATTATCTTAACAGCAAAGTATAGGTCAAAGAATTTCAAATAAAGAAAATTAGGAAAGATGACAAAAAGAAAACACAAAGAAATGTCATGTTCAAATTACTAAAAACCAAAAAAAAAAAGAAACTCACTTTAGCCATATGGCTAGGCTAAACATTACAAGAATAAGAAATGTAATCAGGAAAAACCTATATTCTAATACACTGGAAAATCAAGAGGAAATGGATAAATTTGTAGATGCAAAGGATCTACCAAAACTGAGTCAAGGATATAACCCATCAAAATTCACATGTCATTTTTATAGAAATAAAAAAAGTTAGTCCTAAAGTTCATTAGGAAGCACAAAAGCCCCTGAATAGTCAAAGCATTCTGAGCAAAACGAGCAATGCTAGAGTTATCAAAATACTATCATACAAATTATACTACAGAGCCACAGTAAAAGCAGCATAGAAATGGCACAAAGGCACACATACAGATCAATGGAATCGAATATACAGAAATAAGCCCACACAGCTTCATATGTGCCAAAAACCTATGCTGGGGTAAAAAAAGTCTGTCCAATGAATTGTGTTGGGAAAACTGTATACCCACATGTAAAAGACTGAAATTAGATCCCTGTCTCTCATCCTGTAAAAAAATTAATTTAAAATGGATCTAAGATCTTAATGCAAGACCTGAAACTCTGTAACTACTACAGGAAAACATCTAGAAAAACTTTGACTATGTAGACATAGGTAACACCTTTCTGAATAGAGCCCAAATTGTTCAGGAAATAAGAACAAGAGTTGAAAAATGGGATTGTATCAAATTTAAGTTTCTGTACAGCAAAGGAAACAATTATCAAAATAAAGAGATAGCCTACAGAATGGGAGAAAATCTTTTTTTCACTCTTCATCAGATAAAAGATTAATATTTAGAATATTTAGAACTCCAAAAATTAAAAACCAAAAGAATAAATAATCCACTTAATATATGGACAAATAAATTGAGCAGACAGTTCAAAAGAAGTACAAATGGCTAAAAAATACATGGAAAAATGTTCAGCATCCTTAGTGATAAAGGAAATGCAAATCGAAACATCGCTGTGATTCATCTCACCCCAGTCAAAATGGCTATCATCAAGAAAAAAAAGACAAATGCTAGAGAGGATGTGGAGAGACCCTTTTATACTGTTGGTGGAAATGAAAATTGGTACAGCCGCAATAGAAATCCATGTGCAGGGTCCTCAAGAAGCTAAAACTACAACTACCATATGATCCTGCGATCCCATTCCTGGGCATATTTCTAAAGGAATAAAAGTCAGCACACAGTTGAGACACCTGCACACCCATATTCATAGCAGCACTACTCACGATAGCAAAACTGTGAAATCAGCCTATGAACAAAGAAAATGTGTCTATATACACAACAGAGTATTATTTGGCCATAAAGAAAAATGAAATTATGTTGTTTGCAGAAAAATGGATGGAACTACAGATCATCATGTTAAGTGAAGTTAAGCCATTCTGAGAAGGACAAATATCACGTGTTGTCAATCATATGCAGAATCCAGGCCTAAAAAGAAATTACAGGAGTAAAACAGGGAGTATTTGGGGTGGGAATAAAAGGGATGCAGGAACAAAAGGAGTGGGTGAAGGAGAGGTGAGTATGATTGAAGTACTTCATACACATGTATGAAAATAAAATAAAAATTATTTTTAAAAGGGGGCATGGGGTGATGAGGAAGAGTAACGGAGGGGGTGAATTTGATCAAAGTGCATAAACATTCATGTTCATATCACAATGATGCTTTGTGCAATTAATATGCATTCACACATTTACATCAAAAGAATTTAAAATATACAAAAACATGAAAAGCAAAAAGATAGCAACTGTGAAAATACAATTTAAAAAATGGGGGCAGTTTACTAATATTAGAAAAAGTAGACTTCTGAACAGCAATATAATCAGGAATTAAGAGGGAACATTATAGAACAATGAAAGGATCAATTATCCAAGAACCATAAGGATCATAAATGTGTATAAATCTAACAACAGAACTTTCAAACTTATACACCAAACATGGGTAGACCAAAGTGGAAAATGGACAAATTCACAGTTAGTTTGGGCACCTCGGGGTTTCCCTCTCAGTAACTCATTGAACAAGCATTCAGAAAACTGATTACAGAAGACTTGAGCAACACCATCAATGAAATTTACCTAAATTATATTTACAGAGCAATCCTAAAACCGAATTTATATTCTTTTTAAATGTACTGTCACTGGAATAGGCCATATTCTGTTTTTTAATCTTTTTTTAAATTTAAAAGAATTTAAATTGTACAAAATGTGTTCACTGGCCATAATAAACATTAAACTAGAATTCATAACAGAAATATCAACAGAAAATATACAAATATTTGTAAATTAAATAATTCAGTTCTAACTAACCCATGAGTAAAATAGAAAACAGTAAGGGAAATTAGAAAGCTTTGATCTGAATTAAAATGAAACATGATATAGTCATATTTGAAGGATGCATTTAAAGGAGTACTTAGTGGGAAATTCATAATATTAACTGCTGATATTGGAAAGAGAAAATTTTCAAATCAATAATTCGAGCTTCTACCTAAACATACTAGGAAACAAAGAGCTAACTAAACCCAACACAGGCAGCAGGATAAACAATAGAAATCAACTAAATTGAAAAGAGAAAAACAATGAAGACAAAAGCTGGTTCTTTGGAAGATCAGTGTAATTGATAAATCTCTCAACCAACTGATCAGAAAAAGGAGAATATACAAATCATCAATATCAGGACTAAGAGACCTGACCATACTATAAACACTAAAAGAATAATATATAACAACTTTTTGCCAATAAATTTGACAAATTAGATAAAATGACAAATTCATGAAAAAAAATGATAGTTCACTTATGAAGAAATAGATAAGCTCTATAGTCATAAATTGACTTTGTGGTTCAAAACCTACCTATAAAAATACCCCAGGGCAAGATGCCTTAACTTATGAAGCATATTAGACATTAAAAGAAAGAACTGATACATTCTATAAAAAACACTTCCAGAAAATTACAGAGTGGTACTTCTTAATTCATTGTATTCTGATATCCCAAGAGACAGGCTAGAGGAAAGAAAATTATTGACCAATATTCTCATGAACAGGAATACTCACAAAAAATTGTCGCCAAGATAATAGCCAATCAATATACTGAAAAAATAATGCGTGAGCTAAGTGAAGATCCTGAGGATACCAGGTCAACAAAGTAAAGAAAAAGCCACAGAAGTAGACAGAAAATTCTGACCAAATTCAATATCCACTCATGATTTTAAAAACAAAGAAAGTTTTTAAAAGGATCTTTGCAAACCTGGAAAGAAGGAATTACCTCAACTCCATAAAGGACAACTTCAGAGTCTATAGGTAAGTACCATTCTTAACAGTGAAAGACTATTTGTTCTCTGTCTAAGAACCAGGAAAAAAGTGGTAAATTCAGTTTTAATTCCATGACAGAAAATATTTTGTGTGAGGACAAAAGTCCTGTTTTAAGCCCATCATCTAAGATTATAAACTCAAGTAGGTTAAATTTCTCAGAAACATTTTATTTTGGCACTATGTTTTTGCAACTTCTAACTTCTTAGAGTCTAATCATTTTGACCCTGTGTTGCCTGCTCTTAGGTTCTGAAATAAAAGCATCTCCACACACTAACAGGACATTCACACTTGTGAGCCAACTTTTTGGTGCAGGAGCCTCAGTGGCTGTTTCTACCACCTCTTCCTACAGAAAGGCAAGAATTATGTGTGTAAGAATTGTGTCTCTTAGGTGAAAATTTTCCACATATATAATTAATCTCATGCTAGGCTGAGTATGTAGCTCAGTGGTACAGCACATGCTTAGCATGTATGAGGCCCTGGGCCTGATCCCCAGCACAGAAAATAAAAAAATAAAATTCTCATGCTAATTTGAAACTATATGGCAGGGGAATAACACAATGTCCAAGCCACACAAATGCAAGTTTAGTCCCAATTGCACTGCAGGACAGATAGCTCCTTGGCTCTGAATGTAGAATGAAACTTAAGACAGTGGAGTGAGTCCTGCTTGTAGGCCTGAGTAAGAATGACAATCAACAATCTTTCTAATATCCTGTACCAGACTCACAACTCAATTGTTTGACTCTTTCAAAAAAAGAAAATATTTTTTATATAACCATGCCATGAAGGCCTGTAAAAGTAATTTTTTCCTGCAATGGAGTCATTGCCCTGAAAAGCTGCAATAGTGAACTAAGTCCTAGCAATGCTGACCCTGAGGTTGTCTGTGCCTGTAGCTTATCCTTAACACACAGCTGTAGGCTCAATAATGCTTTTATTGTTCCTGAAGTGACTTCTCATTTTTCTCTGATGAGGCCATCATCCTCTCATCTTCCTCACTACCAACATGGAATCTGCCTGATGATATAAAAATCAGCTACAGACAAAGCTACTGGAAGTTGCAGTTACCCATCCAATGTGGGCCCTCAAGTAGCTGAATTAATAACTGAATTAAAGTTTTTGTCTAGGATGGAGCAGATACAAGTCAATGGACCATTTCCCTCTAAGAAGCTAATAGAAACTCCTATAAACCACCAGTGTCAAAATGCCCTGTCCCCAAAGACAGACTTCAAGCACCTCTTCCCACATAGGTTCTGAACAAATGAAGGGATAAAACAAAATGCATATTGAAGCCAAGATATCTTTTTTTATTACTAATAGAGGATGTGACTGTCTGCCCTAGGTATGGGAAGTTGTACAATCTCTCCCCCATCATGTTGGAAATCAATCATGTTGGACAATGGGCATACCCAGAGAAGAAGAGCTGCTTTCTGTAAGGACCTTGTTCCTAAGACACAGGGGAAGAGAACTCGGCTATATCATCTACTCTTCCTAAGTTTACTAATCAGATATGTCATTCTCCCTGAATTAAAAGGGATGATTGCAGAAAGACTAGGAAAGTAACATCAGTGGAGGTAACTCTACCTGAAGAACACAGTCAGAAGTAAGTAGCATAGGTCAGAAGCATCGACCAAATGGTAGAGTACCTGCCCAGAAAACACGAGGCCCTGAGGTCATACCCCAGTACCACCAAAAAGTATTATCAGCATCTCTCTCTCTCTCTCTCTCTCTCTCTCTCTCTCTCAGCAATGCTGGGATTTGAACCCTGGCCAGGCACTCTACCACTTGAGCCACTCCCCAACCCCTAGCATCATTCTCTAACACAGAAATGCCTTAAATAGGAACAAAGAGTATCTACTTTGGAAAAATGAAGAAAAATTACTTTAGGTTGCTGAATTGACTGGATTTATATAAAAACTCAAAATCTATCAAAATGAATATAAATAAATTTATTTTTAAAGTATTTGTTCTGAAGAAAAAGAGTACTTTTTAATAATAAAATTTCCAGCTTATTCATTTATTTTGTTTATTTAGAGACAGGGTCTTATTTTGTAGCTCAGACTGGCCTCAAACTTGTGACCCTCCTGCACCTAAACACACAGTTTGCAAACCGAAGCTTGTCATAATCTTGTAAACCTATCTTTTTTTTGAACTGGGAATTGAACTGAGTCTCATGCATGTACTAGGCAAGGATTCCACCACTGAGTTACATCCAAGGCCCCATTTTAGTAACATAATTATTCTCTATAAAGTATTTGATTCAATTAGTTACAGTAGCAAGCAATTACTTTGTTTCTTATGAAATAAGAGCTCAGAATTGTTGATGTCCTCAAGCTTTCTTCTTTACCACCACTGCTCCAAAGAAACTCCATAGACATTTGACTTTGATTTTTAACCATTCTCTTTTACTGTAGAATTTTACCTACAAATGATAGTGTAGTTTTCAAGTTCCAACTTTTTTCTCATCTTTAAAATTCTTTAGCTTTCTTTTGATTTGCCTGCCAAATAACTCCAAACGTTCATACTCTCTACTCACAAAGAACCACTTTAAAATCCTGAATGCAGCTTTTGGTAGACTTTGATGAGGCATTGAAAAGGTTAAAAAGCATCTTCCAATAGCTTCCAAATTTTGTAAACAATTACTGTGGATGTGTTCTGCACTGGATAAGTAACACTCAGATTTACAGAAAACATAAGACTTCATTTGAATACTCGGCTTTTGTAAAATAATGGGAGACAGAATTTAACAACATACTTTGTTCTCTGTGCCTGAAGAGAAACTTAATTTTAATCTAATCCCAAGGAAAACTTCAAATTTAGTGACATGAGAAAAGGATAAGGAAAATCATATTCAGAAATAGACAGTGTTAATTTCCTTTAGACTCTAATAAACAGACAAAGATATAGAAGTCAAGTCCATGGAAGAACTGAGAAAAACCTGAGCTATTTTTATTTTTATGCCTTGATTATCAAGCCTTCCCTTTGCCATGGAAGAAAGCACTCCTACAAGATCTTACAGAATTCCTGTGCAAAAGACATTTTAATTGGCTGAAAAGACACCAATTATTTTTGCTTAAAAGATTTTGTGGTTACTCTGGACTTTCCAAGTACTTTCAAGAAAGTACTTCTTTAGGAGATAATTTTAAATTATCCTTATAAAGGTAAATAATAAACGAGATGATGTAAGAATCTACAAATTAACTGGATGTCAAGTCTGATCATATACATTCTTAAACCATTTAATAATGAGGTCAGATAGTAAATTTGGGTGCAGATGTAGGTTTGGATATTTTTCTTTAGTTTTTCATATAACACAATAAATCTAGCGGCTAGAGTGTAGTGAAACTTCTAAAAGAAACCTCACTTTATTCTCTCTTAAACTCATATTTCTGAAGTTAAGTTTAAAGAGGTCGTTTTATGGAAATTGTATGTTATTTCTGAGCTGTGTTAATAGAGCAAACTATGCCCCTCTTTTAGAGGTTATAATTCATAAACAAAGGTATAAATGTATTGTATTTACAAAAGAGCTATCTAGCCAGGATATCCATTTTATGAACACAAAATGCTTTGAAATTAGATTTCTCTAAGTTTCATGAGTTGTTAATCAAATTAAAATATTCTCTCCTTTCTCATCAGTACTTCATGGCAAGTGCCTATAGAGTACAAATTGAGGATACCACATGGGATATTTATTAAATCAAAGATGTTTTAGTTACTTTTCATAAGATTTTTTTTAGGACTTACCATGTTTCAGAAACTATGCTGAGACACATGGTCATAAGATTCATAGTTCCTGTCCTCAAACTGGCTATTATAACACGTACCACAAGTTCTCCGATAAAAGTTTTCACAAGACACATGGGCACACAGAAAAAGGAAATTGAAAATCAGACACAAGATTTTAAAAGGCTTCCCAGCAGGATCAATGCTTGAACTGAGCTTTGAAGGAAAGTAGATGTTAGTTAAGTGAGGAACAAGGAGTAACCCTGCATGTTCAAAGATCTTCTGGACCTCTTACGGGCTACACTACAGGCAGTGGCAGGAGAAGAGACACCATATAAAAGACTAGGTGTTATTTCGGAGTTTGAGTCTAATCCTGAACTCTGTATCTAGCCATTTCAGATTTTATTATTTAATGGGACAATATCTTAAAGCTATTGTGAAGGATTCACAGGAGTTCAAACCAGAATTGGACATGAATTTTAAACCTACAGATGGGATCAAGGTGCTGGCTTTGGGAAAGGACAGGCAAAAGATTTTTTAAAAGACTGCAAGGCAATAAGTCTTGTTTGCCAACTAGCTGGCTATTGACAAAGAGGATATAGGATAACTTCCAGGTTTCTGGTTTGAACAACAAATAAGTACGGAGTATTTGATGAGGTAAGAAATAAAAAATAGAAAAAGGCTAAAGGAGTAAGGAATATGTTCACTTTTAGATATACTAAATTTGAAATACCTATGGGGCATGAAAATAG
The DNA here is from genome assembly GCF_047511655.1 of Castor canadensis. Taxonomy (NCBI): domain Eukaryota; kingdom Metazoa; phylum Chordata; class Mammalia; order Rodentia; family Castoridae; genus Castor; species Castor canadensis. The sequence goes on along the minus strand of NC_133389.1, from coordinate 135,580,075 downwards.
ATATGTTTAGGAAGGACTTGGATATACCCATCATAAAAAGTATCGGGTGAGAGGAAGAACAACAATAATATAAATATTAGTAATAGAGATAGAAGACATTGGAGTGTTTTACCATGTTACCAGCTACTGTTCAAAGTCCTTACATAGACTATTTTATGTAAATATTATAACATATGAGGGAAGTATTATTTCAAAAATATTGAAAAAGTTAGATTTACCTAATGTTTCTAGTTGGTAGTGTAAAGAAACCAGGATCTGAAACTACATGATCTAACTTCAGAGCCTCCATTTACTACTAATGCTGGTATTAAAGTTGTAATTGAAATTTTGGGTGCACTTATAACATTAACACTTAACATCATTACATTAAATCAACAGTATTTTAGTATTTAGTACCCTGATAATAATTCAGCAAATACTTGAATTTTGTTTCTCCTTCTACAGATCTGTACTCCGCACAATTTAGTGTTAAAAAGCCAGGCTTCCAGACATGTTAGAATTTGAATCATTTAAAAGTATGCTTTATTCAACTGTAGTCTACCATTCTGCAAGAAGAAAACTAAGCCTAGTGGATGCGAGTTTTCCAACCAGCAAAATTATCTGTAAAATTATCATTTTACAGAATAAGCAGATGCAGTTTCATAAAAATGTATTTTATTATTTAGCTTCTTAAAATAAATGCAGTTTACAAGAATAGCAGCTCACTGCATTTCCAAGCTTTGTTTTAACTCAGTAAACACAAGGTAAGGATGTTGTAAGTGATGATGATAACAACAGTAATGACAAGAGTTCTAAGAATTTTACAAACTATTATAACAGTAACAACTCCTTTGTGAGTGGTCCATTGCAGTTACTTCCCTTCCTTTTGACTGACCTTTAAAATTCTACAGAAAAGCCACACCTAAATGATTAAATCATTAACTCACAAATAATTTTTCTTTAGATTCACAGAACCCAGACCATCTGGTAGCCTGCAGATTATATCAGAATGTGTAAGATGATGGTTAATTTATATAAAAGTAATGTATTTATCTAAAGAATTGTGGAAACTAACCCCAGGAAGTCAGAGTAGGTTGCAATGTTTCAGCACTGGATGATGAAGATCCAGCTCAGCACATGGTATCCCTGTCCCCTGTCCCACTGAACCTCCTATCCCTCCCTACAGAAAACTTTTGATGTACCTGGGTACCCCATGATGCTTTTCATAGATGAGGAAACTAATAAAAAGATCAACTAATTACACAAATTTCATAGTTAATTAGTGAAACTGAGGTTTAAATGAGGCAATCTAAAAATCAAAGCATAGAGTAAAGAGACTTTTGTGATGATGGGCTTTCTGAATACCAAACTTCTGTGGTCACCGGAATGTAAATAGTTTTCAGTTTTTCCTTTTGTATCTACATTAACAAGCCCAGTGTTTGGGATTTTACAATACTTCCTCATAATATATAAAATTTTAATCTCTATAGTTACACACCATATAATGCTTCAATCAATACCAAACCACATATACAATGATCCCATAGCATAACAGTGGAGCTGAAAAATTCCCACTATTTAGTGTCATCATACATCTACCCTAACATCATAGCATAAAACCTTGTACCTCTACCCTGACATCATTGCATAAAACATAACCCATTCACATAGTGTGGTGAATGCAGCTTATAGTCCTAATTATTTGGGAGGCTGAAATCAGGACAATCATGGTTCTAGGAGAACTCAGGCAAAAAAAAGTCTGTAAGACCCTATCTAAACCAATGGCTGGGTTTGTCATCCCTGTTTTACTGTGCATGGAAGTACAAATAGAAGGATTGTGGTTCAAGCTGCCTGGGCATGAAGTAAACCCTGTCTCAAAAATAAACAACACAAAAAGGGCTGGTGGACTTACTCAAATGGTAGTGCTCCTATATATCCCCAAAAAGCTTAGAGTAGCCTAGTATTGTAATAGGATATGCCATCTAGGTTTGGGTAAGTTCTGTATGATGTTCACACCATGACAAAAACCATCTAGTAAGGCATTTTTCAGAATGTTTCCATGGTTTAGTGACACATGGCTGTATCTCTATGACTAATGTCTAGAAAAGAGCTCAAAGCCCATAATTTATGTTTCCCACAGTATCATGCAAATAAAGCTAAAGTTTCAATTACTTTCACAAATAATAAATGCAATATCTACTTAATAAGTACTTTTACACTATCTCCAAAATATCATTTTATTTCTTCAATAAGCATTTATGAATACTACTACAGTGTACAAATCAAACCACCATCATTGAAAAATGCAATACAAGTGGTGAAAATAAAAAGTTAGATAACAAAAAGTCACTCCTAACGTGAGTTTTAAATGTTAAATTTCTATGATTAATTCTATGATATTTATAAATATGATTTATATAGCTAAAACCTGAACATATTTTTTTCTTCTGTTCATACAATGAAGATAAATAACACATGCTCAGTGAAATAATTCAGGCAGTTCATACAAATATAAGAAATCAAGTCATTTGATTCCCCCACTACTCTTAGCAACCCCCAAGTTGTATAATTCAAATGTATTATAATAGTTTCATAACATCCTCCATTGTGTTTATTAACCATTTGTTCATCCATTTCTCTCTTGGTGTATCTTGGTCCATTTTATGCTGCTATAAAAATAGCTGAGTCTGGGTAATCTATAACGAACAGACGTTTGTTGGCTCACAGTTCTAGAGTCTATGAAGCCCAGGGCCTGGAGAGAGCCTTCTTGTACAATGTGAGAAGGTAAGAAGAAGCCCAACTTGCCATTTTGTAAGGGTGACAATCCCCTCCACTTGAAGGGAGAGCTTGTATGTTCTAATAACTTTTTAAAATCTTACCTCACAATAGTGTAACCATGGCATTTAAATTTCAACATGAGTTCTGGGGTGGGTGGTAGACAAGCATTTAAGACATAGCACTTTGTTACCAATTCTTGGTGACCTAAACCAAAATATTGTGTATCTTAAAATTTGATGTATTTGTTTCTTTGTTCTATTGACTTCTAACAGTGGAATTGCTAGTTTAATAATGTATGCATTTTTAATAGAAGTTGTCATACTGTCTTCCAAAAGTGCTGAAACACTGTATTTCCATCAGTAAGGCAATATTTATCCCCCCATTCCTTTCATAATAGTTATGTTCTTAATTTATTCAGCTTGATGGATAGAAATTAATAGCTTATTGTCAACTTAACCTGTTTTTTACAAGTTAGAGATTTTGAGACCCTTCAGATTTTTCTTGGCCATTTCAATTTGTACTTCTTTGCATTATTTATTTACATTCTTTGCCACTTTTCCTATGGATCATGTGTCCATTTCTTATTCATTTGTAAGAGCTTTCTGGATATTAAATAATGACTCTTCATTGGTCATCAGCAATATAAACTACTCTTGAGCTTTCTCTCAATCCTTACCTTTCTTTAGGATATAATTTGTCAAAGATTATTAGTCTCTACATAATTAGTTATTCATCTTTTATATGGCATCTAGTTTTCTGGTCTTGATTCAGTTTTTCCCATACTTGCAGGGTTCTAAATTATATTTTGAAGATTCTTTTTAAAAAATTTATTACCTTGATCTTTATTCAATCTACATTTTTTGTGTATATTGTAAAATGGAATCCACTTTAATATTCTTTGGATGGTAGCTTCATTTCTGGGTCACTAATTAAATAGACTGTCTTTTTTTCACTGGATTGAATATAATCTTTAACCACTTAATTTTTATATTATAGTTACCAGGCCAAAATAATCATACATCATTTTGATTGTTTGTTTGTTTTGATTTTTTTGAGATGGGAGTCTCCGGCATATAGCCCAGGTTGGCATCGAATTTGTAATCTTCCTGCCTCAACCTCTTGATGTTGGGATTATAGGTATGTGCCACTATGCCTGACTTCCTGGGTTGTTTTAAGAAATTTATACATTAATGATATTTTGCCAGGCCTTTCTTGACTTTTAAACTGATTTGTCATTAGGTATTTTAAACAAGACCTTCTAGATTTCATAAGCCTATAGATATAATTGAAGTTTCTCTGATACTCATATCTGAATCTTTGCAATCAAAAAGACATCCTTTAAAGTAGAAAACTAAATTTTAGAGTAAAAAAATTAAATTATCAGTGATCTAAATCTAATATTTTAAACCCCACACTCAAATGGGAAGTATAACTTTTTGTTATACTTCAAATAATTGTGAAAACACCTAGGGGAAGTTCATATAATTGTCCATAAAGGACACTTCCTACTGATTGGCAATAAGTCTTCCAAGCCTGTGGTTTACCTCCCTTGTCACTTCAATGCTGCTTAAGCCAGAACTCTGCATTAAATAGCTATGCCTGCCAACACTCCCCTTAAAACAGCACGATCGAGAAAACTGCTGATCCTGTTGATGACTGCAGAACATGAAGTAAGGAGAATGTTCTTACATTAGTTTATGCAAAATGGGAGGTTGAGCAAAATATAGTAAGTTACGTCTGAAAGTTACACAGAATTTATGGAGATAGCTCTTTAAGTTCAGACATACCATCTTTTCTTTCCAAGAGCATATACATGCTAGCAGGTAGCTGGGTAAGGATAGGTGCCAATATCAGCCGCCATATTAAACACCAAACAACCATGCATTTAAATCCCACACACCAGGTCATATTCTTTTCTCTTCCTCGGTAAGATTTTTCTCATTATTATCTCAGTAATCTTGTTTCCATCAACTCTATAACCAATCCCATATGTCTATATATGTCTATATATGTCTGAATTCCAAATGTTGAAAGAAGTTTTTCCTTCTCAGTTGTATCACAGGGCCAACTTAAAATAGCAGATGGACAAGAGGTACATGAGAAGTACAGAAGTCCTGCAAGAGGAATGAGCCTGTGTCTTACCTTAGAGGCACAATCAACAACATGTTTTAAGGGTTCTAGGTATCAAATAATTGTTCACCTTGAGCTGATTCACCAGCATTAGAAATACCCATTTAAATAACAAGCACAAGATTATCAGAAAAATACTATATCAGATAGTTCTGAAGAAAAAGCTGAAAAGGATGTCCTCTTGGGATAGTAAGTTTGGACTATGTAAGAAGCCTAATTGTTCCAAAGAACTTTTACATATCTTTAGAGATTGAGACAAATAAAGGCACATGGATTATGCTTTTTGAGTCAGAATAAAAGTATTTTTATAATTCGCTCACCGTTTCATTACAATTCAGTAATAATCTGATTAGTGCAAAAAAATCAAAGAAAAAAATACGTGTATAAGTTATATCAATACAACATGCTTCCTTGAAATTCATTGCCAGTTTGGAATACTGTTAAAACACAAGGTAGTCTAAATTCCAAGGCTAAAAGTGAGCAATTGTTTCTCAATGATTTAAAGTTCCTGATTTAAGATCAGGCCCACACTTGTGTTGGCACTTCATTGCGTTGCCCATAGTCTGTGACTAGAATTTGTCCATGTTCTCTGAAGAGTTAATGTGGCTTTGTTGTTCAATATGGCTTATTCACTTCACCATCTTAAAAACATACTTTCTTTAAAAACAAAGTACATTTGAGCTGGATCTCTTTTGATGCATTTTGGCTGATTTATTCTTTAATTAACCTCATAAGACTTTGCTTTTCAAAGTCTGTATAGTAGACATAAAGAGAAAATGCAGAGCAGGATTGATGTATACCACTTTGACAAAACCAAAGCAAGTAGAAAAGTAAGAAAAGAAATGATGACATCAGCTCCTAGTATCTGAAATAGCCTAGTTATTTCCCTTTCCCTCATCGTTGTTTTATTTTCATCAGCATCTACAAGCTGTTTGCAATTGCAGCAAAAAAAAAAATCCAGAAATAGAGTCAAAAGAAATCTTTTCAATAGGAAGAAAACTTGTTTTTTTGCTTAAGCTAAGTGTCAAGTTGCTTCACTTTTTAGAAGTCTTCATACCCGTCTGGCTTTTAAGAAATCCTTTTTGACCATTCAGAAAATTTAATAGGTATTTAATTTAATGAATGTCATGTTGTCCTCCAATAACCTCATGCCTTCATTTTTGTAGCTAACCTTACCAATAAAACCACCTGAGCTCCTCAGCTAAACATTCATTTAGCACATCACAAATCCAGCAGACCTTGACTACCTTCCCAGCAAGGCAAATAAATATGTTAAAGGACCATCCTAATGTTCTCATTTTGAAAGTCAAGAAACATTTAGTTTAAGAGCTAACTGATTTATCACACTAAAAAGGCATGTGCCCTCTGCAACTCCCAACTAACTTGGTCCTGCTTGCCCTCTAGGCAAAAGAGGAGATGGAGACTGGCATAAGAGCAACTCAATGTTGTCTTATACCAAATAAGTGTCAAGAATGGGGTATAACTGTACCCTAACCTTTCCTACTATATTGACTCCAGTAGTTAAACATTAAGTTTTTCTCCTGAGGGCAAACCCAAAAATTTTGGATCTCAGTGGTTGAAATATTTTAGTTATGTGAGTGAGTGAGTCTACTGAACTAGCAGATGACACTGGGGACGTGCTAAAGATGAATCCTGTATCATTCATGATCTCATCATGAGACAGAAATTGCATCAGTCATTTCAACAAGTACCACTTAATATAAAGAATTTTTAATTTGGTAAAAGTGGGTTAATCATTAAAAGGAGTAAAAGAGACCTCTGCAGTGTCTGAAGGAGCCACTGCCCTGTGGAATGTACCTCCTAAATTGACCCTCTATGAGTCACATCCTGGTGTCATCCCTTGTTTTTAAGTGTAGGTAAAACCTGACTTTCTTCTAATTGGTATTATGTAGAAAATGTGATACAACGTCATGCTTTTGATTAGATTGCAAAAGGACTTCACCTTAGGACACTGCAGTAAGAAATGCTCCTGCTGGGCTTGAAAAAGCAAACAGCAAAGTAGGAGGTTTGTATGTGAAGGGCAATGGGGCAAAGAACTTCTGGTGGCTTTTAGGAACTGAGGGGTGGCCTTTGACCATCAGTTAATAAGATACTGGGACCCTGAGTCATATAGCCACAAATAAACAAATTCTGCTCAAAACCTGAATGAGCTTGGAATATGATCCTGGCTTAGTCATGCTTCCAGATGAGAACACTGACCAGCTGACACCTGTTTACAACCTGGTGACACCCAAAGCCAATGATTCAATTGAACCATAAACCATTCCAGACTCCCAGTCCTAGGAAATTGTAAGAAAATAAGTATGTTACATTGCTAGATTTTTAGTGATTTATTATATAGCAATAGAAAATTAATATGGCCCCTTGGCCTAAGGGAAATATAAACAAAGGAGAAATAGAAACCTAGAGGAGGAAGTCCCCACTGAGGCTGACTTAGAGTTCTATGGAGATGAGGAGCTTCTGAAAAAGTGATGATACACACTGTTCTGATTAGCACTCTGATCACTTGTTGGAGCTCATTCACCACCACAGATTCATGTAAGCCACTACCATTTCCAGGACACATTGCACGCTAGTAGGCTTGTCACCATACTATATAAGTAAAAATTATGATGGTCTCTTCATCCTTCCATCACCTAGTTATCTTCTAGTATCGCCTCTGAAAACAGCCTAATTCAAGCCAAATGTGCAAGGAAAAAGACTGAGGATCCAACTTTATTATCATAAAATAGGCACAGAGGATGGGTTTTCAACTGAGAGGCAATAAATTAACATCGGGCACAGAGTCTAAGGTTAACTTATCTTCAGTGAGGCCCATTTGTACTGGCAGAGGAAGAAACCACAGCAAAAGAGGGAGAAATATCACCCTTGAGGTCAGAGGCCTAAGTCAGTTAATAAAGAACAGAGCCTCCCTCATTCCCTAACACGGTATTACCAAGTAGACATCAGAAAAGAGAAGGCAGGCTCTGACAGTGTTCCTCTCCTGACTCACACCCTGTGCTGAAAGAGTCAACACTCCAAAGTTGCAAGATAATCTCTCACATGTTTCCCAGAGTGCCTTTAAGGAGTAACAGCATCTTATGACAGAGTTTTATGAGTTTCCTGTGTTTTAGACTTAACACATCGCTGACTTTTTCAAAACTGCATTCAGATTTTTTAAACATGCAACTTCCACTATAAACCAGGTTTTAGAATGACATCAGCATTATTAGCATTTTATTTCCTTCACATACCATTTTCATTGCTATTATAACATTACTTTAACTATTCATGAAAATATAACCAAAGCCCTTTGACCTTAAAATTAACCATCAAAAGAAACATTAGCAAATTCATAGCACATTGCAAATGAACTGCCTTGTTTAGCTCAAATTATCTTGTCAAGAAACGTAGAGCATTTTCAAACTTTTTCCTCTTGGGGTTCAAGTCAGTAAGAACTTACAGAGACTGTAGTATTTTTTAAGCAATTAAGATAAGTTAAAGAGCTTCCAAAACTCAGTTTAGAATATAGTTTAGAAAGATTAATCTTCCCATTGTGGCTAACATATTTCTCAAAGATATCCAGCTTTCACTAGACTCACACATGCAAAATGTGTGTTCACACATGGATACACCCACACTTGCTCCCTTACTGATGCTGCTATATTTTTATGATCCACTACATAATTGTTCAAGTACTCAGTTCACAAATGCATTTTATTAGTGAAGATAGAAATCCATAATAAAGTAACATCTAAACTGCATAAATGTTAACTCTTATGTTGAGTTACACGTTTATTGACCCAGTTGCATTAGGTGATATAGTCAGCATTTTTCTTTTCCCATCTGTCAACTCTGCCATTTTATGTATGATGGCTTTGTTCTCCTGCATAGGCTTTCTCTGCAGGGTGGCCATAAGTTAATGGGAAGGACAGGAAACATGAGATATGGAAGTGTAGTTACAAAGAGCTTCAAAATGATTTTGGTTGTACTCAGTAACTCCAAAATAGTCTCTCATCCTGTCTCTAACCTGATTTAAACATTACACAATGTATACATGTCTTGAAATGTCACATCACCATATCAATATGTATATTTACTTTTATTTACCAGTTTAAGAGGAGCTTAAATTAAAAAACAAAATTATCTAAATATGTCTCATTGGTATAGTTTAGAATAAAAATGCCTAGTTTTGAGTTGATTGCTGTGTCCAATAAGGCAAACCTAAATCATATTTCCACTCCCAGACAGGGAAATCGAATACTGAATTGGCCTCCCCATCTAAATTAGTAGGGAGAGGAACAAATAAGGTATTTTACCAGAAAAAGAAGAGACGAGATTTTATTCCAGTGAAAATAGCTAATGTTCACAAGAGCCTTCACTACACACTGGCAGTGGTGAGAACCAGCTAATCTACTCAACTATGATAGAATAGCCTTCAGATTGCTTAGTCAAATAGAATCATAACATTTCATTAAATGAAAAGCTTGGTCCAACTGTTTATGGTCCAACTGTTCATTTTCACAGTATGTAAAAGAACCAACTGTGTTGAAGGTTGATTGAGTCCCAAGACAAAGAAACCCAGGTCTCAGAATATTTAACTATATAATGTACAAGAACTCTATCTAACAAGCAAAAACCACCTACTCTCTTCCACTTCACTTACTGTATCATAAATAATTTTTCTATGATAAGAAAGAATCTTTATTAATCATAAATCTGGAAGTATCAAGTGATAGAAAGTCAACTCACACCAACCTAAGTAAAATAGAAATAAGTTTCTCCATATAACTAAAAGTTAAGAAGGAAATATAGATCCAGGCACTCAAATGATGGCCTTAACTGTTCATTCTCTCTTCTCATGACTTCTTTCTTCAGTCCTGGCTACATTCAGACCAACTGTCTTCTGTTGGGGGCAAAATGGGCACTTGATGCTCCAGGTTTTCATGGCTTTAGAGGTTATAATCCCTAAGGAAATCAGAGCGTATTTCTTAAAAGTACAAAAGTTCTTGGTTTCCAGCTTGAGTCACATGTATTATCTTGAACCAATCATAAGTTAAGGCATTTTCAGCTTGGGCTCACTTGAGTCCACATGAAAAGAGTTCTGTTACTAGAAATAAAGAAGATATAATGGGCTCTCAGTCCAGGACAGAGGCAGGGCAAGTTGCAATGTATTTGTGAGATATCTCTTTTCCATAAATGGATAGACAAGAAAAGCTAAATGTAAACAATAGTGTAGAGCCTAAATATTACAGCAGTGACAAACTTTTAGGGCATCTGATCCACAAGTTGCTTTCTAGCATTCATCCAACTGAATCGCAAGGGCTAGGACAGAATTCAGGTCTTTAACAAGCACAGGAAATTAATGATTATTAGACAAAATCAAATATATTTTCCATAGCCCTGTATCTGAATGACTAGATTATAATTACTGCTTAATTTGATGAAAGTGTTTCTCCTAGTACCTATCAGGCAAGAATATATCACCAAAAACAAAGCATTATTTTTAGTGCCTCAAGATCTATGGCTTATGTTGAAATCATAACATCTTTACTTCTCTACTGACAACAAATACATAATGGAATGAAATACAATATTTTGCAAATAAAGATGCTTTATATATATCTGTTAATATAACTGTGTCTAAAATATGTTCATAATATAAAAAATGAAAAGTTTACCACAGACTTATACATCATGAGAATTTCTTAGTTCCAGTAACACAGATCTTGAAAATTAGCAATCTAAATATAAAAGAAGTTTCTGTGCTTAGTAATAATCCTAAAGGTAGCTATCACAAGATTTGTGGGGAGTGACATGACATCATGGATTACCCAGGCTTTTGCACAATTGCACACAGTTTTCATTCTCGAGTTAGAACCAAAATAGCTGCTGCATTAATCTTAACCAAGTTGATGAGGAAAAGACTCGGAATAGTATCCCACTATCTTTTTCTGTGTGGTTCTGGAGTTTGAACTGAGTCTCTGTAGTGCCCTATGCAGGCATTCTACTGCTTAAACTGTACCTCCAGTTCTTTTTTCCTTCTGATTATTTTTGAGACAGGATCTTGCTTTTTGCCCAGACTGGCCTGGACCCCATCCTCTCATTTTATGCTCCCTGTTGTGGCTAGGATGGCAGGTATGTACCACCAGGCCCAGCTTTTTTCCATCCAGATGGAGTCTCACAAACTTTCTTTGCCTGAGCTGGCCTGGCACTTTGATCCTCCCGATCTCAGCTTCACATGTAACTTGAAATGATAAATGTGAACCACTGGCTCCTGGCTTCCCTCTACCTTTTAAAGAGACTTCTTGGAATGCACACATACACTTACACACACACACACACACACACACACACACACACACACATTTCTTCTTTTATTTCATTTGCCAACTCTAAGCCTCATTGATGAATGGCAAGATGACCAGCCAACACTGAGGCTTTTACCAAGGAAAAATAGATTCAGAAACAATAACAACCTCAGTTTGATTCCTTGGACACAGGAGTTAAGCATTAAGCACATTTCTAAATTTGTATCCTACAATTATGAAAATGAGAACCCATAAAAGAAGAAATTATTGCATTTTTTCCATAATTGAAACTTGTTAATTCATATTTTTCCATTACATTCTAAATACTGGCATTGGGGTGAAGAAAGTAATTAGAAATGATTAAACAACAAAATACCCAATGAAAAAATTAACATTACTTTTTCAAGGACAATTAGCTCTTTATTTAGATGAATATACTTTAGCAGTAGCTGTTGATACAACTTGCAACATGTAGTCATGAAACATTTGAAACTACCTCCAGAGCAAGGTATGAAGTTCTTCAAATATATAAGAACAAATATCATTTAATTAAAGTATTTAAAGTAACTATAAGCTCTATTCATTCATGTGACCTTTCCAAATGTAAATTTCCTTGCTAGCAATTCTATGAAAGACACAGTGACTAGACCAGACGATTTTCTTCTCACAGGCTTAACTAGAATTTCCAAGCCAATAAAGAATGGCATCAGTCCAGATATGATGAAACTGACCTTCTTTCATTGGGGCACTCAGATTTGCTCTTTCTTCAACAGCCTCTCATCCAAATGACCAATAACACACATTTGTAGAATAACTGACTCAAATTGGGTTCAGGGGCTTAAATAGAGCTAAATAGTTTATATCTTTTTTCTTCCTTAAAACTCTGCTTTTAAATCCCATATTTCCCTGGTAGTTAGAAGTCAGAGCTCTTTCTGAGAAAAAATTAGAAGTAATGAAATAACTGAAGACAATGAATGTTTTACCCATGTTAATTATCTTAATAACATTTTGTAAAATAGAGCAGCAGTAACAAAATAAACTATTTAAATGACAGTAGAGAATGTGCGAAGTAAGTTACAATATGGAAATATTGGGATGTAATACAATAAAAATCAAGTTTTCAATTATTCTAATAAGTGAGTAACATATAGGACATTTGGGAGATACAAAAAAAAAATGGAGAAAAAAAATACCATCTACAATTCTACCACTGAGAAGTTGCTGTGAGAGAGAGATGGATAACCAACTGGAGCTTTCTCTTTCTCCCACACAGTATTTGTGAAGGTACACAGCAGATTTTAAATTGTAGTCACACGTTCTTAGGAAACCATACACTATACCTTGGATCTTAAAGGCCTGTGTGTTTAAAGCTTCATCCCCACAGTAGCATTATGGGAGCTAGTGAAACTTTTAAGAGGTGGAGTCTAAAAGGAGGTCTTCAGGTCACTGGGATGTACACTCAAAAGGGACAATGGAACCCAAGCCACTCTGTCTACCTCTCTCTTGCTCCCAGGCTATGTGGTAAGTTTTGCTCCACCATATACACTCTGCCAATTGCCCATGAACTAAAAACTCCACAACTGTGGCTCAGAGTAAACTTTTACCTCTGTGTACATTGATTTGATTACCTCAGGTATTATGATAAAAATTTTACTAACATTCCATGTTCTTATTATATTGCACGCAACTCTTGTTCAGAAAGCCAGACCGAGATTCTGCATAGATAACACACATACGCACCTGTATATGGACCATGCGGTCCATATATTTGTCTTATTTTATTAAAGTGTATTAATGCTTATATTAATAAATTATATTAATATATATTAATACTAATGTTTCCTCAGAGTACTACCATTTGAAAACACAATTGTCAATGTTCTTATGATTAAAATCTTGGAAGAATAAAACAATGCCTTATTATTTTCATATTCTTTGTTTTTGTAAAATGCTGTGATGAATGCTCATACATATTTGTGCATATCATAGGCTTTTTAGAGGAATAATTAGTGGATAAGCAAATATGAGTACATTGAGGCTTCTGACAAAATTGCCTTCCAAGAAAGGTATACAAATTTATGTTTCCAAGAGAATTGAGCTGTTACTTATCATTAAATGATGAATCGTAGTGTACAAAACTATAAACATAGAGTGAAACAAATGTAAACATGGTTTTAAGTATTCCTATACACTATAAGTAAATAAAAATACTTGAAATACATAAAAATATTAACAGTGACTATACCTAAATGGTAGGATTATAGGTAAAAATAAATATTATGTTTTTTTTACTTTCTAAATTCACCATTTTGTAATAAGATGAAGAATATTAATTTAAATACCCATTATAATTTAACATTAGATGTGATATTTCATTGATAACTTCTATCACATTTTTCAGTTTATATTTAGCCAATGATAAGGCCCAAATATATGTAAAGCCAATATAGTAAAATCTAGAAAAGTTACTAATTCCTGATATTTCAACAGTGCTTAGAAGTGAGTGATTTCATGAATACATTTTATTAACCAGAAGTGTAGTAAATAATAAATTTTGAAGACTTTGTGGATAATTTATATACTAAAACATTGTTTTTATAGTGTCTTTTCTTCCTATGTTCTTCCTAGCTTTTAATAGCTATTTGGTGATTACAATTATCATCATCACAGTAGTGAGGTAACTGACATGCACCAGAAAATTCTTACAAAGATAATCCTGTGAATTCAGTGTAGAGAAGGCCAATTAGAAAGAAATTTTTCAAAAATGAATATAAAAAGTGCAGTAGATTTTGCATTTATCACAAATGACATTGTCTTTGTCATCATTAATCTGTCTTTGTACATTGCAAGTACTTTATTATAGTTAATGATCCATTCTCATTCAACTCTATTCTGCCTCCATATCTTTCTTTATTAGGCAAGTACTAAGCAAATTCTTTCTGAAACTTAATTCTAGAGTAAATTTCTGCATTTTCTCCTTAATTTTCCTAATCATTTGTACTTAAGAGTCCTAAGTTAAATTGTTTACTATAAAATTAGTTTCAAATGATTCACATATACTACCTCTTTAATTAACCATATAATTGTTTTTCCTTTCAAGTAGGAAGTAGGAAGTTACAATTCATCTTTTTTTATTCTGTTTGGTATGTCTATCTGTCTGCCTCTCTATATACATACATATGTGTATATGTATATATACACATATATATATGGACATTTATATTTACTAGGAACATAGACACTATTTTCCCACTATGGGCAGTTCTTAATCCCTTTTTATCAATGGTGACTTATATCTGCTTTGATGAATATGAAAAGCTTCCAGTAGATGCCTAGAAAATATATTTTTATTTTCTAAAGTACTACATTCTCCCAGATGATTGTAAGGAATAGTTAACAAAGGCGGAATCTTTCAAGGAATTTATTTATAGTTCCAGTAAGGCATATACAGGAATAAAAGGCACATTATTTAAAGCATACAATATGGTAAGTTTTAACCCAAAAACATACCAGTGAAGCTATCATCACAATCAAAATAATGAACATATTCATCACCCCTAAATGCCCCTTCCTATCTCCTTGTCCCCAGGCAGCCACTAATATGACTGCTTCCATGATAGATGAACATAGATGTATGTGTTGCATACAATTTTATATATATGGAAATACATAGTATATAAGTTTTTTTGTATGACTGCTTTTATTCAGCACAATTGTTTTGAGATCTACACATATTGTTATATGTATTAGTAGTTACTTTGTTTTCACTGAATTGTGTTGTATGGACATATCACTATTTGCTTATCTTTTCAGTGGTTGATGAATTTATGGATTATATATACTTTAGGTCATTATAAATAAAGTGCTATTACCATTCATATACAACTCTTTCTTTTGAAAAAATACCCAGGATTCAAATGGCTGGATCATATAATAGTTATATATTTAACTTAGATATGACAGTATTGTGCATTAAATAAAAACTTGTGCAAAAAACTAAAGTTAACAAATATAGCCAGAAATATAATTAACAAATATAATCAGAAAATTTTAATTTCCTGATCTTCAAAAGAAATGGAAAAGAGAAGCCACAAACTTGGAGGAACAAAAATTCCCAATAATAAAATAAGATATTTACATCTGAACTATATGAAGAACTCAGAAATGATATTTACATCTGAACTATATGAAGAACTCACAAAGCCAATTTTTGTTTTAATTTCAATTTTAAAAGAAAAACAATGCACAGAAGTTTTGAGCAGACCCTTCACCAAAGAATAGATACAGATGGTAAATAAAAATCATGAAAAGGTGTTCAACATCACTAGTCATTACAGAAACGCAAGGTAAAACACCAGTGAGAGAGATCACCACACTATTAAGATGATTAAAATTTAAGGGTAAAAAAACCTGCCCTACAAAGTGTTGACAAGGATATGGAGCAATTTAACTCTTAACTGCTGATACGAATATTGATTCACCCATCACTTTGAAAAACAGTGTGGAAATTTCTTATAAGGGAATTATAACATATATTTAATTTCAATTTTTTTATTTCTTTTATTCATATGTGCATACAATGTTTGGGTCATTTCTCCCCCCCTTCCTCCCTCCCTCTTCCTTTCCCCCACCCCCTCCTAGTCCCCCCTACCCCCTCACTACCAGGCAGAAACTATTTTGCCCTTATCTCTAATTTTGTTGAAGAGAGAGTATAAGCAATAATAGGAATGACCAAGGGTTTTTGCTAGTTGAGATAAGGATAGCTATACAGGGAGTTTACTTGCATTGCTTTCCTGTATATATGTGTTACATTCTAACACATATGTACCTTTTCTCCTAGTTCAATTCAAATACACTTGAAATATTCAGGCATTAAAACTTTTTTAAAGAGGATAGTACATTCCATAATCAAGAAGCTGAAGCAAAATTATGTTGATACGGGTTAAGTTCACCCTGAAGTCTTGAAATTTACTTTCATACTTTCACTTAGACGAGGCATAGTTTTTTTAACTTCAAATTCCTACTCCTATTAGAAACTGTACTTTAGCTAATATGACTAATGCCTTGTCCCTAGTCATAAGACCTAATGAAAGTCTAAGCTCATAATAAAGAGCCTACATAAACAAAACAAATGTTAACAGGTTGCTAATGACCTTAACCAAAGAAGGTCTTCATCTGATATCACTTCTAAGAAATAAGGTATCTATTTATTACTAATTAAAACTGTTTTCCTATTGCTTTATCTGACTCACTATTCTATTTTTTAATAAGTCACAAAAGTACAATTCTGGTTCTACTGTTAATCCAACCCAGATCACTTTAAATTTTGTCTCTTTTTTCCCCCCCTAAGTGACAGGTCCTATGATAGTCTTTTGATACATGGATGCATAAGATGTTGCCTTTGCCCTTGAGCAGCTCAAAGTCAGCAAGTTTATGATGTTGTCTTAGCTTGTGATGATTTACCCAAGGAGATTATTTCATTAAGAAGCTTTATGTCTTCTGAAGCTTGATTGTGGCAACTGAACTGCCAAGTGCCTGTCAACAATTATCTATTACCTATTACTAGAGAGCATTAAGGGGTGTACAAACATTCTTCCACAAAATAACATCCAGCCCTACAAGCCAACTTTCTGACTCTCCTACATCTAGTCTTTCCATTTGATTCTCTGAGACAGAAACATCAGAAAAACTCAACTTGAATTTTCCATGTTTTCCACTCTACTCCTAGCAATGCAAGGGGGGTCCAGTCTTGCTAAGCTTGCCAGTAACCTTCTAGCAGGCCAATTAATAAGTTTTTGCCTCTTTGGACTTCTCTGAAGCATTTCTCAACTTGATTATTCCTTCCTTCTTTTTTCATGTTCTCCTGCTAACTCCCGACCATCACTTTCTAGTCTCTCTCATCAGATTCTCACCTCCTGTCCTCTCTAACACGCCAGGTTTTCCGACACTCACATTACTGCATTCCTCTTTCTCATGTACTCTTTCCTGAACAATGTGATCCATATTCATCTTTGTGACTATAGTCTATAAGTGAATAATTTCTGAATCTAAATCCTATAGTTACTATTTATGGAGTGCCTACTATGTGCCCATTATGCTAGGGACTTTGCATAAATTATCTCATTTAACTCTCAACACTTTAGCTTATTTTACAATCCATATGTCCAGGAAATAAGTTTATGCCAATACTTGTCAGAACAGAGAAAATTCTTTTCCACTTAAACTGAGGTTTTAAGAAAATCTTGAACTTCATACTTCAAAAACCACTTTGACAATTATTATCTTTAAAGATAGAATTTAGGCAAGTTCAAACACCTTGAAGGGCCTAAAGTAACTCACCTTTAATATCTAATGTACACATTCTTTTACCTTTAATAAAAACTAAGTAACCAAAAATTCCTACTTAATTTTTTTTTATCTAATGGAAGGGCTAGCAGGGCCACTAGACCCAAAGGACTTTGGCAACTCAAAAAGGGATACAAAGTATTAAGCTTTTTATAGCTTATGTCCTCCAGAAATTTTTATGGATCAGTTTGGAAAATCATCATTGCTCAGACCAGATTCTGGGAGACAGCAGTGTCAAAGTTTGAAAACATGTAGGCTGACATCTGTTTCATCACATACTGCAATTATTTACTACTGAAATCACTTGACCATATAGCTTTATATGATTTTTCTCTCTATTTTCAATGCCACTACAAGAATTTTCATCATTTGTCTGGAAAATTGTTATGACTTCTCCTGCTTCCAGTCTCGCCCTTCTGCCTTCCTTCTTGCACATTTTGTCAATGAGATCTTTCTAAAATACATATTTGACCCCTCAAAATTGAAATGATTTAGCTCCCCATGCCATGTCCCTTGGCCACTGGTTTGGTTTTACTGCTTAGCATTTTGGAACAATAGCTCCTCTGTTTTTGAATGTTTTGGAAATTTCTATACAACAGTATTCGTGATCTTAATTGTATTATAATTTTCTGCTTTATTTGTGTATTTTCAAAACAATGAGAAAGGATACAAAGAAAGCAAATTAAAATGTACACATCTGTAAATTGATGATCTATTGTCCAGAATAGATGGCCTAACCTTGGGTCTCCTAAAATCAACATGTTGACTAGCTAAAAGAGCTCTCTCTCAGTAA
The DNA here is from genome assembly GCF_047511655.1 of Castor canadensis. Classification (NCBI taxonomy): domain Eukaryota; kingdom Metazoa; phylum Chordata; class Mammalia; order Rodentia; family Castoridae; genus Castor; species Castor canadensis. The sequence continues at coordinate 135,561,739 of NC_133389.1, read as the reverse complement.
TAAATCATAATCAGTTCCCAGATACAAAAGCACAAACTCATGCAAATTGCATAAAATGTAGGCAGAAAACATTATCAGTTAACTCATTTTATTTATGTAATAAGAAAAAATAAAATTTTATTCACAATGTTACTTGCTAAGGACAAGAAAAAGAAAATGCATATGCCAATAAATATTTAAGATTATTCACAAAAATGAATGCATATGGGAAACAATTCCCAACTAAATAAATAATCCAAGAGGGACCTTAATATCAATCCCTGACAGCACATACATGAAAGTTGCTAGAGCAATTTTTCCCTAATTTTCAGTGACTGTGTGGCACAAAAATTTAAGTTCAAGCAGTTTATACTAGAATATTCTGTTTCATTCTACTCAACTGATGAATAGAAATTGAAAATCTGATAAGAACCTTTTTGATACACTTGAGTCACTTTGTAATTGTCACATTAATAGATTTTTGAATATATGAAAAGTTTTCTGAGGGAGGGAGTTTTTGTGTGCATATTGTTTACTTTTATTTCTAAGGTTCTTCATGAAAAAACAAAATGTTCTTATGTCTCTTTAGGTATGCATGACAAAGCAAAATAAATGTTTTCATATGCTGATATTTTTAAAGTAAATAAAATCTTTCTTAAGCAATTAAAAAAAATCAATCCCTGAAAAGAATATTTTAAGAAAAGATAGTCCTTAACAAAATATTAGCAAACTAAATCTATTGATACATAAAAAGGATAACCCATCATGACTGTGTGGGACTTTTCCCACACAATGCAAGTTTGGCTAATATATGAAAACTAATCAAGGTACCTTTCCTTGCTTAACGGAAAACCAAAAGTACATGATGATCTCAGTAACCGCACAAAAGGCATTTAATAAAATTCAATGCCTGCTCTTGTCATTAAAAGAAACTATACAAACTAGAGACAGAAGCAAATTTCCTCAATCTGATAAAAGCATCTACAAAAAAATCCTGTTGCTGACATTATACATAAAATGACACACTGAGCAGAAGTACATTCCCCTAAAATCAGGAACAGGGCAAAGATGTCCACTGTCAAGAATTCTATTGAGCATCTGAGCAGAGGTCTCAGCCAATGCAGTAAGACAAAGAAAATAAGTAACCACAGGTACAATGGAACTGAAAAATACTTTTATTTGTAGTCACAGTCATTTTTATACAAAGCCCTAATAAATTTAAATAAAGGCTACTAAAATCAGTAAGTGACTATATCAAGGATTCAGAATACAAGATCAATTCAAAAACAATAACTGTATTTCTATATACAAGCAACAAATAACTGGAAAACAATTTTAACTGATATATTTTCAATAGCACAAACATCAAGAACTAAAAAGTAACAAAGTCACAAAAGATGTGTACATGAAACACTACAAAACTAAGAAGAAACTGAACCAAAATCAAAAGAAAATCATCATGCTAATTTATAAAATATATAATATCATAAATAAGTGAATTATTTAAAATAGACCTATACAATCAATTTCATAGCAAAAAATCCTACATATATTTCCTATAGAAACTGAAAGTAAATGATGAGATATAGAAGATAGATAGGTAGATAGATAGATAGATAGGTGATAGATAGATAGATAGATGATAGACATGGAAAGGTTAAAAAAGTGAAACAAACAACAAACAAGAAAAAGAAAAAAAATTATAGGACTGGGTTTGTAGCTTAATGGTAGAGTACCTGCTTAACATGTGAAAGGCCTTATGTTGGATATCCAGCACCACGTTTTAAAAATAGAATGATTTATGCTTTGTGATTAATTACTAATTCATAGTAATGAAGACAGTGCGTTATTAGAGTAAAGCCAAACAAATTAATCAAAAAAAGTACTCTAAAATAAGCCCACATAATTTTTCACAAAGTCCAATGGGTATTGGAGAATGTTGTCATTAACTTGTTCAGTATTAACTAAATATCCATATGGGAAAAAACAAAGCTTGACTAAAACCTAAAACCATTACACTAAAGTTAAGTCTTGAGGATTTCTAATAAACATAAATAACTACAAGTTATAGCTCTTACATGAAAAGAGGACAATATCAAAAATAATATTAATCTGAGGTTAGGCAAAGCTTACTTAGAAGGCAAAGAATATTAAATATTAAATTGGTTTTCATTATAATTAAAACTTTTGTGTAGCACTACAGCAGTGAGAAAATGAATAGCCCAAAAAATAATTGCAGTGTGTGTGCATGAGAGACAGACAGACAGACAAACTGAAAAGCACTAATGTTTAGAACACACAAAGAACTCCTACAAACAACATTTCTCTCCAAAAGATTTGGACAAACAATTCACAAATATATAAATAACTAAAGTCTCAAAATTTCATCACTAAAGGAAGACATATTAAAATAACAATTAAATGCCAACATACATCCACTAGAATGGTAACAATTAAAAATATTTAAAAGGATGTAGATCAACTAGATATTTAATGTATTGCTGGTAGAAATGCAAATTGGTTCAAATACTTTGGAAAATTATTCAATATTCTCTTGTGAATTTAAATATTTATATATTTATAATTACAGCCTTAGGTATATCTTCCCATAACTGTACCTTCACTCATTAAAACTACACTGAGATATAATTTCTCAGCAATTAGTCTTATAAAAATCCACATTTGACATCACTTTCTGTTGGTGTGGCTATACAGAAACAAGGATATTCACATACTTTGAAGAGAATGTAAAATGATACAGTTCCTAGAAGACGTGGCAAATTTGAAACCATTTGGTAAAATCACAATGTATTTGTTCTTTGATCCAGCAATTTCTCTTCTAGGGCTTTATACTAAGCAAAGATATAAAAATAATTATATTCAAGGCTACTCACTAAAGCCTTGTTTGTAATAGCAAAAGAACAAAACTTACTAAAATATCCATTAACAGAGGATTGGTTGAATAAAGCAGTACCCAGCCAAGCAAGAGAGCTCTCTGTAATGGTAAAATCTGTATAGATAGGTAGACAGATAAATAGATAGATGATAGATAAATAGATGTAGATAAATAGATTATAGATATACATATAGATAGACATAGAGCTAGAGAGAGAAGTATTAAGTGCAAAAAAAAAGTACATATGGAATATTATGTTATCATTTATCTATGAAGAAGATATGATGATGATGGGTGAGTAGACAGGTGAAAGTAAACACATAGAATAGTTTACATAAAATAGCAACAGAAATATGAGACAATTTTTAAATGATTACCAATAGCAGGAGAGAGGTAATAGAATAGAAGGATTGAGCACAGAGTAACATATCTCTAAGTATACCTTATAGAATTTTATTTTGAAACAATATATGAAATCACAAAAGAAAATTAGACAAAATTTATTTTTTAAAAAATTCTTAAAGAGCAATAGCAAAATAAACTATAACCAGTTTGTGGTACAACCACACAGAGATAATATCAAGTCACATTAAAACAGTAATCTAAGTAAACACTCCTAGTAAGACATAGACTTAGGACAAAAGAACTGTACATATATGAGAGTAACATCTAAGACATGATATTGTTATTATCATGAAATTGTTTAGAGTATGGTGGGGGAAAGTGAATGAGTAAATTGCATTGGTATTATTGAAAATTGGCTTTTGCGGGGGTAGATATGTTGCACAGCCCAAGACATGCTCTAGGAAGAGACAAAGAAAGCACTTCAATCCATCTTTAGCCATCTTCTAGATATAGATATGAACTTTAGCTTTAAATATAAAAAGAACTAGGGCAAGGGGCAAATGGTCTGCATGAATAAACAGTCCTAGTCATAGGTATAACTTAGTTGACCACAATCTTACTGCTGATCCTAGGGGAGGAGAGGATCTCTGATGTTCTCTTCTTTCGTAGAAATTTCATCCATCCCTCCTTCTATACATGTTATCAATAAGTCTTATTCTTCCTATATTCCAAGATGACTGCAAAGTGAATAGCTTATAACAAAGACAAAGACAAAATGGAGGCAGGGATGGAAAATTGACAGTTTTTCACAAGAAATAAAAGAGATACAGATGATAAGGTTGATAAGTTTAAGTTAAAGACCTGTAATACTGTATTTGAATCAAAAACATCCACAAGAACTTTAATTATTTCTCATAAAAATAAAGTAGATATTTCATAGTTACAGCTACTGAAAAGACCCATAAACACTCAGTAATGACGAGTGTCCCTAGTAATGAGATTGAATGTTAAAACAACATGCACCACAAAAAAAGCATGGCTCCTTGACAAAATGGCTGATTCCAAGTCTGGAGCAAGATATACAAACAATGATTCTGGAACATTTTGTCTTAACAAAACATGAAGAAACTATCTTGAGTCTGGTAAAAAAAAATCTTATGCAAAGACTGCCACTGGCTAAGAAGGTACAATTAATTGTTGCTATCCATGAGTTAATAGTAATTATACTAATAATAAATTATTCCTTTGTCACTTCTGGAGAATGCTAGTGAGCTTATAAACTTACTTAGAAAATAAGTGCTAGGACATCATTTTTTAAAATGGAATATGAAAGGAATGAATCACAAATATACCATTCTTTTTCTATACAAACTAATCCCAAATTTATCAACTAATTGATAAAGGAACATTTTTCTTTATAGAAGTATTCTAACTAAAAATAAAGAATGAATGACAGAATTAAAAAATTATCATTTTGCAATCCTAAATAATGAACGGATATGGGCAAAGATTATGAACAGCTGCTAGCACTCACTAAAAATAATGAAAATAAAATTATCACCAGATATTATGCACCCCCTAAAGAACAAATGACTAGTGAAGAATTCTTTAAAAAATAGAATTTGAGCTGGGCACTAGTGACTTGCACCTGTAATCCTTGCTACTTGGGAGACTGAGGTAGGAAGGATCAGAGTTTGTGACCAGCCTAGGCAAAAAGCTAGCAAGACCCCACACAATAGTTGTGCACAGTGGTGTACACCTGGTATTCCAAGCTATGAAATCAATTTGAACAATCTTTTTTTAAAAAAACTTTATTTGCCTTCTGCTATAATAATTACATATTATCTTCAGTGAGTTTAAATGACAACCAAATCCAAAGGATTACCCTGAATTACATAACGATAGAATTCAGCACTTGTTGCTGCTGGTTACAGTGATTACACATCCATGGTACATTTGTTCTCCTATCCACTTTCCACCACAAAGCTCCAGTTCCTCTTAGCACAGTGTGGCAACCAATTTTAGACCAATTTAAAAAATATAATTATGAGAAAAATTAGAGAAAATTATTCATTTACATTTGATGATACTAAAGAACTATGATACTGGAATTATGTTTAAAATAGCCCATGTCATTTTAGAAACATATGCTAAAATATTTACGTGGGAATTTAAAAGATTTCTGAAATTTTCTTCAAAATGATGCAAGTATCATGTTATGGACATACAAAAACAACATTTGATATGAGGTGATAATTTCTGAAGTCAAGTGATGGTACATGAGGACTCATTTTACTATTCTCTTCCCTTTAAGAAAAGACTTCAAGAACTCTAGTATTATGTTTTACCTATTAAAACTAACTCAGCTTTCTTTGAAAAGCCAACCAAAAAGGTCAAAAATTTGTAAGGAAGATGTAGGCATTCCCAAACATTGGAATAACACATACAAAGCCTATAGGTCTGCAACAGAATAATGAGGAAGGGTTCTCACATCTGGCCATGGCTGGGTGGAGGAGATATAGGAAGGACAAATGAGATGAATTTGGGAATGTAACAGACTTGATCCTGTTGAGTCATTATGCTGAGAGGATTTTATTCTGCAAATAAACATTACTCATTGAAATAAAATGCAATCCATATTGTATAGTTCTAAAATGTTTATAACCCCATTAAACAATGAAATTAATGCATTTTGCTTAATATAGTAAATCCAAAATATTGTCAATCAAGTTATCAGTATAAAATATTCAATGAGATATTTTACTATTTTTCTGTACTAATTTATCACAATTCAATGCATATTTTATATTTACAGGACATATTTCAAATACTCAGTGGTCACATGGCATTTGTGAACATCATACTATACAGCCTAGCTATAGACTCTGATGACCTGAAAATTTTCACACTCTACCTGGTTTTCATTCTCTCAGTCACCATATCCTTTCCTCACACTTCACCTGTCATGATTTGCTAATCCAGATAGTTAAAACTCCAAGACCATATATCTAATGGCCTACTGTATCATAATATGTAATTTCACCTCAAATTAAGTGTTCCAGATTAATGTTACAGAATTAAGTAGAATTAATGTTATCTTTTTCTGTTGCTTCCAATTTAGTCCCCTGTCCTCATTTAATCAGCTAGAAGATTCTGATGATTGTACAAAATCTCTCAAATATTCTACAACTTCTTCAGTCCAAAGGTACTTCAAATGATGATTAGGACTACTGTAATAATTCCTTTTTCCCTCTCTCTGTCATCATTTCACACCCATTCCAATACATCATCAATTATCTCATAGGAATACCTGCATGATTTTTTGAAAACTGAAAGTAAGAATCTAGACCAGGTGCTGGCAGCTCACTCCTGATCCTAGCTACTTTGGAGGATTATAATTTCAGGCCAGCTTGGGCAAAAGTTCGTGAGATCCCACTTCAATGGAAAAAAATAAAAGGTGGATGTGGTGATGTGGTCCAGGCCAGCCTAGGCAAAAAGTAAGACTTTATCTCTCCAAAATAACAAGAGCAAAAAAAAGAAAAAAGTTTTGAGATGTGGTTCAAGCAGTAGAGTGCCTGTCTACCAACTATGAAACCCTGAGTTCAAATCCCAGAACTCACACACACACACACACACACACACACACACAAAGAAGACGAAGAATCTATAGAATGCAAACTGGACTTTTCTCCATAAACATCTCCATGTGCTCCACAGAGTAAAATTAAAGATAAATGCCACATGAAGAAATTCCTAATGTTCTAAATGACATTGTTCTTTTTTATGTGAATTTTGCCTTACTTGTTTACAAAAAAGAAAAAAAAGCAAATAACTATTTTTTCTAGATTAACTAAAGCATAGTTCTCCTAGAAGAAAAATAATGTGGTAAAAAGTTAATATCACTATTGCTAACAATAGCTGAAATAAAAGTGTAAATTCACCAGCTTCTTAAAACTAAGCCACTTATTCTTCATAAGAGAGGATTTAAGCAATAATTCCCTCCATACTCCATTATTATCCCCAGAAAATTGGTTGATTAGAATCATGTTACTTAACACATCAGCAAATAAAGAACATACATCTGCCCCCAGAGACAGAAGTGGCTCCCGATCGTGAATGCAGTCGTTAGGTAAACAGACTTGAATGGGCAGCTCTGGGTGAATTACTGGCACATGGGAGAGGAAGGGCAGGATTTATACCTCGCATGCACAGCTGGAAGTCGAGTAGGCACAAGGACCCTAATATATAACAAAAACCGGCTGCCTTATTCTGTTTCATTGAGACTGCCAACTGAGATACATTATTTGACACTGCTATGCAGAGCCAAATCATTCATCAAGCTGTTTAAAGCTCAACACACCACCTGTCCATGGATGAGATTCATATAAAAAAAAAAGAAAGTTTCCTCAGCCCCATGACAACGCTGAAGATACTTCCTTTAGAGAACAAAAGTTATGACAACCTTTGCCAGAGAAGTATGCCACAATACCTCAAAGAATAGATGAAAAAGAGGACAAAGAAAATAAATCATGTCGCACAGCTTGTCTGGATGGTGGCAAAAGATACAAATAAAATGGGGTCAGATAATGGATCACAAAGGGAGAAAGTGTATTTTCTAGCAGCTTCAAATTTTAAAGTATATTTAAGGCCTATGATTGCAGTATAACATTTTTATACCTCATTATTAATATCAGAATTCTTTTTTTTACATAGATACCAGACACAATAGAAGCAGGCCAAAGTAGAACTAATTTCTTTTCAAATTATCTTACATCTGTCTAAAAGCCTTTTTGCTGCAGCACCAATAACATATTTAAACACTTTAAATCTTTTGAACTTCCTTAACTATTATGGAAATCTGGGGACAGAGTTATTTTTAATTCTAGTGACAGACTCCTCCTTCCAGCTGAACTCAGGGGGAAAAAATTAAACAGTTTTGTGAAAATCTGTCAAATGAGAGTCAAAAAAAAAAAGAAAGAAAGAAAGAAAAAGAAAATTGGGGCTAATTTGGTTCACTCAAGCATCACTTTTTCTTTTCTTAGAGTACATCAACAAATACCTTTCTTCAGAAATCACTGAAGGCCTGAGAGTTCTTATGATGGTTGACAACTGGAATCCTTAGATGAACTTTGGGAGATGGCTGTTTTTCATGCAGTCACTAAGGAATTTTCACATTAAAGTCAAAAGCAACCCTAGAGTAAAGGAGATTAAAGACATACTGAATATACATCTAGAAGTGAAAATTAATGACTGTGTCTAAATGTAGCAACCTAGAAAAAAGCACAATTACACTGACATGTAAAAGTATGGTTACATTTATACAGATGCTAAAGGACACACAGAGCAACACAGCATAGTTTTAGTATATATGTATATTAAAGTGAATGTACTGGCTTGAAACTGAGAATCACCCAAAAATCCCAGAAGGACTCAGCAGGACTAGTGAAGGCAAAACATTAAAATTTCCAAGGAACTACAAAGGGAGAAGAAAGAAGTAATAGACAAGGGAGTGAGAGAGGAAAATTCAAGAGGAGTGGGTCCTGAGGGCTGAAATAGGAATCAGCTATGGAGAATGCACTAAGGCACCAAGACTGTACAGTTTGAATGTAGGAACAAATTTAACAAGTTTGATTAGCCACCACCAGACAGAAGTTCATGCTGCTTCCTAAGACCCATAAACACTAAACAGTAGAGAATATACCCATTGAACTCATGCAGTATAGATACTATCTCATTTCTTATGTTTATTTGCTAACAAAAATTAAAATTCTCTTTTCAATTATTGAATTCTGTTCATATTGAACTACATAGTACTTTGGGTACTCAGATTACTTAAACCCATATAGTACTAACATCTGCTTATCATTCTTTTTGAAGAAATACCATGTTAGTTAGATTTTTTGTTGTAGTGACAAATATCTGAGAGAAACAATTTAAAGAAAGAAATATTTATTTTTGGCTCATGGTTTCAGAGGTTTTGGTTCATAGTCCTTGGCTCCATTATTTCTGGGCCCATGGTAAGGGAGAATGTCATAGTAGCAGGAGTATATGAGAAAAGATCCTTACCTCACAGTGACAGGAAGCAGAGAAAGTATATGCAGGAAAGGGTAAGGGCAAGATATATCCCCCTAAGGACACACCCATGGTTACCTATTTTCTCCAGAGGTCCTCCTGCTTTTCACTACCTCCCAACAATGCCATAATACTATGAGTCCATCAAGGGATCAATCTATTGATTAGATCAGAGCCTTTGGGATCCAATCACTTTCCCAACCAAGTCCCAATACATGAGCCTGTGAATACACTATAAGAGGTGTACTTCAGACATTCCCTATATTTGACCTCAGAAAAGTATATATTCTGCCAGAATGGTTATGACTAGGCAAAGTGTTTAAACATAGTGTTTGCCTTGTCTTTGACAGGGGAGACCAGTAGTTATGATAAATCAAGAATTACTGAGTATCAACAGTATATAGGCTTCTGATAGATATTATAAGCCCACAAAATAACTATGTTTCCAAGAAGTGTCTACTGATAAATAATTTCACAAAATATCAACATCTGAGAAGGATTTTCCATGGCCACAATGGAGCAAAACAAAAAAGAAGAACACAGCATTATTTCTGAACCAATTAAAAGCAAAGACATTGTGCAAAGAAAGTACCAAGCTTCTCTTCACTAGTGTATGCTACTGCTTTTTCCAGTAGTCACTGTGATCCACTTCTTTCCTCTGACAGTCTATGTAAAAAATATATTATATACAAAGTAATAAACACGAAGTGAAAAAGCATAAAAACTTAATCGCTGCATTTCCCCCTTCCAATGGTCAATCCAAAACATACCTGCAACTTCATTAAATTCCTCCCCCCAAATCACCATCCAGTTATTACCTGCTCCCTAGTTGCATCAGTAACAAATCTGACTTCTTGGAGATAAAGAGGTTTATTTATGGAACGAACAATATAGCACTCCTCCCCCCTCTCTGTCTCTCTCTCTGTCTCTCTCTCTCTCTCTGTCTCTCTCTCTCTCTCTCTCACACACACACACACACACACACACACACACACCCATATGTGTGTGAGTGAACACATACATATGCAGGGCTCCTACACGTTCATACAGGTATCATACAGGTATGATCCTCAGGGTTCCTGATGAACAGCTGCCTTCCTCTGGGGATTTTGGTATATATTAGGACTTGACCAGCTCCCAGTTAAAACCTGACTACTAAGTCTCAAGTGGGCTTTCCTGGGAAGAAACAGTGATCATACATGGCTGCCATTTTTGTTGCTGAAGGAAGGGTTTGACCTCCATTCAGAGAAAACGAGGCCAGGAAATCAGCATGTGGACTCCAAGATTCTTAATGTGTGCTTTTCTGTGGCTGATCAGGTTTGCATTCAATTATATCACTGCTAAATCTCAGTCCTTAATACAACTATGTGTGAAGTTCTCTGAGTTCTTCTACAGAATGATCTTTATGGGCATAGCCTTAAGGACCTAAGAAACAACTTGGATTTGATCATCTTGAGTGAACAGCAATTGTGAAAATCAGTCCAAATGGTCCACTCTTCTAAACATAATACAACTCTAAGTCTACTAATAAAGCAATCATAGACATTTTGGAGAGTTATAAGGGAGTTATTAAGATAAGCCAAAACTTATTTTTTCTTGTAGTTTTCATGTAGTTTTTAATCTAAAGACAAGGATTCAAGTAATAATGACTGCTGTGAGTTATTTGCGATGATAGTCAAACATAAAAAAGTCAGTGTAGTAAATTCTCTCCTATAAGCGGGTGTGGGAGAACATGTTGAACAATAATCTGTAAATTTAGTCAGTTTCTAGAAGCAAATGAGAAAAAGACAGATGGGCAACAAATTGAAATATGTCATGAGATATAAAGGCAAGTATATTTCAAAGAAATTATTGACTAAATGATATCCCTTCTAGGTGGCGTGGGCTTGAAAAATTATTTTGTTTAATTCAAGAAAAGACACAGATGAATGATTAGAGAAAAGAAGATACTACATTAAAGACTGAATCATATCATTTGATCATAATATAATACAAGAAGTCAAGTAGAAGTAAAATTAAAGGTGACATACATTCACACCCAAAGCTCTGGTCAATGAGTATATTTCCATAGTATGTAAAAGACTTTCTTGAGTTTCATGTCATACTGCTAACAATTAATATCATCTTTAACCAACATCTTCTAAATATTGACAAATGTTTTGTCTTTGTGTTTGAAGTTTTACTTCAAAACTTTTAAAATTATATATTTTTAAAACATCTTTTGAGCATTTAATTATAAGATAGCCAAAACAACTGTCAATGATTTGCTTGGGAACACAATCCCATCGTGTGAGGACACAGTGAGAAGGCGCTGTCTATGAACCAGAACGCAGGGTTTCACTAGACACCATCTGCCAACACTTTGAGCTTTAACTTCCCATCCCTTAAAACTATGAGAAATAAATTTCTGCTGTTTAAAGGCTACCCAGTCTATGGTAGTTTGTGAGAAAAGCCTGAACAGACCAAGACACCAGACATCTTCCACACAAGTTCTTGGTATACAGGAGAACAATCTCAGCCACAGAATGGACCTTTACAAATGGATATTTTCAGCAAAATATAATACACTTTTTGCTGTAATGATTGGAAAAGCAACAGTTTCCACTCTAGTGGTCAGATAGAGAGTGGTTCAAGTCTTTTAAAATCTGTTGAAGTATTGGGTCTACAAGCTGAGATAATATGAGCCCACTTCGGCATGGTAGTATAGTCATCAACACATTAAATGGCGATTACCTCTCATACACTTCTATCTGTGAATTGATGTCTGCTTCTTCAGAAACTACTCTTGAACACTTAATACTGAATAGTGAATATTATAGCCAACAAAACACAAAGTTCTTTTCTTCCACCATGACGGCAATTCTTTTAAACTTGAGATGGGAGTTATGATTGAACGGCATGTCTGAGTTTTCTCAGAACCAGAATGAATTCACAGTGACAGCTTCAATGTTGCAGCTCTTCTTCTGTTATTCCCCAGTAATCATAATGGATTTCTAGTTTCAATCATTAAATTTAAAAGAAAGAAACTACTCTTTCGCTACCTCTCAAAGTAATATAGACCCAGACTCAATAAGTACAAATTGGAATAAAAAGCCATAAGTGTTAGCTGTTTGTAGGTGTGTTGAACAGGGATAATGCATTTCTTAGTCGACTTAAAAGCAGCTCAAATGACTCATGCTGACACAACTTTACTGATTTGCCAAACTCCACAGAACACAGAATTATCTTGACGCTACCTGCCTTCCAATGTTGTGTTAGTAAAATGATCAAAATAACAGACTGTAAGTATCATAAGCATCCTTCCTTGCATGATGTATGATCTCTTTTTAGTTGATAGATTTGAGAGTTGTCAGGCAAAATGCATATCAATGGATATTTATGCTATTTCAGTAACAGATATTAGGCATTAAGATAATATCTTATTGAAATTTTAAACTAACCATTGTTGGTTCACTCCCTAAGAAAATCTTTCTTATGAAAAATTTGTCTATTTTCCCAAATAGCTTTCATTACATGTAAATGAAAAATATACAATTTACCATATTACTTAGTATATAAGGAAACCCAGACTTGCTCATTTTCACAGATATGCTAATAAGCATTATGCCATGCACTATAAGAGATTAAGATAAATAAAATGTACTAAACAACCTAAAAAAACATTTAATCTACTAGAGGAATAAATGTACTTCACCAATAACAGCAACACAATGTTAGAATGTGAATATAAAAAGGATGGTGTTGATGGTATACCCCTGTAATCCCAATTACTCATTACTTGGGAGGCAGAGATCAAAAAGACCACAGTTTAAGGACAGCCCAGGTAAAAAGTTAGTGAGACCCAAGTGAGCCAGGTGTGGCGGTATAACCCAATACGGGAGGCTTAGATAGGAGGATCACAGTTTGAGGCTAGCTTGAGAAAAGACATGAGGTCCCATCTGAAAAATAAAGTAAAAAGGGGCTGGGGTCTGGGGCATGGCTCAAGTAATGGAGTGCCTGTCTGGCAAGCATAAATCCTTGAGTTCAAACATCAGTACTGCAAAAAGAAGGGAGGCCGGCAGATCTTTGCTTGAAGGATTCTAACAATATCAGATGTTATAAAACAGAACAAAATGTATCTTGAGTCCGTTTTGGAAGAAGGATATCACATAAGAGGAACAGTATGAAAAAAAGACAAAGAAGTGAGAAAGCAGATCTTCAGGGACTATTTTATAACACTGCTGGACTAAGTGCAGGGCAAGTGGACAGAATCACGATGTGATGGACCTAGAAAGGTGTTTCTTATCTTCCAGAATAAAGGATACTGTAGAGAAGACAGACTCATTAGGACCAGAGCATGCTTTATTTATTTGAGACTATGTGGAGCTTGAGGTGATAGTGTACTTTCAAAAAGCATATGCCTGTGACTCAGAAAAAGCCATCTTGATACACTAAATAGCCTAAACTGGAAGCAGAGATAAGCATTTGAGAACTACCTACAAAGATGCTGCGTGCATTATTATCTTGGATTTATATTTTCAAAGAATTCAGAAATATACATACCCAATAAAGATAAAGAGTATAAATAAACTGAAAAACAAATTGTTTAAAAAAGATACTTATTCAACTAAAGAATAGAGCAGATTAGAATATAGTGTTTTCCCAGAGCTATGTTTTGGACCATATGCTAACTCTTCAGGCATTTATCTGCTATAAAATCCACTCTCCCAAATTAACTTACATGAAAATGCTTTATTGAATTTGGTTTAGAGGATAAAAGTGTATGTTACAATTTATGTCAAACATCTGGCTTAAAGTCTCAGAAATCTTCTTAATTATAGCACATTATAAGGCACTTTACCCCCAAAATTAATAGGATTTTTGGCATTGGAAGTTTACTAAACTCTTCCCAGAATAGGTTTTGCTAAATATTCCTGTTTATTGCTCAATTATTCTTGACTCTGCAGATAACTCCTCACATATGTCTTCCATTTTGTATTCATTCAATGGGATGAGAATGCTGCTTTTGCCTTTTAGTATGGCTGTCATGTTAAGAACATTGATGTTTTTTGATGCTATTCTTTTTGCATCATTGGTAATTTTATGCTGTTTCCATAGTTGAGTCATTGATCAACATTTGCCTTTTTTGTTGTTAATATTTCAATCGCCCTGTCATATGAAGAGAGAGTTTGGTATCTAAGGCATCATTGCTTGGTAAGAAGGTGTTGAAGTAATGCTGTATTTTTTCAAATGAACATTATTATAAGTAAATAACATACTTTCTTAAATCTAGCCCTCAATAAAACAGAGTCAATATGCCAACCCTGTGTGGTAAAAAATGAAGGAAGAAAAAGTAAACGAAAAGAAGCCCAATCGTGGTGCCTCATGCCTGTTAAGACACCATCTGAAAGGAGAAAAGGCTGGGTTTGGTGGTATGTGCCTGTCATCTCAGTTACTGCAGGAAAGCATACATAGGATGATTGTTGTCCAAGCACATGGGCAAAAGGCGAGACCCTACTTCCAATACAACCAGAGCAAAACAGAATGGAGGTGTGGCTCAAGAGGAAGAGGACCTTCCTAGCAAGCATAAAGTCCTGACTTCAAACCCAAGTACTGCCTATATATATATATATATATATATATATATATATATGCAAAAGAGAACTGAAGCAAATAAGAAAAACTTTGCACATGCAAGAGGCACACAATCAAGTTGGCAACCCCTTCTCATCAAGCTGTTTCTTCTCATGGGAAGCGAGCTCCAGAGAGCACCATGGACCTGCTCCAGGGTTAGTTCCTCTGGAGACTTTTTCATTTGTTTCAGTTTGATCTACTAGCTACAAGAAATGCCATGTGAAAATCTCACATGATAATTTTGTATTTGTGCATTTCTCCTTTTAGTTCTTGCAATTTTGCCTTTAATGCATCTGAAGTCATATTGCCAGCTGCATACAAATTTAGAACTGGTATATATTCCCAAAGAACAGAGTCTTTCTTGCTACAACACATTGCCCTAACCTGATTGTGCTTCCTGCCCCAAAGCAACTCCAAGTATTGACCTCACCCTGCTCAGCTGGTTTTCCTTCTCTCTAAAATCTTGGACCTGTGCTGTGGCACCTGGTGATGCTTATAAGACATTTTGGGTTTTTTTTAAATTGTCATTTTTTCTACTTCTTAACAGGATATTTAGTTTATAACAACTTAGTCAACTCTTTCTAGAAATGGAACTTATCACATATACCCACTCTTTACACCACCATATTTAAAAGACCAACTTAAAAAGTCTTTCAACTTTATCACTGTGAGGAGAAAAAAAACTTCGCAGAACAAAAATTGAAAAGAACTTTTAGATTTTTCATACTTAGCAGGCAAATAAACAATAGATTCCAAGATACAGGGAAAAAAATCTAAGAATTATAATTAAATGGTTTTCTTAACATTTTATACCTGAGTATAACTTGACTAAAATTACCTAAAAACTATTAAAGATATAACTTCCTTACATTTTGGTTCTATGGTCTGTTTTAAGTATTCCATTCTTCTAAAAGAAAGAACCATTATAAAAAGTTAGAACTTCCTAATCAATTTTTTCTGATTCATTATATTTTCATGGAGTAAAGGGAAGTAAATGATCTTACTATATGATATTCCTATACAATATTTGTAATATTGTTATTTGATGAGGTATCTGAGGGAACAAACATGTAACTACTTTAATCCACATATTAAATAGTAAGAAGTAAAAAAGAGAAAAGAGAGTGCCATAAACATTTGAGAAAACAGTTCTCAGCAACCTCAGGTGTTAGCCCATGTCATTATAAATTTTGTTAAAGTACCTACATAAGTGTAGGTCAGAGAGGTGAAGTGTAAGTTTCTGGGTCATTAAACTCCATACCTCCTCAGTGGATCACAATTAAGGGAAATGCCTGAGCTAAACAGTAGGGCTGTATCACTGTGGAGTGGTGTGTTCAAATGAGCCTTCGTTTTCTTGGGTCACAATCTAGTGACAGAAACAGAGCTTTTGAAACAGGGACTTTTCATCATGCAAAATATTGCTTCTATTCTGGGCCTCCAATTGCAATTTGAACATCTTTTTACAACTGCATATTACCTAATTATCAGTGTGAAGAATGCAGTTTGGAAGTTTTGTTAAAGAATTCAAAAATAGAAATTTAAATTGTTTTCAATTCAGCATATTAAAATATTTTAAAGATAGTACTTACAATATAAAAAGCATTATTTAAGAGATATTCACATTAATGATTATACTCTTCTGAGCAATGTGTCTCAGAGGTGAAAGGCTAACATTGCCTAATAAAACACATTTCTGTCACCATGAAAAATTTGTGAACATGCTCTGTACTTAATATCTCACTATCAGTGAAAAACAACTTATTTAGTTTAATTATGTAGTACCTAGAAAACTGATAAACTAGAAAAATACCAAAGAGCTCAATGTTTGATCCTGGCAACTGCTTGTATTGTGCCAAGACTACTAGCAATAGTCAAAGACCTACAAATCCAAGCCCATAGAAAACCTAGAAAGATGCAGTGAGGCATCATAATTCAAACATGGTTATTTACAGCATGAGCATGCATGTACACTTGCAAAAAAAAAAGGTAGTAAGATTGTCCTTGATGAACAAAATTGTGAAGTATTATGCAGTTAAACACAACTTCCTCAAATGACAAAGAAATGTAATGATGGAAACCATAATAATGGGCTTTAAGCCTGTGACTTGTTAATAAGCCTGATCTACCTGATTTAGTAATTTTGAAATTGAAATCTTGACAGTGTTCAGCACCTTAACATTCACAACACTCTTGGCTCCCTCTCTGTGCTATGGGAGCAAAGATGTTGCTCAGAGCATGGAAGAAGGGTAGCATGATTCTATTACATATATATGTATGTTTGGCTAGTAAAACATCCAAACACCACATAGGTTATGCCGACAACTAAGCCAAAACATTAATATTTTGCACCAATATTTTCCCCACGTTGTAAGAGCAAACAGACCAAATTAACAGGGAAGTTGTCTTCCTCACCTCACCACTAACCTTCTCCAGATTCTCTCTCCTATCTTAAAGCATACTCTTTTAAACATCCAGGGTCTCTGTTAGATCCATTCATGAAGAGATGACTGGGGTATAAAAAAAGCGGGATCTAATTTTTCCTGTAGAAATTTATATTAACACAGTGAAATGCAGATATTTTCATTTCAACCCAAAGGAAATACTCTATTATAAATTCAGACACAGAAACATGCCTAGGAGAGTCTTCTGTGGCTTTTTCCTGGTCCATCAATTGGGAACAACACATAACCTCATAGAGCTTATAGTTCTGCATTTCTTACCCACTTTTTGATGTCTTAAAACTTATGCATCTGTGTGAAATATCTTGCTGAATTCCTGAAGAGTTAGTGATAAAAATCCTTTTGCTTTCTGCAAGTTGCTATTTCTATCTCTAATTACTCATTCAAAAAAGAAACATCTGTTGTTGCTCATTACCATTTTCTTCTCACTTCCTTATAGCCTTTATGTATTTTGAAAGTATCTTGGATTATGTTGTTACATTTTTCTAATATTTTTCATAAGAATGAATAAGACTTGCTAAAAGAAAAATCAGAATCTAGCAATAGAGCAACTAGAGACAGAGAGAAGTGAAATCATCCCACCAACTCTTTTATTTCTACCTCACATCATTATTTACAATTCTACTGCATTTTTAAAAACTTTTGCACAGAAATTAAGCTCTAAAATGGGAGACAAGCAACAAATCTTCAAACTAATGCACTGGTAATCTTACTACCTCATTTTATCAGAAATTGTATAATTTTATTTCTTAGAGAAGTGGGATACTATTGGTGACATTATTCAATTTTTAACTTACTATTGTTGGTGAAAATACGTTATAAAGGACCAGCTAAAATACTGCTTTTTATCATTTTACCAAAGGATAATAGATAGTCAGTTCCATAAAACAAGAATTAGAAGACATCTCAATTATCAGTTAACGACTATACATCTTTTTCCTATTTGATTTACATTAGTATCTCTAGTCCCTAGAGATTAAAATTCCCAAAGCATTATTCTGATACTCGTTCACCTTCACATACAATTTCCGTTGTTTTCCATTGCCTGACACTTAAGACCTTCACATCTTAACCTCAAAGTGTTTATCCAAACATATCTTCTACCATTTCTTTTCTCTCAAATCAATGTATACTCTGTTAATCATTTTCTGAATAATTTGACTATTTCATCCATTTTTTTCATGTTAAAGTGTTTTGTTGAAGAGAAATTTATCACAGTTAAATGTATAAACATTGCATTTACAATTTGACAAATTTCAAAATATGTATACACCCGTGAAACCCACACCAGTGGAGATATGTAATATTCTCATGATCCCAGAAGGTGTGCTCATGCCCCATCCAGCCGCTCCCCATCTTCCAGAGCATCATATATTAGACTACCTAATCTTATAGTTCTTATAAGTGCAATCATTCTATTTATACTCTCTTGTGACTTTTTTCTAATTAACAATGCTTTTAAGATATATCTAAGTCACTCTATGCATTAATAGTTTAATTCAGTCTTTTAAATTACCTAATTATATTCTATTGTATAAATTTAAAACAATTACTTTATTAATTCTTATATTTGGTGGACATGTGGGTTATACCCAAGGTAAGGCTTTTGGTAATAAAAGTATTACAAATTGTTTATTTCATCCCCATTTTGACCCACATTATTGCCAAAATAAAGTGCTTTTTCTTACTTTACAATGTTTTCTCCTACTTTTCTTTAAAATTAATTATAACAGTTTGTCTTTCCTGACAATCATAGAACTCAGTGAAGTCTCTCTTGCTTTACCTGGTCCACTTGTAGAATTTATTAGTAAGTTATTTCATAATGTTCTTCTGTGTTAGTTGCCTTTGAATTTTTGTTTGTGTTTGAGACAGGGTCTTACTCCATAGCCCACCCTCTCCTCACACTCACAGTCTTCCTGCAGGACATGATGCACATGCTGTGTAATTACCAAATTTTTAAATACCTAAGGAAATATCAATATCTATTCCTTTGCAACCCCAGCATTTAGCATAGTGCTATTCATAAATTTGTTCACAAATGGTGTTGCTAAGGTGGAGTCAAATCATTATAGAAGCCAAAGATCCTATCAAGAACAATTTAAAAAATAAGATTAAATCAAAAGTAATATTCTGAAAGGCATCATAGAAGTGAAGAGGCAAAGATAACTGGAGATGTTAAATTCCAGGGGGAAGAAAATGATGTAAATGTAATCTGAGAACCTGCAACTGCTTTTATCCTGACAGCTTCTGCCAGTTCTGAACGAGGACTAGAAGTGGTGATATGGACTTGGCATAAGCAGAGGGCTACTGCCCCAGGACACAGACCACATAAAACTTGCATCAGTTAAATAGGGTAATGACAAAATTCAAGAGTGGGGAACCTCAAATTTATGCTTGTTCTGCTCAAAAACCTTCTTTTCCAAACCCTAAGTAATGCAGGAAACTAAAAGACTAAGCAACACCTGCAAAATAGAATTTCCCACCATCTAGCAGTGCTACAGAGACAAAGATTCACAAACTGCAAGGGTCCTCTGACCACAGGGAACAAAGGCTGTAGGAAAAATGTTAATCTCACAATTTGCAGACACCAGAGCCCTAAAGTAAAGCCACTGGCAAAGCAGAACAAAATTTCTCAGTTTCTTGACTGAGAGTCCAATAAAGCTAAGTAAAAGCCCTAAAGATTCACTGCCTTTGGAAGGGATGAGGACTAGAGATGGACTGAGCCCTATAAAACTGCAAGCCAGCCTCAAATCTTGCCACTATCTAGTAGGTATTCAGCCCCATTCTATCAGTGCAGCAGCAAAAAGCTTTCTTTGTGGTAAACACCACCTGCAGCCTCTACAAATCTCTATTCCCAGTGCCCATGCATTCAATCAAAATATATTACTTATGCCAATGTATCAAGCCACACAAAGAATAACCAAGAGAAAACATCAGACAAGAACCATAGGCAATCCATATATGGTAGTTATTAGCAATTTATTTTTAAAATAACTATGAATAATTTGTTAAGTAATGGAAAGTGTAGTTAATTCTTATAATTTTATGTTGCATCAGAATCCATTTTGAGTGCAGGTCAGATTTTCTCATACCAGAGGTCAAACGTAGTCTCCCTGGACATAGTTCTATAACTCCTCCAAGGTCCTCAATGTATCCTAAGCAGAAATCTTCCTCATAACATCCTCCTGGTGACAACCTCCCTAAGGGATAGTTAGATACAGCCCACATGATTGGCCCCACTGATTCTCACACCCCTGGACTGTGAGGATATGCCACACTGATTACCTCTCAGTCACTGGAACTTGTGCCTGCTTGGATTTAACCCACCAATTAAATCTCCCCATGAGAAACATGTTTGGATTGCATCATGAACTGAACACCATTCTGAGTGCCACCCCGCTCCACCCCACCCAGGACATGGCTCAGCCCTGTGTCCACAGTGTCTGCAATGTATTTGCTACTTGCCCATTCAATTGTCACTTAGTAGGCATTTTGGTTATCAGATCAACTGTTGTGGTATTGCAGTGCTTGCATTCAAGTTATCATTAAGTAGTGGTCTATAATACAGAGCAATGCCTATGTCATTCACCTCACATCATTTCATCACACAGGCATTGCCCCATCCCACATTACCACAGAAGGGTGATTATAGTACAATAAATTGAGAGTGAGAAAGAGAACATTCACATAACATTTGTCACAATATGTTATAATTGTTCTATTTTATTAGTAGTATTGTTATCTCTTACTTTTCCCAATTTATAAGTGTAACCTCATCATAGAAATGCATGTACTGGAATAAACCTAGTATATGTATTGGATTCAGTTCTATCCACACTTTTAGCCATTCACTGGGGATCTAGAAATGTATCTCCAATGTACAGGGAAGACAATTGTAATGGTATTGGCCCAGAGGTTTCTCATTCTTTTTCTCCCCATGTTTTTCTTGACCCCCATGCATGCCCCAGGAACACTGAGTAGCACCCAAGACTTTTAAGAAATAAAATCATTTATTTCCATCTTATATTTTTCCTAATCATCAAAGGCATATGCTCCACATTAAAGATCCTAAGTTATAACAGAAAGAATATAGGAAAGATCAAGAATTTTGCCAGAGAGCTTTAACCTTTAAAAAAGAAACTAATGGACAGCTCAGTACTAAGAAAGACAATATATTAAATTAGTAATTGAATGGATAGTAGTAAATAAAGGATTGAATATAATAACAAGACAAGATAGGCAAAATGAAAAGGAGATATACACAGAATGTTCAAATCAAAGCATAGTGTCTTAGTCTGTTTTCTGTGCTACAACAAAATTTGTAAGGCTGGGTACTTTATAAATAAAGGAGGTTTATTTAGCTCAGACTTTAAAGGCTGAAAGTCCAAGATTGACAGCCGTATGGTTGGCCTCTGGTGAGTGTCCTCTTCCTGCATTATAACATGGAAGACAGCATCACAGGACAGGAGTACATGTTAGATCACATGGCCAGAATGGAAGAAGAGACTAAAGAGAAGCTGCAGATGTAGCTCAGTGGTAAAGCACTTGCCTAGCATATGCAAAGTCCTGGATTTGACCCCAGCACCACAAAAATGAAACAAAGACTGACAAACAGACAGAGAGACACATGCAGAGAGACATACAGATACCATAGAACAGCCAGGATCACTCTTTTAAATGACTCACTCTGCAGAAACTAAGCCAGTACTGAAATAACTACCTTAATCCCTCTGAGGGCAGTGATTTTTTTTATCTAATCACCTTCCAGTGGTCCCACCTCTGAAAGATTCACCACCTATTAACACCACCACACTGGGGATCAAACTATATCCAAACCATGCCACATGAAGAGACAAAATGGAGAAAAAATGTATAAGACATATATAAGGTACAGTTAGAAGTAATAAATATATAACATATTCAATTTGTAGTTCCAGGAAGAAAAGAGAGAGAATCAGAAAGAAGCAATATTTAAAGTGTTAATACCAATACATTTCCAAAACTGCTGTGTGATATCAATGCACAAATTCAAAAGGTTTACAATCCTACACCAGATACTTCAAGAATACCACACTTAAGTAAAATAATCACAAAGCTTTTGAAAATCAAATACAATGTGTTCAAAAGCATCAAGAAATGACATGCAAAGAACCAATAATAAAAGTGACATCTAACTTCCTATGAGAAATTTCAAATGCCAGAAAACAATGAAACAACATCCTTGAGTGCTAAAAAAACTAGATGCCAACAAAGACTTCTATGCACAAAGAAAAAAGCCTTCAAAAACTAAATGAAATGAAACTATCTTTAGACAAACAAAACCTGGCAGTATTACTATAAAACTTACATGAAAAATATCCTGAAGGGAGATGACAGAGTGGCTCAAGTGGTAGAGTGCCTGCCTAGCAGACACAAGGTCCTGAGTTCAACCCCAGTACCACACATACATATGCTGTGTCTGTGTGTGTGTGTGTGTGTGTGTGTGTGCACGTGCACACATACACTAGGGATTTCTTCAGGTAGAAGGAAAATAACCCTAGAGGGAAACATGAAAATGCAGAAATTAATGAATTATACCAGAAATGCTAAATGTAAGTGCAAATTTAAATGAAAATTATGTGTAGAAAATAATGAGTTTAAAGTATATGTAGAATCTAAAAATATGACAAGATAATAACACAAAAATTGGGAAGCTAGTTAAATGAGAACAAAGTTGACTTTTTAAACTTCACAAATTAAAGTTTAACATGCATACACAAAACTTAGGTATACAGTCCAGTGAATATCTATATGTGTGTATACTCTATAATCACAAAATGGAAATTTCCACGGATGATGAGCTGTTCCCTCAAGCCTCTCCTATTCAGTCTCTCATAATCAATTAGTTTACCTCTTCTAGAATTCCATATGAATAAAATCAAACAGTGAGTGCTGTTTCATGTCTAACTTACTTTACTCATAATTATGCCTGTGATATTCACCCATATAGTTCACAAAAGTAATTCATTCTTTTATAATAATAGGAACCTCCCAATATATGAATATTATACAAATTATTCATGTATTTTGTTCTTTCCAGTTGAAAGTCATCATAAATAAAAAACACTATAACTGTTTTTCTTTTCTGATAAGCATATGCTCTAATTCTATGATCTATAAATAAGGGTATAATTGTTGAATCATGAACAGGTAGAAATACAGTTTTAGGTTAGGTCAAAGAATTTCCAAAGTAGTTTATCAATTTATTCTACAATGAAACTCCAGTTATTCCAAGTCTTCACCAAAACATGATACTGCCACTCTCTAATTTTACCTACTTTTGTTAATACATAGTGATATTGCATTAAGGTTTCTACTGCCGTTTTTTCTTTAACAGTACTAACCATCTTTTCTTCTGTTTATTAGCTACTTGAATGATTTTTTAAAGTAACTGTTTAAGATATTTCCCCATCATTAGCAAGGATATTCATCAGTCTTTTATTGATTTGTAGGATTTATATAAACTGCATAAGAATATTTTAAGGAATATGTGTGTCTATTTTTTTTCACCCAGGCTAGAGATTTCCAGAGGAGTACTCTGGAAATTTGACCACCATAACAAATGAAACTAAATTTCCTGTCACTGGGATAAGTTGGGCATGGGAGTCTGAATTAGAGAACCATAGAAATTTAGAAAAATAATGTATTTCTTTGTTCATTCCATTGTTATGATTCATTTTAATGTATACTTACTACATTACAATATATACTCATTTATATCATACAGGATATCAAAGGCTGATGGAAATCAGGTAACATAAATAAAATGAATGGATCAAAAAAAAGAGAAAATGGCTTCTAGACCTAGTCTCAGATTTAGAGATGCTACTGATTAACAAAGACACTGATAAAATATAGAATACATGATCCATTTAAACTGAGCTACTACTAATAGTTTAGCCATGGTTGCCAAACTATGACTGCCCAATGTTCTATTTTTTCTGAGTAATTTAGAAATACAGAGCGTTTAACGAAGGCTGTATTTTTAATATTAGCAACTAATTTAATTGTAAAAACATCTTCAGATTCCAACACCATGAAGAAAACAGGGAAAAACATTCCTTATATGAGTCATATCCATGTACCACAAATTTATAGCCCTTGATTTAATTATATATTGAGGAATATTTAAACCCAGCATGATAAACAAAATAGTACTTGTCTAAAGATATCCTCCTCCCAATACACAGAACCTGTGAGTATGTTATGTTGAAAGGGAAAGGGAATTAATGTTGCAGAAGAAATTAAGGTTGCTAACCAACTGACCTTAAAACAAAGAGATTGTCCTGGATTACCCAAGTGGACACAATGTAATCACAAGTTTCCTTAAATGAGAAGGATGGTGTTGAAAGAGTCAGTGTGTGATGTAACAAAAGATTTGACCAGACATTACAGATTCTGAAGTTAGAAGAGGTCACAAGTTAAGGAATGTGGACAGCCTCTACAAAGTAGTGAAGTAAGAAAATAGACTCCTCCTACAGCCTCCAAGAAGGAATGTAATTCTGCCAGCCCTTATTTTTAGCCCAGTGAGTCCTCAGTTAACTTCTGCACTCTAGAACTATAAGGCATTGCTGTAAGTCACTAACTTTCTTGCTATCTGTTACAGAAGCAGCAGAATACCCTGCAAAAGATGTTAACTTATTTCAAGATCCACTGGAAATTATCCTTACACAAGATAATTTTGTTTAAAACGATCTCATATGTTATATTAGAGGTAAGATCTCTCATCTGACTTATTGGAGGAGTACAATGTCACATTTTTAAATGTGATAGTAGGTATATAACAAAACTCTTTATTACATTAAAGATTTTCTATGGGTGGCCAGAATTGAAGTAATTTTTGATACATTTCAATATATATTTACAAATTCCTCTAATTTCAATTTAACAAAGGAGTCAACAATCAGAAATACATTCCAAAATTATTCCACTTCCCTATTAGTTCAAAGCAAGAGTTGTCACACAGTTACATAAAGAGCAATCCAGCAGCAAAATGTAAGACTCCATCACTGCCCCATACCTGGCTACTAGCTAATGAAAAATTTGAAATTTCAGTTAGTTCTTCATTCATTCAATATTGTGGAGCTTATATACCAGGGTTTGCACATAATTAGAGACCAAGACCTAACATATTTCCCAAAGATCATGTATATTCTTGGGGACAATACTAAAAATCATGTGAGAAAGACTTTTTCTGACTCCACAGCCAATAAGTCAATTATATGATTTAATCCTAGCATACATATGCCAAATTAGTTGATAAACTGAATAGTAGTTTTTAGTTAATAGTGAACATGATTGTGTCAGACAATAGCTTTCTTCAAAATGTTAAGCAAATTGCCTCACCGCATTACCTCACATGGTTCCTCTTCTCTAAAACTGAAAAAAATAATGCCTTCATCATTTAAAAGTCCATTCAGATAAGTTAGCAGATTAATAGTTAATGCTTTTATCATTGCAAACCTCATAGATAATATCCACTGTAAAAGTACTTTAAATATTTCATACATTTATAATTTGATACCTTAGTTTAACAAAACTTAAATTCAATTAAACAAATTATCATTATTATGTAAATAAAATCTGAAAGCTTATTATTGCAGTTTTAAGCAATGATTAGTATAATAACAAAAATATCCTTAATAGACTTTAATTTTAAAAAATTATAGCCCATTTGAATTACATAATTCAATATCAGATTCAGAAAGAGACATGTTAAACAGCAGCTAAAGAAACATACCTAGTAAGATGTTGTTTATTATAAAGACATTAAGATTTTATAACTTTTTTTTTGGTACTGGGGCTTGAACTCAGGGCCTTCCACCTTGAGCCACTCCACCAGTCCTTTTTTGTGAAGAGTTTTTTCAGATAGGGTCTCATGAACTATTTGCCTGGGGTTGGCTTCAAACCGCAATCCTCCTGATCTCTACCTCCTGAGTAGCTAGGATTACAGGCATGAGCCATCAGCACACAGCCAAAATTTTGTAGTTTTTAACAATAAATAAGTATAAAAACTACATATTAAAATGGTGACAAGAAATTACAAAAAAACAGCTCTTTTCATATTGCACAAAAGTCAAGAAAGTGATTCTAAAATGGCATGCTTGAGTATTTCTTTATAATGAAACAGTCCTCTGAAGACTCAGTTTTAAGTACATTTTTTATCTCTTCTAACTTGTGGGATGTCCTCATATCTAAAATCACACCACTTTGGTAGTTTTTTCTCCTACCAAGTACTTTTTTATGAAGTTCATCATTCACTGAAAGATACTGTGATGAAACTTATCAAAAAACATTTGGGTTCCTCTTACTGTAGAATTTAGGATCTGGAATTCACAAAGTAGAGACCTAAAGGTCCCAGTCATCATTGTATTTCATTTGACCTGAGGCAATTTATAAAGACATTCATGCCTTCTTCACATTTAGACTTAGCAATGTTTTTTTAACATAAAAAACATACTTTTTATTTTTCATGGGGATGAAAAAAAGGATTTGTAATGGACAATATTCCTACCAGAATTCTATGGGAACTCTTTAGCTGTCCATTATCTCTACCACACCTAGGTGCCATACTTAGTCCTCATCTGGGTTGCCTACCTAGCCTGCTGACAAGTTTGAGTTTGTTAGCATGACCTGGAACTTACAGCAACAATTACTTCTCCCATACCTATTTACATCCTCAGACTCTTCTCCTCATCTTAGTCCATTTTGTGCTACTGTCATTGAATAACAGAAACTAGGTAGTTTATAAAAATAGAATTCATTTTTCACAGTTCTGGAAGCTAGGCAATCCAAGAGATGATGTCAGGTTCAGTTGTCTAGTGGAGGTCTGGTCTCTGCTTCCAAGATGGCACCTTGAAGACTAAGTTCTCCAGAGGGAAGGAGCACTACATTATAACATGACAGAGGTGAAGGATTAAATTTTCCTCCAAACCCTTTTTTAGGTACATTGTAATGGACTTTTCTGTAATGTTTTCATTCGTATATAAAATGTACTTTGATTATATTCGCCCTACCCATTTCCCTTTCTTGTGCCTGTCTTCCTCTAGTCCCCTTCCTATTCCTAAATTGTCCCCCCTTCTATTTTCATAGTTCTCTTTTATAATCTAGATTCTGCATAAAAGAGAAAAACGTGTGATATTTGTGTCTATTAGACCTTTTATAAAGTCAACTAATATAATCTATGAAGATGGAGGCCCTGTGACTTAATCACATCCCAAAGATCACCTCCCAAAATGGTTGCACTAGGGATGAAATTTCAACATGAGTTTTGGAGGGGCCAAGCCATTCAAGCCACAGAAGCCTTAGACTCTCACCACCTGAAATTCCTGGGGCAGCCTCCTCCCCAGCATGCTGGAACACTAAAGGCAGGGGCCAAGACAGTGCAAACAGAAAAGGAAATGCTTGCCTGGACTCTGTTCTCCATCAGTAGTTTTCTTCTTGCTGTCAACACAAAATAATTGGAATGGACTTACACAACTATGCTTCATATGTTTGTCACAGAAAAACCACTGTGACAGATACTTTAGGAATAGTCCTAGGAGTAGTACAATATTAAATATAAGGCAATATTAGTTTTTCTGCTAGCTTCATTACAAAATTCCTAGAATAGGAATTATAGCCTTGTATTTGGTAATTACAGATGAATGTTTTTACATATGTGATAATGTCTTTTCTTTTTCATTAATTATAATTATTTTGATGACCTTTTATTTTTCTGTTTTATTATAATCAAAATAAGAGTGAACTTATATGTGTACAAGAAAGAGGCAAAATGCAAACAGGAAAAACTTGAGTCATTGATACCCTCTGCCACTTTTCCTTTTAGCTAAGCTCAGTACTACAATTCTTGTTAGTAATACTTTCAATACTCAATAATGATCATTATTCTTATAATAACATTTATATTAATAATAGTAACAATAACATAAACTGCTATTATTTGGACACTTACTTTATTTTAGGCAAAGCAATTTATATGAAGCATAAAGTAATTTATATGTGTATCTCAAGGTACTCTTAAGAGATCAGTACTACTACGATCCCTATTTCAGAGAGAAAGAAAATAACCTTAGACAGTATAAGAACATTGGCTATCATCACACAGCTGGTAAGTGTTGAAACTGGTGTTGATTTCCAAGTCTGAATTCCAAGTCCATGCTTGTGCCCAGTCTCAGATTATTGGAACATTATACCTGCAAGATGCAAACTTTCTTGTTGCTTCTAACTCAGTGGTTTTCATCTGAAGGTGCACCCTTAAATCTCCCCATATTGATTACTAACTATGACAATTAGCCCTTTTCTCACTCACTTATTTTTACCTGAATTTTAATTCCAAGTTGAGAGTGAATTCAGATGGAAGAATTGGTGAAGAAATGTATGTGTAAGAATTCTAGTTTAGTTGCAGCAACTCCATCCATGAATATGTACTTTACAAAAACATTCTTCTTCGTTTTCAACTCTCCACCCCAACTTTTCATGGTGGAAGATGCCAAATGGCCTTCAGCTGAAAATTTCCTCCTAATTAAATGTGGATCATCCAATGAATTATTAAGATTTTGTTCCTGTGAGGAAAGATCTTTTTGAGGTTCTCAAGAGCAATGTCAGATAGGGAGTCTCAATTGCTTGTTTACCCTATATATTTTCTCTCTGCCCTATTTTTATTCCAACATAGTTGGGGATTCTTGGCTGTCTAAAAAAAAAATCCCTTATCTCTGAGATAAAACATGTTCTTATCATTCACTAAAATAAAGGAATAGAAAAAGTAAAACATAATAACAGAACACACAGTAATATATCGCTATACCATATCAAAATAAGATATCATTTTCTTTGTCTCATCTCCAGGCCCAACAATATTTGTCAGGGGCAGAAAAGATACAGCCAATGATTCTATTCAAACACACTAAGAGAATGAAGACTAAAAAACAGAAGTTGGGTATAAATGCTTGTACAGAATTGACCTCTGACCTTTCCAGATCTTGTGGGCTACTTTCTTCATTTCTTCACTTTTGATAGTAATTTAAATAAGATGTGAGTGATTGATTGTGATATATATAGCTTTGTTATAGCAAAAGAAAGTAGTAAAAGTGACAGAGTTTTATTAACAGCTCAACTGAAGTATCTGCCCTAAATTTAAATTGCAGAAATGAGCTCAAGAAGCTAGATTTCTGTAACTCTTTGATTACCTCTGTCTTTTTTGCATATCACATTCATGAGAGATGACAACATTGCTCAGGAAACCCCTCAGACACTCACAGGGTCAAGAACAGAAGATGAGACCCTCATTTTTCTGAATATATACTTTGAAATTATCAGGAAAAGGATATCTGCAATTTACATCTTTCATATAAATTGAATAACAGATTTACAATAAACCTGAGATAATTACTCTGTACTTTTCCTATCAATAATATAGCAACCTTAAATTTTTATAAGCTTCTTTGAGTTTTAATACTTTAATGAGACTGAATTCCTAGGCTTATTGGGTATACCTTACCTAGGCATCCAAACCACCACCTTCTCCTATATTCTGAGACTGTCTATAAGATGTATCACAGATGTACACCATCAATGCCAATTTCAATCACAAACTTTCTAGGAAATCTTGAATACTAGGCCCTCTGGGCTTCTGCCTATTCCATTACATGTCACTGTCCTTGCTAATGCCACAGCAACTTTGTGTACCACATTTGAAGTCCTTGCACCTTTACCATCTTAAATCATTCCAATTTCTTTCTATAAATAAACAGATACCACTCCCCCTATATCATAGACTATCACCTCAGTATCTACACTGCAGATCTCCAATATTCTGCTAAATTCCCATATGACAACTGTCTTGTCAGCTTGTGTCAGAAAGGTGGGTCACAGAAATAGGAGCTAGGGGAATAGGTGCCCTGTTATACTTCCTTGTTGTTCTTTTCAAACAATCTCTTGACTTTCCTTTGGTACTTGAATGCAAGCATCTTCCTAAAATTCCTCCCTGCAAAGTCAAGCTGTTCCTACCAAAAGATATCTAAGATCCACTGGACTAGCACCTTAATAGTCATGCTATGTTAGAATCTCAATTACTGTTCACAGTACTGTTCAATAAGAACTCAAATAGTGAGATGTGTTGGATTAAATGACCAAACATACATCACACATATAGTCATGCCATCTACTTTATCATGCCACCCTCCCCCATGCTGTGGCCACACCATACTTCTTACACATTATCTACACATTTTAAACACTTACTCAGATCAGTTTACCATGACCTTATCACTTATTGATGATAAGGCCTCTATTATGTTACTTTACACTCTATCTTACATTACTTAAAGTTTCTATCATTACAATGGGTCTCTGTTTGCAATATGTGTCTATTGTTTATTTCTGAACTCTCTACAATATCTAACACAGTACTCTATAGGTAGGAAGATCTCAAGATAATTTTATAGAATAGACAAAAATTACCAAATTCAGAAAAAAGCATGAAGTAAAATGACAAACACTCTTGTACAAGAGGCAGTTATGGAATTTATATTTCACCAGCCAAGTATCTTCCTATTCATAGCATCATTTTCCCACTTTTGCTAGCTTCTGATAGAGCTCTCTACACAACTTCAGTGTTGCTGAAATTTATTCAGAATTTATTATATTGACCTAACTCTATATCTGCCCATGTCTCTATGCTATTAATATGTGAATATTTAAAAGATTAAATGATTTCTCAAAAGCAGGGCCTAATTCTTCAAGATATTCTTTGCTATGAAAGCCTGCTAAAATAACACTGAAATGTTTAAACCATATTGTCATCTCATGGCAGGATTTTACTTTTAATGTATTGAATTCTCAGCTCTTAATATATTAATAAGATTGCTAGGTGATCTATAAATCTATTAGTCTCTCTATTCTTTATTCTGACAGCTAGTTTTAATGGGATAAGACAGTGGTTCTTAGTTGGTCTCTTGGAGCGAGCTTTTTCTCTCTCCCTTCTTGGAGCAAGCTTTCTCTTGCTCCTGGTTATTACTGACCCTAACTGGGGCTAACTGGGGGTGTCTAGAGATTCAGAAAGGATCCACAATAGGCAGACGGACAGAAAGTGGGATCAGGTGTATTGGCACTCAGATGGAGACGCACAACCCTCATTGCTTCTTTTCTCTATCTTTATTCTTTAAGGCCTTACTCCTTTACAGTTCTTTAAAATCTTGTTTAAAACCTCTTTCCTTAGACTCGCTCTGTCCCATGTTTTCTCTTAGCTTTTCTTTAGCATAATCTCTTTTAGAATGAGGGATTCCAAGATGGCGGCTAGAGGGAGGAAGCAGAAAGTGTGCCTCCTACAGTGAAATCTTGGAGAAACACTGGAGACACACCTTGCAGGCAAGGCCACTGAGAAGAGGCAAAACTTTGACCCCTCCACACCTCCAACCTGCGCAGAGAATCTCTACTTCATATTAAACTGAGAAACCAGGAGGGCCCCGGGGCAGACGTCACCCGTGCCCAGATGGCTTGGGAAGATGCGGACAAGGTGAGCTAAACGGTACGTGGTACTTCCACAGACAACCCTGGGCCAGATCAGCATAGCCCCCTGGACAGACCGACCCCCACCTGGGGAAAAAAGAGAAACTGAGTAATAAGCAATAAGAACAATAGACACATAGCAAAGAGGGTGGGTGGGGCGCCCTGAGCTCCGAAGAGGGGGGAGGGGAATCCTTCCTGGAACTGTAAATAAACACGCAGGTCTGAGAAAGCGGTGCAGTGTCACCTCCCCCAGTGTGCTTGGAAAAGGGAAAGCTTGTAGCAGTGGCTTGCACACAAGACTGAGTAAACAAAGCCTGCAGGGCCAAGTGAGTGCTAAGCTCACTCCTGAGATCTGTATAAATGACACCTCCAGCAACAGCAGGCTGACAGCAGTGAGCAGGCAAGCCACAGCCGCAGATAGCCATTCATAGACCTGTCTCCAGACTCTTTTTTTTCTCTCTCCCTACCTTTGATGAGAAAACAACCGAACTACACTTACATGAAGAAAAACTTATGGAAACTGTATTGCAAACTTGGGACACTTGGTGGACTTTTTTTTTTGTGCACTTTTGTTCTACTTTATGTCTCCCCTTTGATTAGACAACTACAGAACAACATCTGAGGCACCATCTCCAGGATTGCAGGCTGAGGGATGAACACCAAAATTATTAAGACAAAAATTTCATTGCATTTGAACTTGGAGGTTTTTATTTTTTATTTTTTACTTTTAATTTTGTTTTATTTTATTTTTTTTTCTTTCATTTACTTATTTTTTATTTTTTATTTTCAATCCTCTCTCTGTCTCTCTAATGCCTTTTCAGCTTACGGTTGATTAGTACACTGTCTCTTCCTGTTTATACCTTTGAAACTTCTTTTGTTTGTTTCTTTGTTTTGTTTTTTTTCCTACTTGATTATTTTCCCTTTTACTTTAACTTCTTTGCTTTCCATCCCCACTCACCCTTCCATTCTAAATATCGCTAGTGCTATTATTATAAGCCAGAAAATACTTAATTGCACACAGTACAAGGACAATAACAATATCAAGGGCAATATTGGGAAGACAGAAAAAACAGGGAAACTAGTTTCCCCACAGCAAAAAATTAGTATAGGAACCCAGAGGGAGGAGCAGCCCCTGGCCCATTCCTGGCCTGGTGCACCGATGCCTTCTCCTTTCGGTCTCCAGTAGCTGAGCGGAGGCCTCAGCCTGGCAGCAGACGTCAGGGCGGCCTTTGAGGGGCAAAATGTGCTGCGAGAAGTGGAGCCCCGTGGCTGAAATGCTTCTCTTCATTGAAGATGGGGGGGGAGGATTCTAAGATCCTGTGCCTCTGCTCCAGGGCATTTGTGGAGGATCGAAAACTGTGCAAATTGGGATTAAAAGGCTACTATGTCAAAGGCAATGGCAACAACACAGGAGATCAAACTACAGAAGAGGAGGAGTATGATCATTCTCAGGGCACTGAAAAATCCTGTGACAACAAAGACTTCAGCCCAAATGAAAGTGAGCTTGACTCTGGAGCTGAGCTCATAAAAAGTATGGGATTGCCACTTCAGTTTGGTGGTGTATCTGCATATAAGAATTTTGAGTTATTTATCTAATGTAGGTGTCTATGAATACTAGAAATAAAGTTAAAATGAAAAAGAAAAAGAAAAAACATCAAAAGAAGTACTTAGATGAAATTATGCAAGAATCTTGGAGAAAAGAATATGAAGAAGATGACCTTTTGGTTTCAGATGGTCCATCTTCAGTTGAGCAGTATGAAAACACCAGAACATGTGACCTTCAAAGCAAAGGAGATAATGAAACAGAAAACCTTTCTGTTGAAAATACATTATCTCCAAAGCTAGAAGTTACAGAGAAATGGGAAAAGTATTGGAATGAATATGGAGGAAGACTGCTGTGGCAAAACTGGCAAGAAAAACACCCAGATGAAGTGCTATGTTGTGAACCTTGGAACTTTCCCGATACAAAGGAAGAATGGGAGCAGCATTATAGTCAACTTTATTGGTACTACTTGGAGCAGTTTCAGTACTGGGAGGCTCAGGGTTGGACTTTCGATGCTTCACGAAGCTGTGATACAGATGCTTGCATGTCGCAAATAGAAAGTGACAATAAGAACAATGAAAATAGCATAAAAGTGAACTTAGTATCTTCTCTGTCTTCACCTAATGCAGTTGATAAAGAAAGCTCTGGTTCAAGTGAAAAGGAACATAATGAAATACTTGATGGAATCAGTAATATAACTTTGAGGTCAGAGGAGATAGAACAGAGCCAGTTAGATTCCTCTGTAAGTTGTGGACAGCTGAATGAAGTTACCAGTGGGAGAGAGTGCCCTGCTTCTGGCCAGAATAAACCATGTAATGGAGTGAGCAAGGAAAGCAACTTATCTGGAAATAGAAGCACAGACCAACCAGCTCAAGAGTCACAGGAGTCATTGGGATCAAGTGCAAGCAAAGACAGATCACATACCAATGGGATTGGTGGAGATGAGAATGAAGAAGATCCACCTGAGAATAAGCCCAGCAAACTCAAGAGGAGCCATGAACTGGACATCGATGAAAACCCAGATTCAGACCTTGATGACAATGGTTCCCTTCTAGGATTCAAGCATGGCTCAGGACAAAAATATGGAGGGATTCCAAATTTCAGTCATCGACAGGTCAGGTACCTAGAGAAGAATGTGAAACATAAATCAAAGTACCTGGACATGCGCAGACAAATAAAGATGAAAAATAAACATATCTTCTTTACTGAAGAGTCAGAAAAAACAGTTTTCAAGAAAAGTAAAACTCTGAGTAAGGTGGAAAAATTCCTAAAATATGTTAATGAACGAGATGATGAAGCATCACAGGAATCATTTTTACACTGTCACATGGAAGACACTTGCACAAGCAGTGATTCAGAAGACCAAGACATGTCTGCTAAAACAGCTGATTACCCAATGGAGACTAGAAATCCAGAACCCGAAAAACGTGAGGCCATCTCTTCAGCTGGGGAATTTGAAACAGAAAAGAATGAAGGCTACAGCTTGGTAGCAGCTGTTGCAGAGAAGCAAGATTCTGTAACTGAAGAAATACCAGACTGTCCTCAGGTAGACACTGAAGCTGAAATAAAAAAGAAAAAGAAGAAGAAAAACAAGAACAAAAAGGTAAATGTTCTGCCTCCTGAGATAGCCTCTGTTCCTGAGCTGGCAAAATACTGGGCCCAAAGATACAGGCTCTTCTTCCGTTTTGATGATGGGATTAAGTTGGACAGAGAGGGCTGGTTTTCAGTTACACCTGAGAAGATTGCTGAACACATTGCTGGACGTGTCAGTCAGTCCTTCAAGTATGATACTGTAGTAGATGCATTCTGTGGAGCTGGAAGAAATACCATTCAGTTTGCCTTAACAGGAAAAAGAGTGATTGCCATTGATATTGACCCTGTTAAGATTGATCTTGCTCGTAATAATGCTGAAGTTTATGGAATAGCAGATAAGATAGAGTTCATCTGTGGAGATTTCCTGCTCCTGGCTCTCTGTTTAAAGGCTGATGTTGTGTTCCTGAGCCCTCCATGGGGGGGACCAGACTATGCCACTGAAGAGACCTTTGACATAAGGACAATGATGTCTCCTGATGGCTTTGAAATTTTCAGACTTTCCCAGGAGATCACTAAAAATATTGTTTATTTTCTTCCAAGAAATGCTGATATTGACCAGGTGGCATCCTTAGCTGGACCTGGAGGGCAAGTGGAAATAGAACAGAATTTTCTTAACAATAAATTGAAGACAATCACTGCTTATTTTGGTGACCTGATCCAAAGACCAGCCTCTGAAACCTAAATGTGAGGCAGTGTAAGGACAAGAAGAGCATGTAGTGGGCAGGACAGTCTTCACATGAGACACTGGGGACATGTCTTCCTGTGCTCACTAATATTTTGTATCCTATCTTATGTATGTAGTACATGTTATGTGATACAGAAACCTTTATGAGTTTTTTGAAATCTTGGGAGAACATTAACTGTGACCCATATACATCTGAACAGTAAGTGTCTGATACAGGAAGAGGAGAGGTATGCCCCTGTGCTTAATTTCAGTGTGTCTCTGTATATGTGTGTTTATTTTTTTTAACTTCCTGTGTTTTGACTTTAATTTTGTTTTAACTTCTTACATATTAACAAAATTAATCTTTATTATTATCTTTGTGTGTTTATGTATATATAAAAAACTGCTTTTTTAATATAGTGCAATACAAAGAAAACAATGAAAAGGTTATGCTCTGTCCATCCATTTAACCCCTACTGAAATAATGATGTTATATTATTTAATGCTAGAAATGTAAACACAAAATGGCTCAAAAAGAAAAGTCTCCCAACAACTTCCCTATGCTTTTGTTCATCTATCGAAAGATAATCACAGCTAACGATGTTTATAATTCTTTTGGGGAACAGAAAATAATTGCAGTATACCTTAGTACACTTTTTTTCCCCTTGTTCAATATCCTCCCCCTCCCCTTTTTTTTTTTAACTTAATGCATCTTTTTTTAATGTAGGTGTTCTTTTTTATCAGTGTGTGTTGAAAACCTTCCCATATTAGTACATATATGTCTTCTACCTCATCTTTTTAATGGCTGTCTTGTAGTCCATCTTCTGGATATGCCATAATTAATTAAACCAGTTTCCTATTGATGGACACAGGCTGTTTTCACAGTTATTCTGCACTGTACTTACACAGTGTTGAACAAGTATACTCATTGGGTATATTTCCAGTGTTTGGATTACTAGGGATTTGTACATTTTCATTTTGATAGGTATTGTCAAGTTACCTCAACAAAATTGAACCCACTTTTAAACTTTTTTCTAGACCTTTCTTATCATCATGTCTTTGCTTTATCTGGAGTTTGCTTTTTAACATCCATTTATCTTAGAAAGTTTAATGTGTTTCAGATTTCCATTGCAAAATCAACATAAAATATATTTTGTAATATACAAGTTTATATTCTTTTTCTATTAAAATGACAGTGAAAGGAGAAAAAAAAAAAAGGAACCAGAGGGAAATGAAGAAAACAAATACTCAGATCCAGACTCCAACAAAATGAAGATAAACTATGCCAAAGAACCCAATGAAGCCCACAAGAATAATCTAAAAGAAGACATAATACAGGTACTCAATGAAAATTTTATAGAGATGATACTGGATAGGGCCAACCAAAATGTATAGGAGACACTCAAGAAATTCCAAGACACAAAAATAGAGAATTTGAAAAAGCAAAAGAAGAAATAAAGGAAACAATAGAAGCACTGTATAAACACCAAAGTGAAAGAGAGAACACAATGAATAAACGGATAAGTGAACTCAGGACAAAAATAGACAACATTAAAGAGGAAACAACCCAGGATATGGAAAACCTCAGAAAAAAGAACGAAACAGAATTACAAAACAAAACGGAAGGCCAATCCAGCAGAATAGAACAAACAGAAGACAGAATCTCAGAACTTGAAGATAAAATGGTAATTAAAGGAAAAACTGAAGAATTATTAATTAAACAACTCAAGACCTGTGAAAAGAAAATGCAAGAACTCACCAACTCCATCAAAAGACCAAACTTGAGAATCATGGGCATCGAAGAAGGAGAAGAGGTGCAAGCAAAGGGAAAGTGCAATATATTCAACAAAATAATAACAGAAAATTTCCGAAATCTAGAGAAAGATATTCCCATACAGATGCAAGAGGCCTCAAGGACACCAAACAGACCAGACCAAAATAAAACTACTCCACGACATATCATCATTAAAACAACAAGTACAGAAACTAAGGAAAGAATATTGAAGGCTGTAAGAGAGAAAAAACAAGTAACATACAAAGGTAAACCCATCAAAATCACAGCAGACTTCTCAACAGAAACATTAAAAGCAAGAAGAGCATGGGGTGAGATCTTCCAGCCACTGAATGAAAATAACTTCAACCCCAGGATACTCTACCCAGCAAAACTATCATTCAAAATGGATGGAGCAATAAAAGTCTTCCATGATAAGCAGAAACTAAAACAATATGTGACAACAAAGCCACAACTACAAAAGATTCTTCAAGGGATTCTGCACACAGAAAGTGAAACTCAACATAACCATGAAAGTACAGGCAGCACAAAACTACAGGAAAAGAAAAAGCAAGAAAGTAGAGAGTAACATCAACTTAGGTACACACAACCAAACCTTCAAACAACTAAGACAACTAAGTGACAGGAATCACCACATACCAATCAGTATTAACACTTAATGTTAACAGACTTAATTCACCCATCAAAAGGCACTGTTTGACAAAATGGATTAAAAAGGAAAATTCAACAATTTGTTGCATACAGGAGACCCATCTCACCGACAGAAATAAGCATAGGCTTAGGAAGAAAGGCTGGAAGAAGATTTACTAAGCCAGTGGCCCCCAAAAACAGTCAGGAGTAGCAATACTTATCTCTGACAAAGTAGACTTCAAACCTACATTGATCAAATGAGATAAAGAAGGACATTCCATACTAATAAAAGGGGAAATAGACCAAAAGGAAATAATAATTATCAATCTATATGCACCCAATGTCAACACACCCAATTTCATCAAACATACCCTGAAAGACCTAAAAGCATATATTAACGCCAACACAGTGGTTGTGGGAGACTTTAACACCCCATTATCATTAATAGATAGGTCATCCAAACAAAAAAATAAGTAATGAAATCCAAGATCTAAAATATACAATAGATCAAATGGGCCTACTTGATGTCTACAGAACATTTCATCCAACTTCTACACAATATACATTCTTCTCAGCAGCCCATGGAACCTTCTCCAAAATAGATCATATCTTAGGGCACTAAGGA
Organism: Castor canadensis; assembly: GCF_047511655.1. Lineage (NCBI taxonomy): Eukaryota > Metazoa > Chordata > Mammalia > Rodentia > Castoridae > Castor > Castor canadensis. The sequence continues at coordinate 135,522,981 of NC_133389.1, read as the reverse complement.
AGCCTCAGCAAACATAAGAAAATAGAAATTATACCGTGCATACTATCTGATCACAATGCAATAAAACTAGAACTCAACCACAAAAGTAAAGACAAAAAACATGCAAACAGCTGGAAACTAAATAATTCATTACTTAATGAACAATGGATCATTGATGAAATAAAAGAGGAAATTAAAAAGTTCCTGGAAGTCAATGAAAATGAAAACACAACCTACCGGAACCTATGGGACACAGCAAAGGTAGTCCTGAGAGGAAAGTTTATAGCCACGAGTGCATATATTAAAAAGTCTGAAAGATCCCAAATCAATGACCTAATGATACAACTCAAACTCCTAGAAAAACAAGAACAAGCAAATCCCAAAACAAACAGAAGGAGAGAAATAATAAAAATAAGAGCTGAAATCAACGAAATAGAAACCAAAAAAAAAAACATACAAAGAATTAATGAAACAAAAAGTTGGTTCTTTGAAAAAATAAAAAGATCGACAGACCCCTGGCAAACCTGATGAAAATGAGAAGAGAAAAAACCCAAATTAGTAGAATCAGGAATGCAAAAGGGGAGATAACAACAAACACCATGGAAGTCCAGGAAATCATCAGAGACTACTTCAAGAATCTATATTCAAATAAATTCAAAAGTCTTAAAGAAACAGACAGATTTCTAGATACATATGATCATCCAAAACCGAACCAAGAGGAAATTAATCACCTGAATAGATCTATAACACAAAATGAAATTGAAGCAGCAAGATGCCCCACTACTGATGAATGGATCAAGAAAATGTGGTATCTATACACAGTGGAATTTTATGCAGTCATGAAGAAGAACGAAATGTTATCATTTGCTGGTAAATGGATGGAATTGGAGAACATCATTCTGAGTGAGGTTATCCAGGTCCAAAAGACCAAAAGGGCAAACACAACAATGGGATTGGACTTTGAGCACATGATAAAAGCGAGAGCACACAAGGGAGGTGTGAGGATAGGTAAGACACTTAAAAAATTAGCTAGCATTTGTTGCTCTCAATGCAGAGAAACTAGAGCAGATACCTTAAAAGCAACTGAGGCCAATAGGAGAAGGGACCAGGAACTAGAGAAAAGGTTAGATCAAAAAGAATTAACCTAGAAGGTAACACACATGCACAGGAAATTAATGTGAGTCAACTCCCTGTATAGCTATCCTTATCTCAATTAGCAAAAACCCGTGTTCCTTCCTATTATTGCTTATACTCTCTCTTCAACGAAATTAGAGATAAGGGCAAAATAGTTTCTGCCAGGTATCGAGGGGGTGGGGGGAGAGGAAGGGGGTGGGGGTTAGGGTGGGTGTTAAGGGAAGGGGTGGGGGCAGGGGGGAGAAATGACCCAAGCATTGTATGCACATATGAATAATAAAACAATAAAATTTTTTTTTAAAAATCTCTTTTAAAGTCTTTGCCCTCAGACTTGCACTGTCCCATGTTCTCTTTTTAGCTTTCTTAAAGCCTTGGTTCTCAGACTTGCAAACAACAACAGCACCTAAAAACTACATATGCATAACTCTTAAAGTCTCAGTCCTTAGACTTGCACTGTTTCATGTTCTATTTGGCTTTTCTTTAGCTTAGCTTTTCTAAAGCCTATGTATAAAGTTCTCTTTAGCCTCCTTAAAATCTTGGCCCTCAGACTTGCTAGCAATTACCCTTTAGCAATTTTCCTTCAGCAATTCTTTTTCCTTCAGCAATCCTCCCTTCAATACATTTTCCCCTGTCAGCAATCTTCCTCCAGCACTTTCCCTTTAGCAGTCCTTTTCCTTTCAGCAATCCTTTTCCCTTCCAAAAGCATCCCACACCAAAAAGTCAAAAACAAAAGCCTCAAAGCAAAAGCCTCCTGTCCTTCTTCAATGAGCCTTTTATATCCAGTGGTAAACAGGGTGGAGCAGCAGTTGGAGAAACCTGTGTTCCTGCTTCTCTGAACATAAACAACTTAGGAGAGCAGCTGTTCTGCATTTCTCTCTTCCATGGTTTGGTCTGTGCCAATCTTGGCCTACAGATAAACATTTTAGGAAAAGCTGTTGAGCTGCATCTTGCCTTGCTTACATCCAGTTCTCATAGTCTTCTCGTAATCCACTCTCCACAGTCTCTAGCTTTACTTCCTTTTTATTTTTGTTCATTATGCTCAACTAAATACCTATACAGATCAATCTTCAGTAGCAGAGTGATTTACTGAAAATTCTGTGTAGCACAATAATGTGATTCAGAAATTAGCTTATTTGCTTGGCATTAAATTCGCTATCAACAGTTCAGACTACTTCCCTACTTCCCCACTTCCTGTTAAGAAAAAAAAATGTTGTTATCAGAATACCTGATTGTTCCTAAAGTTGAGTCAATTGCACATTGGTTGTGAAAATTTAGGCCTGAGGCAGAAGTGTGCCAGTCTTTGGGCTCTAAAAATTGGGGACTGATTGTCACAAAAGAAAAATATGGTTGGATTTCCCAGAAACGGGAAAAGAAATTGAAGGTATCATTTCCTATGTGGCAAAGACTAGTGCTCTTCATATGCAGGGTTCTGAGATGACAAGACCTCAAGTGGGGAGACTCCAGAATTCTGCGGGGTCTGAACTCCAGGCATAGTATACTTAAGAAGGTGATGAAGGCCCCATGCTGAGGCTCCATGGGCTGAGGGCAGTCCAACTACAAGCCAAGCAGCTGCTCTTACACTATGAACACCTTTGCAGCTTCACAAATGACAAATGACCAACTTCTCTAAATTTGTGTAATTACAACCCTCAAGTTCCTGGCAGTACCTAAAAAGGAAGCTAATTGCTTCAAAAACTTAATGATTTTGACTTGAAAAAGACCAAAGCTATATCTGACCTAACTTATTACTATTATTTGCCACCACTTCTCTAAGTCTGGGTAGTGCAACATGGAGAGGAATGCCCTCCATTTGGAGAAAGTGTGAAGTGAGCACCCCAGCCCATCATAGTGAACCCCAATGCCAGGTCAGCCCCCACAAGTCTGGCTCCAAGAACGCCCCAGGCTCCAGGACCAACCCAGCAATAGACCAGCACAGAATCTAAGCCTGTTCAAGTGTTAAGCCAGCCCCTCTCATCCCATCCTTCAGGCCCACACTTGTGGGTTTTAGCTTCAGGCTTGCACAGTGCCAAGAAGCTAGGACATACTAGGTTTGCCCATGAAGACCAGGCCCACCCCTGCTTAAGTCATATGATAGGCTTACCAACCCACTGACTCATTCACCAGCTCAACCCATATGAGGACACCAGCAGCAAACCCATTCATAGTCCCCTCCAGATGGCCCTCCCAGAGTTTCTGGGTGAGCCAACTAGTGAAGAGTTTTACTTTCAAGACCATTGAATAAAGACTGGAAGAGGTGCCTAATACTTCAATGAGACATCAACACAAGACTACAAATATGAATAATCAAGGAAACATGACACCACTAAAAGAACAAAATGAATCACAAGTAACAAGTTGTCAGATTTCCCTCTTAACATTTATTGTAGATGCGTATTTCTTTAATTGTGGCCTAAAAGGAGAATGAACTTCTTCCCACCCACAACAAATCTTGCATGAGTTGGTAGAAAAGAGCAGACCTGAGCTGACCTCCTGATTAGCAAGGAAGGCTCCCTACCTTGAAAAGAGTTAGCACAAAACCAAGCCATCTCTAAAAACAGCAACAGCAGTTAGGCAAAAGAATAGGGGAGCTGCATCTGTAAGTGCGGTTAAAGGAAAAATTTGGATCTGAATTAAAATATTTAAGGAATTTTTATATGTGGTAATTGCATATCCTTTCCCATAATACTTTCTTAAGATGAATATTTTGTCTGGCTGAGGAATAATTCCCTAAGATTTTTAATAGAAGATGTAAAATTGCCCTTCAGTTTGTATTATATGGAAGTCTTACAATCACATTAGCCTGCATATTTTATTAGTTTTAAGTAATATGGAATACCTAGTGAGAAAAGAGATTACATCTTTATTCAGTGACATATTAGAAATAGGAGTGTTGATATAAACTAATTCTCCATATTATAGTCCTGCGTGGCCTGTGAAAAGGAAGGTGATTTATAGATGCTTACTATAGATTATGAAGATCTGTACAAAATAGCACCATCTCTAGCCTCAGCAGTCCTGGACACTATATTAATGAGACAATAACATCAAAAAAACATGTAAGCAGTTATCTTAGAAGCTACTTTCTGATATTTGGCCAAAACCATATTCTAAATTCCTCCTTATCTGGCAATAAAATAAAGGATAAGATCAGTTGATCTTAAGTTGGTCACATGCTCACAAACATTGCCAGTAGATGTCTCTCATATCCCACTAACTGGCCATAATTTTATTCTTTCTCTTCCAGAAATTGATGTTCAATTGACATCTGATTCTTGTCACCAGCACTGTCAAGTATCTGAGAGGTTACCCTACTTGAAAACTAGCATTTTTGCACCCACCACTTCATAGATGCTCGTTGAAGACATGAAATCAAAGGCCAGAAGCAAAGGAAAATATTAAAACTTTCAGCATTAGCAGCAGCCAGAGTATCAGCACTTTGTGGTACCATTTCTCTGAGCCACAACAGTCATTAGGTGATGCAAAGAATGTCAAGTGACAGAGTGGGTTGCTTTACAGGAAAGAAACTTTGAACTTAGGGAATACAAAACTTTTATAATGAGCACTAAACTTGCCTGTTAACTTGCTCCAGAAGTCAACATTGTCTTTATTATACTGAAAAGCATAGCTGCCCTTTCCTACAGAGGGAGACACTATCTCTATTTGCCTTTCAAAGACTGAAATATTTCCTTGGTTCCAGTGTAGGACACATCTGCCTGTTCACGCTACAGACAACAAATACTGTTGGTACATTTGTTAGCAGGACATGCAAGGGTCATGTATATTTGTCTCACAAAAAGTTCTCCAAGTCACTGACCCATCAAATCAACTAATACAGGAGCTGGGTGCCAGTGGCTCACGCTTGTAATCCTAGCTACTCAGGAGGCAGAGATCAGGAGGATCAAGGTTCAAAGCTAGCCTGGGCAAATAGTTTTTGCTCAAAAAAAAAAAAATCACCAAAAAGTCTAGTGGAGTGGCTCAAGATGAAGGCCCAGAGTTCAAGCCATAATACCCCAAGGGAAAAAAAAATTAGCTAATAGAGGAAGCTAATTCCAGTCACATAAATTATATTCCCTGTCCATTTAGTGAAAAGAATGAAAGTTAAATTCCCTTAAAGAATGAAAGTTAAATTTTTATTTTTTCAATAGGTACAAAAATCCAGCTAATTAGAAAGATTAAATTCCCATGTCCTACAGCATAGTAACATGACTATAGTTAATAAATTGCTACTTACATCAAAATTAGTTGGAAGAGATTTGGGATGTTCCCGGTGCAAAGAAATGATAACTCTTTGAGGTGGTGACATGTTAATTACCTTGACTTGATCACTACATACTACACATTGTACATTTGTATCAAAATATCACACTGTAACCCATAAATATGTACAATTACTATATATCTATTTTTAAAATTAGCTTTTCAAAATCTAAGAAATGTAACTGGATTTTTTTCAGTAAACAAAGATATATATTCTAAAAGCAAAACAAAAAAAAATCCTACTCCAAATCCCTTCCCATTTTCATGTCTCAAGGCTTTTACTTTCTTCTACTTCATTTTGGAAAAGTGATTCCTTATATTTAACAATGAGGATGAAATAAATTCTCTAGAAAACAGGTCTAGATACTGTTTTCTAGCTGATTTTATTTTTAATAATGACTTCTCTCTTTTCTTATCCTCCATTTCATACATAACTGCCTTTCATATCAGTATGTTGTTAAAATATTGACACCAAAATTTCAAAATAACATAAAAGCTAAATTTGTGGGAAAAGACTTGTCTAATTACATATTGTTGTGATAATAGCAAGTATTGTTAGAGTCTATGATGAACAATTCTTAAAGAACTGCTATTTTAAAAAACAGCAATAAACAGTGATAATAAATAGGTACCTAGAAAATTAGATGTAGCATTTTTATAAACTGGATACCATCAACCTATATTCTTACTCCTTTTCTAGATTTTGGTCATCTTTCACATACATGAAATTAAGTGATAGAATGTCGCTCAATTCAACAAGGGAAAGATTTTCTTTGCAACAGAGAACTGTAATTCAACCAAATACCTTAAGATTTCTCAAATATTCCTTTTCTCTTGAATTGAGGATTAGATTTACACAAATGGATCATAAAATAATGCTTAACAGATTATGTAGTAAAATTTTATATCTGAATAATAAAATAAAATTGGTTTCATTCAGTGAAACTTTATTCCATGGCAAATCAGATAAACCTTTCAGAAAAGAAACTATGTATGATGACTCTTAAAAATATTCTTTATTGTTTTATTATACAATTTGATCATATCATATAAACTGAATTAAGAATAATGACAAAAAGAAATAAACCAATCTAAATACACAATAACTATAGTATATATGATAGAACATATAATCAATTTTTTCCAAAAATATTTAATATATTTCACAGGATAACAAAATGAAAAATCCAAGATGCAAAACTATCTGAGTTTCATAGCACATGTGGAAATATGTTCATGTGCAAACATAGATATGTGAAATATAGATGAACGAACCCACAGCCAAGCTATACTTTTAGCCCAAGGCATATAAACAATCCTACCATTAATAGCCCTCTGATGATTTATAGCAAGCTTAACTAACCTTGACCTTCCCCCATCAATCAATTTAATTGGGGAGTTATTCATCATTGTCTCATCATTCTCATGATCTAATTTTACTATAATTCTAATAAGAATTAACATGCTTATTACAAATCTATACACCCTATACATGTTAGTAACCACTCAACGAGGCAAACTCACATACCACATAAACAATATTTCCCATGATACACATGAGAAAACTCACACATCCTTCCACACCTACTCCCATATTACTCCTATCCCTGAACCCAAAAATTATCCTTAGCACAATATTTTGTAAATATAGTTTAACAAAAACCACTAGATTGTGAATCTAATATTAGAAAATCGAATTTTCTTATTTGCCAAGAAAGTATGCAAGAACTGCTAATTCATGCAACCATACTTAAAAATATGGCTTTCTTACTTTTAAGGGATGGAAGTTATCCATTGGTTTTAGGAACCAAAAAATTGGTACAACTCCAAACAAAAGCAATAAATATATTAACTTCCTCAATAATCATAATATTTACTACTCTTACATTCCCAATCCTAACATCTATAACAAGCACATATAAAAATGAGAACTATCCAAATATGTAAAAACCTCAATTAAACTAGCATTCACTATTAGCATAATCCCTGCACTTATATTTATTCACTCAGGTAATGAAACTATCATATCAAACTGACACTGACTTACAATTCATACTATAAAACTCTCACTTAGCCTCAATCCAGATTACCTCTCACTTTTATTTGTACCAGTTGCATTATTCATTAATAATCAATTACAGAATTCTCCGTATAATACATACACTCTGACACTAACATTAATCGATTCTTTAAATACTATTTTTCCTCATCATAATACTAATCCTAGTTACACCCAACAACTTATTTCAATTTTTCATTGTGTGAGAAGGAGTAGGTATTATATCATCTTACTTATCAAATGATGATATGGACGCACTGATGCCAACACTGCTGCACTACAAGCAATCTTATATAATTGAATTGAGGATATTGGATTCCTCTTATCAAAATCATGATTCTTAGTCTGCTGTAACACATGAGACATCCAAAAACTATTTATAAATCCCAACCTAAGCACTACTTCCCTTCTAGGCTTATTATTAGGCACTACAGGAAAATCAGCCCAATTCAGTCTTCACCCATGACTTCCCTCAGCCATAAAAGCCCTACACCAGTATCAGCCCTACTCCACTCAAGCACAATAGTTGTAGCTGGAATTTTCCTCCTAATCAGCTTTCACCCCCCTACTTCAATCTAACCAAACAATCATATCCTTTACACATTGCTTACGGGCTATTACAACACTTTTTACAACTATCTGTGCTCTAACACAAAATGACATTAAGAAATCATTGCATTCTTAACTTCCAGCCAACTAGGGCTAACAATAGTAACCCTAGAAATTAACCAACCCTACCTATCTTTCCTCCATATCTGTACACATGCATTTTTCAAAGCTATACTATTCATATGCTCTGGATCTGTTATCCAGTCTTAATGATGAACAGAACATCCACAAAATAGGTTGCCTAGCCAATGCTATGCCATTTACAACCTCATCCTTAGAAGTAGGAAGCCTAGCATTAACAGGCATGCCATTCTAACAGGATTCTCCTCCAAGTATCTCATTATTGTATCCTCTAACATGTCGTATACCATTGCTTGAGCCCTTCTAATTACACTTATTGCTACCTCACTTACTGCTGTTTACAGTACATGAATCATCTTTTTTGCTCTTCTAGAAAAACCCTGATATCTCCCACACATTAACATCAATGAAAACAAGTTACAACTTATAAACTCTACCAAATGGCTGCTTGTAGGCAGCATATTTGCCAGTTTTATCATCTCAAATAGCATCTCCCCTATAAACATTCCTAACCTTACTATACCCTTACACCTCAAACTATAGCTTTAGGAATCATTCTTTTTAGCTTTACAATCACAATGAACTTAATAATTTAACATATAACCTAAAAATTATATTTAACTCTAATCCAAACTCATTCTCCACAATACTCGGTTTCTTTCCAACTGCCATGCACTGCACAATATCTAACACAATAATAATAAGCCAAAATACAGCATCAACCCCCCTAACCATAATTTGAATAAAAAAATCTACACCCGTCTATTTCAAATATTCAAGTAAAAGCTTCCACCACCTTATCTAACCAAGAAGAATTAATTGAACTTTACTTTCTCTCATTCTTACTATCACTCACCATACCCTTAACCATTATCTTTTAATTACCATAAGTTATCTCAAGAACAATAAAAATACTCACAAATACAGATCAACCAGCCACTACCATTAATCAACTTCCATAACTATATATAGCTGCAACCCCTATAGCATCTTCACTAAGATGTCCTATTTCTTCACCATTATAAATTACCCAACCCCCGTTTTATAAACCTCAACCACCACATCTACCTCATCATACATCACTAACAACACTAAAAAAATTAACTCTACTAATAAGTCCAACATTAATACACCCCAGATTATTACATTTGAACCCCATGTTTCAGGATAGTCTTCAATCGCTATCGCTATAGTATAACCAAATACCACCATCATCCCACCTAAACAAATTAAAAATATTATTAAACCTAAAAAAGAATCACCAAAATTCAACACCATCCCACACCCAATTCAGTCACTAATAATTAACCCAAAACCACCATAAATTGGAGAAGGCTTTGAAGAAAACCCTATAAAACCTACCACAAGTAGAATACTTAATAAATACAGAGTATGACATAGTTTCCACATGGACTCAAACATGACTAATGGAATGAAAAATCATCATTGTTATTCAATTACAGAAACTGTTAATGACCAATATCCGAAAAACCCACCCACTAATAAAAACTATTAATCACTCATTCATTGCTCTCCTCACACTTTCAAACATTTCAGCATGATGAAACTTTGGTTCCCTCCTAAGAGTATGTTTAATTCTACAAATTGCAACAGGACTCTTTCTAGCGATGCACTGCATGCACATCAGATATAACAACAGCATTTTCATCAGTCACCCATACCTGCTGAGTAGTGAACTAAGGCTGAATCACCCGCTAATTTCATGCCAACCCTAACTGGATTCCTTGCATTCCATTTTATTTACCATTTATTATCGCAGCACAAGCAATAGTCCACCTACTATTCCCTCACAAAACAGGATCAAACAATCCATCAGGAATTAACTCAGAGTCAGATAAAATTCCATTCCACCCTTATTTTACTACTAAAGACATCCTTGGATTCCTCTTTCTCATCCTCTTATTACCAGTTCTAGTCCTATTTTCACCCAACCTATTGGGTGATTCCAACAACTATACACCAGCCAACCCCCTAAACACACCACCACCCATCAACCAGCATGATACTTCCTATTTGCCTACACAATCCTATGATTCATTCCCAACAAATTTGGAGGCGTCCTACTACTAGTTCTCTCCATTTTAATCTTAGCAGTCTTCCCTCTTCTCCATACATCCAAACAACGAGGTCTAATATTCCATCCAATAAGTCAATGCTTATTCTGAATTTTAGCCACAGACCTTCTTACCCTCACATGAATTGGTGGCCAACCGGTTGAACATCCATTCATCATCACTGACCAACTAGCATCTATCCACTTCCTCATCACCCTTGTTTTCATGCAAATTACTAGCTTAGCTGAAAACAAAATACTTAAATGAAAAGGCCTTATAGTATAAACATTACCTTGGTCTTATAAACCAAAAATGGGAAATCAATATCTCCATAGGGAATCAGGGAGGAAACAAAAGTCCCACCATCAGCAACCAAAGCTGAAATTCTTATAATTAAACTACCCCCATCTTCAACTTTATGTCACTAACTTTCAAGTACATTAGTATGTACAAATTCAAGCACCTGTTACGCACATCATGCAATTAATGCCCCTCCAGACTAAGAATGCCTGAGTACTTAAAATGTTAATTGACCATGGGACATATATGTATAATCATGCATAAATCCACATCCACAAGTATGTAAGCAAGTACATTAATTTATATCAGGACTATAGAGTATTAACCCTTATTGCACAATAACATTTTAGCTAACATGAATATTGACCATTACTGTAAATCATTAATCATATATAGTACATGTGTTTATTAATCAGACATTTTATTCAAATCCATCCATCTCAAAATGGATATCCACTTCCAGTTTTGGTCTCTTGATTTACCATCCTCCATGAAACTAACAACCTACTAGGGAAGTATCCCTCTTCTCACTCTGGGCACATTCCACTTGGGGGTTTCTATTATGAAACTATACCTGGAATCAGGTTCTTACTTCAGGGCCATAATATTAAGATCGACCACACAATCCCCTTACATAAGACATCTCAATAGACTAATGACTAGACTGGCCCACGATCAACATAACTGTAGTGTCATGCATTTGTATTTTTTAATTTTTAGGATGCTGTGACTCACCATAGCTGTCAAGGTTATGAATTCACATCTTCATCTGTCAATTCCAAATAATAAATTCTACTTGTGTTCACACCTTATTTGAATCATGCAGAAGGGAGTTTCACATTGGTCAGTTACAGTCAAGAGACTAAAATCCAAGTTACAGCACAACCTTTTCCATGTTGCATTTTATAATATATATGTAGTACTTATAAATTTAGGAAAACTTTTTATTAATCCCACAAAGAAATTTGCCTACTATATTGATTAAACTCAAGACCTAAAATAAAGTCATCAGTTTTACCCTAAAACTAAATATTATGTACAAATTAAGGGATGAGTGGTCTGTTTTTGCAGAAGTTCAGCTCTGTTAACAATGTGATTCTATGCTACCTGATGATTTTGTTTCCATATGTAACAAGAAAAGAGAATTTAGAAAAAATGTTTCCATGAGGGCCTTGATAGTGTAACAAAGTATTAGAGATAAAATTGTGAAAATTCAAATTACTATTCATAGTTAAAATTATGAAAAGGCAAAAAGAAATGTATCATTAATGTACTCGAACTTGTGTGTATATATCCTTATATAGTTTTTTGTTTGCTTGTTTTGGTTTTTTTATTCATTTATTCACATGTGCATACATTGTTTGTGCCATTTCTTCCCCCTACCCCAACCCACACCCACTCTCTCCTCCACTTCCTCCCTGGCTTCCAGGCAGAACCTGTTCTGCCCTTATCTCTAATTTTGTTGAAGAGAAAGTATAAGCAATAATAAGAAAGACAAAGCGTTTTTGATAGTTGAGATAAGGATAGCTATACAGGGAGATTCCAAGCATTGCTTCCATGTACAATTGTGTTACAACCCAAGTTGATTCATCTCTAATTTATCTTTGCACTGGTTCCTGATCCTCTTCTCATATTGACCTCTGCCACTTTAAGGTTTCTGTATTAGCTCCTCCGCAGTGGTGACATCAAATACTTTCATGTTTTGGGTTTCTTACCTATCTCCATACCTCCCTATGTGCTCTCCCCTTATCATGTGACCCAAGTCCAACCATATTGCTGTATTTGCCCTAGATCTGAAGTCCAAAAATGAGGGAAAACATATGATTTTTGGTCTTCTGAGCCTGGCTAATCTCACTCAGAATGATGTTTTCCAGTTCCATCCATTTATTTGTGAATGATAACATTTAATTTTTCTTCATGGATGAGTAAAATTCCATTGTGTATAAATACCATATTTTCTTAATCCATTTGTCAGTAGTGGGGCATCTTGGCTGTTTCTGTAAGTTGGCTATTGTGAATAGCACTGCAACAAACGTGGGTGTGCAGGTGCCTCTGGAGTAATCTGAGTCGCTTTCCTTTGGGTAAATCCCTAGGAGTGGGATTGCTGGAGCATATGGCAGATCTAGATTTTTAAGAAGCCTCCAAATTTTTTTCCAGAGTGGTTACACTAGCTTGCATTCCCACCAGCAGTGTACGAGGGTTCCTTTTCCCCACATCCTCGCCAACACCTATTGTTAGTGGTGTTTTTGATGATGGCAATTCTAACAGGGGTGAGGTGGAATCTTAGTATGGTTTTTGTTTGCATTTATATTATGGTTAGAGATGGTAAGCATCTTTTCATGTGAATTTTGATCATTTGATTTTCTTCTTTTGAGAGAGTTCTGTTTAGTTCAGTTGGCTGTTTCTTTATCAGTTCATTGATTTTGGGAGAGTTTAGTTTTTTGAGTTCCCTGTATATTCTGGTTATCAGTCCTTTGTCTGATGTATAGCTGGCAAATATTTTCTCCCACTCTGTGGGTGGTCTCTTCAGTTTAGAGACCATTTCTTTTGTTGTGCAGAAGCTCTTTAGTTTTATGAAGTCCCATTTGTCCATCCTTTCTCTTAGTTGCTAAGCTGCTGGGGTTCTATTGAGAAAGTCCTTGTCTATACCTATTACTTCCAGAGTGTTTCCTGCTCTTTCCTGTACCAATTTCAGAGTTTTGGGTCTGATATTAAGGTCCCTGATCCATTTTGAGTTGATACTAGTACAGGGTGATAAACATGGATCTAGTTTCAGTTTTTTTCAAATGGATAACCACTTTTCCCACCATTTGTTGAAGAGGCTATCTTTTCTCCATTGTATATTTTTAGCACCTTTGCAAAAATAAGGTGGGCATAGTTGTGTGGATTCATAGCCAGGCCCTCTATTCTGTTCCACTGGTCTTCATGTGTGTTTTTGTGCCAGTATCATGCTATTTTTATTGCTATTGCTTTGTAATATAGCTTGAAGTCAGGTATTGTGATACCTCCAGCATTTCTCTTTTTGCTGAGTATTGCCTTGGCTATTCACAGTCTCTTGTGTTTCCAAATGAATTTTAGAGTAGATTTTTCAATCTCTGTGATGAATGTCATTGGGATTTTTTGATGGGAATTGCATTAAACATGCAGATTGCTTTTGGTAGTATTTTTACCAATTCAGAGCACAGAAGATCTCTCCACCTTTTGTGGTCTTCCTCAATCTCTTTCTTCAGGGTTTTGTAATTCTCCTCGTAGAGGTCATTCACATGCTTTAAGTTTACTCTTAGGTATTTAATTTTTTTTTGAGGCCATTGTAAATGGAATTGTTTCCATATATTCCTTCTCAGTTTGTTCATTATTGGTATATAGAAAAGCTAATGATATCCTGCCACCTTGCTGTAGCTGTTTATGGTGTCTAGGAGTTTTTGGGTAAAGTTTTTTGGGTCTTTAAGGTATAGGATCATGTCATCTGCAAATAGGGATATTTTGACAGTTCCTTTACCTATTTGTTTTCCTTTTATTTCTTCTTCTTGCCTAATTGCTCTGGCTAGGAATTCCAGTATTATGTTGAATAGGATCGGGGATAGTGGGCACACTTGCCTCATTGCTGATTTTAGGGGAAATGGTTTCTGTTTTTCAGTTTTTCACCATTAAGTATGATGTTGGCTGTAGGTTTGGCATATATAGCCTTTACAATGTTGAGGTACATTCCTTCTATTCCTACTTTTCTTAGAGCTTTTATCATGAAGTGGTGTTGGATCTTGTCGAAGGCTTTTTCTGCATCTATTGAGATGATTAAGTAGTTTTTGTCTTTGCTTCCACCCCTGCATCCCTAGGATGAAGCTGACTTGGTGGTGGTGAATGATCTTTCTGATATGTTGTTGAATTTGGTGTGCCATTATTTTATTGAGGATTTTTGCATCGATGTTCATTAAGGAGATTGGCCCATAGTTCTCCTTTTTTGGAGGTGTCTTTGTTTGGTTTTGGGGTAAGTGTAATACTGGCTTCATAAAATGAGTTAGGCAGTATTCCTTCCCTTTCTATTTTGTGGAACAGTTTAAGGAGAGTTGGTATTAGTTCTTCTTTTAAGGTCTGATTGAATTCAGCAGTGAATCCATCAGGTCCTGGACTTTTCTTTTTTGGGAGACTCTTTATTGCTGCTTCAATTTCATTTTGTGTCATAGATCTATACAGGTGATTAATGTCCTCTTGGTTCAATTATGGATAGTCATAAGTATCTAGAAATCTGTCCATTTCTTCAAGATTTTCAAATTTATTTGAATATAAGTTCTCAAAGTAGTCTCTGATGATTTCCTGGATTTCCATGGTGTGTATTGTTATCTCCCCTTTTGCATTTCTTATTTTACTGATTTGGGTTTTTTCTCTCATTTTAGTCAGGTTTGCCAGGGGTCTGTCAATCTTATTTATTTTTTCAAAGAACCAACTTTTTGTTTCATTGATTCTTTGTATGGTTTTTTTTTTCTATTTCATTAATTTTGGCCCTTATTTTTATTATTTCTCTCCTTCTGCTTGATTTGGGTTTTGCTTGTTCTTGTTTTTCTAGGAGTTTGAGCTGTAGAATTAGATCATTGATTTGAGATGTTTCTGACCTTTTAATATATGCATTCATGGCTATAAACTGTCCTCTTAGGCCTGTCTTTGCTGTGTCCCATAGCTTCTGGTAGTCATGTTTTCATTTTCATTAACTTCCAGGAACCTTTTAATTTCCTCTTTTATTTCATCAATGACCCATTGATCATTGAGCAATGTGTTGTTCACCTTCCAACTTCTTGGAAGTTTTTTACTGTTGTTTTTGTGGTTGAGTTCTAGTTTTTATGCATTGTGATCAGATAGAATTCATGGTATTATTTCTATTTTCTTATAATTGCTGAGGCTTGCTTTGTGCCCTAAGATATGATCAGTTTGGGAGAAGGTTCCATGGGCTGCTGAGAAGAATGTATATTGTGCAGAAGTTGGATGAAATATTCTGTAGACATCAACTAGGTCCATTTGATCTATGGTGTGACTTAGATCTATGATTTCTTTATTGATTTTTTTGTTTGGATGACCTATCTACTGGTGATAGGGAAGTACTAAAGTCTCCCACTACCACTATGTTGGAGTTTATATGTGTTTTTAGGTCCTTCATAGTATGTTTGATTAAATTGGGTGCACTGACTTTGGATTAATATAGGTTGATAATTGTTATTTCCTGTTAGTGTATTTCCACTTTTTATTAGTATGGAATTTCCTTCTTTATCTCATTTGATCAATGTAGGTTTGAAGTCTACTTTTCTGAGATAATTATTGTTACTCCTGCCTGTTTTAGGGGGCCATTGGCTTGGTAAATCTTATTCCAGCCTTTCACCCTCAGCCAGTGCTTGTTTCTGTCGATGACATACAAAGGTCTCCTGTAAGCAACAAGTTGGATCTTCCTTTTTAATCCAGTTTGCCAAATGGTGTCTTTTGATGGGAGAGTTAAGTCCATTAACATTCAGTGTTAGTATTGATAGGTATGTGGTGACTCCTGTCATTTAATTGTTTTTGTTTTTTAAGGGTTTGATTGTGTGTAGCTGAATCAATGTTACTCTCTACTTTCTTGCCTATTCTTCTCCTTTGGTTTGGTACTGTCTGTCCTTTCATGGTTTTGTTTGCTTTTGTTTTCTGTGTGCAGAATTCCTTGAATAATCTTTTGTAGTGGTGGCTTTGTGGTCATACATTGTTTTAGTTTCTGCTTATCATGGAAGACTTTTGCTCTATCTATTTTGAATGATAGTTTTGCTGGGTAAAGTATTTTAGGGTTGAAGTTATTTTCATTCAGTGCCCGGAATACCTCACTCCATGCTCTTCTTGCTTTTATGGTTTCCATTGAGAAATCTGCTGTGATTTGATGGGTTTACCTTTGTATGTTATTTGTTTTTTCTCTCTTACAGCCTTCAATATTATTTCTCTATTCTCTGCACTTGTTGTTTTAATGATAATATGTCATGGGGTAGTTCTATTTTGGTCAAGTCTGTTTGGTGTCCTGGAGGCTTCCTATACCTGAATGGGCATAATTTTCTAGATTTGGGAAATTTTGTTATTATTTTGTTGGACATATTATGAATTCTTTTTGCTTGCACCTCTTCTCCCTCTTCAATGCCTATAATTCTCAGGTTTGGTCTTTTGATAGAGTTGGTGAGTTCTTGCATATTCATTTTACAGGTTTGAGTTGTTTGAGTTATAGTTCTACAGTTTTTCCTTTAATTTTCATTTCATCTTCAAGTTCTGAGATTCTGTCTTCTGCTTGTTCTAGTCTGCTGGAGTGGCCTTCCATTGTGTTTTGTATTTCTGTTTCATTCTTTTTTTCTGAGGTTTTCCATATCATGGGTCACTTTCTCTTTAATATTGTCAATTTTTGTCCTTAATTCATTAATCTCTCTATTTATGGTGTTCTCTGTTTCACTTTGGTATTTATTCAGGGCTCCTATGAGTTCACTTATTTGTTGTTATGTCCTTTCATATTCTTTATTTTTGTTGTCTTGGAATTTCTTGAGTGCCTTCTGTACATTTTGGTTGACCTTGTCTAGTAACATCTCCATGAAATTCTCAGTGATTTCTTTTTTTTTTTTCACTTTGGAATACTACATTATATCCTATCCCCCATTCACTCACTCATTCACTCACTTAACTAGTTCTCACTGAGCATTTGTGGTATGCCACACTTGTCCTGGACTCTGCGGTTTTGCTAGAATGTGATCCTCTCATTATTTGGGACTTGGTTGACATCCCACCTCTCTCAGTGATTTCTTGTAGGACTTCTTCTTTCAGGATGTTTTTATGGGCTTTGTTAGGTTTCTTTGGATAGTCTATCTTTGTTTTATTGGAATCTGGAACTGAGTATCATTTTCTTCATTTCCCTCTGGATCTGTACAGATTTATTTTGGGGGAGAGAATGGCTTCCATTCCTTTTTCATCTTCCCATCTTTCCACTTGGTGCTATTTCTGTCCCTGGTCTGGGTATAATTTAGTATTAGCTAACTTACAATAGTAAAACTAATGAAACCAAGAAAGAGAAAAAGAAAAAAAAAAGAAAAGAAGAAAAAAATAGAGAACCAAAGAAATCAACAGGGAGAGATGGTGGACTAACAAACAGTGAACAAGACAAACACTTAGAGAGAAAAAAAAATTCTTGGTTCAGGAACAATAGAATTTCAGTCTTAGTAGTTCTGGTGTGACTCTTTCAGCATACAGTCCTGGTGTTGGTATTTAAGCTGTAGCTCTGTCATAGTCTTGCCAGATAGTTGGATCAAGAGACAAGCTTTGTGAACCGCTGTCTGCCCTATTTCAGGCATTGGCTCATCACCTGCCTACTGTCAGCTATCTACTTTTGCAGGCTTTGTTTACTGAAAGTTTGCACAGATTCACCTACTTGCCCTTCTCCCCTTCTCTGGTGTGCTCAGAGCACCCCGCCCTCTCTGCTGTGTGTCCTTTTCAGTTCCTTGTTTACTATTCAGTTTTTTGTTTTGTTTTGTTTTTTGATTCTGTTTTTTCTGTGGGGCAGGGGGTCAGTCTGTCTGGGAGGCTATGCTGGTTTAGCCCAGGGGTAGCTGTGGGAATACCACATGCTGCTTATTTGCTCACCTGTTGGTCTGCATCTCCCAAGCAGGTTTGGAGCTGGTGTCTGGCAGTGCAGGAGCCCTCCTGTTTTCTCAGTGTAATGTGGCATGGAGAAGCTTTGTATGGGTTGGGGGTTCGGGGTGTTGGAGTTTTGCTCTTCTTGGTGGTTTTTTTCTGCCAAGTGTGGCTCCAGCATCCCAGCAAGATTTTTGATTTGTGGAGCTCATGCTTCCTCCCTCTAGTCACCATCTTGGATCCTCCTATCAGTGATTCTGGTTGCTCCAAGGTCAGGATGTCAGAAGTGGCAACTACTCATATAGTTTTTAAAATCAACTAAATGTTGCCCTGGGTCTTGGGAGTATTTGATACTTTGATTTTATTTTTAAAATAAACTAGTAGAAAGCAATTTGACAGTTCTGCAAAATAGTTAACAGAGTTATCATATGACCCAACAATTTAATTCCCAGATATATGCCCATGAGAAATTAAAATACATACACAAAATCTTGCAATGTTCATAGCTGCCTTATTCTTAATACCCAAAATGTGAAAACAACCTAAATGTCCATTGACTGATGGATAGAGAAACAAAGTAGAATGTGTCTATACAATGGAATACTATTTTACAATGGATTTTAAAACATTATACCAAGAGAAAGCAGTCACAAAAGACCACATATTGAACATATTCCACCTATCTAGAATAGGCAAATATATAAAGACAGGAAGTAGATCAATAATTGTATAGGGCCGGGGGTGGAGACAGGCAATTAAGGATGAACAGGAAGTGATGGTTAATAGCAACAGATCTTTTTCTTTTTTGAGTGTTTAAATGTTCTGACATGAAGTTTGTACAACTTTGTGAATACACTAAAAAAATTCTGGCTTTTGCTCTAATTGGGTGAACTTTGTGGAATGTAAAAATTTACATTTAACAAAGCACTAAGATATCTTTAAAATGTCATTAATTTGTGATATGAAGATGTGTCTAGAAAATATGCAACTTAATTTACAATTGTGTTTTGGAGGAAACTCACAAATCCATATAGAATGAAAGTTTCAGCACAAATTAGGGCAATAAGATTTTTAAGCATTCCTGTTCTTATTAAATAATTTAACAGTGACCTGGCTTTAGCTGGAAAAAATAAAAACTGGAGTGAAGAATGAGACAGAACTTGGGAAAAACATGCTCATTAATGTATGGAATATGATTTGTATATCGTCATTACTGCCATTTATTTTCGGTTACCATCACTTTCGTTCTGTAGTCTAGGGAAGTTCACAGATGACATTACTCTAATAATGATACAATTTACTTTGGCATCAGAATAATTTTAATATGTCAAGAAATCACACTTGTCATATGTTTATAGATTCAGGAAAGGTCTAAAGAGATTGATTAAATTAATACATTATATAGTAGAAATTATATGCTCAAACTAAAGCCTTTTTAAAAGTCACTTTGCACATATGTCTGTGTGTGGGATTCAAGTGTGTGAGTGGGTATACGGAATGCAGAGAGGTATGTGGGTAGGTTGCAGGTATATGTATAGATGTAGATGCATACTTTGTATGTTTATCTTTTATAGTTTAGACAGATGAATTATAGACAGACTAAATGTTAAGGCATTCATTAGAGAAAATTTAAGTACTCCAAACTCCTCAGACAAGTCTGGACAAATGTGTGACTTTTTAAACTACCTTGTAGCAAAGCTCCTCATTTCACCTGGACTAAGGATTACTATATGAGACTATTTTAAATGAAATATGCCATAATTTATTATAATAGGGTATTTCTGTGAAAGAAATGAATTTATTCTACAATAGTATTAAAATCTTTAAAGTAACAGAATATACTATAAGTGTACTATTTTGTTTAAAGTGAAATATGGTTTCATATGAAAATTTTCTAGATTAAATTACCCCATGTTTTTTATTAACTTAAAACATCAAATAATGAAAAGTAACTATTTAACTTTTGCAGATAATTTTTAAACAGGAATTTGAGAATTCCTTGAATAGTGGCCCAATGTTGAAATAAGCGTAGTTTACATGGTATGACTTTTAAAGGGTAACATTCATTTGAATAAGCATTTTAGTAATACATTTTTACATTTAAATGTTATTTTAATCATATATGTTCACAAAATATTCACTGAACTAGAGACAATTCAAAATGAAGGAATGAGTTTGTTATTCATAAACAGAATGACAAATGACTAATTTTCAGAGAAAGACATTATCCTTAGAAGAAAGCCAAGAAGAGAAAATCAGACAAGAACCCCAAATCCCCTTGAAGGATACAAGTCTTTAAAACACAAGGATGGGCTGTATCTCTGAATCAAAAACCCTGTCTCCTTTATCTTCTTCAGGGGAACTTACCAATTAGCATCCTTTTAAGTATAGCAACCCAACTGAGATCAACTATGAGACCCTGGGCCCTGAGAAGCTGTGTAGCCTGCTCACCACGCCATGTGGGGTAATTTCTAAACACACCCAGATGTGCAAATTGTCCCTGCGCTGTTGCCAGCACACAGAAGAGCAGAGGCAAACTGGGTGGATTTATTTCCTTGGGCCCTCAGTGGGTCATCCAGGGGTGGAGCGTTCCCTGGATAGCAACAGCTTTGACCTGACTGACAGCCAGGCCCGGTTAGTGGAATGGCTCCTCTAATCTCCCACCCTCTGATTCAGGCTCTTTCATAATGAGTGAAAATCAGGGATGGAGTCCAGGTACCAAAAGCTCTGAGTCACGTAAAATCAAGAAATCCCATCCAAGCCTGGTAGGGACTGCCTCCAGCCTGGGCTCCAAGAAAAAGAAGAAGCCAAAGCCACAGGCACCTCCAACGCACAGCCCCTGTGATGACATCAACTGACTCGTGTGCAAGGCACCTCCTCTCCAGAGCCCTCTCTCTCGACCGCCACGCAGGTGACATACCCTTGCACATGAACGGCTGCTGAGGGTTTGGGCTTGGGAAGCTTGGTGGGCCAGGCAGGCAGAGGATTTTTATGTGCCTCTGGGGAGTGTCAGAGTCCTCTGCAATGGAGCACAACCCTTTGGGGTACAAGACTCAGATGGAGACGCATTATGCTTTGGACATAAGTTTGGTGGGGAGGAGGTTTTCCTATTTATTCTGTGAGTTACCAGATGTCCAGCTATGCCAGAGGCCTGCCCTGGCCACTGTCACTGCACTGCCTCCTCCCAACCCCAGGAACTGGACTAGGCCCTGCCAAGGGGCATTGTGGCTACTGGGGAGGTTATGGGTTATAAACTGAGCCTGGCGGGGGGGCGTCTCCCAGCCGCCTTCAGCAATGTTAATGAGTCCAGTGCTTGTTGTTGAGGGATGCGCTTATTCTGTCTGATGTCCTGGAATCCCCAGGGTTGGCAGGCACAGAGTACTGTCTGCTGAGGTAGGCATCCAGAACTGCCACTGTCTTTCCTGCCCACAGTAGCAGCCCTTCCTTTCAGCTTTCTTTGGCTCCTTGTCAGCAAAAGTTGTCCTTTTGTTGTTGGAGCCAGAAAAGGGCCTCCAGTCTCTACAGCTTTAAGGAATGGGAATGAGAGGGTAGGAAGAAGAAACTGTGGATCAAAATTACTCTTCCTGCCATGCCTCCCTGATCCAGGGCTGGCGGGGGGGGGGGGGGAGGTAAAAGGGAACTGTGCTGCTTTATTTCAACTATTTTTTTTTTTTTCATTTTTCTTTTATTATTCATATGTGCATACAAGGCTTGGTTCATTTCTCCCCCCTGCCCCCACCCCCTCCCTTACCACCCACTCCGCCCCCTCCCGCTCCCCCCCTCAATACCCAGCAGAAACTATTTTGCCCTTATCTCTAATTTTGTTGTAGAGAGAGTATAAGCAATAATAGGAAGGAACAAGGGGTTTTGCTGGTTGAGATAAGGATAGCTATACAGGGCATTGACTCACATTGATTTCCTGTGTGTGGGTGTTACCTTCTAGGTTAATTCTTTTTGATCTAACCTTTTCTCTAGTTCCTGGTCCCCTTTTCCTATTGGCCTCAGTTGCTTTAAGGTATCTGCTTTAGTTTCTCTGCGTTAAGGGCAACAAATGCTAGCTAGTTTTTTTAGGTGTCTTACCTATCCTCACCCCTCCCTTGTGTGCTCTCGCTTTTATCATGTGCTCATAGTCCAATCCCCTTGTTGTGTTAGCCCTTGATCTAATGTCCACATATGAGGGAGAACATACGATTTTTGGTCTTTTGAGCCAGGCTAACCTCACTCAGAATGATGTTCTCCAATTCCATCCATTTACCAGCGAATGATAACATTTCGTTCTTCTTCATGGCTGCATAAAATTCCATTGTGTATAGATACCACATTTTCTTAATCCATTCGTCAGTGCTGGGACATCTTGGCTGTTTCCATAACTTGGCTATTGTGAATAGTGCCGCAATAAACATGGATGTGCAGGTGCCTCTGGAGTAACAGTCTTTTGGGTATATCCCCAAGAGTGGTATTGCTGGATCAAATGGTAGATCGATGTCCATCTTTTTAAGTAGCCTCCAAATTTTTTTCCAGAGTGGTTGTACTAGTCTACATTCCCACCAACAGTGTAAAAGGGTTCCTTTTTCCCCGCATCCTCGCCAACACCTGTTGTTGGTGGTGTTGCTGATGATGGCTATTCTAACAGGGGTGAGGTGGAATCTTAGTGTGGTTTTAATTTGCATTTCCTTTATTGCTAGAGATGGTGAGCATTTTTTCATGTGTTTTCTGGCCATTTGAATTTCTTCTTTTGAGAAAGTTCTGTTTAGTTCACATGCCCATTTCTTTATTGGCTCATTAGTTTTGGGAGAATTTAGTTTTTTAAGTTCCCTGTATATTCTGGTTATCAGTCCTTTGTCTGATGTATAATTGGCAAATATTTTCTCCCACTCTGTGGGTGTTCTCTTCAGTTTAGAGACCATTTCTTTTGATGAACAGAAGCTTTTTAGTTTTATGAGGTCCCATTTATCTATGCTATCTCTTAGTTGCTGTGCTGCTGGGGTTTCATTGAGAAAGTTTTTACCTATACCTACTAACTCCAGAGTATTTCCTACTCTTTCTTGTATCAACTTAAGAGTTTGGGGTCTGATATTAAGATCCTTGATCCATTTTGAGTTAATCTTGGTATAGGGTGATATACATGGATCTAGTTTCAGTTTTTTGCAGACTGCTAACCAGTTTTCCCAGCAGTTTTTGTTGAAGAGGCTGCTATTTCTCCATCGTATATTTTTAGCTCCTTTGTCAAAGATAAGTTGCTCATAGTTGTGTGGCTTCATATCTGGATCCTCTATTCTGTTCCACTGGTCTTCATGTCTGTTTTTGTGCCAGTACCATGCTGTTTTTATTGTTATTGCTTTGTAATATAGTTTGAAGTCAGGTATTGTGATACCTCCTGCATTGTTCTTTTGACTGAGTATTGCCTTGGCTATTCGTGGCCTCTTGTGTTTCCATATAAATTTAACAGTAGATTTTTCAATCTCTTTAATGAATGTCATTGGAATTTTGATGGGAATTGCATTAAACATGTAGATTACTTTGGGGAGTATCGACATTTTTACTATGTTGATTCTACCAATCCATGAGCATGGGAGATCTCTCCACTTTCTATAGTCTTCCTCAATCTCTTTCTTCAGAAGTGTATAGTTTTCCTTGTAGAGGTCTTTCACATCTTTTGTTAGGTTTACACCTAGGTATTTGATTTTTTTTGAGGCTATTGTAAATGGAATTGTTTTCATACATTCTTTTTCCGTTTGCTCATTGTTAGTGTATAGAAATGCTAATGATTTTTCTATGTTGATTTTATATCCTGCTACTTTGCTATAGCTATTGATGATGTCTAGAAGCTTCTGAGTAGAGTTTTTTGGGTCTTTAAGGTATAGGATCATGTCGTCTGCAAATAGGGATATTTTGACAGTTTCTTTACCTATTTGTATTCCTTTTATTCCTTCTTCTTGCCTAATTGCTCTGGCTAGGAATTCCAGTACTATGTTGAATAGGAGTGGAGATAGTGGGCATCCTTGTCTGGTTCCTGATTTTAGAGGGAACGGTTTTAATTTTTCTCCGTTAAGTATAATGCTGGCTGTAGGTTTGTCATATATAGCTTTTATAATGTTGAGGAACTTTCCTTCTATTCCTAGTTTTCTTAGAGCTTTTATCATGAAATGATGTTGGATCTTATCAAAGGCTTTTTCTGCGTCTATTGAGATGATCAAGTGGTTTTTGTCTTTGCTTCTGTTAATGTGGTTTATTACGTTTATTGATTTTCGTATGTTGAACCACCCCTGCATCCCTGGGATGAAGCCTACCTGGTCGTGGTGGATAATCTTTTTGATGTGTTGCTGAATTCGGTTTGCCATTATTTTGTTGAGGATTTTTGCATCAATGTTCATTAAAGAGATTGGCCTATAGTTCTCCTTTTTGGAGGTGTCTTTGCCTGGTTTTGGGATAAGTGTAATACTGGCTTCATAAAATGTGTTTGGTAGTTTTCCTTCCCTTTCTATTTCATGGAACAGTTTAAGGAGGGTTGGTATCAGTTCTTCTTTAAAGGTCTGATAGAATTCAGCAGAGAATCCATCAGGTCCTGGACTTTTCTTTTTGGGGAGACTCTTGATTGCTGCTTCAATTTCATTTTGTGTTATAGGTCTATTCAGGTGATTAATTTCCTCTTGGTTCAGTTTTGGATGATCATATGTATCTAGAAATCTGTCCATTTCTTTTAGATTTTCAAATTTATTTGAATATAGGTTCTCAAAGTAGTCTCTGATGATTTCCTGGATTTCCATGGTGTTTGTTGTTATCTCAACTATTTTTTTACCTCATTCCCTGACCCAGGAAGCAAACCAGCCTTACCCTCCTGGGGTGGCCTTATGTTTTTCCTGCTCACCCTGCCCTGCTGGGGCAAACTGAGTTCCCAGCTGCTGCTTGCCACCCCTTCACTTTGACCAGCTTCAGTTCCTCTCTGTGCTCCTGCCTCCAAAGCCTGCTCTCTTTCCCTTTCCTTTGCCTCTTTTAAGTTATTTATTCTGTACTTGTAGTTTGGGGTTCTAAGGAAAATACTAATCTTGTGCCTCTCCCCCTTTGCTAGGAGTTGGGGGGGAAGAGAGAGTGGTCACTGTGTTTCAGCATATCAGCGGAGGAGCAAGGAGTGTCACTGTCCCTCTGTAGGACTGTCATGCCAGTGTGCCCACCTGCTTGACCTACATCCACCCAGAGCAGAACTGGAGGGCCACAGGGTCTGGGCTGGGAGCAGAGCTGACTGACAGGCATGGAGCTGACCCTGAGCCAAGATCTCTGGCACTTTCTGGACATGTCCCCAGCCACTGCCACATTTGGGTAGCTAGTTCCCAGGACTGATTGGACTGCTTTGGGTTAGGGACTGTAGCGGAATAGGGCTGCAATACCCTATCTAGAACCGCAGTCTACCCATGAGATCATTCTGATTGTGGCTGATGCCTGGTTTTGAACCTAAGCATTGTGATTATTTTTTTTTAAAGCCAAACCAACTTTGGCATATAAATCCTGGAGCATGGGATCCTATGTTCTTGGTCCTCCACAGCCTTCTACCTAGAAGTGGAAGCCAGAGGAAGAAGAGGATCTCAGCCAGCCTTCAGTGGCTTTCAAGTGCAAACTTGAAATCTGCTTAAGGTAAGGGGAGGAAGGCTGGGAGCCACTCTTCTTTGAGAGGCACCTGCAGCTCAGGCTTTAATCCTCCCTTCCCCTCTGGCATCTCCCTTTCACCCTTCTAGTTGGGAAAGGGAGAAGAGGGGAGTAAGTTTGGGAACTGGTTTCTCTACATAAACTTCCCCATTGTTCCTTGGCCTGTCCTCAGGGCAGAGTCCCCACCCCATGGGCTTTGTCTACCAGGGACCAAAGGGAAAAAACCTCTTTCCCTCTGGGGAGAGTGTCCCTCCATGTAGTTGAACAGGGGCTAGGTGATCCCCACTCCCTCTAACAGCTGCCTCTATGAATTTCAATTCCCATCCTTCCCACCCCGGCTAGGTGTTGTTCACTAGGCATCCTATCATGTGTCTGGGGGCGGGGGGCGCGGTTCTGTACTGATTTCCAGGGTCCCTGACTTTTC
The DNA here is from genome assembly GCF_047511655.1 of Castor canadensis. Classification (NCBI taxonomy): domain Eukaryota; kingdom Metazoa; phylum Chordata; class Mammalia; order Rodentia; family Castoridae; genus Castor; species Castor canadensis. Next base: position 135,496,811 of record NC_133389.1, on the reverse strand, counting down.
CTTTCATGTATCATTCCCCACATGCCCAGGGGCCACCCATCTGGCATTACTGCATGCTGGGATCATTCGGGGAGGGAGAGTGGAACTCACACTGTCCTGTGGCCTTGAAATTTTTATTTTTGCAAATGTAATCCATCCTGAACAGGTAGCTACTTTGTAAACACTACCCCCATGGCTGCTGGTATAAATAAACTACATCTCCCATTTAAAAAAGAAAAAAATTATCCTTAAGTGAGGAGTGTGATACATTTTCAAAGAAGTTCAAGTTGTGATTGGAGGTCACATATTGATGGCAGGGTAGGAATTTTAAACATTACAATGATATAATCCAGTCTAGTGAATTTGGAATGGAAACTATGCAAACTGAAAACTGAATCTTAAAAGTAAAATTTGAATTGGATATGATGGTTCACTGTTATAATCCTAATATTTGAGCAGCTAAGCAAGAGGACCACAAGTTTAAAAAAATGAATAAGTAAAGTGAAATTTGAGCTAGACATGTTATCTGAGGACCAAAGGCATTGCAAAGATCACAAAGTACCATGACACAATGATTTGTGTAAATATTAAGTGTCTAGCAATTTGCCCAACCCTTAAATCTTTTTCTAGTAGCTTTCCCATACTCTTTATGAGCTTTAAATATCATATTATAGACTAATTTTAATATATTTATAAACAGGATATGATCTCAAATCATATTTGTCATATTTGATATTCATTGAAGTTGAAAAATAAAAGTATAATAAATTTTACATAATCATATAGAATGAACTTCTACAGCTGGAATTTTCTTTTTCTTTTCTTTTTTCCTAATCAGGTAATTCTTATAAAGAACAAATTTTATGACAAAATAGAAAAATGAATTGCACTAAATGCTGATTCAAACATAGCTACTAAAAATAAACATATATACTTTATCTAATTAAATATAAATATCTCTATGAAGAATTCAGGAAGCAAATATTCAACAGACTTTCATGGTATACCCCACATAAGCATATTCAGAAAACTGAAAGTTGGCATTGGGGATCTTAGACTAAATTGCAAACAGCCTAAGTTGGGAATCCAATCTATACGCTTGTATGAAGATTTATCCAGTGTAAGACACTGAAGGAAAAATACCACTGATATTGTTAACAGTGTTCTTAAGGTATAATTGGTATACTCTAAATTGTACATATTTTCAGTGTGCTAATTTCACATATGTTCCCAGTTCTTGAAAACTACAAAAATTAAACTCCTATAAACATTATTGTACAAATCTTTGTAGAGACATGTACAGGTAAACATCTAGAAATGGAATGACTGGGACATCTGAAAGGAGTATGTTTAGCTTTTCTAGTATTACTTTCTTAACTTCTTATTTTGAACTAATTTTAGATTAGAGAAATGTTGAAAAATTGAAAAATACAAAGAATTTCCTTATCTCACTCAATTTCTTTGTAATGTTAAACATTTTACATAACAGTGCAATCATCAAGAGCAGGAAGTTATTGATAACACAATAATAACTAAAATAAAACCTTATTTGAATTTCGGCCCTTTGACTAATAACCTTTACTACCTGGGAGTTTTTTGAGAATACCATGTTACATTTAGTTGTCATTTCTCCTTAGACTTCTCCAGTCTGAAACAGGTCTTAGTCTTTCCTTAGTTTCAAGAACTTCCTGATACTTTTGAAGAAAAATGATGATTATTTTGTAGAATGTCCTTCAGTTTGGTTTTTTCCAAAGTTTTGTATGACTGTAATAGATTATACATTTGGAAATATTACTGTAAAATGCTATTGTATACCTGTGCAAGAAAATAAACTGTGAATCAGTTTTCCAAAGTGTTTGTACCATTATTCATTCCCATCAGGTAAAAATGGTTAGTCTTCTTAGTCTTAGCCATTCTAAGTGTCTGTATAGTAGAACTGCATATATATTCTAGACAAAAATTCTTTATCATCCAATCTGTGGTTTACCTTTCCATCTTCACAACAATGTCTGCAAATTGCATGGTTCGTTTTTAGTAAACTACAATTTATTCACCTTGTCTTGCAGCTTTAAAATGTTAAAGAAATCCTTTATCAAACCCAAGAGCTCCTATATTTTCTTTGAAAACTTTGTAGCTTGGTCCTTAAATTTGGTTCTAAGATCCATTTTGAATTAATTTTTATATATTAACAAAAATTAAAGGATTGAGGATCATGTTTTTATACATGGTCAGCCAACTATAACATCACTATTTGTTGAAATCCACTGCTAATCAGACCGGGATAGAAACATATACTAGAAGTAAGCAGACATATGTCTATTTCACTAAGGCAAGTTTCTAAAAATTTAACTTCTGGGTAAAATGGTACACACATTTTTAACTCTCTTGATCCAGACATCTTTATTTTCACAAAGCTTATTCTATGATATATTCTGGTCAGAACTGTATTAACACTAATTTTGTATGTATATTTGTTACATTTAAAAAATCAGTTTTATCTTTATTTAAATTTCATTTGCTAAATTGCCAACACAGTAAAAACAATTTTTGCTGTATGTTATCTTTTATTCTTTCTTTGTGAATGATTTTATGAATCTCACAACTTTTCTTCTGGCAAGAAAGCTTTTCATATATTTGAACATTTACTTTTTGCTTGTTACATACGCCACAAAATCCTTTCTTTATAGTTCGCCTTTCATAGTATGTCAGGTGTTTGTTTTACAGAATTCTTAATATTAGATATTTAAAGACTTCAACTCTTTCATTTTGCTTTGTTCTTTTGTACACAGCATAAAAGATATGATACCAGTTAAAGAACCATGAAATCAATTTAAAATATGACATCAAACATGTTTGCTACCAAAGTCAAAAAAAAAAAAAGCAGATTACCAAAGGCATATATCTAATATGAAATCAGTTTTAAGGAGATGGGGGGAAAGAACTAAAAAATATCCCAAATGTAAAGGTTGTTGCATTGTTATGGTGTAACAATACCATCTTACTTTTCTTTTCCCATATTTTCTCTTAATTATTATTAGGAAAGCAATATCTTGAAAAAGCAAAGTTACTTTTATTTTAGGTAATCATTTATTGTTTAATAAAAGCTGTATAAATAATATGTTTTTTTTAATATGATGCTATTAACTTGGCTAAACAAACTTCCTAAGTTTTCTGACATTCTCTTAGGATAACTGAATCAATATGAGTAACCAACTGTGCAATATGAGAAACTTAGCACTCTTCCTGACATTATTTTGACTCTGTTCATAAGTTTGTACCTAAAATACTGCAAATATAACTCAGTTCTACCCACATTATAGGCACATTTAGTGACCTTGAGTCCATTTGAACTGTAATGTTTTAAGTCAGTTAAGCTTGCATGAGATCTGGAATAGGAGGAAAATACACAAGCTAGTCAGGATGCTGCTCCTTTCTACTATTGACACCATGCTGTTCTCTCCTGGGTGATTACTATCTCATTAACTTTTAAAACAGTTTGAAAATAATTTACTCAAAATTTAGACTTAATTAAACATTATTTAGGGTCACTATAACATTGGGAGCCAGTCTTATTTAAATTTTAACTTTTTTAAATCTATCATTATAAGTACAGAATCATTTACTTTGTAAGAAAAGAATATGACCCTATCACACAGTTATAATTAAGATAGATAAGAATGAACTCCTGAAATTCTTTATTCATTGCCAGCCATCACTTACTTAACACAATGGCCCACATTTCACTAATTAAACAATGTTCTTGCAAATAGGATGGGAAGCCATTTTTATTACCATATTCCTAGGATGGCTAGTGAGCAGATGAAGGTCTGATGTAGAGTCCATGACTGACTGTCATATGGGTCAGGGTCAGTGGATTGAAAACTGGAATTAAATTTAGAGGATGTAATTCATAAGGCATCAGGAGTCTGGTCTCACAGGAATCAGCAACAGAGCAGTGCTACCAAGAATGACAAAAGTTTAAACAGATAGAAATGATTTTATAGACTTTTGTTTTGTTTTGGTTTTGCTTTACTGGGTTTTAAGCTCAGGACCTCACACTTGCTAGGCAGGCCCTCTACCACTTGTGTCATCCCTCCAACTGACTTTATAAACACTTTAAATAATTATATTAGTATCTAGTAAAAAGGTAGTATGAATTCAAAGTAATTTCATAAGGAATAAAAGTTTGCAGTAATTTAAAAGACACCATCATATAAGCTGTATCTAGGAGGAAATAGGAAGTATGATTCAACGTAATTCACTAGCTTTGCATCCTTGAGAAAGTTATTTTATCTATCTGTTTCTTAGTTATACACTCTGAATTCTAGAAATTTATCTTACTTTAGCAAAATATATTTAAAGACAGAAGTTGAAATCAGGTAATCTTTTGATATTTCCTCCATCTTGATTTAATATTAAAACAACAATGACTGGAGAATTGCAAAATTGCAGCAGTATACAAGTTGGTTTGGTGGGAAATTTAAAATTATGTGTATAAATGAATAAAATTTTAGCAAGTGAAGATCCTGTGAAGTAGGATAATCAGTGCCTTTTAATTTCTTCCTTGCATTCTCCTACATTGCTGTTTGTCCTTTCAAAATCAGAAAGAAAAAATGTGACTTATTTTAAGGGGAAGGGAAATGAGAAAACTTAGTAGTAGCAGAATCTTCTGGGGCATTAGCAGATTTGGAATGAAAAGCTGGACAAGTGATTTTGATTTTAACTAGATATAGGCTTCAAAACACTGGTGGTCATTCTTGGCTGAACTTCATAATCACTTGAGGGCGCTTAAAGGAAATACCATGCTTCAGTCCCATGCGCTAGGACTGCAAGGTAGCTGGTCTGGTATGTGACTCAAACATTCATCACTTTTTAAGAAAAATTTCTGTATTAGCCCATTTTCTGTTGGTAATAATACAGCACCATAGATTGGCTAAGTTTTACTGAAAAAAGTGTTATTTGGGCTTACAGTTATGGAGCTCCAAGGCTAAGGAGCCACATCTGGTGGCAACCTTTTTTGCTGGCAGGTGGTGCAGGGCATCACACTGCAGGAGACAGGAAATGTGTGTGAGTGTGTGTACATGTTTATCCTGGGTATTCCTTAAACACTTCCAACAGCCCCACTTCTAAAACCAAAGTCTTAGAACCTCAACAGTGTGGATTAACTTCAAAATGACAAACCTAATTCAAACTAACACTATGTGATACCTCCCTTAAATAGAGCTAAAAATTAGTATTGTCTGATCAAGATATACTTTGGGACAAATAGCTAGAATGATTTTCTGTGATAAGAGTAAAAGTTTAGAAAATTTAGCATCTCAGGATTATACAATCTCCATAGATGAAAAGAATGAAAAGGAATTTTTTATTATAGGCTAAGAAACTGAAAATTAGGAGTCTCATCTTTAAGTAAAGAAAGCATATCAGAAACATAATTTTCTCCATTGGGAGGAAAATCATTTATTCAGACATTGAATTATAATTTCCTTCTCTGTGCTTGTAAGTGAAACTAAACACACAGTTTTTTTAAAGAAAGTGTCAGGAAAGATTAAATTGTACTCTTCTGTGTGCATGACAGGTTTCCATCTTGTGATTTGCTACCCTCCCGAGTAAAGTACTACAACTCTCCTGCTATCAGACCTACCAAAAGACCTTGTCTTTACCCAGCTGAAACTAAATTTTAATACTTATACACATAAGTAATTTTGTGAAATATGCTTTGTGTGAGTGAAAATAATCATATGATTTAGTGCAGAAAAATAAAATTTATAAATTTAGCTTATAGTTAATCACATTAAGTATCAGTGAAGTTAGTTGAACCTAGTGGCACACACCTGTAATCAGGGGGCAAGGCAGGACAGTTCCAGGCCAGCCTGGGCTACAGAGTAAGACCTTGTTTCAAAACAAAAATATCACTGAAGTTAAAACATATCTATGCACATATTCTTTTCTTCCTTTGACAGCATTTTTGAATCTCATGTGCTACAAAAAGTTCAGGGTAACATTTGGTACTTGAAAAGGCAGAGTCTCTGCTAATCTCCCTGCTGCAATGATTATTATAAAATTGCTTCTGATGGCTTAAAACATAAAACTTAAGAGGAGTTTTATTTAATCTCGATACCTATTATGAACCAATAACAATCCTTTGATTTATAAAAATGCTACCTTATTTTCATTCATTTATTCAATAAATAGCTACTCCTTACATACCAGGTATCAGGGATTACATCAGGAACATAAACATACAGCAAAGTTTTGTGTGGTAGGTGGAGAAGCAAATGAGAGTTGAACAGCATATGCTTAATGCTAGATCAAATGAAGCCTACAAGGCCTAGAGGAGGCACACGCAGCCCAGTCATAAGGGAGTCAGACATTTTTCCAAAGACATTTTCAAGGAGAACATCCACTTGAGAGAAAACTGAGTTAAACAAGTGAGTCAGGAAAATAGGAAAAAAAATATGTGATGGGATATGGAGAAGTAGCTCTAGAAGAATGATGATTATAAGCACCTGATATTTCATGGCATATACAATTATAGAAAAAAGAAAGCAAAAGGCTTATAAGGAGAAGTCATTTAGTAAGACTGGATTATGGATTCTTCATGAAGAGAGACAGGTATTTAGACTGTAAAGAAGTTTATCTAGTGCCAACTGGGCTTCAATCTTAATGCAATAAAGAAATGCTGGTAGATTTTAAGTAACAGAAGTATATGACTGGATTTTCACTTTAGAGAGATTATACGGGCTTCTGGGTAGAGACTGGGTTGGAGGATGGCATGATTAATTTATAGACTAGCTCTGAAGCTATAGCTTTCAGCTAGGTAAACTAGACCAAGTACTATAATAATAGCAATTTTACTTCTCTTACATTCTGATAGAGATTATCATCCCCCTTTGACATATAAGGAAAGTAAGTCTCAAAATATCTCAGTAACTTACAAATAACACCTAACAAATTCTAGAATTGAGATTTAAATCAGAGTAATCTGATAGTACACTTTAATCTTTGGTATATGTGAGAAAAATTGATAATAAAAGTGGCTAGAAATGAGCACCACACTTATCTAACATAATGCATTTATTTTATTCAATCAAAATATTTCATAAACACTTATTGAACACTCACCATTCAGAAATCTCTGTGACAAGAATTTAGGAGAATAACAAATGAGAGCCTTCCTCTCAGTGTTCAGTAAATAATTCCACAGTCTTTTTGCCAATGAGCTTGCCTTTCAGTTGCCTAATTGTGAGTTTCTTTCCTAAGACAACAGATGCTTCCTGTTTAACAGGAAACAAAGATTTTATTTAGAAGCTCTGCATAGTATATTTATTAGAACAGTGTCTACACATATTTTCTGCCAGGTGTTCTACATTACTAAACAGACATGTTCCATATGCTCTCTGAGGTTATTCCAGATTGAACGAATCCTAAAATGCTACAGTTAAATAATTTATAGATAAAATGGCTACTAACTTGGCAAAATACAAAAAAATTAAAATTTAAAGGAGCTGTATTTTGAAATATAGAAACTAACATTCAATAATACAGCATATCAACGTATAAAATTTATTGACATATAAATTAGTGAGGAGATCAAGTAACTACCAATAATTTTCAATACTTGTTTATTTCGGGGAGAAAAACACTTACTATTTTTATAATCCCCCATTCTTTATCACCAACAGGCCTTTTCATCTTTGAGTAAGCAGAGTCTCTACTTGCAAATAGAATCCAACCTTTTCCTTTTTACTTTCTAATCCCCATTTTCCTGAATGTAAGCCCACATACAAAATACTGACTTAAAGCAATTTGCATTATGGTCATTTCTTCTTTCAGAAAAAGTAATTGTTATGAGTTGAATTTTGTCCTCCAAAAATTCACATACATCCTAACTTCCAGTACCTTAGAATGTGACTTATTTGAAAATAAGATCATCACAGATGTAATAAGTAAAATTATTATGAGGTTATTAGAGTGGGTCTTAATACTGGTGGTTTTTATAAAAAGGAAAAATTTGTACACAAACACACACCATGTGAACATGAAAGCAAAAACAAAGGTGATGTTTTTACAAGACAAGAAATGACAAAGACTGCCAGCAAACCATGAGGAGCTATGGGAGAGATAGGCAACAAATTTTTGTTTCCCATCCCTCAGAAGAAATTGACATTGCTAACATCCATTTCTGTTACTTAAGCCATTCATTGTGTGGTACTCTGTTGCCAAAGCCCTAACAAACAAATATAGCAGTGAATTGCAAATAAAGATTCTGTCGTTTTGTATGCTTTTCATTTTATTTGATTACTATCCTAGATGATAAATCTCAAATTAATTTAACTATCCTACCTAACAATGTTAACAGAATACAGATGAAAATCAAAAGTCAGTACTTATCAAAGACTATTCCATAGAATATTAATTTATAGGAATTAAGTGGAAAAAAGACTTGGAAAGCTAATCATTTGTGAGAAACACTGAGTTAAATCAAAGTAGATTTGGGGAAACACTGAGTTAAAAAGTAGTTACAGGATTTCTCAGAGCCTTTAACAGGCTAAAATGTATTCTGAATTAACCATAGAGGAATACCTCATGAGGATTAAAACCAACATTCTTATTAACCTATTAACAACATGGTTATTCTGATGCAATTGTTTTTAAGTGCTGTCTAAATGACACTGTCAAAATGAAAAAATCATTATAATGTGCCCATAAGATATCTCACATAGTTACCACTTCATAACTAAGTGTATTCAAATTATGGGGAAGGGTGAAAATATAGAAAACAATATTTTAAAGCTTTCAGAATGTTATGTTTGCTCTGTCCTTTAATGCTTCAATATAAAAAAGTTTAAAATTATGAAATACATATGTATATTGGGGTGCATAGGTATAGCATGATTAAAACCTCCTAAGAACCTAACAATGAAAAATAAACTTACTCAGTTTAATAAAAGATACCTATATAAAAAACCTATGGTTAACATACTAGAAAACCTATGGTTAACATACTAGTTGAAGATTTATTGAGTGTTTTTGCCCTAAAATTGAGTTGAGGCAAGATTGCCCTGCCAAGTTCAAATTTGCTGTTTCTCTACAGCACTAGACTCAAAACCAAAACTACTGTCATAAGGCAGGAAAAAGAACAAAACAAAGAAAAAATTAAATTGTCTCTTCACCAGAGATACAACCATTTATGTAGAAAATCCTAAGAAATCAAACACAAAACATTTCTACAATTAAATAACTGAAATTTTAAGTGTGTAAGATACAATGTTAATATTCAAAATGCTTTATTGTTCTATGTACAATTGAAGAATGGACTGCAGGAGGTCCCAGAAGGTGATAATTGGCCAAGGAGACACTTCTCCTTCCCAGGAAACTTCTGTTTGCACCTGAGAGACATCTTTATCCTCAGGCAATAAAAAAAGGCTATGAAAACCCAATTTCCAACCTGACTACCAGTTTCCAGGTTCCCCTGCATGCCCCCATGCAGCCTTTCTCTGCTCTTCTCTACAAATAAAATCTTTCTGAACTCTGCTGCTGGAGTCCACCTGTGCTTTCATTCTCAGAGTGGACTCAAGAACCCTGAACACTTGAAAATTCCTGTATGTCATCTGTGCATCACTAGCAATAAACAATTGTAAATTAAATTTTGTTACAGCAAGAAAATCCTAATTGGGAATAAGCATAACAAAAGAAATTTAAGAGCTCTATACTGAAAATTACACATTGCTGAGAGAAATTAAAGGTTTATATAAATGGAGAACTATGCCATATTCAAGGGTTAACAGACTGAATACTTTTCTGATAAAAATTCTACTCAAATTGATTTAAAGATTCTGTAACATCTCAATCAAAATTTCAATAGGCATTTTTGGAAGAAATAGATGTTAGTGTAATAATTTATATGGAATTGCAAAGAACTTAAAATAACTAAACATTTCTTTAAAAATAACAAAGTTGGTACACTCATTTTCTAATTCCAAAGCTTTCTCTAAAGCTACAATATTCAATAAAATCTCTTATTTTCATAAGGATTGGTGTATAGGTCATTGGAATAGAAATTCAAAATTATGGTCACTAACATAATGGTCAGTAAAGGGGCCAAGGTATTTGACGGGGAAAAGAATAATACTATAAATAAATGGTTTTGGAACAATTGCATATCCACATGGAAAAAATGAGTCTCAAACCCTATTTTATTCAGTATAAGAATATTAATTCAAAATGGATTACAAAAGTAAGTATAAAAGCCAAAACTGTTATCTATATGGAATATACACAGCAGAGTATCTTCATAATTTGGAATAGACAAAAAATTATTGGGACCATAAAAGAAAAATGATTAATAAGACCTCATTAAAATAAAAAAAAATTCTTTTTTTTTAAATCAAATTCTCAGACAGGCACCTGTAATCCTAGCTACTTGGGAGGCTGAGATTGGGAGGATCACAGTTCAAGGCCAGCCTGGGCAAATAGTTCATGAGACCCCAAAATAACCAGAAAAAAATGTACTGGAGGCATGGTGCAAGCACCAAGCCCTAAGTTCAAACCTCAGACCACAAAAAAAAAATAATAATTAAATTATTATTTGACCTGTCTAGTGGTTTCCTAAAGTGGTAGATAACAATTGGGGCAAACTGAAATGCTTGTAAGGAAAAGCTGAATATTGTGATGTTTATGGTGGGCTCTAAAAAGCTCAGACATATCTGGGAATCTAGGTTTCACACAGATGTATAAGACTGTGTACATGGTCAGTATTACATGTGTGCTCAGAAAGATCTCAGAATGCTCTAGGCTCTCTGCTTTGGCACATCTGATCTGGAGTCACTGTGGATCAGAAGCAAAGGATAAGGCAAAATTGGCCTCTTCCTGGTAGAGTGATGAAAACACACAGAGCTTCTCAGCAAACACTTAAACAATTACTGGATTTACTTGTGCATTTAAAGAGATCTGCCCAAACCTTAGCTGACCACCAAACTAACCAAGTAAAGACTTCACTTGACACGCAGTACAAAAAACACAGGCTTTAACACGCAAATACTGTGTTAAGTAAAAGAAGGCTGACACAAGAGGTCACATGACATATGATTCCATTTACAAGAAATGTCCACAACTGGCAGATTCAAGTGACAGATGATGGTTAGCAGGGCAGAGGGGCCCTGCTAATGGCCCCCTGGTGACTGCTAATGGGCATGGGGTTCCCCTTGGAGTAAAAAAACAGTGCTCTGGAACTGGAGTGGTGATGTTTACCCAATGTTGTGACTATATTAAAAGTCATTTTGAAATTTTATAGTATGTGAATGATATCTCAATTTTAAAATGCTATCCATATAAAATATATTTGTCTGAAGTAAAGGTAAATAGGAAAACAAAATCTGACAGAATTCATCAACAGACTTGTTCTACAAGAAATACTAGAGTTCTTCAGACTAAATGTATATGATCATAGAAGCATGCAAATCCTGCAAAAAATGTGCTATACTGCAAAGGATAGTTATGCAAATAAAATATAAATGAATATTTACTGTTCAAAATCAACAAAAATAAAGTCTCTTATGGTTTATAATATATATGTGAATAATATGAAAGCACTGGGAAAATTATGCAAAGGGACTGGGTTTAAGGTGTTATGAAATTCTTGCATTGTTCAGATGTAAGGACTGACACTACCAAGCCTAGTAAGCAGGGAGAACAAGTAACACTCACATGCCTGCTGGTAGCGATGAAAATTACTTTGTAAAACTATTTGCTTGTACCAACTAAAGCAAAAAATCATTTTTACTCTTGGGTCTCCAATAGAAATAAGTATTTACATGCACCTAAAAACTTTATTTATCACAGCCAAAAATTAAAAATAGTGCAAATGTTCGTCAATAGTGGAATGCTTGAAAAAAACTGCAGCATGTTTGTACAATGGAGATGGATGGTGACATTCGACAACATGAATTAATTCAACAGAAAATGTTTAGCCAAAGAAAATTCACACAAAATAGCACAAAACTAGGCAAAACTACTTTATTATAATCAAAGTCAGAAGAGTTGTTACCTTTGGATAGATGTTAAGAGGGTCAGGGTATGAGACAATATCATTGGGTTCTAAGACGTGTTCTAGCTCAAACTGAGTAGGACTTACCTTGGTGGTATTTATATTAAAATTCATACACACCTTACATTATGTAACTTAAACCTTGATAAAATAAACAAAATTTGCATACCTTGTAAACTATCCGATAGAAATTCCTACTGACTGTGCCCTCAAAAGTTCATGGGTTGAAAATGTAATTTCAATGCAACAGTGTCTTAGAAGATGGGACCTAATAAGAAGAAACTAAGTCACAAGAGATCTGACTGCATGAATGGAATAATAACACTACTGAGAAATCAGTTTAGCTGTCAAAGGACTGGATTTGTTATAAAAATAAGTTTGGTCATCTCTCACTTGTTCGTGATAAATATCTCTCTCCCTCTTCTCCTCACCCTCCCCCTCTCCTTCCCCCTTGCCTTCCTACCTTCTACCATAGGTTGCCACAGCACAAAGACCCATGCCAGTGCCATGTTTTGGGACTTTCCAGCCTCCAGAACCATATGCCAAATAAATCTCTGTTCATCATAAATTACTATCTCAAGTATTTTGTTACAACAGCAAAAAATAGAGTAAGATAGTAATCGCAGCTGAGAGAACCACAAATGGACAGAGGCAGAAGTTGACTGCAAGACAATCGCATCGAAGGCCTCAGCTCACCCTCGACCTGCAGATTTTCCACAACTGACTCAAGAGGGCCTGGGACTGTACCTGGTTGTACCTCCAACCAGGCCTGGGATGTTTGCTGTCCCCACAAAAGATGTATCACCTCAAATGAGGTAGCATTTTCTGGGGAGGGACTCTCCTGTGAGACTTTGGAAAATTAAGAAGATACATGTCTCATGTCTGAAGGATTGCAATGACAAGCCATAATATCATAATAATTCCATCTCATCTGCAAAACCCTGTTGGGATTCTAGTTCATATTCCTGGAGAAATGGTAATTCAACTGCATCTTCAAATGAATGCTTCATCATTATATCAGGATAGCAGATTCTGAGTAGTAGGATATGTATGTGATGGAACCAACAGACTCATAATCAAATTCCCATTGACATTTCTTTCTCTGCAAAGTTCTTTTAGGTCCTGCATATGGTTATTCCTCTATCTGCTACTGCTACTAGCTAATTTAGCCTAGTAGAGGCTGAGTGCCTGATCCCAGGAAATCAAATACCAATGCAACCAGCCAGAGTGGCCCACCATGACCTTGACTCTATTAGACCCACCAAGTCACAGGGTCAGCCAGAGACAGCAGTAATCCATCATAAAATGGTAGTGGTGTATTCAGGACTAACTAGATAAAAGACAGGACAGAAAAAACAAGTTGCACAAGCAGGCTCAAATTTCTATGTCCCATAGTGTGTTAGTAAATGTTTAAGAACTGGCTTTCTGAATAAAACAATCTCCTGATTCATTTCTCTGGTGTAAACAGTCCTCCAACACCCCCACTTCCTTGCACACACATTGGCCGATTTTGACCTCCCAATGTGACTTCCCTGAATAGAGTTGGGAAACAATGCACACATCTGGCTCTCACTGGCACCTCTCACTCAGCTCTCACTTAAGTCAGCATGGAGATGGGAGGAAAATTCCTGTGGCCAGCTGTATAAATTTCTGCTGCAAATGACATGGCCTTCTTCAAAGCCTTAAGGGTCTACATTTTTATTCTTCTATGGGAAGCTTAGCATAATGCTCATGTGGTGCCTTTCCCAGTTCAGAATACCAGTGTCCTAGTGTTCTAGCGACTAGCACATGCAGCACCCCTGTGTGCCTCACAGGCCAGACTCGATGAAAGATTTTTCCTCCTCAAGGCCCAAGTCAAAGAATACAGCACTCAATGTCACTTGATATATGAGTCAAAGAATTCCCCAGCATGGAAAAGGTTGTGTGACATTGTTCTTTCTTCCTATGAATGAAAAGTAAAGGGTGTAAAAAGCTGTCCCTTTCTCTTGAAGAGAAATTTAGGCATGATCCAGCAGGTCCCATACTACTGTATTAATGGGAATCTGAATCTCTACAGGGTTGACCTAACATCTAAAAACATATGTCTTACTAAGGCCTCTGGCATACTTGACCATTTCTTACTTATCTGGTTAATTAACCTGAAGTTATTGATAAAATAAGTCAAAGTGATTTTTGAAAACATCTAGATAGTCCAAATCTCTTCACACTATGTTTTAACAGAGCTATTGTTATCTATCATAGATGGATGAAATTTGCTTCAAGTCTTCTTCCTTGGTAATACATTCACTAGATCAATGACTACACAACATATGCCTACAGCAGACGTACTGCCAGCTCTGGCATGACAGCTGGCATTAGAACTATAGCTCTATTGAGTTATAGTGGGGTACTCTGCCATTTCTAGAAACCATATGATTTTTTGCATAGACAACAATGATGAGTTAAAGGGAAAACTCTACCAACTAATACCTCTGCATTCTTTCAATCTTTCAGTTGACTTCTCTGATCAGTGCCATGCCTCCCCATTCCTTTTCTCTGCCTTCTAAGATGAGATAATGTTTCTTATTTACTACCTTGATAAAGTGATGCAGTTTCTAAGCTCCTGCTTAGCCACCTCTGCTCCAATAGTCCTTACATCATAGGTTGCACAGGCAACCTGGGATACCATGTCTTCGTTTTCATCCCCATAGTTCTCTTCAGACCAGAACACCCCCTGGCTGCAATTTTGACCTTGCTACTGAATATGATAATTACCCAGCATACTTCGGATGGTTAAATGCTGACATTATGTCTGTTACATTGGGATCCTATCATTCCTATTGTCACCACTGACCCTATAACAGCATTTTATACTAGCCTAAAGAAGACAGTCATCAATGAGTTTCTCAGTGATGCTTGTGCCCATTTCAAATCAGTAGTTACCTTGGATACAGAGACCAAGAGGGATGGATTACAAAAAGGCACAAAGAAACTTTGTAAGGAGAGAAGAGGGTGGAGCCGTACAGTATCTTGGTTGTATTGGTAGCAATACAAGTGAATACATGCAAAAAATTATTGAATTGTATACTTTAAATATCTATATGAACCATTATATCTCAACAGAGTTGTTAAAAACAAAGCCCAGTAGTATACTTTTAAGACAAAGATTAATACAGAAATATAAAGACTAAATAAGAAACTACAACTTGGTTTCCATTTGAAGATCAGCTTGTCTCCTTATAATATGGAAAGAGAAAATTTTGAAAAGTTTAACACATTTAATGTTCTTCACAAAGTGTCACAAGAACAAATTAAATAAAAATGATCAACCATTAGTTGACAGGGTATAATTTTTAAATTCTGTGTGATGTTAGAACATACCCTTTAAGTGAGATGCATGAAAAGGATGAATCATAATTTCCTCTTTAAAATTTAGACTTATCAAAATTCAGCATTAAGTCTTAAGTTTGCACTCTTAATTTTAGGGTCATGAGTGGTGTATTATTTATGCATAAAATTATATTACACTAACATCTTTCATATAGTTTTTAATGGCTTAACATTTATGAAAATAGTTTTAAATCAGTTTTTCTGAATAAGCCAATTGCCTGACCTAGTCAAACATAACTCTTGCAAGACCTTTCAAATAGTGTGACTATTAATATGCCTGATATTTAAATGTTTTTCTAATTGAGGCTGGGCTAACAAGAAAAAAACAGTTGCCTGATGTCAACTTAAAATCAATTCAGAAAAGTTTACTAGTCTTTCCTCCAACTTTTGAGTGCCCTTTGTGTCTATTATTTCTGCCAAATCCATCAGTAAAGCTGCAGAAGTGGGTATTTTCATTATTTGCATATTAGACTGAATGAGGGGTTTTTTGTCTTTGGCACATAAATCATTTCATTCCCAGAGAGTCCCTCCCCCATGAAAATGCACATTTCTACTTTAAAATTTATGTGGAAGAGTAAAAACAGAAATTCCCAACACCATTTTAAGAGGACTACAGTGATTGAAATGAGATTTCCTCTACCACATATCAAGACTTATCATACTTCTACATTAACTAAGTTAACAATTAGAGTAGGGTGATATTTAAACAGAGTAGGAAGCCCAGAAATACTTCCACAAATATCTGGATATTGATATATAACCGTTAACAATTGTTCATTGGTACAGTTATTTCATTTTTATGCCCAGAACATAAAATCATCTTTCTTTCACTCAACAGCTCTTTGCACAATAAAAGATACAAGAGTAACAGCACATAGTTATTGAGCTTTATGAGTCAAAAAAACTTAGCAATTATGTACTAAGTGCCTCATATGCATTATTTCATTGAATCTTCACAACATCGTAAGGTAGACACTATTATCAGCTATATTTTACAAATGCAGACACTGAGACAAAAAAAATACTGAATATTTCAACAACACAAAAATGTTGATTTCTGTTCATAATATGATTCTCTAAAAAAAGTGAAGTGAGTAGTTGTGGTTTAGACTCTGGGGAAGAGATATTTTTAATCCTATATGTATCAGGGGATTCATATTCAGAATGCATAAAAACCTCCAAAAGGGGGGCAATTTTTTAAAGTTAAACAGCCAAATAATAATGAAAGCAAAAGATACTAATAGGGAGTACATAGAG
Source organism: Castor canadensis (assembly GCF_047511655.1). Lineage (NCBI taxonomy): Eukaryota > Metazoa > Chordata > Mammalia > Rodentia > Castoridae > Castor > Castor canadensis. Next base: position 135,480,157 of record NC_133389.1, on the reverse strand, counting down.
AAAATCCAAATGTGGAAAGAATATTCAATCTCACTTGTAATGAGGAAAATGCAAATTAAAAACATTAGATTCATAGCTGGGAGCCAGTGGTTCACACCTGCATTCCTAGCTACTTGGGAGGCTGAGACTGGGAGGATCACATAATGAGACCCTATCACTAAAATAACCAGAGCAAAGTGGACTGGAGAAGTGGCTCAAGTGGTAGAGCACCTGCTGTGCAAGTGCAAAGTACTGAGTTCAAACCTCAGCCCCACCAAAAACATAGATTCCATTATAAATCTTCTATTAACATGGCAAAAAATGTAAAGTCTAACAAAACTCAGTGAAAGAAAGTACAGAAATGTAAATTCATATTATCACTTTGAAAATCAACTGGCAATACAATCACCCCTCTATTCAATGGTTCCTTCCACATCTATGGATTCAACCAACTGTGTGCAGATTAAAATATTTAAAAATTAGATCTGTACTGAACACATACAGACTTTTTCCTTGTCATTATTCTCTAAATATAGCATTAATAGTTACCTAGAACTTACATTGTGTTAATTATTATAACTGATCCAGAAATTTAAGCATACAGGAAGATATGAATAGATTATATGCAAATAATTAATAAAGAACTGAAGTAAGCATGGATTTTGGTATCCAAATAGAGGTTCTAGGACTAATCCCCACAGGTACACAGGGAGCATTATATATAGTTAGGTAGAAATCCATGGGCCCTCCAGACCCACGATTCCACTCCTTAGACTAGGTATAGTCTCTAAAGAAATTTTTATATATGCCCAAAGTAAAACAGATTGCAAGAAGATTCAGATCATTTTTGACATTGTAAGTAATCAATAGAAAAACAGATGAGAAACACTGAAAATAAACTAGAGTTAGCAATCCTGAATCAACCTCATATAGTCCAGGGCATTTTGCAAAAGTAATGAGTACTATACAGCATTTTGATACAAATTTGTCACATTTAATCACTCACTCCCTAGTCTGATACTTATATTTAGTTTTCTAAAACATCACAGTCTCCTAAATGTCCTCGCTGTCAAACTCTCAGTCTCTTTTCTGTTTCCATTTTATATCAAAACCTGTTAATGTTGAAAAGTTAATAGAATCTTCCTTAAAATGTTATCTCATTTGACTTTCCACCATCTCCTCTTTTTTTTTTCATTTATTCACATGTGCATACATTGTTTGGGCCATTTCTCTCCCTTACCCCTCGCTCACCATCTCTTCTTGATTGCTTTTCTTGGTTTCAAATACCACCTCTGCACTGATGACTCCTAAATAACCTTGGGCCTCTTCTCTGGAGTCCAGATTCACATACATACAGACTGTTGCCTGTTTAGTAGCTAAAAACAACATAAATTTATTATCTTACAGCTCTGGAGTTCAGAAATCGAAAATGGATCAGCAGAGGGCCAAAGATTTACAGGCGAATCCATCCTTTGCCTTGCCCATCTTTAAAGGGTGGCTCACCTTCCTTGGCTAATGGTCCTGCATCAATCTGAACTCTGCTTTTGTTGTCACAGCTCCTGCTCTTACTATGATCCACCTGCCTTCTTCTTATAAATCCTGTTAAGTTAATCATAAATCCTGTTTGAAGTTCCATTTGCCATGAAAGGAATCATATTCACTGGCTTCAGGGACAAAGATGTGAACATCTTTAGGGTAGGAGAGGACCTTATTCTATCTGCCATAGGCACTAAACAAAAGTTCATTTCCCCACCAACCAATGGTTTTAACACCATTGCTGATCTTTGCCCATAAAGATTACAAAATAATGATTTTCCAAGGTAGAGTGAGGCTGTTCATTAAACCTGAAATTCAAGCACTTCAACAAGGCCAGAATGATACTTAGAATTTCCCTTTTTATTTCCCTTCTTCAAACTTTGTTGATTTAATAACAGTTTGAAAAGGTGACAAATGAATTTCTATAGTTTTATCTCTCTCACTCTGATTTTTGTAGAATAAATGCAATTCCAACAATTGTAATAATCATTCTTTTTTATACATATTGTCACAATTTTGGCTGTTGAGAGCCTCCTTGAGCTGGCTCCTGTGTTTTTTGACATGACTCTATTAATCTTTGAAGCCTCTTTGATTTCTGGCATAATTAGATGTCTCAAGACCACCTTGTACTTTCCTTGACCCACATTTCAAGTCTGCCAGTTCTCCATGGAAGGAAAGAGTATTAAAGGACATAACCCTAGTGTCACGGGTAATCGTTGTTAGTGGAGCGAAATTGTTTCTAAGCAATTTCAGTGGACAGAGTCATATATTTAAAATTCATGACTGCCTTGATATTTGCCATGCAATTTAAGCATAATAATATTTTATCCTCTTTTATTCTTATATATCCTAACTTACACTAACATGTCACTCTACTACATTGCATTACCGTAGTTATTATTTTATCCAACAGTATAAAGAAATAGTCTCAATATAACAATAGCAGTAACACTTTTTAAAAGTTAAACTACTGCAAGATTTTTTTAAAATATAGCCAAAAGATATTCTGAAATTACAGAAAGACACAAGACCAAGACAGGTTATAACAATTTTGAGAAAGAAGAATTGAGTGGAAAGAATCACTTTACTCAAAGTTGAGGCTTACTCTATAGCAAAAGTAATTGAGACAGCATGGTATTGGTAGAGAAATAGACACATAGATCAATGAAACAGAATAGAGAACTCAGAAATAAAACTGCGCAGATATACCCAACTGACTTTTGACAAAGGTACAGAAGTAATTCCATGCAGGGAAGATAGTTTTTCAATAATCATACAGGTACAAAAGGAAATTCATAGATTGAAAAAATAAATTCAACCTCACACCTTATTTAAAAATTAACTTGAGATAGGTCTCAGATTTAAATGTAAAATATAAAATTATAAGACTTTGGGAAAAAAAAGAGAGAAATCTTCAGTTTCTTGGACCAGATGAAGAGTTCTTAATACCAACAGTAAGATGCATAAAAGAAGAAACTGGTAACTTGGATCGCATCAAAATTAAAAAAAAAAAAAGGTGCTGTACAAAGGATGAAAACAGATCTACAGAGTGAGATATTTGTAAACTAGAACAAGGACTGGTCTCTATAATGTATAATGGCCTTTCAAAACTCAACAGTAAGAAAAAAAAAGAGAAAAGAAAAAAATCCCATTACTTATTGGGCAAAAAATAAAAAGTATTTTACTAAAGGGGACATATAAATGGCAAATAAGCAAATGAGAATATAGTCAGTATCATTAGCCATATGCAAATAACACCAGAATGAAATGTCATAACACAACCTATCATAATGGTCAGGATTTTTATAACACAACCTATCATAATGGTCAGGATTTTTTTAAAGCACTTTCCCTTAGTTGTTGTGATGGGTACACAATGCTGGAAAGAATTGAGAAATTAGATCATACATTAGTTGGAATGTAAAATGACATACCCACCCTGGGAAAGAGAATGGCAGTTTCTTACAAATCTAAATGTATTCTCACCATAATACTCATCAGTTGTAATTCTAATATTTATCCCAGAGAAATATGAATGTGTGTTCACACAAATACCTGTACTTGAATGTTTATATTATTTTTATTTGTGATGTCAAAAAAATAGAAATAGTCCAGATATCTTCAAACAGATGAGTAGGTAAACAAACTAGTACATTCATATTTTGTAATACTCTTCAATAATAAAAGGAATAGATTATTGATAACATGACACAATTGGATGAATCTCAAGTGGTTTATGGTGAGTAGAAGAAAAAGTCAATCTAAAAGTAACCAAATGATTACATTCACATAACATTTTTGAAAGGAAAAAACTTTGAAGATGGAGAACAGATTAGCAGTTTCCAAGCAAAGGAAGAAAGTAGCTTTGACCATAAATGAACAACAAATTGATCTTGATTTGTATCTTGACAGTGATGATGGTACCCACTGGAAAGTGTGTATGAACATATTACGAATGTGTGTGAGATAAAGTCAGTGTTAAGCACATATACACACGTAAAATATTGAAAGCTCAACAAAGTTGGTAGATTGTGTCAACATCTATTTCTCACTTGGGACATTATGCTAGTTATGCAAATACTACACTGAGGAAACTGAGTGAAGGAAGAATCTTTCTGTATTATTTCTTTTAAATGTAGGTGAATCTACAATTGTCACAAAGTAAAGTTTAAAAAGATTAAACTAGGGAGACAGAGACTAGTGGCACCAGTCATTAGCATCTCCAGGGAATAGCATAGAGCCAGAACAGTTGAGCACCTACTCTTTAAGGCTGACTATGGTGGGAAGGCACTGAAGTTTCAGTAGCAAACAGAATCTTATTTAAAAAAAAAAAAACAGAAATTTTGGAGAACAGAACAAAGGAGATAAAAAGTACATCAGTGCACAGAACATACCAAAGCATTTCAGCAGAGGTTGGAGATTCTGAGATAGAGAAAAAATTAGAGACTAAGTAAAACACCGTTAATACTGGCCCCTGTACTGAGATAATTTGCAGTCTAACCAGATGGAGTCCTGAATTCTGTATAAGATACTGGTCCTGGGAAATTTTTCTTTTTCCCAGCACTCAATCACTATACAATGATATGAAGCCATTTTCTGATACTCCTGAGTAGGGTGCTTTGAGAGTATCTTTCCCATCAAGCCATCAAGGGACAGGCACTGATCCACCAAGTGATGGCCTAGAGAGTTGCTCTAGCTACAAAGGAAAGACTTTTGGTCAGAGATTCTACATGGTGGGAATCCAGTGAGAGTCTAGGAGAGGAATGGAAGTCACTTCCCTTTTGCAACTGTCAATAAAAGAAGCCAGCTATGAGCCCTTCAGAGGATGGAAAAAGCCACTGCAAGTCATTGTGTAAGAGAGTTAAGTTGCAGAAAATCAGAGAACTAGAGGGTGTTGCATGTATGAATTGCTACATCCTCTTAGGGCTCCCCTGCTCCTAGTGTGACAAGGCATTTGAAAGTACCAGAGACTAAAAAGAGCTGACAGAAAGCTTGTAGTCTTCCCCATCCTGTCCTGAGGAGCAAGACAGCCCAAAATAATCACAGCTGGCTCTGCCCATAAACCATGCCTTCTGGTTGCTAGGAGAACACCGCAAATTTAAAAAAAAAAGCAGTCAAATAGCATGCAGACTCTGCTCTCACCAGGTGGCAAATACCACAGAAAGGAGATCTAGATGGCAGAGGGTAAGATCTTTCATAGAGGTCCACATGATTGACCCTCTTAGAGGACTGGAAACCTGTTGTCTTTTTAAATTTTTTTAAATTTGTATTCTCTCCCCACCACTTTTTTATGTAATATTTTTGTTTTTTTTATAGAAACTTTTAAAATCAGACTGATCAGCTGAAAATGTTTACCTACAAATTTTTATTCTATTTTATGTAATTTTTTTCTCTTTAGTCTTTCACATTTCCTTCTCATGTCTTCATTTTGGAAATGAAAAGCTCAGTAAATCAAATAAACTCAATTGAAAGCCTTACCAATAAACCACATCAAGTGGAAGACAGAATATTAGGGCTTAAGGACAAGCCAGATGAATTAGAACATCCAAATAATAATAAAGAAAAGTTTAAAAAGTACAGGACCTCTGGCACACTGTTTAAAGACCAAACTTTTGAGTCATATACATAGAAGAAGAAGAGGAAGGAAAGGTACAAGCTAAAGGCATAGAAAATATATTCAATTTTCAAAAGGAGACATTTCCCAAATCTTGGAAAAGAGATGGTCATCCAAGTATAGGAGGATTTTAGAACCCCATACAGACTTGAACAGAAGCTCCACATGTAACATTATAGCTAAAATTCCAAGTATACAGAACAAAGAGAGAATAAGCTGCAAGAGAGAAGTGCTAACTCACATATAAAGGGAAACACATAAGAATAACCGCAAGTATCTCAACAGAAGCTCTAAAAGCCTAGCAAACTAAGAAGCCCTGAGTTCAAATGCCAGTACCATCAAAAAAAAAAAAAAGAAAAGGAAATTAAAACACAACTAACAAACACATGTGGGATATAATAAAAGCAGTTCTAAAAGAGAAGTTTATGATCATAAATGCCTATGTTGAAAAACCAGAGGGATATAGGCTGACAGGTTGGCTCATGCCTGTAATACGAAGTGCTCAGGAGGCAGAAATTGGGAAGATGATGTTTTGAGGCCAGCCTGGGCAAAAAGTTAATGAGACTCCATCTCAAAAAAAAAAAAAAAAGCTGGGTATAGTGGCACATGCTTATCACCCCAAATATGCAGAAAGTGTAAGTAGGAGGACTGAACAGACCCCATCTCAAAAACAACCAAATCAAGAAAGACTAGGGATACTACTCAAATCATACCATACCTGCCTTAGCAAGGCCTTGAGTTCAAACTCCAATATTGACAAAATTAAAAGTCAGAGAGATCTTAAATAAATAGCATAATCATGCACCACAAAATCTTAGGAAAAAAAAAAGAATAAGTCAGTCCCCAAATTAGTAAAGGGAAAGAAGCCTTAGACCTGAAATTAAGAAGATAGAAAACAAAAGAATACAAAGAATCAATGAAACAGAGTTGTTTCTTTGAAGGGAGGAACAAGATTAAACTAACCAAATGAAAAAGAGAGAAAACACAAATTAATGAAACCAAACACATAAAAGGTGATAGATATTGCATTTGATACCATTGAAATCAAGAGGATCATTGGGAAATACATCTAAAACTTATACTCAGATAAACTGGAAAATATAGAAGATAAATTTCTAGACACACATGACCAGGAAGAATAAAAAACCTAAGTAGGGTGGCTCATGCCTATAATCCCAGCTACTCAGGAGGCAGAAATCAGGAAGATTGTGGTTTGAGACCATCACAGGCAAAAAGTTAACAAGATCCCATCTCAACCAATAACTGGACATGGTGGTACATACCTGTGATCCCAGCTATGCAGAAGGCATCAAATAAGAGGATCATAGTCCAGGCCAGGAAAAAGCACAAGAGTCTGTTCAAAAAATAACTAAAGCAAAAAGGGCTAGAGGCATAGTTCAATGATAAGAGTTCCTGGATAGCAAGCAAGAGGCCCTGAGTTCAAAAACAAGTATTACCAAAGAAATTTAAAATAACATAAAATAAAAACGTAAGCACATCAAGAACAAGCAACAAGATTGAAGCAATAATAAAATGATTTCCAACAAAGAAAAGCCCAGGACCAGCATGGATTTACTACTGAATTCTACTAGACCTTTAAAAAAAGAACTGACACCAATTACCCTCAAACTACTCCATAAAACAGAAAAGGAAGGAACATTTCCAAACTCATTCTGCAAATCCAGTATTACACTGATACCAAAACTGGATTAAGTATACACACAGAGAAAAAAGAAAACTGTATAGTCATTTCCTTGATGAACACAGAAGCAAAAATCCTCAATACTTACAAAGAAATTCAATAATACACAACCATTTCAACAAGTGTAGAAAAATCCTTTGAAGAAAAAAATCCAATCCCTTCATGATAAAAGAAACTAAAGAACTAGGAATAGAAGCCTAATAACTCAACATAATAAAGGCTATATACAACAGACCTGTAGCCAACTTTATAATGAATGAGGAAAAGCTGAACGCATTCCCTCTAAAATTAGAAACAAGACAAGGTTGCCCACTATCACCACTCTTATTCAATATAGTCCTTGAAATCTTAGCCAGAACAATAATGCAGAAGGGAAAGGAGGAAAGGAAAGGAGGGGGGAAAGGAAAGGAAAGAAGGGGGAAAGGAAAGGAGAGGGAAAGGAAAGGAAAGGAGGAGGGAAAGGAAAGGAGGGGGAAGGAATGGAGGGGGGAAGGAATGGAAGGGGGAAAGGCGAAAGGAAAGGAAAGGAAGGGGAAAGGAAAGGAGGGGGGAAAGGGGAAAGGAAGGGAAGGGAGAGGAAAGAAAGAAAAAAGAAAGGAAAGGAAGGAAGGGAAAGAAAAAAGAAGAAAGAAGAAAGAAAGGAAGGAAGGAAGGAAGGAAGAAAAAGAAAGAGAGAATCTACAAATAAGGAAGAAATCAAAATATCTCTACTTGCAGGTGATATGATCCTATACATAAAAGACCCTAATAACTCTTAGATCTGATAATACTTTCAGAAAAGTAGCAGGATGCAAAATTAACATACAAAAATCAATGGCTTTCTCTACACACCACCCACAAATTTAACGAGAAAGGAACCAGGAACACACTCATATTCACAAGTCTCCCCAATATAAAATACCTAGGAAAAAAAGCTAACTAAAGATATGAAAGACCTCTTAATGAAAATTATAAAAATTAAAGAAAGAACATGATGTACATATTAGAAGGTAGAAAGACATCCCATGTTCATGGATCAGAATTAGTAATTTGAAAACAGCCATATGACAAAACGTAATCTACAAATTCAATGCGACCTCCATCAAAATTATAATGTCATTCTTCACAGAATGTGTGGAAACCAACCCTAAAATTCATATGGGAGAAAAAAAAAATCCTGGACAGCAAAAACAATTTTGGCAGTATCACAATAGCCAAGTTATATTAAAGGTCCATAATAACAAAAACAGCATGGTACTGGCACAAAAACAGACAGTTGGGCCAATAGAATAGAAAAGAAAATCCAGATAAACCCATGCAGCTACAGCTATCTGATTTTTGACAAAGATACCAAAAACACACAATGGAGAAAAAACTTTAATAAATGGTACAAGAAAAACTGGATATCCACAAACAGAAGAATGAAACTTGATACCTATCTCTTACCCTATACAAAACTCAACTAAAAAGTGAATCAAACACCTTAATACAAGACTTGAAACTACTACAGAAAAACAGGAAGGTTGAGGCACAGGGCATAAGAAATCATAAGAATTGACAAGTAGAATTGCGTCGAATTAAAAAGCACAGCATAGGAAACAATTACCAGAGAAAAGACACAGCCTTACAGCATAAAAGTCTTTGTCAGCTGTTTATCTGAATGGGGATTAATGTTCAGAACACAAACTGAAAAATTAAACACCAAAGAACAAATATTCCCATCAACAAGTGACTAAATAAACTGAACACCTCAAATGAAGAAACATTAATGACCAATATAAACATGTTCAACATTTTTAGCCATCAGGTAAATGCAAATCAAAACTATACTGAGATTCTATCTCAGAATGGCTAGCATCCAGAAAATAACAATTGTTGGTGAGGATGCAGAAAAATAGGAACACTTGTACACTGCTGGCAGAAATATAAACTAATCCAGTCACTATGGAAATCAATATGGAGGTTCCTCAAAAACTAAGAACTACCATATGCTCCAACTACTCCATTTCTGGGGCATACATAAAGCTATCAATGTCGGCACACAACAAAGATACTGGCATATCTACATTTAGTGCACCATTATTCACAATAGACAAGACACAGAATTATCCTTAATATCCACAAACAGATGAATGGATAAAGAGTATATAGCATAAATACACAGCAGATTATTCAGCAACTAAGAAGAATGAAAGTATACTGTCTAGAGGAAAATGGGTGGAACTGGAAATCACAATGTTAAGTAAAGTAAGCTAGGCTCAGCAAGAAAAGTGTTGTATGTTTTCTCAAATGTGGAATCTAAAAAATTTAAAAGCCATGAAAGGAAAAAGGAAGGGGACGAGCAGGAGGGAGAAAGGGGAAAAGTGTGGGTAATGGCAAAGATAAATATGATCAAAGTACCTTAGATATATATGTGAAATGTCATAATGAAACCTACTATTTTGTATAATTCATATGCACTAATTTTCTTTAAGTTAACTACCAAATAAAGTTAAAATATTTTTGAGACAGAATCTCACTATTTAGTCCAGGCTAAAACAGAGCTCAACCACACAGTCCTTCCATTTTATTGTGGTGTTTTTATGATGATTCTTTTTAGTTTAGATGTATTTAGAATCATCTTACTTGTTCCAGGGCGGAGGAGGGAAGCTGGCATTTTTCTCTTGAATCTCATTAAATTTATAAATAAACTTAGGGAGAATTGACATGTTAATGATGAGACTTCATATCCAAAACATGACACATTTTTCTATCTTACAATTTATTCTTAAATATGTAACACAAAAACAAACTAAAAAAGTGTAAAATCTGAGTGTTTTATTATTTTTTGACATTATTAATGGTTTTTATTTTTGCTTACAGCTGTTCAGACATGTAGTAAGTATTTAATAAGTACTTGTTTATGAAAAAGATTGTTATGTACATTTAAGGGATATATACAACTACAGAAAAAAATCACAAAAGAATATCGAAATACCAAAGTTATAATAATGGTGTTCTCTGATGGGCTTGGAGTAGAAAGCATGATCAAGGATATGCCATAAAGGACTTCAATTATTTTAAATCCGTATTTCTTTTTTTTTTTTCCTATACAGTAGGCACTTTATTATTGATGGAATGCAGTTACTTACACATAGGGTTGGGTGAACAGAAGGGGAGTGGCAGGCATGGGAGATGGAGATGCCAGTCTGGAAGTCCTCTGTCTCTATTGGATACTTGAACTGTACTGACAGGCAAAAACATGAAATCAGGGGGAGGGAGAGAGGACTTAACATGGCAAGCAAAGAGGGGACTGGGTCCCCAAGTTCAACAAGTTTGGCAAAAGCATTCCCAAGGTGTGAGGTGAACAGGCAGAGGAGTCTCTGTTAGCCAGAGCATCTGCCCTCCCACTGTGTCTCCTGAAATCATCCCTCAGGTGCTGATTACAAAAAAAAGGGACCCAATTCACAAACTAGCCAGCCAGCTGCAGTTTTCATTAATAACCCATTAGCATCATTTTTGGCCTGATGCTTCTGGACCATCCTGCTCCCTCTCCTCCCATCCAGGGCCCCCCCAATACCACCTCTCTAGGCAGGAGACTCACCGACCTGGGCAAGAACCCACTCCTGCCCAGCCACACATGCCCAACAGGGAGGGAGACAACTGAGGGCACTGCGATCACCTCCATCCAGCGGGGAGGCAGATGGAAGAAAGCTGATAACCCTTTAATGCATGTCCAGGTTAAAAAATAATAATCAAGAAAGGCATCTGACAGCTCTGGGGCTAACAGCTCTGCCATAGAGACAGAACTCAGACCTGACGCATGAAGGCAGTCGGAGGAGCTTGGAGTTCACTGTGGTCAGGCAACTGCCCCTGCATCTACAGACAGAGTCTGTCCCATTGTGTAAGAGGACAGGAAGCATGAAGGCACCTGCAGAGGTTGGGCCAACTCCAATCCCAGACAGTCCACTTCATTTGTCTCCATCAGGGCCCGCAAGGGCTCGGTAACTCATTCCATTGCAATCTTTTGGGCAGCCAGGAAAACTCCATGTACCCCTTGGCACAGGGAGGAGAAGCCTCAGATCTTCCAGGTCCCCCAAGAAACTGGTAGTAATGGGATCAGGGGAGGGGACAGAGAGGCTGTGGCAGGACTTCAGGCAAAGTCTGATGAGCCAGTAGGATTCTGACCCAGCCAGTCATCTGCTCAGCACCCAAAGGGTGGCCTCCTCAGAGGAAAGGCCTTGGAGGAGGCCAGGGTCTCTAGGCCTCAGCCAGCTTCTTGTTAGTCTTGTTCAAGAGCTTCTTGAGGGTAGAAGACATGAAGTAAAGGCCTTTCTGCAGAGCTGCCATTTCTCTCCAGATCCTCCAAGAAATAGAGGAATGGTGTGTCCACACACATGCCATAGACACTGAAGAAGCCATGAGTAATCAAGGAGGAGCCAGTGAGTACTGTCAATATAGGGCCAGCAGTAATCGAGAGGTGGTGCTGTATCCGCATGATTTTGCTTTGGTGAGTGAAGAAGGAAGCCAGGATTTCCGCACTATCCATGATCAGAAGTTTACTCAACAGGAACAAGTAGGTAGTGTTGTCCTGGACAACCACTCTGATGATGTTTCTCATAAGCAAGAAGAAGGCATTCCTGACAGAACTTGGTACAGTAAGTGGAAATCATGACGTAGGCATCCCTGTTGAGGCACCAGAAACAACACATGAGACCGGTCATGAGAAATGTGGCAAATTTATTCATTGCAGTTAGAAGAGAAGGGGAGGGAAGCAGAGTTGAGAGGAGAACTGGCCTGGCTGGATAGGGAACCCCAGAGCATCCTCTAAAGACAGGGAAAGGAGACTTGATCAAACCTGTATTTCTTAAGGCAGATTGTATGTTAATCAACGTTCACTATATTATACTATTTTGTATTTACATGGATAAAATATCTCAGGATAAAAAGAAAATAATTAAAGCCCGATCTTCTCCATAAAGTTTTTGTCTAAGTTATGTGAGAATAAATAGATAGTGGACATGTGTGCATTTGAAATGAACTCCAGGTGAATAAATTTAAGCTGACTTAGAATTGTAATTTATTTAACCTCTAAAAGCAAACAGAATATTTATGCATAGCTCTGATACGGCCCTTCTATCAGCAGGGCCATTTCATGGGCATTCATAAGGGTCCTGCACTTGGTTAATATTCTGCTATTGCTATATTAAAATTTTTATGTTTGAATAAGGGACCCCACAAATTATGTAGACAATCCTAAGGATCTGAACTACAAAGAGTTAACTATAGAAAAAAATTTCAGTCATGTTAGAGTCAGTCTGAACAAGAGTAGCCAAGACAAGGGCCCTCCCAGATAATACCATATGGCTGCCCACCTACTGAAACATGTTGAGAGGATTCACGCACTAAGTCCTGCCTTTTCAGGTCACATCCTCTTTCTTGACTATTCTTCCCTTCCCTTTTCCTAACAGTTATTAGCCTTTAAAATCCATCTAAAAATACCATCAATTCTGTGAAACCATGCCCTACTAAGCTTCACTATACTTACAGGTTTGAATTCTTACTTGTTTTGTTGAGAGAGGGTCTGTCTATGTGGCCCAGGCTAACCTAGAACTCACTGTGTATCCCAGGGTAGCTTGAACTCACTACATATCCCTGGCTGTCCTTGAACACATGTTCCTCTTGCTTCAATCTACCGAGTGCTAGGGATTACAGGTGTGCCACCATGCCCAGCTCACTGCACAATTTTCACAAGTACCTCTTTATAAACCCAACAGAACTCTAGTGTTGAAATTAGTGTCTTGGCTGTAATCCAAGTCTAAAACTTTCTTGAATCGATTTTCTTGTCTGTAGAGTCAAGTTAATAGTACACACTTCAGGGCTAGAGGATTGGCTCAGGCAGTAGAATGCCTGCCTAGTAATTACAAAGCCCTGAGTTCAAATTCTGGTACCTCAAAAATGAATAATATCCACTTCTCAAAGTTGTTCAGAGAATTAAATAACATGCATAAATTGATTAAATCGTGTTTTATTCCCCAATACTAGTTCCCAGAAGATGTTAATTCCCTCACCTCAGAACAAAAACTATGCTTTATTTGCCTTTGTATTCTCAGGGGAGAGCATCACAATATCTGTGCAAGTTTAACAATTGCTCAAGGAATGCTTGAATGCATGCACAACCCAATCTTGTGCATTGAAGATGCATGAGGACATCCGTCTCCCCATTTTGAAAATTTATTGTCCATAGCCTCTGACTCCCAGAGGTGATAAAGTATGTTTTACTTGGCTGATCTCTTGATAGCTACTCAGAAAGTGTTCTTAGATCTAATGTGGCCTAATTTCATTTTCACTTTGCAGTTCCTTTCAGAGGCTTTCCCAGAAGACTAAGAATGGACTACTCTAGATGCTTCTCCTCCACTCACCGACCTGCACATGTAGAGAGCCACTGTTATTACAACAAAAGCTGACTTAACCATTTGAGGACCTGACCACTTGCTCTGAAATAATGTGTGCAAACGGGAAATTCTATTTCCCTAAACTTTAGTCAGTTAGCACCCAATAACACTTATAAGTTTTATCAATCATAGTCATAAATTAAACTGTACTTTTAAAGTAACCCAAAGAATATTAAACAGGAAGGTAAATCCTCTATGGTTACTGTTTCCCTCAAGACAGTTCAGATCTGTGCCTCAGATCTGAATAACACTGATTTCTTATATTAATAGGAAAATTAATTATTTCTTGTGAAAAAGAATATCTTCCACATGATAAGCACTTACTACATGTGTTTACTGCTTTATATCACATTCTTTGAATTCTTTCATGATAGGAAATGAACTTTGGCCACAAAGTTAATATAATGAAGACAGGACTATGCAGGTATCTAAGTAAAAAAAAAGTAGTCTAACAACATAGCGAGAATGCTATGAACAAGAAGTCTCAGACATGATGCAATTTTTCTCCTGTGTATCAGTCAACTCTAGAGCTGGGGTTGGATTTAGTGGGCATGATATTATAATTATAATTATTTGGAGAACACAGAAGAAAATTTTATAACTTTGAAGAGTTATGGACACTATTTCAGAATCCTTCTCTTTCAAGTTCTGCTTCATATTTCACTAAATAAGAAAAGGATGGATATGATTTTAAGGACAAGGCTAAGGAGCCTTGACTTAAATTGGTAGAAAAAAAAGCCAGTGACAGTACACTTTGGGAAATTTTTCTTCATTCGCCAGCAGTATATACTCATTAAACACCACTCCACATAAGCTGTAAAGCACCGAACAAATGCAACAATGGAAGCAGGTTGAAAGTTATAACAATGGCAAGATGACCTTTTGAGAATAAAGAAGTCAAGGATGGGACAAAGTTCTTAAGAAAAGTGAGGATGTTGAGCAGCTGCTGGGAGTGGTGCTATAAAGATCCTACAGGACAGCAATAGAGAAATGGCAATCTGTGACAAATAATTGGTTTTCTGGTGGGAGCCAACTCTGCAGTTATGACTTCTCCAAACAAAACTCAACTGACACACAGCATACAAATAGGGCAATGGAGTTTATCAACTATTCACTAGAAAGAAAAACACAAAATCGAGAGTAGTAAGATTCTGTTAGAGATGTAAGGGAAATGTTGAAACTACCTTAATGCAATTCTATAATGATCAATGTTGACAAATAAGAGAAAATATATATTTTCCTAATCATTTTTGTATAGGAATAATGTAGTCTTTTTATTTTATTATTCATATGTGCATACAAGGCTTGGCTCATTTCTCACCCCCATCCCCTCCCTTACCACCCACTCCGCCCCCTCCCTCTTCCCCCTACCCCCTCAATACCCAGCAGAAACTATTTTTCCCTTATTTCTAATTTTGTTGTAGAGAGAGTATAAGCAATAATAGGAAGGAACAAGGGTTTTTGCTGGTTGAGATAAGGATAGCTATACAGGGAGTTGGCTCACATTAATTTCCTGTGCATGTGTGTTACCTTCTAGGTTAATTCTTTTTGATCTAACCTTTTCTCTAGTTCCTGGTCCCCTTTTCCTATCGGCCTCAGTTGCATTTAAGGTATCAGCTTTAGCTTCTCTGCGTTAAGGGCAACAAATGCTAGCTAGTTTTTTAGGTGTCTTACCTATCCTCACCCCTCCCTTGTGTGCTTTTGCTTTTATCATGTGCTCAAAGTCCAATCCCCTTGGTGTGTTTGCCCTTGATCTAATGTCCACATATGAGGGAGAACATACGATTTTTGGTCTTTTGGGCCAGGCTAACCTCACTCAGAATGATGTTCTCCAATTCCATCCATTTACCAGCGAATGATAACATTTCGTTCTTCTTCATGGCTGCATAAAATTCCATTGTGTATAGATACCACATTTTCTAATCCATTCGTCAGTGGTGGGGCATCTTGGCTGTTTCCATAACTTGGCTATTGTGAATAGTGCCGCAATAAACATGGGTGTGCAGATGCCTCTGGAGTAACCTGTGTCACAGTCTTTTGGGTATATCCCCAAGAGTGGTATTGCTGGATCAAATGGTAGATCAATGTCTAGCTTTTTAAGTAGCTTCCACATTTATTTCCAGAGTGGTTGTACTAGTTTACATTTCCACCAACAGTGTAAGAGGGTTCCTTTTTCCCCGCATCCTCGCCAATATCTGTTGTTGGTGGTGTTGCTGATGATGGCTATTCTAACAGGGGTGAGGTGGAATCTTAGTGTGGTTTTAATTTGCATTTCCTTTATTGCTAGAGATGGTGAGCATTTTTTCATGTGTTTTTTGGCCATTTGAATTTCTTCTTTTGAGAAAGTTCTGTTTAGTTCACTTGCCCATTTCTTTATTGGTTCATTAGTTTTGGGAGAATTTAGTTTTTTAAGTTCCCTGTATATTCTGGTTATCAGTCCTTTGTCTGATGTGTGCTGGCAAATATTTTCTCCCACTCTGTGGGTGTTCTCTTCAGTTTAGAGACCATTTCTTTTGATGAACAGAAGCTTTTTAGTTTTATGAGGTCCCATTTATCTATGCTATCTCTTAGTTGCTGTGCTGCTGGGGTTTCATTGAGAAAGTTCTTACCTGTATCTACTAACTCCAGAGTATTTCCTACTCTTTCCTGTAAACTTTAGAGTTTGTGGTCTGATATTAAGATCCTTGATCCATTTTGAGTTAATCTTGGTATAGGGTGATATACATGGATCTAGTTTCAGTTTTTTGCAGACTGCTAACCAGTTTTCCCAGCAGTTTTTGTTGAAGAGGCTGCTATTTCTCCATCATATACTTTTAGCTCCTTTGTCAAAGACAAGCTGGTTATAGTTGTGTGGCTTCATATCTGGGTCCTCTATTCTGTTCCACTGGTCTTCATGTCTGTTTTTGTGCCAGTTCCATGCTGTTTTTATTGTTATTGCTTTGTAATATAGTTTGAAGTCAGGTATTGTGATACCTCCTGCATTGTTCTTTTGACTGAGTATTGCCTTGGCTATTTGTGGCTTCCTGTGTTTCCATATAAATTTCACGGTAGATTTTTCGATCTCTTTAATGAATGTCATTGGAATTTTGATGGGAATTGCATTAAACATGTAGATTACTTTTGGGAGTATAGACATTTTTACTATGTTGATTCTACCAATCCATGAGCATGGGAGGTCTCTCCACTTTCTATAGTCTTCCTCAATCTCTTTCTTCAGAAGTGTATAGTTTTCCTTGTAGAGGTCTTTCACATCTTCTGCTAGGTTTACACCTAGGTATTTGAATTTTTTTTTTGAGGCTATTGTAAATGGAATTGTTTTCATACATTCTTTTGCAGTTTGCTCATTGTTAGTGTATAGTAATGCTAATGATTTTTCTATGTTGATTTTATATCCTGCTACCTTGCTATAGCTATTGATGATGTCTAGAAGCTTCTGAGTAGAGTTTTTTGGGTCTTTAAGGTATAGGATCATGTCGTCTGCAAATAAGGATATTTTGACAGTTTCTTTACCTATTTGTATTCCTTTTATTCCTTCTTCTGGCCTAATTGCTCTGGCTAGGAATTCCAGTACTATGTTGAATAGGAGTGGAGATAGTGGGCATCCTTGTCTGGTTCCTGATTTTAAAGGGAATGGTTTCAGTTTTTCTCCATTAAGTATAATGCTGGCTGTATGTTTGTCATATATAGCTTTTATAATGTTGAGGTACTTTCCTTCTATTCCTAGTTTTCTTAGAGCTTTTATCATGAAGTGGTGAAGGATCTTATTAAAGGCTTTTTCTGCATCTATTGAGATGATCAAGTGGTTTTTGTCTTTGCTTCTGTTAATGTGGTTTATTACGTTTATTGATTTTCGTATGTTGAACCACCCCTGCATCCCTGGGATGAAGCCTACTTGGTCATAGTGAATAATCTTTTTGATGTGTTGTTGAATTTGGTTTGCCATTATTTTGTTCAGGATTTTTGCATCAATGTTTATTAAGGAGATTGGCCTATAGTTCTCCTTTTTGGAGGTGTCTTTGCCTGGTTTTGGGATAAGTGTAATACTGGCTTCATAAAATGTGTTTGGCAGTTTTCCTTCCCTTTCTATTTTGTGGAACAGTTTAAGGAGGGTTGGTGTCAGTTCTTCTTTAAAGGTCTGATAGAATTCAGCAGAGAATCCATCAGGTCCTGGACTTTTCTTTTTGGGGAGACTCTTGATTGCTGCTTCAATTTCATTTTGTGTTATAGATCTATTCAGATGATTAATTTCCTCTTGGTTCAGTTTTGGATGATCATATGTATCTAGAAAACTGTCCATTTCTGTAAGATTTTTTAATTTACTTGAATATAGTTTCTCAAAGTAGTCTCTGATGATTTCCTGGACTTCCATGGTGTTTGTTGTTATCTCCCCTTTTGCATTCCTGATTCTACTAATTTGGGTTTTTTCTCCTCCTCATTTTAGTCAGGTTTGCCAGGGGTCTATCGATCTTGTTTATTTTTTCAAAGAACCAACTTTTTGTTTCATTAATTCTTTGAATGTTTTTTTTGTTTTCTATTTCATTGATTTCAGCTCTTATTTTTATTATTTCTCTCCTTCTATTTGTTTTGGGATTTGCTTGTTCTTGTTTTTCTAGGAGTTTGAGATGTATCATTAGGTCATTGATTTGGGATCTTTCAGTCTTTTTAATATGTGCACTCATGGCTATAAACTTTCCTCTCAGGACTGCCTTAGCTGTGTCCCATAGGTTCCGGTAGGTTGTGTTTTCATTTTCATTGACTTCCAGGAACTTTTTAATTTCCTCTTTTATTTCATTGATGATCCATTCTTCATTAAATAATGAGTTATTTAGTTTCCAGGTGTTTGTATGTTTTTTGTCTTTACTTTTGTTGTTGAGTACTACTTTTACTGCATTGTGATCAGATAGTATGCACGGTATACTTTCTATGTTCTTATATTTGCTGAGACTTGCTTTGTGCCCCAGGATATGATCTATTTTGGAGAAGGTTCCATGGGCTGCTGAGAAGAATGTATATTGTGTAGAAGTTGGATGAAATGTTCTGTAGACATCAACTAGGTCCATTTGATCTATTGCATATTTTAGATCTTGGATTTCTTTATTTTTTTGTTTGGATGACCTATCTATTGATGATAATGGAGTGTTAAAGTCTCCCACAACCACTGTGTTGGCATTTATATATGCTTTTAGGTCTTTCAGGGTATGTTTGATGAAATTGGGTGCATTGACATTGGGTGCATACAAGCTGATAATTATTATTTCTTTTTGGTCTATTTCCCCTTTTATTAGTATAGAATGTCCTTCTTTATCTTGTTTGATCAATATAGGTTTGAAGTCTACTTTGTCAGAGTTAAGTATTGCTACTCCTGCCTGTTTTCGGGGGCCATTGGCTTGGTAAATCTTCTTCCAGCCTTTCATCCTTAGCCTATGCTTATTTCTGTTGGTGAGATGGGTCTCTGTAAGCAACAAATTGTTGGATCTTCCTTTTTAATCCATTTTGTCAAGCAGTGCCTTTTGATGGGTGAATTAAGTCCATTAACATTAAGCATTAGTACTGATAGGGTATGTGGTGATTCCTGTCATTTAGTTGTCTTAGTTGTTTGAAGGTTTGGTTGTGTGTACCTAAGTTGAGGTTACTCTCTACTGTCTTGCTTTTTCTTTTCCTGTGGTTTGGTGCTGCCTGTCTTTTCATGGTTAAGTTGGGTTTCACTTTCTGTGTGCAGAATCCCTTGAAGAATCCTTTGTAGTAGTGGCTTTGTTGTCACATATTGTTTTAGTTTCTGCTTATCATGGAAGACTTTTATTGCTCCATCCATTTTGAATGATAGTTTTGCTGGGTAGAGTATCCTGGGGTTGAAGTTATTTTCATTCAGTGCCCGGAAGATCTCACCCCATGGTCTTCTTGCTTTTAATGTTTCTGTTGAGAAGTCTGCTGTGATTTTGATGGGTTTACCTTTGTATGTTACTTGTTTTTTCTCTCTTACAGCCTTCAATATTCTTTCCTTAGTTTCTGAACTTGTTGTTTTAATGATGATATGTTGTGGGGTAGTTCTATTTTGATCTGGTCTGTTTGGTGTCCTGGAGGCCTCTTGTATCTGTATGGGAATATCTTTCTCTAGATTTGGGAAATTTTCTGTTATTATTTTGTTAAATATATTACACATTCCCTTTGCTTGCACCTCTTCTCCTTCTTTGATGCCCATGATTCTCAAGTTTGGTTTTTTGATGGAGTCGGTGAGTTCTTGCATTTTCTTTTCACAGGTCTTGAGTTGTTTAATTAATAGTTCTTTGGTTTTCCTTTAATTACCATTTCATCTTCAAGTTCTGAGATTCTGTCTTCTGTTTGTTCTATTCTGCTGGATTGGCCTTCCATTTTGTTTTGCAGCTCTGTTTTGTTCTTTTTTCTGAGGTTTTCCATATCCTGGCTGGTTTCCTCTTTAATGTTGTCTATTTTTGTCCTGAGTTCATTTATCTGTTTATTCATTGTGTTCTCTGTTTCAGTTTGGTGTTTATACAGTGCTTCTTGGTTTCCTTTATTTCTTCTTTTGCTTTTTCAAATTCTCTATTTTTGTTGTCTTGGAATTTCTTGAGTGTCTCCTGTACATTTTGGTTGACCCTATCCAGTATCATCTCTATGAAATTCTCATTGAGTACCTGTAGTATGTCTTCTTTTAAATTATTCTTGTGGGCTTCATTGGGTCCTTTGGCATAGTTTATCTTCATTTTGTTGGAGTCTGAATCTGAGTACCTGTTTTCTTCATTCCCCTCTGGTTCCTGTACTAATTTTTTGCTGTGGGGAAACTGGTTTCCCTGTTTTTTCTGTCTTCCTGTCATTGTCCTTGGTGTTGTTACTGACCCTGTACTGTGTGCAATTAAGTATTTTCTAGCTTGTAATAATAACAATGGTAATATTTAGAATTGAAGGGTGAGCTGAGATGGATAGCAAGAAGTTAAAGAAATGGGAAAAACAAATACACAGACTGGAAGGAGAAAACAGAACAAGGGATCACACAAGAAGGTTTCAAAGGTATAAACAGGGAGCTTTAGTGTACTAATCGACAGTAAGCTAACAGACATTAGAGAGACAGTGAGAGGATTGAAAATCAAAAATAAAAAAAGATAAGAATAAAAATAAAAAATAAGTAAATGAAAGAAAAATCTATATATAAAAATGTATTAAAATAAAATGAAAAAATAGAAAATTTAAAAAAACCAAAAAACCACAAAACCAGAAAACCTCCAAGTTCAAATGCAATGAAGTTTCAGTCTTAATAATTTGGGTGTCTGTCTCAGTCTCCAATCCTGGAGATGGTGCCTCAGATGTTGTTCTGTAGTTGTCTCATCAAAGGGGACACATGAAGTAGACAAAACTACACTCACACGCACAAAAATAAAACCCCACCAAGTGTCCCAAGTTCAAATGCAATACAGTTTCAGTAAGTTTTTCAGCTTGCAGGTGTAATTTGGTTGTTCTCTCATCACAGGTAGGGAGACAAATAAAAAAAAAGAGTCTGGAGACAGTTCTGAGAATGTTATCTGCAGCTGTGGCTTGCCTGCCCGCTGCTGTCAGCCTGCTGTTGCTGGAGGCGTTATTTATGCAGATTTCAGGGGTGAGCTTAGCACTCACCTGGCCCTGCAGGCTTTGTTTACTCAGATTTCTCCTGTGCATGAGCCTCTGCTACAAGCTTTCCCCTTTCCAAGCACACTGGGAAAGGTGACACTGCACCCACGTTGTGAGGCCTGCATGTTTATTTACAGTTCATGTGGGAGGTGGGTCTTCCCCCACTCTCCTGTGCAGTTTTCCTCCCACCGCCACTTTCACAAGCTTTCCTGCTCCTGATTACTGGGCGGTGCTGCTGCTCCTGCCAGCCTCCATGTTTGTTTACAGTTCACGTGGGAAGTGGGTCTTCCCTGCTCTCCTGTGGAGTTTTCCTCCTTCCACCACTCTCACAAGCTTTCCCGCTCCTGGTTGCTGGGTGCGCGCCGCCGCTCCCGCCAGAGGCTCTCCAGCCAGGCCAGCTTGTTTATTTACAGTCCCTGGAAGGATTCCCTTCCCCCAACCTTCAGTGCTCAGTGTGCCCCACCCTCTTTCCCGCGTGTCTTTATTGCTCGTATTGTTTATTACTCAGTTTCTCTTTTTTCCCCGGGTGGAGGTTGGTCTGTCCAGGGGGCTATGCTGCTCTGGCCCAGGCTTGTCTGTGGGAGTACCGCATACCGTGAAGCTCACCTGGTCCACATCTTCCCAAGCCATCTGGGCGCCAGCGACTGGCAGCCTGGGGGCTCTTCTGGTTTCTCTGTTTAACGTGAAGTGGAGATTCTCTGCGCCAGCTGGAGGTATGGAGGGGTCAAAGTTATGCCTCTTCTCAGTGATTATGCCTGCAAAGTGTGTCTCCAGCATCTCTCCAAGATTTCACTATAGGAGACTCGCTTTCTGCTTCCTCCCTCTAGCTGCCATCTTGGAATCCCTCTAATAATGTAGTCTTGAGTGAAGTCCTTTATTAACATATTTAAGCATGCCATCTGCACTAAGAATATCATATCATTCTTGTTATATTCTTTAAATAAAATATGACTGGTAGTGAAAGAAAGCAATAGTCACCATCATAAACTGCTAAGGCTTCACTCAATTTCTTTCCCAGTACTCACAGAGGGTGGAGGAACAACCCTGTGAGGATCTCTGCTTTGGGACACAGATGGTAAAACACATGTCCTTCAGGCAGATGTCATGCACAAGGAAATATTATGATATAACTACCTTGAAAGTAAGGGTTTAGAGTGGTGAGTATTGAGAAGGAAGAAGGGTAACATGTACTGAGAACCTACAATGTTCCATGTACTATTAGAAGTGCCTCAGGGTCAGGGGCCAGTGTTTCGTGCCTGTAATCCTAGATACTCAGGAGGCAGAGATCAGGAGTATCACAATTCAAAGCCAGCATGGGCAAATAGTTGGCAAGATCCTATCTTGAAAATAGCCATCACAAAAAGGGCTATTGGAGTGGCTCAAAGTGAAGACCCTGAGTTCAAGCCTCAGTACTGAAAAAAAAAAAAAAAGTGCCTCAGGTACATTTTTTTCTCATACATCAACCTTTTGCAGTAGATTTTATCAACCCCACCTGAGAAATGACAAAATCAAGTTTCCATGAGGTAAATGGACACTTAGCTGGTAAAGGACAAAGAACTAGAATCATAACCCAGGTATGTATGTATGAGCCCAAATTCCATACTCTTTCTACCATACCAGGATGCTCAACCAAATAAAAATCTAGCTTTATGAAAAATGATGATGAAGAGAAATATTTGATTCCTGTAACCATATGAATGGCGCTATTGTCCTTTTGACCATTGTCCTTTCGAGCACAGTTCTCTGAAACAAGTCTTTAACAGGCTTTCTTCCCTGCCAACAACAGAGAGCGTTGTAACAGATATGTAACTGAAAATAGCTTCTCTTCTCTTCAAATATGTGCCAATTTCATCCTTTTATAGATTGCACCCTAAAGATGCACAAAGCTATGTAATAACAAACAAGTTTTCTGAAATGTCTAGCCCAGTGAACTGTCACTTTTATTATGATTATTTTTGAGATAACAAGAAAAACTCAAAGAAATAACCAGAGTTTTTTTTTAAATAATTCTCATTTGTGTTGTTGAAATATAGTCTGCTGAAACACCAGATACAATTTGCACATGTGTTTATTTCTATGTAGGATGTAGAATTGAGTATATCAATAAAAATTGTATTTCAGCAATATAATGTCAAGAAAGTTCTTTTTGCAAAATTACTGCATTTATATTTTTAAAAAGTCAAGAACAACTAGTTTACCCAGTGGAATTGAAAACACTTAATGTAGAGAAATTCAGAACTATTCATATACAGTATTATTACTCTTTCACAAATTTAAGAATTCTTATAAAAACTAATTTATGTGATATGCTTTTAACAACATTTTTTACTAGAAATTTTCAACCTAACATGTTATTTACAAAGGAAAATAATTAGACTTATGTAGAAAACTTAAGTTTTCACAAGATATTTTTGTCCTTTTAAAGAAGAAAATAGCATTTCTTAATGTCCTTTCAAATTCACTATAAAAAGAAAGCCTATCCTTAAATTTTAAGCACTAATTCACTCTTAAAGAGGAAAACACTCATCTGACTTAATAACAATGATTATCAAATTATTCAGTCTCCAGTACTTTTGGAATGTTGGCATTTTCACCTATATTATAATACTATACTTCTAATTATTTCAACAAATGACATTAACAGAAGCTTTAGAAAAATACCTTAAATACGGAAAATATTAGCTCTTGACCCTCTCCTTTCAAAAATTTGTAGGGTGACATTTATCCCAGCTTTGAAGAATCTATTCAGCCATCTATGAAAAATAAAATTCTTCTTAATGTCATCTCTACATAACAGAAAATACATCAGTTACAAGAATTTGGTCCTTTCATGTTCTGTTGATGTGACTGGAAAGTGGGCCAAACTTCTAATCACAACAACTGGAAATAGCTCCCAAATATTTAAATACATCTTTTTTTTTTGTCCCAATAATCCTACTCCTAGGAATTTATTCTGTATCCAAATATGTGAAAATACCCAAAATGTGAGAGAAAATGTTCACTAAAACAGTTCATAAAATTATAATTGAAAACAATCAGATATCAGTGTGGATTGATTAAACAAATTGTGGTTTTAAAATAATTAAATGCTATGAAGCCTTTAAAAAGTAAGCTGTACCTGGAAGCAAGAGGGGTGGGGGGGGAGAGGAAGGAGGTGGAGGGCAGGGAGGAGAGATGGCCCAAACAATAAATGCACATATGAATAAATGAATAAACAATAAAAAAGTAAGCTAAAAGTATATATATTGACATGAATTATTCTTGAGTGAAAAGTTATAAAGCAGTAGGTATATTATAGTTCTTACATGTTTTATTATATAGTCTAGAAATCATAGCTCCAATTTTTAGTTGATGCCAACTCCATCTCCCACCTTTGAGTTCACTGTGCAATTTTTATTTTTTCAATTTATGCACTTCTATATTACATAGTGGTAATAGTACATACTGCTTTAGTTCTTTAAGAATAACCTCTATTTAGTTCAATTACTCTTAAATGAGGCAATCTTATTTTAAACAACTTATTGATGTTATTATGGTCCTAAAATACTTTAAAGAAACAAAAATCTCAAAAGTTTTGTGATTTTGTGTTTCAATTCCCAAAGCCTCTGATTTGTATTCTGACTGCCAACCACAGCATCTGTGTTCAGGAGCCAAATCCTATGGCAACGATTCAGTAAGTCCCCATTAGTTTCTGCCTCTGTCCTACCCTCTGTTACATCCTTAAAGCTTACATGCGCTTCCTAACATCCTTTATGAAATTCATTTTTAAGCCATGGTCAGTTTCTGTTGCTTTCACCCAGAAACCTAACTGCTATCTTTTGTGACATGATAATTTAAAAAACAGAACCTGGAAAGAGGGTCCAATCCACAAAAATCATATCTGCAATTGTTTTCAAAGACTTTTCTGAAAGATCTTCAATGTTATTGCCATTCTTCCCACCCATCTTACTATGGCTAGAATTGTCACAGGGGAGGAGTAATTAGCTGTATGGCCTCCTTTACCAGAGGACTTTGCTGCTGTACCTGCCTCTACTTCCACACAGAAACTACTACTTAATAAACACTTCCAGGTCACTAAAGCCAGGAAAGTCACAGACTAGCATAAGAATGTTGATGCTTTGAGATTATCTTAGCCTCTTATTCATTTTTGCACATAAGCAAACAACAATCTTCTTCACTTGGTTTATTCTTTAATCGATTACTATTCCTTATTATATCACAGACCATTGAATCATTACAAAAACTCCAAATGCCAACCACATTCAACAAAACATTTTCTTTCCACTTCTCTTTTAGGCTCAATTATCATTCTTCTTACACATGGAAAGAAATGTAACAGATAAAAATGAAGTTAAAACATAAATATTTATGTCTTCATTCAGATATTAATTGAACACATCATGTGCCAAACATCCTTCAAAATGGTTATAGGACCTCACTGAGGGAAAGGTGGTTTGTCCCAATAGGCTATAAAGTACTCCCCAAAACTACTTACTTCTGTTTCTTCTAGCTTTACTCTGCACCTACCAAAGATCCCAATTTTAATGATGCTACAAGATTAGCTGCTGATGAATATCATAGACTTACCATTTTTCAGATACTTAAATATTTTATAAACAACTAATCATTGGCAAAATGTCATGATACAAGTAAGTTATTTGTTATTCCTGTTAGACAGATGAAGGAAGCAAGAGTTAGATTAATTTTCTCAAAGCAACTCCATTATTGATAGAAGAAACTTCTATCAATTTATCTTCTTGCTAAATATTCATTTCTTAAAATATGTAAACTATAGGCAGCCATGCTTGTGAGGACTTTTTTCAAGGTCCTTAATATAAATTTCAGGATCTAAACCTAACTGGAATTAAATTACATCTGTTACAGTATATGAAAATATGTCTTAGTCTGTTTTGCATTGCCATAACAGAACATTACATTCTGTGTAATTTTTGAAGAAGAAAAATTGATTTCCTACAGTTCTGGAGTCTGGCAAGTCCAGGGTCAAGAGGCTCACATCTGGCGGGGGCCTTCTAGCTATGACATAGCATGGCAGAAGGCATCACATAGCAACAGAGTTGGACCATGTTAGGTCAGGTCCCTCTTCCTCTTTTTTATGAAGTTACCAATCCCAACACTCAGGTCCCACCCTGATGGCTTCATCTAATCCTAAATCCCAAGGTCTCATCTCCAAAAACTTTGTAGATTAAGTATCTAACATGTTGAAACTTTAAGAAATGTGGTCAAACATTTTTTAAAAATCAATTTTCTGCTATATCTTAAACACTTGAAGTTTCCCATTCAGCATTACCTCAAGGAAGGGAGATATTAAGATCAAATGGAGAAAAAATACTGTATTTCTAGGTTTTAATGTTCTAAAGAAGAAATATACTTTTAAAATTTATATTTGGGAAGAATATTTGCTAAGCAAGTACTATGGAATCAATGTTTGTGTTCCCCACAAAACTCATGTTAAAACCCTATCCATTTAAAATGATAGATTAAGAGGTGGGGCCTTTGGGAAGTCATAGTGCTCATGATTTGGTTTAATGTCCTTATAAAAGGGACCCCTGAGATCTATTATCCCCTTCTACCATGTGTATATACAGTGAGAAGATACTATCTATGAACTAGAAATCAAGCCCTCATTAGACACCAAATCTGCTAATGCCTTTATCTTGATCTGCTGTGGATAAACCACCTAGTCTTTGGTATTCTGTTATAGAAGCAGACTAAGACAAGTTTTTCTTTCCTGCTCACTACCTCAATGCTACCTCCTCCAACAAAAATGGATGAGGGTTACTGATGAAAAAGGAAGAATGTTGAAAAATAAGAAAAGTAGCTATTGTGTACATAATTACCTACAATATTATTTTATTCTCTACAGTATTATCTCTATAATATTATTCATAGACTGGAATATTATTCATGGATGGAATAAGATAAAGGTGGGACCCCCTGTATTTAGAAATCCAAAAACAGAAGGTTTTGTGTCTGCAAGAGAAAGCCTATCTATGTCCCCTGGCCAATGATAGTACAGAGAACAGAGATGAGTGAAATTGATGTTAGAAGTAGAAATGTCCTGATAGTCATGTACCCATAGCCCCTGGAGAAGTGCAGATTACCCTAACTAGACTCACACTTTTAGAAACAGAATGAGAATATTGGCAGAGAGAAAGGTAGCAGGCAGAAGGAGCATGGTGGCTTGTTACAGCAGTGGTATTGGACAGCTAGATACACAAGGAACATAAAACCAACAATATGTCGGTAAATGTGAAGATAGTGAAGGTAAAAATGAAAGTCATGAAGGATCAGTTGTCCATATCAGTAAGAAGCAGAAAAGAAGGAAACTGATGCCTCCTCCCCACTGATTATGAAGCACCACCTAACTCCCAGCCCCTGCGCATCAACCCTAAGGGTAGGAAAGTTGCAGGAATCCTGAATGCCCTTGAGCAAAAACCTGAAATGACTGAGCAGTCACTGACTTTGTCTTAGTTTCCACCAACAGAGATGGGGAAATTGCTAATATGACATGACAATCCCTTCCTGAAAGAAAACAGACTAATTTTTTCTGCTACTGGGAAGGCAAAAATAAAGACTCATAATAGAAATGAACTTCAGCTAAGGGAAAATAAAGAAAATTACAACTTTGCCATTTGAGATTATCACATAAATATCAAGCCCACAACAAACATCTAGAATCATGTGAACATTGAAATGCCAGATGTTGCCCAATTATAAATCTGTCCATTTCTACAACATTCCCAGTGGCTATTAGCTTGGGTAATCATTATCATCCGTTTCCTCTGCTACAAACACTACCACAGGGATCCAGAGTTCCTGAACTGTGTTCTGCATTCCCCTGATTTTTTTAATGTATTAACAAATCTCAGCCTAATTGGATGCAAAAGGGAGAAACCAAAGTATATTTCCTTTGAAATATGTCAATCTTATCCTCCCATAGTATTTTCAACAGTTTGGTAGGAACCACTTCTAGTTCTTCCCAGAGTTCTCCCATATAGTGAATTCACTGGCCAGCTTCCAAGGTCCCTTGACTATTTGTTGTACAGTGTCTTTGCTGGTGGCAGCAACAAACTGGGATTTCAGGGTCAAGCAGTTTTCCCAAAGTAAGGTCAAGTCAAGGCTCTCATTTCATCAAGTCATAATTAATGCCTTCAAACACTACTTATCTTTTTATTTAAATTTCTATCATTACCTGCACTATGCTAATATGTATATAAATCCATTGAGCCACAAATATTGCTCCTTTATCTTCTTTCCTGTTATCTTCCCTTGATTTACTGATTATCCCATCACTATTTTTACTGTTCTTAAGTCAGCTTATTGTCTACCATGGGGTATAATTTAACAGCTTGTTTGATCTTTTTGTTCAACACCACTCATATATCAATGCCTTCTTGTTCCGGTCAGCAGATCTTCTGCCAAGTTTGTTCTTCCCACTCTTCATTAGATGTACTCTTTCTTTTGCCAGGAGCATTAGTTTAGTATCATGCACCATGGTCCAGAAAACTAAATTCTGTTCTTTGATACAATCTACAGAGCCAGCTGTTCACTTTTCAGTTCCTTCTGTATCTTCCAAAGTCATGACCTTCAATTAAAGGAAATTGAACCACCACCTGTGTCCCAGAGCCCTTCAAGTTCTTACCAAGATTTCTAAATACTCCATACATACTGTCTGTGGTTGTTTTTATTTCATTCATATTGTCAACATTCCTGAACTGTTCAAATGCCTCCTTAAAAATGTTACCTTTGTGAAGCTATCAGAAATGTTAAGTGACTTTCTACAAGTTAATCAGTATTTTCTTATACTGTATCCAGTATTATTAATGAATTATATTTATTAATCCTTATTTTTTGTCTATACTCATTTCACTTTCCAGAGATAATCATTTCGGTCTCACCACTAGAAATGTACAGAGTTCAATATTTTAATTAAGAATTTCTCTAAAAAATATTTTGCAATTTTATTTTTGAATGAGTTCAACAAGAACTAATTTTGCAATGTTTCAGAATTTTTTTATAACCAAAACTAAATCTCTAACATGCTAATCTCCTCTACTCAAAGACTATCAATTATGTTCACTAATTGTGTTCTTTTATTTAGACTATGAATTTATACATAGTTGAGATGAAAGATTCTATAAAGATAAAAAGTCAATAAGTTTAACTCAATTATTATTGAAGTGAGCTAAGAGTGAGGACTGTAAGTCTGTTTTACCTCTTAAAAAATGTCAGACTTTCTACAACTGGAGCAAATGTTTATTCAGGTAAAAAGAAACCATTATTTTTAAAAATGAAATTTAAAATGAACCCAACATTATTTTCAACATGTTTTTGTATGTTCATATCTCTCTTATGTGTCCACTGTACCATGGAACAATGCAAGTTAGAAATGAGATTTTGAGTTAAATTATAGTTTGAGGTGCTTGGGAAGGCTTACTGCTTATGAAACAAATTTTATCCTCCTTATTATTAAATTACTATGTTTAAAGTCCTAAAAGCCAAGGGAAAAAAGTCTTAGATAACCAAGCTGTTCTGCAGGATTACCATGTTCTCTTGCATGTTTACCATGCCTATTTCAGATATAGCACCAAGACTACACTGATCCCTGGAGAGTTAAACTCAAACTCTCTATCCCTAAGATTTCCCAATAAAATACAGGGACCTAATTAAATTTGAATTTCAAGGAAACAAATTATTTAATAGAAGTATGTCTCAAGTACATGAGACATATTCATAATAAAAATCACTTGTTCATAATTCAAATATCATTGAACATCTTGTATTTTTATTTGTTGTTCTATGTGAAAAGAAGCATAATCCTGAATGCTGATGACAGTCCTGCACTCTTTCATGAAGTCCCAGGCTCATGGCACCATGAATCCACATAAGGCACCAGTACTGTGCTTCAGCTTTCAAGGTGCTTTGTAAGCATTATAAAATTTATGGATTTGTGGGATGAGTTCTAATCCTCAAACCAGAGTAGATGTTTTATCTTTCCGGAAAAGGGTAGCATGTGTTATCTCCATCCCTCATGTAACTCTCAGCACCCCATACTTTTTGGGAACTCAGAGCCATTTCAATGCTCAGGACACTCCATCTGAACCTGATTCTATGTGAGAATCACCTGAGAATCTTTGAAAACATCCAAAAGCAATTAAATTGGAACCTGTGGGGTAAGGTACAAATTAAAATTTATTAACCCCAGGTGATTCTGATGTACAGCCAGAGTGAAAAACTTTGCTACAGATGTCAGGAGCAGTGATCCTCAAATTTAGCTGTAAATTAGAATCACCTGGAGAACTTTGTAAACTCCCCGAAGTCCAGGCTAATTACACCAGAATATCGGGGAGTAGGACCAAAGTACCGGCATTTTTAAAGCTCCCCAGGTAAATCCAGGCAGAATTAAGAACTACTGCCCCAAAGGCAGCAGTGATTCCACTGAATTTTTAATGCTACTCTCTTATCATCACCCACAAATATGTTCTTTCTACTCCTCACTGACTGATACAGATCTTATCCATCTTCTTTCTCTCCAACCCCCTCTAAAAGTCACTGAAAAGTGGAATTTCTATGATTTGTAGCCAATACTGAAGATCTGGGGTAAAGGAAGAATTTCACAGTTGAGGTTAAAAAAAAACCTTCAATTTCATATTTATGTCCTTGAGCCTCAAGGTTAAGGGTATTTGCCACTTAACCATCTGTATTACTTAACGTGCTCTCTAACTATAGATCCATTCACATCTTTACATAGGGTAAATTCACCCTTGTCCACACTGAAAACATTACATTCCAAAGAGACTTTAATTATTTTCCTTTCTCCCTCCTCCCCAGTCTCTAAATATAAAAGAACACATAAAAATCATAAAGGATGCCATCAATATCCTTATCACCAGCTCTATATACACACCTAACCTGAAGTAGGAAAAGATGTTAAAATTAACTTGAACTTTAAAGTGACATTTTTTCCAAACAAGCACATAAATAACTGCTGCATGAATGAATGTAATTATAGAGTATGGTAATGAGACAATCCTCAACTGAATTCTCAAAGTAAATTTCAAGACAAACCTTAAACAAAGTTTTGACAACACTTGCTTATAAAAAAAAGTCAAAGGATATACAAACTCAAACTCTCCAAATAGTACATTTATAAGGCAAAAGTTTTAGAAAACATGCTCAGTGAAGGAATTAAAACACCATCTTAAAAAAACAGCTTAACTATTTCCACCAATTTCTCATTTTTAGACCATTCAACTTGGACTTATTATCTTTGTAGCATTTTTTGTTCTCCTTAATTATCATTTGTGGTTTAAATATTATTTATACATTTATTGTGTCTTGTCCGACTCTATAGATTACCTATTTCTTATTTGTCCTATTTCTGACTCATTTTCAAATTACTTCCTTTTAAACAAATGGTTTTTAAACCAACAAATACTCTTTTAATGCAAATCTTGGATAATAATGCAAATCTGTGATAGGTTTTTATGTTAAATTCTGAGGAAGAACATTGTTATTTGATGAGATCATGTGATAGCTATAAATTATACCCAACTATTATAAATAAGTGCCAAGAAATCACACCAAATATCAATGGTAATACAATAAGAGTTATTAATTTCATAAATACACATCAACTAGGATTAGAGCAGTGACTGAGATTGCATCTAGGTGGCACAGTGTGTCCGGGTATGTTCCACCAGTGACTAAACAAGGCAAGTTCCTCTTGTGATAAAATATAGTAGTACAATAGAACAAGCCCCACTAGCTGGGAACTGTGGGGGGTGGGGGGTCATTACTTTATTCCTTGCTACTTAGAAGGCCAAGATTGGGAGGTTCACAGTTCAAGGCCAGCCTGGGTGAATAGTTCATGAGAGACCACCCCAACCCCATCTCCAAAATAACCAGAGCAAAACAACCTGGAGGTGCAGCTCAAGCAGTAAAGCACCTACCTTGCAAGAGTGAAACCCTCAGTTCAAACCCAATCCCACCAAAATAATAAATAAATAAGCCCAACAGCACAAACACATGTCAAGCCTTTTCTTATATCATATCAACTAGCATCCCATTGGCCAAAAGCAAGTCACATGATAAAGTTCAAAATGAAGAAGAGAGACTGTCTAGCCTGAGGTTGTAATAGATATTTAATAGTATTGTTGAGAACAATAATTCCCCTTACTATGCTATCCTACAAATATTCATTTCTGAAACATAGGTACTACTTGTTAATGTATTTATCCATATATCTAACCTCAACGGGAATCTCGAGTCTTTCCCTTTCCTTCTTCTTTTTTGTTTTCCCTCTTACTCTTCTTCCAAGGTTTAGAAAGAGCTCAAAAGCCAGAAACAGAATTTAGGATTAAATAGCTTTAGCTCTGGAATCAGACTCCCTGAGTTTTCACCTGTGAAAACTAGGAAGTAACCAATCACTTCTTAGATGTATAACCTCAAGCAACTTAATCTTTCTGTATCTTGGTCTCCTCATCTATAAAGTGATGGTAACAGTACCTTACAGGGTTATGAAGATTAAATGAAATGATCCTTGTAAAACACTTATAACACTACAAGCAAAAGCAACCAAGCACTCAATAAAAGTTAGCTACCATTAGTGAGGAGAAAAGAATTTTGAATAGATATGGACCAAGGTTAAATGCTTTCATCTCCCTTCACTTTATACCTAGAACCTCTTTTATTCCAAGTACTAGTCATCCTTTTTTTTCCTACATGCCCACTTTGATAAAACTGACTCCTTGCTGGTCAAAGAAAGTATAGCCTGGAAAGGCTAAGGGCTTAAGTCACTGTAGTTCTTTTCCTAAAAAAAATAAAAAGAGAAGTTTCTTTCTTTCACGATTCTCTCTCTGAGAATGAAAATTAAAGAAAATACTCTCGAAACAATTTCTATATACAACAAATGCCATACTAATTCAAGTGCTTACATTAAGCTAAGAACTCTGAGCATTTTGTATTTTTATTTAATCTTCCAAAGCTGCTAGGAGCTGAATAACACTATTATCCCTTTTACAAATGAAGACAATTACAAATTGATTAATTTTCCCAAAGACTTAGAACTAGCAAGTGGTCAAACTTGTATTGAAAATAAGTCTGCCTGATTTCAAAGTCTCTTTAAAACTGTAACTTTAGAGTTCTTCAGAATGAAACACGGCTTCTAATTTTATTTTCTAAAAATAAGCACAAAATAGATATAAGGTTATAGAACTTCATATAACCTAAAAATAAAGAAGAAAAAAATAATTTTGCCAGTTCAACAATTGAACTGAATAGGATAAGTCCCTGTTTTCCAGAGAGAAAAAGGATTTAAGTTTCCTTTCAGGTATTCAAACTTATCAAAAGGCAACTGAATCAGGCAATCTAATCATTTGCCACTGAGTTCTGCTGAGTCTTAAGGTTTCTACTGGTAAGAATAAAAGGTTTGCAAATCCCTAATGCTGTCCATATTCTACATTTTACAGAGACTAGTGAGGCCCAGGAGTAAGAAATAACCTGTCTGGTATCATATAGCTAGTAATGAACCTGGGGTTAAAATTCAGATCTCATAATTAAAGACAGTACTCTCAATTATAAGGGTCACTTGAGTTTTAAAAGATTATGGAAAAGAAAGTACACATTCATTTCCTAAACAATACATTCATTTCTAAAGTATCTCAACTAAGAGTTTCTTCCCAATCCTTGCTTACCCCTCCCCCCAAAAAAATGTTACTGAGATTACATTGACATCCAGGATATCATCAGTAGCCACATAGATACACACAGTATGATTAATCACCTAGGGGGACATTAATTAATCACGTAGATTATGAATCTGATGTTACCGTCTTTTATGACATTGTGGTCCAAATGACATCCCACCACTATTTGATAAAACTCAGATCACAGAAGATGAGTGTTCTGATTTTATCCTCATCAATTGCATGATGTTTTTATTCTATTTGGAAAAGGGGAGATTTTTTTCCCAGAGCATTTGTCAGACTGATTTGCTGACTACAAGAAGACTCCATGTAAAATCTGAAATCGTCTTGCTATAAAAATGCAGGATAATGGCATAGTTTCTGTTATCTTCTTTAGATGGAGAGTGGATGCATGTACTAAGAGTCTGTCACAGATAATGGCAAC
This sequence comes from Castor canadensis, assembly GCF_047511655.1. Classification (NCBI taxonomy): domain Eukaryota; kingdom Metazoa; phylum Chordata; class Mammalia; order Rodentia; family Castoridae; genus Castor; species Castor canadensis. The sequence goes on along the minus strand of NC_133389.1, from coordinate 135,445,644 downwards.
TATATAGTTTTAAAAGACTACAAAATCTTGTTAGTATCAAGTTTATACTTTGCATTTTATCTATTTGTTGGGTTTGCCAGCTATATTAAGTGATATTGTTGTCTGTATGTGAAAGAGAAAACTATCATCTTAAAGTAGACTATTCTATTGCACCTTATTAAAAAATATAAGTGCATTTTCTTCTAGAGATCATGACTTACAGTTATGGCTGTTATCAATATACAATTATTATTGTTACCTTAGAATATATTGATATCTATTTAAAGATAACGTTAACACATTTACATTCACTGCAGAAATCTGTGAGTATGATTAAACACATATACCCATCTCTCACTAAGTAATCAAATGAAAAATATTATGATCAGAGCTTTCACATTGCTAAAAATAGCCCATAGCAAATTGAGAAAATCACGATATGGCTTATTTCAAACACAATTGCAAATTAATATAAGGAAACAAAAATCATAACTTGGTTAACTACTAGGCCAGGACATTCACTCTACCCAATAATGGAATACTGAAGCTAGTCTAACAGGGCAAGTGATTCAACAAGAACATTATTGACTGTTTAAGTGATTGTTCATTTGTCTCCATTTTTTTAGGTGAATGCAGACAGATAGTCAAGAAATGGCTAAGGCATATTACTGAGGTGAACATAATTGGACATGATGCCATGGAATAAACTATTTTACTATTAACTATTTAAGAAAAATGATCTTTTCTATCAAAGTATTTGTTACCCTCTTAGATTACTTAAAAATTCCTCAGGTTGCCATCTTAAGTGTCTTGCATGTTTAAAGGGTCCTTGCTTCTTCTTCCTCTGGATTCCTCTACACTCCATTGCCCACCAAACTGCATGCCCTAACCCATCCCCAAGCCTTTTAGCCAATTGGGAAAGACTGTGAACCTTTGACCTGGACAAATCCCAGGTGAGAAGCCACTGTCAGCCATTTTGTGCTTGTGTGTTGCTTAGCAGGAGTGAGCACATGCTTGCAACCTCTTGATCAAGAGAAAATTACCTTGTCAAGATTTTCTGTCTGTGTGTCTGTTTTCAGCACTGGAGGGTTATTACTTCCAACAACTAGAAAACATTTGGAAGGTTGGAAATACAGTTTAAAAATTCATATTTATATCAATTCTTTTTTAATGTAATTGATAAATCTGTTACATAATCAGTCATTAATTTGCATAGATTCAAAACAGTTGGGATTAAAATACACATAACTGGGTATAGTGGTACATTTGTCTAATCCCAGCACTTAGGAGGCTGAGACAGGAGGATTGTGAGGTCAAGACCAAGGCTAGGCTAGGCTATATAGTGAGATCCTGTCTCAACAAAAAAAAAAATACACACAAACACCAAAAAAAATCATTTTAATGTACTGGTGACATTTTTATGTCTTACAAAAGAACATTTTGAGAGCGTCACCAGAAACACAATATTGCTCATCAAAAATAAGCAGAAGAATTATCTTACAAGTTACTCTAATTAATGGCTTTCCTGGAACTTCAGGGGGGAAAAATGTTATTTTTATTCTATGCCACCTACAATGCTGTTTTCTGTGAACATTATTGGTCTTTATCTCAAGTACATTAAAGCTCTCTTGCTCTGAAATTGCTACCAGTTCTTCAAGCAGGGTTTCCCACAGCAGAAATGATTAAGCAGCATCACGATTTGAAAACAAATCATTTTCAGATAAATTATGAACTTGCTGGAGAAGTGAAAAAATACATTTCATATGTATTAAATAGTTTAAAATACTCCACATGTGATACATTTTGTCGAGAGCTTCCTCGAGCTCCTGTTTCTACTGACCTAACTGGGAGAAGCAGGAAGGACAAAAGATAGACAAACATGCAGAAAGTTGTGATCAGGTGTGCTGGGTGCTCAGATGGAGACACACAACAGCCTCCTTACTTTTTTACTTCTCTTCTTTTACTTTGCTTCTTTTCTCTTTCTTTAAAAACTTACTTCTAAAGTCTTTCTTCTTTTCTATTCTTTGAAGTCTCTTTCCTTAGACTTGCACTGTCCCATGTTTTCTTTAATCTCTCTTAACTTCTTGGCCCTCAGATTTGCACTGTCCCATGTTCTCTCTTAAAGTCTGGATCCTCAGACTCACAGACACACAGCAGCAGCCGCATCATTCAGCGGCAGCCTCACAAGCAGCAACCTGGGCAGTAGCAGCAGCCCCTCGAAAGCCACTCTGGCAGTAGCTTCCACCTCTCGTAAGCAGCCAACCAATCAATCCAATCATTCAATCCATCCCATCCTCCTTCAGCAAGTCTTTTATATAAAGTGGTAAACAAGAAGGTAGAGCAACAGTTCTTGGGAGGAGCCTGACTTTGTAACAGGAGAAAACTGCGATTCTACTTCTCTGAACATAAACATCTTACAAAAAGCATCTGTGCTGCGTTTTGTCCTCTTCTGCAGCTGGGGCCATGCCAAACTCAGCCTGTGGATTATTTGACACAGCTGTGCTTATGTCAAGTTCTCATAGGCTTCTCATAATCAGCTCCCCACAACATTTCACAAGGATACTTTTACTCTAGTGTGGTACTGAAAAGAAAAATCTTGTGTATTAACTTGTGAGTTCTGTTTCACTTTGACCATCAGAAATCTTGTCTAATCTAAAATTCACTTCATTCTCTGAAAACATGCAGATTTATAGGAATAAATTTGATATCTACCTCTATTCATTTTTCTTTTTTTAACAGTATTTTGATCAGAAAGCCAATGTTATTTGGTTGGAGATAGAAGTGACTAAAATCAGGATGTATATACAGGAGCTCATTTTATTCTTCAATTTTTTTTTTTGAAACATAGAGCTTTGATTTCAAAGGATCAACAATGAAGTAAATCTTCAGCCTGCTTCATCACAGTGTCCTTGGGGGGAGGGGATAGAGGGTGAAAGTGAGATCTTCGCAGCCCTCCTGCACCTGGTCATTTAATGGGATCTCTGTGTGGTACAGTTGGTGGCTTTCATTTCCATTTCATCCCCCTCCTAGCTGCACATGGGAAAACACACTTTCTACCTTCTCTTAGCTATGTTCTTGATGTGAATTAGGATGTAAGAAATTTGGAAAGTGAAAGTGACACAGTGGTCCTCTGCCATCCTCTTTACCTCTTATCAGCTAAGAAATGAAATCCTGAAAATATTAGCTTTTTCTGCACAGTTCTCCAGGATCCCTCAACTATGGCCTAGGGAAGGAGAGGCCATTGCAGTAGCAACACCCACTATTTATTCTGGCTTGGATCACAGCTACAATGTGTGTCATGAAATCACAAGACTGGTAGATGTCTCAGAGATAGAAGCTCCACTTTGCTCTCCATGAAAGTCATTCTGGGAATTGAGTGTCTACTTTTTGGCAGCATCTAATTCCCTTTTTTCTTCAAGTACCACTTTTGTTTCTTCACTGCTTTCTTATTGATATACCTTGACCATTCTTTCAAGAAATGGCCAGGTCATTTCAAAGAGGACTCAGCTGGCAGTGTTTGCTCTCTAAAAAAACAAACCTGTACATTTATATATTTTTTACTTATTATTATGTAACTCATACACATATGTACATATAAATCTATATATTTATATACTATATACATTATAAGTTTTTCTAAATGTATTACACATATTTATACATATATACTAATTGCACTAATATTTGTTAATAGAAGTGATTATGAAGGGAAAGCTTTTCTTGTTCCTTTCAAGAAGAAAGAAAGGAAATAGGCAGGCATTTTACACAGTAAAAAGGGAAATATTGTAAAGATATAATTTAAAAAATTCTACAGCATTACATTACTACTTCAACCTTGTTGTTTGTCTTCCTAAGAGTTATAAACACTTATGTGTATGTTAATACACTCCCATTTACAGACCATCGTTAATAGCAAAGTTACAACACTCACATTAACCAAAGGCTCAAGGACTCAAGGCCAGGCTCCTCTCAGCCCAGTGTCCTGTCAGTGAGCCAGGGAGAGCTGACGGCTATATCAGCATAGATATGCCCTCACTTGCCACATGTCTCAAAGATAAATATGAAGGATTATTTTAAGAAGTATAACTGTGGGCCGGATTTTGTTATCTAAAGGTCCATCTCAAAAATCTCTCCTCATCTGTTCTTTTTTGTTCCTCTTTCCCACTGTAAGCAACTTCTTTTTCCCTTTTTTCCTCCACTTCATTTCAATTCATTAATCAGCCATAGTATAAAATTGAAATTGATATTTCCTATTGTACTTATTGAATCGTTTTAATCTCTAAAAGTTGAAGATTGAGTTTTATAATTTTTCTCCAAAAACATTGATTTCTTTTCTATAACTTAATTAACTCTTGATAAAGAAAAATTTTCCCACCACTTCTCAACCTGCTGTCTATAAATGAAATGGGATACTCATTGGAAAACATTCCTAAATTTGAAAGATGTTTAAGTAATTCTTTTATCTAGAATATGAATTTTGTATTTAGGGTTGACAGCAAAATTTTCTTCTTAACAAATCACATTTATCCTTTATGCATTTTTTCAGTGCATATTTTAAAGGACAAAATGCTGAATTATTTAATTGTAAATTTACAGATAAGTATCAATGTAAATAAAATTCCAGATCAATAATATGCTATAAGCATAATTGACAGTTACATAAATATAAAATTGTTATGGCAACATTTGTGATATTTAAATGAATATTTTTCCACATGTAAGGAAAAAGATGTGCTCATGAATAAGTTACATCCACATTATATTGCCATGGCTTTCTTTGCAACTCAGCCAGTTTAATAAAAACTAGACAATAGAAAATAAAACCAGAAAATGTTTTGTAGAAGAACAGTGGCTGTTCTAAAATGTCTAGTCTTATCTCTTCCCAGAGTCCATCTAAGTCTTCAGCTCACCTTTTATTGCTCTATAATTACTTTGATCCACTGAGTTTTATGAAATTAAACATTTTCAAATAGCCATGTCATATTCCTTTCAGTTTAATTTTGGTCTATGCTAGCAGCATTCTGTCTCCTCTTTTGTCACACAGCACTTGCTATGGAACATGCTAAGATTCAACCCAGGAAAATTAATTGCCAGCCCCTGTATCTCCACCTGAACCTTATTAGTGAAAGAGTACAGCAAAAACAGCTTCAGACCAGGTGTCTGGATACCCTGGTCAAGTTTCTATTGTGACTGACCTCGAGCAAGTGCTTCTATTTTTCTAATTCTGACTTTCCTCACCTGGAAAACAAAAACCTTGGCTTACATTTACAGAATTGTTCCCACAAAACAGTCTACTATTCCAAGATGTATTTTCCAAATGTCAGACATAATCTACTAACTGAAGTTCCATCACCTGTGAAGGTAATAGTAGCATCACTAGAACAAGTCAACATTTTTGGAAGAAATGTACCACTGTATTTGATGCCATGAAAGATGATATAAAGTCATTACCCTTGGGGAATTTAAGTCGAATTAAGATTACAAGGCATGAACTCATACAGCAAGTAATCAAAGGACACATTTTATAAGCATAGATCGAAAGAGACAAAATGGCATGAAAAACATGAAATGTCAGGAAGAACTAATCACAAAGGATTATGACTATTACTGACTATGTTCCAAGAATCATTAGAAATCAGGTTTACACGCTGGGAAAGGGAGTAAGGTGTTTAGGACTGAGGAAGAAAGTGTGTGGGTAGAAATGATGCCCATACCATGGCAGGAGAGACCAGCTATCTGCAGTGCCCCAGCAATTCTGATCGGCAGGATCACCCTTGTGATCTCAGACCTCATGATCCAAATGTGTTCCCAGAACTCACTAGGGAATGTCGATTATACCACATCTTGTTCTTTCCCCAATTACAGTTTACTTAATTCACATGTGGCTTTCTGTGATATTATAACCATGAAGAGACCCCTAACCAAGTTCCCAGGCAAATCGCTCAGCTGAATCCTCTCCACGAAGAGGAATTCTTATAGCTGTTCTTGGCTCGCTCATTTCTGTGGTAGCAAGACTATAAACCCTCTAAAATTGTCAGAGCATTTTTTAAAATGGTTTCGTTGTACTCATCGACATTGAGTTAATCCATTCTATCACACCTAAAACATTTTCTTCTTCCAATTTCTTTTTGTAGCACTGGGGAATAAACCTAGAGCCTTGTGCATTCTAGACCAGCACTGTATCACTGAGTCAAATGCACAGCCCTAGTGCTCTTTTGATAGGACTACTCAGTGTGGAGCCTGGTTCATTATAGAGACTACAGAGAATCAGCAGACATTTTTCACATCTTTACAAAGTCCATGCAAATCCATGACAAAACCTGAATTTAAGGAAACACTCATTAGCAGCTTCAGATGTCATAGAATGCTAATAAATGTACTGGTGACAGTGGCAATTGAGAAGCCAAATGGCTACCTATCCCAGTCTTCTACACATATAAGAAAAAAGTGTCTACTCAGACTGAAGATGAAAAGGAATAAATCCAAGCTATGGGCACAAATAAATAATAATTGTGAACCAAATTGAAGTTAGGAGCGCTAAGGAGACATGGAGCTACAATGCTAGAGAACTGAGGATGCCCAAGTCCTATAAGGAAATGCAGAAATAGCTAGGAAAGCCAGACTGGGAGGGCAAGGATCCAACACTCATCCATTCTTTCTAAAATTTATTGGGAATTTACACTGTGCTAACTTCCTTCTTTTACCCTCCCTCTCTTATACATGAACTCCTCTTAGTGTGACCATTTTTTAATAATATTACTGTATCTGTATTGAGTCTATATTCCATATATGAGAGAAAATGTGTGGCCTTGGCTTTCTGAACTCAGCTAACTTCATTTAAGATGATGTTCAGCAGTTCCATCGTTTTATCTGCAAAAGACAAAATTCCATTCTTCTTTATGGCTGGACAAAATTCCCTTGTATATAAATACCCTGTTTTCTTAATCCATAAATCAGTAATGGAGCATTGTGGGAGTTTCCATAGCTTAGCAATTGAGGTTGCAATAAACATGGGTGTGCAGGTGCTTTTATTGCAACCTGACTTAAATTCCTTGGGGTGTATCCCTAGGAGTGGTATTGCTGGATCACATGGCAATTCTATTTTTAGTTTTTTGAGGAGCCTCCATAGTGGTTTTCCACAGTGGTTGTACTAGTTTACATTCCGACCAGCAGTGTATGAGTGTTCCTTTTCCCCCACAGCCTCCCCAACATGTGATGTTGTCTTGTTCTTGATGGCAACCATTCTAATAGGAGTGAGAAGGAATCTCAACATGGTTTTGATTTGCATTTTCTTTATGGCCAGGAACAGCGAACATTTCTTCATGTGTTTTTTGGCTATTTGGACTTCTTTCTTTTTAAAAGCTCTGTTCAATTCATTTGCCCATTTCTTCATTGGGTCATCGACTTTGGGGAGTTTAGTTTTTTGAGCTCCCTGGATATTCTGATTACTGATCCATTATCAGATGTATAGCTGGCAAAGATTTTCTTCCATTCTGTGAACTGTCTCTTCAGTCTGGTAACCATTTCTTTTGCTATACAGAAGTAGTCCCATTTGTCAATCCTTAGTTGCTGAACCATTTGAGTTCTTTTTAGGAAGTCATTGCCTATGCCTATTAATTCTAGTGTATTCCCTGCTCTTTCCTGCACTAGCTTCAATGTTTCAGGTCTTATTTTAAGGTTCTGAATCTACTTTGAGTTAATAAATGTATAAGATGAAAGACATGGATCTAATTTCTGTATTCTGCACTCAGATACCCAGTTTTCCCAGCAACATTTGTTGAAGAGGCTCTCTTTTCTCCATTGCATGATTTTTGCCACCTTTGTGAAAAATCAGGTAGGCATAGCTGTGTAGATTCATATCTGGCTCTTCTAGTCTGTTCCACTAGTCTTCATGTCTGTTTATTGCCAGTTCCATAACTGTTTTTATTGCTATGGCTCTGAAGTATAGTTTGAAGTCAGGACATTGATACCTCCAGTGTTTTCTTCTTGCTCAGTATTGCCTTGGCTATTCATTGACTTTTCTTCTTCCAAATGACTTTAGGGTTGATTTTTCAATCTCTGTGATGAGTACAATTGGAATTTTGAAGAGAATTGCATTGATCATGTAAATTAATTTTGGTAATATACTCATTTCACAATATTGATTCTGCAAATCCACAAGCATGGGAGATCTTTCCATCTTCTGTAGTCTTCTTTGATTTCTTTCTTCAATTGTTTATAGTTTTCATTATTGAGCTCTTTCACATCTTTTTTTAATTTATTCTGAGGTATTTTTTGAGGCTATTGTAAATGGAATTGTTTTCCTATATTCTTTCTCAATCTGTTCAGTGTTTGTGTATAGAAAGGCTTTACTGATTTTTATAAATTGATTTTGCGTCCTGCTAATTTGCAGAAGGTGCTTATGATGTCTAGAAGTTTTTGGTGACTCTTTTGAGTCTTTTAGGAAAAAGATTATGTCATCTGCAAATAAGAATAGTTTGAGTTCCTCCTTTCCTATTGGTATTCCTTTTATTTCTTCTTCCCATCTTATTACTCTGGCTAGGAATTCCAAGACTATGTTGAATAAGAGTCGAGAGAGTGGACACCCTTGTCTCATTCCTGACTTTAGAGGAAATGGTTACAGTTTTTTTTTTTTTTTTACAATTTAATATGATGTTGACTATAGACTTGTCATCTATAGCCTTTATGTGAGGCACATTCCTTCCAGTCCTAATTTCATCAGAGCTTTTGTCATGAAATGAGATTGAATTTTATCAAAGTTTTTCTGCATTTATTGAGATGATCATGTGGTTTTTGTCCTTCCTTCTATTGATATGCTGTATTACATTAGTGGTTCATATATTGAACCATCCCTACATTCCTGGGATTCAACCAACATGGTCATGGTACATGATCTTTTTGATATGCTGTTGAATTTGGTTTGCCAATATTTTTTTGAGATCTTTTGCATCTAAGTTCATTAAAGAGATTGGTCTTTAATTCTCTTTTTTTGTTATGTCCTTGTCCAGTTTTTGGATGAGTGTAATATTGGCTTCATAGAAAGAGTTTGGCAGTGTTCCTTACCTTTCTATCTTTTGGAAAAGTTTGAGGAGTTTTGGTATTTGTTCTTCATAAAAGGTCTGTTAGAATTCAGCAGAGAATCCATCAGGTCCTGGACTTTTCTTTTTTAGGAGACTCTTTTTGCTGCTTCAATTTCATTGCTTGTTGTGCATCTGTTTAGGTGGCTAATATACTGTTGGTTCAATTTTGTATGGTCAGATGTGTCTAGAAATTTGTCCATTTCTTCTAGATTTTCTAATTTATTTAAATACAGGTTTTCATGATAAAGCGAGAGCACACAAGGGATGTATGAGGATAAGTAGGACACTCAAAAACCTAGATAGCATTGTTGCCCTCAATGCAGAGAAACTAATACAGATACTTTAAAGTTACAGAGGCCAATAGGAGAAGGGGACCAGGAACTTGAGAAAAGTTTAGTTTGAGAAGAATTAATTTAGAAGGTAACACACATGCACAGGAAATCAATGCGAGTCAACTCCCTGTATAGTTATCCTTATCTCAACTAGCAAAAACCCTTGGTCATTCCTAATATAGCTTATACTCTCTCTTCAACAAAATTAGAGATAAGGGCAAAATAGTTTCTGCCTGGTAGTGAGGGGGGTAGATGGGGAGAGGGAGAGGGCACAGTAGGTAAGGGAGGGGGTGAGGGAAGGGGGGAGAAATGACCCAAACATTGTATGCACATATGAATAAAAGAAAAAATTTTAAAAAAATAAATAAATACAGGTTTTCAAAGTAATAATGATTTCCTGGATTTCCTTGATGTTTGGTGTTATCTCCTCTTTTGGGTAAGTGGTTAGTGTGGAGGAGGTAGGAATGGTGGGGGAAAAGAAGGAGGAAAATAGGGAGGTAAGGAGAAGAAAGGAAGAGAGGAAAGAAGAAAAAATCGAGGCAGGAGAAAGCAAAGTGGAGTAGAAGAGGACTAAGCAAATTGAAATTTGGGCAGAATGGAAAAAGGAGATAGGCAACAATAAAATAAAAAAAAGAAAAAGGAAAATGAGAAAAGTTTTTTGAATTAAAAAAATTAAATATATATACATTCACACACACAGATATTGTTCAAATTTCTTCCTTGCTATGGAGAGGAATGGGTTTCCTCTCAGTTCAATGAGTGCTCTGGAGTCTTTTCTCTGATTTATAATCCAGGTGCTGACAATTTTGACAGGGGCTTTCTCTGTGTCTCTGCCCCTTATTAACGTTGATACATTGGGCTATGTGATAATAGATGGTGTCTACCAGATAGCTTTTGAGGGGACCCACTCAGAAGGTTTGAGCCCAGGCTCCTCTTGGGAGGATGGGCTGTCTGATTTAGTGTGGTTTTGTGTAGGTGGGTTCTCAGAAGTGGTTTTGCAAGAAGCTAGTATGTGAGCATAGTAGCTCAATTATGTTTACCAACCTAACCTTCAATCTTGCACCACGCAGTGAATTTATACACCTCCTTAAGCCTTATTTATTCCTGTTGATAAGGCTGCAATATCATACTATGCCAAGACAAACATGTATCATGCTACAAACCTGTGTAACATATCTCAGCACACATTTCCCTGTACAGTCCACTTTCTCTTTTATCTCCTTCAACTTACATTTCTATCTCCTTGGCTTCCCTCATTGTTATGCCTTAATGATTTCTGACATTAGTTATTGGTGAACATTTGTCACAGCCTGCTGTTTCTTATAGCCTTTGGTCTCAATCTGCTCCATTGCCTTACATTTTTAATTCTTTCACCTCAACAAATTTCCCCATTTGCTATTTTTCCTATTCATTAGCTACCTCAAGGTTCTACCCCTTTCTTAAGTTAAACTTCTCCAACGTAGGTTAGATTTTCTGTGCCAGAGACAATGTCCTTATTTCAGTAAGTTATACCTAGGTTCTAATTATAATCTACAAGTAAAATATGTAATAAACTTTGAGATGGAAAACCTCAGGTGAGGTTGTACTAGAGAAAACACCTGTTTTAAGGCTTTGGACTCAAATGAAAACAACAGAAGCTACTTTCTACATTTTATATCAAAACATGTATATCAAACATTATTTTCCTATGCTTATGAGAGCTGATTGTTATTTTGAAATAATAAAGTACATAAAATGAAAATTTAAGAAAATTTGTCAAATTCCTCTATGATAAGTAGATGTTTTATGATTTCAGCCTCCAGACTGATTCTGTCCCTCTGTACATTAAATCTCATTACCATTAATGATTAAAAAAAAAAACATAATGAGCCTCAAGATTTGGGAAAAGGAACAGTAGATTCATACTGAGAGGAGATGCTTTAATCTTCTGCTGTCCTTAAACTAGCAAAATCTATTGAGTAGTTACACAATTTGAAGTTCCTAAACATTATATTTAATACCACAAATAGCATTATCATATTGAAGCAATTATTAATCAATGCTTACTATGCACTATAACATTTATGGGGAGCCACAGTTTCTTCTATTGGTTCACTCTCACACAAAACACACACACACATTCATTCAACTTCTGTGAAGAGAGTTGTGATGCTAGCCAATTCATAGCCACAGTATAGTCAACAACTACACTGCCATGACTATAGTTGTCAATAAAAAGACCAGAGGTAAGAAAACATATTGGCACTTCAAAGACAATTGAGAGATCATTTTGAATCTATTTCTGCTGACACTTTTCTCCCTTTTATTCTATTTTCTATTTTACCTCATAGGTATGGTCTTATGAGATAGGCCTGAGACTCCCTCTCCCTAGGTGACTGAATGGGTAGAAGAGGAAGCATTTGCCCCTATTTTAAGGAGCCTATCTTGTTTGAAGAGATGCTTCCTTCCCTTTCAGAAGTCTTAGGGAGAGAGCTTCACTCCTCTCCATTCCATCCACTCTCCCCTAATAGAAAAGTCGGGCTTCTTAAGTTGCACGAGTGGAAGGACAGTGAATGCCAGTGTGCAGCTTCAACACCTTTGCATTTTAAGGCAGGGAAAGCATGAGTTCTCCAGCTCCTGACAAGTGACAAGAACACCTGAGTCTACAGCCATATTTTCAAAGTGTTGTCCTTACACCAGCAGAATGAGAACTTCAAATAGTCCAGCTTCCTCCCAAATCTACTGAATCTGAACCCTGGAGTTCAGGCCTAGGAATCTGTGTTTAAGAAGTTTCTCCAGAAGATCCTTATGTATGCTGAAATTCAAAGAGCAGAGCTCCTAAAATATTAATATTAAAATGAATAGCTTGGGAATACTGTTAATCCATACATTCTGATTCTGACATGGCACCCAAGATTCTCCATGTGTAACGAGATCTCAGGTAATGCTGTTAGTCTTTGAGTCACATGTTTTCTCAACTGTAGCTGATTACTGGAATCACCCACCAGCAAAGCTTTCAACTATTAATGGTTGACCCCACCCCCAAAGACTCTGATTTAATTGTTCTTTTCTGCAGCTTGTCTATCTGGGCTAATTGTGGTTACATCATATTGATATTTCAGTCTCTAGGTCTACTTTTCACTAGTTCCAAGACCACAAAGAAAAGGAGAGTTGTACCTTACTACCCAATCAGGAAATTCATTAAGAAGAAGTCAGTGCCATAATCTATAATCCAGGTGAAGAAATACTGTTTTCTTGGAATCATTTGATTATTGCTGTTTATTCCATAAGAATGTTAAGATTTAAGACTAGAAAGGTCAAGATGAAGATATGGGCCTAGGAGAAAATAAATAAGGATTTCTTGACCAGCTTTTTAAAAACAGAAGTTACAGGACTCAAACAACCTTTCTAGTTTATCAGATAAGGGAATTTGGTCAACTCTTTACTGGGTAACAGCGTATGGATCAGTTGAGTTTCCTCTCTGGAAGCCAGCACTGGGTTCCTTATAATAAGGAGCATATAGCAAGGTAATCCCAGAGTTGGGACCCTTGTCATCTCCCTCTCAAAGACATGACTAGAAATTAAGATCTACTGAACTTCTACCTAACCAATAAATATTTGCTAGAGACCTACTTTTTGGCAAGCTGGGCACCAGGCAGTAGGGAAAATAATGAACAAGAGGGAATTCTATTTCCAGAATGATGATAGAAGGAGGTCCTGCATATTCTCTTCCTAGCAAAACAAGCATAACTGGTTAAAAAAAACTTTCTTAAAAAATCGAAGTTGCAAGCCAAATGTGGTGGCACACACTTATAGCCCTGGTACTCAGGAGACAGATGCAGCAGGATCATGTGTTGGAGGCCCACCTGGGAAACACAGGAAACCATGAACCAAAACAAAATTAGAGTCACTGAAAATTTTCCTAAGAGCAAAGAGAAAATAATCACATATTCATGAACATCTAAAATTCACTAACAATAACTGCTCAATCCTTCTAAACAAATGTATGTGTATAAACTAGATAACTTGGATATAATGGACAAATGACTAGAATGACATAAACTATCAAAATTGACTAAGGAAAAAGTAGAAAATTTGAATAGGCTAATAACAAAGAGTCTGTGTTCAAAATCAACAAATTATCCACAATGAAAAGCCCAGTACCAGATGGCTTCATTAGTAAACTATATCAAACATTTAAAGAAAAATTAATACAAATTATTCACAAGATTTTCCAAGACACTGAAGAAGAGGGAATGTTTCCATACTTATTCCATGAGGCCAATATTACCTGACACCAAAACCAGACAATGAGATCACAACAAAAGAAAACTACAGACCAATATCTCTTATGCAAAATCCTCATAAAAAATCTAGAAAACTAAATTCAGCAATATACAAAAAAAATTATACACCAGAATGTGAGACTTTATCCCAGGAGTTTTGGTAAAATTAATAACCAAAAATCAATCAATGTAACAATGAATAAAATAAGGAAGAAAATCTTCATGACTATGTACACTAAGAAAATACATTTAAAAAAATACAGCACCATTTTATGAAAAAAAATTGAGCAAAAGAAGACAAGAAGGAACTTAACTTGACAGGGTTCATCTATTCGATGTAATTCCTTACAAAACGCTTTGCTTGCAGAAATTGGCAAGCTGATCTGAAATCCATGTGGATATGCAAGGGACCCAGAAGAACCAAAACAATCTTGAAAAAGAATCAAAGTTGGAGGACATGTACTTCCCGATTTCTAACTTACTGCTCAACTACAGGAAGCAAGACAGTGTGCTACTTGGCATAAAAACAGATGAAAGATCAACTGAAGAGAATTCAGAGTTCAGAAATACATGTTTACATTTACAGTTGACTGATTTTCCATGTGGGTGCCCAAAACAGATTAATGGGGAAAGAATAGTCTTTTCAACAAATAGTGCTGGGACAACCGAATAGCCACATTTTTAAAAAAGAAAGTTAGACCCCTAGTCTTTTAGTCTCTTTGGGCTGCTGTAACAAAATATGGTAGTTTTTAAAGGATAGAAATTAATTTCTCAAAGTTCTGGAAGCTGAGACTCACAAGACCAGGGTTCCCACATATTTGAACTCTGGTGAGGGCCTTTTCTAGATTGCAGTCTACCAGCTTCTTGTTGCACCCTCACACGGTGGGACTGGAAGGGATTCCCCCAGCTCTCTTTTAAGGTGGGCATTAATTCAATCATGAGGGATATGCATCCAGGACCTAATCAAATCCCAAAGACACCACCTCCTAGTACCATGACCTTAGGGTTAGAATTTCAGCATATTAATTTTAGTGAACATAAACATTTACTCCATTGAATTTGTTATCTTCATATGGAGCAAATAACTAATTATGAGAGTCAAAACTAAAAAGCTCTTAGAACAAAATACAGGTAGAAACCTTCATGAATTTGGAGAAGGTAATGGATTTTTATTAGCTATGATATCTACAATGCAAACTATTAGAGAAAAAAATACATACATTGGACATCATCAAAATTAAAAACATTTATACTTTACAAAAAACACCATTAAAGAGCAGGATAAATTTTTCTTCTTTAAAAGAATGCTGCCAAAAAAGTAAAAATGTCCACAGAATGGGAGAAAATATTTACAAATCATATATCTAATAAGGAACTGTTATCCAGAGTATATAAAAATTCTTATCACTCAATGATAAAAAGATAAATAATTCAATTTCTAAAATGGACAAAAATATTTCCTATATTAGCAAATAGCTTATAAGCATATGTAAAACATTTACATAATTAGCCACCGAGGATATACAAATCTTCTCAAAGAGATGCCACTTTATACCCAGTAGGGTGATTAAACAGTTTCCATATGATCTTGCAATTCTGCTTCTAAATATAGATAGAAATATAAATTAGATCGATAGATAGATAGATGCCACATGAATGTTCATAGCATAGCAATATTACTCACAATATACAAAGACTGGAAAAAACTCATAGCTGATGAGTGTATAAATAAGGTGCAATATATCCATACAATTGAATATTACTCATCCATAAAAGGAATGACATCATTATGCTAAGTGAAAGAAGCCAATCACAAAAGACCATATATTAAATGATTCTATTTACATAAATTGTCTAGCATAAGCAAATCCATGCAGAACGAAATCCAAGTTGTTGCTACTTAGGATTGAGGTAGTAGGAGAAGACAGGTGGGTGACTACTAATAGTATAAAATTTCCTTTTAGGATAATAAAAATGTAAAGTTGACTGTGGTGACAGTCACATTAACTCTGTGAATGCAAATTCATTTTAACTTAAATTACATTGTAAATGGGCAAATATTATGGTCTATGAATTATATCTCAATAAGAATGTTATCAAAAATACTGAACAAGACCACCATTAATCCCTACTCTCAGGGAATAGTCTACACTTACAATTTTTTTTTCCAGAGTAGAATAAGATCCCATAAGAAGACATAAGAAATACACATGACCTTGAGTTGGGAGTGGAATTTTGGAACTTCCCCCAAAAATTACAAGTCAGCTAAAATCAATAGGATAAATAGGAGTTATTGAATGAAGAGAATGAGTAAAGTAAGGAGAATATTTCCAACAAGAAAATTTACATTAGGGCTGGCAGAGTGGCTCAAGTGTTGAGTGCTTGCCTAGCAAGCCTGAGGCCCTGAGTTCAAACCCCAGTACCACCCAAAAAAAAGAAAATTTACATTGTTCTGGACTAGATGAAGACCAAGAGAGCAAGATCAAGAGCAAATATGGAGGAGAAACCAAAATTAATTATGTGACCTAGTAAAATAGTTGAATGTTAAGTAGGGTGTACCTATGGAGTATGCCAGATGAGGTTAAAGAAATTATCATGAACAATCATATGAACCACAGCATAATGGTAAATTTATGGAGAGCTACTGCAGAGATTTAAAGAAAAAGGGGAGAGGAAGTGGTAAAGTATGGCTTCCTACACACCACATTTAGATTTACTCGATAAGTAATTCTTGAGTTCCTATGACTATGCCCAGGAAAAAATGAATCTGATGATGACCATGTAAAAGTCAGAACACATAATTTGTCAGATAAAAATAAATTTCTCATTGGCAAATGTCACCAAAGTGGAGTCAGAAGACAATTGCCAAATTCCATAAGAAAAATCAGAGTATCTTTACTAGACTCTAGGAATATTTATGATATGTAAGATAAAGACCAGTTTCCCTAAACTACAAACACCCTATAAATCAATGAAAAAGACCAGCTTTCAGTGGGAAAGCAGAGAAAATTTAAAGAAAAGAAATACAAATGATATAAAAATTTGCTCAATCTCACTCATTATAGATAAAAGCAAGTTAAAATTATATCACGAGATAGATAGATAGATAGCCTATTAGTCTGAAATAAATTAAAAAATAATCTCATGCATTGTTGGTAAAAGTACAAGTTAGTATAATCTGTGCAGAAGGCAATTTAGCAAAAGTTATCAAAATTGAACACATTTTGACTTGGCAATTCAATTTCAGAGAATTCATCCTACAAATAACTCACAAACATGCCAAAGACCTATTTATGAGACATTTCATTATAGCATTGTTTCTATTTATCTTATATGCTGACAGTAGATTTTTTATTTAAATTTTTGTCTAATATATAAAAACATATGGGGTACCACACAATATTTCAATACACATATACACTGTCTAATGTTTAAGTCAGGTTACATAAATATCTATTCTAATGAATCATGGTTTATGGTGAAAACATTCAAATTATTTTCTTGTAGGTTTTTGAAATACGCAGTGCATAGTCATTATCTGTAGTCATCCTACTGCAAAATAGCACATAAGAATTTCTTACTCCTATTTAATTATAACTTAATACTCACTGACCAACCTCTTATCCCCCCTTGTCCTCTACTCTCCACTGGCTCTGGTAACTACCTTTCTACTCTCACTTTTTTTGAGGTCAATGTATTTTTAGATTCCATTTATAAGTAATTACATGATACTTGTCTTTCTGTGCCTGACTTATTTCACTTAACATAATGGTCTCCTTTGCCATCCATGTTGTTGCAAACAACAGGATTTCATTCTCTTTTATGACCTACTTATGTTCCATGTTGTATATGTACCACGTTTTCTTTATACTTTCATCAGGCAGTAGCCATTTTGGTTATTTGTATTTCTTTGCTATTGTGAATAATGCTGCAATGAACATGGAAGTGCAGATGTCTCCTTGACACACTGATTTCATTTCCTTTAAGTGGAATTACTGGATCATATGGTGGTTCTCTTTTTAAGTTTTTGAGGACTCTAGTTTTTTTTTCCATAACAGCTGTACTAATTAATATTCCCACAAACAGTGTGTAAGTATTCCCTTTTCTCCACATCCTCATCAGCACCTTTATCATTTTTTGTTGTTTGTTTGTTTGTTTAATAATAGTGGGATATGGTGATACCTAACTGTGGCTTTGATTTGCATTTCCCTGATGATTGTCCATTTTAAATTGGGTTGATTTGTTGCTGCTGTTGCTGTTTTGTTGTTGTTGGGTGTTTAGTTTTGAATATTGAGTTCCTTACGTATACTGGATATGTAAATGTGATTAGATATATTACTTGCAAGTATTTTCTCCCAGTCTATGGGTTGTCTTATCCCTCTGTTATTAATTCCTATTTTATGCAGAACTTTTTAGTTTGATAAAATCTCATTTGCTTTTCTACTTTTGTTTCCTATACATTTGTAGTCTTGTTGGAAAAGTCCTTAACTATTTCAATTTCTGAAGCATATCCCCGAGTTTTCATGCAGCATTTTGTTTTAAGTTTTACACTTAAGTCTCTAATCCATTTTGAGTTGGTTTTTGTAACTAGTGAGAAATGGAAGTCTAGTTTCATTCTTCTACTCAGTTTTCCCAGCAACCCTCTTAATAACTCTATAGGTCAATATTCTGCTTTTAAAACTATTCTGCTTAAGTGAAGTGAGTATCAGCACACTGATAAATATAAGAAGCTTACAGTTTAACAAAACCCAAAAAGCATGTATGCCAGATACTCCAATAAATAGTTTCCAAAGCAATTAAATTGCTACATTTTTTGTGTAATACATATTCTGGGATTAGTAAAGAAGGCTCTTTCCCCTAAGTCTTGGGAGAAATGAGAGAAAGAACTTACATAATAAATTACAAAGGGAAGCTGTTTCCCAATCTAATAACTGTCATTGTTGAAATCTGCACCCTTGCACTGAATTAAGGAAAGGAGTATAACAATAATAGTACATGCTTTACTTATAATGTCACATTTAAACCACAAAACATCACAAAGTAGAGACTCATTTTACACATAAGGAAACAAAAACTAGGAAGGTGAATTGCTTTATTTAAGATAATATCTAGCTTGAACCTAGGCATTCTGTTCTTAATCACGGCATTTCATAACTTCTCTGGGTTTAAAAATAAACCACTGAACACAGAGTAAATCATTTGAAGTTGTTTGCCTTTGTACTGGTGATAACTGTGTTCATGAATGGAAATGGTTTTAACCAGAAGGATCATCTGGGTAAGTACAGTGACTAACCGTGCTACTATGGAAGATAAAACATATGCCTTCAATGAATTTTAAGCTTTGTGACATCCATCACCACTAATATCCTTACAACAATACTCCAAAATTATAGGAACTAAGTAACCAGTAACTCTCCTTGACCAAAGTACTACATTTCCTATAAGGCATTTATTGTCAACTTCCATCCAGTAAGTCTAGTTGGTTGTGTTTGCCTATTTGAACCAGTACTGTTTTTTTTTTTTTCACTTAAAATAATATGGAAGCTTTAGATGTGGAAGGACTCAAGCCAAGAATACCAAGACCTCCAACATATGAAGAGGAAGAAATTCATCAAAGAGTTTGTTATTCACTCGTGTGTTTAAACACCAATGAATTGCTATGCTTTCTTTAAGAGATACTTCTTCAGAGCTTATTATAAGTATTTTTCAAAGTGATATGGAAAGCACAAGAATAGTTAATGCATGATCTTTACTTCCATGAAAAATTTAATCTAATAGATTAAATAACTAATCCAAGTGTGAAACACATGTCATAAAAAGGCATAGAGAGATTATTTTTGACTAGGAAAAAAAAAGGCAAAGAAATGTTCTGGAAAAAAAACAAATCAGACATGTGAAACTGTACAGCAAGAGCATTCCAGGTGGAAGGACCAAGACAAGGAAAAACTCATAGAAATAAGCTGTGTAGAGAATGTGCATAAAACAGAAAAGCATGGTGGCACAGTAGATTCAATGGAAACATCAGTTGATTTGTGAAAAGATTTGATCCTCAGCTCAGGAGTCAAAATTTGATTCTGGAGGCTATGCTAATCTCGCACAGGTGCAGATACACTAAGTTCTGAGTGTTTGGGCCATAGCAGGTGCTCACTCAGCAATGCCATTGCATCATTATTTATTATGACATATCTTTTACATTAGTAGAATTAGTGAAGTGGGCAAAGGAAATGGTCCATCAGTAAATGGATATGTTTAGATTTCAATCTTTATGTCTTACATTTATTCTGTATGACATTTAGTAGAGCTTTGAGGATTATGTGACATGCTCAGCACCTCCCAAAATACTCACTTGATAGATAACAAAGTTAAATGAGTTCATGTGCTCAAAATAAAGGACTAAATGTTCTAAACGCATATTTATATAAACATAAATTTCTTTTTTTTCATTTCTGTGCCCAGCATGAAGCTTTGAGAATAGCATTGCTTTATACATCATTAAATAATAATATTTATCCTGCAGAGTTAAAACATATTAATTGCATTTCTCATTTCTTCCTTGAAAGCAAAATGAAACAATGCAAAACTTATATAGTCATTTAAAGGTGCTAAATGTTATATCCAGATTCAATCTTTCTCCTTGAGGTCATATTAACCATTTATTTTCACTGCCTGAATAATAAAGTTTTCGACACATGTAAGCTTAATTCAACTCTTCCTAGCTTGTTTTGGGAGACCCTTCATTTCCTATGATTTTGACATAGGTATTTTTAGTTCCCATTTAAGTTGTGAAAAAAATGAATTTGACACTTTTTTCTCTTTTTTCTGATATGTATTCCTACCTGTTGTGTGTCCTTAAGAGAATTTTTTTTCAGATGAGAAGTTGAACCCAGAAAAACAGGCAGCATACATTATGTGTGCTTTTGTCTATTAAAATATTTCTCTTGGGTAAACACTAACCTTAAGAGTCTGCCACATGACATACAATTTATATACAGTATATAGAGGTTTTTCTTAAAGAATTCATTCAGTATAATTAAAGGATTGCCTATCAAGAAGGACTAATAATCCTCTTATGCCGCTTGCTCTAAACCGGCCCTGGCCTAAAAGTTAGACTGAAGTTAATGTTCAAGGGCATCCATGGAAGAAGGTGACTGTGCTTTGCAATTAGCAAGACAGAGCTCAAAACACAGGTGGGCTCATTCGTCTGTTCCAAATGTGAGTAGAATTGTGCTGATGGCACAGTTCATGATCCCAGAAACTGAGAGGTAAACACAGTGTTTGTAGCAAAGTCTTGATTGCATCCCCTTGAACCTAAAGACTCTTAGGCCTGGGAGTCAGCTTCGTCCCAATTTAGCCAGCAAGTATACAGAACATCGTCACTGATCTGGTCCTCGTCTGTGAAATGGCATTGATACTAAAATGACTAACTGTGGACATAATGCTACCGTAACTGGAAAAGGAATTTGTATGATAGTTTCTAAGCACACTGCCTCAAATAGTACTCAGCATGAAAGTGTGGGTGGTATTATATAAACATGAAAAGCAAGAAGCTCACAGCAAATGTGCTCATTTCAAAAAATAGCTCCGGGGAAGGCTAATAAAACTTCCTAAGAACCCTATCATGGCCTAACTGAAATTACCATGGCCCAGGGTACAGACCCCAGCTTTACAGGCTTCCAAACTCATTTACTTACAGCAATTATCACTACATCATTACTTTACAAATAAGAAAATATCTTTGGCTAAAGAAGTTATAATTTAGTCCATGATCTAAATGGAAATGGGTAAAAAAGGAAGAGACTGCTATTGATAATAATGAGCAGAGCAGTGCAAATTTGGCAGGACAAATCAAATTTGGTTGTAAAATGAAAACACTTCACAAGCCTGGTAAAGAGTTTTCAGTTGTTTGTGTATGCAATGTCAGTCTCATTAGTAAAGGTTATCTTGTAGCTCCAGTCTGTAGTTCCTTATTAACAAAATGGAAAGTGAATATACATACTAAATTAAACATTTCACCTCTTCAGGGCCATATCTGACAACTGTGTTTATTCATGCATTCACTCACTTTAACAGTCATTCATTAAGCCTCTGCTATATAGAAGGCAGCTTCATTTACGGTAGCATAGCAAAAGTCAATACTTTCAGAAGCAGATTTATACTTTTATTGAATCATAAAAATGCAGATTACAAAGAAGATATGCAATAGCAGTGATGTCTTTGGCAGAGTCAGAGTGTTGTCCGTTACAAGCTAGTATGGGTGATATGTTTTACACTCTTTCTAGGTGCTTCAGTGTCTGCTGCAGAGTGAGATTTAGGAGTTCCCCTCCCCAGAGGCCGGCTGGAGCTGCATCTGTTTCTGCTCCAGAAAGGGAATCCTTCAACTACTACCAAAAACTTCCATTTCCAGCTACTGCTGGAAGGATTTTTGTTCTGAGTTTTATATTCAGGTTTTGAGTCAAAGGTCACAGAGTAAAACATCCAAAATTAACCATTATCATAAAATAATATCATGGGGTGAATAACTATATAATTTATTAAATCTTCCAAATAGCTACACATTTCTCTTTAGTTCCATTTGTTTTCTGCACGTTTTTCAAGGACCAGCTTACATGCCATTCTTGTAAAAAGCTTCTTCATTCTCCTCAGCTGAAATAGACAAGTCTATCTTTTTTAATATTCATCATCTTAGGAAGGCTGGATTAAAATCTTTCTTTTTATAAAAGTTAAAATGAAATGATACAGTTTCATTCCTAATGTTCATAAAGTTGAAATGCATTTATGCAACCTTAAAAGTAATATCTGGAAGAATTAAAAATAAAAGTATAATAGAGCTTATAAAATTTTTTAAATTGCCAGAATTAATAAAAGAAAGTATACACCAAACTCATAGAAATAAATCTAAGGATATCTGTTACAATATTAATTGTGCAAAGCATAAGCTCCACTGTAGGTTTTTTAATTAATTCTCAAATTAATTTACAAAAATGAATGTCAACTATATAACTTACAAAATGCACACCGAAAACACAGTCATACTGAAAGAGTGTGAAGGAGCAGTAAATGGCAAATTCATTCTCTCCCTCCTCAGGAACAAGAAGGTGGTTCTGACTTCAGCCAGCGCTCCATATCATATAATAGCATTTACTAGCCACAGAGAAGGAGTGGAGGCTCTTCCTGTGGCTTCTAGGTACTTATTTCTTATCTAAGGAGCCTCCTGGCAGTATATACCTGAACTGACTATACTATTGGGTTTTAAATATATATAAATAACTTATAAAAGCTCAAAATAGAAATAATCCCAATGCTCATTAACTGGTGAGTGAATAAACAAAATGTGACATGCCTATACAATGGGCTATTATTCAGCAGTGTAAAGGAACAAATTCTTAATCAATGCTACAATATGGATAAACTTCAAGAACAGTTTGCCAAATCAAAGAAGCCACTTAAAGCTACATAGTGCATGATTCTGTTTATATGAGATTTCTGTACAAGGTAAACCAGTGTAGACAGAAATCAGACTAGTAGGTCATCTATAGCTGCAAATGGGAGCAAGATTGAAAACAAACTGTTAAGAAAGAATTTTTTAGGTTGATGGAAGTGCTCTAAAACATCGTGGTGGTAATTGCACAACATAAACTTACTAAAAAATATTGAATTACACACAATAAATTTTATGGCACATAATTTATGCCCTAAAAACTGCTAGAAATAAAGTTTTGTAACTTCCCACATTATGCTGTCTGGTCTTACTCACTGAAAGGATTGGTTTTTCCAAGAATTTAAAATTAGTACATAAAATCCTTCCTTTTAAAAAGTATTCTATATATAAAAACAAGAATGAATAAAGGCTAAATAGTTTTTCCTTTACTTATATGCACACATCAGATGCATATAATGTGATTTAAGATAAATTAAATCGTGTAAAGGAGGAAAAATTAAAATATTACCACAGACTACACATAGGTAGTAGGTTAGAAGACAGGAAGGGGCTTTCGTTTTCTCTAAGAACCTGAGACCTCAAGGAAGTTTATATTTTGAGAGAACATGGCAAATTGTTTTTAACATTTGTAATTAAATTTCAAAAAAATACGCATGTATAAATAAGTGATTTTCACACTGAAGCATTCTTTATTGTTGATATCTATACATATTGTATTCTTTCCTGTTTATATGTGTGTATCTATTGAACAAAATATCTTTTAGTTTTTTAAATACTGTCATGAAGACATACATATGTAATATTTAGAGATTATAAAAAACCTGAACAGACAAAATTCCAATTAAATAGTAAATGACCTAAGTAGCTCAAGTGATATTGAGCTAAGCTGACAGTCTGTAATTCAGATCATACCATTTTTTATCATCAACACTAGGTAGGCAAAGTTTGAAACAGAAGTTTGTTTATGATTTCTCCCACTCACTTCCAGAAGTCTTCTGCATTTCATACTATTTCATTTTCCCTTGGTGTATACAAACTTCTCTAAAAGGTGCTTATCAGTGGGAATATTCAGAAAGACATGAGCTGAGGTGTACATCCTATTGGAAACTGGAAGTCTGAGGCTGTCTTGATGACTTATGGGTATCAAGAGGAGCCAATGGAAAGGAATTTAGAAGAATTGCACGAACAACATGCATAACATCCCTGCCTTATCTGGCAATGAACTTTTATCATTATGCTTACTTTAAATAACACGTATTTGTTGACTATAATTAAGATTATTGCAACAAGCTATAAAACATCATGTGAAAAAAATGAGATTGGAAAATAAGTACACAAAGAGTCTGGCAGGACACTATACTTCATCTGAGAAAAATTAAGCAAGGAGAAATTACATATTTTTCTTTTATGTTTAGTCCATTGTAAAAAAAATTCAAAACAGAAAAAATCCATTCCTTAGATATTATTATTTGTGAGGTAAGAAGGTTTGTCCTGCTAATAACATAAAGCCTTAGTAAACTTTTGAGATTTTGTTGTATGGGATGACTATATGAATAGTTAATTAAATATAATCAGAGATAGGCAGGCTCACTTTAGCATACCATTAGCATATTTATCTAAACAGAGGGAAGATAGAATAACTGAAGCAGTGACATTATTTTCAAGTCATTTCAACCAAATAATTCTGAATCCAAATGCTTTGATCATGTAGATCTTGCTAAAAGACTGAATTATATAATCAGTCTAAGATGGCCAGTGGTTCCGAGTTATGGCACCTGTGCTGTGGGTAACAGAATTGTATTTTCCACTCATTCACTGTTTTCTGAAAATTCAAACACTCCATATGCTCAATAGCCCCAAAAGGGATGTTCTTGCATTTAAGACTGTCCATTAGTGACTATTTTATTTAAACACACACACACACAAAGAAAACAGTGACTCTCAAAGCCTTTTTAGGAAACTGAACCTGTGTACTGAATCAAGAATAGTAACTTGTTAGAAAATATCAGTTCAATTGTGTATTTCAGCAAAAACTCAACAACATATGCTGTATTTAGAGTGACCTCTGAACTCACTTAATGTGCTATTTCCCTCACTAGAGTAGATTTGGAAGCAGGATACAAGATAGGCACTTTAAAGAAGAAGAATTTGCTCTGTGAGAGGATCTCTACTATAGTGAGACTAACCACATTGCCTGTTTTTAATTTTGAGGGGGCATTGGTAGTGGAGTCTGAACTAAGGCCTCATGCTTGCTAGGCATGAGGTATGCTACCACGTGAGCCACACTCCCAGACATTTTTTGCTTTAGTTATTTTTCAGGTAGGCTCTCACGAGACCTCAGACCACAATCCTCCTACCTATGATCTCACACATAGCTGGTAAAATAGGCACACATCACTACATCTACTTAATTGGTTCAGATCAGGTCTCGCTAACTTTTTGCACAGGCTGGCCTGGAGCCATAATACTCTTGATCTCTGCATCTCTGAGAAGCTGCACCCAATTACCTATTTAATTTTTTAACTAAAATTAAAAATGCAATTCCACAGTTACACTAGCCAGGTTTTAGGTGCTCAAAAGCCACATGTGGCTATAAACAGAACAGCATGGAAAAACTTCCATCATTGGAAAAAGATCTATGGAACAACATTTGTCCTGGAGTTCCACAGGATGCATAGTAGGTATTCAATAAGTATTAGTGTACTTAATTGACAACCAAATGAATGCTCATCATTTTATTTTCCTCTAGCCCCACTATTCCACATAAAATAGTACAAAATCACCATAGTTTTGAAGATCCACTACTTATTTGATTTGCACCTCCTACATGAGAATGGCCAACACTAGGAAGTGGCTCATGAGAGAACTTGGTAAATGCACATTAACATCTCCCACTTAAATAGCTTTTGGTAAGTGAGATTGCTTGCCTAGTTTGTTTACTATGAACATCACAGTCTTCAGAGCAAAAATCTGGTACTGTACTCATAAATCCATTTTTTTTTTTGAAGTACTAAGGATTCAACCCAGGGCCTCAGGGCTTCACATTTAGTGCTGTATTACTTGAACTACTCCCCCTGTCCTATTATTTTCATTTTGTTTTTAATAAAGAGTCTTGCCAATTTTGCCCAGGCTGGCCTCAAATGGCAATCCTCCTCCCTTGTTTCGAGTAGCTGGGATTTGAGCCATGTGCCACCATACCTGGCTATTAACTCCAAATATTAATCATTAGAATACCTAAAGGAATCTCATTAACTCAGATCTTCATTTAAAAAATAGAGGTTTGAAGTGACTGAACTTCCATGACAAAATTAGAACAATAATAACTTTCTACAGTGTGAAGTTTAGGATGTATAATACATTATAAGTATACACAGTTTAATACACAGTGTAAATCATAAATTGGAATTCTAATATTAGGTTCTAATTCCAAACAAATATGTTTAAGCAAGTTGTTTCTGGTTTGGTTTGCTCTGGATTCTCCTCTGGAGTGTTCCAAGTTCATCTGTGGGAATCAATAGGAATAGAAATGTTCATGTCCTTGAAACAAAACTACCCCTACAATTTGCAGAATTCCTCAGATTCAGCCAGTAATTGCACCCAATTGGCTTTGAATACCTCATATTTTTAAACAGATATTCATGGAAGCTTTTTCCTCCATATTCCCTTAAAACTATGTGTCTGTTAAATGTTTTCATTGTTTTCTCAATTGAACACTCTATACTATCTAAATTTTGCTTCTTTTATTCTCTGCCCAGTTCTATCATGACAAAAGTGGTTATATGCCACTGCTGACCAATGTCCATTCAACAGAAACATGAAAGACAGTGCAATAGTTCCTTCATAAACTATGTACTACAGACTAACCCACCAACACCATGAGCCACTCAAACAGTATATCAAGGCAAAGAAAGAGTCTGTGGGAAGTAAGTGCAGGTCAGCAGGCAGGAAATGGGGGGAGATTAGCAACTGACTGAAAAATACCAATCAGCAATTAGGATTAGAAGAATACCAATCCCAATTCAAACAGATTTTTATCAAGAATCTCTAAACCAACTGATTCTGTGTGATTTCCTGCATATGTGCACATGTACACACACACACACACACACACACACACAGTGGAGTGACAGGGGGTTTGGGAAATATAAAATGATGTTCCCATTCCATTTTTCATTTAAATATTTAATAAATTATTAAATTATGTACAAAAAGGACTAAAGATTTTCTCTGCCCTTGAAAAAAGATAAGCAGTTTGACATGATTCCAATGTCTCTTGCAATTCTGAGTTGCCAAGCACGGCATATGATTTAGCTAATAGTTATTTTTAATATATACAAACATAAATATACATACCCATGCACATATAAGCACAAATGCTACTCAATTACTCAAAAGTCTTTTAATATAAAATTTCAGTCAAAATGTTCCAGCAGCTGAGCTATAAAATAGGCATATGGACTAAGGAGTCAGAATCCAGAAATAGAAAAAATAAAAAAAATCATGTAAAAACAAAAATCCTCCTATTTTGTTGAGCAAGTCCCAAATAAAGTAGGAATACTGAAAGGTAAGGATTTCCTGAATTGCTTCATAGTGCTTTTTTTTTCCTGTCTGGAATCAGTAGCTAGTACTAACTAGAATATTGGCTACACATAGTTATAAGAAAAGGTTGGTAGTCACATTCTTCAATAATGGGAAGTCCCAGCTTATCTTCATATTTAGCTTTCAGTTAAAATTATTAAAACAACTTTATCTCCCTCAGGGATCTTCACCCTCTGCCTCCATCAGTACACTTCAGTTTTTACAGCATCATTTGTTTCTCCAGCATCTCAATTTTCCTCTCCATGGACTCATGAGATTTAATCACACATGTAGCAAAAGCCTTATGTTCTATTTCCTCTTTTTTAAGGGCTAAAATTTCACATCTGTGCTGTCTGCCCGCACTACTACAGATTTTATTTACTTGTCTAACTCATCAAAATGTCAGACATTTTTCATTCTTTCTTTCTTAACGATAGTCTCACTTTCTTCTCTCCTCCCAATCAGAGCTGACCACAGACCTGGGCCTTCAGCCTCAGCAGTCACAGTCCACTTTATTCTGGGCTGTTTCTCTTTATTTCTTCCCTTTTGTAAAATATTGTTTCTCTACATATTTCAAATTGTTTTTACCCCAATGCATTTACAACCTGAAGTATTAATGAAGATTGCAAAAACTTCATGAAGTCAACACCCTGCTTTAATGTAAACTCGCCAGTAGAACAGTTATCTACTGTCAGATTTCAAAATATGGTTCTCTTCCTGCCATAAGAACAAGTGTTGTGTTTCCAGGGAGTCCAAGTGAACAATCATCCAGCTAGAATTCATGAATGCTCATATTATACTAGAGGACTCAGGCTTGGGGTTTTCAAAAATAAAATCACTATTCCCATTTTCATCCTAATCTCCCGAGGAAAACATCATCATGAAATAGCTATATAACCAATAGACAAATGAGTGAAGAAAAATTTCCAATTTTCCAGAACTAAAACAAAAAGGTTAATTTATCCAGTGGTTCAAACCTACAAATCCTTGTCTCCCATAATGTCCCTTGGATCACCTCCATATTGCATGCCTCTTGGGCACTGAGGAAATGCACTGAGATTACTAGTTTAAGTTATCCTTAACCTGCACTTACATTGCCTGTAACAAGTCTTCATAGGTAGTAGAGCCTGCCACCACAAGGCACAAGGCCCTAAGTTCAAACCGTAGTACTGCCAAAATTAAGTTAGTAAATAAATGAATATAAATATAAATAAAAATAAGTCTTCAAGGATAAAAGAGCTAGATGAGCCATGAAAAATGGTAACTTTACCAAGCAGTGCCAATGTTACCATCACCCCTTTCCTTTCTTGCCAGGACTACCAAAAGTGATAAACTTTAAGAAAAATAGCTCATAATACATGGCTATGTAGATACATTCTCTCACAGTTGACAGAGGCTCTAGATATGTTAGACTATGGATGACAGGAATTTAGGCTTCAAGGGAGTTGTGATAGGTATCTCCACATGCCTAGGAAGGGTAGTATAACTGAATAAACCAACAAGAAATTTAGAGAAAACTATAGTTTTCCCATGTAGTTATTGACTCACCTGAACTTGCAAAAGCTCTGCTAAAAAAAAAATCCTGTGATATTATTGTGAAGTATGTTCAGAATTTTCAAAAGGTTGTTACTTTACACTGAAGCTATTCTCCTTCATGTAAGATACCATAAATTCCCTCAGAGATTTATAAAAGAAAGCCTCTTTTGACTCCTCTACAAAACCCTCATTGATCCATTATCCTTCAGTCTTGCCAACCCTTTCCCAAACAACTGAAATGATACAGCAAGTTCTGAGAGCTTGTGAGGAAATATTGAAAGGTACAACCTGTTACATATTTGTAAATTGCATATGTTCTTGATTAGGAGTTTTAGTAAAAAAAAGAATCACTTTTTTTGTGAGCTAGTTTCACAGTGCTTTAAAAACATCCAAATTGTCTCAAAGACTTGTTAAATTTCTGCAGTAATTGCAGTTCAACAAAAGCTGAATATAAATAGGGATTTCTTTTAACTTAAGCTTTTTTCAGTGGCCAAAGTCACGTCATTTTAGAGCAAAACAAGTCAAATTCTGCTTCAGAATATCTCCAGAAACAAATTCTTCAGAATTGAAGACCAAAATCTCACAGAAACATGTATATATTTCACATTATATCATAAATTAGCATTGATCACTTTCAGAAAATTTATATGCAAATTCGTACTGAGTTTCTTAGGTTATGACTATGCTAAAATGAGGCAGTGACTATGCTAAAAGCTGCATTTGTGTACTTGCATACAAGGTTGCACAGGTGATATCAGGACACAGGCTTGAATTAACTTCATAATAATGTCTCAAATACTCACATTTTGACTTTTGCTGATAATGTATCCTTCCCATGAGCCTTTTTTATAAAAATAAATGAGTAATTTTAAACTTCTTTATTATACCAATACTATTGTATTCATTATCTTTTGCTATATAACCTGTTACCTTAGCAACTTAATATACATTTCATGTCTATCAATTTCTGTGGGTGGGGAATTCCAGCACGGCTGAACTAGGTGGGTCCTCTGTTTCAGGATCTCTCAAGAGACAAATTAGCTTCAGCCCAGGGTCCCCCATGGAGCGCCAATCAAAGTGTCAGCGTAGTCCACAGTCATCTCAATGTTCAATAAAGCAAGATCCACTTCCAAGTTCACTAGGTAGTTGCTGGCATGATTCAGTTTCTCACAAGCTACCAATGGGAGGACCTCACTGCTTTCTTGTGCTGGCTGTTCATAGGAGGTGGCCCAGAGAGAGATATCAGCAGGACAGAAGTCACAGTCTTTTGTGACCTAGTTATGAAAATGGAATCCCATCATTTTTTGCTGTAATCTACTCATGAAAAGCAAGTCATAAAGTCTAAAGGGAAATGATCACACAGGCCATAAATACCAGGAAGCGATCAATGAAAGCAGTATTGAAAGCTGCCTATGACAACTGTATGTACTCTTCTGCATCTTGTTTTTTATTTTTTTATTTTTTATTTTTTTTTTCATTTTTCTTTTATTATTCATATGTGCATACAAGGCTTGGTTTTTAGTACATTCCTTAATACAGGCCCTGGGGCTTGCCCATGGTACTCTCCATGAGTGAAGCCCAGATGTTCTACTAAGTGGATGTCTGTCATCTTCACACCACCAATAGCAACAGCCAGACACGGTACCTCCCTCACTTGGAACTTGATTGTGGACTTCACCTCACCAACTCTGGCCACCATGTTTTCACTGTGTGTTAACTGGAAAAGAAATGTACCAGCCTTATTTAGGCCTGGGCCCAGAAGTCATAGCACCTGCTTGATTAGAGACTCTGAAGTCAAAAATGACATCAAACTTCTTGGCCAGTTTATTCTTGTTGAGTTTCTTCAGTGCCTGGATGTCCATGTGATGAGTATCCACAGCCTTGGCCTCATCACAGTGCTGTTGGTCCCCCAGGACACACACAGAGAACTTGGGACAGGGATATTCTCAAGCCTGACCATGCTGCACAAGCTCTGCCCTTCAAGGGGTCATAGCTCTTCAGCCGATCTGCAGCTGTTTCCAGGAACTTCCGGGGCTTGTGCTGGTGCTGGTGCAGGACTTCCCACACTGCTTCCTGCAGTCTGCGTGGGAGACTTTGCTCTTTATGGCTCCCCAGGCAGTGGTAACCAGAAAAGAGCATCTGTTTTTATTTAACATGAGAATAAATTGCAGAAATCATTTGCTGTCGATTTATAGAGGCTTTTCATGACTGCATAGTGCTTTGTTGTGTGCTATACGATACCCACCATTTTTTATAGTTTGGATTTTGTTAATTCCCATATTTTACTATTACAAAGAGTGGTTCATTTGCAGCAAAATGGGTAGAACTCGAGGACATTATGTTAAGTGAAGTAAGCTATATACAGAAAGACAAATGCTGTAGGTTCTCTATCATATGTGAGGAAAAAAAATCCACTTAAATGAGAATAGTGACTCCTAGAGGTTAGGAAAGGGGAAAGGGAGGGAGCAGAGAGCGGGGTAGGCTGGATGTGATTAGTGCAGCTGTGTACATGTACTCAAATATCACACTGAATCCACTAATATGTACAATTTACAAATGTTAATTGAAAATAAATATTTAAGGGCTGGCAGGGTGGCTCAAGTAGTAGATTGCCTGCCTACCAAGCATGAGACCTTGAGCTCAAATCCCAGTACTGCAAAAAATAAATACATAAATATTTTTAAAGTAACATAATTAATAACCCTCTACATTTATTATTTTATATTTAATTAGAAGTACCTTCAAAGAAAGTCCCTGAAACTAAGCAATATTTTTCCTCTACAGAAATTGCAATATTTTGTCCTCACAAAAATATATGAGAATATCTATTTGTCCACAACCTCACCAGTAAATTATATTATCAGAGTTTTATGGGTTTTGCCAATATGAAAAGTAAAAGTGTATTTTCAATTTTTTTCCCATACTGAAGGGCCATTAGATACCTTTCTCTGTGACCAGTTATATCTTTTGCCCATTTTTTTCCTAGGAGATTTTTTCCTCCCCCCACCTCACATTTTTTTAAATTTCATTTTATTTTATTGGTGTCTTGTATGAGGTTTGAATTCAGGGTCTTGCTCTTAGTAGGCACCATGCTCTACCACTCGAGCCATGATCCCAGCCCCAATTTTTTTTTTTATTCATATGTGCATACAATGTTTGGGTCATTTCTCCCCCCTGCCCCCACCTCCTCCTTTACCACTCACTCTGCCCCCTCCCTCTCCCCCCCACCCCCTCAATACCCAGCAGAAACTATTTTGCCCTTATCTCTAATTTTGTTGTAGAGAGAGTATAAGCCATAATAGGAAGGAACAAGGGTTTTTGCTGGTTGAGATAAGGATAGCTATACAAGGAGTTGACTCACATTGATTTCCTGTGCACGTGTGTTACCTTCTAGGTTAATTCTTTTTGATCTAACCTTTTCTCTAGTTCCTGGTCCCCTTTTCCTATTGGCCTCAGTTGCTTTTAAGGTATCTGCTTTAGTTTCTCTGCGTTAAGGGCAACAAATGCTAGCTAGTTTTTGAGGTGTCTTACCTATCCTCATTCCTCCCTTGTGTGCTCTGGCTTTTATCATGTGTTCAAAGTCCAATCCCATTGTTGTGTTTGCCCTTGATCTAATGTTGGCATATGAGGGAGAACATACCAAAAGCCCAACGGTTTTAAATTTTTTATTTCTTTGCATACTTTTTTCAGTGGTTAATTGAGAGGTTCACATTTACAAACTCAGGTTTTTGTTCTACTTAGAATAATTTTACCACTTCAGCTGAAATGTGGAAAACTTACAAAAAGTCCATTTACTTTCTGCCTTTGTTATTCATTTCAGTTTTTTTGCAGGCACTGGATTGAACCCAGGGCATTGTATTGCTCATGCGAGGCAAGTGCTCTACCACAGAGCTACCTCCCCAGTTTATTCACAACTTAAATGTACTTTAAGAATTCCGGAAAGCTATTGTTTTAACCCAGATGACTGTGACTGGTTTGTTCTTGCTTTATTCTGGAATGTTTGATTTCCCCTTATTGTATCATTTCACTTCTGTTGGAGAGACTCTTTTTAGGTCAGGTCTAATGTAGTGACTTCCCTTCACATATTATATAAATTGGTCTTTTGTTTGTTGTATAAGTTGTAAATATTCTCCCCTTATTGGTAGCTTGTCTTTTGACTCTGCTGCTGATGTTTCCCAGGCAAAAGCTTTATATAGTCAGATTTATCAATCTTTCATTACTTATGAATTTTAAGTCATAAATCAAAAGGCTTTCTCATACAAAAGCTATAGATGTTGTAATTAATGGCATAGACTAGTATTTGAATGGTTTACATTTTTTTACATTTGTGGTTTATTCTAGTGTTTTATGTAAAGATTCAGTTTTATGATTTTTGAAATGGTCAGTTTTCTCAACACCATTTATTTTAAAAGTCATCATTACCACAGAAAATTTAGATACCATTTTTATTAGATACTAAATTTCAACAAACACTTGGATCTATTCCTGGAACTTTCATTTGCAAGATTGGACCTTCTGATCATGCACTAGTTCTACATTGACTGGTTATAGAGGCCTGATAGTATATTGTAATTTTCCCTCACTGTTGTTACCTTACAGGGATTTGTTAGATCCTTTTTCATGATTTTTCATCCTCGACTTTATCACTAAATTGTCTAACTCAAGAAAAAAAAAAGAGTTGCCATTGTTATTGAGCTCATATTGAATTGCTATATTAACATGGTGAGAACTTACATCTTTACAATGTGCAGTTGTCTTACCTAAGAACAAAGAATGTTATTTCATTTATTCAAATGTTCAGAGCTTTTTTTTCACACAATTCTTTCATATTTGTTAAGATTATTCCTACATTACATTTTATGCTACCTTTATACACAGGTTTCTCTTTCATCAAATCTTCTAACCAAAAACCATGGGCTTCTTATTTTTATCTTAATTATACATCTTATTACAATGTACCAGTAGACTCAAAACTACCACATAGGCAGAATGTTACACCTACCTATAATCTAAGAAAATGAGAATTTGAAAGATTTCAAGTTCAACAAACATTTATAGCTAATAAGATAAAGAGTCTAAGATTTTAAAGAGTTCTGGTAAAAGAATTCATTAATACTAACTTTAAGGATGAAGAAAACTTAATGACTAAAGTACGTTTTGAAGTGTTCCAATTAAATTATAAATAGGATGGAAAAGGCTGGTATATTATATGTCTCATGAATTTTCACTAAGGCTGATTTGATATTATAAATTACTAATATTATTTTTAAAATAAAATGACAGAACATTGCTTTAGAGAGTGCAAAACCAAGTTAACTAGAATCTCAAATATCATACTGAAAGAAATAAAGTATGTGAAGAGTGAGTGTACAAACAGATGAATAATACTAACAGGATCCAGGCCATTTATCCATTTGAGAAATGAATCCACCTCATACTCATTTGGTCAGGAAGAAAAATCTAAGCAGTTTCTATCCACAAACATCAATATCTCTTGTTGATAGATTAAATCAAACCATGAAAGCAGGCAACTTTTATTGATGTTTTCCCTTAAACTACTAAATCTGCTTTCTGACAGGCAATGAAATAATAACAAATAATATCAGAATCAAATTCTGTAATCATCAACAAGAACTCTCTGAAAGCCTAAATGAAGATGAAGACCCACAAATTCGTCCTACTTGATCCTTACAGAGTTAAAATGAGATTACCTCAAGTGGTTATTTTTAGCCCAAACACATAAGCCAAAGAATACCAAATACAAATCAATTAAGTTGTCAGAAAATCTCTTCAACTCTTTCCCTGTAATGTGAAAACTATGCTATGCAAAATCACTGAGGTTAAAATTACAGCACCATTTTAGAAAGAATGTAATTTAATGCACATTAAAAGGAAAAGTTTTAGGTGAAGTTAATGTCCTTGAGATCTTTACATGAACAGGATTTGAATGTGGTAATGAGAAAGAAAGAGCCCATTGGATTTACATGGTTACAATTATAGCCTACTATTTTTAACATAAAAAAGTCAAATTGTAAAGATGCTCTCCCCTCCACCCATTCACCATCACCTTGCTATTTATATTTACAGTCAACCCCAAGGCATTTCCTTCTACCTCCCTGGAAAGCACTTTAATCCCAACATATTTATTTATTTTCTTCTACAGTAATAACCTATAAGGAATAAATAATTTTGCCTCCCTCCCCTCTCAGAAATATTTAAGAAAATAGTAATGAATAAAGCTTTGACAGTTGTTGAATTTGGCCTTGTCTTTTTTGAACTTCATTGAATTCTATCAAGTTAATTTTTACCCAGGGCAAAATAGCTTAACACAACTTAAAAACCAATTCTTGCAAATTCTAATGCTTTACAGGTTCTGGTGTATTAAAGTGTAGTTATTAGAACATGTCAGCACCTGAAAATAGCAGTTATATAAAAATAAGAAAAGATTCTATAAAATCAGAAAAAAAGACCCTAAGCTTTAAAAATCTAATAACAGCTGATTTTTAAAAGATAAGAAAAAACTGGTAGCACTAGTTCAGGATACAGCTTTCCATCTGTTCTCTTTTGCAGCCAAACCACCCTATCCCCATTATGAGAGATCTATCATTCTGCAATTTTAAACAGGCATTCCCCCTACTACCACCCTATATCAGAAGCCTTCACAACCATCAAAAATATATCTGACAGAACAGGCTCCTTGTCATTTATTGCTGTTTACTCTTGAGTGCATTTCACAGTTTGAACAAGTCTTTGTTTTACCAACTGTAGCCCACAAAAAGCTTACTTGTCAATCCACACAGAAGATAACTCAAATTGCTTCTTTACATCTGGAGATTATAGAGTGGTGGCAACCCTTTCATCCAGAGTACCTTAACAATGCCACTTTATTTCTAACTTTTACATTTTAAAGCATCCAAATCAGATGGTTTGGTAACGCTCAATAAGAATTCCTAGGAAACATTTAAAAAAATACAAATCAAAAAGTGGTGCTTTATTATCAAGGTCAGGCAGAAAAATGTAGGAGTAACCAACTGCTCAATGAGTAAGTGCATTTACATTAAAGGTTAATCTATTCAGTCTTGCAGTTCAAGAATAAACCATCTGGCTTCAAAGGCAGAGTTGAAATGAGTCTATAAAAAGGTAAGAATTTTTTAAAACAGCTCAGAAATACACATCCAGCAATTTCCAATATGTGACCATTTCTTTCTTCAGGAAAAAAAAAACTTTACAATTTATATCCAAACCTACCAAGTGAACACCTGCCCTCTACACATCTATCACTGACACACAGTAAATAAGGTGCTGCTGTCTCTAGATTTTATTTTACCAAGAGTCATTGTGATTTTAAGGCATTGATACAGTAGTCAGTCATACCTATCTCTCCCCATCCCAGGCCATCTGGTGGCCATGGGGTCAGGCAGGGCTATGACAAAATAGGTAAGAACCTATAGCCTCACCTCCTTGACATCCCTGAGAAACTTTGCCATTTTCAATTTGTCAGCAGTTGCTGGCTGTATTCTAGTAACCCTGTCTGAGCAGTTCCCAAGTGGAATAAACTGCTTTCTTTAAATTTGTGGAAACCCATCAAATAAGCAGCATCCAAACTTCCATTCTATTGCATTAGTTACCTATTGCAATATAGCAAACCTCCCCAAGTATTCTTACTTGCTTAAAACAACAGTAATGTATTATTTCTCACAACTCTATCAGTAGAATGAGTGGTTCTTCTGTGCCTGTGGTATTGACTGGGGTCACTCATGCAACTACTGAGTGTTCAGTGGAGGCTGAGCCCGGCTGAGATCTTGGATGTTGCTAGCACTTGTTGATTCAATTGAGTACAGAGAGACAGTATTCAGGAGACTCTTATTTCAGAGAACAGGGTTTTTATTCAAACAAATTCACACGGCACTTTCCTATGGATCCTAATGCCTGTCTCTTCTACCCTAGCCAGCCAGGAGTTACTCAGACTTGCCCCCAAGTCTCGCTCACCGTGGGCCATCTTCTCAGCTGATGAGGGGGGCATAGCTGCACCCCAGGGGATCCTCACAGCTACCTTCAGTGCAGGTCTAGTTTCACGGTTCACCAGCAACAGCCAGTGGTCATTGGGAGAAGGGGCACACGCTCACAAGTGACAGCTGCCTCTATGTCACGGTCTCGGGCAGACTCCTGACAGTGTGGTCTCCAATGGGCAAGGAGGCAAGCAAGGCTTTGGATTCTGGCCTGAGTTTATATACCCTGTGGTGACCTCACCACTTCTGCTATCCACACTGTCACCTTAGGGTTGGCTTATTAGCATATCAGCCTGTCATACTCTGCTTCTAAGTCCTAACACACACTAGCTAATACTTCTTATTTCAATAATTGTTCATACTTTAACACAATACAATCCATCAATACAACAACAATCTTATATGTATTCACCACATTGGTCAACTGGATACCTCAATTTTTCTCCATGTAGCCTCTCTCTCCACTTGGCAATTTATCTTCTAGGGCCTCACAATGCCCAGAATGACTGAGACTTCATAACTTCGTGGCAGCTGGATTCTAAGGAAGCAAATCCATGGCTGCCACTCCTTTTCAAACCAGGCCTGGGCTGGCTCAGCAGCACTTTTTTTTGCCTATAATCTACTCATCAAAGCAGGTCACAAAGCCAGCCCAAAAGACAAAGGGGTGTTTCAGAGAGTATATATTCCACCTCTTGATGGGAGGAGGGGAGTGTACATACAAGAAATGGAGGGATTGATTAGCTATCTTTCAAGATCATCTTCCAAATCCCAAACCCAATTCAAATGAAAATTCACATAAATAGATTTATTTACATAATATGATAAAAATATTAACTTTTGGTTTCCATAACAAACAGATATTTGCCAGGC
This sequence comes from Castor canadensis, assembly GCF_047511655.1. Taxonomy (NCBI): domain Eukaryota; kingdom Metazoa; phylum Chordata; class Mammalia; order Rodentia; family Castoridae; genus Castor; species Castor canadensis. Next base: position 135,407,556 of record NC_133389.1, on the reverse strand, counting down.
ATGGTGGTGCATGTCTGTAATCCCAGCAATCAGAAGGCCAAGACAAGAGAATCATGAGTTCAAGGCAGGCTCAGGCTGAAGAGAAAGAAAGAAACAGAGAACAACAAGGAGGGAGTGAAGGAGGAATGGAGGAAGGGAGGGAAGAAGGAAAGAAGGAATTTACACAATACAAGAAAGAGGGGAAAATGTTAAGAAAAGACTACTTTTATTTAATGCTATGATACTTAGAAATTGGAATAGCCTGCAAAGTGCTTTCTATATTCTTAATAGGACTTAGTATCAGAATTATTAAAAATTATAAAATAAATACTATTCATTGCAATACTACAGAGAATTACACTGTTATCCCAGACCTTTCGCAGTTTGGCTTGTTTTCAGTGTCAATCAGCCATTTACTACTCCACAGAAATTAGCACAGGTGCTATGTAAAGGAATCAGAAAACATCTTCCCAACATCCACAAATTATATAGAAGTGTCTATTACTACATTGGTAGTTATGTTAATATTTAGTTAATATGCTGCTTTCTTTCCCCAGAAATTATTGTCTTGTCAGAGTACAAATATGTTTGAGAGGAAAATGATGGTATGATATTAAGTCTAAGTTTTAACACCACTTCAAATATACAATCAAAGGATGAAGTTACCATTTCCCCACTAACCACCTCTTTGCTGGCCAGGAAGTTGATGGAAGAGTAGACTGAAACAACACAGAAGCCCCCAGAGAAGAATAAGAAGAGTTAGATGCCTCCAGTACCATCTGTACACATAAAAATCCTGACTACCCCCACTGACTTTCTCTTTAAGACAAGCAGTAGAGATTGGTGGGTTGACAATCTCTCCAATAATGAACCACGAAGCAGTGACATCACTTCTCCGCCATATCACTGTTGTCCCACAACTCATCCATCTACTCATTCATTACATGTATGTCTGTTGATATCTACCATTTGCTAGAAACTTCTAGAATCCCAAGATAACAAAAAAACCAAAATGGGAAAAGGTCCCCATGCACAAGAAGCTTACAATCCAATAGCTAGAGACAAACAATAAACAACAAACATGATAAGCAAAATAAGTAAATTATATGGTGTGGTAGAAGACAATAAATGCTATTTTTAAAGGAAAATAAAGAGCTGAGCATGATGATTCATGCCTGTTCCCAGCTATGTGGGAGGCAGAGATCAGGAAGATTGCAGCTCAAGGACAGCCTGGCAAAAATTTAGTGACACCTCATCTCAACCAACAAGTTGTATGTGATAGTAAACATCTGTAATTCCAACTACAGGGGAAGGCTGAAGTAAGAGAGTCAGGACCCAAGGCCAGCTCTGAACAAAAATGCAAGACCCTATCCGAAAAATGCATTGCTTTATTTATTTCAAGTGTCTGAATTCAAACCACAGTACCAACATCCTCCCCCCAACCCCCAGCAAAAAAAAAAAAAAAGAGAAATAAAGAAGATAAGGAAGGTCTGGACAGTTGAGTGGTTAGTTGTGGAAAGGAGAAATTGCCACTTTAAGTAGGGTGGTCAAGAAATAAGCCTCATTGGGAGCCCATCATTTTGGGAAAGAGTCTAGGTAATTGAGAAAGTTAGCAAAGAGGATAAAAAGGGGAAGAGAGCTATAGACAGAGGAAAAGGTGGAAACAGGCCTGTGTGCTGAGAATAAGCACAGTCTAGTAAAAGTGAGCTAACAGGTACAAGAAGATCAGGTGGAAGTAAAATTGAAGAAGTAGCAGGTATAATCATGTGGGGCTATGAAACCACAGGATTACTTTGCCTTTCTCTGAGCAGAAAAAGCAACGACTCAGTTTTTTGAGCAAGAGCAGCATAATCTGACCCATTTTTTAAATTTTTTTTATTATTCATATGTGCATACAATTCTTGGGTCATTTCTCCCCCCTGCCCCACCCCTCCCTTACCACCCACTTCTCCCCCTCCCTCTCCCCTCTACCCCCTCGATACCTGGCAGAAACTATTTTGCCCTTATTTCTAATTTTGTTGAAGAGAGAGTATAAGCCATAATAGGAAGGAACAAGGGTTTTTGCTGGTTGAGATAAGGATAGCTATACAGGGAGTTGACTCACATTAATTTCCTGTGCACGTGTGTTACCTTCTAGGTTAATTCTTTTTGATCTAACCTTTTCTCTAGTTCCTGGTCCCCTTTTCCTATTGGCCTCAGTTGCTTTTAAGGTATCAGCTTTAGTTTCTCTGCCTTAAGGGCAACAAATGCTAACTAATTTTTTAGGTGTTTTACCTATCCTCATCCCTCCCTTGTGTGCTCTCACTTTATCATGTGATCAAAGTTCAGTCCCCTTGTTGTGTTTGCCCTTGATCTAATGTCCACATATGAGGGAAAACATGATTTTTGGTCTTTTGGGCCAGGCTAACCTCACTCAGAATGATGTTCTCCAATTCCATCAATTTACCAGCAAATGATAACATTTGTTCTTCTTCATGGCTGCATAAAATTCCACTGTGTATAGATACCGCATTTTCTTGATCCATTCGTCAGTGGTGGGGCATCTTGGCTGTTTCCATAACTTGGCTATTGTGAATAGTGCCCCAATAAACATGGGTGTGCAGGTGCCTCTGGAGTAACCTGTGTCACAGTCTTTTGGGTATATCCCCAAGAGTGGTATTGCTGGATCAAATGGTAGACCAATGTTTAGCTTATTAAGTAGCCTCCAAATTTTTTTCCAGAGTGGTTGTACTAGTTTACATTCCCACCAACAGTGTAAGAGGGTTCCTTTTTCCCCGCATCCTCGCCAATATCTGTTGTTGGTGGTGTTGCTAATGATGGCTATTCTAACAGGGGTGAGGTGGAATCTCAGTGTGGTTTTAATTTGCATTTCCTTTATTGCTAGAGATGGTGAGCATTTTTTCATGTGTTTTTTGGCCATTTGAATTTCTTCTTTTGAGAAAGTTCTCTTTAGTTCACTTGCCCATTTCTTTATTGGTTCATTAGTTTTGGGAGAATTTAGTTTTTTAAGTTCCCTATATATTCTGGTTATCAGTCCTTTGTCTGATGTATAGTTGGCAAATATTTTCTCCCACTCTGTGGGTGTTCTTTTCAGTTTAGAGACCATTTCTTTTGATGGCAGAGCTTTTTAGTTTTATGAAATCCCATTTATCTATGCTGTCTCTTAGTTGCTGTGCTGCTGGGGTTCCATTGAGAAAGTTCTTACCTATACCTTCTAACTCCAGAGTATTTCCTACTCTTTCCTGTATCAACTTTAGAGTTTGGGGTCTGATATTAAGATCCTTGATCCATTTTGGGTTAATTTTGGTATAGGGTGATATACATGGATCTAGTTTCAGTTTTTTGCAGACTGCTAACCAGTTTTCCCAGCAGTTTTTGTTGACACAACTTCATATCTGGGTCCTCTATTCTGTTCCACTGGTCTTCATGTCTGTTTTTGTGCCAGTACCGTGCTGTTTTGATTGTTATTGCTTTGTAATATAGTTTGAAGTCAGGTATCGCGATACCTCCAGCATTGTTCTTTTGACTGAGTATTGCCTTGGCTATTCGTAGCCTCTTGTGTTTCCATATAAATTTCATGGTGGATTTTTCGATCTCTTTAATGAATGTCATTGGAATTTTGATGGGAATTGCATTAAACATGTAGATTACTTTTGGGAGTATAGACATTTTTGCTATGTTGATTCTACCAATCCATGAGCATGGGAGATCTCTCCTCTTTCTACAGTCTTCCTCAATCTCTTTCTTTAGAAGTTTATAGTTTTCCTTGTAGAGGTCATTCACATCCTTTGTTAGGTTTACACCTAGGTATTTGATTTTTTTTGAGGCTATTGTCAATGGAATTGTTTTCATATATTCTGTCTCAATTTGTTCATTATTAGTGTATAGAAATGCTAATGATTTTTCTATGTTGATTTTATATCCTACTACTTTGCTGTAGATATTGATGGTGTCTAGGAGCTTCTGAGGAGAGTTTTTTGGGTCTTTAAGGTATAGGATCATGTCATCTGCAAATACGGATATTTTGACAGTTTCTTTACCTATTTGTATTCCTTTTATTCCTTCTTCTTGCCTAATTGCTCTGGCTAGGAATTTCAGTACTATGTTGAATAGGAGTGAAGATAGTGGACATCCTTGTCTAGTTCCTGATTTTAGAGGGAATGGTTTCAGTTTTTTCCGTTAAGTATAATGCTGGCTGTAGGTTTGTCATATGTAGCTTTTGTAATGTTGAGGAATTTTCCTTCTATTCCTAGTTTTCTTAGAGCTTTTATCATGAAATGGTGTTGGATCTTATCAAAGGCTTTTTCTGCATCTATCTGACCCATTTTTTTAAAAAAGATTACTCTGGCCACTGTGCTCAGAATAAACCACAGAAAGGAGCAGGTTTGGGAGACAATGGTCAGAAGAGGAACACAAGTTATTAGGCTGTAACCCAGTTATTAAGGTAAGAGGAGCAATGATTTGAATCAGAGAAGTAGAATGAAGGTGATAAAAAGTGTTGAAATCCATATATATTTTTAAACTGACAACCAACAGGATTTCATAATGGACTATAGGTGTGGTTTAAGTAGAAGAGAGGAGCAAGGGATGAATCTTCCATTTTTGGTTTTCCAACAGAGGTAATGCAAGGGCCATCAGCTGATACAGAGAAGACTGAGGAGTAACTTTGGAAGGGAAGTGTAGTGGACAGGTCCAGTTTGAGATGTCTGTTAGGAATCCAAGTAGAGTAGTCAAGTGAGCAACAGATACTAATGTCTATAGTTCAGTCTAGAGCTCTGAGCTGGAGATGTAAATTTGGAATTTGTTGACGTATACTTCATATCTAAGATATAAGACTGGATGCCATTGCCCACGGAGTCAGAGTGCTGAGATACTCCAACAGTCAGAGGACAGTGAGAAAAAAGAAGCAATAGTTAATGAGACTGAGAAGAATTAGCCAGTGTAATCGGATGAAAACCACAGAAGTGTGATGTTCTAGAAACCAGGTGAAAAACGGGTATCAGGGAAGAGAGTGTGAGCAAGTATTACATAGGCTCTAAAGGTGAAGGAAGAAAAATGAGAATTGTCCATTGAAAAACAAAGAAAGAGATTATATAATTTCACAAGCCCAGTGTCAAACGGCCCTGTGAGACTGTGTAACCTTACCCTAATAATCATGTAAATTTAAATTTTCTAGTTTCATTTTCTTCCACTAAAGGTTAAGAACAAAACTATTAAGTAAACTTATTTTCTGACAGACATTAGTGAAAATGTTATTTTTTTTGTTTCTCAAAATCAACATGACATGACCATGATGCCTTATGCTCAGTTCCTTCAATAAAAAGCATTTCTTACCTGGCAGGATGCCGGCTGATACTAAGATCAGACCCGAGGCTCCAGTGTCCATCTGTTTCCAGTCTTCTTTTCCCTTACCTACAGAAAATTGTCTGAGGGAGAGACAGAGAGACAGAGAGAGAGAAAGAGAGACAGAGAGGGAGATCAAAAGTTAACCATGAATTATAAGAGCAACCAACATCCTAAATACTAAAAAAAAAAAAACCAAAAAAAAAATCCTACTGAGAAAATAGTTAAAATACTGTCTTGATTTCTTACCTTTCTGTATCTTTTCCCCAAAAATCCTGTTATCATTAATCATAAGTAATAACATACAACTCTCCTAAAAGAATTTTACCTACTATCTGACACCTATTGTTTCATATAGCAAGTAAATAGCACACTGTTACAAGTGTTATTTTACCAAGTCTGTATGAATAGACTCTTAAAATTTTGTAGCAACTTATTTTTTCACAGAATAATAAAAAAGAAAGAGATCAAAAGTAATAAACTCTAATATTTTATATTTTCTTTAAGCCTTGATTTTCTACAAACCCCTCACAGTTATCTTTTCACTCATCTTCTAGCTATAAGAGTAAAAAATATATTTCTAAAGAAGCTTATTGTATAAATAGGACTTTATTTTCCCTAAACTGAAATTATGATTTCAGACTTCTGTTCAAACAAGACATCTGCTTTGAATTACCTTTCAAAACAAAAAATCAATAATGAAATGCATTGATGGCTAGTATATGTCAGACAGCATTGCAGGCACTGTAAGGTCAAACCATGGCTCCAGCTTACAAAAAAGTTTGATCTATGTGAGGTAATGAAAATATATGAGCTTAAAGGATATGAGTAAAGAAATGGGTAAGAAGACAGGAGGTATGACTCAAGTGGTAGAGCACCTGCCTAACAAGTATGAAGCTCTAAGTTCAAATCACAAAACCACCCAAAACAATTATTCTTTTTAAAAGATCTGGGTAAGATTATTGCCAGGTAAACAATAGAGAAAATAAGTGTTATAAAATCTGAAGGCTAAAAACGTGATGTTATGATACAAAAGTGTACCCCTGAAGTCTCATACCTTCCCTAGATGGTGGTACAATTGAGAGATGAGTATAAGAATGCTGATCTTATCAATGGATTAATCCAGTGGTGAATCCATATCTGATGGCACTTTTTGGATGTGGTAGAACCTAGAAGATGGGGCTTACTTGGAGGAAGCTAGTCACTGGGAACTGTGGGGAATGCCCTAGCAAGATATATCTCTTCCTTGGCCTTTACTGCTTCTCTCTCTGTTTCCCAACTGCCATGAGGTGAGCAGCTTTCCTGTCATGACCTTCTGTTATGATGTGCTTGCCTTGCCAGAGGTCTAAAACCAAAAGATCCAAGTGACCATGAATTAAAACTTCTGAAACCATAGCAAAAATAAATTTTTCCTCCCTTAATTTTTTTCTGAATTTTTGTCATGGTGACTCAGATGAGTACCAGGAGACATAGTCTATACAGGTCCAAAAGGATATATCTTCCCCAGGGCCTTACAGAAGAACAAGAAATTGAACCTATAAAGCAGGGACAGGAAGTGGCATGGACAAAGGTACAGATGTGGGGTTGTTCTAGATCAATGAGGGATAAGACCAGCTGAGGTGCACAATTCAAACTGGAAGATAATGTTTGAAAAGAGAAGGAAATCAATAGCTGTGTGCCAAAAATTGCATCTGCACCCTTGATTTTTCTCTCTTGTTCTCCTCCCTTCTCTGCCTTGAAATAACTATGACCTTTGGAGTCAGAGAAGAATTGAATTCCAACCATACAACTCAATGTCTATATAACCTGTATAAGAAAGTTGTTATTTGAACCTCAGTTTCTTTACAGGTTAAAGGTGACAAGTATATCTACTAAAAAGAATTACGTTTTCAATAGTAATATCTACTATTGTGTTAGGTGCCATGTTCAGATTATTTGCCTTGTCTCACTTAATCCTTCTGCTCCCCTTGGAATGCATATTATCATTCTCTCTGTACAGGTGAGAAAACTAACAAGCAGATTAATTTACTTGCCCAAATCAGACAGACAAAAAATGGCAAAGCTGGAGTAGGTCAAAGATTTTGCTGTCCTCAATATCTTCATCTTTAGCCATTCAGATACACTAGAGATAATTACTATAAAACTTTAGTGCAATGCTTGCAGACATAGATAAGATGTCTTGCTATTAGATAAGAAAACTGATATGGAGAGATTTTCTTTAATTGACTCTATGTGACTTGACTGATAACTGACAGAACAAAAATAGAGTCATTAGCAATATTCCTTATATTTCAAATTCAGAAATTGAATTTATTAATGGATCATTATTACAGTTTTTTAATTTAAGAGTGGAAAAATAAAGACATATCTGTAGGAAGGCTAACCTGGCTCTTGAATTTCTTAACATTCTCCTAATAGAATCAATATTTTCTCTTTTGTTCTCTTGTGTAGCCTACAAATACCTATAACACTGAAATATGTAGGACATATTTCTTTCCTCTGGTCTAGAATATGAGTTCCTTAAGCATAAAACTCATTTTCTATTTATCTTTATATTTCTAGAGCTTAGCACAGGGACACCAAATTCAGTGTATATTCAAAAGCATGTGATGGATAAATGGATGGATGAATGAGATAGGTATGATAAATTTGAATGGAAGTACTTTTAGGAGTCCACATGCCATCTTCAAGGATTTACGAACCACGCTGAAGTTTAATAAAATGTGGAATGTGTGTACTTAAGTACATTTTCAGAGAAGAGATTCCGTAGTTCTCATCAGATTTTCAGAAATGTCCCGGATCCTATAAATATTAAGAGCCATTAGGCAGATTCAAGATAGGGAAACTAGTTAAAAGTAATTGAATTTGTGCAAAAAAAAAAGTTATAAAGGATTAAACTAGTGGTATGGCAATAGATTTAGAAAGAATAGTACAGAAGCAAATGGCAGTCCATAAATGAGACCACAGAATGTGACATCCAAATGACCAGTAGTTCTTAGGACTAATATTATGTTGAACATATAATAATTGCTTTTGTCATTGTCTATGATTCATTCCATCAAGATATAGTAAAGAAGTGACTATTCCCACTACCTGACTTCTTTCATGACATCTTTAGTACTTAGAAACTCAAAACACATGTTGTACTTTTACAATCTTACTATTATAGTATTCAACCTTTTTTCAAGGTTTATTCAACAAACGATTATTAGATTTTGATACATGTGAAGATCTGGATATAAGAAACACAGAAGAGGGTAGAGATTTTCTACCTTTTTTCTAGAAAACCAGAGAAATTTTACTGTGATGAGAAGAAAAAAGCCAGAGATTTTTAAAGTATATTTAATAAATCATAATGGGGTGGAGATTTAATTATATACTGTGACCTCTGCTAAAACTAAGGTACCTATGAATTATGAAATTCGGATAAGTCGTATTGATTTCTTACTCTCATTCTTCACATCTCTGCCAATATTTTTTATAGAATTACATTAATTTGTATAGAATAATCCATGAAAATTTAAGAGAAGGCTCCAAAGAAGAAGCCAGAGAAAGGTGCTAGGATAAAATTAAGGACCATTTGCCTTGACTGCTGGTTGGAGGCTTATGTGATAGGTACACATAAGATCAAGCTGTAGAGTCCTTATGAACAGATGAGCATTTTTTTCACCATGTTTTACCTAGGTGATTGCCAATACACATAGTTGGTCAGCTGCTGCCTTGCTTTAGTTCTGGTTTTAAATTAACTAATTTAAGCATTCTGAGAGAGACCATGCATACTGAATGAATGAGAATTTATTAAAACCCAAGGACAGAGGGAAGTTTATAAAAATGAATAACCATGACATGTGCAATCCTGCTCTACTCTTAGTCCACTTAGTCCAGAAGCAGGTACAAGTAGCTAGGTGTTTTGCTCTGCAGGATAATAGAAACTAAATGTGCCCTTAATAGGATGATTCAACAAAACAAGACTCATTGTTAAAGTTGGGACTGGAGCATTAAAACTCCCACAACTTGTTCTTGAAAAGAATCTAGCTATATAAGAACCTCTAGATCTAAAGAGGCATCAGGAGAACAGAACAGCCTCATCAAAGTTAAGCCAAACTTACTCTAGAATCAGTGGCTGAATCCTCCCTCGTGCTCCTAGACAGTGACCCCAATATCACTATAAGATTTGAATATGGGCTGGGATGCCAGAGGGCCATGTGGAAACAACCCCAAGGACAATAAAAGACAATGGACAATCCAGAAGTAGAAGTACAAGGAGGAAAACCCACAAAAAGTTCCCACAAAAAAATACTATCAGGTTATAATAAAAGCACCTGTACACCCACGTTTATTGAAGCTTTATTCACAATAGTTAAGTTATGGAAATAGCCAAGATGCCCTACTACTAATAAATGGATTAAGAAAGTGTGGTATTTATAAATAATGGAATTTTATTCAGCCATAAAAAAGAATGGATTTTTGTCATTTGCAGGTAAATGGATGGAACTCAAAAACATTATCTTAAGTGAAGTTAGTCTCAGAAGGCCAAAAGCTACGTTTTCTCACATATGTGGAATACAGATCTAAAACAAATACAGCAATATTATGAAAAACAGGTCATGCTAAAGGGAGGTCACATACGAGAGGCAAAGGGTAAAAGAAGGAAGTTAAGAAGCTGAATATGGCTTGATGTACCCTATATAAGAATGAACACAGAATTTTTAAAACTGTTGAAGCCATAATTAAAAGGGGACTAAGGAAGAAAGAAGAACAAATTCGGGTTATATTACATATATACATGGAAATCTCACAAGAAAACTCCCTGTGTAGTTATCTTAAACAAACAAAAATGTCCTTTTTACTTTTCACTTACAAAATTGGAGGAGGGCAGAACAGATCCTGCCTAGGAGAGTTTGTACTGGGGGAGTGGGGAGGAAATGGGTAAAAGGCATGGTGGGGGTGAATGCAGTGCAAATCCTGTGTACATACACATGCAAATGGAAAACTGAGGTCTATTAGAACTATTACAGGAATCCAGGGGGATAAAGAATGATGGAGGGGTGAATTTAACTATGATATATTTGAGATATTATAAGAACTTTTGCACATGCCACAATGTACTATTACCTAGCACAACAAAAAAGTAAAATAAAAATTTAAAAAGAATTAATAAACAGTAAAACACTTGCATTTAAAAAAATTAAATATTCAAAATGGAAAAAATGACTTTACCAAACAAATCCAAAAAATAAAATCAGGCCATAAATTCACAAGTAAGCTTAATTTCATGAGATAAGGTGGCAAAGACTTTTAAGTAAATATGCTTAGACTGTCTAAAGTGATGCTTTAAAGGATAACTTACATGAAAAATAAAAAGAAATTATGAAACAAAAAAGGCAAAAGGAACTACAGCAGACATGTGTAAAAATACAAATTAGAAACCTTATAAATGAGAAAGAGAGTTGTTGAATTTTTAATTCAATGGACTGGATAATCTAAACTGGACAAAGACACAAAAGCATTTTTGAAAAGAAACAATAGTCAAAAAATATAGAAGCTAGATTGCATCCCCAACACACACAAAATAGGAATTCCAAGAGAAAAGAGGGCAGATTATAGGAACAGAAATCTTTGAAAAAGCAATACCTAAGAAATTTCCAAATACAATGAAGTATGTGGAATACAATGTGTCCTCTGATCAAAAATGGATTCCTACTACTAAGCACAATAAACGAACTTATGCCATGATACAACATAGTGAAACTGAAATAACATTGGGAGTAAAAACATACCCAGGTAATATATTAGATACTTTTACACGTTACTTATATTTTTCAATCTCTCACATAATATTTGCCTATTATATTCTTCTTTATTGTCTTGCCCTTCTCTAATTTGATCTAGACAATGACTTTTTCAGGTGATTTTTATTTTACTATAGCTTGGATAAATATTATTTTACTAATGTATGCAACCTCATAAGGACAGAGACCAGATACCCATTCAGAGTTGCAAATGTAGCACCGAGAAGTGTCTGGTACACATCTCTAGAGACCAATAATGTTCAGTCATGAAAGAATATATATGCTAAGAAGTTAAGTGACTTCCCCAAGTTTAAATGTTAACAAAAAAATGGTAAAACTAAACAACTGATAGTGTTGATTCACCTAGATTTTACCACAGAGTCAAATCATTATGTACCCTTACATAACTTACTGCTCACCCATTTTGCCCTTACCCAGTTCATGGTGAAAGTTTCCTTTTAGACCAATATTCTATTTAGCCTTACTTTTTTAAAAACCTCGACCTGATTTTTTAGCTACTGATTGACAAAATCACACAGTCTTTACATAATCGTCAAATTTGTTGTGCACACTTTATATCTAAATACAAGATACTGAGACAAATATTTGTCCAAGGAATGGGGAAACAGAGTCAAAAATAGGGAAGTCAAGAAAAGATAATGGTTTGAGGAGGTAAGAGCCATTCCACAAATATTTTTGAAGGCATATATGCACAGCACTGTGCCTAGGACAGCCCTCAAAAATATCATGTAGCATATTAGAAAAGCATATGATACATATATATGCATGAAATATACATATAACAGAAAAAGATGATGGGAAACAATAATATGCTACAGCATTCTCAGACTATATATCTTGGTGAGGGGTAAGAGAAAGGTGGAGACTTTTCCTAGAGTAGATGAATACTGAGAGAGCTTTCAAGGAGGGATAGCATTTTGACAGAAGAATGCTGAGGTAGAAAGAATTCCAGATAAAAGACCAAGAATAAGCAAAAGAACAGAAGCAGAAAAAAATATGGATAATTTAAAATGTAGTAATCTCTTAACTTCAGTATAGTGTGTGTGTTGAAAAGTAATGAAAAACAGAAATCTTGGGATATGGCATAAGGATATATCATCTAGAGCCTGAAAGTCATACTGGAAATCTTGTATGTAATTTAGGCAACAATGAGGAACCAATAAAGATTTTTTTTAACAAACTATATCATAAAGATATACTATTTTGCCTGGCATGGTAATTTACACATTTAATCCCAGCTACCTGGGAGGCAGAGATTGAGAACTGCAGTTCAAGGCCAGGTTGGGCAAGGAGTTAGTGAGGTCCAGTCTCAATCAATAAGCCAGATGTGGTGTCACACCTGTGCTTCAAGCTCTGAAGGCGGTCATAGGCAGAAGGATTGAGGTTTGAGGCTGGTCCCAGGATAAAACATGAAAAATAACTAAAATCAAAAAGGGCTGGGGCACAATTCAAGTGTTAGAGTACCTGTCTAGCAAGCATGAGTCCCCAAGCTCAGTTCTAATAGCCAAAATACAATCGGTTTGAATTGTATTTCATATACCTATAATTTAAGGTTGGCAGAGTATATTGGGGCAATGCTCAATTGAAAATGAAAGATGAAACTCAGAGACATGGTCCAGACTGGAGCTGACAATTAACATCTTTGAAATTAATGGAAACAAAGACAAATTTAAAAGACATTGGACAACTGCTCAATGATCCAGCCAATGAGCTTTGGGTGCTCAGCAATGGTGAGTGCTTCATTGAGTCAAGAGAAAATAAGAAGCCAGACACTAGTAGCTCACACCTGCAATTCTAGTGACTTGGGAGGCTGAGATCAGGAGGATTGCAATTTGAAGCCAGCCTGGGCAAATAATTCATGAGACCTCCATCTACAAAATAACAAGAGCAAAATGGACTGGAGGAGTGGCTCAAGTGGGAGAATGCCTGCTTTACAATTAACAAGTGTGAAGCACTGAGTTAAAAATCCCCAGTCTTACAAAAAAAAAAAAAAAAGAAACTTTTCCTTTAGAAGATGTTCTTCAATGATAAATACTGGTAACTGTAGGACGATGAGAGCAGAAGCCCGAATGATAGGCCCCATGTACCCATATGGTAGGAACCTGTCCTGGAAGGGTCTGGAAGTAGTCCATCTTGCCATCCAGTAGGATTGTGTTAGGTAGAAATGAATGACTCTGACAATAATTTCTAGTCCCACTTAGCAAGGTAAGTAGACTTCAGCAAGGAACTCTTAAATAAAAAAAATAAATAAAATAAATAAATAGGGTGTCTCTACTTTCAGCTCCCATAATTTCAAACATGAAGGGACAGGAGGTGGAGGGATGACAATGAACAAAGAAAGCTGTTAGGAAGTAATGGTGTTTCTCCTCGTTTCCCAATTAAGAGGGTGTTTCCATAAGAGAAGAGCAAAATATGCCCACTAGGTATGTTATCACCTTCTGGATTTATTCAACTGAATCTCAGACTGCCCAGGACCTCAGGAAGTGATCTGCCTGTGCAGGTGCACACATGGTGAGCTAATCATAGTGCCAGGATGAGAATTTACAGCCTCTGAATATTTAGTCTGTTTCTGAGCCTCAAGCCATTAGGCTATATTATTTTACTCTCCAATTTAGTTAGAGATGCTTTGATTGTACTTATATTTCTCTCTAATATTACTTTTTCCACCCAAGCAGTCTGTCTTCCAAAATCTCACTTGGTCCTCAATTATCCCTGCTTCACAGTGTGACTCCCCCCTCTCCAGAGCCCTCTCAGCAGGCCAAGTGAGTCACAACTCTGCAGGGCTTTTCAGATTTTGAAGAAGAAGTGATTTCTCTTGGAAACACAAACCATTACATTGGTTTCATACATCCCTGGAGCACTAATCACCTTAGTGCTCTGGTTTCAGAAGAATAAATGTGTTTTCCAGTGCTACCACAAAAATTACTCTTTGGCAACCTTTAGTGTCACTAAGAAAATAAAGTTCCATAGTAGAAGGAACAATGAAATAATATACCAACACAACCACAGAAAAAGTTTCAATGGAAAATGTGGAATTTGCTTCTTGTATCTTCATTTTGTGGAATATTCTGCAAACACTAATAATTGGCCCCATCCACTCTCTGAAAATAGAAATCTTTTTTAAAAGTAAGAAAAATAATGAAACAGAGAGAAGGCTTTAATGTGATTTCTTCAAGCCACATATTTGTACCTCAGCATACCAAACTTGTCACAGACCAGAACACAGAGCCTAAATAAAATGATGGACAAAACACACAGAAGTAAGCCAAGCATAGTGGTGAACACTTGTAACCCCAGCTACCTAGGTGATGGAGGTAGTTGGATCTTGAGACCTTGTCTCAAAAAAATGAAAAATAAAGGACCTGGACATAGCTCAAGTGATAGAGCGCTTGCCTGTGCTTGCCTGGCACACAAGGCCCTGAGTTCTATCCCCAGTATCACACACAAACACAATGACACTGAAAACTAATCCCATCCAACCCACTGTCTTCAAGCAACAAGAGTCTCTCAAACTATCCAGGATAGAGGAGTTTTTAAATAACTTTCAGAGAAAGAGATAGTATCTTTCTACTATTTAACAATACTGAGATTTAAATAAATAAATAATAAAAATGTCTTTATATTTAGCCAAAAATCTCCTCAGGCACAAGGGTACAATAGCACATTTTGTTTTATTTTCAATTGTATCATTAATTTTTTTCAGTGATGTATTAGATCACCATAGTGGTAAGAATAAAATTACATATGTATAATTTATGTGATTCACAATTTATATTGCCTTATATTTCCAAATATTTAATACTGCCTCTTAAAAATAACAGATCATTGGTTAAGGTGATATAAACAAACAGCATGAAGTAAGCTTCCCACACACAACATACTGTTGTTGCATAAAACCTGGAGGAAGTCATTTTAAAAGCAATTTTGGATCACAGAAATATTTACATTTAGCAACATAAGCACAATCTGAAATCATTTAAATGAAATACGGAACTGAGCAAGGACTAAAGATTAATTTTTTTCTCCATCTATAAGACTTGGATAAATTTCCCTCTTAAAGGGAATATTCTAAGAATACTGTATTTTCGTGGAGATGTGTTCTACCTAAAATTTTAGTAGGCAATTATTTAAATACTTTTTCTTAATGTTAAATCTCTTTGAATTTGTGCTGTTATTTACTATTTAAAGACCCCAGACTTGCACACTCCTAAGTCAGTACTATTTTTCTAAAATCACTGATAGTTTCCTTGTTACAACAATGGAAATGATGTATATTTTACCAAAATTCCTTGCCAATGCCTATGCTATCATTGTCAAGGTTATCCCATCAAAGGATGCAAAGAAATAACAAAGCTAATAACAGAGATTGGGGCTCCGCAGCAAAGTTCATGCAAGACTTCAGCAGACCTCAGAATTCCTACAAGTTGTTCTCGTAGCACTGGGAAGAGGGATCAAAGTAATTCCTTGGGTCACAGAACACATAGGTTATTCAGGAGTCTTCTCTGGATTCTATTAATGTCTAGAGTCTTATATGCAATCTTTGCCTGGGTACACAGACACCAATGAGACTGTAAATAAAATTCAAGGGATCAATGAGTTTAGATCGAAAATTTTGCATTTTTATTTTTACTGATCTCTAACTGAAATTTAGCATTTCCTAAAATTTCCTAAAATTTAGCAATTCCTAAAACCAAAATGGTATTAATATTCTTAGAACTTTTTCACCAATAACAAATCACAGACATTTTCATATCACATTATTGTGGTTATAAATATCCAAAATTTAAGCTCCATTCATGCTCATCTCTGCTTTAAGAATGACAGTTATTAGAAACACAGCTAGATACTGTTACTTAATACATGAGGTACATATACTTATGTGCATGTACTGAAACCAAACAATAAAACCCCTTACTTTGTACAATTGATATATGCTAATAAAACAGTGTGTGCATATATCAGGATGTTTAATTTTTATCATCATACATCAATAGTATGAGGGAATTTCATTGTGATAATTCCATAGATGGCTACAGTATACCTTGAACAAGTTCACCCTATGATATTCACTGAACTTCCCTTCCTTCCCTCCCTTTTAGCCATAGGTTAATTATAATCCTAACAGTTTGAGACAGCAGGTCACTACAGTACCCACTTCACCTGCAAAAATTACTAAACTTTTACTTCTTTTTCTCCAAAAGCTCTGTTCTCATTATTTGTGATTTGGCATTGAGTTCTGGGAACCAAATTTCTGGTATCATGGACACCTTCACCCTGGTCACCAGCACCTCATCCCTTACATGGGCCCTCTGTCCCTCACACAAGCTGGACCTTCAGACCTCTCAGTCCCCTTACAGTCACCCTCTGCCTTCACACTATCACCCTTGGCCCTCACTCCCATGTACTGTCCCACCTACCTTGAAGCCCTTTTTTGGAATCACCATTCCCCACCACCCCAGTCCCCACCATGGCTGGCCCAAGACTTTCTTTACATCCTAAAATATGACCTATGTTGGAGAAAGTGCCATGGGCTACTGAGAAGGTTTGTTTTGTGCAGGTGTTGGCTGAAATATTCTGTAGAAGACTGCTAAATCCATTTGGTATGTAGTCATTTAATTCTAAAGTTTCTTTGTTGTTTCTTTTTCTGTCTTGATGGCCTATCTATTGGTGAAAGTAGGGTATTAAAATCACACACTATTAATATGTTGGTGTCTATCTGTACTTATAAGTTCAGTGATGCTTGTTTAATGAAATTGGGTGTGCTAAAGTTTGGTGCATATAAGTTAATAGTTGTTATTTCTTCTTGATGGATTATTCCCTTTATTAATATGAAATGACCTTCTTTGTCTCTTCTGACTAATTTTGGTTTGAAGTCTGTTTTTATCACATCTGAGTGTAGCTACTCCTGCCATTTTGCAGTCCATTTACTTAGAATTTTTTTTCCATTCTTTTGCCCTAAGTCAATGTTTGTTTCTATAAGTGGGATGCATTTCTTTCAGGCAACAAAAGGATGATGCATGCTTTTAATACAATTTGCCATTTGCCATTCTATGTCTTTTGATTGGAGAAACTGAGACAATTGACATTCATTGTTAATATTGAAGAGACTGGAGTTGTGACTCAAGTGATGGAGTGCCTGCTTTGCAATCATGAAGCCCTGAGTTCAAACTCTAGTCCTACCAAAAAAAAAAAAAAAAAGAAAAAGAAAAAATTTGAAAGGTATGTAGTATTTCCTGTCATTTTGTTGTTTTTATGATGTTTACTTCTTTCCTAATCCTTATTTGCTACTCTACTCATCTAGTGGGATTTATTCTATCCTGTAATTTCTTGGTTGCATTTATCTTCCTCTTCTGTGTGTAGGATTCCTTTAAGTATTTTCTGTAGTGCAAGTTTAGTGGTCATTAATTCCTTTAGTTTTTATCATGGAAAATTTTTATTTCTCCTTGTTATGAAGGACAGTTTGCTGGATACATTAATATATGTTGACAGTTACTTTCTTTCAGGATTTGGAATATATCATTACATACCCTCCTTGCTTTTGGAGTTTCTACTGAAAAAAATGTGCTGTTATTCTGATAGGTTTGCCTTTATATGCAATTTGACATTACTTTCTTGCAGCTTCCAATATTCTTTCTTTATTATGCATATTTAGTGCTTTAATCATAAATTGCTAGCTATTTATTTTCTGGTCTTACCTGCTTGGTATTCTGACAGTCTTCTGTACCTGAATAATCCTCTCTTTGTCAAGACTGAGGGAGTTTCTTGCTATTATTTTGTTAACTATGTTATCTATACCTTTAGCTTGTACCTCCTCTCTTTCTTCAATACCCATGATTCATAGATTTGATCTTTCGATGGTGTCCCTTAGGTCTTGCATGTTCCAGTTGTATTTTCTTAGTATTTCTTTTTCTTTATCTTTGATTGATCTAACAAATCCCTGATTCTCTATTTTCAACTTGTTCTATTCTATTAGCAACATGATCAGCTGAATTTTTTTGTGTTATTAAACTTTTCATTTCCAAAATTTCAATTTGATTTTTTTCAGGATTTCTATATCTTTATTGAATTCATGTTTCATAATCTGCATTATCTTCCTTATTTCATTCTACTGTTTATTTGACTTCTCTTTGCTTTCATTCAGCAGTTCATTTGTATCCTCTTTGGATCCATTCCGGTACTTATACATGTCTTCTTTCATTCTTATCACTGTTTTACTTTCTGTTCATTTTTGAAATTTCATCCACTTCATTATTGTTCAAGTCCTTTATTATGGAACTGACTTTTGGAGGAGACAGTTTGCCTTGTTTTTCATATTACTTGTGTTTCTACATTGGGATGTATGCATCTGAAGACCAGTCATAGATTGAAAGTTTAAAATACCTGTAATCTTTTAGCTGACAGAGTCTCAATGGTCAGGTAGACAGTACAGTGGCCAGGTTGAGATCTTACCACTGGTCTGGGAAGTATGGTTCAGTAGCATTTACCCACATCCTCATGGCAACAGGCCTGATCCCCAGCACTACTCAGATCAAGGTAAACTATCTAGTGTCTTGTAGAAGTTTCAATAGTTCACTTCGAGGTGATTTCACCAAACAAGCTTCACTTCTTTGTTTACTGTAAGCTGCTGATAGTGGTAGGGAGTTTTGCAGTGTATGGATTAGGGAGGTTCCCATTTGCTGTGCATACCCCCTGATTTGTGACCCTAGGTGCATCAAGCATCTAAGCCTCAGGGGAATTCCCAAATGTGTCAGAGAGTGTTTGGAGTATACAGAGCACTGAGTTCCACACTGGTTTGTGTAAACTGAGAGACCTAGTCACTCTGCCTGCTGGTCTGAATGCTTACAGGCCCTGTCCAGCAGTTCACCTCCCTGTGCAGAGAAGGCTGTGGAAGTTTTGTGATTCAGAGCGTATGGACTCTGGCCCTTCAGTCCAGACTGTCAGCAAACATATGCTATGATGTAGTTCCCAAGGACAGGTCTTAGTGCTTTTAGGCCCAGCCCAACAATTCACCTTTCTATGCAGGGGAGGCAGTTGTGGGTATCATGTGATTCAAAGGATCTGGGCTCAGGACTCTTACTCAATTAGCAGTCAACACACAGAGCAGAATTCAGGTCCTAGAGGTCAAATGCTAAGCCAGCCAGAGTCTCAGATAATGGAACTTGCCACAGTGGGTGGGGCCTCCAACCACTACACCCTTCCACATTGAGCTTCTCTACACAACCACATCAAACCCTCTCCCTCTCCTCAACTACCTCTTATGAATGTCTCCCAACCAGACACTGTGGCAAGATGTCCCAAGACTCTCAGAGCCATAGTGTTCCTTGTTTTCTGGCCCCCAGAGTATCTCAGTCTCAAATGACAGTGTTACTCTCAAGATGGTACATTTCTATTGCCCTCTAAGATAAGGGGAGAGACAGAATGTCTTTCTTCACCAAGGCTAGCTTTCCACACTGGAGCAGTCACTATCTCACTAAATCCCTGCACTTGGTTTAAGGCTTTTGGAGGTGTGGACTTGTCTTTGAGCTAGAATTGCTAATCTGTCACCAGGGCCCTCTGGCTTCTTTGACCTGTACACCTCAAAATTAACAAAAATTATTTTCAAAAACAACAGTTCAAAAACTCTAGCAAACAGAAAATTAACATCAATTCAAGAAAAATCTATAAAAACATTTCTTGTGGGAAAGACAGGAATCTGGAATTTGAATTAGGACTTCTTCTTTTCCCTACTCTAGTCTAGTCTGACTCCATTCCAGACTTCTGTGACCAAGATTACAGGTATCCCTCTTCCCACCCCTTCTAGCCAGACAGCTTTCTTTCCAGGAGCTACAGAACTTCAGCATTGCTCATCCTACTCCCAGTTTTGTGTTGTTAAGGCTAAATTTTAGTGAGTGCTGTTGAGAAATGAAGGCTCTCTCCCACTGTCCAAACCACACTAGCAAAAAGGAGGCTCTTTCTTGGACATGGTGCAATGAAAATACAAGGACGCGACTGGTCCTTCTCCCAACCTTAAAGGTAGTGGTTCTATAACAGGAAAAGCCAAGAAGACCCAGACCTACCAACTCCCCTCATTGGGAACTAAGCTCCTAGAGTTAGGCTATCACTCGGAGAGGGGCTGATCATTGTTTCCAAACCCAGTCCTGAGGGTAACTATACTTTAGTATGTACAATCGACCCCAGTAGTAATAATATTGCACAGAGTATCAATAAAGACACAGAGGTTTATGAAAATAAAAACTAAACGAAAGTACAATAACTGAAATCTTAACATTCACTGAGGAACTCCACAGGAAATTTGAACTGAGAGAGAAGTAAATTAGTAAACTTGAAGACAGATCAGCTGAAATTATGCAAGACAAAAAGAAGAGAGAAAAAAGAATAAATAAAAAAGAGCATGACTTCAGGGAAATATGGGTACCATTAAATATATCAACATATGAATAAAGAAAATATATTTCTGGGAGTACCAGAAGGACAGGAGAGAAAGAGAGAGAGACAGTAAAAGAAAAAAATATTCAAGAATGAATGGCTGAACCCTCCTAAATTTATTGAAAAATAGGAACCTATACATATATGGAGCTGGAGAAACTCAAAGAAGTTCAAACAGCTTCACACACACATCATTGGAAGAATGCTGAAAGTCAAAGAAGAAAATCTTAGTATCAGCAAGAGGATTCTGGCACCAGTTGCCATGAGGTCAATGCTTAGAACCTCGAGAATTCAACAACTTCTGGCATACTCATATACAGTTAAATAATTGGCCACAGGTGATAATGGAAGTGGAGCTTAGTCTCAATTTTCAACACATCTTTATCAAAATGCTGCAAAGGAAAAAAATACATCTTTTAAATGCAGAAGATACAAGGTAAAATTAAATTAAACAGGTTTTGTTACTGCAAGACTTGTAATTACTTTTAAAATGCTAATTGTGAATCTTCAGATGTGCAAAAAATCAAAGTACTTCCCAATCTACTTTGACTATGAAACCCTATTTGCAGGGTACCGATGGTTCAAGGTTTGAAGACTACTCTGGGAAACACTGACCTTAAATTAATAGAATTGAGGAATATTGGTCACTTCTGAAATCAACTGACACCTTCAGTCCCTGTGTGCCTTTATCAGGCACTACTTTCTCTTGAGGGTGTATATAATAGACAACTATTCATATTTTCAAGGTCATCCTAGCTCAAAGGCTACCTGAGGTTCCAATTAATGCTGCTTGCCAAGGCCACAAATTTAAGTTGCCCTAAGGGTGACTATGCTATAGCCTGTCTTTTTTGATTTTTGGATCACATTCTACTAAAAACAAATCTTTAGACTCTACATTAATGAACACAGAAAAGGACAAGCACTACTAACAGCTTCTATACATGGAAAATTCCTTCCCATTCCTGTTTCTAGTCTTAGGTGCTGGTTTATAATAACAGCCTATCAAAATGTTGCACACAGCTTCAAAAAATCCTAGTCATCATCGGAGAGCTATACTTAACATCAAATGCCAAGGCAGATTTATCAGCAGCTGAAGCCTGGAGCACAGCCAGTTCACAGCACTGAAGCTTTGCTCACTGCAACTCACCATCAGAGGGTGTACATCAGAGGAGTCATGGACTCAAGCCAGATATCAAGAAGCCGTGGCTCAGCAACTTGAATCCGGATGACAGCAAACAAGAAGGCATGAAGGAGCCATGGAAAAGCACACAGAGACAACTTCAATAAATATAATATTGCTGTTGCCTGTCAGAAAATAGCAGTAGCAGCAGACAGGCTAACCTAAGTGTGCCATTCAGAGGTGAAGTGGCTATCACTCTTTGTGAAAATGTGTACGGCTTCTAACAGAAAGCAGTGACTCATAAAAGAACTAAACACTTCCTGAGATGCAAACAGATAGATAATAGATGAATACTCACTATGGAAATGACCTAAGTCTAGCCAACAGTATCGTCAAATACTCCATATAAAAAGCACCCTTCCTATATATTCTATATACAGCAGAGGACCACTGTTCCTCTAATCCTTCTCACAGTTGGGCAAGCTTGTAAATCTCTGATCCAAGTCCCGTCCTCCCTGAAATCCTTAAAGTGGTTTCTGTCTTGCTGATCAAAACAATCATACTGCATTTGTTCCTACTCAGAGAGCTTTAGACAACTGACCAAATGAATATCAGAGCAGAGACTATACTTCTAGAAAGCGGTTCACAAGATAGTGAGTATCAATACTGGCTTATTATCCCAGTATCACAAAAAAAAAAAAAAAACTGGCTTATTGATGATTAATGAAAGGACTAAGTAGAGATCATTCTTGTTTTGGTGGCCTTCTTGAAAGCAGCCTACTTTCTGAGTAGGAAAAGGAATGACAGAAAAATCTAATGTCTTCATAAGACAAAATCAAGAGACAAAAATCTACCACCAACAGCAAAAATGAAAAGATCTCAAGGAGCCAGAACAAGTTTGCATATGGAAAGGGAATACAAGGAAGAGGATAAACATAGATTTTTTAAAAGTACCTTGAGCCAACAAAAGACATTTGAGGGTCCCTAGTCTTATAGCTAAAAGAGAATTCACAGACAATCAGAAACCCTACAATTGTACCAAGAATCTGTAAATGGAAAAAACTCATCTATCAAACTGAAATTTTAAAAAAATATAGCTCACCTTGGAAAATTCAGAAATACACTTACTTCTGATGATAGCAGTACAAATTTCTATGCTTTTTCAAGGCAGAAATTTGGTAACATGTATTAAATATTCTAAAATACTCAGATTATTTGACCAAAAATTTTTTCTAGAAATTTTTTCTTCCAAAATCTCAGAAAAAGTGGTTCAATTTATGTTGAGATAGCATGGTAAAAATTTTTTTTTGTTTTTCTCTTCTCTTTTTCCTTTGGAATTTTCTCTAGCAAAAAGATACTAATTCAACAATACACAAAATAAAATACACTTACATAACCATTGAAAGGGCAATAGGGTAAAAATACACACAACTGCCATAAAGATTTGATTGTATTTTTATGTTATTCTAAATTATTCTATGGTTCCAGAGTTAATTTTAGACAGAGTGCTTCAGATCTTACAATTAGAAACTGATAAAGTGAAACACAAAGCCAAAGTGGAGAATCAGAGATTAACCAGCAACAATTTCTGCTGAAAAAAAAAAAATTCCAAAACCAACAACCTTCACCCTAAATACAAATACAGCCTCCGTCTCTGTGGATCACTAAGAAAGATGGGGGAACTCAAATGCTAATGGAGGAAACCAAAATGACACCAACATGAAGGAATCACATAGAGAAAATATTGCTTTCCTGCTTTTCCATGTTTTCCAAAGTCATCCACATTTAATATACGATATCTTTTGGGCAAGGTAAAGAAAGTTGTTTTATAAAATCAACAAAAAGGTAATTTCAAAAGCAGAATAGTACTATTTTTTGTTAATCCAATGAAATTTTGTTTCCTAATAGCCTTTGAGGCCCAGGAGAATAAATGCCAAACCTTACTTCTTATTATATCTTAATGCTTATCACAGCATCTGGTTCAATGAATGAATGACAATTTGAATCAACTTCATTTGGACTGTAAAACCATCCATTTTAATCAGAAAAAGTCCAGTAACTAACTAGTCAAACTGAATGCCCTTGAGATAATATACAAATGTACAAAATTAATTTATAGAAATACTCATGAGTCCATTTTTGACATTTGTATTCAATTCAGATTCTGCCTCCATTCATCAGGTTCCTAATGCACCTATCATAAAAATGCCAGTTGTCACACTTCTCTGGTATCTGGGCCTTATGTTTTATGATTGAATCATTGGGAAGAAACACTTATGTAGTTGACCCACAGTGAATTTAACAAGAGCTTGACACGCATCAGCAGTATCACACACGGATGAAATTGGTGCTGACTGGGTGACAGCCTTACTGTGGGACAGTGAGGGGCATGAGTGCCTCTAAAGTGAATGAAAATGACAGCACTTCAGAAAAGCCTGATGCAAATTCTTTGACAGGTTATATAGTCGCACACAAAAGCATTCTTGCTGCTGTCACACATCATCACTTTTTAAATATGTCAAACCTGTATTAGACTGCATTTTAAAAAAAAAATTCTAGTTGTAGCTACATATGACATAACAAATTTAAAATGATTTCAATCCCAAATCTAGATCATGATTTTAAAAAATAGTGACCTCTGTTGTTCTCTATCAGAATCATTGGATTGTTTTATTAACACATACTTTACTTTGAATTTAATCATTTCAATTATTTAATAATTAAATACTTTTGCAACACCAATGACAGGGTGTCCATTGTTTCCAGGAAGTGGTAGTGATCAAATTCATTCTGGATTGAGTGAATTTAGTCATCTCCTTTTTAGGTTCGTCACTTCATTTTCTATAAAACCCAGGTTATTCTCTTGTTTGTTCTCAATCCAGCCCATCCATGAGCCTAATAATTCTAATATACTCCTCAGACTTTCCTGAAATGTCATACATCTACCAGGACCTCTGTGTCATAATTCCTACTAGACTTTCTTTTTTTTTTCTTTTATTCATATGTGCATACAAAGTTTGGGTCATTTCTCCCCCTTTCCCCCCCTGCCCCCTCTCTTTTCTTCCACCCCCTCCCTCTCCTCCCCTACCCCCTCACTACCCAGCAGAAACTATTTTGCCCTTATCTGTAATTTTGTTGAAGAGAGAGTATAAGCAATAATAGGAAGGACCAAGGGTTTTTGCTAGTTGAGATAAGGATAGCTATACAGGGAGTTGACTCGCATTGCTTTCCTGTACATGTGTGTTACCTTATAAATTAATTCTTCTCAAACTAACCTTTTTTCCTACTAGACTTTCTTAACACTGAGTTCTGCTCACCTACCTAATAGGAAACTTACTTATGACCTGCTTAATAATAGTAAAATTTCCTCACTTATTGATCATAACCATGGGCCAGTCACAGAACTAGAAACTCACATACATGACTTCTTATCCTCACTAGCTCCCAAAAAGGCAGCTGCCATTGTTTTGCTTGTAAAGACACAGATTGAAGGGGCTAGCAATTTGTCTTTGGAGATGAGGTCTAGGAAAAGCACATAATGTTGGAGTTGAACAAGTCTGAATAGTCCTCCATAAACTGGAAATATAATCCTGGTCACATTCACTTGACCTCTCAAGCCTCAACTTTCTCATGAATAAAACAAGAATAATAAAGTATGATGGGGAGTTTGGGGAGCAAATGCACCACTGTAGAGCTGAACCTCTTCGTGCCATGTCTGTACTGATTTTTCTTTCATGCTTAGGGGAATAGAAAACACTAGTAAACTTCTGCTTATTATTCCCAGAATGGATTACCAAAGATCCCTGTATTCTTTCATAAAAATGCCTACATGTTTCCCTCAGAAGGGTGAATGGCATTCTCTAAACCCCACAACCTGAGTTAGGCATACTTCACTCTATGACACATTTTTGTCACAGTATACTTTTCACTTATTTGAGGAAAAGAGCCAGGATGATTCAGACCTGGAGGATTTCCAGAAGATTTTTTTCTTCACCTACATTCTCTACCCTCTCTGGACCCTGAAAGGGTTATCTCAAGTTGCTGGAGGATGCCCAAAGGTTATCTATAATATCCTAGCAGAAAACTTTTGTATTGTTCTCTAATTTCCACTGTGAACATTAGCATTAATCATTAACTGCACATAAGCTCTGCAGACACTTGAAATCTTCCACTTTCCGACAGAAATCTGAAAGTGAACTTTGAGTGTTGCATTTAAAATAAGAAATAAATGGTCATGTGGAAGTTTTTGATCAGTTTTTAGTCTCTTAGTACCTGTTACTTCTCTTTGTAATTAGAAGAATCAGCATCTGGCCACAAAATTTTAGAAAATCTAAAGCATAATGCAAATGCTCTTTAAGATAGAAAATATAGAATCAAAACTATGATTCAGTTTTTAAGCAATAAGTCAGTTTGAGCTGGCCATGGTCATATATGCCTGTAATCCCAGCACTTGGGAAGCTAAGACAGGAGGATTGTGAATTCCAGGCCAGCCTGAACTACATAGCCAGACTCTGTCAAAAAGGAAGGAAGGAAGCAAGGGAAGGAGGGAGGGAGGTAGACAGCTTTAATAAAAGTAGACTCAAAGGTATCCACATGAAGTTTTCATTTATCCAGAGGCCCTGAAGCATATGGTCTCCAACCCAGAAATAAATAATACTGTCTTGGAAGACCAGGTTCATTGGTGGGCTGAACTCTTGCCTATGAGCTGCTCCCAGAGTTTCTGCTTTTCTTCCTCATGAGTGTTCACCATCCCTAGTTTTTCCTGGCATCCAAGTACTATGGTAAGAGCACTCTCAGAGCTATCTTCATATTAACACACACATACACACGCATATATATATGTACACAATACATATAAAAGATATAGAAGTTTATTGCTAGGCACTGATGGCTCACACCTGTAACCCTAGCTACCCAGGAGTCTGAGATCAGGAGGATCATGGTTCAAGGCCAGCCCAGGCAAATAGATTGCAAGATCCCATCTCCAAAATAACCAGAGCAAAATGGACTGAAAGTGTGGCTCAAGCAGCAGAGTGGTGCTTTGCAAGTAGAAAAACCTGAGTTCAAACTCCAGTCCCACAAAAAAAAAAGCTTAAATATGTACACAAGTATACATATGATGGAATTGATTGTGTACACACACAAATAGACACACCAACACATTGACACATATATATACAAACACAATCAGTCCCATCATATCTGTGTATACTTGTATACATACTAGCTTTATTGTGGGGACGTTCAGTTTTTAAAACATGGAATTATAAGAGATGATTGGTGTTGGAAATATTAATAGATTAAAAATTGCTCATGCTGCAAATCATTTAAGATACAAATGAATGTACTCTGGTTTGTTTTCTTTACTTTATACTTTCACCACCTCTCCCTGTCTTTCTTCTAAAAGTATGAAGCCTGGTGCCATTTCTGGTATTTGAAAAGTGTTACACACTGTGTTTCTCTCCACAACAGTTGTTTGTAAGAAGCTCATTGTTATTAAAAGTGCTTATAACAATTTCTACCCAGAAACAACACATAGAGGGTTTTTTTTTAGTCTTTAATGTCTATCTCATAGGGTTGTAATAAAAATTACATGACATATTTATAAAGTATTTAGCATTTGACAAATAATTAGCATGACTTGCCTAATACCTCATCACTTACTGAGTAAGTAATGAAATATAAACTCAGATTCTGTCATCTCAACTGTCACTTGGGCAAATTAATTTACTTTTTGGTACTCCAATCCCCTTGCCTATCAGATAACGTAAAAATAGCATATACCTCATAGGGTTGTTATGAAGACTAAACAAGTTAATGTATGTGAAGCAACCAGAACACTTGCTGGAATATACTGAAGCTCATGTGTTACATCCACTATTATTATTATTATTATTATTATTATTATTATTATTATTATTATCACTCCAGGTAGGACTTTAAAACACATGTCTTTAAAGCCTGAAAACTTCCCAACTTATTGCCTGGACCTTATTTGATTACCTCCTGCTGTAGTATCCAAAAATGCTTTCTCTCCCAGGATTGCCTGATATTTGAATTCTCAGGTTGAGACCAGGATCCCTCTGGACTATGAGTCTGCTGACCGAGCTTTGATTAAGGTAACAACCAACACATCTTTGCAACTCCCCTCCCCCATTCTAGAGTTGCCAGATAAAAAACAGGCAGCCCAGTTACATTTAAATTTTAGATTTTAGTATAAATATATCTTAAATATTTCATGAAACATACCTATACTATAAAAGTACTTATTGTTTGAAAGTTGAATTTGAGTAGGCAACCTGTATATTTATGTGCTAGTCTACCATAGTCTATATCAAGTTCTAACAAACTAAGTATAGTGGAATGCACTTGTATTTCAATAATTCGTTACCACGCTTTTTTTTGGTGGGGAACCTTACTCAATTTGGGAGTGGGAGTGTGCAGTAGAGTGCGAGAATGAGGAGGGAAAATCAATAGGACAGCATTACCTGTTATCTCCCCAACCTCATAACAGTTCACTGCTTTATATAACTAAGGTTGTTTTGGATTGTGCCAACCCTTTCTCAACATGTAAATGTCATGATTTTCTACCAAACTTCATGATTTTAACATTACTGTTGTATATTTTTTCATGTGAGTAACTCTGTTCTTTTAAGGTCTGTATTATTTCAGAAGGTCACTAAGGAATTTATAATAGAACAAAATTATAAGAATAATTATAATCTTCTGAAATTGAGTAAATATCTGAGAAGACAGAAGTCATGTATAGTTAAGTGTTTTGAGAAGTAGCAGAAAACAGTCCCTAAATATGGGTTGAAACTGGAATATCTACCAAATTAGTCAGGTAATTCAATGAATTACGCCAGCTATGGAGAATTTGCATACACCTCCTCTAAAAGGGACAGCAGGTCCTGAGCTGCCAAATCTTGATTTCTTTCTGATTTTTATTGAGTTTTAATTTTAAAAACACTTTACAGGCCTAACACAATGTACCTATGAGGGACTGCCTTTCTCTACCCATGCAAGTCTTACACCAGCTTCCAAAAGTCAAGTTTCTTGAGCCTCAATCTCGTCCTAATAAATGCTGTAGACAGGTAAATTATAATTGAATTTTAAATTACTAATTATTGTGGTAATTCATTTCGAACTTCCCCCAAAGTTTCCCATTCAAAATAAACTGCCATTCAACATTCAACACTCAACTGGTAAAATCAGTTCTGTTTCTTTGAATCTGGGTTCCTTGAAGCCATGGATCTAACTTTTTTTCTACCAACCCGTAGATATCTGCTAAGGAAAATGAGAGTTATGCTGTATACAAGTAGGAATATTTTAAGCAAAGATTTTTTTTTTCACTGAGGCTTTCTTTTCATTAAAATAAATATTATACCCACTGCTCTGTAAAACATAATTTTTAAACAAAGAAATAGGACCCAACAGTGTCATTCTAGGGATATAAAGTATTGAAAGCTTTCCAGTTAAAAAATCTTTACTGTAATCATTTTTCTTTCTATTTCCTGCAAAGTCATCTGAAATGCATTCTCCAAGATGGGTAAATCATCGCTAGTATATCTGGCACTTGGTCATGTGATTCATGTGGTCTTAGACTCGTTGAGTAAGAAATCATTTAAAGTGCTGAGAATTGGTGAATGTAACATGGAAACCCAACATGGGAATTCTGGCTGCTGCTTTGATTACTTAGGGCTCTGATTAATTGCTCACATAAATAGATAGATATGCAATTACTTTGAGCCAAGGCAACAGAAAAATCCTTTCTACCACAAGATTAGGAACAATGAATTATATCCTCAGAAGCCTGCTATTATTTGGCCAATGCCTTCAGGTTTAGACACTTTTTTTAAGAAATAAAATGTCATTGGTAAAGATGAGCTTTTAAGTATTTTTTTATCAATTTTACAAAAAAAGAAACTAAATGGAAGCTTTAAAGGCACATCAAACTAATGCTGGTATGATTCATTTGCATCCCAATATTTTAATGACAAGATAAAACCATTATAGGCTTTGGAATAAATCAGAAATGGATTCCAATCTGTCTCTTAGCAGTCCATGGGCAACGTCCATTAATGACTATACTCAATTTCTTCATCCACAAAATACAGGTCAAAATATCTACCAGCAAGTATCCTTATAAAGATCAAATGAGGTAAAGCACAATGTCTATTTAAAAGCATTATTTATATTTGTCTTTACATATTTACCAGATGTCTCTCTCCATTAAATTAGTACAACTAGAAAATGTGATCCTCCTCAGTTTAAAAAATAAAAATATGAAGCTCACAAGGTTGAATGAGTTTGTAAATTTAATAAAAATTTTCACTATACAATTCTACCCGATTCATTCTTTGTACTTACCATCCGCCACGTGTCCAACAGCACTAGTGTATTTTAACCATTCACCATCCACCCCAGACCTTAATCACACCAGCCCGATAAAAGGCCAGGGAATGTCAGGAGACAGGAAGGATGAGTCCTCAATTTCATCTCCTAAAGACCTTAGTAGAGACAACACCCTTCCCAACACAATTCCAAGTGTCATGAACCATATGGTTTGTACCTTTCAAGCAAGCTTGATGGAGGTTAGAGGCCAGGATAAGGATGAAGTAGGGCCTTTGCCTCTCAACTACCCAAAAGAAAGCTCACACAAGGAAAACCAAGCATGCAATACACACGTAATTCAATTCAATTCAATTCCCATATTTGAGTGCCTATTAGGTGCAAAGAAACTGCACGTTTCTCACATGAGCACATTTAAGGAGACCTGGGCAATGTTTAAATTTTGACAGTGCTACAATTCTTTGGGGACCAGCTGTCCAAGAGAAAGCAGAAAGAGCATGACATTCCCTGAATGGATAATGGCTGGCTGTCAGATTCTTGTTCACAGCACACACTGACTGCGTGCAAGGAGCTGCATCATAAGATAGAGCACATTGAAATCCTGCTCAGGGAGAAAGGTCTAAACAAGAATTTCATTTGTTTCTGGTCAGTTCTTTTGACTGCATGGACACTGAGTTAACTCAGGGAAAAAAACATCAGGGGATGGGGAGGGGAGAGAAAAGCTATGTAAACAGAAATTGAAATTGGACCATAGTCAAACATGGAGCCAGCTCAGGGATCTGACCTCTCAGCTATGCTATGCCCAAAGGTCACATGGTCTCTCATTCCATCTCTGGGAAAATGTGCTATATTATAATTTTTGTTTTCCATAAATCCTCATTTTGACATCCCTTTTGGCTTATCCTCCATTTCCAACTGTTAGGATGAGCCACATTTTACTGGGCAAAGTACAGGGAAAGAATCTGCTGCTCCAAACTCATCTACTTGTGTCAATGTCCTGCGAGGGCTACTACCCAGACTATCTACCTTGGGTCAGAGTGCCCACTTTTGGTCCATTGCTTGAAAGAGAGTGTCTAGGGAGAAAACAATCAGCAATAGGCACCAGACCATAAGGAATGACTGTTGGCAATTTTGCTGACCCTGAAAAGTAAAATGTAAAAGGGCAGTCTGACTCACCAAGTCCAGCTGATACTGTGAAAAACAGTTGTCAAAAGATACACAGATTTGACCAGTAATGTTTGGAACCTCCCTTCCTAACTCCCACTGGAAACTTTGGACCTACATTTAAATGTAATGTCCAAAGTTTAGAAGAAAACACACAAAATTACTGGAGGAAAATTGTGAAAGATTAACACCTTTTGGACTTAACCTGAGAAACTGAACATAGTTTCCTTTTGATGTAGAAA
Source organism: Castor canadensis (assembly GCF_047511655.1). Taxonomy (NCBI): domain Eukaryota; kingdom Metazoa; phylum Chordata; class Mammalia; order Rodentia; family Castoridae; genus Castor; species Castor canadensis. Next base: position 135,376,117 of record NC_133389.1, on the reverse strand, counting down.
ATATTACTTTGGCCAATGTATGAACCAAAATATTACATAACATCGATTTCACAACCCTTGTTAAAGGTTTTTTCTCATTCCCTAAATAAGATCAGAGGTTTCACAAGTCAGGTAAATTAAATAAAATGAACAATGCTAGCACAGTGCCAGCCACCAGGCAACCTGTTGATCTCACATCTCAGAAAGACAGTGACACATCTACTTTGATGTTCTTTAAATGATTTTTAAAAAGTGACTCTTAATGAAAATAATAATATCTATTACTACCAACTTCAAGAATAGTAAGTAGGTAAATGACTAGATTTTCAAGGAGAGTATGGTGAATGGAATCTGATACTTTGCTACTTTTACTTGCCCACAGAAGGAGTGAATTTGATGTCAAAGTTTGAAACAGGCTTTTCTAGGGGGAAAAAAGGTATCACAAAAGAAATTGAGATCAAGTTAAAATAAGAAATGGAGGCATCACATTGACTGAAGAATAGCTCTGCTGGGTAGCTCTAAAATGGGAAATACAGAAGCAGAGCTTTAATCAGACTCCTTAAAGGTCAGGGGAAAACAGGCAATGAATAAGAAATGCTTTCAAATAGCTTAATATTATAATGGTGCTCCCAGGAAAAGATTTCAGGATGAAAAAGAATAGTTTACCTTTTTTATTTTACGATTTCTAAATTATCATTTAAGAATTTTTGTATTGTGCTGGAGGTGTAGCTTAGTGGTAAGAGTGCATGCATAAGACCCTGGGTTCAACCCCTACCACCAAAGAAAGAAACAAAAAAAGAAAGAAAGAAAAGAATATTTGTAGTTTTAATCTATGCTATTATATTTATTTTATTCCCTGTTCTCTTTTTCCCCCTCCCACCAATATTTAGTATCTCTTTCCAGATTTTACAACAGAATATTATATCATTTTTCTAATATTAGTGCTAAATTATTGCATCTTCATCATAACCTAACATATATAATAATTATCTTTGTTTCATTCCAACCTCTAACTCCCATACTTGGTAGGCTGACAAGCACATTTTCACTTTCATCCATTGACTTGAAAACTAAATTTTTAGTATTCATATTTGTACCTAAATGCTCTAAATTCCCTTTATCCTTTTGCATAGTACAAGGGATAACCACCATAGGTTCCTTAATGCAGTTCTTGTATTACCAAGTACTTTAAACTGACTGATTATGGCTTAACAATCTTAGTTCTTCTCCACAACAAACACATTATTGATCTATATATCTTCCATGCAAAATCACTTGCTGTTGCAAGTTGCTTTTTGTCTCCTGAAGTGTTATCTTTATCTTCCTTCCCTAACACTGCTTACAGCACTGGACCACTAACCTTCAAAATCCTGGGCTGTATTTTTTTTTCTGTGCCTTGAAAATATACATATGTCAATAAAACACAAATGAGAAAAGAAAGATCAAAAAAATTAATACTGCATTATTTATGCTGATAGTAAATAACCTAGTCAGGATGAGAAGAGAGATGTCACTAATGGCAGCATAATGAATAACAAAAACCAAAGACTTTCAGTGGCTTTCCTTTTAGTATCAACAACTTTCTCTCTGGCTTGATATTATTTACTTAATAAGATTTACTTATTCGTTAGGAAATGTTCATTTGATACCAGTGTTGTGCACATTTCCGTTTTCAGAGAAGTGAAGATAAAATAGATAAATTATAGACAAGATACAGATCATAAAAGATACAGAGTAGTAGAACATCCCAGGAAGAGGAAAGAGCATGTACAATGACACAGTAGGGGAGGAAAGGGATAGTCCTTGTCCTCACCCATCGTAAGTGTCATGAATGACACCTTTATAAAAAAAAAAGACAGATTAAAATAAAAATGTTAGTCAATAAAAGTGTTATATGTACTGGGGCCCTCAGATGAAGACTTAGGGTGAACTATCATTTTTTATCTTAAGGTTTTCTGACTTAGGGATATACATGTAGAAATTTGATTGGACAAAAAGGCTATGATCTAATACTACTAGACTTGAATGAGGAAAGCTAGCAAGACCTGTCTGTTCAAACTTCTTGGCTTCCCTGTAAAGCATTCTTTCTTACCATGATTGGCACAGGACCCCTTCTGGCATAGAAGACTTATAATCTACTACCAGAAAAAGTAAAACAGAGAATTTTTTTTATGGTCAGCTCTGAGACAGAAAATGGGGGAAGATTAGAATAGTATTTTTTAAGTTTTATAACTTGCTCTGGAGAAAAGTGTTTTTAATTTCTATGACCTGCCTTGAAACAAATTCTAGTTTTATAGCTTGTGCTGGTGGTTTGGGTGGGGATGGGAGAACAGAAGACAGAACAGAAAAAGTTCTGAGATAGGCTTTGTTTTTTTGAGATCCAAAGCACCATACTTTGGGGTATCATTTTCTGAGTTCCAACAACAGAGAGGCATGGGGTGGTGAAGGTAGAATGCAGGCTTGCTGGAGTTGAAGTATATTTGATGAGGCTATAGGAGACAAAATGTGCATGGGAAGTGGGGAGGGGAAGCTGTGAAAGAAGGATGGCAAGTCAAGTCATTTGAATTTTATTTTGTAATAGAGAGGTTGACAAACTTTTCCATAGAAGGCCAGATAATATATATTTTAGGCATTTCTGGCCACCCATGGTCTCTGTTACATATTCTTCTTTGTTTTTTATTTTGTGCAGTCCTATCAAAGTGTGAAGATCTTTTTTAACTTGCAGTTAGTACAAAAACAGGCCAAGGGCTAGATTTGGTCCTTAGCACTTAACTTGTTAATCTCTGCTATAGTTAACTCCTTATCTTGTCATTGCCAGATACTCCATGGCCTATAGCAAAAGAAAAACCAAAAGAGTGACTTCAAAGAAGAGAAAAGGAGGATGAAGGAAAAGTTTGGAGGCCCTTTTATAAATAAGTCATCTGGTTACCCAGAATGGGATGTAATGGAAGCCTTATCTGTTGATCCCATGGTTCATTTTAGTTTTGGAGCACTGAAGAGACAGAGAATAATATATGACAAAACATTTGGAAAAATAATACATACATAAATGTAGGTTTGAGTTTCATATTATAACAAGTATTTTGATCTTTCAATTAGTTGTTTGCTAGCTTTGAAGAAAAACTTTGCTTTTTGAACTAGATCATCACAGAGTGAGTGTGATGTCCTTTCTCATTATAACTTATGACCTAATTTAAAAAGTCTTCTGAGGAAAAATCTTAACTGAGCAATGTTTTATTCTTCTTGATTACTGTATCCAGTTCACAAAATGTAGTCCCAGGCACACATTGTTAAGCCTGGCATAACAATGACAGACTTAGTTATTAAGATTTTTCAGATATACTCAGCTGACCTAAAGTAATGAATGACATGTCAGCAATTAGTGGAGACACATCTCCCCCAAAAGAACAAACATCATATTTGTCTGGAAAATGGATAAAGGGTCTAGTCCACATTATCTTAAGATAATATTAAAATACATTTAGATTGAATATCATATTGACTTTATTGATTTTTCTAGAATCTGATCACATTTCATTTAATATAATAGAATGAATGTTCTGTTGGGTATGACAGATGGTTGGTTTTTAATATAGGATCAGGGAAACAGAACAATTTTTTAAAGTGGGTTGGTTAACATAAGGCTACTATAAGTCACTTTCTCATATGGGTTAAAGTAGAGGGGACATCCTTAATATACTGACTCAGGTAGACTGGGCTCTTTCTGAATGATTGCTGAGAACCCCTTTTCAGGAAAATTGGTCTGTTTGGGGATCTACCTACTTCTTTAGCATGAGTGACTCCACTGTCCTTTGATCTGATCTGCTGGGGCCTTAGTGAGAGAGACTAGTCCAAAACAATGACTTCCCACACTCTTCATTTAAGAGTACCTAGAGCTCACAATTTTTTTTGCCATCTGTGTATCAGTAGCCAGAGATATAGTCATTACATCGACTCAGCACTTACTCTGTGGAACCAACTCCTCCCTGTCATGAGTCCAGCAGGATTTTAAAGCCCAACATCTTCCCTTTACTGAGACACACCCCTTTACTGCTCCTCTACTTAAAACTGAAGGCGTGTGCTCAACACAAGCATTAGAAACACAAGCACGAATTTAGGAAACTATTAAATATGTAAGAACTGTCCCTAGAAAGTAAGTTAAATTTTGATACCTAACAAGTAGTCATCACAAACAATTTAACTGAGAAGAGTAAAGTTTCATTAATGTATAAGTGGACCGTGAGAAATGGTGCATATTGCAAAGTTTATGGTTTTTGTTCAAAAAAAATTGTACCAAGCACCAAGCCAGATACGGAGACACAAAGATAAATGAACGGATCCAGTGCCCTAATATCACAGCCCAGTGGGGAGAAGATTCTTACTAACACAGTAATAGGATAATAATGGTACATGTAAATTTTTGAAGTAGCCCAAAAGAAAGAAAAAATAAAGACTTAAAAAAGGTAACAATTGAACTAGCTCCCATGGAAGAATTTAGTATGCTACAAAAAGAAAATTCCTCTTCCCTATATTTATGATAAGAAATGTGCATTCTTAGTCCAATGAGATAAGCAGCACTTTTTCCCTGCATTGGCCCACCCCATTTTACACCTGCTGCAAGATGCCTTTCTCAGGTCCCTTGATCCCTCAGGACCTCCAAAGTAAACAGGGTCTGAGGCAGCAAAGCTCAAACACATCTGTGTAATAAGTTGTAAACACAAATATGTAAGGAGTTTAAAAACTGCTAAACAGCTCAGAAATCAAGTGAAAAAAAAAACTAAAAAAAAAGATAAGCACTCTGTAAAGAGTTGTGATAACCTGTAAGAAAATTCCTCAAAACCTAAAGAACCTTAAACATAGCAGGTTTGTCAAGTGATTCATTGGTTCAAAAGAATAAATCCCAGTAGGTTTGCAGAAGTCATTTTCCTAAGACTCTGACTTCTGGAAGCCCATCTTTTTCTCCAGCCCTTTCCAGAATATTTTGTTTCAGTCCATCAGTCTTGTAGGTATTGTCAGTTGTTACTTTCATTGTTTTCTTCTTTCAGGAGAAATTGTTTTCCATACCCAATCTTCAGGATATTGTTTCAAATAATAATGGTAGTACACCTTTATGTATTTCAAATGTTATTAATCCAAATCCATTGTATTTGTTACTATCCCTCCCCTGGTTGATAAAAATAAGAATGGCATCCTCTCATGGTTACTAGCTTAAGAACAGGAAGGTACAAATTTATTGGAGATTTTCATTTTTACTTGACATGAAAATTTTGGCAAAAATAATTCGATATTTGTATTTAATTGACAAAAATAGGACAATCATTTTGCTTTCACCCCTGTTTATTGTAGCTTTACTTAATAACAGTAATGATGTTAAACAGACTCTGTGCTAGGACTGTTATAAGAATCATTGCAGAAATCATTACATATTGAAACAGTTTCAGTTCCTAGTAAGCAAATCAACACACTGCTCCCTCAACATAGGTATGATGTTCAGTGGTGTTCACCTTTAAGCTGGTGGAAAACCAAAATTTAAATTATGCTCATTCCTGTTTGATCCAGATCATACTCTCTAATACATACTGGACCAGCCAAAAGGGACTGATTTTCAGCCTGGTTGGTTAGTAAGCATATTATACCAGTTGTTCAATATTTTTAATATCATCCCTATAGCCATGTAACCAGCCAAGGCAAGTCCTTCTCTTAATCAGTATCATATGAAAGGTCTGAGAAGGCCTCCTATCATATTTTATATGGGATAATACTACACACTTAGTGTTGAAGATATTTCTTCTCAGAGTGGAGGAATATTTTATTACTCCAGTTTCTTTTCAGTCTCCTAGTGGGTAATTATTATAAATCTCAAAGTGAAAATAAGTTTCAAAAGGTGTAAGCACCCCATTGGAAACTTCCAAGGTAAAAAATTGGCATAATCAGCAATCAGCTTCTAATTAATCATCAGTGGCCCAGGTACCAGCACAGTCCTGTTAAATAAATTAATTTTATTGGATATTATTCTGGATAAGAAGAATGCTCTGTTTTTAAGTCCAAAAGGGGCCTTTGAAATAAATTTTAAGTAACATCCAAATTTTCTATGTCACATAAAATATCTTATTAGTTTCCTAAAATCTCAATAGTTCCTGTATAGTTCTCTGTCACCTTCTGAGCCCAGCTCACAGTGATTTTCAAGGTTATCCTGCAACTTTCACTTTTTATTTGGCTCAGCACTCATAGTTATAATTAATCCTTACTTGGCAACTGTACATATCCTCCCAGTTTCTCCTTCCATCAGGTGAATATGGTCTCAACTCTCAGGGTCTTATCAAATAAATCATATCTGGTTCTATTCCCTCTGGATCATATCATCTGAAATTTCCAGAGTGTATTCTCATCTGGTGTTCATCTTTTTCTAATCAATACCTTAGTTATCTTTTTTAAAATACTAGGAATGAGAACAGGAAATTGTGTGTAATCATTCAAAGTTTCACAAAGTTTTTTGACACTTTCAACTTTTATTACTGTCTTTGATGAAAACAACTTGTTATTCTTTGCATCATAGATAACTATTCCTTAGTGTTCATTAAAATGATAGAATAGCTCTAATCTCTGCCTGTCTGCCATTTAAATGAAGAACTAAGTTATGTGGATCATAACTGCCATCACCTACAATGCTGAGACTCGATCAATTTGGCACATTGAGTTGTATGTCTCTGGCAGTCAGAAAAATGCTAATGACTCACTTCTTTTTTCTGTGGCTGTCAGATATTGCTATAGAAATAAAATGTGTGTGTGTGTATGTGTGTGAGTGTGTGTGTATTCATTCCACTAACTTTCTTGTTAGACACTATCATTTGCAAATACCACCAATCTTAGCAATTGACAGTGCAATAAAAGAAAAAATAAGTTTTTGTCACAAATCATACCTCTTTTTCTTCTACAAAAAAATAAACCTATCAAAGTAAAAGCAAATTTTAATGACTGTTGGTGCCAGAGGAGTGTTTAAGACTCTATATACAAACTAACATGTCATCAATTGCAGCCCGTCTTCAGCTCTTACTAGATTTTTAAAAAATAACGTGTATAAATGTCAAGATTTGAAAATTGCTATGGTTGTGCTTAACTGCTATTCATTTCAGCTGACATGGGACCTAAAAAGCTCAGAAAAGACTAATACTTCCTTCCAATAGCAAACTTCTAACAGCACTAAAGTTTATGAGATATCTGATTTAAATTCTGTTTTGAGCAAAGTTCCATCAGAAACTCAGATAAAATGCTAAGCATGAGCTCAAAGACCTTGTTAATGACCTTTTAATGGAATTTTACATATTGTTGTCACAGTCCATATTGACAGATTTTGACAGCTTAATAATATCCTTGATGAATCACAATCAACTTATGCTTAAGACCTATGACTCCCTTATGTAACTAATGAAGTCATTATTGCTTCTTCCTTGCCAAAGAATGTCTTTACATGGCACCAAATGATAATAGGAAATCTCACAGGATGATCCCCAATAGCGTCCTGAAAGTCTCCTTTCTACAATACCATTTATGGAGTGTTCAGTGAATTAGAAAGAGGCTTACAAAGGTATTTGTTTCCAAAGAAAAGTTAACAATGCTAAAATATGCTATGCATGAAATGAAAACACTTTACCATTGATATCAAGTTGTTTCTGTGGAATTTTAAGAATATTAACCTCTGAATGGTAACTCAGAAAATAACTCCAATCCTCTAAAAATTTTCCCAGTTATGTGTTGATAGACACAATATCTGATTAGAAATGGTATCAGAATTCAGGTTATGGTGTTTGCTCTTTATAGGGAGATGTATCTCCATTGGCTGCTGTTACATGTCATCCTCTAATTCTTTACAAAAATATCCCTGCCAGAACTGCTTAGACTAGCTTTGATCTGCAACCACTCATGTAGCCATCTATTGAAATAATACTATAAAACTAGTAACAACAAAAAAGTCATTCTGAAATTATTTCACCGTAAATTTTAATCTTACCAAACAGCTGAGACCAGTTTATACTATAAGCAACCAATTTAGAAATTCCTAAGGAAAAGTCACTCTAATTTTGCTCCTTTGTAGAAATGAGCCCTAACTCAAGTGTTGATTAAATATTATGGTCAGTACTACTTTAGACCAATGAACGCATTCTATTAATGTGAATAAACCATTTTAAGTGTTCTCCTAAGAATAAGATAGTTTAGAGAAAAATCTGTGTCATCATGTTACATGCTGTTTGTCTATCTTTTCAGTTGGCTATTAAGATCAAGCCTAATAAAGTCCATCTAAAACTTTTGGTACAGAATTTGAAAAGAAACCCAACTATTATAAACACTGTAATAATCACATAAATAGTACATTTTGGACTTAGAATAAGAACAAAACACAAAAAAACTGGGGAAACAATGACCAACCTCAGAACTCTACTCAGTGTCACTTATGCCTGGGCTCAAAAATAACTCAGGAGAGTTCATATTCAAGCAACTGATAATCATCCTGAGGGTGGCAGGAAGGAGTTGACAGCCCTGACATACTAAAGCTAGAAAGGGAAACGAAGGGGAAGGGAGGTTTTATTTATTTAGCAAATACTATTTGTCAGGTCTATACTAAGACTGTCATAATCCCTTAAAAAATCTGCTTAATCAATGTTTGCAATGACCTTGTAGGAAAGGTAAGACTAGCCTTAGTGGTAATGAGGAGACACAAGCACTTACCCAAGGGAGCAGTTATAAAAGACAGAACTGAAGTAAAATTTCAGCTCTACTAATACCATAGACCTCTATCTTTTCACCAACCTATGCTGGAGGAATTTTCCCTGCACAGGGAGGATACAATTTAGTGTCTTAAGTGTACTCCAATGGTTACCATGAGTTCTTTATTTATTTGCTTATTCCTCTGAGTCTGAGTCTTGAATTTCTAGAAAGAACAAAATAATAATTTGTCTCTTGGTTACTTAATAATCACTTATGCTATTGCAGAACACTTTTAAATGGAGATGTTTTTCCTTTAAGGATCAGTGGTTTATACCCAAATGTTATTTAGTACTAATGGTACTATAAAATCAAGTACACACTGAAAGGTTTTCTCTGGTGTTACAACCAACTTAAGCAATTTGTTAGCATAAGAATGGGTGAAACTTCAAGCTTTGTTATTAAAATTTTTTAAAGATAAAAATCTCCCTGTAATGGGAGGCCCGTGGGTGTGCATTAGTGAGAAATAATTACAGTAGTTTAAAGTTGATCTTAATGGACATATATGTTATTTGAAGTGTTAGAAGACTAGATACCAATACCAGTTCAATTAACAAACCATCCAAAATGTTAAAACACTATAATCATCCATCTTAAAGAATACAAGTGCCATTTAAAATTTTTATACATTTGGTTAAATATTTAAATGATAATAATTACGTGTATTTTCCTTTTAATATAAAATACATCATTCAACAATTTCTCTATCTCAATGCTATTGAATAATTCATAGTGCAATAAATATAATATACACATAGCTATAACTTTAATGTCCCCCAACTAAGATTTTATTTGTTAAAGGTTTTCTCTTAGTCCAGCCAAGAAACTAAAGTAATTACCTTTGATATAGTTTTGGGTCCATGGCTAAAACTATTAAGCCCTGAAACTCCTTTTTAATGCCAAATCCAGAATGCTAAACCACAGATCTTGCCAGCATATAACTCTTTTAAAATAAGGCTGGGCAAATCAACAACCTTGAATTTCTCACTTTCCCCTTGACATTTCATCCCAATCACATCTCAGTATCCAATTAACTGCTTTCACTTACTATTAGATGGACAGATTATTGCCAGCCTTTGCAACAGTACTTACAGCCACCTGACAGGCCAGCATCAGTTAATCCTAAGAAGGTCCACTTCAATTTGTCATTGTCCTAAAGGTTTGATATTCCTTGGATATAAATTCAAGACAGGAATGCTTAACACAATCAGATGGCTTAGCTGTAATCTGAGCACAGCTGGTATATGGGTGTATCAATATGCATAATCACTTAGAACTGCTGTTAGTGGACAGGTAAATTCTTGCTTTTCTGTGTCAGATACTTTGGCAGACACCAGCACAGCATTATGATTCTAAAGTTCTATGTCTGCTTTTAATGTCAGGGTGCCTTCATCTCATTTTAGAGTCTGCCATGACACCTACACTCAGAAAGCGATTCCAGGAACAAGGCCTTTTTGGTTCAGAGCTTCAGCTAGACGATTGTAAGCATTGAAGGAAGAATGTACTGAAATCACATTGCATCAAACAGTAAAGCAGCACATTCAGGGCCAAGGCAGTGGTAATACTCCTTTATATTCATGAAGAGATTTTCTTTTCCAGCATTTTGCAGATATGATAACATCTGTCTGCACAACCTTCCCACAAGGGATGCCAGTGGGAAGACAATTATCCAGATTTTATATATTGGTAATGACAAACAAAGCCACCAGAGAGAGACAGCAAGGTTATATTCCTAGTCCCTGGAGAGCTAAAGAAATAACTCAGGTCTTTTGAGTCTCAGGAAAATTTGCTTTCTGGTAGACAGCTTTGCCACTTATTAAAGAGCTTGTTTTAAAGGGATAGTCCTTTAAAAGCCCATTAAATGCTTTTCTATCAATTCAAAGGATTTGAATCAGAAATGAAGGAAGGCTATTAGAAAGTACATGCTGTGTCTGCAGCATAAAAAAGATTTCAGTTACCCTGTCAGATCTAAAATTTGCTTAACTTTTACATTTTCTAGGACTTTGGAATTGACAAATTAAGTCAATTTGTTGTACCTTTCATTTCAAATTGAGGTCATGGAATTTAGGTCTTATATGGGCAACAATAGAGTCAGATAGCACTATTTTAGGTTTTATACAATATTCTAAATATGAATATAATATAAAATATAACACAGTGCACCATTCCTACCTACCATAGCATCTCAGCCTTTTTGCAATTTAGCATGTAATCTCACATATCAGTTATTTGTCATAATTTATTCATTCTCCTTAGAAAATGTATGGTCAGAGAAAACCATAGATAGAGACTTTGGCTAAAGTTTTTGATCAAATTTTTCTTTCCCAACAAAGGAGAAGCCTTGGGCAAAATCGAAAGGCCTAAAGTAAAATGTCTCTTCCCAATCAAAAAAACCTTCTTTTGCTTAATTCTGTGACTCTTCCTATATGCCTCAGTCACATGAAAATACAGAAAAGGTTATGACAACCATTAACAGAATAGTGTCCTCTTCCTCTCCCACCCAGCTTTTCCCAGCATCTACTCACTACCACCTTCCTCAGGGTTGAACTCTGCCCAGCAAGAGTCCATGCTCTGAGTCCATACCTCCCCACTCCCATCTCATCAGCCATGATGTCCTGTAGATAGCATCTGGGAAATATTTCTCAGTTTTATCTCCTTTTCTCTAGTGGCACTTCCTATTTTTAGTTAACCTTTTTTTCACTCTGGCCTGGAAAACTGCAATACTTTTGTACAGGAGGCCCCTGACTCCAGTCTCATTCCTTCAAATCCATGAGTCTTCTAAAGTAAAAATTTGATCCTATTGCCTTGCTTAAAATCCTTCAATACTTTAATACTCCCAGTACCATTCTGCAGAATATGCTGTTTCCAGTGGTTTTTATTCCCCTGTTGCTTAGTTTTACCTATTCCTTGTTTACTGGTCTGCTTGCTCAAAACTGTTTATTCTTTCTTGAGTCTTCCTGACTCACTCTAGTTTCTTCTTCTATATGTAAAAGTCCTTTAACTCTCTCCTGTAGTGCTGGCTTAGTAGTCATGAATTCCTTTGGTTTTTTCTTGTGGAAGGTTTTAATTTCTCCTTTGATTAGGAAGGATAGTTTTGCTGGGTAGACTCGTCTAGGCTGACAGTTGCTTTTTTCAGGGCCTGAATTATGTCTTTCCATGACCTTCTTACATTTAGAGTTTGAATTGAGAAAGCTCATTATTCTAATGGATATGCCTTTATTTGTGATTTGTCTTTTCTCTTTTGCAACTTTCAGAATTCTTTCTTTGTTCTGTGTGCTGAGTGTTTTGATTATGATGTGTCTGGGAGTGTTTGTTTTTTGGTCCTGTTGGTTTGGTGTTCCTTAAGCTTCCTGCACCTGGGCAAGACTTTTTTTCTTGAGGCTAGGGAAGTTTTCAGCTATTATTCTATTGAATAGGTTGTCAATGTCAATGCATCTCCTCTCCTTCTACTTCCATGATTCATAGGTTTGGTCTTTTCTTGGTGACCCAGATATCTTGCATGCTCCATTCATATTTTCTTAGCATTCTTTCATCATCTTTTATTGTTTGGTCTAATTCCTCTACTTTGTCTTCTGTTCCTGATGTTCTCTTTTCAACTTGCTCCACTCTGTTCTCCAAGCTTTCAATTGGAATATTTATTTAGGATATTGAGTTGTTTATTTTGGATTCATTATTTTCAGGGGTTCCATATCTTTACTGATTTCCTCTTTCATACCCTGGATAGTCTTCTCAATTTCATTAATCTGTTTGTTTGTATTCTCTTTGATCTCATTTAGTTGTTTATTTATGACTTCTTTGAGGTCTAATACTAGCTTTTGTGTTTCTTCTTTGAGGTCATTAGTCATTTTTACCATTGTTTTTTAGAGTTCATTACTTGATATCTCTTCCTCTATGCAGGTACTTAGATCCTTAGTGGTGAAATTTGCTTTTGACACAGAGCGTTTGTCTTGCTGTTTCATTCTGTGTCTGATTTGCACATCTGCAGTTGTTTTTGGTTATGGTTCTAATCTCTCCTGCTCCTATAGCTGGGGATTTGAGGTGTTTCTCATAGGGCTCCAGCAGTTTTCCTCAGAGAGGGGTATGCTAGAAATGTTACCTCTTGCATTGTTGTTGTCGTGGTGCAGATTACCTCTTTTCTCCCCTCAGCAAGGCAGCTGGAGTTACTGCTCTTTGATGGGGACACAGGGGCTCTCCAGTAGTCACAGTGAGGAACACTGGGTGTCTGTGCACTATGGAAGGCCTCCTAGCAGCAGCAGAATATGGATTTCCACTTAGTGAAGGAGCTGGGAGTCCAGCTCTTGGACAAGAGAGACAGTGTACCTTGGGGAAGCAGGACTTCTGATGCCACCTGCAGAGTAGCAGGTTATAGCTTTTCTCCCCTCAGTGGGGGAATCTGGTGTTCTCACTCTTTAGTGAGGGAGTAAGGCCTCTTGCTATCAGGCACAGTGGTGAGAGCTGGGCCTCTGTGCATCTTGGGAGGCCAGCCTCCTGTCAGCTGCAGAATAATAGCAGATTGCCACTCAGTGGGGGAAATGGGGATTCCAGCTCTTAGACAGGGGAGACTGGAAGTGTTGGGCCTCTGTGCACCTTGGGGAAACAGGACTTCTGGTGTTGTGCACAAAGTAGCAGGTTACAGCTTTCCTCCCCTCAGTGAGGAACCTGGCTCTTTAATGGGGAGCTGGGGCTCTCCAGCTGTCAGGCTCAGGAGGCAGGCCTTCTGGTGCCACTCACTGAGTAGTAGTGATGCATGAATGACATGCGCAGGAATTTTAAGTGCTCAGGGTTCTTGAGCCTGCTCTGAGATGAAAGCACAGACAGACTCTAACCACAGAGGTCGGAAAGATTTTATTTGTAGAGAATTTAGTTGGAGAAAAGAGAAGAGAAAGACTGTATATTGGAGAATGCAGGGGGACCCAGAAACCAGTGATCCCATGGGCCAGGGTGGGGAGTGGGTTTTATAGCCTATTTTTGCATTGCCTGAGGGTGGAGATGCCTTTCAGATGCAAACAGGCATTTCCTAGGGAGGAGAAGTGTCTCCTTGACCTCCTGCGGTCTGTCCTTCAAGTCCCCCCTCTCAGTGATCACCCTAACTGCTATTAGGGATAAGGACAACGAAGTCTGTTCAGTAACTGCTTCCTGCTGACAGGGGGCGATGAAGAGGCCCGCAGCATCAGGGCTGACCACGAGAGGGGTTGTCAAGGGGACCGCAGTAGTAGGTCGTTTTCATCTCCACCAGAGGCATTTGTAGTTTAATGGATTCTAGGCGAGAAGAAACAAACTTGACAAGTAAGTTTAAAATGCAAAGCCCAAACACAAGCAAGAGAATAATGGCAACTATAGGCCCCAGAAAGGGTAGGAACCAAGTCCTGGAGGGGAGCCAGGATTTTATTTGTTCCCATATCTGAGTAGAAACCTGAGTTTCAAGAGATTGCTCCCGGAGCCACTTAGCCTGTTGGAGAATGTAATCTGCACGTTCCTCTACAATGCCTGAAGTGTTTATATATGTGCAACGGGAGGTATTGGCGATGGCACATACCCCAATCCCCCTTGCTTGGCCAAAAGAAAATCTGGGGCCAGGCAGTGGTCCATTACCATACAGGCAAGGGACAACAAAGACCTTTGCATGTCCTTAATAGCAAGGCCTACCTGGTCTGAGGTGTCCTCTACCACTTTGGTTAGGTTTTTTGCAGTTACATGATTGGCAATCACCCCATAGCTGATTCCAGCAAGGGCTCCATCTAATGCTGTTATCCCTAAAACTATTAAAGTAACCTCCCTTTTATTCCTATGGGAAGCTGTTACTGTTCGTTGGGAAAATTCAGTTTGTTGTATTATAGTATTATTCCAAAAAGAGATATGTTCAGGATTAGATATTAGTTGGGCAATTGCCCAATTTTCTCTAGTATGGTTTGGGTATAGACATGGCAGTCCTTTTTCCATGACCTCCCTACAAGGAGATATCCTTCCTCAAGGCATAAGATACCTTGGGTGTTGTTAGCCTGGGCCTGGGAGGTGTCTCCTGGAAACAAGTTGTCAGAGACATTAAGGCTGCTGGTAAAAGATGGAGACGTAGAGGGTGGAAAGGTAGAGCTATACAGCTTTCCTAATCCTGTCGTATATTTCATCAAGATACATCTGTGATGTATATAGGACTGTGATGGCCAGTCCTAAGTATGCAATAAGAGTTTTTACCAGTGAGGTTTGAGGACTCGTTTAGCGTGGAGACAAGGCTCCCATTACAAGTACTAGCCCTAAGCATATCGGGACTCATAAAAGTGGGGCTCTTAAGAGTTATTCATACAGCACCAACTGGCAGTGAGATGATACTCACCTTTAAGGGTGGTGAAGTCAAAAATGTCTTTTTGGGATGTAGGCCCTAGCACTTTTATTGACAAATGACAGACTGGCATATAGTTGTCTGGGACAGAAACGTTAAACATCCAAATTTTCATCTGAGAAATGAACCCAAGCCAAGAGTAAGACATAGTAGGCTGGCTCTTCCATGGGACCCCTGTAAGAGGAACCATGGCATAGGAGAAATTATCTGGCCTGAATATCAACAAAGGGAAAGGACCCTGAGTGAAATTTAATAGGACCCATGCTGGTAGGTGAGCAGCTGTTGGTCTCTCATAGCAAACCCAGGAGTCTTTTAGTGGAGATTTTGGAAGGGTAAATGCTCGAGAGAGATTTAACAACCCATCAGTTTTCCATGAAGGGCTGTAGCTCTTCCCATATGGGGGTGCTAGTGTACCCAGAAGACCAAGCCCCATAGCAATATAACTAGCAAATAAAAGGACATGCTGATGCTGTCTTTTTGGGACTCTAGTCTACCTAGGGGGGAGCTAACCCTATTTTTAAAGTAATTCTAAGCAGAATGAATAGACTGATTAGGAGGTTTGGATAAAGAAGGTTTATGAAGGTGACTTAGCTGTATCTATAGCCATTTTCTTTTTGAACAGCAGTTTTAATCCATCCAAAGGTTCACATGAGAAGGAGGCAGACTCCAATTCTGGGTCTGGAGGTGGAGATGTGACATCTGCAGAGGAATTCCAGCCCTTGATTCTCTAGTGATGGATCCAGGAATCCAGGCCAGCCACTCGCACTGCCGTCGGAGTAGACAGAATGACTGGATATGGCCCCTCCCAGAGCGGGTTATTTACATCCCGGGTTGGATTTGGAGACTTTATTAGGACTAAGTCACAAGGGCAAAAGAGAAGGGGTCCCTTTATATCCTCCCTGGGGGTGGCTTATTTGATCTACGAGAGTGTTTGTTGGAATTTAGCAAGTTGAGTGACATGGGAAATTAACTGAGCTGTCTCTTGGTCAAGAAGGAGGTTATTGGTTAGGAAGGGCCTGCCATATAGAGATTCAAAAGGGGTCAGTCCCTGCTTGCCTGGAGTGTTTTTGAGCCTGATAAGAGCAATAGGGAGGAGCTTGGTCCAGGGGGAGTGGGTTTCTTGGGCCAATTTAGCCAGGTATCTTTTTAAAAGTTCATTTGTTTTTTCTACCTTTCCAGATGACTGGGGATGCCAGGCACAGTGGAGGTGGTATTCCATGCCTAGTGCTCTAGAGAGTCCCTGCATTACTTCTGCCTTAAATGCAGGCCCATTATCACTTTGAAAGCTCTTGGGGAGGCCTAAGCAAGGGATTATTTCTGTGATTAGAACTTGGACCACCTCCTTAGCACATTCTGTACTGCAAGGAAAAGCCTCCACCCACCCAGTGAATGTATCCACAAATACTAACAGTAGCTTTGACTTTGGTCCCCCTGGCATATGGGTGAAGTCTAGTTGCCAGTCTTCCCTGGGATAGGATCCCTGTCTCTGTGTTCCTGGCACCTGGAGTCTTTTATTATTGGGATTATTTTTATGTTCCTCTGACCGATAGTGTGGTCTCTCAGGGGGAAGGAGTGTCCTTTCCCAGAGAAGAGGGCCAGCTGTATATTCCTGCATGGCTGTCTGTTTAGCTGCCTCATTGGCTGCTTTGTTTCCCTTTGCTCTCTTGTCTTTCCCTTTTTGGTGACCTTTACAATGAATCACCGAGACCTCTTTAGGCAGTAGAACAGCATCTAGGAGGACTAGTATGTCGCGAGCATGTCTAATGGGAGAGCCTGTTGTAGTTAGTATTCCCCTTTCCTTCCAGATGGCTGCATGAGCATGCAGGATCAGGAAGGCATACTTAGAATCTGTGTAGATGTTGACTCTCTGTTCTTTTGACAGTCTTAGGCTTATGTTAGGGCCACTAATTCTGCCAATTGAGCACTTGTGTTAGGAGGAAGAGGACCTGATTTGAAGATGCCAAATACTGTCACAACTGCAAACCCTGCATGCCTGACACCATTCTTGACAAAGGAACTGCCATTAGTGTATAATTCTAGATGTGGGTTTTTTAAGGGCTGATCAGTTAAGTCAAGTTGGGCAGCATAATTTTCCATAAGTACCTCCTCACACGAGTGCTCAGGATTTCCCTCTGCCTCTGGTAGAAGGGATGCAGGATTTAGGCTCTGACAGGTCCTTAAAGTTATTTCTGTTCCTCCCAGAAGCTGGGCCTGATATTTAAGTAGACAGCTGTCAGATAGCCAAAGTTCTCCTTTTGAGTTTAAAATTCCCCCTAGGTCGTGTGGGGTATAAACCTTTAGGGGGGCATTTAGGATAAGTTTCTGAGCTTCAAGCACTAGAAGGCTTACTGTGGCCATTGCTCTGAGGCATCCTGGCCATCCCTTGGCTACCTGATCTAACTCTTTGCTTAAGTAACCTACTGGCTGGGGAGTGATGCCCTGGAGCTGAGACACCACACCCAAGGCCAGTCCTCTCTTATCATAGACATATAATTGAAACTGGTCTTGTATTGGGAGACCCAGGGTGGGAGCTGTCATAAGGGCCTTCTTTAACCTGTGGAATGCATTTTCTGACTTGTCATCCCATTCAATAAAGAGCTGGGTATCCTTCTGTGCTTCCTTAAGGAGTTGATATAAAGGCCTGGCTAGGTCTGCATATCCCAGAATCCAAATTCTACAGTATCCTGTGACCACTAAAAAGGCCCTCAATTACTTTAGAGTTTTAGGTAGAAGAAACGTCAGGATTGGACGGATTCTGTCTTCTCCTAGAGACCTCATTTCTTTCTCCAGAACAAAACCTAAATATGTAACCCTAGACTGACACAATTGGGCTTTTTCTTTAGAGATTTTATAACCTCTATCTGCTAAGAAGTTTAGTAAGGACTCAGTGGCTCATGAAATGACAGGCTCATTTTGTCCACAGAGCAGGAGGTCATCTACATATTGTAGCAGAGTAGCTTGGGGATATTGCCATTCTGCCAGGTCTTGGGTTAGAGCTAACCCAAAGAGGTGGGGGCTGTCTCTGAATCCCTGGGGGAGGACAGTCCAAGTAACCTGTCCAGACTTTCTTGTGGGGTCCTCAAAGGCAAAGATAGGTTGACTTTTAGGGTGTAAGGGAATGCAAAAGTAGGCATCTTTTAAATCCAGGACAGAGTAGTAAGCGGTACCCAGAGGTATTTGGGCTAAAAGCATATAGGGATTTGGAACTACAGGATGGAGAGGCACTACTGCTTCATTGATCAGGTGGAGATCCTGGACTAGCCTCCATTTGTTAGGTCCCTTCCTGACACCAAGAATAGGAGTATTTTATGGGCTGAACATTCTATTAGCAGTCCCTGTCTCTTTAAGTCTTTGATTATGGGAATTAGCCCCTCCTTAACTTCTGGCTTTAAAGGATATTGTTTTTGATGGGGAAACCAGGGGGGGTCCTTGAGATAAATTAGGACTGGGGCAGCTGTTCGTGCCCATCCCACAGTGTGTTGATCCATCCACACCGTGGGGTCTACTTGTTCCTCTATTAGGGGCAAGCAAAAGTATTCTCCTGGGGGTAAAAGTAGCTGTACCCCCAATTTGGATAGAAGGTCTCACCCTAGCAGAGGAGCAGGGGTTTCTGGGACAATTAAAAAGGAGTGACAGAAATGGAAATCTCCCCAGGAGCAGGCTAAAGGCTCAGTGAAATAATGTTCTAGAGGCTGGCCTGATATGCCTTGTATAGTAATTTTCTTGGAGGACCTGGGTCCTGGAGAGAAAGGAATAGCTGAGATGCTGGCTCCAGTATTGATAAGGAGACTGACCTTGTGCTTTTCAATCATGAGTAAAACCCAGGGCTCCCCTGCTTGTATGGTGGTCAGAGAAGCCTGTAGAGAGGCCCCGGGACCTGTCATTGGGTGGGAGGCTCTGACCTCAGTTCCCCTGGGAACCAGGGACAGTGTGTTTTCCAATGTTTTCCCTGACAAATGGGGCAGGGTCCCAGAGGTAGCTTTCTCTGGGCACACTCCCTCTTAAAATGGCCTGCCTGTCCACATTGAAAGCATGTCCTCGGGTTTGGACTTTGCCCCAGGGGAGCCTCTCTGAGCACTGTGATCAGAGCCTCCTGCCACTTATCCTTTCTCTTTTCCCTTTCCAGTCCTTCCTTTCTTTTTCTAAGTCCCTGTTATAGTATACAGATATGGCTAAATGGACCAACTGGTCCAGATCTCTGCTCCCTTCAGCCACCAATTTCTGAAGCTTTTTATGGATATCTGGTGCTGACTGTGTTAGAAATTTATCTTTTAGGATGATTTCCTCTTCCTGTGACTCTGGTATAATGTTGGTATGCTTTTGTAAAGCATCCTTAAGTCTCTGTAGGAAAGCTACTGGAGTTTCTAAGTGTCCTTGCTGTACAGCAGTGACTTGGGAATAATTAAGAGGTTTTAACTTGGCTCTCCTTAGACCCTCAAAAATGCAGTGGATGAAATGGTTATGACTCCATTCATCCTTGTCATTTTCAGGGTCCCACTTAGGGTCAAACCTAGGCACTGTCTGATCTCCTGTTGGAATTGGGAATTGAGGCTCCCTTCTAGGCATCCAATGTCTTTGTCTTTCTTCTTCCTCCCCCTCCTCCTCCTGTAAGGGCCCAGTAGGAGACAGGGCTGTAGGGCTGCTTTTATCTAAGTGATAATTGTCTCCAGCTGTGACTGCCTGATCTAGAACCTGCTGTTTCTCCAGAGAAGTGAGAGTCTGAGATAGCAATAGCATTACATCTTTCCAGCTCAGTTCAAAAAGTTTTGGCTGACTTCTCTAAATGCCTGGATGTACTGATCTGGATTTTCTGTGTAATTTCCTAAATCCTTTTTTATTTCTTTAAGTTTACTCACTCTGAAAGGAACATGAGCTCTGTCCCCTCCAGGAATTAACTGGAGGGGATAGAGTCCTATGGGGTAGTGTCTAGTGTGTGAGGTAGCTGGGTAAGGGGGAAGGGGGGAGCTGATGGAACATTAGATGGGTTTTTTTGCTCAAGGGAGTTTGCAAAGGGTTACCATGGTCTGGGTATCTAGCCTGCATTTGTTTAGCCATTCTGGGTGGTCTCTTAGGAAAAAGAACAATTGAACATATGGAACTTTGGTCCACTTTCCCTCCTTTTTACAGAACATATCTAATTGAAGAATGGTATTATAATTAATGCTTCCTCATTCTGGCCACCTTTCCGTATCTCCCAGAGGATACTGTGGCCAAGCCTGGGTGCAGTAAAACTTGAGTCACTTTTGCTGAAGACTTTCTGGATCAAGATCTTTCCAATGTTTTAATAAGCAGGCAAGGGGGGGATCCTTCCTGGATACTTGAGGCTTAATTTCCCATCTAAAAAGGGAAAATTGGTCGCCTTAACAGAGATTTCTCCTTTTATCTAAGTGTCCCCAGAAGAGAAGAAACTCTAGCAGGAGAGGGCGTCCCACTCTCCCTTGCTCCTTCCACTGCCACTTGTGGGTAGAGTCATGGAGGATTTACAGATAGATATCTCAGTTGCACCCACCCCTCTGAGATGATTTTTGACTAATCTCATCTATTTTGACTTGCCTGTTTGCCCTGTAACCCAGGTAGGTCTAGTTCTCCTCTACCAGCTGAATGCTTGTAATTAAAAAAATAACTATATCAAAGTAACCAAGAGGGCTTACATGACCAGAAGGAGGACCCCATTAGAGGCATGGATGGGGACTCTTGATGAAGTAGACTTTTGTTCCCCTATATATCCTGTGAGGCATATATGCTTTCTATGAAAGGAGAGAGAGAGAGAGAAATCTTGAGAGAATTCCAAGATGGCAGACAGAGGAAGCAGAAAGCGTGCCTCCTATAGTGAAATCTTGGAGAGACATGGAGACACACCTTGCAGGCAAAACCACTGAGAAGAGGCAAAATTTTGACCCCTCCACACATCCACCCAGCACAGAGAATCTCCACTTCACATTAAACAGAGAAATCACAAGGTCCCCCAGGCTGCCAGTTGCCCACGCCCACATGGCTTACAGTACTGTGGTACTCCCACAGACAACCCTGGGCCAGAACAGGATAGCCCACTGGATAGACCGACCTCCACCTGAGGAAAAAAAAGAGAAACTGAGTAATAAGCAATAAGAACAATAAAGACACATGGGAAAGAGGGTGGGGCGCCCTGAGCGCCAAAGGGGGGGGAAGGGAATCGTTCCTGGAACTGTAAATAAACAAGCCGGGACAGGCCGGAGAGGCCCCGGCAGGAGCGGGGGAGCACGTCCAGCAACCAGGAGTGGGAAAGTTTGTGAGAGTGGCAGAGGGAGGAAAACTCCACAGGAGAGGGGGGAAGACCCACCTCCCACGTGAGCTGTAAACAAACACGCAAGCCTGAGAAAGTGGGTGCAGTGTCACCTTTCCCTTTGTGCTTGGAAAGGGGAAAGCTTGTAGCAGAGGCTCACACACAGGAGAACTCTGAGTAAACAAAGCCTGCAGGGCCAGGTGAGTGCTAAGCTCACCCCAGAGATCTGCATAAATAACGCCTCCAGAAACAGCAGGCTGACAGCAGCAGGCAGGAAAGCCACAGCTGCAGATACCATTCACAGAACTGTCTCCAGACTCTTTTTTTTTTTCTCTCTTCCTACCTTTGAAAAGAAAACAACTGAACTACACCTGCATGCTGAAAAATTTACTGAAACTGTATTGCATTTGAACTTGGGGCACTTTGTGGGTTTTTTTTTTAATGCAGTTTTGTTCTACTTTATGCATTCTCTTTGATGAGACAACTACAGAACAACATCTGAAGCACCGTCTCCAGGATTGGAGACTGAGACGGACACCAAAATTATTAAGAATGAAACTTCATTGCATTTGAACTTGGAGGGTCTTTTTTATTTATTTATTTATTTATTTATTTATTTATTTATTTTATTTTCTACTTTTCATTTTGTTTTATTTTATTTATACATATATATTTCTTTCATTTACTTTTTTTTATTTTTACTCTTATCTTTATTCTTTTTATGTTTTTATTTTCAATCCTCTCTCTGTCTCTCTAATGGCTGTTCAGCACTGTCGATTAGTACACCAACACTCCCTGTTTATACCTTTGAAACTTTTTGTTTGATTCCTTGTTTTATTTTTTACTACTTGTCTGTTTATTTGTTTTTCCCTTTTTCTTTAACTTCTTGTTTTCCATCCCCTCTCACCTTTCCATTATAAATATCACTAGTGCTATTACTATAACCCAGAAAATACTTAATTGCACACAGTACAGGAACAATAACAATATCAAGGGCAATATTGGGAAGACAGAAAAAACAGGGAAACCAGTTTCCCCACAGCAAAAAATTAGTACAGGAACCAGAGGGAAATGAAGAAAACAGATACTCAGATCCAGACTCCAACAAAAGAAGATAAACTATGCCAAAGAGCCCAATGAAGCCCACAAGAATAATCTAAAAGAAGACATACTACAGGTACTCAATGAGAATTTTATAGAGATGGTACTGGATATGGTCAACCAAAATGTACAGGAGACACTCAAGAAATTCCAAGACACAAAAATAGAGAATTTGAAAAAGCAAAAGAAGAAATAAAGGAAACCATAGAAGTACTGTATAAACACCAAAGTGAAAGAGAGAACATGATGAATGAACAGATAAATGAACTCAGGACAAAAATAGACAACATTAAAGAGGAAACCAGCCAGGATATGGAAAACCTCAGAAAAAAGAACAAAAAAGAACTGCAAAACAACACAGAAGGCAAATCCAGCAGAATAGAACAAACAGAAGACAGGATCTCAGAACTCAAAGATGAAATGGTAGTTAAAGGAAAAACTGAAGAACTATTAATTTAAAAACTCAAGACCTGTGAAAAGAAAATGCAAGAACTCACCAACTCCATCAAAAGACCAAACTTGAGAATCATGGGCATCGAAGAAGGAGAAGAGGTGCAAGCGAAGGGAATATGTAATATATTCAACAAAATAATAACAGAAAGTTTCCCAAATCTAGAGAAAGACATTCCTATACAGATGCAAGAGGCCTCCAGGACACCAAAAAGACCAGATCAAAATAGAACTACCCCATGACATATCATCATTAAAACAAAAAGTACAGAAACTAGGAAAGAATATTGAAGGCTGTAAGAGAGAAAAAACAAATAACATACAAAGGTAAACCCATCAAAATCACAGCAGACTTCTCAACAGAAACATTAAAAGCAAGAAGAGCATGGGGTGAGATCTTCCGGGCACTGAATGAAAATAACTTCAACCCCAGGATACTCTACCCAGCAAAACTATCATTCAAAATGGATGGAGCAATAAAAGTCTTCCATGATAAGCAGAAACTAAAACAATATGTGACAACAAAGCCACCACTACAAAAGATTCTTCAAGGGATTCTGCACACAGAAGGTGAAACCCAACTTAACCATGAAAGGACAGGCAGCACCAAACCACAGGAAAAGAAAAAGCAAGACAGTAGAGAGTAACCTCAACTTAGGTACACAATCAAACCTTCAAACAACTAAGACAACTAAATGACAGGAATCACCCATACCTATCAGTACTAATGCTTAATGTTAATGGACTTAATTCACCCATCAAAAGGCATTGCTTGACAAAATGGATTAAAAATGAAGACCCAACAATTTGTTGCTTACAGGAGACCCATCTCACCGACAGAAATAAGCATAGGCTTACGATGAAAGGCTGGAAGAAGATTTACCAAGCCAAAGGCCCCCAAAAACAGGCAGGAGCAGCCTGACAAAGTAGACTTCAAACCTACATTGATCAAACAAGATAAAGAAGGACATTCCATACTAATAAAAGGGGAAATAGACCAAAAGGAAATAATAATCATCAACCTGTATGCACCCAATGTCAACGCACCCAATTTCATCAAACATACCCTGAAAGACCTAAAAGCATGTATTAACTCCAACACAGTGGTTGTGGGAGACTTTAACACCCCATTATCATCAATAGATAGTTCATCCAAACAATAATTCAATAAAGAAATCCAAGATCTAAAATATACAGTAGATCAAATGGACTTATTTGATGTTTACAGAATATTTCATCCAACTTCTTCTACACAATATACTTTCTTCTCAGCAGCCCATGGAACCTTCTCCAAAATAGATCATATCCTGGGGCACAAAGCATGCTTCAGCAAATATAAGAAAATAGAAATTATACCATGCATACTATCTGATCACAATGCAGTAAAAGTAGAACTCAACAACAAAAGTAAAAACAAAAAACATGCAAACAGCTGGAAACTAAATAACCCATTACTTAATGAACAATGGGTCATTGATGAAATAAAAGAGGAAATTAAAAAGTTCCTGGAAGTCAATGAAAATGAAAATACAACCTACCGGAACCTATGGGACACAGCTAAGGCAGTCCTGAGAGGAAAGTTTACAGCCATGAGTGCATATATTAAAAAGACTGAAAGATCCCAAATCAATGACCTAATGATACATCTCAAACTCCTAGAAAAACAAGAACAAGCAAATCCCAAAACAAATAGAAGGAGAGAAATAATAAAAATAAGAGCTGAAATCAATGAAATAGAAACCAAAAAAACCATACAAAGAATTAATGAAACAAAAAGTTGGTTCTTTGAAAAAATAAACAAGATCGATAGATCCCTGGCAAACCTGACTAAAATGAGGAGAGAAAAAAACCCAAATTAGTAGAATCAGGAATGCAAAAGGGGAGATAACAACAAACACCATGGAAGTCCAGGAAATCATCAGAGACTACTTTAAGAACCTATATTCAAATAAATTTGAAAATCTTAAAGAAATGAACAGATGTCTAGATACATATGATCATCCAAAACTGAACCAAGAGGAAATTAATCACCTGAATGGATCTATAACACAAAATGAAATTGAAGCAGCAATCAAGAGTCTCCCTAAAAAGAAAAGTCCAGGACCTGATGGATTCTCTGCTGAATTCTATCAGACCTTTAAAGAAGAACTGATACCAACCCTCCTTAAACTGTTCCACAAAATAGAAAGGGAAGGAAAACTGCCAAACACATTTTATTAAGCCAGTATTACACTTATCCCAAAACCAGGCAAAGACACCTCCAAAAAGGAGAACTATAGGCCAATCTCCTTAATGAACATTGATGCAAAAATCCTCAACAAAATAATGGCAAACCAAATTCAGCAACACATCAAAAAGATTATTCACCACGACCAAGTAGGCTTCATCCCAGGAATGCAGGGGTGATTCAACATAGGAAAATCAATAAACGTAGTAAACCACATTAACAGAAGCAAAGACAAAAACCACTTGATCATCTCAATAGATGCAAAAAAGCCTTTCATAAGATCCAACACCATTTCATGATAAAAGCTCTAAGAAAACTAGGAATAGAAGGAAAGTACCTCAACATTATAAAAGCTATATATGACAAACCTAGAGCCAGCATTATACTTAATGGAGAAAAACTGAAACCATTCCCTCTAAAATCAGGAACTAGACAAGATGCCCACTATCTCCACTCCTACTCAACATAGTACTGGAATTCCTAGCCAGAGCAATTAGGCAAGAAGAAGGAATAAAAGGAATACAAAAAGGTAAAGAAACTGTCAAAATATCCCTATTTGCAGACGACATGATCCTATACCTTAAAGACCCTAAAAACTCTACTCAGAAGCTTCTAGACATCATCAATAGCTATAGCAAGGTAGCAGGATATAAAATCAACATAGAAAAATCATTAGCATTTCTATACACTAACAATGAGCAAACTGAAAAAGAATGTATGAAAACACTTCCCTAGACAAGTACAAAGCCCTGCATTCAAACCCTAGAATAATCAAAAAAAAAAAAAAAACAGAGAGAGAATGATGCTGTCAGAAAATGCAAAGACAAGGTACGTGAGATAATTTTAAGTTATACATCAAATTAAGCACTTATATCCCAAATGTATAAAGGACAACCACATGATTCAGTCATTCCACTCCTAGGAATCTACCTAAAAAGAAAGTAAGCTCTTGTTCATACAAAGACTTGTACATGTGTGCTCATACAACCTTATTTTAATAACTAAAAGTTAGGAACAACTCAAATGTCCATCAGTAAGTGAATGCATAAAATTGAATGCTGCTATATCCATATGCAATGTAATTCAAAGGAACAAACTTTTTGTTGCACTTCAATATGGATGTGCTCCAAAATAATTATGCTGAGTGAAAAATAGACAAAAGAGAGTATATAATATGATCCCATTGACATAAAATTCAAAAAATGCAAACTAATCTTTAACAGTGAAAGAAAATAGGTCAGTTTTGCCTGAGAACAGAGAAAAGCAGGTCTGACCAGGAGGAGAGAAATTACAGAAGGTACCAGGAAATTTTGGGGCTACTGAACATGTTGATTATCTTGATCATGATAATAATTCAGATATATAGATATGTCCAAATTTACCAAATTAGACATCTTAAACATGAGCAGTTTATTGATTGCCCATCCTACTGAAAATTTATGAATAGAAACAAGGGAACACACAAAAAATGTGAATAAAGAATACCTAACCTAGAATTCTAAAAATATGCTTATCCGAAACTTAGAAGAAATAAAAATATTTTCAGACAAATGCTAAGAACTCATCATCAGCAGAATTGGACTTAAGAACTCAGATGGAAAATGAATCCACAAAATTTAGAAACATTAGAAAAAGTGAAAATTATATAAAAAAAGAAAAGTAGGTAAATCCAAATGAATGCTAAGTATAAGACAAAATAATAACACCTTATATAATTAAAATATGTAGAAAAAAGATGGCATATGAGTCAGGAGTGAAAAAGTTGAGCAGAAGGGTTCTATGATCCTTGAATTATCCAGAAAAGCCAGAGACACACATTTGACAGTAACTCTCTTTGGAAGTAGAGAAGAGGATTCTACTACTATTCATTTCTTGACCTGAATTTTCTTTGTAATGAATATTACAAAATGCTATACATTTCTATTTTGTTTATTTTTCTGCATGAATTTTATTTTACACATAAAAGTTTTATAAACATGAAGAAGAAAACATTCCTAAGGGTCAAATCTAAACTCCCATTTTACAAGTCTCTGTTCAGTCATATCTACTAACATTCCATTGGCCAAAACAAGTCACATAGCATAGCCCAAAGGCCAGGGATGGGCATACTTTTTCTGTAAATAGCCAGATAGAAAATGTTTTAGATTTTGCCAGCCCACATGCACTTCTTCTGCATCTTATTCTTCATGAGTTTTATAAGGCTTTAAAAATGTAAAGACCATTACTAACTAAGAACTTTGCTCAAAAAAAAAAAAAAAGAAAGAAAGAAAGAAAAAGCTGCAGTTGGATTTGGCCCACAAGCCTTAGTTTGCCAACCACTGCATTAAGTCATGATGGTATTACTTTAGGGAAGCTTTAAAATGTGGTAAAGTAATTTACTCTGCCACAATTCATCTTCTTCATTATGATTCACATCTCTAGTGTGATGATCAGAATGTACCCCCCAAAATTCATTGAAAACTTGATCCCCAAGGCAATAATGCTAGAAGTGGAGCCTCATGGGAGGTGTTTAGGTCATGAGGACTCTGCCCTTCTGGATGGATTAATGCCATTATAAAAAGGTCTTATGGGCATGGTTTTGCTCTCCTTCACTCTTTTGCCATGTGAGGAAGCAGCAAGAAGGCTTCACCAGACACAGATATTAGCAATTGTTCTTAGACTTGTCAACTTCCAGAACTATGAGAAGATAAATTTCTGCTCTTTATAAATTGCCTCATCTGTATTCTGTTATGGCAGTCCAAACAGACTAAGATGCCTACTATAAGAAAAATACTTTCATCCCTATCCAGCCACTCAGAAGTTCACCCAAATAAAGCATCAAACTAAGGTCCCGATCTACATCACATCCAAATGTGTCCACTCTTGAGCTGTCAATCTAGAAAGTAAAAACATGCGTTCCCCAAACGGTGTCAAAGGGAGACAGGATCACTGCAATAAACACTCCTATTCAAAAGAGGAAGAACGATAGGCACATTGGAATCACTGGTCCCTAGAAAATCTGAAATTATACTGAGCAAATGCTCAGGCTGATTCTGCTCCATAGAAGTGGGTTGGTGCCTTCTGAAGAAAGTTTTTGTTTTTGTGGGGGGGTATTTTGTGTTTGTTTGTTTGTTTCATGGTAGCCATAAGAATCTTCCAGAGGGCAAGCTTAGTCATGCAAGCACATTTCTTTTTTACTACTGTCCCATTTGTCAAAGCAAGACACATGGTAAAGTCCATAGTCAAAAGGCAAAGAAGTATATTACTGTACACCCACCATAAGGCCACAACAAGCATGCAGTTGCATACTACTACAAAAGAATGAAGCATCAGTCAGTCATTTAATCTGCCAAAGGACCCCACTTTATATATACAGAAAATTAGATTTCACTTTTAGTAACCCGAGATCAAGGATTTTATACAGAAATGAATTGACTCTCAAACCAAGATCAACTTAATAATAGCACAAAGATTTTTCACTTAAAACAATGGATATTAAATTTTAACAAATATTTAAAGCCAACATATAAGAAACTTAGAATGATTGCTAACTGTTAAACGTTACTGAGAAAGAATAAACCTAATAAACCTAAACTTATAGCAAGACATACATACTGAAACGAACTTATGTGAAAATGGACTTCAGTGGATTCAATACTGACATTGTAATGAGCCTCCGAAAAACCTACTGTAAGCAGACTGTATTTAAAAAGTAGAATGCCCAACTTAGGAGATATTGTCACTATTCAAGTCATATAAACTATATTCCATTACAAGAACAATACTTTAAGAGAAAGTTTGCAATTTATAAAATGCATGACTAGGAAGGCACTATGACCAAGAGCCTTGGAACAATACTAAATGATAAACATTTAAAGAAATTCAAAAAGTTTCTCTTAGAAAAGGAAGGAAGGAAAGATGAAGGAATCATAGAAATTTCCTGAAATGTTTTCTCACTGTCATGGTGGAGAGGAAATAGATTTATTCATTCTTGCTATAGATCAAGGCTTGGCCAGCTTGAAAGTAAGTACTTTAGGACTTGTAGGCTATATGTTCTCTGTTGCAAACACTGACTTTACCATTATGACAGGAAAATAGGCACACAAAAAAAATCTTATTTACGAACACTGGAATTTGAGTTTCACATAATTTCACATGTCAAAATACTAATTTTCCAACTTTTCCAACAGCTTAAATTTTCAAAAATATTCTTAGCTCACAGGCAGCTGGCCAAATTTGGCCCACACACCAAGTAGGCGAACCTCTGCTACTGATGACAACCTAAGACATTGGGTGCTAGTTACAAGAAATCAAATATCAACTCAGAAAATAAAAGCTGAAACACAAAATGAGACACTGTACAAGTGCTATTGATAACCTGCCCACATCCCTTTGGCTGACCATTGAGCTCAAGCTGATAACTGCCCATTTAAAATTCACTCTGTCCTACTACTCTGCCTAGGGGCTTTCTCCAGAATCAAGGAAGTTACACAGGCCACCAGACAGCCTGAAAGTGCTAGGGGTTAATTCACCTGAGCAATATCATTTGGTAAGGGCTAGAAGATGAGGAGTAAATGCCTCAGCTTGCTCCCCTGGGAGGGACAATTTTAAGGTCAAAACTACTCTGGCCTCCAATGTCTGGTACTACTCTAAGACTTCCTGATTTTAAGAAAGCACAGTGAGGTTTATAACCTGGATGAGCTTTGAGAGATTCATATTATTTTAGAAATTAGGTACAGAATTTTTTGCCTGAATCCAGTTTTGCATTTTCATGATGCGTCCACAGCATTCATATATTTCTGGAAGGGTTCTATGACCCGTGAGGTTTAAGAACCAAACTCTATAATAGATAATGTTAATAATTTTACCTTAGTCCTAAATCTTTAGTCACCTCTTTTTTTCTCCATAGTATTAAGGACTGCAAGAATAGACTTCTCGAGTTTGATGGTACTTCATCCTAATGATGTAACTCTGTTAAGCTGTATAACTTTGATAGGTGTAAGAAGCAAGCAAGAAAGAAACCAAATTTAGTTAATTATGCTACATAAGAGGACACAAACTTCCTGGCAATCAATCTGGCACTCTTCTCAAGTACTAATAAAACTGTTTTTAAATTCCTGATTAATATAGCTCAGCAAATATCACCACATATTGAGGAAGGAACTGAGCACATGAAAATTGAATAGCAAGAACAGTCCTTTATATTTTTTATTTAATATATTTTTTAGCTCAAAGCCACTGCCAAAAAAAAGTACCCAAGATAAAGAATTGGTATAGACCTTCACTTCTGTAGATTTCTTAACTGGGGGCATATAAATCAAGCAGGATTACTTTATCTGCAGCTAAGAATTCTGTAGAGACATATTGAAGCTGTAAGAGATGGCAGAACCTGGCCAAGTTCTGTCTTTTAGGTAATAAATTTCACTACCATTCTGACTCTGCTTTTAGAGTTTTCTCTATTTTTATTTTAGGGCAAGATATGTGGATTTGTCTGCAATATTAGAAGGATTTTTGTTTTACAAGGCTCCAAAGTTTTCTGTCCTATATTAAGGACTACTCTTCTAGTGTTAGGCTTTGTGCATGTGTGAGAGACTAAAATAAAAGTTATCAACAACTAAATATGAATGATATAAAATTCAATTTAAAATACAAATCAGATACTAAAAGTACTCAGGAATAATACGACAACTTTCTAATGATAACCACTATTTTGTGAGAATGTAGTTTCATATATACCAAATTTAGATACATGGTCTGAGTCTATTAAAAGTATCTGAGAGCAAAAAGCCCTCTACTACCCAAGTAAGAGACTAAACTGAAAACCTGGCCTAGAAGATGAAACAAAGAATCCTAAATTAAAGCTGGTTTTGAAATTAACTACAATATCAAAGAGAATACAGAATACTTCAAAGAGAAATGAGTCAAGGGTGCGAGTGAGACTTTGAAGTCTTAGAGCCATATAAGGTGAAGATGGTAACTGAATGTCAGCATATGCCCTATAGGGGATATTTACTGTGAAGAGGTAGGGAATGACACATAGGAAAATGCCTCTGTACCTTTATGAATAAGGACATTTCCAGTATTAAACAAATATGACTGATCAGCCAAATTTAGGATTTAAAATTTAGCTACATAGCAGTAATAAATCTAGCTTTGATTATTACAGCTAAATCCAAGGGATCAGAGGTTGCCAGTGAACTTTCTCCTTATTTCAGTTCTTCTTTCCTAGACTGTCCTGTAATAGAAAGAAAGCCACCAGAAGATTTTACTTCCAAAGAAAAAGAAAGCTCATATCTTCTCATTGCTCTGAAAAAACGTCAGGGTCTGGCCTGACTTGCTGTGTGTGAACATCACTTAACTTATCACTATCACCTGATGGACGAGGCTTGTTCTGCTCTATGTCACATCCCACCTTGGTCTTATTTTAGAAACAATGAGTGTTAAAACCAAGCCCACCCAACCACAGGGACAGAGCATAGGTGGTATGGGTAGCTCCCTATAGAAAGGAATACTGAGTAGAAAAAATTAAAATCAAAATTGAGCACCAAAGACTGCAACAGAACTTGCTTTGAAAGTACATCCTAGAGCCAGAGGTGTATATGTCTGGTGGCAATGAGTGGGGAAACCACACTTCAAGTAGCTAAACATTTGTTGAATATGTACAACCATATTTCATTGATTCTAAGAGTCATTTTTCATACTTTTAACAGCTCAGCTATCAGAATGTTTCCTACAATGAATAACATTCTACAGTTGCTGTCAGCCAGGGGGCAGCTCTGATATTGTTTTTAAAGTCTACCCAGAACTCAGTCAGAATTCTTCAAATTTTCATCTCTCCAATTAAGTTATGAGCATTGTTGATGCCATGTTTTTAGTGCTTAATTATTATTTAAAACATCTGTATAGATATTTGATGTTGTTTAAATATGTTGTTTAACATATCATAGCTTAAAAGGATTAAATCATGATGCATCACTGAAATGAAGTATTATAAGGTGCAGAAAAGGAGTCGTGTGGCAAGGCATACATTTAATAATAACGAAGCACATGCTCACAGCTAGGAAAATAATTGCAAGTTCATATTTGTTTTGCAAATTAACATCAAGTGCCTTTTGATAACTAAGAAAGGATGACACCCACATATGGGCGAAGCTGGTATAGGAGTTAGGCAGGGAGTTAAGCAATCTGATGGTTGAAGACGATGACTTGGACGTTGGTAAAAAACCATTTCCTGAATTGCTAACCTTAGCAGAACAACTTCCGACATACAGCAGGGTCTGCTGATCCGCAGCCCCCACCTCCTGTGAAAAATGATAACCTCAGTCTGACTATCCACAAGCTACCAACCCCCAAGATGTGGCATTAATTGATGGTGCATGGCCCATTCTCAGAACTTGATGACACATTAATTAACCCACCTTTCCAGGACTGACCATGTCTACAGACCCCCAAAAAACTACCTTTTTTTTTGCGGTACTGCAGTTTGAACTCAGGTCCTTGGTCTTGCTACACAAGTGCTCTGCCACTTGAGCTACACCTCCAGCTCAGCATTCTTTCTGGAGCCTGCCCTGTCTCCCATCTGTAGGGTGTGCTTCTCTTCCATCTGGAGGATGTGCTTTTGCTCTGCTTTCTCTTTGTTTTGCATTAATAAACCTGCCCCTGCTTCAGCCTCCTCTTTATCCATCCTTGAATTCTCTCTCTAATGAGACAAGAACTTTCTGGCCCCCAGACCAAAGATCTGAATCCAGTGGCAAAGTCATGTTATATTTTTTGCTGATACATGTGAAAACACTAACTTTCATGTGCTAAGAAATGCTTCTGTAACAATATTAACATTAAATGATAAATAACCATGCTTAAACAGTGCAAAAACTCTCCATAAATGCCAAGAGACTGGGAATATAGCTCAGTGGTACACTTATGTTCAGCATGCGTGCACAATGCCAAGGCTCAACTCCCAGCTCCTCACAACAGACAAAATCCAGTGCATGGCTGGGATGTGGCTCAAGTGGTAGAGTGCCTGCCTAGCAAGTGTGAGGTCCTGAGTTCAAACCCCAGTGCCACCAAACAACAAACAAAAAAGGGAAATTAGAGTGCTTGCCTAGCATACAGAAGACCCCAATTTCAAAACACTAATACTGCTAAAAGAGTCAAGTGCAAATACTTTTATTAAAGTAACAATACATTTGCTAAAATATTTTTGTTTTACATTTATTTACCTGTGTTACATTTTTAAAGTACTATGTCACTTAAATGAGCAGTAGCATATGTTAGTAGTAAATAAAATGTTTCATCCTAAAACCAAAATAGATTTGAAGAAATAAGATATATGACAGTCACTGTGATAGGTAACAAAAATGCAAAGAGAAAGAATGCATGGTCCTCATATTTGAGGTACACATTGTCTAATGGGGTACAATACAAGAGTTGTAAGAACAACTTTCACTAAGCCAGAGATTTTACCTCTCCTACCACATACCTTTGTACTCTTGCCTAATCTCCATTTCAGAAGTACGATGGGGAAAACATTTCTGAGAATGATTTAAGGTAATAAATTAACAGATTTACTGATTATAAGACATTCAACGTCTTCTAAATTCCAATACTCCAAATAAGCCAATAAGCCAAAAACTTGACTCTTCTGTTTCTCACATCCCACATCAAAACAAATCTCTAGATTCAAAACAAATCCACAGAATCCTACTTCTCTGCTGCCACCTCAATCCAGCCTGCTATCATTTCTTTCCTGGAGCACCTGGTTACTTCTCTGGCATGTACTATTATTGCTCTGCCTTTTAGTCACTTCACTCCAACCTTGCTTCAGGCCTTTGCTATTCTTTTCGCTGAATGTTCTCCTGTGAGATGACTTGACTGCATGGCCAGTCTCTTGCCTCTTTTCAGTCTTTGCTCTAATCTAACCTTATAAATCTCCTAATCACTCCATTTATTACTGCAACCATCCCCTTTCCTCTCCACTCCCAATCCCCCTTACCTGCTCTAGTTTTTCCTTCTACTCTAGCATTTACCTTCTTCTAACATGCTATATTACTTATTTGTTATGTATATTGTTTATTGTATGGTCCCCCCTTCCTTCCCTCCCATGAATCTAGGCTCCACAAGGACTATCTTTTTTGTTCACTGCTGCATTCCAAAACCAAGAATAGTAATGTGCATACAAGTATAATCTCGATAAACATTTGCTGAAAGTAATTGATAGTCCTTACTAATCAAATATGTATATGTAAGACCCGTCCATAAGACCACTGGGATGGGCAGAGAGAAATAACATAAAAATATTCTGAAGTCAAAAAGATCAATGCTAGAGGTATCACAAGACCCAAATTCAGCCTGGAAGCAAAGAGGGTGTGGGGAGGGGGGAGGGAGGGAAGAGATGGCCCAAACAATGTATGCACATATGAATACCTGAATAAATAAACAAAAAAAGGCCCAAATTCAAATTTTACTATAGAACTATAATAACAAAAACAGCATGGCACTGGCACAAAAAACAGACACATAAAAACAAAATAAAAAAAAAACACACGAAAGCACAAAAAGACAAAAACAGAACTAGAATAGAAGATCAATAAATAACCCCACACAGCTACAACCATTGGATTTCAACAAAGGTGCCAAAATACACATTGGAGAAAAGACAGGCTCTTTAACAAGTGGTGCTAGGAAGACTGGCTATCTACAAGCAGAAAACTGAAACTAAACCCCTATCTCTCACCCTGTACAGAAATAAGAAACATTTCAACATGGTCATAGGCAATGACTTTCTGAATAGGACTCTAATACCTCAGGAACTAATAACCAGAATTGACAAAGAGAATTGGATCAAACTAAAAAACTTCTGCATAGTAAAGGAAACAATAACCAGAGTAAAGAGATAGCCGATGGAATGGGAGAAAATCTTTGTCAGCTGTTCTTCTGACAGGGGATTAATATATAAAAATATAAAAAAAAAACAGAAAGAATTAAACACCAAAAGAACAAGTAATCCAATAAATAAGTTGGCAAATAAGCTGAATAATTTTCAAATGAAGAAATACAAATGACCAATAATTCCACGAAAAAACGTTCAACATCTTTATCCATCAGGGAAATGAAAATAAAAACTACACGGAGATCCCATCTCCCCCAGTCAGAATGGCTAACATCAAGAAAACAAACACCCTACAGTTGCTGGTGAAAATGTGGGGTAAAGGAAACTTTGTACACTATTAGTAGAAATGTAAATCAGTGCAGTCACTGTGGAAATCAATATAGAGTTACCTCAAATGAACTAAAAACCGAGCTACCATATGATCCAGCTATACCACTCCTGAATGTGTACCTGAAGGATTCAAAATCAGCATACAATAGACATACCTGCCCATCCATGTTTATTGTGCACTATTCACAACAGACAAATTATGCAATCAGTCTAGATGTCCATCGATGGATGGATAAAGAAAATGTGGTACATATACACAATATATTCTTTATTAAGAAGAATGAAATCATGTCATTTGCAGGAAAATAAAAGGAACCAGAGATCATCATGTTAAGCAAAATAAGCCAGACTCAAAAAGATATATGTCACATGTTTTCTCTAATATGTGGAATCTAAAAATGAGAGAGAGAGAGCGAATGGGAGAGAGGGAAGAGAGAGAGAGAGTGAGAAAGAGACAGATGAAAGTAAGAGGACTATTGGGGAATAAGAAAAGGACCAGCAGGGGGATGGGGGACTAAGCATGGGTAACGGGGAGAGGAAAATATGATCGAGGTAAACAATATACTTGCATGAAAATGACATCGTGTAACCCAGTATTTTGTACAATTAAAACACACCAATAAGAAAAAGTGTGCCAAGAAGAAAAGTCCCTATGGAATTTACAGGACTGAGACTTCTGAAAAAGTAGATGGAAGGGGAAACAGAAAAAAATAGGACCTACTTTAGATGATAAGCAGGTCCCCTGGGATGGTTCAAACTTCTGTCCACACTCATTTGAATGGATAAAAACGTCCAATAAGCACTTTAAAAATGAGCAGCCCCAAGGACATCTTACATTCCCCTCATCCTCACCCCTACCATGGGTTATAAGGAACGTCCATGCAGAATTCTCATCATCTAAAACAGAACCCCGAGTTGTGTACCCCAAAGTGGCATGTCTTACTTCTGTTCAAATAAACCTACAGTTTTCTTGTGGACACACAGTCAGCACAAGCAAGCCAGCAGCAACCCAGTCATATGCATGTACTGTGCTTTCTCCTTCCTACCCTTTATGTTCTACATGTTGCCAAAGGGGTAAAATAAGAAACAGTAATAATGTACTCAGAGAACTATTAAACTTTTTACTTTCAATTTTGTCCTTACCTGTCTTCAGGATAAAACTCCTCTGAGGAAGTAAAGTTTTGAAATTATATTCAAAGCCCAATAAAAGCTCATGTCCTGAAAAGCTGAATATCTGAAAGACCCAACTGCTTCCTCTCCAGAGTCTCAAATTCTCTTTCTGACCCACTCATCTTATCTACCACCTTTCTCTGTTCTTGCTTAAATTAGGCTGGTTCATCACAAAACAATAGATCACACCTCCTCCCCCAGCCCAGCATTTTACTGCAGAAATCCCACCTGTGCTGTATTGCCTAGCTCCAATTCAAGACCCTTGGGGAAGACTTCAGAACTTGGCTGTTCTTGTCCTCTTCCCTTTTCTTAATCAGTGCATTCCTGGAGTACACAATGTATAATAGTTCTGAACTGGAAGGCTGCAGCAGCCACTACCATGAAGGAAGCACACTTCCTTCATGCATAAGAAGATGGTTCTGAGAAGATCAAAGGAACTGAAGTATTTTATAATGCTTTCATTTATATTACACTGATATCTTTTCATGTTTAGAACTAATAGATTTTTTAAAATTTAAAATGTATTTGCATCATTGCCCTATCATAATGAAGCCCTTGGATAGAAAAGTTCACTTTTTTTTAACCCTGAACTCTTCAACTGATTTGAAAGCTTGGGAAAATGAGAGGCTCTATGCTGGATGCCCCAGAAGAGGCGTCAGAGAAGGAATGCTAGCATAGATGTCAATACCTAAGGCTCAGCACCACCAAAGGAATGAGTACACCTCAATACAAAGGGAAGAGAACACTTTAGGAGTAAAAGAGTTAATGGATAAACCTTTAATTATTGCCTATACCAGGTCACTTATGAGAGTAAAAGCGATACCATTAACAATTATACCATGAAGTATAATGAACCAGAACTGTCATAGGTAAGCAAGGACCTATGCCAATTCAACAAAAATAGTTGGCAAACCTGAAGGTTTGAGGCATACAGGAGGAAAAACCTTGCTCAGTAGTTCTAAAACAGGTCTACATAGCTTAGAATAAATTCCCTGACAAAGCTGCCTTTTGAAAGTGCCATTCAGCATTTTACCATCTTTAGAAATAGTGTTGAAAATGTTCTGGTGATCAATCCAATCGTCATGGAATCAGAAGACTGAAAGTTGCTAGATGATTCTTCCATCCATCAAACATGGATCAACAAATAAACTGTGAGGATGGAAAGACCTGTTTCCCAACACCCTGCCATCCTGGAGGAGTAACAAGGAAAGAAAGAGGGAAGGAAGGAAGGAAGGAAGGAAGGAAGGAAGGAAGGAAGGAAGGAAGGAAGGAAGGAAGGAAGGAAGGAAGGAAAGAAGGCAGGCTCCATTATCTATAACAACCAAATGAACATTTGTAGAGATATAAAATTTTGACACTAAGAGGGATCTAGAGACAATCTAATCTAGATTCCAAATTTATATATATATAAGACAACACTATTTAGCAAGGTAAATTGTATATTGTATATTAATATAAGAGAAAAATTTATGATTTAATTCATTCACTTCTTCATCCAGTAGACATTTATCAAGTGGTCCAAATGCATCAGACACTAGATTAAGACCTAAGGGATGAAAAGATAAATAAGATATAACCCTGCCCATAAGGATCCATATATTTATAGTTTCAATGTACTATTAGTACCAATAATATTTTAAAAACTGGTTTTCACAGGAACTAGAGAAAAGGTTAGATCAAAAAGAATTAACCTAGAAGGTAACACCCACACACAGGAAATCAATGTGAGTCAATGCCCTGTATAGCTATCCTTATCTCAACCAGCAAAACCCCTTGTTCCTTCCTATTATTGCTTATACTCTCTCTACAACAAAATTAGAGATAAGGGCAAAATAGTTTCTGCTGGGTATTGAGGGGGGGAGCGGGAGGGGGTGGAGTGGGTGGTAAGGGAGGGGGTGGGGGCAGGGGGGAGAAATGAACCAAGCCTTGTATGCACATATGAATAATAAAAGAAAAATGAAAAAAAATAAAAATAAAAAAAAAAATAAAAAGTCAAAGCTTGCCCAGAAAAAAAAA
Organism: Castor canadensis; assembly: GCF_047511655.1. Classification (NCBI taxonomy): domain Eukaryota; kingdom Metazoa; phylum Chordata; class Mammalia; order Rodentia; family Castoridae; genus Castor; species Castor canadensis. The sequence goes on along the minus strand of NC_133389.1, from coordinate 135,337,617 downwards.
AATAAAATAAAATAAAATAAAAACTGGTTTTCAAATATATGATGAGCCTATTGTATTAATACCATTTGAGAATGTAACCAAATGACAAAAGGAAAAGGATTTTTAATAAGGAGAATGTTGGTAAATACTGCCACTATATGGTAACTTGCTGAGAATGCTCACTAATAAACCTTCTACACTACATCTTAGTCAAAAGGTCAAGACACGATAACAAATCCTCTTCTGTTTGTGTTCTTTTTCTGTTCCTTCTTACTACACATTTATGCATCAGTTTGTTCAAAACAATGGAAATCATACTGAATCCCAAATTTTCTTGTGTATAAATACATAAATATTGATGTCCAAAATAGACATTTCCAGATTTCCTATAATCTTGAAGAATACAAATATAACTTAATTACACTTAGATCTTTCTCTTCTGTCTGTAGAACAAGATTCTAAAACCACACAAATGAATCTTAACCACTATTCACAGAATTGTTCATGTAGAAAGACCATCACTATATGAAATTACTCTAATTAGATCTTTCTAATTCATTCATTTTTTTATAGAATTTGTTATAATAATCATAGAACATTCTAAACATTTTGCAAGAGTATCTGAGGCCTAAATGAAATGAATATCCAGAACAAATGATTTTTTTTTTAGACAAGGACTCACTTTGTTACTCAGACTTGCTCAAATTTGTAATCCTCTTGCCTCATCCTCCCAAGTAACTGGGATTATAGATATGCACCACCCTGCCTGGCTTCAGAAGAATGATTCCAGCACAGCCCAAAAGAAACTTTACTTAAGCCCACAAATACAGTTTATATTCTTCCAAATGATATACAATATCAATAAAGCATCAGAACCCAAACCTAGAAAAGTTTTGTTGCTAAGGACCACATCTACAACATAACAAATTACTGTCAAGTTTTTTTCTTAGTTCACTTCTCAATAGTGCTAAATTCACATTTTAATCAACAATTTCTTTAGACTTCTATATTCACATAATGGTTTTTCCTTGAACATTCAATGATAAATGGCTTGTTTATGTTCATTTCTCTTTATTTTTTGGTTTTTGTTTTAATGTATTTTATCATTTGAGTAAATGGCTTTTTATGTATATGTTAGCAGCTCAAAATATAAACATATCATGAAAGATTGAAAACATGAGCATCTCCAAGACTGAACTTTAGTATTTAACTACAATGATGAATTTGCACAGGTTTTCATAGCTTTAGATGCTTCCTACTTCCATTGAGCTTAATGGTTTGTGTCATATGAGTGCTAAATTAAATGAAGGAGGTAAGTGAAAATACATTCAGAAACCTTCACACCATTTCTGGTTAGTGTAAGGAACTGCCGAATAAAGACCATGCCATGTGTGGAAAAGAAAGTTTTATTAGGAACCAGACCACAGGGTTGTCACACTCGGGTTCAGAGTGGAGTGGCTGAAATGGGTAGTGGGTTTTGTAGGAGGGGCCAAACCATGGGAAAGGGAGAGAGTCTATGGTGTCCAATTATCTGTGATCACCAGATGGAACAGGTCGACATGCCTGGCTATAACTGGAAGTTCCTGAGAGGTTTTGCAAGCAGAGAAAACAGTCAGGGAAATAATCAGGGGAGTTTAGCAAGTGGTCATAGATCAGGAGGTCTGGTTTCAGTGCTAGCCTTGGGACCTTCCACCTGCCCCAAGAATTCCAGGGACCTAACAGTTAGTATAATTTCCTTATTATGAAAAAATCATTCAAATATAGCCTGATGCTGCAAATATCCAAGTTTTGACTCTAGTTTATAGGAATAGCAATGCTTTAAAAGGAAAAGATGCAAGAAAAGACAGATAAATAAAATACAAGGACCAAGTCTGTATAGAATGATTAAGCACAGAAGAAAATGCCAGTGATTCTATTAGCAGGTTCTATGCAAGTTGAAGCACTGCAGATTGTAAATGATGAGAAAAAGGTCTAAAGCAAAATAAGTTTTTTATTCACTTCACAATAATATACTTAAAAAGTAATCAGCCTGGATTAAGATGCTAACATACAGTTAACCTGTTTAGCACTAGCCTTCATGCAAAACCATGGAACACTATCATGCAATCAGGTTTGCCACGTATTTTGTTCATTACTCATTAACAGGAAGTACAGTTTAATATTTATGAACATGGGGTTTTATATCATACAGACAATGGGAAAGATCTATTTTCTGACTTCGTGCAAGTTAATCAACTTTCTAAATCCAATTTTCCTTACTTTGTAGAACTTTGAAAGGTAAAATAAAACATTAAATTATTTATAGTTATTACTTATGAACAGAATTTTATCTGGGATTGCTCTGGGAGGCAGACTAGTAGATCACCAAAAGATGTCTATTTCTTAACTACAGAACCTATAAATTTGTTACCTTATATGGCAAAGGGAAATTAAGTTTGTTGATGGAATGATAGTTGCTAATAACTGACCTCAAAATATGGAAATTCCTGGATTTTCTGAGTCAGCTCAATGTAATCACAAGAGTACTTAGCAGTAGAAGAAGGCTGGAGAGTCAATGTTTGTGGCTCAGAAAAATGAAGGAAAGGTCTGTATGGCCTGTATGCAAAGAAACACAGATAGCAGCTAGGAGCTGGGAATGGACACTAACCAGATTCTCCCCTAGGGCCTCTAGAAAGGAATGCAGCCCTGCCAACATCTTGACTTCAGCCCAGTGAGAACAATGACAGATTTCTAACCTACATAACCATGAAACAATAAATATCAGTTCTTATTAACCATTGAATTTGTGGTAATTTATTGCAGCAGTGATAGAAAACTAGTACTGTGGTCAATATGGCAATGCTAGAGACAATGAGATGATTAGGACTAGGGGTACATTTCCCTGTCCATGAGACCATTTATGACCTTGGAATAACTTATTATGATACAGGTTGAGAGTCCAAAATGCTCCAAAATCTGAAACTTTTGGAGCACTGACATAATGCCACAAGTGGGAGGTTCCACACCTGATCTCATTAGAATGGTTATAATCAAAATGCAGGCACACTAAAAGTAATGCTTAAAATTACCATAGGCTATGTGTATAAGGTATATCCGATACTCAAATGAGTTTTGTATTTAGACTTGGGGCTCATCCCCAAGATATATGTACATGCAAGTATTCCAAAATCAAAAAGCTCCAAAATTCCAAACACTTCTGGTCCCACATATTTCAGATAAGAGACACTTAACCTATATATAAAATCATGAATATTGCCTTTAATAGTTCTATTCCTAGACTAGAGAACTAAGAAAATTTATTTTTAAAAAGCAATATGTAGCATTTTACAGACCCACATCTTGTTCACCTTCTACAAAAAGCAAGTGGCTTAAAGCAAAAGTTTTGGTGTATATGCCTTTAACAGACATGGCAAGTTGCTAGCCAAAATTCTGCTCTCCTTCTTTTTGACTCCTATACTATTCAGGTAGCGATGTTTCCAGCTAAAAATCTAAATTTCTAAGCTAACTTTGCAGATAAGGATATTATTAATAGCCTATAGTTATAGAGGAACAAAATCAACAGAATGTATGTTTAATAATGAGAGGAGATTTTATGTATTTATTGGCTTTCATAATCAGAGGCTGGATTATCCCACAATGGCCATCTGCAGTCTAGAGAGTTGAGGAAACCAGTAGCTGTTCAGTCCAAGAAGCTGGAAGCCTCAGAACAAGAGGGACCAATGATGCAGCCCCAGTCCAAGAGTGAAGGTCTAGAAGACCCCTGGAGAGTGAATTGTGCAAGTCCATGTTCAAAGGCTGAAGAATTGCAAGGTTGATGTCTGCTGGTGATACCAGCAACAAAACACATGTCTGCCCTAAAAGAACCCAGCTTGCTCACCCATTGTAGGGGTATGAATTTTCCTTCCAGTTTCGATTTCATTTGAGCCCCCAGTCTATTGAATGGTGCTGCCCAATGCTTGAGGGGTGGGCAGTCTTCCCCCTCACTTTTCTAGCCCACATGGCAATGTCTCTGGAAACATCTTCACAGACACATACAGCAATGTTGTTTATCAATTTTCTAGTCAAGTTGACAACCAGGATTAACCATCACAGATACTTAATGAGATATAAACTAATGTCTTAAAGTCTAATTCTCTCAAGAGGAGTATTGATCTGGCAAATACCTGTATTGCATTTCTCCTTCTTCCTGCCAGGAAGGAAGTAGTAACTTTGTAACCTTGAGAAAGAAACCAATGAAGATAGAAACCAGGATGAACTATAATTTGATGATCACCTTTTTTTTAATTTTTTTTTATTATTGTTGTACTGCGGGTACACTGTGACATTTACAAATATTCTTACAATATATCATAATTGAATTCACCCTGAAGATCACCTTTTAGATACAACACCAAAGGCATGATGCATAGAAAAAAGAATTGATAAATAAAAGAAACGAGTCTGTAAAAGCTACATGCTGTATGAATTCAACTACAAGATATTCTAGAACTACTTTGAAAATCTATATTGAAATAAATAGGAAAATCTAGGAGAAATGGACAAATTTCTAGACACATATGACTATCCATAATTGAACCAAAAGGATTTTAACTGCCTAAACAGATGTATAACAAGCAATGAAATTGAAGCAGCAATAGTCTCTCAAAAAAGAAAAGTCCAGGACCTGACAGCTTTACTGCTGAACTCTACCAGACCTTTAAAGAAGAACTAATATCAACACTCTTCAAACTTTTTCATGAAATATAAAGGGAAGGAACAATAGCAATCTCATTCTATGACACCAGTATTACACCCATCCCAAAACCAGACAAGGACACATCCAAAAAGGAGAACTTCAGGCCAATCTCCTTAATGAACATCAATGCCAAACTCCTCAATAAAATAAAGGCAAACTGAATTCAACAGCATATCAAAAAGATCATACATCATGGTAAAGTTGGTTTCATCCAAGGCAAAGATGGTTCAACATACACAAATCATTAAATGTAATATAGCATATTAACAGAAACAAAGACAAACCATATAATCATCTCAATAGATGCAAAAGAGCTTTCAACAAAATTCAACATTCCTTCATGATAAAAGCTCTGATGAAAGTAGGAATAGAAGGAATGCACCTCAATATATTAAAGGCTATATATGAAAAGCCTATAGCCAACATCATATTAAATGGAAAAAAACTGAAACCATTTCCTCTAAAATCAGGAACAAGGCAAGGGTGTCCACTCTCTCCACTCCTATTCAACATAGTCCTGGAATTCCTAGCCAGAGCAATAATAAGACAGGTAGAAGAAATACAAATAAGAAAGGAAGAAGTCAAACTATCCCTATGTGCAGATGACATGACCTTACATCTGAAAGACCCAAAAAAAACTCCACCAAAAACTTCTAGACATCATAAACACATTCATCAAAGTAGCAGAATACAAAATCAATTTACAAAAATCAGTAGCCTTTCTATACACCAACAATGAACAGACTGGAAAAGAATATAGGAAAACAATTTCATTTAAAATAGCCTCAAAAAAATAAAATACCTAGGAATAAACTTAACAAAATATGTGAAAGACCTCTACAATGAAAACTACAAACCATTGAAGAAAGAAATAAAAGAAGACTACAGAAGATGGAAAGATCTCCCATTCTCATGGATTGGCAGAATCAATATTGTGAAAATGGCTATATTACCAAAGCAATCCACATGATCAATGCATCCCAATCAAAATTCTAATGCCATTACAGAGATTGAAAAATCAACCCTAAAGTTCATTTGGAAGCACAAAAGACTGAATAGCCAAGGCAATACTGGTACAATGCTAGAGGTATCACAATACCTGGCTTCAACCTATACTACAGAGCCATAGCAATAAAAACATCATGGTACTGGCACAAAAACAGACATGAAGACTAGTGGAACAGAATAGAGGTCCCAGATATGAATCCACATAGCTATACCCACCTGATTTTTGACAAAGGTGATGGAGAAAGTACATCCTCTTCAACAAATGTTGCTAGAAAAACTGGGCATCTGAAACTAGATCTGTATCTTTCACCCTGTATAATACAAGTATTGACTTAAAAAGAATTAAGAACCTTAATGTAAGACCCGAAACTTTGAGGCTAGTGCAGGAAAGACCAGGGAATACACTGGAATTAATAGGCATAGGCAATGACTTCCTCAATAGAACTCAAATGGCTCAGCGACTAAGAGAAAGCATTGACAAATGGAACTACATGAAATTAAAAACTTCTGCACAGCAAAAGAAATAGTCACCAAACTGAAGAGCCTTCCCACAGAATGGGAGATAATCTTTTCCAGCTATACATCTGACAAGAGATTAATAACCAAATATACAGGAGCTCAAAACACTAAACTTCCAAAAAAATCAATGACCCAATGAAAAAATGGGCAAATGAACTGAACAGAGCTTTTTCAAAGGAAGAAAACCAAATGGCCAAAACACAAGAAAAAATGTTCACCATCCCTGGTCATAGAGAAAATGCAAATCAAAACCACACTAAGATTCTACCTCACTCCTGTTAGAATGGCTACCATCAACAACACAAACAACAACAAATATTGGTGGGGATGTGGGGAAAAAGGAGCCTTCATACACTGTTGGTAGGAATGTAAATTAATACAACAACTATGGAAAACAGTATGGTGCCTCCTTAAAAAACTAAAACCAGAACTGCCATATGATCCAACAATACTACTCCTAGGTACATACCTGAAGGAATGTAAGTCAGGTTAAAATAAAGGCACAAGCACACCTATATTTATTGCAGCATTATTCACAATAGCTAAGCATGGAAACAGCAAAGATGCCCATTACTAATGAATGGATTAAGAAAATGAGGAATTTATATACAATGAAATTTTAAACAGCCACCAAGAAGAATGAAATTTTGTCATTTGAATAAATGAATAGAACTAGAGAACATCATGGTAAGTGAAGTTACCCAGGTTCTGAAAGCCAAAGGCTGGCTGCATGTTTTCTCTCACATGTGGAATATAGATCCAGTACAAATACAAGCAATATTATGAAGCACAGATCACACTAAGGGAGGTTCGCACATGAGAAAGGGGGGGTAACAGAAGGAAGTAAAGAAGGTGACTATGGTTGATGTACTTCCTATACAAGAATGAATATGGAATTTTTAAACCTGTTGTAATCACCATAAGAAGGGAACTAAGGTAGAAAGGAGAAAAATAGAGAAAATGGACCAAACTGGGTTATACTACCAGTGGGAGGGGGTAGTTAGTGGCAAAAGTGTGTAAGAGGGTAACTATGGATCAAGCACTGCATACACATGAATGTAAATGGAAAAAGATACCTGTTGAAACTATTCCAGGAATGAGGGGAAAGGGGAAATAAAGGAGAATGGTGGAGGGGGTGGATTCAAGTATGATATATTTGATATATCATAAAAACTTGTGTAAATTCCACAATGTACCCTCACCCAGCACAACAACAAAATTAAAAAAAATTTAAAGACTAAGCAGGCAAAAAATAATAATACAAATATTATTATACAAGGAAATGTCACAAGGAAATTCCCTGTATAGATATCTTAAACAAAAAAAAATTCATTTTCTCTACAAAATCAGAGAACAGGAGGGCAGAACAGGTCCTGTCTAAAGAGTTGGTACTAATGGGAGGAGGGAAGATGTGGGGAAAGGATGTAGGAGGGAGAATATGGTGCCAATACTGTCTATACATGTATGTAAGTGGAAAAATGAGAACTGTCAAAACTATTCCAGGAATGGGGAGGGAACTAAAGGAGAATGATGGAGGAGGTGAATTCAACTATGATATATTGTTAAGAACTTTTGTAAATGTCACAATGTACCCCCACACAACAATAAGATATATATAAATAAAAATAAGAAAATACAACTCTGTAACTTTTTTCTCTAATTTTTTGCCTTGTCAGTAGCAAAGATCTATGAGGAAAAGCAACTACCTCTTATTCAATTTCTCCCCTTCCATAGATACACTCCCCAAAGATAATATCCTTTAACTGTTTGCTGGGGATTTTGTGGCTATCTCTATACATCTAAATAGTATTTGTTTCTTTATATTATCCTAACTTTAGGTAATATCTTCTGACTGCCACTGTCAGGAAATGCAAGTTAGTTCATTTATCTTTCTCTCTCATCTCTTCGTTGGATATTTATATTGCAATTGTTGGATTTTATATTGGTTAACGGTTATCCATAAATAACATACCAAGCACATATCTTCTGTTTCATCGATTTTCCACAGGAGTTCTTGAACATAGTTTGTGACATAAGCACTTTAACACCTAACCATATTTTTCTCTGCTTCTCATTAGATTGATTCTGAGAGATGAAAATCAATAAGTACAACCATAATGACTATGTAAATTAGCTCTAATGTTGTAAACATTTTCCTCTCCACAGGTCCCATTACATGACCCTATATAACGTAACATCTTAAGAATAGATAGATAGATAGATAGACAGATAACTTTTCTTAAAGCCATTAATTCAACAAACATTTATTTTGCAAGTTAGTACCAAATGTGATGGGTAAAGATATGAAAGAGAATAAATATGTGCTTATGAAAAATAACTGATTCAATAAGAAAGTTACAAAGAGATCTGGAAAACAATCAGCAGGTTATAAACTGACTCATTCTTAGGTAGTTGTTACGTTATTAGGATGCATAGCGTCATGCAACAAATATTTAACACCTACTTACTATGAAACAGCCATTGATATGGTACTGAAGAAATATTTGAGACTTAAAATAAACACAGTATGAAGACTGTAAGGAAAAATAAACCATAAAAATGTAATGGAAACCAGGCTTGCTGGTACTTGTCTGTAATCCCAGCACTTGGCAGGCTGAAGCAGGTGGGTGAAGGCCATCCTAAATTACATAGAGAGTTCTGGACTATACAATGAGACCCTTTCTCAAAAAAAAATGTAATAGACATGATTTAGTCTGGAGTCAAGATACTTGAGAATTATGATGAGATTTAAAGGAAATGAAAATTAAATCGTAGAGAGAAGGAGGAGATAACAGGAATGGTTGCATTCTGAACAGAACGAACAACATGCCTAAAGCCCTTGGGATAGTCTACCATACAAACAAAAAGAAATTGTGGGACTAGAGTGAAAAACAAAATGCAAATTGTTTGGTGTCTGATAGATGAAGTAAATATATGTGTGTGATTAAAATATATTATGTGTGTAACTATATAAATGTGAGTGTATATACATATAATACCATAATATGTATGTGTTATATCTTTAAAAGAATATATTATCACAAAAAATTTGCTATTAATTACATATATATATTTACATCTACTAATGCATTTTAAATTAATTTTTACTAATTTCTCTTTAGGCTAAAACAAATACTTTCTTTACCAAAGTAATTTATGTATTCCTACATGCATAAGTTTTGAGTTGCACCACCCAAAAGTTTTTCAGTCTTATGTTTATTGTAGCTGGAAAGACAAATGTGACTTGTGCAATATACCGACTCTTTGCTTTGCAGTTCTTACTGTTCTTTTTTCACCCCCCCTTTTGTTTTCCAAAGCACTAAATCTTTTCAATAGTACTTTTTACTAGTTGATGAAATCAATTAAACAGGTCAGTTTTTTAAGTGGAATGGAATGCAGTGGGATGGAATGGACTGGAATGGAATGGAATGGAGCAGAATAGAAGAGTAGAATAGAATGTGATCTCTTTTTTTTTTTTGCTTTTTTTTGGTGTTACTGGGGCTTGAACTCAGGGCCCCATGCTTGCTAGGCAGGTGCTCTACCAGTTGAGCCACATATACATGGAAATATCACAAGGAAACTCCCTGTGTAGCTACCTTTATCACAAACAAGCAAAAATGTCATTTTTTAAAATATTTTTTTCTTCTACAAAATCAGAGAATAGAAGTGCAGAACAGGTCCAGAGGGGTGGAGTTGGTACCAGTGGGAGGGAGTAGGTGGTAGGAAAAGGGGGTATGAAGGTGAATATGGTGCAAAAACTGTGTACATATGTATGTAAATGCAAAAATGATACCTGTGGAAACTATTCCAGGAGTAGAGGGAGGAGGGTAAAGAAGAGAGGTGGAGGGGATGAATTCAAGTACGATATATTTGATATATTGTAAAAACTTGTGTAAATGCCACAATGTACCCTCACCCAGCACAATGACAAAAGAAGAATAGAATAGAATTAAAATAGATTCCAACTGTGCTATGCAGAGCAGTGGAAAGTGTTTCTGATGCATTAATTTAACTATACAAACAACATATAGACACACACACATCATGGATCAATAGAGAAAATGCATTTCTCACTTATTGTCATAGACAAAAATGTATGAGAAACACTGTCCTAGAAACTTCTAAGCTAGAAAAGTAGATAATATTTCCAAGGGAGCATTTTTTTTCAAAATGATTCATATAATTGACCCTGTTTGCAACAGAAATATTTTCATCATCACTATCAAGCACATCAAGCAGATTTAGTAAATGTCTAAACAACTTAGAATCTACATATAACTGAGCCTTGTTAAGACAGAATTCTATAAAGGTTGTAACTTCTCTAATTGTACATATCCAAACATCTGGTCTTGACCAGAACAGGTGAGTGGGGTTCACAGATGAGGCATCTATCTATAAATGCTCCAATTACTTTGTTAGCTTATTACAAAACTGCAAAAGTTGAATCATATTCAGTGATATGCCCTTTAACATTCAAATAGTATACAATGAAATAAAATTCATAACAGTTCTCATGTCAAACTCCAGTGAGGACTCACTAAGAAACTATCAATAACCTCTAATATATATGGTAACTGAAATCATTCTGATTAGTTTTAAGTCCCCTTTTCCATGTCCTACATTGCAGAAGTTTCTGAAGTGATAAAATTTTAATCAATGAATGAACACTCTTCATTGAATCCCTACTGCACCTACCAAGAAAGGACTTTTCATGGGCCATAAACCAAGGAATATAGTTAACTCAAGTCTGTGCATCTGAAGTTTAAAAAGAAAAGACAGAAAGGAAATAGGTAGTAACACTGCTTACTACCTCAAGGTAATGAACAATTATTAAAAAAATAAGTGAGGAAGGAAAATTCAGTATTGGGAAACTACGCAAGTGTTGAAGAATAACAAGGAAAAATATTCAAGCTTTCCTTGGTAGTGAAATCTTTTCCTAAAGATCTATATCAGCAAATATATAATTTGTCTTTCTTCTAGAACTGTTTTTATTGAATGTCTGTACTGCTAGCACTTTAAAATTGGTGTTCTTTTTGTAACAATATGGTTATTTAAATACATAAGACTCTAAATCGCAAGACTGTAAGAGGAAAAATTATCACCTAAGAAGCTGAGTGTGTGGGTTTCAAAAACTCATAGTCATTCCTTTAGGAAGAAGCAGGGTAATTTAACTGGAAAGGATGCTGGTTGAAGGAGAGATCAATATGTAATTTTAGCTAGATTGCATCCCTATTGTCCTTTGGGTCAATGCCAAAGAAACACTCTACCTAGCTTGCGACAGTGGGTCAAACCAGAAACATTGCTTTGTACTTGCAAATGAAAATGAAGCTGCTATTGACAGAGGATGCTGAGACGGTCTGGTATTCCATTAGTGTCGGTCATGAATAAGACGAGATGCAATTGTTGTGTCTCTGAGATACTTTCATCATCACCAAGTCTCCCTGGGCAACTTCATTGATGCATTTATGATGAAACTTCTCATTTTCTGTTATGTTTTCGCTCTTAGACCTCAAAGTAAATTCATCTTTTATCAGTTCCATACTTCATTGAGTGTCATGATTCAGAAGAGATAATAAAATACTAGCTGGTGCTGCCCCCTGAGAAGACACTAAACCTGCTTTTATTTCAGAAGACTGTGCGTCTGGGAATTGATTTACCTGCCAAGTCCACTGTCTATGAAGAAAAGAATTGTCTTAAAGTAAAGCAGAGTCAGAAAATTAGGAGTCATTATCTAAATATGGACACTATCCCCAAAGTCTTGGAGACAGAACAAGGTAGTGTCATCAAGATTATAAAGGCATAAGTTAATCATAATCATCAACTCATCCTTAAATTTCATTTTTGTCTTAAAACATTTTTCCATTGTTGATTTTACTCTCCATTTCTAGCTACTAGTCTTCACACCTTTAAAAATGCCATGCATATTTAAATATCACTTAAACATTAGTCTCCTGAGGCCACAGTTCATATTACAGTGTGTGTGTGTGTGTGTGTGTGTGTGTGTGTCTGTGTGTGTGTGTGTCTGTGTGTGTGTATGTGAATACAAGGGTCAGGCACATCATTATCTAAGATCTTAGCCACCAAAGTACTAACACCTTTGACTTTGGGTCATTTTTAAATCCCAAAATTTTAACACTGGCATTGCAGTGATTATTGTTCAAATTTGTTCCCACAAATTGCAGTTTCTTTCATATTGAGAAGAATTGACCAAACCAATCTTTTTGATTGGCAGTCAATAATTTTTCTTATATTTATACAAACATAGGAGTGAGAATACAGTGGAAAGGCAGAAAGATTTTGGGTAAAACTGCACAACTTTACTTGGAAACATTCACCACCATTTACCAATTACCATGTAAAATTTTTATGAAGTTGATTCATAACACTCTACCACAAAGACTCTTATTATGCAATCATTTTGTCATTCATTTGTACCTAACACTGAAGTCTGCTAAATACCACTGCTATCTCAGAATACAATTCCCAAGTCGACTTTTGTAGACAATAAATGAATCCAGTGTGTTAAATTAGTAAATAATAAAAGAGCTCATTTCCCTTGGGTAATTTGTATAGGTGATGTTAGTCACATCCATTTTTCCTTTCCCAATTTCTACTTTCTGTTTGGGTATCCATTCTTAGGCCAGAAATCAGGCACACAAATAGTTTCAAAGATGGCTGTTCTAAAATGATCCAGTTTTCTTGACATAAGGAGCTAAACTGAGCTGACCCATCCATAACATTTCTTTGATTATAGGTTACTGATTAAATGATTAGGTCAGAAAGTTAACCTGCTAAACAAATGGAAAGAAGAGACAGCCAGCATATATATGTAGCTGTTTACAACTACCTGATATGTCAGATTGGTACTGCTGCACCAATCTTGTGTCAAAACTGATATGAACTTGACTAAAAAAGAATGAAAATGCCAGGAATATTCAAGGTAATCAAACCAAGTTATAGGTTAATCAAGTCTTACTGCCTCCCTACATAGAAATAGTATCATGGTCCAGTTTTGTTTGGTTTTCTATTATTTTTGACTTAAGATATTTTAACACAAATTAATTGAGTTCTCTTTCATAATTAAGGTAATTGTACAACTAATCATGTTATACTTTTTTTTCTTACTGCCAGGAGTGTAAACTCAAACACAAAAATTATGTAAACCTGCATAGCCTGTAGTTTTAATCTTATTTTAACAAGGTTCCATTTCCATTTTTTCTGGTCATAATTATTTGTATGCACATATATCCACTTTTTCTTTCTAATTTCTATTGCAAACAATCACAGATTACTTGCAGAATAAGTTGAGGCATAAATTAATGAAGCAAAAAAATATTAACACAAAATAAATTTCTCAGAAGACCTGCAATACAAACACAAACAAGGAACACTGAAGAAATGATTAAAGTTATTTTATAAAGCAGAAATTTTTTATTATAGAAAGGGATGCACTGTTCTTTTTCAAGATAAATGGAACTCAATGTTATATTTTCATATAATCAACCAGCAGGAATTGGTTTTATATGATTTTTAATGATCTAAATAGAATTCAAATTACAGAATAACAGAATTGATACCCTAAGAATTACTGCAAAGTGCCTCATGTTATGCAGTTCATTTTATTTTTTCTGACTCAGACCATCTCATTTCACTAATCTAATTAATTTGTACTAAAATATGTCATCTCTGTTGCATTAAATTTTACATTAAAATTGTTTTACTACTTGCCAAAAGAATATTTTTCTCTAGAATTGAGTTTGTAGAATATGAACATATTGCCAACTATACATTTTCACCATTTTGGTAGACATTTGCTTTCTCTTTAGAAGTATCCATAGCATGAAGCTCATAGTATGTTTCACACCTGAAAATCACGTTAAATATTTTATGAAGTACTACAAATATTTTATATATATACATATATATATGAATTTAAAGTAAGCCTGATGGAAAAACACTCAACCTTGCTTGATTTCATCTTTCCTTTATTATATGCAGCCAAATTGTATTTCCAGAGGACTCAACATTAAAAAGCAAAATAGATTGTCAATCAGACAGGTGGGAAATGTTTGTTAGTTTCTGTGAATAAAGGTCAGTAATTATGATTTCTTCTTTAAAAATTAATGGACAAAATATTTTGGTACCTAAATGGCTTACAAATCACAGAATGGTTGAGTTGATTTTTAAAAATGAAAGAAAAGCACATTGAAGAAGCAGAAAAAAAAGACCTCTCTTCCCCACTGACAGCACAAATTCTCACCATGAGAGCACCTGCTTGTTGAATATTATTTTCACTCTAAGATTCTTGAGATGATCACTTATATTTTCAGTTTTCTTTGCACCATGAATGCAGGTTTTGGTAAGGGAAGAAAGTAGTAAGGAGGGATTGAAAAGTAAAATGGAAACACCATAAACTTTGTCTATTTCCTTATTTAGCCCAAGCCAGCTAAAAGGAGTCTACACAGGGGTCCATGCTGTTTATTCTAGCCCACCTAAGTCCTTAATATGTGCTGAAGACTTAGCCAGGTAGATACCAGAGGTTCTTGGTAATGACACTGACCTGTTACTGCTCTATTTGTAGGGCTCACTATAGATGACATATTTATTATATAGTTGAATATATTCATTTGTATATAAAAATCCATGAACATTTTCTCCTGCAATAATTTATACCTGAAATATACACTAGTTAAAAAATCAATTATACTTTTAAAGTCTGCAATCCTTATCAAAACACACCTTGAAATTATTTTCATTTGATGACCACCATGTATTTATATATGTACCTTCATTACATGACAGCTCCCCTTAACACACACTAGCATCCATTAGTTAGAATTACAAGAGACAGTTAGAGATTTAATGCTGCTTATCAATCTGTCAGACCCCCATGTAAGCACATATGCAGTTCTGGGCACTTCTGACACTGTAGCCATTCCTACCATCATTTTCCATCACCAGGATGTTCATTGGGAACTTCATGTGTGGAAAGTTGGTTGAAGTAGGCAAGTAAGGCTACTGTTGTGAGGTATTAAAAGTCTGGGTGTGGGCAAATCACACCAAAAAACATACTTTCTTTAAACAGATTATTTTTTAATTTAAGTATATTGAACAAAGCAATTAATGCGAGACTCTAAGAGCAAGGCAAAGATCAGAGTCTGAGATTTCCATACCTTAGACCAAAGCCTGAAATAAAGTTATAAGAAATAATAAGAATGCAGGGGAAGATATTCTCCATTTGTCCCTATGCCATAAGCAGAATTGCCTTAACCCCATTTCCTGAAGGACCTATGACAGAACTCTCTGGACTCAAAAGTACTTACTCTGAATTCATTTGTAGTTTGTGGATTGTGGCTTTTACACTATTGTAGTGCTATAGTATTATATAGCAGTCATTCAACCATTTTGGCTCCCATTTTTCCATGTTGGATTTATTTCAATAGTTATTCATTATTTAATAAATAAACAAGAAGATTTCAAATGGATAATAACTTTAAAACTCCAAAAAAGCAAAGATTTTGTTTTAGCAACTGGCTGTAAATTTATGTATAGGCACACTCATAGAAACTAGACATTTCAGTCATTCTATTTAGTGTGTATACTCTTAGGGATAGATACCTGAGGAAAGAAAGAGGCTATGTAGGAACTGTAACACCTAAGAGTTAACATGTACTTCATTCTTGTCTTGCTATTCCTTTCAATCTGACCATAAATCTCTGATGATGACTTAAAAAGCTTTCAAGAAAAATACAAGAAGGTTGACAATTTTCTGAAATGCTGCCCTCAAAGACCATGTCATTAAACATTTATTTCCCAGTCCTATGCTGCTGTAGTCACAAAATGTCACAGAAGACAAGAACTGGATTAGTATTCCTATGCACTATAACCACCTTAAGCCTCAACCACCTCATCAATGCAATGGAGATAACCAACTTTGTTGGTTGGTAGAACTTAAATGTGATAATGCATGGAGAGCAATGGTGTCTGGAAGAGTTAGTGCTCCAAAAATGTTATGTGTTCTCCATATCCCTTCTTCAATAACTAAACTATTGCTGACAAGGACAATACTACATACTGGGAGAAACAACTCATGTAGATAGATGGGATTTGCAAATATTGCCACATTTTAGGATCAAATGTACTAGCTAAATCATGCCCACCACACTGTAGCCTTCACCTAACTCTACCTGTCACCAGAGGGCTTTCCGCTTCTGTTCCCACCAAATATTCTTTCTTGGGTGAAAATGAAACAATGCTTATTACTTACAACTGAACTTTATCTTACCTCTTGTCAATTATTTTTCCAAGATAGCAAAGAAATTTTGCTCTCTATTCCATATCCCTAAATAATGACTACTGTCCTACTCCAAATGAACAAATTACCTGAACTTCAACTCTGAGTAATGTTGCTGTCAAGAATCTCTAATCAAGATCACCAGTTGGGTTCCATGGTTACCAGAGAAGATAACAGCTCTCCAGAAATAGCATAAAATCTTAGCAACTGCATCTAGCAAAAATATACTATTGAAACCTTAATAATTTTCTTACAAAATATATTATTAAAATGTATAGGAAGCTAAGCTATGCCCAATTTATTGTTTTAAAAAGCCATGTGTCACGTAAATGCAAAAATGAGACCTGTTGACTCTATTTCAGGAATGGGAGGAAGGGGAATATAGGACAATGATGGAGGGGGTAAATTCAAGTATGATATATTTGTTATATTGTAATATCTTTTGTAAATGCCACAATGTACCCCCACCCAGCATTACAATAAACAAATAAAAATTTTAAAAGCCATGTGTAACCCAGTTATTTGGAACTCAAAGTGCATTACCCCATAAACATCCTATACTGGATTTAGTACTTTTATCTATTAAATATCAGCCTTTGTAATCCATGTGGTACCTAAGGTATAATGCCAAATGCACTAATTTTCACAATGAGCCTTTATTTATATAACTCAAGTTTTAACAGCCTTCATCAATATCCAACTCTAAATTTATTCATGTGTTCAACACTTATGCATTACATCCAGCCAAATTCCAGATACAATTCTAGGTATCAGATACAACAACAAGACAAAATTCTTGATCTTGTGTTTTCAGACTAGTGGGGGAAAGAAACAATAAATAGATAAACATTTTATAACCTCAGGTATGGAGAAGTACAATGAAAGATAAAAAGCAAGAAAAGGACAGGGTAGACATTTACAAGTGGTCTTTCTGAGGAGATGACATTTGAGCAGAAGAAATAAAGTTGGGGTTGTGCTTCTTCTAGGGGAGAAGCATTGCAATCAGGGAGAATGGTGATGCCAAAGTTCTTAATTGCACTAGGCTTCATAGTCTCAAGGAAAACACAAAAAAGCACAGCCATAAGGGAGACTTAAGAGGCCAAGCTTAGGAAGTGAGGTCCAAGAAGGACCTGCTGACTAGGAATTTGCAAGTCTTGCAGATTACTCTGAATTTTACTTTGAATATGTTGAGAAGTCACTGGAGAAGAGAGAGTTGACATATTAAAGGACATTTCCAAAAGACCATCATCATTGCTGATGAAAAATAAACTCCAAAGGCACAAGGGAAGAAGCTTGAAGATCAGTTAGGAGGCCGCCATTTCTGTAGTCCACATAGAGATGATAGAGGTGTGGATTAGAGTAGAAGTGGAGAATGTAGTAAGAAGTGATCTGATGAATGAGGGAGGCTGTATAAGAGGGAATGAAGAAGAGTATCAGTCTACTTCCTCCCTCAGCAGGTGTTCTCTTTCTTAAGCCTTCAGAAGCAGCAGATGCTAACAGGTCTGACCCCCAAGTTTGCTAAATATTTTGATTTAAGCTAAGACCAACACTAGCTTACATAAAATTATAAGCTATTTCTACAGAAAAGCCAAACTTGTTCCAATATGGCATTCAAGGAGTACATGTCAGCCCCTTAGAGGCAAAAAACACTAAAAGGTTCTTGCTCCCAATACTGCACCAACTTTATCTGCATATAAGAAAGCAATTGTCTACATCTCTTCTCCCTGGACTTGTATTGTGAAAGAACCTTGGTCAAATTATCCTTTATGAGCCTAAATCCCCCTGACATCACCATAACTTTAGTAATTTTTTTATTTGACAGAAAAAGAGTTAGAAGTAATAGATTATGGCTGTTAACTTATATTCAAGCTAGTCTCATCAAAAGATGTACATGCTCTGAAAGAAACATTTACTTTTTAAGACATCATAGAGGGCCAATCCAATATGGCTACTAGAGTTCAGAGCATGAGCTCCGTAAATCAAAAGTCTTGCTGAGACACTGGAGCCACACTTGGCAGCAAAAAAGTACTGAGAAGAATCAAAACTTCCACACCTTGAACCCCCAGCCCATACAAAGCTTCTCCATGCCACATTACAGTGAGAGAACAGGAGGGCTCCTGTGCCACCAGACACTGGCTCCAAACCTGCTTGGGAAACATCCACAGACCAACAGGTAAGCAAGCAAGCATCATGCAGTATTCCCACACCACCCCTGGGATAAACCAGTATAGCCTCCTGGACAGACTGACCTCCCATCCCACAACAAAAAAAAAACCTGAATAATAAACAGGAAACTGAAAAGGAACATGCAGCAGAAGGGGCAGGGTGCTGTAAGTGCACCAGAGAAGGGGGGAGAGGCAAGGAGCTGTTCTCCACAGGAACTTTCAATAAACAAAGACTGAAAAGGCAAAAGGGCTGACAGCCAGCAAGTGATAAGCCACTGCCTGAAATAGGGCAGATAGCAGTCCACAAAGCTCATCTCCTGAGCCAGTGAGCAATATCCAAAGTCAAATGCCACTGCAAACTTGAAAAACAATCAGCAAACCAGCATAACAGGCTGACAGCAGGGAGCCAGCTAACTGATCTCTGACCTTGCCCAGAGAAAGGGGGCAAATAAACCAACACACCAAAAACCCAACTCCAAAGCAGGACAGCTGGAGGGCTACAGAGCCCTCTGGAACCTGAGGACAATATACAAACTCAAACTGCCACATCTCACTGAGGGAGGAGCTGACTAAGCAGCTGCCACTGGAAGGAAAAAAAACTGGCAAATCTCCCCAACCACCTAGCAAGAATAAAACAGAGCCTCTGCTTAAATACCAACACCAGGAATGGATGCTGAAGAAGTAACACCAGAACTACTAAGACTGAAATTCTATGTTCCTGCACCTGGAATTTTTTTATGTGTTTGTTTGTTTGCTTGTTTTTCCCTGTTTGTTTGTCTGTGTGTGTTTGTCTACCTCTCCCTGTTGATTTCTTTGGTTTTCTTTTTTTTTCTTTCTTTCTTTGCTTTGTTAGTTTTACTATTATGAGTTAGCTAATACTAAATTACACACAGACCAGGGACAGAAATAGCATACATACACTACCTTAAAACCCAACACACCCACAAAACAAAATTAAACCCAGGGAAAGAAAACAGGTGACTGAAACCAACAGCCTAGCAAGAAAATAGTTACACAGTACCAAGTGGAGCAATGGGAAGACAAAAAAGGGATGGGAACCAATCTCCTCCCCCCAAAATAATTTAACACAGGATTCAGAGGGAAATGAAGAAAATGGGATACCCAGTTCCAGACTCCAACAAAACAAAGATAAACTATCCCAAGTAACCCAATGAAGCCCACAAGAACACTCCAAAAGAAGAAATCCTGCAAGGAATCACTGAGAATTTTATGGAGATGTTACAAGACATGGTCAACCAAAACGTACAAGAGGCACTCAAGAAATGCCAAGAAAACAAAAATAAAGAACATGAGAAGACACAAAAACAAATAAA
The DNA here is from genome assembly GCF_047511655.1 of Castor canadensis. Lineage (NCBI taxonomy): Eukaryota > Metazoa > Chordata > Mammalia > Rodentia > Castoridae > Castor > Castor canadensis. Next base: position 135,317,583 of record NC_133389.1, on the reverse strand, counting down.
GGAAATCATAGGAGTCCTAAATAAACACCAAAGTGAAACAAGAACACCACACATAGAGAGAGATAAATGAATTAAAGACAAAAATAGAAAATATTAAAGAGGAAGTGACCCATGATATGGAAAACCTCAGAAAAAAGAATGAACCAGAAATACAAAACACATGGAAAGCCACTCCAGCAGACTACAACAAGCAGAAGACAGAATATCAGAACTTGAAGATGAAATGGAAATTAAAGGAAAAACTGAAGAGCTGTTAGTCAAACAACTTAAGACCTGTGAAAGGAACATGCAAGAACTCACCGACTCCATCAAAATTCCAAACCTGAGAATCATGGGCATTAAGAAGGAGAAGAGGTCCAAACAAAAGGAATTTGTAATATATTCAACAAAATAATAACAGAAAATTTCCCAAATCTAAAGAAAGCTATGCCCATTCAGGTACAGGAAGCCTCCAGGACACCAAACAGACTTGAACAAAATAGAACTACCCCATGACATATTATCATTAAAACAACAAGAACGGAGATAGAGAAAGAATATTGATGGCCATAAGAGAGAAAAACAAATAACATACAAAGGTAAATCCATCAAAATCACAGCAGATTTCTCAACAGAAACCTTAAAAGCAAGAAGAGCACGGAGTGAGGTATTCTAGGAACTGAACAAAAATAACTTCAATCCCAGGATACTCTAGCCCACAAAACTATCATTCAAAATAGATGGAGAAATAAGTCTCCCATGATAAGCAGAAACTAAAACAATATATGACCACGAAAGCACCACTACAAAATGTTCTTCAAGGAATTCTGCACACAGAAAATTAAAGTAAACAAAACCATGAAAGGACAGACAGTACCAGACCAAAGGAGAAGAAAAGGCAAGAAAGTAGAGAGTAACATCGATTCAGCTACACATAATCAAACCCTTAAACAACAAAAACAACTAAATGACAGGATTCACCACATACCTATCAATACTGACACTGAATGCTAATGGACTTAACTGTCCCATCAAAAGACACCATTTGGCAAACTGGATTAAAAAGAAAGATCCACAATCTGTTGCTTATAGGAGACCCATCTTATCAACAGAAACAAGTACTGGCTTAGGGTGAAAGGTTGAAAGAAGATTTACCAAGCCAATGGCCTCCTAAAACAGGCAGGAGTAGCAATACTTATCTCAGACAAAGTAGACTTCAAACGTACATTGATCAAATGAAATAAAGAAGGACACTCCATACTGATAAAAGGGGAAATACACCAAAAGGAAATAACAATTATCAACCTATATGCACCCAAAGTCAATGCAACCAATTTCATCAAACGTACTCTGAAGGACCTAAAAACATATATAGATTCCAACACAGTAGTAGAGGGAGACCTTAATACCCACCTATCACCAATAGATAGGTCATCCAAACAAAAATCAATAAAGAAATTCTAGAAATAAATCACACCATAGATCAAATGGACCTGCCTGATGTCTACAGAATATTTCATCCAACTTCTGCACAATATACATTCTTCTCAGCAGCCCATGAAACCTTCTCCAAAATTGATCATATCTTAGGGTACAAAGCAAGCCTCACCAAATATAAGAAAATAGAAATAATCCCATGCATTCTATCTGATCACAATGCATTAAAACTAGAACTCAACAGCAAAAACAACAGTAGAAAACATGCAAACAATTGGAAGCTGTACAACACATTGCTCAATGATCAACGGGTCATTGATGAAATAAGAGAAGAAATTAAAAGATTCCTGGAAGTTAATGAAAATGAAAACACAACCTACCAGAACCTATGGGATACAGCAAAGGCAGTTGTAAGAGGAAAGTTTATAGCAATGAGTGCATATATTAAAAGGACAGAAAGATCTCAAATCAATGACCTAATGCTACATCTCAAACTCTTAGAAAAACAACCACAAGCAAATTCCAAAATGAGCAGAAGGAGAGAAATAATAAAAATAAGAGCTGAAATTAATGAAATAGAAACAAAAAAAAAACATACAAACAATCAATGAAACAAAAACCTGGTTCTTTGAAAAAGTAAACAAGATTGACAGAGCCCTGGCAAACCTAACTAAAATGAGGAGAGAAAAAAAAACAAATCAGTAAAATCAGAAATGCAAAAGGGGAGATAACAACACACACCATGGAAATCCAGGAAATCATCAGAGACTACTTCAAGAACCTATATGCTAATAAATTTGAAAATCTTTAAGAAATGGACAAATTCCTAGGTACTTCTAACCACCCAAAATTGAACCAAGAGGATATTAATCACCTGAATAGATCTATTACACAAAATGAAATTGAAGGAGCAATAGAGTCTCTCAAAAAAGGAAAGTCCAGGACCTGATGGATTCACTGCTGAATTCTATCAGAACTTTAAAGAAGAATTAATACCAACCCTCCTTAAACTGTTCCGCAAAATAGAAAGGGAAGGAATATTGCCTAACTCATTTTATGAAGTGAGTATTACACTCATCACGAAATCAGAAAAAAGGAGAACTATAACCAATCTCCTTTATGAACATCAATGCAAAATTCCTCAATCAAATAATGGCAAACCAACTCCAACAACGCATCAGAAAGATCATTCACCACGACCAAGTTGACTTAATCCCAGGGATACAGGGGTGGTTCAACATATGCAAATCTATAAATGTAATACAGCACATTAATAGAAGCAAAGACAAAAACCACTTGATCTTCTCAATAGATACAGAAAAATCCTTTGATAAGACTCAACACCCCTTCATGATAAAAGCTGTAAGAAAACTAGGACTAGAAGGAATGTACCTCAACATTGTAAAGGCTATATAAGACAAACCTATAACCAACATCATACTCAATGGAGAAAAACTGAAACCATTTCCCCTAAAATCAGGAATGAGATAAGGGTGCCCACTATCCCCACTCCTATTCAACATAGTACTGGAATTCCTAGCCAGAGCAATTAGCCACGAAGAAGAAATAAACGGAATACAAATAGGTAAAGAAACTGTCAAAATATCCCTATTTGCAGATGACATGGTCCTATATCTTAAAGACCAAAAAAACTCTACCCAAAAACTCCTAGACACCATAAACAGCTACAGCAAGGTTGCAGGATACAAAATCAACTTCAAAAATCATTAGCTTTTCTATACACCAATAATGAACAAAGTAAGAAAGAATATATGGAAACAATTCCGTTTACAATAGCCTCAAAAAAATCAAATACCTAGGAGTAAACTTAACAGAGGATGTGAATGACCTCTATAAGGAGAACTACAAACCCCTGAAGAAAGAGATCGTAGAAGACTACAGAAGATGGAAAGATCTCCCGTTCTCATGGATAAGTAGAATCAGCATAGTAAAAATGGCTATACTACCAAAAGCAATCTACATGTTTAATGCAATTCCCATCAAAATCCCAATGACATTCATCACAGAGATTGAAAAATATACCCTAAAGTTCATTTGGAAATACAAGAGACTGTGAATAGCCAAGGCAATACTCAGCAAAAAGAGAAATGCTGGAGGTATCACAATACCTGACTTCAAACTATATTACAAAGCAATAGCAATAAAAACAGCATGGTACTGGCACAAAAACAGACATGAAGACCAGTGGAACAGAATAGAGGAGCTGGCTATGAATCCACACAGTTATGCTCACTTTATTTTGGACAAAGGCGCCAAAAACATACGATGGAGAAAAGACAGCCTCTTCAACAAATGTTGCTTGGAAAAGTGGTTATCCATCTGCAAAAAAACTGAAACTAGATCCATGTTTATTACCCTGTATTAGTATCAACTCAAAATAGATCAAGGACCTTAAAATTAGACCCTAAATTTTGAAGTTCATAAAGGAAAGAGCAGGGAATACTCTGGAAGTAATAGGTATAGGCAAGGACTTCCTCAGTAGATCCTCAGCAGCTCAGCAACTAAGAGAAAGGATGGACAAATGGGAGTACATAAAATTAAAAAGCTTCTGCACAACAAAAGAAATGGTCTCTAAACTAAAGAGACTACCTACACAGTGGGAGAAAATATTTGCCAGCTATATATCAGGCAAAGGACTTTAAGCAGAATATACAGGGAACTTAAGAAACTAAACTGTCCCCAAATCAATGAACCAATAAAGAAATAGGCAAGTGAAATAAACAGAACTTTCTCAAAAGAAGAAATTCAAATGGCCAAAAAACACATGAAAAAATGCTCACCTTCTCTAACCATAAAGGAAATACAAATCAAAACCACACTAAGATTCCACCTCATCCCTGTGAGAATAGCCATCATCAAACACACCACCAACAACAGGTGTTGGCGAGGATGTGGTGAAAAAGGAACCCTCGTACACTGCTGGTGGGAATGCAAGCTAGTGCAATCACTCTGGAAAAAAATTTGGAGGCTTCTTAAAAATCTAAATATAGATTTGCCATATGATCCATCAATCCCAATCTTAGAGATATACCCAAAGGAATGTGACTCAGGTTACTCCAGAGGCACCTGCACAACCATGTTTATTGCAGTGCTATTCACAATAGCCAAGTTATGGAAACAGCCAAGATGCCCCACCACTGACGAATGGATTAAGAAATGTGGTACTTATACAAAATGGAGTTTTACTCAGCCATGAAGAAGAATGAAATGTTATCATTCACAAGTAAATGGATGCAACTAGAGAACATCATTCTGAGTGAGGTTAGCCAGGCTCAGAAGACCAAAATCATGTTTTCCTTCATATGTGGACTTTAGATCTAGGGCAAATGCAGCAATGTTGTTGGACTTGGGTCACACGCTAAGGGCAGAGTACTCATGGGAAGTATATGGATAGGCAGGAAACCAAAACATAAAAGTGTCTGATGTCCCCAGTGCAGAGGAGATAATACAAAAACCTTACAAATGACAGAGGTCAATATGGGAAGGTGACTGGGAAGTAGTGAAGAGATCAGGTAGAGATGAATCAATTCGGGTTATAATACATTTGCACATGGAAGCAACGCTAGGAATCTCTCTGTATAGCTATCCTTATCTCAATTAGCAAAAGCACTTTGTCTTTCTTATTATTGCCTATGTCTTCTCTTCAACAAAATTGGAGAAAAGGGCAGAACAGGTTCTGCTTGGAAGCAAGGGGGAATGGGGGGAGAGTGGTAGGGGGTGGGGGGCATCGGGGAGAAATGCCCCAAACAATGTATACACATATGAATAAATAAGAAAATAAATAAAAGTAAAAAGAGAATTTGGCAAAAAAAAAAGATGTCATAGAAAAAAACATACTAGACAATATTAAATAGACAAAGGAGACTCTAATACTGTTGTAACAAGAGAGAGATTAAATTTAGCCTTGCTGAAATAAAAGGCAGGAGAGTTTCAAATTCTGAGGTGATCTAGCAGAAAAGTACTAGAGGACATTAAGCAGGGAGGTGGGTCAACGTGATTAGGTCATCTGTTCTTGCTTAAACTTCTACCCTCCCATGGAGAGTTTCCTGGGTTTGACACTGTATTATAGTTACACAAGATGTTAACATTTTGGAGGATCTGTGAATGGTACACAAGATATCTTTATACATTTCTTTGTTAGTTCTGTGGATTTACCAGCACTTCACCATAAAAAGTTCAGGAAAGACATGGACAAATTAAAGAGCCTCCAGAGGGCAACCAAAATAGTAAGAAACCAAAGTCCTTTAGTCTTGAAAAAAAAAAAAAAGCAGAAAGAGGGGCCACTAAAGACTTGTTGAAAGACTGCCACCTAAAAGTGAGATTACATTTTCAAATTTTAAAAATAAAAAGAAAGCAGAAAAGTTCAAGAGAGTCAACTCAATATAAAGGAAGATTTTCTAACAATTAGCATTTTCTGACAGAAATAGAGCTTTAAAACAAGATAAATTTACTTTCACTGAATATGTTCAATCAAACTTGGGTAACTAATTTTCAAAAACACTTCTAGAATGATTTCAGAATAGGATATAGGACGCTCAATTTTCTAAAATATTTTGCCAAAGAAAAATCCCCAAACTTATCTTCTTTTCTAGCTAGAAAAATTAGTTTATACATATTCTACTTACCTCATGCTTACCAGCATCTTTTTTAAAAAATGGAATTATTGAAATGGGCCAAATGTTATTTTGCGGCATTATCCAGAGAATTTCAAAGGGTGACACACTTATGTTAAACACCTACCAAAGTATTTTCTAAAATAGAGCTGGAATTGAGAAAAAGAAATAATATTGTAGAACTATAATGAACAACTGCTAACATATACAAATTTGAATCAGATTTTCAAAATCGAAACTGTACAAAAAAATTACCCAAGCTGTTTGAAAACCATTTTCTGGCTCAAAATACGGTATGCCCAAATTTGTTTTAAAATTGTTTGTTAAAATCTGCAGGTGCAATATGTCAAATTGTAAAGCAGAATCACAGAATGTTTGTAAGACAGAATGTTTAAGACAGAAAGGACTGCTTGTCCATCTAGTTAAACTGAAGGGCAAGTTACCTAACTCCAGCCAGAATTTCTAGGCCAGTGATTTTTCTACAGTATTTTGCTCAGTCTAAATTAAATACCCCTTACAGCAGTCATGCTGCAAAGAACATAGAAAAAGGTGAGTCATACTCCTGTCAGTGTGCAGAATAGCTAGAAATATGAAGTCAGACAAGAAACATGCTCTAATGGCATGATCAGCCATCCCTGAAGACTCTCTAAAGGTATGATGATTGAAAAATGTTCATCTTTTTAGTTCATTTGGGTTTTTCTTTTAGTTTGTGAAGGACATTTAAAGATCAGAGTCACCCTTGGACAGGAAAAGCCCAAACGTATCTGTCTGAGTGAATGAACCACCTAATCCAGATGACAATAATGTAACAGGGAAATGAGTGAAAAGGCCAAGAATTCAGCACCTTAGTGCTGAGAAGAGGAGCAAAATAAAAGGAGCCACAAGTTCCACATGAGTTCTGAATAAGCAGACTGAGGGTGCACTAGCAATAGATTAAGTTTTATAGCATTAGTAAGAACTGTTACTGCAAGGGAAATGAATAGGTTTAAGTATTGATTTTTAAATCTTCCCTAGAAATTATAACTTGCTTGGCACAGCATTCATATAAAGTATATTCCCATAACTGCTTAGTTCACCCACATATTCATCTCATACCCACACTGTGGTCACTTTGATGCATCCATCTATTAATTCATTTATTCAACATATATTTCTACCATGCTTGCTATGTGCCTGATACTTTCCTAGACACTAGATATACAAGCATGAAAAATAAAATGTTTTAACCTTCCAATAAACATAGATTTCTTTCTTACAAGGTCCCTGAAAGACAGTCTCTATTTGACTAGTCAGTAACAGAAAATTTAATAATTTCCCAAGCATCTAATTCCATTTTCTGATTGATGCAATTATTTAAATTTTTCATTTGAGGTAGTATGAGCTGTTTCAAATAAAAGGACACAAATAATGTCATACTTCTGAAATCAGGAAAATCAAATTAAAACAAATTCACCAAGGCTCACTACCAGTCTTTTCACAGGAAAAAAATACACAGCCCTGCCGGAACACCTACAGAAACACACACACTCACACAATTTTTAACAAATTTTATTAGCATATAATAGTTCTATAGGGGGATATATTGTGTTATTTACATAAGTGCTGACAATATATCTTAGTTATATTTACCCCTCCATTGTTCTCCCTTATCTCCTCCCGCCTTTTTAGAAAAATTTCAACAGGTTTCATGCTTCTATTTTCATATATGCATACAAAATACATCCACCATACTGATCCTCACATCCCCTCTTTCCTTATGCCCACCCACCTCCCACTGGTACTCACTCCCAGAAAAAAACCTATTTTTTCCCCCTGCACTTCATTTTTTTAAGTGTATATTGATAATACAGGGGGATTTTGCCTTGGTACTTCAGGCCTATATATATCATCCTTTAATCAAATTAATCTCCTTCCCCCTTTACTCATTCTCTATCACCATACTCCCTTAATATTCATCAACTTACTGTACAGTATATTATATTATATTTATATATAGATGGGTTGTTTCAATATTTTTTCATCCTCTAACATTTTCTTTACCTCTTCTGCCTCCCATAGTTACCTCAGACAGACTCACTAATTTAATTTGATCTCTCTCTCATTCCATTATGTAAATATACCACCTTTTCTTAATTCATTCATTACTCATGGGGCATCTGGACTGCTTACAAATCTTGGCTATTGTAAATGGTGCTGCAATAAACATGGGTGTGCAAGTGGCTCTATCATATCCTGGAGCACATTCTTTCAGATATAGGCTAGGAGTGTTATCAGTGGATCATATGGTGGTTCTATTTTTAGCTCTTTGAGGGACCTCCATATTGCTTCTCAAAGCAATTGCACTAATTTGCATTCCCACCAACAGTGTAGAAGTATTCCTTTCCCCCACATCCTCACCAGCATTTGCTGCTGCTTGTGTTATTGATGATAGCTATTTTGACTGGGGTGAGGTGGAATCTCAATGTAGTTTTGATTTTCATTTCTTTTATGGACAAGATTGTTGAGCATTTCTTCATATTCTTATTGGCTATTTGTACTTCTTTTGAGAACTGTCTTCTCAGTTCATTTGCCCATTTAGTCACACATACACAATTTATTTTGGATTAAAAATCAGACATGATCTCTCAACCATGCACTGCCTTTTCTCCTCTACTGTCTGTCTAGTCCAAGGGCTCTATGTGAAGTGGATTCAGGTACTAAAGATTCCATTGAGGGTTGGAAGCTTAATTGGACACAGTAGATTCTCTATGAGACCCAGACCCTTAACACTAAGTCCTCTATTATCTACCACCAGCTACAACTCCTGAGGTCCTGTTTCTGAAAGTTGATGCTTTAGAGGAGACTCTTGAAACCAGCTTCACCCAAAAATATGCAATGCTCTCTTTTCCAGTATATCTTGAAGGTATAGGATCATGTCATCTGCAAATAAGGATATTTTGACAGTTTCTTTACCTATTTGTATTCCTTTTATTTCTTCTTCTTGGCTAATTGCTCTGGCTAGAAATTCCAGTACTATGTTGAATAGGAGTGGGGATGGTGGGCACCTTGTCTCGCTCCTGATTTTAGGAGAAATGGTTTCAGTTTTTCTCCATTAAGTATGATGTTGGCTGTAGGTTGAGGTACATTCCTTCTATTCCTAGCTTTCTTACAGCTTTTATCATGAAGTGGTGTTGAGTCTTATCAAAGGCTTTTTCTGCATCTATTGAGATGATCAAGTGCTTTTTGTTTTTGCTTCTATTAATGTGTTGTATTACATTTATAGATTTGCGTATGTTGAACCATCCCTGCATCCTTGGGATGAAGCCAACTTGGTCGTGGTGAATGATCTTTGTGATGTGTTGTTGGATTCGGTTTGCCATTATTTTATTGAGGATTTTTACGTTGATATTCATCAAGGAAATTGGCCAGTAGTTCTCCTTTTTGGAGGTGTCTTTGTCTGGTTTTGGGATGAGAGTAATATTGGCTTCATAAAATGAGTTAAGCAATATTCCTTCCCTTTCTATTTCATGAAACAGTTTAAGGAGAGTTAGTATTAGTTCTTCTTTAAACGCCTGATAGAATTCAGCAGTGAATCCATCAGGTCCTGGAATTTTCTTTTTTTGGGAGGCTCTTGATGGCAGCTTCAATTTCTTTTTGTGTTATAGATCTATTCCGGTGATTCATATCCTCTTGGTTCAGTTTTGGGTCATTATAAGTTTCTAGAAATCTGTCCATTTCTTTGAGATTTTCAAATTTATTAAGAGTATAGGCTCTCAAAGTAGTCTCTGATGATTTCCTGGATTTCTGTGGTGTTTGTTTTTATCTCTCCTTTTGCATTTCTGATTTTACTGATTTGGGTTTTTTCTCTCTTCATTTTAGTCAGGTTTGCCAGGGGTCTGTCAATCTTATTTATTTTTTCAAAGAACCAGCTTTTTGTTTCATTGATTCTTTGTATGGTTTTTTTTGTTTGTTTGTTTGTTTCTATTTCATTGACTTCAGCCCTTATCTTAATTATTTCTTTCCTTCTGCTTGTTTAGGGATTTGCTTGTTCTTGTTTTTCTAGGAGTTTGAGCTGTAGTATTAGGTCATTGATTTGAGATCTTTCTGTCATTTTAATATATGCACTCATGGCTATAAACTTTCCTCTTAGGACTGCCTTTGCTGTGTCCCATAGGTCCTTGTAGGTCGTGTTTTCATTTTCATTAACTTCCAGGAACCTTTTAATTTCCTCTTTTATTTCATCAATGACCTATTCGTCATTGAGTAATGTGTTGTTCAGCTTCCAATTGTTTACATGTTTTCTACTGTTGCTTTTCTTGTTGAGATCTAGTTTTAATGCGTTGTGGTCAGACAGAATGCATGGAATTATTTCTATTTTCTTATATTTGCTGAGGCTGGCTTTGTACCCTAAGATATGATCAATTTTTGAGAAGGTTCCATGGGCTGCTGAGAAGAATGTATATTGTGCAGAAGTTGTATGAAATATTCTGTAGACATCAGGTAGGTCCATTTGATCTATGGTGTGATTTAGTTCTAGGATTTCTTTATTGATTTTTTGTTTGGATGATCTATCTATTGGTGATAGGGGAGTATTAGGGTCTCCCATTATCACTGCGTTGGAGTTTATATATATTTTTAGGTCCTTCAGAGTATGATTGATGAAACTGGGTGCATTGGCATTGGGTGCATATAAGTTAATAATTATTATTTCCTTTTGGTATATTTCCCCTTTTATCAGTATGGAGTGTCCTTCTTTATCTCGTTTGATCAATGTAGACTTGAAGTCTACTTTGTCTGAGATAAGTATTGCTACCCCTGCCTATTTTCAGGGACCACTGGCTTGGTAAATCTTCTTCTAGCCTTTCACTCTCAGCCAGTGCTTATTTCTGTTGATGAGGTTGGTCTCCTGTAAGCAGCAGATTGTTGGAGCTTCCTTTTTAATACAGTTTGCCAATCGGTGTCTTTTTAGGGGGGAATTAAGTCTATTAGCATTCAGTGTTAGTATTGATAAGTATGTGTTGATTCCTGTCATTTAGTTGTCATTGTTAACGCAGAGAAACTAAAGCAGATACCTTAAAGCAACTGAGGCCAATAGGAAAAGGGGACCAGGAACTAGAGAAAAGGTTAGATCAAAAAGAATTAACCTAGAAGGTAACACCCACACACAGGAAATCAATGTGAGTCAATGCCCTGTATAGCTATCCTTATCTCAACCAGCAAAACCCCTTGTTCCTTCCTATTATTGCTTATACTCTCTCTACAACAAAATTAGAGATAAGGGCAAAATAGTTTCTGCTGGGTATTGAGGGGGGGAGCGGGAGGGGGCGGAGTGGGTGGTAAGGGAGGGGGTGGGGGCAGGGGGGAGAAATGAACCAAGCCTTGTATGCACATATGAATAATAAAAGAAAAATGAAAAAAAAAAAAAAAGAGTTTGATTATGTGTAGCTGAATCAATGTTACTCTGTACTTTCTTGCCTTTTCTTCAACTGTGGTTTGGTATTGCCTGCCCTTTCACGGTTTTGTTTGCTTTCATTTTCTGTGTGCAGAATTCCTTGAGGAATCTTTTGTAGTGGTCGCTTGGTGGTCATATATTGTTTTAGTTTCTGCTTATCATGGAAGACTTTTATTGCTCCATCTATTTTGAATGATAGATTTGCTGGGTAGAGTACTGAGGAAACAACTTGTGCAATGATAGTTAAAATTCGCAAGAAGGGAACTAACAGAAAAGTGAATTAATGATCTTAAGCTACTTTTTTCCCTCAGGTGCTTGATGACTTTCAGGCAAGAGGCTGAGAACCTGGTAGAGAGTGCCAGAGAGCTAGGTTGACAGAACTGGGGATTTGGAAGGTCTCAAGTCATAACCATATCTTCTTCAAGACATTTAGCAAATTCTGTAAAAGCACAGAGGGCTAAAGAAGGAAACCTCTGGAAAAAAAAATGTTTTCAGGGTCTTTCAACACTTTTAACACTATAGAATAGTGATAAGGATCTACTGGGGAACAGTTCCCAATGAATACCTCAGTCTCTTAGTTCAAAGCCTTATAGGATCTGAAGAAAAAAAAAGTGGTCACAAACTTTAAAAAGTTTTTCCCCATGCCTTAGCATAATGAATCAATGTGCTTACATGAAAGACATTTCATGGGCTGTAGGCGTGGCTCAAATGGTACAACACCTACTTAGCAAGTGTGAGTTCTTCAGTACAAACCCCAGCACCACCATCAAAAAAAATTAATTAATGTTAAGAACAAAATAAATTGGTGAACAACAGATTAAAAATAGAAGAAAATAAAATGCATCATGTAGGAGGCAGACAAATTTCTGAACAGAAATACAAAGTGAAAAGAGAATGAAAATTCCAGGAGCTAGGCATAGTGGCACAAGCCTGTAATTCCAGCTATGCAGGAGGCTGAGACAGGAGGATCATGAGTTTGAGGACAGACTGGGCCACTATCATTACATCGTTCCTTCTCCCTCTCTCTCTCCTCTTCTCATGAGTTCACCAGTATTATAGATCCTACTCCCTATGACCTAATCTTAATTTAAGTAATTATGTATGCAAAGAATCTGATTCCACATAAGTCACTTTCAGAAGTTCCAGAGTTCGAACTTCAACATGTTTTTTGAGATCACAATTCAGCAGCACAACACATATTCAGGAAAGGTAACATTTACAGAGGTGGCTTACCATACCTACAGTGTTATTTATATCTAGTTCACTACATTTTTTTTTCTCATGAGCTATTCAGTCAAATAGGAATGAGGAATTCTTAAGAAGCTTCACTATCTTTGACAAAATATTCATTTCTCCCAGGAGAGTGTGGAGTGGGGCATGTTGCAGTGGAGGAATAATAAGGGGAATAGGAAGTTATAATTTTCTATGGATGTCTCCTTTACCAAATGTATACCCAAAGCTGATAAAATCATATGTATCCCCATATGTATCATCCCAATCACAAACTCTACTGATGGTTAATTGGTAGACTAAGACCACACATCACCATGAAATATAAGTGGTACCATAGAGCTTCCTTGTGATATAACTCTGTTGTTTAGTTGGCTGTAAACTTATTATATACACAGCATTTGCAAACTGAATGGCAAATGGCAAACTGACTTCCCAGCAGCCATTGAGTAGTGAAATAAGGTAGACTAGCCACAAGGAGAGTGACTAATATTTAAGAGTAACAGGTGCACCTCCCAAGGAAACAGTGGCAGCAGAGAGTTCAACATGATGAGTGGCTATCAGGGAAGGATTCTTCTTGAATCAAAACTCAAAACTCACAAACAACTGATTCTTCAATCATTTCTTTTTCCTGACAGATTTGCTTTTGTGTCCCAAATTTTGACTTATGAATGGACTGTCACTAGCTATGCATTCCAATTCAGTTTACCAGTTGAAGATCATTAAAATTTCCTGATAAGGATAATAAAATTACATATTGACCCTCAGTTTTATTGTTTCATATTCACAGTTCCTATTTTTAAAAACTATACAGGAGGACAGGTTATTGATAGAGCAAATTTTGGACTCTATGAGAATCTCCCCATAACAATATCATAATATAACATCTATCACAATAGTCTGTTAAACTAGTTATGCCATTATTCTAAGATAACTAAAAATCATTATGAATATAATCTTGTAAAATATGAAATTGATCTAAATATATGAAAAGAAGCTCTAATTTCACACACGTAAATAAGACATGTGTGCACAAATATTTGACTACAAACATGAGTATGATGACACTAAGAATACCTGGAAATCTAGGCTCTCTATAAGCACATATTATTTCAACTGAGTTCTGTAACAACATTTCATAGAATTACAGAACAATGGACACTTACTAAACAGGTCTCTTGGCTGTAAGTGACAGAAAGTTGACTGAAGTTGCTTTAAGTTGAAAAAGAAACTTATAATGACAGACATGAAAACATGTGGGTAGAATGGCCAAAGGACTTGGCAACCCACTTTCTCAAAGAATGCCATTGTGATCTGTCTCCATCTTCCAATCCCCCCACTTTTTTCTGAGTTCCCTTCTTTATCAAGTAAGAATTTCTTTAAAGATGGCTACAAGCAAATTAGACTTAAAATCACAGTAAATTGAGATGGTCTCTTTCCTAATAATTACAGCAGAAGCTCCATGGCTGCTGGGGTTTTTCATAGGCCCAGTTTAAGTTATATACATAATCCTAAAACAGCCATCATGACCCTGATTATTTGGGTCTTGATCACGTACCCAGTCCTAGATCACACAGTCTGGAAGTATGACTGGAGTTCCCCTTTGAAGAGTCAGTGTAACAGAAAAAGTAATAGATCTAAGCAACATAAAAAATAAGCAAATGTCCATTATAAATACTTTCATATGAATATTTCTGTGTAAGACAGAAAATTTGTTTAATAAAATCTCTGCATCTAGTAATGAAACACCTGCATAAGCTCAAATTTCAACATTTTTCTCTGAATGTAAGAAATTCAATTTGGCTACATTTTAAATTGCTGAGAGGGTAGTTATCATATAAGTTATTGTGCTCATCCATTCAGACATTCTTTCCCCTCCTCTCCAACTTCTTACTACCATTTATACTGTCATTTTTGATGGCTCCAACTTGATGGAGACACATATTTGTCATAAATTCAAGCTTGAAACAGGCATGAAGAGAGAAATATATTCTTCATGTTCTATATAATCTATTCATGATTATAGACATTGGGAATTTAAAATTAGAAGTTACCTAATGTGCCCCTACTTTCCATGTTGTGGAAAGGTTTTTGGTTTTTTTTTTTAATGCTGCCTTGGAATGGATCACTTGAAAAATATTCAATACCTACTCTTCATAGTTCCCCCAATTTGGCTGTATAAGTGATAAAAAAGCTAATGCTTCCATTATTTCACAGCAGCTATTAACTTACTGATTTGTCAGGGGTGTCACCTATAGGGCTATATAGCTTTTCATAGCTGCACTTTGAGTATGAATGAAATTGAAAAACAAAGTCATTTTGAATCATATTTCTGTCTATGTTATAAAGAATAATAAGACATGTAAAAGACCTATGTCGAGTAATTAAATGTGAATCATTCCCTTTTTTCTCTCCCTTGTCCATGACACTCTTATTTAATAGATAATTTTACTTAGGAATGTTTACTGGACCAACCAACAGGAATTAAAAATTTATGGGGTTTTTTTTATTATTGTTGTATTGGTGGTACAATGTGACATTTACAAAATTTCTTACAATATATCATTGTTGAATTCATCCCTTCCATAGTTCTCCTTTATCTTCCCGCCTCCCATTCCTGGAATAGTTTCAACAGGTCTCCTTTTTCCATTTTCATGCATGCATGCATGTGTACATATATTTCCACCATATTCACCTTCTTACACCTTTTCCTTATATCCTCTCCCCTCTCACTGTTACCAACCCTCCAGACAGGACCTGTTTTGCATTCTGTGCTTTTGAAAAACAAAGACATATTTTTGTTTGTTTAAGATAGCTATTCCAAGATTCCCTCAATACAAAAGTCTTCTTCTAGTCAGTTCCCTAGATTTAAAAAATCAATTATGCATTTAACCAACAAAGTTTAATGTTTTTAAATAAGTAGAAAGACCAGCTTCTTTGAGATTTCAAACCATTTGCTTCTGTTTTAATGTTCCCTTTGGTTGTCTTGGTAAAGTATCATGGCAATGAATAAATTAATAAAGAATTAGAGTGGTGTGATTGCTCTGATACAAATGTGCTTATTCATGGAATGGACCATGTGGCTTTTGGCATCACAGACAGTGCATCTGGGCTGAAGTCTGCTTGGGGAGTTAGCTTGAATTATACCTTCCTTCATTCTGTAGAAACAAATTCACAGAAAAGAGTTACTCAGGCTCCAGGGGAAAGAAAGCATACTAGCAATGACATTAACATTAGTTTCAGCATTGTTTCCAGGAGAACAGTCTATGAAATGAACTGTTAGTAAGCTTATGAAATGTAGTAAGAAATATATCTCATAGAGTGAGGTATCCCTCACTTCATAAAATAGTTATGTTAGGCCAGACAACATGGATTATATGTTGTATATGTCTATTATACGAATCTTATGTTTGTTTCCAAGGGAAAGAGTCCACCAAATGATGGAATTGATCAAGTTTAATGAGAAAGAAAGCAGTTTCAGTTGTAGATATGTCCCATGGTATGTCTACTCCCCGGGATAATCTGCCTAGAAGTTTACTTTTCTTCTGTAGTGCTTTCCTTGTTCCAGATATTCTTTCCAACACAGACATAATGCTACCCCACTCTCAAAATCATATGAATAGTGGGCAAGCCTGGAGATTCTCTGACTCAAGACCCCTCCATGAATAGGAAATTAAAACAGGTCCTGTCTGGAGGTACTGGTACCAGTGAGAAGAGGAATATAAGGAAAGCATGTAGGAAGGTAATGTAGTAGAAATATTATGTGCTCTTGTTTGAAAATGGAAAAATGAGACATGCTGAAACTATTCCAGGAATGAGGAAGGAGGGGATAAATGAGAATGATGAAGGGATTGGATTCAACTATGATATATTGTAATAACTTTTGTTAATGTCACAATATATCCCCAGTACAACAATAATATGATAATAAAAAATAAAATAAAAATTAAAAAGACCCATCCATATGATTCTCTTAGATGCTTTTTATCAAATCTTGTATAGTATCTAATTCCTTGAGGTCTTCCAATTAAGTGAAACAAGAAAGGTTGGAAGGAATCTGAGAGAAGTTTTTGAACGGCAAACCTACTTTTAGTCTGAAAAAGTATTAGCTCTTTAAATTTGGAGTTGTATGCATAAATAGCTGGATTTCACTTAGGGAATTCTCTATCAGAAGAAAATATTTCAGTTTGATTCTCTGATATGACATTAAATTACATACATTTTTAGTTAAGTTGATTTTTACTATGCCTGAAAAAGTAGAGAACAAAATCTAAGCGCCCACAGTTTAATCGGTGTTTAAAATCTGTCTTGTTTAAAAAGTTTCTATAAAATAAACTCAATGTCACTTGTGAAAATTCAAGTGGACCAGCCAAAATTCCCAGGTAAGATATAATTAGATAGTCAGATGCAGTGGGTCATTCCTCTAATCCCAGCTATGCAGAGGCAGAGATCAGGAGGATCATTGTTGGAGGCCAGCCCTGGCCGAACAAAAAATAATGTAAGACTCTATCTGAGAAATGACTAAAGCTAAAAAGGACTTGGGAGGTGACTCAATTGGTGGAGTGCCTGCCTAGCAAGCTTAAGGCACAAAGTTCAAACCCAAAACTGAAAAAAAAAAAATGAAAAGAGATACAATTGGATTGTTTTAGTTTAAGTCATAGGTCCCCCTATACAATACATGCAACATTTCCAATTATAACAAGGTCACACCTTCATTCACTCAGCTTGTTGTATGCAAGGAACTATGCTACCTGCTATGAATACCAGAACAACATGTAGGATGTTCTCAAGCAGACAAGGAATAAATACCAACATTACAGCACAGAGTCAAACTAGTAAGAACCACAACAGAAGAAAAAGAAGTTTCTATGAGAGTTTAAAGTAGAGAGAAAATATTTCTATTTGAAGGGATGAGGACAGAGAAGCAGAATTGGCCTTGAAAGGTGGTAGGATTTTAACAAGAGAGAATTCAAACAAGAGGGAAGATTATTCTAAGGCAGAAAGAGTGTAGAGAGGTGTTAAAACATTGGGGAACTGACAAGAATCCTAGCAAAATAAAGTAGAAGAGGAGAATTAATGAACATACCTGGTTGGGCCAGACCATGCAACAATAATTTCATAGGTGACAATGGGGGAACTGTTTCCAAATTCATAGGTGACAAGGGGGAACTGTTTAATGTATTATACAAAAAGTTAATAGGATAAATACCATGCTTTTAAGATTAATTGAATAAGATGGGAGTGAAAAGATATTGGATGCCAAGAGATGAATTAAGAATGTGTTATAGTACTTGAGATGAGAAGAAATAGTAGTCTAGACTATTGCCAAGAAGACTGATATGGGACTGTAGGTTTCCCCCACCAAAAAGCCATGTTCATGATAGCATGAACCATATTGATCTTGTTTGTGACAAATAATATACATGTAATAAATATCCTCTGGGTAAATGAGGTGGATTTGAGAGACATTGCAGCAGAAATGGTGGCAGCCCCATGAGTTGATTAGCAATGGAAAGAAACAGGAGGTGATTAAGGTTTTTTTTATTGTTTTATTATTCATATGTGCATACAAGGCTTGGGTCATTTGAGACTTAAGAACAATTTCATTAAAAAGTCAGCAGATTTGAAGATGATATATTCAGCTAGTCTTCATTCAATAAATTTCTGAGCAACTATTATGTATAAATTTGTATGGAATTTTTAAGACACTGAGTTTGAGGTGCTAAGATAGATATTTAAATGGAGATGTTCAGAGACACTTAAAATGTACTTCTACATTTCATAGAGAAATTTCAGTTGACAGAGCAATTTAATGACCTCTCAATTACCCAAGTCTTCAGTGTGGATGGATTTGTTCATATACTACATAAAAATTCTTATTAGTTACCAACTTGAAATGTTTGCTTTTGTAAAGTAATTTATGACTTCCATTTTATAGAGAATTTGTTTGAGAAACACATTTAGTCTTTACTTATGTTTCCAAGATGGAAATGTTGTTGCAATAGGGACTAAAAAAAAAAAGACATGATCATAAAAAACTCAAAAGTTAATGGCTTTATCAGATATAGTAACCCCATATAAATACATTCTAAATGTCACCAAAATTGAATTTTCATCAAATAACTATACTAACATTGTTGATACAAATTGACAGAAATAAATGATATTATAATTTTCAAAAAAATTTAATTGCCCTACCTAAGCAAAGGAGATTTTCAGATTGTCTAGTTTGGGCTCTTTTCAAAAGATGAGAACTTCAGGAAAAAATTTGAATTTATCTTATTTTTCTTATGAAAGCTCTGCCATTAGTTTCTTTCTAATCAAATTTAAGAAAAAGAGAAAACTGATATACAGTTATCCACCCAAACAATGCAGTTGGAGAAAAATGGAACTTTTTCTGAAAGTCCCATTTGTAAAGTGAACTAACACCTAATTTGCTCTAGGCCAAATAAATAACAACTATATATAATCTACAAATGCTACATATGCTTCAGTGACTCCATTGTCTCTTTCTGCCACCACCTTGGCTGATTATATGCTAAATACAGTACAGGGCGTGTGTGTGTGTGTATGTGTAATTTGTCTGGTTTCTTTCTAAATTGTTAGTATCTTATGTCAAAGACTATATAAACCTTTGCATCTAATCTAATTCCTATCACAACTGATAGACATCTATAACTATTGATTAATAAATTAATTATTGTGACTGACTTTCAATGATTCCATTCATCTTTTTGATTATAGGTATGGAAAGAATACCCTTGGTTTTAATCTATAACATAAAACAGTCCATATAATCTAAAGATTCTTAAGAGAACCTCTAATTTCTTTGGATAATCACAGCTTTTTTGCCTTTGAAGGCATCTGTTTCCCTGTTGGTTCATTCCCCAAGATAAATGACTGTTTCCATATTTTATTGGGAACAGAACATACATAATTAGACTCAATAAGCAGCATCTATCCTTAAAATGTACCCAATCTATACGGCATATGCCAAATCTGATGAGGAAAGTCAAAATTCTCTTATATTATGACAAAGGGAGGTAAAATAATCATACTTCAAATGTCAAGGGAGAACTCTGAAGGAAAACATTTTATTCTCTGGTGATTTAAAGATACCATGAAACACTTAACATACACAAGCCAAGATTAGAATAATTCCTTAATTATACCTTAAATGAATAACACAAAGAAGAAAGATTTGGGGAGACCAACTATGAAAGGAAATAAAAAGAAACATGTTACATAAATAGTCCACAAGGGTATTAACAGTTTGGTAGGCCATCCTGTACTTGAAAAATTCTTAACTTGGTGAAGAGATGAAGTATTTCTTTGGCAAATGAGTGGCATTTGCCAAATGAGTGGCATTCTGGGAATGTATGAGTTATTCCTTGAGTAAAAGTGAGCCATGGTGCTGGGAACACCTAAAATGTAGTGTCTAGGGTACTCTCCTTGTAAACCTAATGCTAGTGCAATCCTTCCATACCCTAGCTTTCAGCTCTATCATAGTGATAATAAACAACCCTATAAAACTGTCTATGTACCACTGCAAATTTCTCAGAGATAGTGTGGGTTTTTAAGCTGACTGTGTAGAACAGAATACTTAATAAATTTAGAGTTGTTGGCCATTTTAAAGGTACCTATAGACTGTAATAGAACTTTTCATTTTTGCAGCAGCAGTAATTGACACAAGAATAGCTTCATGTGGTGACTGTACTTTTATAAGCATTCTTGGAGAAATGATACAACAAAATATTTTCACCTCATTTATTCTCCCTTTCTGGCTAATGTGATATTGCATTAAATATTTCCTAGGGCCTGGAGTCTGACTGTGGTAGACTTTAATTTTCTAGTTATAAATTTGGAAGAAAAAGTTGAAACAAAAAATTAAAAATACTATTTTAAGGCTAGGAAACATGTCTGAGATATTTTCTCCTATAATTTATCACTCTTTCCACAAATATTTTTTGTGCCAAGTACTTTTATACTTACTGGGAACACAGGGATGAACAAAATAAAACAAAACCCTATCTACTCTAATAAAACTTACATTACACTCGAAGACAAAAGATAAAGTAGAAAACATATACATTAAAAATAATTGCACTTTGTGCTTTGTCCTGTGAAGAGAGTGACAGGTGTGAGGTGTTGTTTCAAGCTGAGTAGTTATTTCTAATGGGAAATGAGAAATAATAGCAATGGGAAACCACTGTATAGTTTTAGATGGGAAAGAAACAATCTGATTTATACTTTGAAAATATTTATTAGGCTGCTATGTGGCTATTAGATCATTATGATGCAAAAGAAGAAGCAGAGTGACCAGTTACAAAGTTATTGTAGCAACTCACAGAGCCATGGTGGCACCGTGATCTACAGGATGATTTGGAAAGAAGATCACAGAAATGGATTTGGATTTATATTTTGGTGATAGAATACATAAGACTTGCCAGTGGATTCTGTGTGTAGAAGAAGTAAGGTCAAAAGAAAAATCAGTACCATTTCTTAACTTATTATCTTGATATAGGGGGAAATCACAAGTTCTTTCATGGCCCTTGTATTAGGACAGGCATTAAGATAGTTTAATATATTAAGCTACAATAACCACAAAATCTCAGTGACAGGTTTATTTCCCACTCTTTCTATCTGTTCAGAACAGGTCAACAGGGAACTGTATTCCACAGGTCCTCCGAGACCCAGGATAATGGAGGATCTGCCGTGTTATAAGTATATCAACTGTTAGACTGTTTCTTCAGTTGCCCGAGGCGGGGGAGAGAAACTGGAGAACCATGCTTGGGCTTTGTGGTTGTTCTTGTTGTTCTTGCTTATGTTTAAGATA
This sequence comes from Castor canadensis, assembly GCF_047511655.1. Classification (NCBI taxonomy): domain Eukaryota; kingdom Metazoa; phylum Chordata; class Mammalia; order Rodentia; family Castoridae; genus Castor; species Castor canadensis. Next base: position 135,296,036 of record NC_133389.1, on the reverse strand, counting down.
TAGCCTGGAATTTTCACTGCAAACACTTGGTTTACATTTCATTAACCAGAACTTGTCACATGGCCCTACCTAATTTTAAAAAGGCTAAGAAAAGGTAAAGGAGCAAATGGACTATTTGATGAAATTTTTGTCTCCACTGTAGGTCTGTGGATTGTGAGATGCCTATTAGTTATTCTTGTTTATTGTTTTCCTTTTGAAATCATGTAAGTTTTTGAGATTTTAGTCAATTGTCAAAAGTGATTTCTTATCAAAGCCATCACCAAGAACAAAGTAGAACACTAGTGCATTGGCTAATACATTCCTCTGAATACAATGGGTCCAGAATATTAGTAACTTTATCAATCAAGGTTCCAACAAAAAGAGATAGTACATTCAACTTAGGATAATTTTAGGATGATTAATTTATTTGTGGGTGAATGTAGAGGATATAGTACAGGAACTGACTTAGTAACACAGGGTCTTTACACCCTCCAGGCCCAAAGAGATGAGAAGAGTCAGCATTTATCAGAACCAGAAGGAGAAAGAGATGTAGAAGAAGCATCCTGGAGAGAAGTAGCATCTTCAATCAAGGGAAACCACACAAAGAGAAACTAGAAGAGTAAGTGCCCTGACTTCATTCCTACCGCCTCTCATCGCCTCATGAGGCTCCCTGAAGCCAAATGCAAACAGAAGCTAGCAGAAAGGAGAGCCTATGGTTCCTCCTTTCTATAGAGGTTGCTTCCCAGGGCACAAAACAGGGTAGGTGGGGAGAACAGAACAACTAGAAGGGTACACAGAAGATATCTGACACAAAGAAGTACCTACCTGATTTTTCTCCTGCCTTATTTTTTGAAATGAAAGTTAATGCTTAGAGTGAAAAGATCATTCTACTTAGAATTGTGCAAATGATTACCTAAAAGTCCCAATTCAAGGAAAGCTTTAGGATTTAAAAATTCTATTAAATGAAAAAAATTTTGAGGAATTGATTTTACTAATAACAATAACATTTTAATTTCTAAATCTCATCCTTCCCATATTATAAATTAATAGCAAGAATATAAGAGTTTGCATAAATACCATTTTAAATAACAATTCATACTGAAATTAAATTTATAAAAGTATGCCTAAGTAGCATATAGAATTCAGCTGTAGTCATTTTTACTTTAAAATGATGTTTTCAACCACTTATACATTTGTCTGGGATCCAGAATAAAATGCTTGTTTAATTTAACATGAAATATATCAAATAGAAGTTAATATATATAGAGAGACACCAATATATTTCAAATATCCCATATTTATACATGCATTCACATATTTAGTTGGAGGAAATATTGACAAAATATTTGATAGCTACAAGTAAGATGAATAAAACATACACAAATATTCTAGTGTCCCCAACATATCCTATAGTTCACTATCTGACAAATATCATTAGAGTAAAGGTCACACTGAAGACAGGAGGCCACATAGAAACGTACTGAAGTAATATAAGAACAAATTTCACTATGCCAAGGAAAATGGAAATTAGAAAGACTGAGGAGGAAAATGGTGAGGGAACATTAAAAGCTAGATATGGTGGCCCACATATGTAATCCCAGAGCTCAGGAAATACAGGCAGGAGGACTATAAGTTCAAGGCCAGCCTGGGGTACATAGCACTTCAATGTTGAGAGGTTATGCAGTGTTTAGGCACTGACTCCCATGTCTCCCACAGTTTCTCTGTTTGAGTTAAAGTCATAGTTCTGCATAAAGGCTGCCACCAATAGCTCTGACCATTTATTCCATCCAAGCAGGTGATGCCCTGACTCTGGATCGTCAACCAAGATGGAATGGTGAAGTGAGCTGGGCCAGACATCAGGCAATGGCAAGACATGGGACAGGCAGAAACCATTGTCTATGAATAACACATACATTGGTGGAAATAAGAGATCCACTTTCAAGTTTTTTGCAGAGATTTTTCTAAAGTCTCTCCAGAACATGAAATTGCATTATTTCTCTGATTGAAAATGCAGTTGGATATGCTATTTAGAATGGCAGATGCTGGGTTTATGAAATACACACACACACACACACACACGCATGCACACACATACCAACTAGCATTTGAAATGGCTTAAAACTACAATTGAAGAAGTTGGTCTACAGTATAGCTGAGAAATGAAACTATGGGTTTAGAAATCGTATAATAAGTAATAGCTACAGTCATGAGCAAATGTCACATGGGGAGCTTGCCCAGAACAAATGGCAGAGATGGATCCTAGAAAACCTTGCATTTAGAATGTATTATAACTAGAAACACCCATTATACTAACACAGATGTATTCATTCTCACAACAAAATCTTTTGGGTACTTTTTATTTTGAGACACGGTTCCCTATGCAGCCAAAGCTGGTATCGAACTCAAGATCCTCCTGCCTCTCCCTCCCAAGTACTGGAATTAAAGACATGTACCACCATGCCCATCTCTTTTTAAGTATTTCTTGATACCTACAAACATTAATAAAGTTAACAGAAATAATAAAATTTATGACATTTATCAATATTTGGTATGATGAGCTAACAAAACCCTCTTTTCTCCCCTCCCATGAATCTGGCCTTACACTAGATTGTTGAGCACAAGAGGGCTAGAGGGAGAGATTCTTTTACATGTTTGTTTGTTTTGCTGCTACTTCTGCCTTACAGGCTTTAACTTTCAGTCAACTATTATCTCAGCTGCTCTGCTCTTTTCTGAATGTCACACACAGCCCTCTCTAGTGGAAAAGGTGGATGAAAGACAGGGAGAACAGTACTTTCTTAACTTCCCTGGTTTCATCATTCTCTTTTTCTTCTGTTTTTGTTTTTATCTAGTTTTTTTCCCCTAGCTTCCCAACCAGTTTTCTGACAGGTTCTTTTCAGTGAGTCTTGCATACTCCATTTTATGAGATATTTGTAAACAATAGTTCCAAGTGCTAGGAAAAGAAATTTGCATTTTTTCCCTTCAATTTAAGGTCAGAGGTTAAGTTGGATCTTTACCAAAAAGAATGTCTCTACTAAAGGGAGAAAGAGAAAAGGAAGGGAGGGAAGGAAAGACAGAGAAAGAGAAAAGAAAGGGAAAAAAGAAAGGAAGAAAGAAAAGAAGGAGTTAATAGAAAAATATGTCTTGATTTTGTCTAACACAATTTTCCAATAAAAATAAAGCCTGGAAAACTAAAGAAAAAAAGAAGAATGTCTGTGCTGCTCTATATCTTTCCCTGCCACTGCAGAGATGGTGCAGGGCTCAGAGGCAGTTGTCAAGCCTGATGCCGCAGGGGAAGGAAGAGATGTCTGGAAAGCCCTGGAGTATTGAAGAAGCAAAGAAGTTTAGTCAATTCTTAACCAATATGTGAATTTTGACTAGTTTCAAAATCAATTAATCTCAGCCATCAGCTTAATAAATAAATACTGTATATCAAAGATAAGATGTGTTGACTAAAAATTACTAATGGCACCATTACCAATTTCTACAAAACTCCTTAAATATAAAAAGGTGCTGCTCAGTGACTGCTGTTCCTTCTCTTTGACCATCTTCATCATCACTCAACTCTGACTTTTCATCTCTGGTTAACTGGTCTCAGCTGATATTTTTTTCCTAAAGGCAAAGAAAGGAAAGCATTCAAAGCTCACGCCTCTGCCCAGTCATCTATCATCAGCTGAAACTCTGGCAGCTACAGGAAGGGAAATCAAGCTGCAGGGTCTTTATCTGACCTTCATCTTTTCTATCCATTTTAGGTTAGAAAAGGTTTTATAAATTAGAGCAATTTCATGCAGTACATCATAAATTTTAGGAGGATTATGTAAAACCACAAAGGCAGACTTCTGAAACAATGGGGATGTGCTTATCCTGTGACCGTTCTCTCCTCTTCTCCTTACTGTTCAAATCGTTCACAAGGTGTTAAATCTGAATGTCAATAATCTACAAAAATAAACTATGTTTCTAGCAATGGCATAGCTTTCATGAAATCATGAATCTCAGATCTGAAACTTCTCAGAGATAAACTATGGGATATAAGTAACACTGGATAAGAAGACATATAATATAAAATAATAAAAAGAATATTTCTGTATACGTACTCTAGTATAAGCTTTGGTAGTAATTTGCCAATGATAATGCATCGACTTCTGATTTGGCTAGGACATACCCAGTTTTGATTATTTTTATGATGCCTACCATGGCACCCTAAAATTCAAGCATTGGAGCCCTATGTTCCACAGTGAAGGTATCTGGACATGGGGGATCTTTTGGAGGTATAGTTAGATGAGGTCAAGAGGTAAACACCCTCATAATGGGATTTAGTGCCTTTATGGGAAAAGGGAGAAACACAGATGGTTATTTGAGGACACAGAGATAAGGCAGCATCTGTAAACCAAAAACAAAGGCCCTCAAAGACCTAATAAGCAAGAACCTTGATCTTGGACTTCCTAGACTCCTAAACTATGAGAAACAAATGTCTTTTTAAGGCACTCAGTATATGGTATTTAGTTATAGTAACCCAAGATTAATAAAGTGCTCAGGTGGAAACATAACTTCCTTAACACAACAGCAACAAAGTTACCAAGGGTAACTAAAACTATACCCCAAAGTTACCTTAGTTGTGCCTAAAAGCAAACAATGTCTTGTTTCCTTGACTCCATTTATTTTTTTTTCCATTTTTCTTTTATTATTCATATGTGCATACAAGGCTTGGTTCATTTCTCCCCCCTGCCCCCACCCCCTCCCTTACCACCCACTCCACCCCCTCCCGCTCCCCCCCCTCAATACCCAGCAGAAACTATTTTGCCCTTATCTCTAATTTTGTTGTAGAGAGAGTATAAGCAATAATAGGAAGGAACAAGGGGTTTTGCTGGTTGAGATAAGGATAGCTATACAGGGCATTGACTCACATTGATTTCCTGTGCGTGGGTGTTACCTTCTAGGTTAATTCTTTTTGATCTAACCTTTTCTCTAGTTCCTGGTCCCCTTTTCCTATTGGCCTCAGTTGCTTTTAAGGTATCTGCTTTAGTTTCTCTGCGTTAAGGGCAACAAATGCTAGCTAGTTTTTTAGGTGTCTTACCTATCCTCACCCCTCCCTTGTGTGCTCTCGCTTTTATCCTGTGCTCATAGCCTTGACTCCATTTAAATCATAAACAAGCTCTGTTTGCCAAACACCAAATAATCATATAACAAATCCAACCATCTCTCGTCTTTCCACTAAACCTAGCATGATGATGTTAGGTTTACTCAAATGGCATCCCAGCCTCCATACATCTTCCAGCCTCACCTCTTGGCCTCCCATAAACCATTCGCCCCATGGCAGTTATAATGATCTTTTTAAAATGTATTACAGCACCTTGCTTTAAAATGGCTTTTCATTAAACTTAAAATAAAATTCAAACTTCCCCAGTTTACAAAGTCCTTTGTCGTTGGCCCCTGTATACCTATCTAGTCTGGTCTCAGATTATTCTCCCCTTGTTTTCCTGACTTTTCTCTAACTTTTCCATCAAGCCAATTCCTCCATTCACACAATAGTACTAATGTTCTTTCTTGAGACCCTCTTCCCTTTAATATGAATGGCTTCTCCTAGCCATTCAGATCTCAGTTTTACATCTGTATTTCAGAGGGTTTTCCTGATCTCACAGCCTACAATAGTCCTGTTATTTTCTTTACCACTACACCACTCTGATCATTCTCTATACCATTCTGCTTCTCTGAACAGTGTTTGTTGCTGGTTGATATTTTTGCTTGCTTCTTTATCAAGTGTAAACTCTATGAGAGCCAGAATTTGTCTTATTCATACCTATATCCCAACTTCTAGAACAGACTCCAGCAAAGACTTACTCAAATACATTTTTTAAATAAATGAATGAATTATATCATTTCAGGGCACTGAAGTCATCTATCTTTAGAAATGTACTCCCTCAGTCTGTCATGGTACCAGAAATTTCCATGATTAGAATCATTTCAGTGAATGGAAGAAATCTATTAAGACACATTTTATGTTAACTACATAAAATGCTAAACTATAATTATTCATCAAAACCTTAATATAACTAGTTTATTAGCCCCAGATAAAACATTGCTTCAACAGAATGGGATGAAGGGAGGAAAAGAATTTGAAACTTGGAAATTACTCCGCAGGAGGAGAAAGTAACATGGTGGGAAAGACTTGCGTGACTGTATCCCATTATGGAGGGATGCGAGTGGAGAAGCCCCTCAGCAACATGTTTGAATAAGGTCCCCTGCATTGAGCGGTGTGTGCACTGGGTACTGAAATTCGCCTGGGAACTCACAATTGTATCTCCCCTTTTTCCTCTCAACTGTGTAAGCACTCCCCTATATCTGTTCTCAATAATCATCTACCACCTGTGTGAACCAGTCAGGTTGTGCTATATTTTCCAACTCAACAATAAAGAAATTAGGACACAGCTACTTGATTAGTCACTAGTACATCTGAGATGAATTCTTCTGTCGATTCATTCTTCTACAATGCCCATTTTAGACAATATGATCTGAAGATTCTCACTAAAATCCTATTAGCTGGTAAGAGTATCATATTCCATGACTACTATAAGAAAATGAGGAATTGTGTTTGGAAGGTAGCAAATAATAAGGTTGAAACTTTTTTAGAAACATTACTAACTCTATAACTATCCTTCTTCCCCCATCGAAAATGCTTCATATCCACAAATATGTGTGTACATATACATTGTTTAATTTTACTTTGTGATTCTTTCATTAAACATTATATATGTATATGTATGGCACATGCGAAGTGACAGGCATTGTTCTTAGGACTTGGGTCATATTAGAGAACAAATTAAATCCATCTTTTATTTTACCTTATTCAGATATTGAAAGGTTTGAAATTTTCTTAATGGCAAAAGGCAATTTTTTTATTCATGTCTGTATTTCTTCTTGTTGGGTATCTCCTTTCCCCAGTCCATTGCTGAATGAATAAAACTACCATGTTAGTGGAATTGAATAGAAAAGGAGAGATTGGCATGGAATGTGATGCGTGCTGACCCCATCCCCTACATCCAGGTTGAGTTTGTTTTATGTTATTTACAGCATAAGTAGAATCCTGAAAGATTGTCACCTGCAGCAAACAGCTAAAAACATGTCAATGTTTTTCAGACTATGGTTTTGAACACAATTATCAGAATCACCTAGGGTATTTGGTAAAAGTTAACTGAAAACCCAATCCACTAAGTAGAAATTTCCTGGATAGTCTAAAGCCTCCAGGAGAATCTGTAGCACACACAAGTTTGAAAAACACAGCTTTGAGCCTCCACTTAGAGCCAAACACAACAAAACAATGCATTCCTCTTCTTCCGAAACTGATAAATTCTATTGCATTTATAAATGACTTATTTTTGTATCACTTCATTTGACTCAAGTTCAATTTCTAGTACTTGATAGAGAAATGGTTTAAAATGTGCAGCTACTTTAGATAAGACCTTGAAGTTCAGATGTGTATCTAGATATTATCAAGCATCTGATTGAACTATTAGCTTTTATGGAAGTTGTGGAAAGTTGCAGACAGCACTTCTCCAATGCTGTCTAGTAATGATTGGCTTTGCTTTTTTTTAATGCTGTTTGAATAGTTAACTCAAATAAAGTCAGCATTTTGGTTTAAATATCCCTTGATGATTATTCCAATTTTCTGTTTGACTTTAATGCTACAGATTTATAGCATTAAAATTATATTTAGTTGGCACTAAATATAATTGATATCCTTTTCAATAATATAATTCCAACTATTATAAATTTAAATGTTAGATCCAAACTATATTTTATCAATATCAGCACTTGTTTTTCCAAATGAAGATAACTTGCATTCTCTGATGACTCTGTGTCAGTTTCCTGGCACTAATTTTTTAATGTAATGTATCACCTTTCCAAACTATTTGTAAACTCATCAAGGCATTTATCTAATGAAATACCTCAAATTACTTCCCCAGATAATGTCAGATCATAATGACATCAAAATGGTACTATCATGTAGTCCTTTAGATATTTATTGAAATCTTCCTTTCGACTATATTGAAAAGTAAAAGAACAGAAGGGCACTTCTATAGACTGAAATATAATTCTCATGAAAATCTATTAAGAACAAATCCTTCTTGTACTTTTAAAATAAAATTTTAGGGATTTTGTATTGTATTAGCATTTGTTACAGTTACCGATTCAAAGCTGGGTATTTTCAAACTCTGCAAATTTATTTCCCTTCTCTAAGGAACAAACCACCATTCATAGCACTGGAAGTACTTTTTTTCAGCAGCCAAATACTGTATTTTTTTTTTTTTTTACCATTAGCAACAGAGGTTCATATTAACCAGTATTTTTTCCACAGATTAATCTATTTTTGAGGTTTTCAAAAATCTGAAGGAAATTTTATTTCACCTTCTCACTGGAGTCTGGCCCACCCTCTTGGTGGGGGCTAGAGCACTTCCTTAAACAATCCACATTTAAAAGCACCCTGAGGTAGAATTGCAATGGTAATGTTCCAAGGGGTGGACTGTATTGGGTCAACTGGTCTGGTGGTTGGGGCTGGGATCAGGGTTCCTCACTGGAGAATTTTTTTTAAGTCTGTGGGCATACCTCATCTCCCTCATTCTCAGGCCTGCTAGGAGAACACAGTCTATAGTTCCGCCATTGTACTGCAGTCAGCAGGACAGGAAGGGGCTGGTCACTTCCTTCTGGCCTAGGCCTGGTTGCTCTGTCCCCTCTAGTGCTGCTGCTTAACCTGAGCCAGGATGTCTCAGACCTTCTGCTAAGCCATCTGGCTGGTGTAAAAATGCCAGGAGGTCTTAATGATGACTTGGTCGTTCTTGTCCAGGGTCTTGTCTCTAGGCACTACCACCTCAGCTACTGTCAGATTCTGTAACTCATTCACAGTTTTGTCGCCTTTGAGGATGACCTGGCCAGAGGCTGAGATGGACACCTGTATGTGAGTTTCCAGCTTTACTTCCTTTTTGGGGGCCAAAGAAATTCTCCTCTTTGAGTTTGCCATAGATTCTTCCCAGCGCCTTGTATTTGGCCTCTGGGTATCCAGTGATGATAACCATTCAAACTTTGGAGTCAGGTGCAACAATCTTGATGGAGGCACTGGAGGTCAGGGAGAGTTGTTTGATGGGCTGTCACTTCTTGCTGATGATGGCGCCTCCTGCTGGGAGGGGAGGAACACCTGCACATCTCCTGCTCTGGAGCCTGCATAACAGAGATGTAGCGAGCAGCCCCGTAACACTACTGGGAGGAGGGGAGGGGGGCAATTCACTGGAAGAAGCTGGGAGAAGACCTATTGCAGCCAGGTAGAGGCCAGGGATCAGATGGGACTGCAGGCTCATGCCAACTATGTCATTCCTGTAGGCTTCCCAACCTTTCTTCATGATTTTCTGCTCCACCCTAAAGCAGTTCTCGATGGCCTCCTTCACATTTCTAGTTCTCTTGGGGTTGTAGAGGGTGAGGTCCTATAGCGAGCAGATGGTGATTTTGTCTCTGTGTCCTGCTGCACTTTCTTCAGCTTACGCCTTTCCGTGTTAATGAGATGCCTCAAGAAGTTATTATGGCCAGGATCTTCAGAGGGACCTCATCAGCCCTTTTGGTGTCCTTTGCCTCCTGCATAATGTCCAAGACCATCTTACAGGCAGAGGAGCAGCCTTCCAGGGGTCGAGTGGATGCTGATGGCCTTTTTGATCGCGCCTGCATTCTCCTTCCTATGTACATATATCTTTGATTGGGTCTGTTTCATGATGTTGCAGATGGTAGCACCCTCATTGCTAGTGATGGCACCCATATACTGGGTGGGTACCAGGAGCCGAAGAGGGATGTCCACTTGCTGCTGCCTGGCCCGGGGCCCTGCTGCTACAGGCAAGCTCTGGCTTGGCTGATCCCTGGAACCAAAGCCTCCTTGACGTCCATTCTCAGGGCCTTGTACTATATGCTCATCAGGAATGTGGGAGACCTTCAGGGCATGGTTCTCCAACTGGTGACCATTCAGCTTCATGATGGCTTGCCTGGTCTTCTCCCGATTGGAATAGGTGACATTCATCCCTACAGTCTTGCTCTGTGTTCACTTACTCTACTGTGTCCTACTGAGTCAGCAGGCTGTCCAGTACTTCCCACCAGAGCTGAGGTGGAATATTTCAGATGCTCCGTGCTGTTCCAGAGATTGGAGACACGCAATAAGCAAAAGTGTGTGGCTAGAGGTGCTCACAATGTGAGGAAAAAGGATGTATGCCTATCACTTCTAATATTGCAAGTGATATTGAACCCTGCCTCTTTCCAAAATAAAGTCATTTATATCTTATTTGTCAATTCTACTATAACTTAGTAATGATCAGTCAAGACTTGTGGCAAATTGGAGAACAAATTTTGTTAAGTCCAAAGTTCACAGGTTTCTGAGCTATCTACTAAATAATATCAATAGCCAGAGTTGCAGGAAGAAGTAGTGGTTTGGGCTCCATACCTTCCATACTCACAGTTCACCTCCAGCCCTCTTCAGCTTGCGCCTTACTCTCCACTAACTCCTAAGAGGGTTCCTGATCCACCAGTAGTTTCTACCACGCATAATGGAGGACAGTGCTATAGAAGAGAAATATCCAATGGCTGTGAGAGAAATCTGCAATGGGCAAAAGGGTGGTAAGGGAGTTAAATCTGACTAGGGTCAGGTCACTCAGTTTGACCAGAAGGTAGAAAGGAGGGGGTAGTGCCTCTCTCCCATTTGCATGCTGCCGGACAGAAACCATCTGGGTACTTGCAGTTGTGAAGGGACTTTGAAAATGAAACAGCTGGAAGCAGTATATGTTATCCCATACATATGCTGTCTACAGTTTAGGTTAAGTGAGTTAAGTGCTTTGGGTGCTTTGATTAGAGAAAAGGGACAATTTGATTAGAGAAAAGGATTTAGCCAATAGAAATGCAGGATGCTCCATTAAATTTGAATTCGAGACTTTAAAAATTAAAAACTTGTTTAGTATAGTTATGCAATATTTGACACAAGCTCATACTAAAATAGTATTGTTGATCGAAGTTCAGATTTAAGTGGGCATCCTGTATTATATATACAGTGAGAGTACCTTACAGGTCTGGGAAATCTTAAGCCTCCCATTGGCCTCTAGAAGAACAAAAAAGAGAACTGAGCTTTTGAGAGTCTTAGTGGGAAGGAAAGAACAGAAAAGGGCCTCCTCCAAAAAAAATGATAGCAGGACTGGAGGTGTGGCTTAAGCAGTAGAGTGCTTGCCACACAAGCATGAAACCCTGAGTTTGAACCTGAGTACCACCAAAAACAAGATAGTAAGAGTCAGTGGCTGTAGATCCAAAGGAAAGAACAAGTACTTTCTAGGAAGACAGCCTGCTATCTCATCAAACTAGAAAGAAGATGAAACTTGCCATTTTATCACTTGGCAAGGAGATCCATTTGGTTTGGAAGAGAAGTGTTGACCTGGAGGACTTGAAATACTTCTGAAATTGAAGAGCTCAGTCTTCACCTGCTATCTCTAGAGGCTAGTGCTAAGCCAGAATGTGTGATCTCTCTATCAATTTGGGACACGCTATAATAATAATGAACCAATTCTAAAACATAGTGAGATCCACTGGCTCTCTGAAACAAGCTGCCTCTTGGCAAGCACTCTGGCTGTGTCCTCAGTGAGACACTTCTCAGGAGCAAGCTTCAGGCAAGCTCTGTCCCTAGTGGCCTTTTTTTTTCTTCTCTAGTTCTTCCTATCATGTCCTGGAAGAAATCTGCTGGGCAGAAGTGTACCATTTTGCTTTTTAAGTTTTTTAATTATAAATATTTCGGGTTTGGCATTTCTGTGCAATCAGTTTGACTTTTATTAATATTATCTTTAATTATAAATTTCAAGTTGTTTGTTTGTTTCAATGATCTATGCTCAGATCACTTGAGTTAAATTCTCCTAGGATTCAAAATTTGAATATCTGTATGTTCAGTAAAATGACATTCTACTCCTTTTTATAATTTCCTCTCACAGAATGTTTTAAAACTTTGGTAAACAGCAAGTTATAAACATCTTTTTTGGCAAACAAATATTATACTGTCATTCTTCATTTAATGATCTTAATAAAGATCAGCTTTTATTGATTTATTTTTCTTTTATCTCACCACAGAAACTTTGCCAGAGACACTATCTGGACTTGCAGGAGCTCAAACTCAAAGGAGTATTAATATATGAAGTTGGATGAGTTTTATTTTAATGGAAATAGGACAACTTGCTGTGTAAGATAGATAGTATTGCAAATCAATTAGGAGCAAGTCCACAAATGGTACTAGAAAAGTTAATTACCCTTAGAGGTAAATGTTAACTATTTCACAATGTAAAAATCTGTGACAAATGTATTGAAGACATATATAACAATTCAAAATTTGCAGGGGTTTTAGGGAAAAATCAAATAGAATGTCTTCATGCATTTAGGAGAAGGATTTCTTAAATAAAGTATTAATAGCCACAGCAAAGAAAACAATCAACAAAATGAGAAGTTGCTCTTCAAACTGGGGGAAAAAATATTTGCAAATCACATATCTGATACAAGGTTAGTACCCAAAATGTATAAGGAACTCTTACAACTAAATAACAGGGAAAATATAACCTGATTGAAAAAAAAAAAGTAGACAAAGAGCACAAACAGACATTCTCCAAAGACTTAAAAATAGCCAGAAGACATATGAAAAGGCTCTCAACATCAATAATGATTAGGGAGATGCAGAATAAAACCAACCAGACACACTAGAATAGCTATTCTCAAAAAGAGAGACAGAGAGAGAAGAAACGTTGGCAAGGCAAAGGTATAGAAAAAAGAAAACCCTTGTACACTGGTGGTAGGAATGTACATTGGGACAGCCATTATATAAATTTAAAACCTGAAGAAGTCAATGCAAACGACCACATGGCCCAGGAATCCCACTTCTGGGTATATTCTCAAAGGAAATAAAATAGCCACCTCAGAAAGATATCTGTACTCCCATGTTCACTGAAGCATTATTTACAATAGCCAGGATATGGAAACAGTGAAAGTGTCAATAGACAGAAAGATAAGTGTGATTAATACAAAAATATATAATGGAATATTATACAGCCCTTAAAAGAAGATCCTGCCATTTGCCACAATATGGATGGGCTTGAAGGATAGAATGCTAAATGAAATAAGCTGGGTACAGAAAGAAAAATATTACATGATCTCATTTATATGTAAGATCTCTAAATAATTAATAACAGTCCAATATACAGAGATAGAGACTAAAACAGTGGTTACCAGGGGTGAATAGGAGAGAAGATATACTCAGATGTATGTTGCAGGATATAAAGTAGCAGATATATAGGATGAACAAGACTAGATATTTCACATACAACCTGAAAACTAGTTAAGAAAACTGTATTTCATTAGCAATTTTTGTTACAATTAGTGGACAGGATTGTTAATTTGCTTCATTGTAGTGACCATTTACTATTTATATGTATGCCATAACATCATCTCGAAAACTTCAAATGTACACAGTAAAATTTATTTTTTTAAGGAAGAGAGAAACCTGGCTTTTTGAGGGCAGGGAAACAAATTTTTTTTTTAAAAAAGATAAGTTTAGATGTTGGGTGTAATGGCACATACCTGCAATCCCACCTGCTTGGAGGCAGAGATCAGGAGGATTGTCATTCAAGAACAGCCCAGGCAAAAGTTAGCAAGACCCGCATCTCAGTGAAGCTGGGCATGGTGGCACGTGTCTGTCATCCTAGCTTCACAAAAAGCATAAATAGGAGGACTGAAGTCCAAGTCGACCCAGGGGGGAAAATGTGAGACTCTATTTGAAAAATAACTAAAGCAAAAAGGGCTGAGGCATTACAGAAGTGATAGAGACCCTGCCTAGCAAAGCATAATATGGGATGACTTTTATGTGCATAATACTATTTTTGTAAAAAAGAAAGTTATACAACACTACATATAGTATGATTGCATGGGAAAAAGCTAAGAATAGGCAAAATTAAAATACATTATCCACTGTTATATATGGTCGTAACTTTAAAAAGCAATGTAATGTTGAATATTATTACCACTGAAGCAGAGAAATACTGGAAAAAGGAGCACAGATAGTTTCAAGAGTACTGGTAATTTTCTTTTCATTAGTAGGAAAGTGGGTTTATAAGGGTATGTTGCATTATCTTTGTAACTTAAATTTAAATTATATATTCTTTTGTGGCAGTTAAGTTTTATATTCAAAAGCCCATTTAAAAATAAGAGCATTCTGTTTTGGTTGTATTGACTGAATATAGCTGATTTCCAATGGCACATCTCAAAACAGGTAAGAAAAGTCATCAAAAGCAAAGGAAAGTTAGTGGGAATAGAAAAAGAAAGGGAAGAAGGGAAGGGACAGAGAAAAAGCAGTAAGTCATTTACTTACTTTCCTAGCAACATTCACTTTTTAAAGTATATTGTTCTTTTCACCTTCTAAATCCAATTTTCTTAAATAGCTATTAATCCATATCCAGAGTATAGGACTCCCAGGGAATGTTCAATCTCCAGGATGGTTTCTAGAATTAAGTCACCCCTTGAGCAGTGAGCAGAGGTTACAGCGGAGCTTGCTAACTATGTGACAGGCAGTTCAGAGCACATGGGGAGCACATAGCTACTGCCCAAATACAGCACAAGAGTTTCCACAGCACATCCAACTTGAAGTTCAAAGAGCATATAGAAAATGCCAGGTGAATAAAGGGGTGATAGACTCTGTAGGAAAATGTACTTATTCATTCCTAAAAACCTACTGGATACACTGTATGAAGAGTTTACAAGGGCTTCAGGGATAATTATATGGGGTGGCCACACTTTTGTTTGACATGGTAAATTCATAAAGTCATTCCCACACTAAATTCAATCCTAACAAACATTGTAATACTACTCCAAAGATACTGGAATTCAAATGTAGAGTGTTGACATTCTAGCAGTCTATTCTCTAAATTCACTTCAAACTACCGTATTAGTTTTTTTAAAAAATCATAGAAATTCAGTTTTGGAAGGGACATGAAAGATCATCCAACACAATTCCTTTATTTTACAAATATAAAATTCTAATAAATTCAGAGTCCGTGTGAATAAGTCTCAGAACACTGGCATATTTTAAAATTTCAGTACACAATCAAAAGTAATTTTTTAAATTTCATTTTTCCTCCCATGTCTAATCATCCAGTGTAATTGGTTTGCTGAATGAGCTAGACCGTTCAAGGACAAAAACAATTACATTATTACTGCTCCCCAGTAAAATGGCTTTGTGGACACATTCTTTCCCTCTTCAGGGTGGAACCCACACAGCTCCCACAGCTTTTCCCAGTCATTCTTTCATGTTAATTAAGTAGAAACTTTGACTTGGCATTTTATGAAAAATGTAATGTAAAACAAAAATCAATTAATTCCATCCTGGCCAGTGTAAAAAACTTAGAACTATCCCCTTCCCCCAAATCACATCTGACCCTGGACTGGAAGTCTGGATGAGGAGGAAACTATGTGGAATCCTGCCTTGCTTCTTCTCTGACCAGGGTCAGAGTTTGGGAGGAAGAAGAGGTAAGAGGACAGAAGATGTTTCACTTGAGTACTCTAGTCAGGATCTGGGGTTGGTGCCCCATGTATATGGCAGATAT
The DNA here is from genome assembly GCF_047511655.1 of Castor canadensis. Taxonomy (NCBI): domain Eukaryota; kingdom Metazoa; phylum Chordata; class Mammalia; order Rodentia; family Castoridae; genus Castor; species Castor canadensis. Next base: position 135,280,422 of record NC_133389.1, on the reverse strand, counting down.
ACAAAAGCAGTCCTTTTTCTCATGAGGGCAAAGAGAAGACTTTTGCAGGTGCCTCAGACAGCATGGCGACATTCCCAATGGTATATGCAGTGTCCTTTCTTCAGCAGCTGCCTAAGCTATCCAGTATACTCCCAGTGGTCCCAAGACTTCAACTGTTTACCTTCCTTGTTTAAGTTACATTGTCTTCTTGGGCAGGATAGCTTTTAAGAAGTCTTTGACACACTATCCATGGACTCTTTTTGTACTACCATTGGTAAAAATGAAGCTCACTTCCATCCAGTCCCTATTTCTCTATGATCAGAAAAGGACAGGGCCAACTTCACTTCTGATTTCCAGACCTTTCAGGTATAAGTTAAATTTCAGCCTCAGAGTCGCTCACATCCTAAATGGCACAGAAGATTTTTCACTGGGTTTAAAGTAAAAGAAAAGCATTCTCCTGCCTATTATCTTGATTAAGAGCATGATTGGTAAAGGAGAATCATTCAATGTACTGACAACCTCCTCCAAAAAATCCTATCACAGCCTCTTCAGCCTTGCCCTCAAATTAGAGATATGATATGGGTGATGGATTGTTAAGAAAATTCATTTTGGATACCCCTTTGCAAGTGCCACCTAGGTGGCCAAGCACCTCTCTTAAGAATGAAAGTTCAAACAAACTTCTCAGCCTTCTGACCTCTCCTAAAACTCCAAGGCAAGAGGAAGCCATGGCTTTAACACCTATTCCACAGGAGCACATAGTTCCAGCATCGTTTATTGAACTCCTTATTCTGTCTACTTCCTGACACCTCACAGCTACCTCAATACCACCTCTCCTCCAAAGTATCCTCCCAAAAAATTCTTTGCCCACCAGGTAGAAACTTGACTCTTTTTTTCTTCCTGCATTTTGCTTTTTTAGCCTTTTTTCCAAATCAGGGAGAGAGAGCCTCTTGGAAGAAGTAAAGAGGTAAAAAAGAGGAATTCTCTTCTTACAGGCTAAGGACAACATGGGAAAGAAGTCATAACTAGAGGAGTAAAATGATTTATTAAGTTCACATTACCAATCAGGAAAATAAGTACAAAACTATCCTGAGATCCAGGAATTTTCTAATACATAGGATCAATTGTGTCACACCTTGTCAAGGATTTAGCAGACAATTAAAATTATTTGGGAAATTTTAAGTACATTAATCTATTGCTGTTTGGAAGTCATTTTTTTTTTCAAATGACAGCCCTATGGTTTCTTAAATGAGGAAGGCATTTTACAGTCAGTTATCCAAGTTCAAGCTCCAGCATTATCCAGGTTGCTTGGACAAGTCAGTCTCCCTAGTGGATAAATAACAAAAAGAAATAAAAGCCCATTTTCCAATGAGCAGAAATCTTCTTAAGCCTTTGAATTCCTGTGTCTGGTTAGAAGCACCTCTGCCATCATAGTTAGAGTCCTCAGTCAGAGCAGGAGAATTTCCATAAAGGTTTATTTCCTTTCAGAAAAAAAAATTGCTGCCTACTATTGGTCTATCCCTGTTTTAGATTAGGTGGGAGATATAAAGATTAATAAAAATGTATTCTGCCTTCCCAAAACTGACATTTTTACTTTAAAAATCAATATATTACAAGTATAAAAGTGAAATTGCCAAGATAAAATGATATGGGTTCAGAAGAGTTTCTCCATAAATATTTTTTGATGAGAGAATGACCACTCTCTGGAGGAGGTGGTATTTGAAATGACATTTGAAAATGGGTAGAATGTGAACATGCAGTGGCTGGAAAAAGACCTTAAATCAGAGAGACTCTGGTAAGTGCAGGCAGGTGGGTAAGCACAGGGAATAAGAATGATAGCTACAATTTGTACCTGGCACTTCATTTATCACTTTACAAATACCACCTAATTCACCCTCACAGTAAAGATGTTATGACACTGATTTTACATTTGATGACAAAAAAGAGGAAACACTTTTGAATGCTTATTGTATGTCAGGTTCAATTCTTAGAACTTGTATAGCTATGTGATCTCCACATTCTTAAAAAATATATGGTATCAATAACATGATTGTTTCCATTTTACAGTAAAGAAAATAAGGACCACAGAAATGAAAATTCTTATCCATGGTCACACTGCAAGTAATGATGGAGTCTTGTTTCCACCCCATGTCAGCTCAATTCCAGAGCCTTTGCTCTAAATTTCTGTTACACTCTTTCTCTAGACAACAATTAGAGGTACTAATAAATTCCTATCTTCCTATGGCATTTAAGACAGACACTTCTTTTCCATGTGACCCACAACAGTTGTATGTGGAACATAAAAAATCAAGATTTGAAAGCAAACGTTGAAAAAAAAAAAAACCTAGTGTGTCATGATGTACCCAGAGCAAAGCTTATGAAATCTTTCCACAATAAAATAAACAGAACAGAAAAGTTTACATAGTTATGGATATGGATTCAGGAATTTCTCAAATCAAACCATGCAAATAACTACACATTTGCATCTGCTGAGGGGCACACAGAACCAACAAGCTTATTGACAGGAACTGAACAACTGAACTAGTAAGGTGAGGACACGTGAATTCTGTGAAAAGAGTTTACACTTCACTGCTATGAAATGTCAGGGATAATTGAACAACTTACTGCAGTTTCTCTTAAGTTCAAATTTTAAAAAGACAAAAAGAAGTAAACACTAGTTTTAAAATCCCAAAAGGGAAGACAAATATAAACAAAATTAAGAGGAAGATGGTAAAATAAATTATTCCATCAAAGGATAAAATCATAAAAATAAGACTTACCAAAAGGTCAGGGCCAAGATTACTTAACAGGAAACAGCTCTGCTGCAGCCTCAGGGGAAGGGATTTTTAAATGTTCTGCCTTCAGACATGAGAAGATCTTAGCACCTGGAAACCATCTCTAGATTTCAGTGTTAAAAAATATATCTAGAAAAGGTCATACTAATTCCAGCATGTAAGTGGCTGGCAGGGAAGAGGCTCAATTCATTACTTGCTGATGCCCTCATTCTACTGTTGGCTTCTAGGGAGAATTGAGGTAAAACATTTTTCTGTGGAAAGAAAACTATTTTCTGGATACCCAGTCGTCTTACCTGTAATATATGGCAATTGGATATAGGTTTATGCAAACTTAGGACACTATCATTAATTTTAAAAAGTAATTGGTGGCAAATTTCTAACATAATTTCGCTATCTAGAAAGTTGTCATGTGCACTTAGGAATTAAATGGAAAGTGTAGCACTTCCAGAATTTCTTTCATTCACTCATCTATTCTATTTGTGCAACAAACATTACACGTACCTACTATATATCAACCTGATATATATATATCAATATACTCAAGAAGCTCTCATTCAGCAGACTGATAATCCAGTGTGACCAGTGCCCTTGTCTAGGTGTGGATCAAATAAAATGTGCCACGGGACAATTAAGTATTTATAAAAGTGTAGCTTGCAGATGTAAAGAACATTTCTGCCCACCCAAACCCAGAGTTTCAACCTGAGGTAATAACTACACTGGGAACAGATTCACCTTCTAAATTCAGAGAAAACAGTATAAATATCTCCATCATAAAGTTTTCCTAGTAATAAAATTGCAAGATAATGTTATAGCAAAACACTGCTCCTTCTCCCAACTCTGTCATTTATATAAAGAGCTTGTGAGTTATCAGTGATCTCTTGCCCCTTCTCTGTTTCTTTGGGAATGGGTTTGTCTTTTACCCCACTCCAAAGCTGCAGAGCCACTAGCCTGCAGATGGATCTCATTCTGGCAGAATATGGAGAAAAGCCCAGCTGTGAGGCCAAGAGAGGCTGTGCCCAGGGTAGTCTGCTATCCCACTGCTTGGCCCACATAGTTGCCCTGAGTTAAAAGACATCTCTGAAGGCAAGTGGGGTTTAAGCCATCTGTCAATATCCCCACAAGGGCTGCAAGCTGAAGCAGGAAGACCCCAGTAATAGGGCTTCCCACCGAGAGGATAAAAAGTGGTTCCAGCTGGAAAGAATACCAGCTGGGGAACTAACTAAGGGGAGGATTCCCCAGAAGAACCAACAGATATGATGCAGGAGAGAGTAAGCATTTACATGCCAGGGACACAGAGGGAGCCAATGGACAGCTGGTGTTAGGCAGAGAAGCAATAAAGACCAAGAGAGGAGGAAATCACAACTGCCTCCACCAAATTGTGATCATTCATGGGAGCAGACATTACCACACACACCTGCAGCTTCTGCAGCTGTGTAGTTACGGAGGAGACGGGAAAAACAAATCCACACACCAGCCTTCCTTTTGTCAGTGGGACTCTGCAGCTGTGTGGGAGCTCTGCCAGAATTTTTGGAAGGGGGCTTGGAAATGGTCATTCACATATACTATCTCAAGTTGAATTGTAACTGTTTTAAACTGAAAATAATTGAATATCATAAATTCTTTGACCCTATGTTAAAGTAATAATGAATTTTAAGAACATAAATTTATGTATCACATATGAGCTTTCAAGGAAATTTAACACATTTTTATCCCATTTTATATTTTAGTTTTTGAGTTTTGTTGTTTATTTTGTTTCTGTGGTGCTGGAGATGGCCCAGGGTCATGAACATGCTAGCCAAGCACTCTAAAAGTGAACTACATCCCCAGCCAGCCCTTGATTGTTTGAGACAGGGTCTCACTGTGTGGTTCAGTCTGGCCTTGAACTCGAGATTCTCCTGCCTGACCTCCCAAGTGCTGGAGTTACAGACATGCACCACCATATCCAGCTCATTTTATGACCTTATTAAGTCTATGGTGTAGGAAGAAAAATTGAATTCATCTCTCTTTGACTGACATGAAGAATGAAGTTCACTAGAACCACCCAAGTAATATACTGCAGAATCAAAACCAGAATCCAGTTTCACTTTAAATGGATAACATTTTAAATGGGTAAAGTGGCTTTGTGTGTGGGGGTAATACTGATCTCATGACCTGAATTTTTTGAAAATTGATGCCAGGAGTAGAATTTGTAAAGCTCTCCTCATTGTCTTTAAGTAATGGGCCATACCTTGAGTGTCTGCCATTCCTTGGGGCCATATATGCTTTTTAAGAAGGTTTTATGCCCTCCACACTAGTGGGAAACCATGTTTCCATATTAGAAAATGGCACAGAGGATACTGACAAACTGTGACAGAAACTGTGACCACTGGGTAATCGTCTCTCTCAAGTAAAACCACTAAATCTTCAGCATCTCTGCAAATTAGCATGATTTTAAATTTCAGACTCTACCAAAAAAAATCACAATAATTTCCTAAATTTAAATTTATATCCTTAGAGAAGGGAAGTAATTCAGATTACTTTTAATAAAATCCATCAGAAACCCTGAAGCTTAGCAAGTAAATTTCCTCCCTTGAGGTCACTGTTATTCATTCCATTAATTAGTATCTTACACTCACATTTTCAAATTATCTCAATTTGTCCTGACTGGCTTATTAGTTATGTCCACTACTTGAATCAATGAAAAATGCATTATTTTAAGTGCTCAATTCTTGAAAGAATGAATGAAAAAAATGAGTATTATGAGACGTCTTACATATAAAAAGTTCTGTAATCATTTGTTAATATGTAACCTTGATATCTGTGATTAACAATCAAATAAATTTATCATAAAATCATTATGACGATAGATAGTCGCTGTAAGGCCAGATCATATCAGACAGGTCATAGAGAGTAGAAACAGGACACACTAGTCTCTGAAGTCTGAAACAGAAGTTTTATTTGGGGAAATAGGGATTATTGCCAGAAAGGTATACCTTTGGGTGATTATAAAGTGGGAGAAGTGAGAAGTTATGAGCTCTATTTGATAATCACCTCTACCAACATGTGGACTTCAGACTTTGGAGAAAAAAATCAATGTAATTCATTCTAGTTTTTATCAGGAAAACAATATTAGAAACTGAGTAGTCTACTATGTAGGTTTTCTCCTAAGAGGGCCTCCATGCTTAAACAAAATTGACAAAGCTGGAGATCACTATTCTTTAGCAAAATATAAATCGATCATATCCAGACAGAAATAATGTTTGTTAAAAATTATTTCTGATCAGAGGTTATTTACCTTGTTTATGTTCTGTGAGCCAGAATTTGGCTGTAATGGTCATTCAGAAACTGACCTGATCCACCTTTCCATTTTATAAGTCAGAACTTTAGGAACATCATAAAAGAACTGAGGGTGACTAACCCTTACTATGGAATGATATTAGCATGTTTATATTCTCTCACTAAAGGTATTATTCAACAAGTCCTCTGGTATTAATTTATATTTGTTGATACTATTTTACAATTTATCTACTGCTGTTACACAGAGATTGGCTTAGGTGTGAGTATACTATGATATGAAAGCTTATGAAAGGTGAGGGGAAGTCTTCTAGATGTTTCTGCAAATATTTTTGTCATTTTTACTGACTATATGAATCTGGGTAAAATGTTATTTCTTGCCCCATTGGTGGTGTACTTTATCATGTGACTTGCTTTGGCAACAGAAAGTTAGCAGATGTGACAGCAAAGGTGGCATTAAAAGTATTTTTACAGTTTGGTTGGGCCTCCAGTTTGGTTGAACTCCAATGACCTCCATGAAAAGGCAGCCACTGGGCAGTAAAACGTAACACATGGAGCAACCTTGAATCTGGTCAGAAGACTGAAGACAACGCCATCCAACTACGGCCTTCCATAGAGCTGCCTCAGCTACCCAACAGACTTGTGATAACAATTTAAAAATTACTTCTTGTAAGCCATTAAGGTGGTTTGTTGCCCGAATTACTGTGGCAGTTGCTGACTGTTACAATTAGTGACTAAGAAGCTATCTTCTCAAGCTGGTGTTGTTGAAGAGCTTCTTTTTTTTTTTCTGGTTTATTTATTCATATGTGCATACATTGTTGGGGCCATCTCTACCCCCAACCCCCCTTTCTTTCTTCTCCCCTCATCCACCTCGCTTCCAGACAGAACCTGTTCTGCCCTCTTCTCCAATTTTGTCGAAGAGAAGACTTAAGCAATAATGAGAAACACATAGTGTTTTTGCTAGTTGAGATAAGGATAGCTATACAGAAAGATTCCTAGCATTGCTTCCATGCACATGTGTATTACAACCGGAATTGATTCATCTCTACCTGACCTCTTCACTACTTCCCAGTCACCTTCCCACAGTAACCTCTGTCAGTTTAAGATTATTTTATTAGCTCCTCTATAGTGGGCACATCAAACACTTTCAAGTTTTGGGTTTCCTACCCATCCCTATTCCTCCTGTATGTGTTCTCCCCTTAGCGTGTGACCCATGTCCAATAATATTACTGCATTTGTTTTAGGTCTAAAGTCCGCATTTGAGGGAGAACATACGATTTTTGGCCTTCTGAGCCTGGTTAACTTTGCTTAAGATGATGTTTTCCAGTTCCATCCATTTACTTGTGAATGACAAAATTTCATTCTTCTTTGTGGCTGAGTAAAATTCCATTGTGTATAAATACTACATTTTCTTAATCCATTTGTCAGTAGTGGGGCATCTTGGCTGTTTCCATAACTTGGCTATTGTGAATAGTGCTGCAATAAACATGGGTGTGCATGTGCATATGGTATAACCTGAATCGCATTCCTTTGGGTATATCCCTAGCAGTGTTCTTGCTGGATCATATGGCAGATCCATGTTTAGTTTTTTAAGAAGCCTTGGAGAGCTTCTTGAAGGAGATGATTTTTAAGGTAAGTTTGAATGATAAGACAGAGTCAGTGCTATAGAGAGATCTGTACAGAGAGGTTACTGCAGGTAAAGCACTATTCAGCCAGTGCAAAGATCCTAAGGGAAGACCAGGATTGCCATATTAGAAATAATCCTTAAAGTCCAGGGAACTAAAAACTACTGGCAAGAGGTAAATAAGTGTGTGTCACATGGTCAGTCAGATAGTTCTCAGAATATGTAAACTAGGATAAACAATTAGGGTTTTATTCTGGTAGCAATGAGATGCTCCTAGAGAATTTGAAACACATAAGGGATATTGTATTATTTATAATTTTTTCAAATATCACTCTGGCTGCTGTGAGAGTGGATAATAATGAGTAAAGAGTCAAAGGATAGAAATCAGAAGGGTTGTTCAGCAGTTTAGTCAGTAGATGGTCATAGTTTGGATTATAAAGGATAGTAACATAGGTGGAGAAAATGAAATTTAATCCAGATACACATTGTAAGTAAGATAAGCAGGTCTTGTTGATAGAATGGATGTGATGATGGAGTCAGGAGAATATATATGGTAGTTCTGGTGTGTTTTTTGCTTAAGCAAGTAGATGGTTGGTGGTAACATTTACTGACATGGGGAAGCCTGGGAGAAGATGGTTGTATGAATGAAATGGGGAAGAAAATAGAGAAAATTTAGTTTTGTCTTGCTCAATTTGATATCTTCATAAATCTCTAGGCAATTAAATATATCAAGCAGGCAATTACATATATGAGGTGAATGTAGGAATCTGAGGATCCAGAGAAGGTTAAGCATTGGAAATTTGATCCTGTAGTCATAAGGATTCCAAATTGGCCAGATGTCATTTACAGTTTAGAAATATAGTGGCAAAAAAGAAAGAGATTTCAAGTATCTTATGGCAGATCACTGAACAAATTTGTTTTGTATGAGTTTGCTGACATTGGTTTTCTATCTCATTTTTTGATTCATTGTCCAAGATGCCAGCATAAAGCATGACATGAGGTCATGATTAAGTTTCGCTAAAAATAGTAATAATTCCACCAAATAGGTAAGATCATGCTACTCTTGTTTTACAAAAGCAATGAAAAACCAACAAAGAACTTACAACAAATTAAATTGCTAGCAATAGTTCTCTTGTTCAATATAAAATGCAAGAAGTATATCACATGCATAACAATAACATGTTTTGTAATATTTAGATGCCCTGAATTTAGTAAGTTCAACTTTTAGAGAGGGAATTATAATCTAGAAATCATTCATGAATTTTTTTTGATGTACCAAGGGACTGTTTGCCAGAAGTATTTAATGTTTTACATGACACATTCAAGAAGTTGTAGAGTAAATGTTAAACATAGGGGCAACTGCTAAAAGACAAGTTGAAAATGAGAAAACAAAAGACAAACAGAGGACATAGGATAGTGATTTAAAGAGCAAGTAAGGATAGAAAGAGTAAATAATAACAAAATCAGAACCCACGCAAAAGGCAAAGGTCTAGAAAGATATTCTAGACCACCTGGAGGTAGACTCCCTCTTCTACCTCTCCTTCTCCCTCTCCCTCTCCCTCTTCCTCTCTCTCCCTCTCCTTCTCCTCCTCCCTCTCCCCCTCTCTCTCCCTTATTCTTCCTCTCCTTTCCCTCTTTCTTTCTCTCTCTGTCTCTCTCTCTACACACACACACACACATCCCGTGTTAGTTAGCTTTTCTCATCACTGTGACAAAACATCTAACAACTTATATGAGGAAAATTTTCTTTTGCTCATAGTTTCAGAGGGTTCTGTCCACGGTTGATTGATCCCATGTACTTGAGCAGAACATCACAGTGGCCAGAGCGATTGAAGGAGGCTGTTCACCTTGTGGCAGGCAGGAAGCTGAGCGAGGAAATGCAGGAAGAGGCCAGGGCAAGATATAGCATCCAAGAACATGCCCCCAGTAATCTACTTCCTCCAAGAAGACACCACCCCGCCACTTTCTAAAATCTCCTCACAATGCTTCATATTGTGAATCTTTCAGAGGATTAGTCCACTCATTAGATAAGAGCACTCATGATCTAATTCTCTCTGGAAACTCCCTCACAGACACATCTAGAGGAATGCTTTAGTGCTCTCCTAGGAGTTTCTCAATTAATCAAGTTGGCAATTAAGATTAATCACACACCTTGCTTTTACCATGTCCATATTTTTAAGTTAAATTTGAAGTTTCAAATTATTAACTACTGCTTTTTTTAGCATTATCTCACAGTAGTTAAGTTGTAACGGAGTAACCCTCAGCATCATGAGGGGAAAAAAATGCTAGAAGTTGGCTTCATTTGAGGTAGTTTTCTATTCTTTGAAACCTGAACAATTCAACAGCAGTACAAAAGTTTAGGTAACTTACGCTCATGGTTAAAAGACTGTGAAGGATTGATGAGTCTCTGCTGAAGGTTCTCGTTATTGGAGATCTTCTGATATAGCCCAGGTTTGCAAATGCATCAAATGCATGCCTCTAAGTCAGTCCTTGATTTTATTAAAGAAAGACAAGCCATAATAGGGTTTAGGTCACTATCTATCTAAATATATCCATAGATTTTTTTCCATGTGCACAGATCATATTAATCAAAAGTAATGATGACTTAGAGGGCTGATTTTTTTTTAAGTGCTTGCCCTTGGCTTAAGACCTTCCAGCTCTAATGAATGATTTGTAGATAAAAGTGATTCTGCTATGGATGATTACATTTTTCACAGGAAGACAGGAGAGTCATCTGAGAAGCTCATTCTTGAGAAGCTCATTCTTTACAGATTGTTTTTCAAAGTGTTTTCCATATAAATTATGGATATATAAAGATAAAATAAAGTGAAGCTAGAAAAGCTATTGCACCTAGTAAGATGTCCAGTATAGGGTGCAGATATCTTCCAATAATGTAGTTTGTTGCTTGAAACAGAAAGTTATAAAATTTTTTCACTCTGTACACAAAGGAGATATCTTTTTAAATCCTATTTTCCTAAAAAGTCTAATAATATCATTGAATTTTTTTACTTAATATCTCATTTCAATTGATAAATTCTATTAGCATACTGATGTACTTTGATATGTCATAAAACATGTATATCCTTCCTTTAGCTAGTTGATAATTAATATGATCTGCAATATATTCTATAACAATTAATTGTACTATTTTGTCAGTAGCAAAATTGGGTAGTTAATTGTGTCATTGACCTTTATTAACTGCTCATTTTCCTCTTAATTAGATTATTATTCATATATGGCCTTAAAATATAGTGAGTGAAGATTTTATGTAGAATGAAAAAGGTTTAAACTGCTCAAAGAAAATAAAGATGGATTTCTGTGATCATAGAAGCTCGTGAAATATATGATTATCTGAGGCAAACATTTGCTATGTATGAAAAGTTGAAAAAAAGTATTATATTGACTCAGCTTTTATTTCCTTCCACGTTCACTGCTTTCAATTTCTCATACTACCTTCCAAGGTAATGTGAACAAATTATTTTGTAAGTCTAACCTCAATAGAAAGAGACTCAATCCCTAGAATCATTTTTCTATTGGGAATACAAATAAATATCTAACATAACTGACACACCTAGTAAAAGAAAGCCATTTTGTCACTAATTTTCCAGTTCTAGGTATAAAGAGTTCATATGTCTGCTCTTATTTTGGCTAAATAATAGTTTCACGACAGTTTTTATAATGTTGAATTTAATGATTCTAATTCTTCAAACCAGATATTTTGTTCTCTAAAGAGATTATTTGCTTTGTTTAAGAAATTTCTGCTACTAGAAAATAGGAAGAAATGGTCAGAAAATACAATGAAACATTTTTTGTCTTTGTTTTGATCTTATTGCTAGCATTATTCTTTTTAAGTAAGAATTACATGACATTTTTACAGTATTCAAAAATATAATCTCTTCTAATTCATATCCTGATGATAGCAAAAAAGAAAATATTAAATGCATACATTTAAATCTAAAATGGAATTTCAGTATTTTTTCTTTAAAGGGAAGCACTCTTCAGACTTGCAATGTTGAAACCACAATATAAAGGGATCAAATTGAGATAAACAACAGAAACAACTAGGAAAGGTTGAAGATGTGTTGCTTTGAACTTCACTGTCTTTTGGTCTAAGGTAGTCTCTCCTCTTCTCTCTGTGTATAGTGGATAGAATTGTGTCCCCATAAATATATATGGTCAAGTTCTTACTTCTGGTATCTGCAAATGTGATCTTATTTGGAAATAAGAGATCATCGGTGAGGGCATTTCACTAGGATAGTCCCTAAATCTAGTATGACTGGTATACTTATAAGAAGAGAAGAGGAAAGAGAAAGACATGTGAAGGTGGAGGTAGAGATTGGTGCAATGCAGCTAAAGCCAAAGAATGCCAGGATTGCTAGGAACCACCAAAAGCTGGGAGAGGGGCATGGAACAGATTACCCTCAGTCCCCCTGTGAAGCAACCAATCCTGATGACACCTAGATTTCTGACTTCTGACCCCCTGAATTATAAGAAGATAAGTTTCTGTTACTTTAACCAACCCAGTTTTTAGTATTTTGTAACTGTAGCCCTACGAAACTAACAGTCCATGTGTCTGTAGTCCAGTGAAGACATTTCAAATGCCCATTCTTCCAAGACACATTCCTGACTAATCCAGTTCACACCTTTTTTCTTTCTTTCTTTCTTTGAATTATCAAGACCTCACAAGATGTAATTTGGGAGTAAAGAATGTCTCTCCAAGTAAGTTGTACACTACTTATAGCTCAGAGACAATTTTTTCTTCTTTACACACACACACACACACACACACACACACACACACACACACACACACCTGTGAATAGCCTCATCTAAACAAAGTGGCATATACACAGTATGAATTAGTAAATATTGTCCTTATAGACTGATTGAGATGCATACCAGCAGAGAGATGGGTGGGATAAATAAGAGCTAATAAAATAAATCTGCTCTTCCTCAACTGAATAAATAAGCAGAAATTATAGTTATTTTCTTGCTTGAATAACAATCTCTAATTCACTAAAAACCACTTTAACCTACATGGGTATACACTGATATTGGAATTTTTTATTAGCTTTATCTGAAGATTAACACATTCTTTTGTTATGCATTCAAAATTACACACAAAACAATTTATAAAGTTCAGATAGTTTTAACATACTTGTGTAAATCAAGATAAAACAATAAAGAATAAATTTATTAAATGTTCAATGTTTCCATTTTAAGTTCCAAATGAAATATTTAATACTCAAAACAACCTGGTGCAGTAGGCTTATTACTACACTAATTTTTTAGTGAAGAAACCAAGAAATAAAGCAATTAACTATGCTGTCCAAGATTACAGAGGTACTTTGTAGCAGCAAAACCAGTTGTAAAGGATGTATCTGAAGTCAAAATCTAACAGGTGCATTTCTTTTCAGATTTTACTGAATAGCACTTGTGGAGAAGAAGGATTTCATAGGAAAGCTATTCAATAGAAAAATAAGAGATTTCCTCATTATCTCACAAGTCAGCAATAACAAAAGGGATGGAAACAAAGAAACCAAATATAATCAAATACATAAATGAGAGGAATGAATTTTATGTTAATTGCTGTGCATATAATGACTGCAATAACATGTTAGTATTTCTTGGTTTCAGACAGAAAACTACTTTCTCATAAAGTTGATGATTTAGTTCAAAGACATGTTAGAATAATTAAAATTAAAGGAGAAATTTTTAGACTGTTTAGAGGCCTGACTTTGCAAAGATTCTAACTTACTGTATTAGAACACATTTAGTCATTTTAAGTCAGTTGTCTGTTCCACAAGGCAGACCCAAAGCAAGCAGACTGTTCATTTTGGTTATTACCCATAGTTTAAACCAATAACAATAGAGAATGTGCACATAATGTTCTAGAGTTTGCAAAGACTGACATGTGCACTATCTTATTTAATTATCAAAAGACTGGTGATCTGGGCAACTGGTATGGTCACCATCCTACACTTCTAGAAACTGAGACTGAGAGATTAGTGTCCTCTTCAAGGTCAAAGGTCTACTAGCTATATCTAAATTTTATTATGCTTTTGTTCATTTATTTCTAACCAGTTCAAACTTGATATTCTTATCTGTCTCTCTTTAACATTAAACTAAACCAGTGATATGTTACAAAACATACATAAAGGTACATTTGTGCATATAACCTACAGAACCCAATCACAGCTCTTTTTTAAAGACACCCAGGAAGGCACAATTGAATTGTATGACTCTTAGATCAGCATAGGGCTCTATGTTATCTGTTAAAATGCTCTCATTAAACAATAAACACTTAAGTTTAATTTAGATCTCTAATCACACTAAAGGGCATCATAAACTTGCATATGAAATTATTAAATTAAGATGACAAATGAATTTAAATTAGCTTTCATGTGTCTTGTCCAATAAAATTATTTACATTAGCTAGACTTTTCAGGAGTTATCTGCTTTTTAAATATGGTCTACCTCTGTTCTGAGAAGTACATTTTCTTTGGGAAAGTACATCTAATAAGCTCAGGGTCATGTGTTTCAACTTCCTGTTATTTCCCCCGACTACTCCACCACAATTTATTCTCATGCAATGAAGAAGGCTCAGGAAGGAAAATGTTAACAAGTGCTGTTCACAAATAACCAAAATAAAACATTCTGAATATTTCTAAATATTTTACATATAAATGTATAAAATTTTCCTTGAACCGAGGCCTCAAACGTTTAAAAGTTCATTGTCCCATGTACTTAAACAGACTCTCAATATGTTAAAATTTTCAAACAGAAAAATTAAAAATCTCGTAAGTAGTAAAAGAAAAATAGGCGACTACTGAGTAAATCTTAAGGTGGAGAACTTTTAACATAATGTATATGCAGGAAGCTAACAAGGGATTCTGACCGTGAGACTAATAAATGTGATTTGTATTCCTTATAGTATTTCCATTATTAAGCAAAGTCCATGGCACTTGATAAAGTACTTGACTCATAAAAATAGTCATTTTTGCAAAACAAAATAATGGAAAATATTACACTATATATGACACACAAAAATTGTGTCCTTAATTTTTAAAGCATTTTACCAATCAATAAAAATTGATTGCTGTTTTGGGTTCTTATAATTCTGTAATTACATTTAAGAGCTAAAATAAAATGCTTCTACAGTAAAAATTTTTTATGTTAATTATTTTTTTTGGTGGTATTGCGGTTTGAACTCAGAGTCTCGTGCTTGTTAAGCAGGCCCTGTACCACTTGCATCATACCCCCAGCCCTCTGCTAACACTTTAAATATTTCTTTTAAATACTGTCTAGAATTTTATACTTTAAGTTCTTAATATTTTAGAATACATAAGTAATTTTTGGAAACATGTTCCTTATAATTTTTTATAACTTCTCCTTGTAAAAATACAATTGTAGGTGAAAACCACTGATAAAACCAATTTGCTTTTTAAATTTAAATTTAAGGAAGATATTTATAGTGTATAATTATTTGTAGTGTATAATTATCCCTGCTGATATTAAATAAACTTCAGATATTGATGCTTCACTATGAGTCTCAGACCAAACTCTTCAATATTGCTATAGTTTAAAATGAAAATGGATCCCTTATTGAATTTGTCTTTCTCCCCCAGTTTTTCAGAGAGCCTACAAAGCTTGACCTTTTGATGCTATTTTTGACCTTTATTAATTTTCATAGGCATGGAAACTAGCCTTTGGTCTCCTTTATTTTATTTCCAGCTACCATGAAAGATTCTCTTTTGAAGGTCCTTTTTAAAAAATTCTTATTACCCTTCATTTTTTAATTCCCCCATGGAGCCTTCCCATAGCTTATAGGTACCAATGTAATA
Source organism: Castor canadensis (assembly GCF_047511655.1). NCBI lineage: Eukaryota > Metazoa > Chordata > Mammalia > Rodentia > Castoridae > Castor > Castor canadensis. Next base: position 135,264,910 of record NC_133389.1, on the reverse strand, counting down.
GAGTTATCAAAGATGTCATTATTCTGAAGTATATGCTCTTGATCTTTCTTTGTCATTTGGATTCCAGTTTCTGGCTGATGTCTCTCATTATTTGCCAGTTATTCAAAATGAATGCAATGAGCTTTTGTGACTACTCTCTGAAATCAATAAAGCAGAAACAATGTTCCTAGTTAAGAAATTCACACAATTTCTCTATTTTAAATCTAAAAACGTAAGCATCCTTCTGTTGAATGTTCATTTTATGTATTTCCAGGAATGACTTAGTCACCTTGTAGGTCACAATATCAAAAAGTTACCTAATACAAAGTTTGTCAACCCCAAGCAAAAACTTCTTGAAGTGCTCCATTTTTTTTTTTCTTTGTAAGATGTAAACAAACAGATTCCCCAGTTCCATTTCAAAGCCTCTGGTATGATATCTATCTCTATCAGAGATGAAGAGGCTGAATCTAATAGGCACTGACTGTCTCCTCTCATTCTGCACGTTTTCCACATGAACCACACTTTCGAATTTCATGGAACTTCTACAATTTGAAAAGTTCCTCTACTGAAAGTAGGTGATTTTTCTTTGAAATATTGCACATAAATGTCACTCTGTATAGGAATTTTGTTGTTGTTTTGAGTTTTGGGTTTGTTTTTTGTTGTTTTGGGGTTTTTTTGGTTTTAGTTCAGTTTTGGCTTTTTGGCAGTACTGGGGTTTAAATTCAGATCCTCTGTCTCTGTCACTTGAGCCATGCCCCCAGCCCTAAAAAAGAAGTTTGAGTTATTTTTCAGATAGGGTCTGGTGTTTTTTGTGCAGGTTGGTCTTAGACTATGATCCTCCTACCTACTCTTCCTGTGTGACCATAATTGCAGGCTTGTTTCACCATTGTACAGAATTTTGGATGACTCTGATAATATTCTTTAAATACCTCCTTTTAAATTAAAGAGAAAATACTTTTAAACATTAGGGCACTTTTACCAGGAATCCCAGAAACCTTCTTACAATTTCAGGCTATAGATTACCAAGATTTCCCAGAACTGTGATTATACCAATAGTACAAAAGTTCAATAGCATGGCCTTTAAAAATAAAAGGTAAAAAGGATTTCAACAGAGTATAAACAAAGGCTAGAGAAAACAATATAATCATAAAAGTCCTTAAGTAAGTAAAAAACAAACTAGCAATGAAATACATCATAGTTTCAAGCTTACATCAAGATGAGCCCTGCGCTGGAGGTGTGGCTCAAATGGTTCAGAGCCTGTCTAGCAAAGCAAGCAGAAAGTCCTGAGTTCACACCCAGTACCACCAAAAAAAAAGGAATAAGAAGGGCCCTCCTCCTTCTTATAAATATCTACCCTACTGACATCTACCTAAATGACATCTGAAATTCTAAAAAGTAAATTCAATCCTTTGATATAACTCAATAAAATATCAATGTCCTTGAAAATACTGCAATATTTTGTCAGTCATTATGTCTTTAATCTGAATGAGTTTCAGAACCATTTCCAAAAGTAAATTTTAATAAGAAAGTACAAAGGAAAAAGAAGAAAAGAGGAGGACTGAATCCGATGCATCTTAAACAATTCTGAACCACTAATAAATCACTGGAAGCAAAAGTCCACATAGCTGAATCCATGTGTGTGTTGGGGAGCAACAGTGTAACTAAAAGTCCCGCAAGTGATAAATAATAAACATGCTAATATAAATATATGTTCTTAAAGCTCAACAGTAACTTCAGCAATTGTTTAGCACTGAGATAAACAAGACTTTTTTTCCAGAGAGGATTTTATCATTAACATTAGGCTTAGCAGTGCATAGCGATGATTAACAACACGCGAACTTTTACCCAATTTTGTTACTTTTGAGTTCTCTAGGGACTATGGCCCCACCCATGCTTGTATCCATGGTGGTCAACTACCATAGCCTTACCCTTGAAGTTGAGATCTTTTCATTAGTTTTCCACCTGTTGCAGAGAGAATACATTGTAACTTAGTATTCAGCTAAGCCCTGATTATCCTGTTAAACCTCCCCAAGGCTAGGAGGCAGCTGTAGGTCAGGAAGTATCCTCGGAGGGAGAAATTATTTACAAGCTTTACATCTGATAAGGAGTTAACATCCAAATACACAAAGACCTCAGACAACTCAATAGCACAACCAAATTTTCTTAAGGTACTGAATAGACATTTTTCAAAAGAAGATATATAAATGAGCAATAAGTACATTTTTAAAATGCTCAGCACCACTAACCATTAGAAAAATGAAAATTAAGACCACAATGAGATAATCACTTCACACCTATTAGAATGCTTTTTATCAAAAGATGAAAGATAAGTGTTGGACAGGATGAACAAAAAAGAGAACTCATATTGCTGGTGGGAATTTAAATGAGTCAGCCACTATGAAAAATGGCATGGCAGTTCCTAAAAAATTCAAATATAGAACTACCCTATGATTCAGTAGTCCCACTTCTGGGCATATTTCCAAAAGAAGTGAAATGAATATTGAAGAGATATCTGCACTGCCAAGTTCACTGCAGCTTTCACAATAGCCAAGATAAAGAATCAACCCAAGTATCCATCAGCGGATGGATGGAAAAAGAAAATCACACACACACACACACACACACACACACACAATAGAATACTATTCATCCTTAAAAGGACAGAAATCTTGTTGTGACAGCATGGATGAACATTATGCTAACTAAAATAAGCCAGGCATGAAAAGATAAATACTACATGATCTTCCTTATATGTGGAATCTAATAAAGTTAAACACATGGAAGTAAGGAATAAACCAATGGTTACCAGAGGCTAGGGTTGGGAGGATGAAGGGAATAAAGAATTGTTGAGCAAAGGATATAAAATTTCAGACAGACAGTTGGAACAAGTTTTGAGAACTATTGCACAATAAGGTAACCATAATCAATAATAACGTAGTGTATATTTCAAAATAAGAGTAAATTTCAAATGTCTCACCATAAAAAAATAGATATGTGAGGTAATGGCTATGTTAATTAGCATGATTTAATCATTCTAAATTGTATCTCTGTATCAAAGCATCACGTTGTGTCACATAAATATATATAATTATGATTGTCAATCAAAAGTATTCATAGTATTTTTTAAATACTCTTGCAAGTATTCCAGAGACTATGTAACACATTTTCTTGATCTGACCAAAGAGAAATCATCTTGCTAAGACACTTGTGAACTTAACAGTACAACTACTTTTATGAAGATGCCATTCGATGTTGTTAGAACTACTTAATTTAAGCAAGATGCAAAACATGCTAGAAGAATTAAGTAAAACAAAAATCCTCAAATAAATTACAGATCATGATCTTTGGCAGAAAATAAAAAGGATTTTAATTTGAGCTCTCCATAGTATTTTGTATGAATTTTGACCTATTAATAATAATTTTAGAAAAGTTGATTTTAAAAGCCACATAAATCTAAATTTGGCATAGAATAGGATTTTTTGGTTTTTAATTTAGATAAAGTAATTTTTCTAGATGAAAATAAACTGCATGTGAATATACAACAAAAGTAGCAATCTAATAAAACATAAAGAAATTATATTATAAGGGAACAATTACATGACAAGGAAAAAAAATGTACCCAGATAGTGGGTCCCAACATCAGTTTTCTTTTAATTTTATTTTATTGTTTTTAGATTTACTTATACTCAACACTAATTTTTATTTCTTTTCTTTATTGTTGTGCTTGGGGTATATTGTGACATTTACAAAAGTAATATTAATCTTTAGAAAGGTTGGAGAGATCCAAGATGGTGGATAGGGTAGGGAATCAGAATTCTTGAGCTCTGTGACTCCAGAAACAACAGCTCGAGATGCAGGAGCTACCTGAGTAATTGTGATTGTTTTTAGCCAAAATAATAACTGCCAACATATTGGGTGCACATAAAATTCAAGGATTGACCTTTCAAACAGCTTTTAATTGTACCTAACAGCAAGGAATATCCCAGAATAGCACAGTCAATAGGGCATGTCTGACCTGGGAAAAAAGCCCCCTGGCCATTTCTCCCTTTTTTTCTCTCTCTCTTTCTTTCTTTTCAAAAAGCAGAATACAGAGCACCAATAAGAATCAAACCCTGTGACATCCTGGATACCTGACCTGTGGAAAGCCTCCCTACACTCTGCTACTCTGAACCCAATCCTAGCATCTGCCTTAAGAAAAGTAGCACACCATTTCTCCCCACCAGCAGGTTTTAAAACTGCCCTTGAAAATTTGCAGACCTAACAGGTGAGCAACACGCAGCCCGTGTGACCCCCCTACTCACCCCCGGGAACATAATCCAGCATAGCCCCTGAGCAGATTGAATCCCCCCCCAAAAAAAAAACTGAAAAACATAAACAGCAAATTGTAATCTACCACCAACAGTGGGGGGGAGGTGGTGGAACACTGAACCTGCCTAGGAGAGTGGGGGTGGGGCAAGGAGCTGGACTCTTAGAAAACAAAGGCAGGACAAGGAACAAAGGCTGAGAGTGGAGTGGGGTAACAAGCCAACCTTCCAAAGCAGGGCCATAGTGGATTGCTGAGCTAGTCTGGTAGGACTAAGGGTGGTACTTGAAACTGAATTACCCCACCTTGCTGGGGGAGGAGCTACCAGAGTTGCAGTGGTATGGCAATGCAGCTGCCACCTGACAAAAACAAACAGATCGGACCACCTTGCACAAACTGGCAATGATTTACCTCATGTCCCAAATGCAACCTGCCCTGTGGACAGAAGGAACAAAATACTGCTCACAAGCCAGTCATCTGGTGAGATAATGTCACTAATGAGCCAATTGACACCCACAAAAAAATCTCTCAAAATGAAAATCATGGAGGCGTTCACTGAGAAACTCATGGAGAAGCCATAAGACAGTTAACCAGAAAGTACAAAATGCACTCAAGAAATTTCAAGACACCACAAATAAAAAACTTGAGAAGTCACAGAAATGACTAAATGAACCCAGAGAGGACCTCAACAAACACCAAAGTGAAATAAAGAAGACTATTAAAAAAGAGAGAGAGAGATGAAAGAAAGAAGACAACACAAGACATAAAAGAGAAATTGAACAAAAATATGAAAAACCTCAGGAAAAAAAGAATCAAACAGAAATCCTGGAAATAAAAAGTCCCTTTGGCCAAATGAAAAACACAGTGGAAGGTCACTTCAGCTGACTAGAACAAATGGAAGACAGAATCTCAGAGCTCGAAGATAAAACAGATATTAAAGAAAAAGCAGAACTCTTTGCCAAACAACTCAAGAGTTGTGAAAGGAATATGCAAGAACTCAGTGACTTCATCAAAAGACCAAACCTAAGAATCATGGGCAGTGAAGAAGGAGCAGAGGTATGAGCCAAAGGGATACACAACATATTCAACAAAATATTAACAGAAAATTTCCCAAACCTTGAGAAAGAATTGCCCATTCAGGCACAGGAAGCCTCCAGGATACTAAACAGACTTAACCAAAATAGAAACTCTGCACGGCATATTATCATTAAAACAACAAGCACAGGGAATAGAGAAAGAATATTGAAGCCTATACAAGAGAAAAACTAAATAACTTATAAAAGTGAACCCATCAAAATACCATCAGATTTCTCAACAGAAACCTTAAAAGCAAGAAGAGCATGAAGTGCGATATTTCCAGCACTGAAAGAAAACAATTTCAACCCTAGGATATTCTACCCAGGAAAACTATCATTCAAAATTAACAGAAGAATAAAAGTGTTCCATGATAAACAGAAACTAAAACAATACATGACCACCAGGCCACCACTACAGAAGATTCTACAAGGAATTCTGTACCCAAAAGATGAAAGCAACAAAACCACAAGAGTACAGGAAGTATTAAACCACAGGAGAAGATAAGACAAGTACTCAGAGAAAAACATTGAATTGGCTGCATGCATTCAAATCCCTAAACAACAAAAACAACTAAATGGCAGGAATCACCACTCCTTATCAATGTTATCACTGAATGTCAATGGACTCAACTCCCCCCATCAAAAACCTCTTCAACACATATTGCTGGGGAAAGTGGTTATCTGCCTGCTGAAAACTGAACTTAGAGCCATGCCTGTCACTCTGTACTTATATCAACTCAAAGTAGATTAATGACCTTAATGTCAGACCTGAAACCTTCAAGCTAGTACAGGAAAGAGCAGGGAATACACTGGAAGCAATAGATATAAGCAAGGACTTCTTGAGTAGAACTCAAATTGCTCAGCAGCTAAGAGAAAGGATTGACAAATGGGACTACATGAAATTAGTCCAACAAAAGAAATGGTTTCTAAATTGAAGAGGCCACCCAGAGAATGGGAGAAAATCTTTGCTAGCTATACATCAGATAAGGGACTGATTACAAGAATATACAGGGAGTTCAAAAAACTAAACTCTCCAAAAATCAATGACCCAATAAAGAAATGGGCAACTGAACTAAACAGAACTTTTTCAAAGGAAGAAGTCCAAATAACTAGGAATTTCTCTGTACAGCTGTCTTTATCTCAAACTAGCAAAAACACCATGCTTTTCATATTATCTTTTATATTTTTTCTTCTACAAAATCGGAGAACAAGAGGGTGGAACAGGTTCTGCCTGGAGGTGGGGGGGGAGGGAGGAAGGTGGCCCAAATAATGTGTACACATGTAAGTAAATACAAAAATATAAAATAAAATAAAAAATCTTTAGAAAGGTTGTTTTCTGACCCTTACAGATAAAAGTATAAGCTCATTCTTTTTTGTGATCAGTTTTTTTCAAGACACAGTCTTGCAAACTGTTTGCCCTATCCAGCTTCAAAGCACTATCCTCCTGATCTCTGCCTCCTGAGTAGCTAGGATTATAGGTGAGAGCCACTGGCACCCAGCAAAAGCCTCATTCTTTATAATATTCCAGCACTGAAAAATGTGAGATCTTTAAAATGTTGTATTTTTCCAGATGTCAATTTAAGAATTGAAAAATTTGTGATAGTGGTTAATATAATGCCGAAATATTTTCTAATATTTTCCACAATAAAGATCATTTATCATATGTGATCCCATTACAATATTTGTTCTTGTTATGTATAAAACCTAGGTCACTTCTAAATGCCTTAACAATTTCAACAATTTCAATTGTAACAACCTAAGCAAGTGATCCAATTTAGATAAATTAAGTAGCACTAGAAAGGGAAAGCCAAGTGGTAAGAGAAAGAAGAATTAAACAAAATAATTATAAGGTTTCCATGAGTTGAGATCATAGGAGGTAAGTCTGATCTCCAAAGGAGCTCAAGGATACATAGCCCTCTCTTTGGGAAAGCCTATTCGACATGCTTGGGGATGTTTCTTCTTCCAAACATTCACCTGACTCTAGCATTCATGCATTGAATATACCTCATATGGAATCTTAACTCTGGATATATAGACAGAGACAGACAGGAGGAGCCCAAAATTATAATGGTATTATAGAAAGTGCTACAATGGGTGTATGTACAGGAAATGGCAATCTCAGTGGTTCAAGTAAGATTCACCTGAAGACACTTGACTTCACCTTGAATGATAGGTGAGAGTGAGCCAGGTGAAAAAGAAGAATAAGGTTGTTTGGGAATAAGGATGTACAATGACACTAAGGCAAGAAAGACCACATTGTATAGCCTTCATTTGGCAGATGGCTAGCTCTGTATGGAAACATGAAAGGGAGGAGTCTTGTTTGTAGAGCTGAAGAGATTGAAAATGGGCTTTACCCAAAAGGTGAAGACATTGATTTTAACAAAATGACAGGTTAAGTTTAGTTTCCAAGTTTTTTCTCTGAAAATGTCTACGATGAAGGATCTTTTCAAAAGAATGTAAAGGTTTAAAAAAAAAAGTTGCAACCAACTACATGAGAAATGCTTACCTAAACTAAGCAAAGGCAAAAAGAAAAGAGGAAAAACAATGAAGAAAAAGAAACAATAGATTTTGGTAGTTGGTACTGTGTGCAAGCTAACAAGAGTGAGCCCAGTATGATTCTTTATTTCTGACTTGAGAGACTGGGAAGACAGTAGTTCTACCTGTAAAAATAGGGTATAAGGAGAGAATTGGAATTTAATCACCAGTAACTTCATTTTAATGCAATCTCATATTTCATTTTGCCCTTAATTTTTCTGCTGAATTTTCAACAATGCTATTATCACTGACTTTATTGAACGTGTCAGTCAACTTTCTATGTTAAGACTCCATAGTAAGTATCTTGAAATATATGCAGGGTAAAAATATTTGTGGATTTGTGAATCAAGTTGCTGTCAAAAATAGTATTGTCCTAGTTAAAAAGAAAATATTTTTTAAAAAACTCTTTTTACTTTCTATATATTTCTTTTCTATATATTTTCTATACTATATATTTTCTATATATATTTTTTTTCTATAACAGATATACTTAGACTCCAAATATACTTATGTCCTTATCTGAAAGGATTCTGGGTAGAACAATCCTTCAATCAAAATTGTTTATTTCCCTAGTACTGTCACAAGTTTGCAATTGTTTTGCCAGAATGTTGAATTTTCCAAGCAATAAAGCCAAAAGGTTTCTAAACATGAAGATACCAGCTGTTTTTCTTCCTTTGTTGATTTTTTCTCTTAAAACTGTAAACAGACACCCTATTCCCTGAAACCTTGTTGTTATCAGTCAGCTCCTTTCATATCATATTTCATACCATATGCTTCTCTACTAAGTTTATTCAATCATTCTAAAGGGCACCATCTATTTCTTTCCCATCTGCTCAAAATCTTTGCACTCTATAAATCTGTATGATAATCCAAGAGCTAGAAAAATACAGCCATCAAAAATTTTCTACAAATGTAACAGAATCATAGCTAGTAAATGAGTCTATCTGAAACTGTGCATTAAATCAAGTGGAGGCACAAAAGTATAGAAGAAAAAAATGTAAGTCAAATAACTGTTAATGATATGTAAAAGTAAATACCAAATAATTCTGACAATTTTTGACATGGACAGCAATTAAAATTTATTAAAATAAAGTAAAAGATGAATGTTCTGTAATCTTGAGCAAAGGAACAAGGCCCAAAGATATTGCATGCTTCATGGTGCCATTTCCATAAATTTCAAAAAATATATTATGGAGAAATGCATAGGTGGTTAAACAGTAAGAAATGTAAGTGAATTTGGATCACAAAAGTTAATATGTGATACCATCTAGCAAAGATGAAGGAAATTCTATGAGGAGGAGCTTTCTGAAAGCTATTGATGTTCTAATTTTTGACCTGTGATATATCACATAGATGTTTCCTTTATATAATAATTCATTATACTACACTTTGACACTATACTTTTTTTACTCTTGCCTTTATGCATTTTATAAAAGAAAGATATTTTCTTAATTAAACAAAAAAAGAGCACTAACATTTCTTCCTACAGATCATCATCAACCCATGAAAAATTCTAAACTGGCAAGTTTTTTGAAGCAGTTTCAATTAGAGTCATTCAGCAAAAAATTAAACAAAGCTACAGAAAACAGTATACAACAATAGATAATGAGCCAAAGAGTTCTCCGTTTTTCTGAAAAATATTTCCTTCATGAGAATTTTTCAAAAAAAAAAAAAAATAGGAAGCAAGAGCCTGAAACTTTACAAGTTATCTAATTCTCAACAATGAATGTGTCCACTTCTGTTGAACTCTATCACCCCAGAATTGCTGAATTTCAATTTCCAGATCAGAAACTCCTCTGAAACAAAATGTGTGTTAAGGGGAATGTAACACTTCACATTTTCCCTATAAAACACTGTTTGCAAGTTTAAGTCAAGATGTGTGCCATGTCTTTGTCATCCTCACTGCACTCTGCATCTATTCACAATCATACTATGAACAAATCTAGAAACAGTTGTATTAATGGTACAGTAAAAATCTTAAGCATTGTCATAAGAAATAATAAAATGAATTTTGCAACATCAAGACTGAAAGTAATTATTCTCAATAAAGAACAGAGACTACCGCAAAGGTTGGGTTGGCCACTTTAGCTGCCATGTCCACATTTCCCCACTCTTTCTCTCAGTACCAATCAGTGCACACTAAATAAAAGTTTAAAACTGAGTGAATGAAGATAATCACACTTGCCACACGGCTGAAGGCAAGACACTCAGCCCTCTTCTTCACTGCTCCTGCCCTACCTACCACATCTAAAGATATGTGCTAAGTACATACAAATCAGTCTTCACTAAACATGCTATATGTTAAAAATTAATGTAGTTCTCTGTATTTTTCAGACACAGTTTCTACTTTTATTTAAATTCATTTCAGATTAGCCTCTAAAATCATAATAGGTGGATAGCAATTAGGAGAGCAATTGCCTAGCATGCGCAGTAGGGTAGGGGAGACTGAGATCCTCAGCACCACAAAAAATAAAATAAAATAATAATAGGTATAATTTGGTAGTTATAGGTTTAGGATATTACTTAATAAAGAAATTAAAGTTTCACTCCTATAGCTTGAAACAAAAATTAAACAAAGGTTTCTAATTAAGCAAAACCTTCTTTGGTATTTAAACATACACATTGGTGCTTGTGGGGCTTAGTTACAAATGGCCCTCAGCCTGCAGCAAGGCTAAACATTGAGTGAAGAAGACAAACTGTATTTCTTCACAGATCCAGTCCCTTTTCCATGAACTAGAATATCCCCTGGTCCAGACATACTAGATTTAAGGATATTGAATGATTTCAGATGACACAAATATCAAAGATTAAGAAAAGCAAATTCTTGGGGTTAAAATGCAATTTAAATCATCAAGTCATGCCATCTATCCAACATTGCTCATTATTTTCAGTTAGTGTTTATGGAACTTAAGTGGAGCTTGCAGATTTTTAGAGTCACTGAGTATTTATAGTTACAAATGCAATGTGGTCCCATTTACATAAACTTCAAAAACTGAGAAAATTTGTTTGCAAATGATTATTTTAGCATGAGAAGGGATAACTGGTCTAAGCCTGCCTTTCACTGACCCTGGCTTTGTTGGTGAGCTGGGCTACCATACCTTAAAGACAGATGGCTCCTTGCCTCCTATCATATCATGGGCTTTTTTTCCATTAACTGTGAGTCCAAGCCTGTGTGTTATTGCCTGTTTGCCTATGACAGAGTAACAAACTGAGGCCAGGCCCACAGTACAAAACCTACTTTCAATTAAGTAGGTAGAGGAAGTCCCTCATAAACTTCCTGACAAGCTTTGCTCCCCAGCCTGTCTTCTTTGAGATTTTGGAAGAGAGTAATTAAAAGCATACTTCTTTGCATTTGTGTAGTAAACCTTATGTGTATACACTATTATATCAAAAGGAGGGTGATAGATATTATTCACCCTCCCAATAATCTAATACCCTCAAATCATTTACACCATAAATGAGGTATAAAAACTACAAGTCAATATGAGAATATTGTGTACCGGATATACTAGTTGGCTCCACCTGGAGGCGCCATGATGCTTTTATAAGAGATATATGTGTATCTCCTGAAACGTGTAGATAGTGCAGGTGAATGAGAAAAGGTAATCTCAGTTAAATAGCATGAGCAAAGGCAGAATGACACGAATCAGCAGGTGAAAGTTAAAACATTCCTTCTTTTTATCTTCACAAGTCACTCACTATTGCACCTTGATGGTGAGTATTAACTCCATATAATATAAGAACCCAGGACAAACTGAGGAAATTCTGTTTATAGAACAAACTATATGGTTATGTACATTTTGGGGTGGAAAAATAATAAATATTCAAAAATGGAGATAGTGGAAAGAAGTTATATAATAATTTTTCCATTTAGTAGCTTTGAATGTAGACATATAGGGCTGACATCCAGCCAAACAATACCTATAAGATGTTTCACATGTTTACAGCTAAGAGTCTGCTCTGGTCGGTATGTGCTGGTCAGGTGCCTGTGTATCAGGTTTTTTTAATATCATCCCCATACACACATAAGTGGAAAACACAGATATTTGACTATCTGACAAATTACTTATGAGTAATGCTACAAAGTGATTTGAAGCCTATCATTTAATTTTACATCATTGCTTTTCAAACTGTATACTTAGAACTCCTGGAAATCATGGAGACCCTGAAGAGTGAGAAAGCTAAACTGTACTGCCGTACCCATATCTCCTCTTAGAACAGATCAACTTCTATCTGACCTCACCCTCCTGACCTAGTTACCTCTCCTGAGAGTACTGAATACAAACTGCTTCTTTTCTATTCCTTTCCTTATGAGATGAGGAGGCCACCACTCTAGGCTCTGTGTGTGTGTATGCATGTGCGTGCATGCATGGAGACAGAGAGAGAGACAGATGCTTATTTCCACAAGGATGGTTACAATTTAGTTTCTATTAGATTTTTTAAAACATTAATTAAATACAACTGGCTATAAATTAGTTGCTGTCTTCTAGTACTGAAAAGGCTAGCTATAACCATCCATTTTTGGAAACTGTGAAAACATATTTTCTCTTTTTCTACCCTACAAGGACTAATCAAAACTGCTAATTATTGTGTTATCTAAATTTTAAAGCATTAACCTATGACTTTTCTATAATAAAGATCACTGACTTAGAGGAACAAAACCATATGGCAAATACAGATAGAAATTCTATTTGTAATTTTCCTATTAAATCAAAGAATGTTTCCATTTGGGCATCCTATAAAACTGCAAGCCCCAAGAGCCTTTTTATTCCAGTGGATGAGAAAACAGCATAGAGCAAGACCACCCTGACAATAGCTGCTAAGTCCATTTCAGTTTTTCCTACTTCATTTAGTCCCTATCATCTCACCCAGTTATCTAAACTTTCAGCATGTTTATAGAAGTCAACCTTTGTCTTTCTGGCTAATATGATTTCCTTTAGGAAATTGATTTCCCTATAATTATCCTCTTTGGGTTCTTATGATTCCTGTAAGACTGACTCAACCTCAAAAAGTGAGCACTTTCCCCAAGGCAGGACAATCAGAAAGCCCTGTGGTACTTTTGCTAAAGCTCTCTGTAAAGGTACTCTAGGTTTCTGAAACATCATTAACTTTGGGCCACGTAACCTAGAGCTGCAGGGGCTATGTTTCCACTCAACAGTATAGAATGTGCCTAAGAATGTAATCAACACAGACAAAAGCAGAGCTGAGTGATGGTGTATACTGTGTTCAACATGAGGTCAATGAGAACGAGTATCAACGAGTTGGGTTTTTTATATAAAACATCTTGAAAGTGTCAATTTGGTTTTCTATAAATCTACAGAAGGAAGCTTTCTTCTCTTGTTAGAATATAATTTTATGTATTTCAAAAGTGGAAGGTATCACATTAACCATCATAGTGACTGTGTAAATAATGTGATGAGAAGAAGGAAAACAAACTTCCTAGGCTGAAGGAGAAACCCCTCAGTCCCAGAAAGAATTCCTACTTAGCTTAAAGGGGTTTTTTTTTTTGTATGCATTTACTAAATCACAGCCTCCAGCCATTCCTTTTCCTTCTTCATGAGTTACATTGCCATTGTACCAAGAAAAATCTGAGGCCTTCCTAGAGACAGTCTAAATTGTGATGATGCCAAAAATGCATAAAATAGAAAGCAGTCTAGCAAATACGAGAGGTGAACAGCCTAGCTGACAGCATGGCAGTGAAATAACAAACAAAAGACTTTCTTGAAAAAACTTTTTAAAAAATGTCTACACTTAGTACTGTACAAAAAGGTATTCAAGATTACATCTTTACATTTACTCAATTTCTGGGGAATCACTCATTTACTATTCTCCATTTATTCTTCTTCAGTTACAATATTTTATTGCTATTTCTGAAAAGACCTCATGAGCTGGAGGTCTTTTCTTTGTCCATAAACTCTACAGTGAACTCCAAAGAGTCAGTGTGGCTTAGTAAGCTTGGAAACATAGTCAGTCACCTGGAATCTCAGTGTTAGCAGGCTGGTATGTCATCCTAAGCAGATCTGCATCTACCCTTTGTGAGCCCATGCACTGTGCTGAACGCATCTGACTTTCACCTGGGTGGGGAACAAGAAGTCAGTTGAGGAGGGCAGACAGACTTCTTGAGCAAGGACAGAGTTCTTAAAGTCTAAATAGGAGATTGATCAGCACACCTAAGTCTGCAGCAGGAATTCAGTCAGGTCGGAAGGGTTTATGAGCCTAGCCATAAACCTCTCCTGGATATCTCTCTCACATACTGAAGGGCTTGTGAGAATAAATCAGCAGCAAGCAAAGGCAAAGTCGACAATGGGGTGGGGAGAGGGTCAATAAATTCACAATCTCAATTCTGATCAAACTTAAGAAAATCTGGACTCCAAAAATTCTTAAACTTGTCTTGTTTAAGTGTGACCAGACATGCTTTTTCTGGTATTTGACCTTAGAACCTGTCCCTTTCTGATTTGAACAGCATGGTCATTGAGCAGCCTGCCACAGACATGCATAATTAAATCATTCCCTAAGAGCCATTAACATGGTAAAAAACAATTGTTACCAAGGTTAATTTCTTTAGTAACCTTTAAATTTATTCTAGACAAAAGTCACCAAGTGTATATCGATAATTATTTGATTTGTGGATGTTTCTGACAAAGCAAAATAACCATCTTCCAAGATACATGATGATAAACGAAACAACAACCTGGATAGTGAATGGAAAACTCCTTATTGTCCTTTTTTTTATCGTTTTTACATTTACTTACATGTGTATACATTGTTTGTGCCTCCTCCCTTCCACCCTCACCCTCCTTCTTATCCAAAGTGTACAATTTCTCAATTTTCATGATCAAGAGATAATTGCCATAATCTCAAAAAACTTCAGCAATTTTAATGGCACTCTTGTTTTGATGCAGACAAGTGAGAAAAGATGTAAAGCAGACAAATGTGCCAATGTCACAAAGTAAACTAATGAACAGAGACATTTAAACAGCATCACAGGTTTTCATTATGGAAAACCAAAATAATTAGCAGTTTTCACTAAAATGCTTCCTATTTCTTTTACAAATCATTAAACAGAGGCACTTTTTTTCATGAAATTACTGTGTGATCCTATTTTTCTTGCTTAATGTTCTTTTTTACTATTTCAAAATAATGACTTAACTAATCATTAACACTTTAAACTTTGTGTAACTTTTTCATGATTTAAATTTGGTATAGGCATACTCATATTTATAGAGGAAAAGTGTCAAAGTAAGGAGGAAAAAAGGCAGAATGTGAGGAAAAGGGTGAATGATTAGAAAACCCATCCTCCAAAGGAACTATGTTAAACTTTTAACCCAATTCCTTTTAGGCTCATAATGCCTTGAGATAAGCAGATTTTTGAGGCAAAAACTGCTGCATTGAAGTCACTTTTTGTTCTTTGTTATACACTCCCTCCATAGTAAATTTTATGCATCAACTTGACTGGATCACAGGATGTATAGATATTCAGGCTAAACATTAGTTTCTGAGGGCAGTAGCTGAAGAGATTAGAATTTGAATTAGTACACTGAGTAAAACAGATGGCCCCCCAATGCTGGTGGCATCATCCAATCCAATACATTGAGGGCCTGAATAGAACAGCAAGCTGAATGGTAGAGCATCAGTAATATCATAAAACATAACGTCAGTGAAGGTAGAGGATAAAGGATATGTATTGAAAGCTGTTGGGGATGTGGCGTGTAAAGGATTAAGGGAGAGTAATGGAAGGGGCTGAATGGACCAAAATAAAGTATACCCACAGCAGGGATACACAGAGAAACCCCTTTGAACATCAACTAAAATATTGATAATGAAAGACAGGACTGTAAGTAAAATAGGTACAGTGCAGTGGGGAGGTCTTAGTGGGAAGGAGGAGGGTGAATGAAGGAGATTAAGATAAGGGTATATGGTTGATGGACTTCATATACTTATATGAAATAGAACAAAGAAACCTCTTGCAATTGCTTTAAGTGGGGTGAGGAGGAGGTTGAGGGGGAGAAAGGATAGGGATGATCTAACCAATACAACATAAGCCTAATTGGAATTGTCACTATGAATCCCGCTCCCTCCAAAACTAATATATTCTGATAAAAAATTGTAATTTATAAAAAGCTGAAGGAAGGAATTAGCCTTCTCTCTGCCTATTGCTTTAGCTGGGACATTAATCTCTCCTGCTCCTGCTGTTCCTGGTTCTCAGGCCTTTGGACTTGAACTAGAATGGGTAACATCAGTTTTCTGGCTCAAAGACCTTCTAACTACCTAATAGTAGACAATAAGATTTCTCAGCTTCCATAATTGTGTGAGCTGATAATAAATCTCCTTCTAAATATTAAGTATATGTCACTAGATAGATATACCTATGTCTGTCTCCTATTGATTCTGTTTCTCTGGAGAACACAGGCTAACACAATTCCCAATACTGTCTACATTTTCTTTTCTCTTAAGAGATGTATGGAGATATAAAAATAGAACTACCATATGATTCAATTATGCCACTCTTGGGCATATAACTGAAAGAATGTAAGTTAGGATACAATAGAGATATCTGCACACCCATGTTTATCACAGCACTATTCACAATGGCCAAGTTATGGAATCAACCTAGGTAGTATCCATCAACTGAGGAATGGATAAAGAAAATGTGAGTGTGAAATCAGTGTTAAAGGGGGACTGTCTCTGGGGATGGAAATTATCAGGAGGGGGAGGGGTAAATATTTGTATATGTATATGAAGACGTCATAATGAAATCTACCACACACTATTTGAAAAAGGAGAAAGGGCCACTGTATGGAATTATCACAATGAAATCCCCCTGTACTATTTAATGCATGCAAATAGAAAAGATTTTTTTAGAAAAATGTGATATATATACACAATGGCATATTATTCAGCCATAAAGAAAAATGAATCATGTCATTTGCAAGAAAATAAGTGGAACTGGAGATGTTAAAGAAAATGAGCCAGACTCAGAAAGACAAATATCACATGCTTTCTCTCATATGCAAAATCTAGATAGAAATTAAAAAGACATGAAAGTAGAAGAGGGACTATTTGGGAAGGGGATGAATGGGAGAGTAAACAAGAGAGGGTAACAGAAAGGTGAATATGATCAAAGTATATTACGTATGCGTGTGAAGATGTCAAAGGAAACTCATTATTTTGTACAATGCTAAGCTAAAATTTTAGATAAGCTCTCTCTGTCTCTATATATACACAGAAATAGATATATAGAGATATATATGTTTGTGCATGTGTGTGTGTGTGCGCACACTGAGAAAAAAACAGAAGTCAAAGCAAAGCAGTCCTGATTTCCTGAAATCAAAATTCCCCCATCACTGTGCCATCATCACCACTGCTTTAGCTCAGATCACCATCACCCATAACTGACAATGTAAAGATAATTTTAATTTGAATCAAAAATGGAGTAAAACATTTGATAAATGTATCTCAGTTTAAAAATAATGTTTTAGGTGTTATCTTTAAACATCATGACAGTTTTTTTTTTCAGTCTTGACAAGCATTGCATAAAATTTAAGAAGTTATTTACATGTGGAGAAAAATGAACATCTTTTCTGTTGACTTATATTATGATGTCTAAGATAATTGATGTATAAAATATTTTCTGTCATTTGACAGAAGATATGAAGACATGTAAAACGCAGTAGTAGGAAGCTCTGAGGCAAACTAAGCTTTAGAAATTAACTCCAAGTATATTTTAATAACAGATACAAAAAAAGAAAATGAAATTATGTTAACTTTGAATGTCAAGAGTTCACCACAAACCTACAAACTTCTTATTAAAAATCTCCACACATCTAAAACTGTAATGTAATTCACACCTCTCTCTACTCTCACCAATTAAAAAAAAAAAAAACTATGCTTATTTTATAGACTCCTCTTTCTTTTTTCCAAACTGGCTTAGGAAATGAAAATCCGGTGCTTCATATCATCTTAATTAGAATTACTAAGTCAGTCTCTCTGAAAATAAATCCTGTTTGTCTACTTGCCAAAACCTACTTGTTTTATCTTTGGAGTTATACTTCCCAGAGAAATTAAAGAGTATTCATTGAATTTCTCTTCACTCCTATTAGGAATTCTGCTTAACAAAATAAAAGGGAAGGTTTAACACTATGAAAAAATGAAGATAGAGCAAATCAAAGGGAAATTGATATATTCATGAATAAAAAGTGATTTTTCTACATCTAGATTAGGTTGTTTATTTGACCAGATTGTGGGTGTTTGCTAGGGTTTGTTTATTTTCTTAGGAAATATGGAAAACTGAGCTCTGACCAAACTCTACCAGTGTCTCCCTATGCACATTCCTACGTGATTGGAGAAAAGATTTAATAAGTAGATCCCCTGAACCTGTTCTACAAAAATTATTACATTTCTCCCTAATACTCTTTTTAAAAGTATTAGAAATTTTAGAAATACATTTTGCCCTCTTGTTAAAATTAGCCACCTCCTACGTTTGAAATTGAATTCAAACTTTTCTGGTTGTTCTGCTTTCAGGCCAACTGGGTCCTTTGGGGCCTAGACGTCTTGTTTTTCAACAGACACAGGTGTTTCTCAAGCTGTCTCACTATACCCTACTTCTCAGTTGAATTCCAGTCATACCTCAATTACCACTTTTTTATGATTCCCAAACACATCTTTTAGCTAGTGATCTCTTTACTGAACATAAGATATCTTTCTGGCTGCTTTCCAAAGGTTTCCACCTTTTGATGGTCACCTAAAGCCCAGCACAATCAAAACCGATTTCTCTGGCTGGGTGCATGGCTCAATCAGGAGAATTCCTGAAGCACAAAGCCTGGAGTTCAAGCCCCAGTACCACCAAAAAAAAATCTGATTTGTCCTCTTGACTTTTCCTTTTCTACTCATGGTTCTTCATGTATCCTTGTTTTTCTCCATCAAGGCACAAACTTCTGTCTCCTTGGTGTGTACCTTCTCTTCTACCTCCTCAACCTAAGCTTTCATTAATTCCTTTAAGAGTCCTCCCCTCTATACCTTTCTTGTAATTTCTATAACTATCATGTTCATTAAGCTCTCATCATTAATACCAAAACTGCTTTAATTACCTCCTACTTGACTGCTCTCACACATTATAATCAATCCTATTCTCCCTAAAATGTTACAATGATTTCCTTCTTTAGTGAGATTTCCAAATTCTACTTCCTGGTACTTTACAACAGGAGAAAGTACCTACCTTACTTGCAGCTATCCAATGCCTGATCTGCTGTTCTCCTTTATATGGTCCCCTCAGAAAGCCCTTCCCACACCTTTAATCTAAATCCTATCCATATTTCAATGGCCAGTGCAGATTTTACCTCCTTCATTTTCTCGGAATACAGTGACTTTTTTTTGTTAAAATATAGTACACCAACAGTCTGCCCAATTCCTGTGGCAGCTCAGTGTAGTAAAGCAAAGAAACACTCAACCAAAGCACCAGAACATGAGATCTAAGCACAATTTCACTATTAAGCTGCTGTAGGATCCCCATTACAAGTCATTTTACCTCTCTAACACTTGGGTTCTCACTTAAGAAAATAAAAAAGAGGGAAGGACTAAGGAAGACCTTTGCTTTAAATACAAAATGACCCAACTTTTATGATAACTTAAATGTCATTGTAAGTTGAGCCTTCAAAAAATCTTGTCTCCAGAAGCAGACTGTAAGTTCCTTAGAGAGACACTTTTCCTACTTGATATACAATGCCTAATACCATACTGCATATTATGTAAGCTTCTGAGAAATATTTTGCTGATTGCTGAGTAAGGAACTATCGAAGGTGACATACTTCTTAAATTTAAAGATCCCAAATAGAAGAGTACCATGAGCAGAAAAGAAAAAGTCAGAAGGGGAAGACGATGATTGTGCTGGGCTTGAGATAAGTAGGTAAGATCTATGTAGAAAGGTAGAGCCAGCAAAGAGATCAGTTCATGAGCTAAAGATCACAAGGGCTCTGCTGTAGGAAAACTTAATTTTAATTTTCTGACATTTAAAAATCACATTAATTAACTTCTTAGTAGTTTTCCTATGTAGGAAAAAGTGACTGAAAACTACCTGTCATGCTTATCAAGACAAAGCAAGCTGTAAATAGTAAAACAGTATACAAAATCAGACTATTACTGCTGTTTCATAAATTCAGTGGCATCTTAGACTTAATTTCACCCACCCAGCCTTTCTGCTATGGGAGGACATTGATTGCACTTGTTCATTATCAGCAAAATCATTTCAACGCACATGTTTCTAAACATGAGAACTTTACTCTGGAGAAAGTTTTCTAACATAATAGTATGAACAGATCTTAACTTAAACCAGGAAAATTTTAGCTTTCACACTTTTCTGAAATGCAGATGCTGATGTTTTGTGCTTGTCTAACTTTTGCCAAAGCAACCAAGTCATTGAATTTTGGAAAAACAACCAAATAACATGGTTTAAGAAATCAATTTGTTCTAAGAGACTATTTATTTTTCCCCTCAAAGGAATTACATGCGTGGGTTATTTCATAACATATAAGAAAACATCTTTCACTTTTATGATGTATATGGCACCCCTTGTGACTGTGGTGCTCATGTCTTAAAGACTATAACTTGCTCATAAAAATAAATCAGATGTTTCTGCAGAGCTGCTGCCGTCTGCTTACCCCCAGTACCTAATGAGGCATGAGACAGGCTCTGAGCACAATCAAGTTGTTTACTTTGCTCTGGACAGTAAAAAACAACAAAAAAGTATTAGAGTTTGTATTAATCTATATCATAGAAGAAATGGACACGAGGAAAAACCTAAAGGTCTTTGGCATTAAAATACCTGTGAGTTTTTCAATTACAAGACAAAAGTAAGTGATGATAAGAAAGAATTGGGATAACGGTACTATCTATCAATAGCATCAAGATGACAAATATATGTGTTGGCAGCTACTGAAGACACTGTCCTCCTGTCTGGGATCCTCTTAGTCATCCAAAAAGAACCATTTTTTATTAACATGGAAGAGAAAACAATCCTAAAAAAGAAAAAAAATTGCCTTTCAATAGAGTACACAAAAAAGATAGGAATCCTTTTATGCAAATAATCTTAGCTTTGGAAATGTCTTCTTAAAAATTAAAACACCTAAAGTTGGGTTTTGCAAGGAAAACATTAACTCTGGCAGCAGTAACATTTTCATGGTTTAAGAACTTTAAATACCCTAAAATACCATTTTAGGGAGTATTTAAGAAGAATATGAAATTGCTATGCTCTAAACTTTTATATATTTTTATTGAAAAACACCATTTCATAGCAAGCCCTCCCTCTCCAAGATGTTCGGCAGCACCTGAAGCAGAAGAACAAACAAGGGGGCTGCCACTATGGCTTAACAGAATAGGCCAACTCACAAAAGCACCCACTGGCCTTCTCCCAATTCTGGACGCAGAAAGGAGAAAAATCAGGCAAGTGAAGCCACATAACTTCACCAACATTTGATTTAGTCATAATAGTTTTAGCCCAGTAGTAGAAAAAACAAGTTTATATAGTACCTGAGTGTTTCCCAAACATACATAGTGAGTACATCCTTTTGTTTACCTTTAAAATCCTTTTTTATGTACTTCCCACTGAATATAGTAGTTATTTCCCAAGGGAGCTCACAAAATCTCATGTAGCTCCACTCTGAATATTTTTACCCCTCTGGTTAGGTTTTACTTGGTGAAATATTAACATGGTTAACTACATTAAATGCTTCCAGTTTTCCAAGCTGGTTGTATCAATTTGACTCTTACAAGCAACATATGCATTACATCTACCCCATATTCTTGTTAACAGTATTGTCCTTGCTTACAATTTTAGCCATGGATGTCTGTGTAGTGGCATCTCTGTGCTGGCTGAAGATATTGAGCATCTTTCTATATGTTTATTGGCCTTTTGGATATCCACTTTTGTGAAATGCCTGTTCAAAACTTCACCCATTTTTGGTGGAATTGTTTTTTGCTTATAGATTTGTAATACATTCTAGATACAAGCCTTATATTTAACATATGCATTCTAAATATCTTCTCTCTAGTTAACACTGTGTTTTCACTGTCTTCATGGTATCCTCTGTAGGGAAGAAAAGATAATATACTTTCCTCACCTATCACAAGGTTCATGGCTAAGATCCCTAAATCAAATGACAGCACACAAATGTATTTAATATGTTTTATGTGATGTAGAAACATTAAAAAACGAAGATCCAAAGAACAAAACTGTATTTTATACTGCCTGATTTCTAAAAGCAGTGGAAACTTGTGGAGAAATATGGCTGGACAAAAAGTGATATAATCTAATGGTAATAAACTGGGGGGAACTCAGCAAGACCTACTTGTTCACATTCCTCTCTGTGTCTCTGTAACTCTAACGATAAGGACATTTCTTTACTCTGGGTGAAGAGGGGATCTCTCTGAAATGAGGCTCTTATGATCTATTTTCAGGGAAAAGTCAGCCAGATTTTTATGACCTACTTCAAAGGAGAAGGGGCAAAGGAAATTACTTTCTATGGACTTATCTTACAGTTTCCTCAATGCCAACATGACATACTTTGGAATAGTATGCTCTGAACCCCATCACTTCAAGAAGCAGATGCTCTTAATATTGATTAAGTCAAATTTATGAACTACTTCTTTTATGAATTTTACTTTCTATGTGCTGTTTAAGGAATGCTTTTCTTTTTCAGAATTAAAAAAAACTCTAAAATTTTTACTTTTTTCTTATTTTAGATTTAATTTTATCATTCAATTTACCATAATTTCTGTAGGATATGAGCAAGGGAAAGCTTGCGATTTTTCCCCCATATAAATATCTAATCGATTCCACACCATTTATTGAACACATCTTTTTCCCACTGAATTTCAGTGATTCGTTTCTTATAAGTTGGGTGACCATGTATATGTGTATCTGTTTATACAGTCTTTTGTTCCATTGGTATAGAAGAGAGTCCAAAATGGGTACAGAAGGAGACAATTCTGTTGGGCAATATCTTCTATAGATGAACCATATAATCTTATAATTTCACTCTTTTTTTTTACTATATACCCAAAAGAAATGAGCATATATAAGTAAACATAATAGTAAAAAATCAGACCTGGGCCATATAGCAAGACCTGTCTCAAAAAAAAAAAAAAAAAAAATCAGAAGCACAGAAAATCCATTGGTAGCATCAGTAGTAGAATGGATAAATAAATCATGATGTATCCATACTATAAACAGCAAAAACTGTGTAGGTGCCACATACCACTTATTACAATAAAAATACTATTGCTATGTATAACATGAAAACCTTACAGACTTAATGATGAATGAAACCAGCCACACACAGGAGAATACACATGATCTTCTTTCTATGCAGTTCGAAAACAGACAAAACTAAGTGGTAATAAAGTCGAAATAATGATTACCCTTAGGAAAGACAGTAGGTATGATGAGAAAGCAACATGAGGGAGCTACCTAACATAATGGAAATACTTCATTTCTTGATTTGGGTGATGGCTACATGGGACTATAGGTATAGACATCTTTGAGGGATCATTAGTTAGACAAGCACAGTTATCCCCAATAACTTTTTAACACAGTACCATGAAAAATCAGGTACCTCTACCAAAGAAACTGGGAGTAGGCCCGTGCAGTTCAAATTTAGCCTCGACTTCTATGACATTTGGTCTTATTCTAATCATGTTCTTGAATCATGTTTATGCTTTCAAGAAAACAGAATATTCAAAAGCCCGTTCCTATTTTGTTTGTATCACATATATCAGTCATGTGCTTCTAAATCTACATTCTGATATTAACGTGGCATAAAAAATTATCAAGATATAAGTGTATATATGGGGGGAAGCAATACTTGGAGTTTGAGCCCAAATCTTCACAGTTGCTGTACCTCCAGCCCTTTTTGCTCTGGTTATTTTGGCAATAGGATCTCGCTTTTTACCCAGGCCCACCTGGACAATGATCCTCTTATTTTATGCTTCCTGTTGTACCTGGATGATAGGCATGCCCCACAATGCCTGCTATTTTTCTTTTGAGATGGAGTCTTGCAAACTCTTTTGCCCAGGCTGGCCTAGCAGCACAGGATCACAGCCTCCCGAGCAGCTAAGATTACAAGCATGAGCCACCAACACCCAGCTTCAAACTACATTTTTATACTTACCAATCCCTCCAACCAAATACATTTTATTTGTTCTGTTACTGACTTAATTAAAACAGTTCCCCCTAATAAGTCCTAGCCTCTAATCAGTTACCACACCTTCCTTAAATATTAAGAGCAGTATTTCACTATACAACTACACTCCCAAAGAGCAAACACGCTTAAGAAGTTACTTGTGATATTATCTTATTCATTCTAATTTAGGTCAAAACTCCTCTTTGCAACTATTATTTTTACTTGATGAAGATGCATAGAGAAAGAAAATCACCCAAACTGCTTGGTAATTTATGCAGTTGTGCTGTCAAAATCTGATGTACTTTCAACTTCCAAAGCACGTATGTTCTTGTGCTGTTTTCCACATAATCCAGCATCAAATAAAGGCATCAGTAATTTGACTTGATTGCACTATAATTATTCAAATATATTTAATTTTATGCTGTGCTCTAATTTCCATATCCGTTGTTATCATTTTAAAATGATTATTATAGATAATGTACCTAAAGTACTTCCATTAATTGGAAAATGCAATTCTTGAACAATGGCAGTCATAACAAAAACAACTTTATAGGCCACTTGGCAATGAAGCTGTACTTATTATGAACATAAATCGCAACCAGTACCATAATCTCACACTCTAGTAGTCCACTTCCAACTTGGAATGGACACAATTCACAGTAGATCTGACCACATCTTGACCAAAGACCATTTCAGTTCACCAAATCATTCCTTCTGACACCTGTAAGGCAAACTCTAAGGCTGAGATCAATGTCTTAAGAATACCCACTTCTGCTGAAGCAGGGATTTGCTTTTTGCAGCTGCTCAGCAGGGCTCTGCACCTCTTATCAATCAAGGGGAAGCTGCAACATTTCCTCCTCTCTGCAGGAAGCAGTGTCTCTAGCTGAGACACATCAGCAGGGATTCTAGCAGTTTTGCCTGATAAGAAAAGAACTCAGGGTCAAGGAAAAAAGAAAACAGTGAAAAGGAAGGCAAGAGAGGAAACGGGGTACAAATAAGGAATCATATGCCCCTTATAGCACATCAGAAGTCTCAGCAGGAAGTTCTATGGGAGTTGGCGAATCTTTGATTATTAAGCATAAAAAAACACTTTAAAAATATTTTTCTGTACAGGAAAAGAAGCTTTAAATAGGAGGTAGCATTAAATTTTTTTAAATGGGAAAAATTATATTAACTTCGATTTTCACCGAAAGGTCATTATCTCTCTGAACACAAAAAAAGCCAAAACCTGAACCAAGGATCTGTTGTTATAAAATTGGAATATGTCTAGTTATAGATTTCCAAATTGCTTTCATTCAATTCCAACTTGCATTTTAAGGTAATTAAAAAATTGGATTAAGTCATTAGCAAGGTTTCAAAAGCCTGGAGAATATCGTGGCAGTGCCCAAATCCTAGGAAAGTAGAAATATAATATTGCCTGTCTTTCAAAGTAAAGAAAAATACCAGCAAAAAGGATAATCTAGTCCTAATAGAGGTTTAAAATTGTCAGTTCAAATTGTTAAACTTAATTTTTATCATCTCATTCTTCTAGGAAAAGGCAGATGTCTTTTCTAAAATAAAATAAATACTTTATAATACTTTAAAAGGAAAAATAAAGCAGATAAAACCCTGTCTAGAAGTCCAGGAGAATGTGAAATGGTAGGCTGAAAATTCAAGACACTTTTTTCAGACTCCGATCCCAGTAATTAGACGAGATCGGGCGCGTTCAGGGTGGTATGGCTGTAGACATCCGATCCCAGTAATTAAAGTAGAGATAATCTACTACTAGCTCCCAATAAACTGCAATAATGTGGTATACACTTTTTGAGCTCTATGAAGAAATGTCAGACTCATCAAAGAAAAATAAAATACTATTTGTAAGAGTTAGGATACATGCCTAGTGTTCCTCTCACAAATGAGTTACAGTGGAAGAATTTAAAAATAATTTAATTTATAACCATGATCTTGTCTATTTAAATTGGACAATAGGTAGATGCATTCTACCTATGAGTGAAATCTTAGTCAGTACAGTACACAGTGGTCATACATGGTCTTCTTTAAGCCACAATAACCTTCAGAAATGAAATGTAATCAACAAATGACTTCACAATCCATATATCACAGAGGGGGGAAAAAAGTCCTATAGCTATAAGACAACCCCACAAAGATGTCAGAAAATCTTAGAGAACCTGAAGACCACATTAAGGAAGTGGGATTTAGTGTTAGAAACACCTGCTTTCCTCTCCTTATCACTACTAAAAAGAAATAGCAAATAAAAGACAGAGTGCAAAAGGTGGGAAAAAAAATAAAAGAACAAAAAGCCTTCAAGCTTGTAATGGAGAGTGTTTTCTTCACTTGGTTAATAAAAAATAAAGAATGCCTTGCCAGCACTCATTTTATCATCTAATTTCACACAAAGCAGACCTTAACTTTACATAAATTCCATAATTTCTACCCTAGAGCTAGAAGAAATAGGACCTCCTGCCAAACATCAGCCCAGAAAAGTCACATTTGCCTGAGTGTCAGCATGAACACAGCTGAAGGTTAATATTTAATCTGGCCTCTTCTCTGATCCTTAAAATCATATGGATAAGGTGAAGTTACTTTAAATTGCTGAAAGCAATATTTCATTCACCATGAAACAGAAGTTATGTTAGAAGAAGGGGAAATGAGGAAGCCATGCAGAATTTGTGGAAGCTGAATAAATTTTTTGTACTAGCAACATATTAAATGGGCCATCTGATTTGACAGCATGAAGGATCTACTTTAATCTTGTCTTCATCGGAATAAGTCCTTCAGGGATTTCACTTCCTCAGTGTTTATCTGAGCTACTGAGAAACAACCAAATGAACAGGAAGGCTAAATAAAGGTTTAGAAAAGGAAAAAAAAAATCAATGATAAGGAGGACATACTGGGGCTAATTACAATCTAAAATGTTTGCTTTACTGTAAGAAAATATCAGAAATTGTTTTGTCTTCTTCCTATTTCTGTTACTATTTCATTTCTTCCCAGCATCTATTTCCAAGTCAAGTCTATTAACTTTCCCTGCGCTCTTTTATTGGGAGAGCTTTCCTCTCCTGTTTTTGTTTTGTTTTGTTTTGTGGGGTGTTTTTGTTTTTGTTTTGATGGGTTTCAAATGTTGTTTGTTCATTCTTACATTTGGTCACAATAGTGTACAATATTTACGTCTGTCTACAACAATTCTATGTGTTAGAACCAATGGCCCATTTAATTGTGAGTTATTCACTCTTGGGGATATACCCAAAAGACTGTGACACAGGTTACTCCAGAGGCACCTGCACACCATGTTTATTGCGGCGCTATTCACAATAGCCAAGTTATGGAAACAGCCAAGATGCCTCACCACTGACGAATGGATTAAGAAAATGTGGTATCTATACACAATGGAATTTTATGCAGCCATGAAGAAGAACGAAATGTTATCATTCGCTGGTAAATGGATGGAATTGGAGAACATCATTCTGAGTGAGGTTAGCCTGGCCCAAAAGACCAAAAATCGTATGTTCTCCCTCATATGTGGACATTAGATCAAGGGCAAACACAACAAGGGGATTGGACTATGAGCACATGATAAAAGAGAGAACACACAAGGAAGGGGTGAGGATAGGTAAGACACCTAAAAACTACCTAGCATTTGTTGCCCTTAACGCAGAGAAACTAAAGCAGATACCTTAAAAGCAACTGAGGCCAATAGGAAAAGGGGAACAGGTACTAGAGAAAAGGTTAGATCAGAAAGAATTAACCTAGAAGGTAACACCCACGCACAGGAAATCGATGTGAGTCAATGCCCTGTATAGCTATCCTTATCTCAACCAGCAAAAACCCTTGTCCCTTCCTGTTATTGCTTATACTCTCTCTACAACAAAATTATAAATAAGGGCAAAATAGTTTCTGCTGGGTATTGAGGCGGGGGAGAGGGAGGGGGCGGAGTGGGTGGTAAGGGAGGGGGTGGGGGCAGGGGGGAGAAATGAACCAAGCCTTGTATGCACATATGAATAATAAAAGAAAAAGGAAAAAAAAATTGTGAGTTATTCCCCGTGTTTCTACACAAAGCAAGCCTAACAAACTGAAAGATCAAGGTACTTCATCCTCCAAGTTTTAATACTCAGAATGATGAGTCACACTTGAAAAGTATTCATTTTAACTTTAGAAAATAAAATAGTTTTAGAAAACCATAACCAAATTAACTCCCAAATAGAAAAGGAGACAGGTTAAAATGTCAAACAATAATTCTTTAAGAACAGATTCTATTTTTAATGTAGTATTTCCTATCTACTCTTCAAGATGTTGAGCTAGATATATCTTTAAACCATTTTTTCTAATACCTTCAAAGCTTTTAGCTGTGACGACTGAGCTGAGAAAAAAACAATTATTGCTTTAATGTTGGTGCTGTGTAGTTTCTGAGCCTTTTGAAATCCCATAATATTTTACTATCTACACAAGTTTACAAGTGTCACCTTAGATTTACATTTTCCAGGATATTTTCTGCCTCTCTCTCTCTGAGTTGTTATGAAATCCTTGCCATTAGCCTGTTAATTTTAAGGTTAATTAGGGATCATATCTTTCTGAAAGTCTGGCAAAATGCACAAGTGTAACCAGGGCAACTATCCCACGGACTGCTGTGTGCTATGTAGCTTCTTGAGGCTATGGGGGAGATAGAGAATTCAGAATTCAACCAAACTCTTGGCTCCAACAGCTCTAAGCTCAGTTGAGTCTGATTTGATCCAGAGTACTGGGGAAAAAGGAAAGGAGAATTCTAATAAAATAAAGCTATAACTACAGTAGCTTAATTACTCAGCTAAGTTTTAAAATAATACTCAGAGCTTTGCATTAATGGTGATAAAATGCCTGCACTTCATCAGTTGTAATTGATCAGTGTGGTTCCCTAAAGAACAAAGACCATGTCTAGCCAATTTTTGAATCCCCCAAATATCTCACAAAACCAGGCACACAAAATACTTGCTCCAATAAGTACACAAAGACAACCTCCTAAGTAAGGTTTATCTCTAGCTGAATGTACAAGAAATGAGAAATTAGAGTAATGTATTAAGTGTAAGTGGCAATTATAGACAGATGAGGCAGATTTCTGGGCCCACAGTGACCCTCAGTTTCTGGGGAATGGCTGAGTGCTCATTCTCTTCTTTTGGGTAACATGATCTTCCCATCCTGTAGCATGCAATTCAAACAGGAAGTGTCTTAGTCTATTCTGGCTGCTACAATAAAATACATTAGACTGGACAATTTATACATAACAGAAATTTATTGCTCACAGTTCTAGAGTATGTGGAGTGTGGTCCCAGTAGAGTTGGTGTCTGGGGTTCTCTTGCTTCATAGATGGTGCCTTGATACTGTATCCTCACATGTCAGAAAAGCAAGGTGTCTCTCTGAGGTCTTTTATAAAAGCATTAGTTCACCTAATCATCTCTCAAAGGCCCCACTTTCTAATACTATCTCTTTGATGATTAGGTTTCAACATACGAATTGGAACAGGGGGAAACCTAAACATTCAGACCATAGCAGGAACAAACCTCGTTTCTGGACACACAGTACTTAGTTGATGGATAAGTCTGTAACAGAAATCAGACTCCATCCCAATAAGTGTTCAAACCAGAAATAAGGGGAGGAACATTTTGGCTTTTACCTCTTTGCGTGGAAGAGAATGAAATGAACAAGCATAGAGAAACAAAAACAAAATTAAGAGAAAGTTGGTAGCATAGCTTCTGGTTCTGATTATGTCCAGTTATACCACTTCTGCCCTTTCCAGTTTTATGAGGTAAATTCACCTTTGCCCCTGTTAATTCAAATTGACTTTTATCACCTGCTATCAAAATAGCCCTGACACAAAATAAGTGACTTCTCTCACAAAGATGCATTGACCTGAGACGCCCCAAAGGGAAGAAGAGATCAGTCTGGGAGAGAGGGTGTAGCAAGGGAGGGTATTGTGTTTGGAAAACTCATCTGCTGTTGCTCAATTGGAATAAATTTTCTTTTTGATAATAAGTGCCCCAGAGGACACTGGAGATTGTGAGTATGCTTATTTACCTTGTGTCCCTGGAAAAGTACATGAATAATTTCCTTATCTGAAATATCAGTTTCTAACATCAGCCAAGAACGTTATCCTATAATTCTTTATCATTCATGTGGGAAGAATAAAAGATCATGGGGGAGGCTAGAATCCCTGCAACTAAATTGGCCCAGTTATCTTTCCTGGGCTTTAAGTTATTCCTCCACACTAAGCCAGTTACTCATCTCTTCAAGAGCGCCTACCCTTGGTTCTATCCTGTCTGTCAGTCTGCACTTCTTCAACAAATAACATTGCCCCCTCTGGCTGCACAATGTGATTCCTCCCTTACTCTACTCCACATTCATCATGCTTTTCCCAACCATCTGCAGTATTAACTCTACCTAAGTCAGCATCTCCATTTTGCCCTGCTTCTCAGGTAAGTATGCTATATTCCAACTAACTTTGATGATATCAATTTTGGAACACTGATATATAGTTTAAAAAGCCTTCAAGTTTAGGCCAACAGAGAGTGGCATATTTTTCCTTACCCAGAAAGCTGACTGAAATATAAAAACATAATAATAACTGCCATTTATTAAAGGCCAAATACAAAGTACCCGTATTTTTTCTCTCTTATCCTCACAACATCCCTGGAAAATAGAGATGTAAAACCCATAGATGGGAAAATAATTATCCAGGAGGCAAACTAATTCAGCTGCTATTTTGTCCAAGTATCTGTCAGGTTCCTGGCACTCTTCTTGGCACTTGACATACATGAGACTGACGCGCTACCTACTGCACTACCGAGACACCTGGCACTTACTTACATGATTACTTCATATGATGTTTATGACCCACCAATGAATAAGGTATGATGACCTTGTCTTATAAATAATGGGGTTCAGTGCAGGCAAATGCCTTGCTCAGGATCACCCAGCTATTACACTGTGAGAGCCAGGTGTAGATTCAAGTCGCCCACTGCACAGCCCTCACTCTTTGTACTGCATCTTGCCACCATGCATGAACTTTATTTAGTCTAACTGCTGACTCCTCGGTGGAGTCATCGAGGTCCACAAGTTACAAGCTTTTGATGTTTAATCTTCCTAATGGGTCATAATAGTCTATTCTCATGGGGTGTGGGGGAGTCTTTATTTTTTTAATTGTCTCATGTGGGCTTTGGGCTCTTCTATCCTAAAAGAAATTTTGGAATGCTAAGGCTGGACGAGGTATAATAACATTCATTAATTTCAGAGCTACGATTCCTTAGTTGTCTGCTTTATATCATAATACAATTCATGTTGTCTACATTTAAAACTACCTAAAATTGGTATGTATTTTATAATCTAATTTCAAAGAAAATTTCCATATTATCATTCAGAGAAATAAGTTAAAACAGTCCCCATACGTGTCCTAAGCCACGCCTGGAATACATCTGTTCTCTGGCTATCACCCTCAGTTGAGTTTTTGGTATTAGTAGCACCACAACAGATGACATTTTAACTTAAATTTGGATCCCTAACTGCCTTCAAAGAATACACATGATGTAGCAATAGAATAAAGTGATTCTTTTAAATATAGAAAATAGTTACAAGCCAGGAGCAACTAAAGGGAGTAGACGCTCAAAATCTTCTGGATTATATCATAGAATGTTCAAAGACAGGAGAAAATTGCATGCATCACCAGAATACAAGATGACAAAACTGATTTAGAATGATCTTTAATAGATTCTGAGGCTTAATCTCACATTTCAATAGCAATATTGAAAAAAAAATGGGTATTAGTTCTATTGGTGGCAAATAAAATGTGGGAGGTATAGGGATATCAAAGTAAGAAGCACATAGCCTTTTGCAGAAATGAGGAATATAGCATATGTCCAAAACTTCTTCCTGTTCTTTGTGACATTTACGGTATTTTTTTTCATTTTCTTCTCCACTTTTTCCTGCTCCTATATGTAAGGCATATTGTTGGTTTTTAATTTATAACTTTACCCATAATGTAAAGGTAAAGGCAGGGCCATGATGAAGGTAAAGGAGAAATGGCCACAAGACACTGAACACGGAACTAGATGCAAAACCAATGAGATTTAATATTGTCTTGCTTTTGAAAAAATGAAGCATCAGGTTTGTTTAAGAGTTTGTCACATTAAGTGATGTTAGCCCATTTGGGTTTTACTATTGTTGATCTGGTCTAGAAGTTTAAGAAAAAGAGACAAGGATATATTGACATTGGACAGTCAAGAGAAAAACTTTGGTGGACATTTTTCATGTTTTAGAGTGACTTGTGCCACTAATACTTTTTTTTCCTGGTGCTTGGTTGGGGTGCACTGAAGGGCTTCATGTGCACTGGGTAAGAACTTTACCACTGAGCTATACCCTCAGCCCCACTAGTACTGTTTGAAGAATTTGCTGTATTCTGAGTCCATGCCAGGAATGCATTTCCTAGGTTCTCCACAGTCAGGTCACAGGCATGTGATCTCACGATACTCAGCATCACCCTTACAAATTTTCAGTCCAGACAAAGATATTTCACAGGATCTGTTTCAGTAAGGTGAGCACCAATGCATCCAGTTGTCAGAAACAGTACTGACAGAATTTCTATGGTATATTTTGCAGTACCTGTGCCTGGTAAACAGTTGTAGTGTTTCTAAGAGAATGGCCCTATAGCAGTCTGGGGTCATGGTTCAAATAGTAAACCACCTGCCTAGCAAGCATGAGGCTCTGAATTCAAATCCCACTCCCACCAAAAGAAAAGAGTTAAAGGAATAGCTCTATCATATGATATAGGTATTATTCCCAACTACGAAGCATCAAGTCTGATTTGCTGTCTCTGCAAGATATTCTGTGAGCTACCTAGTTTTTTCTTATTTATTTATTCATTTATTTTGGTGGGACTGGAGTTGGAACTCAGGGCTTCACACTTGCAAAGCAGGCATTCTATCACTTGTGCCATACTTCCTGTCCATACCTAATATTTTTAATAAATTATTGTTCTGGTTAAATTAAATATATAAGATCCTAAGGATTCAGAACATAAGGCAAAAGTTCATGTACTAGTAATTTATTATTTGTGCCTTTTTAAAGTTAGTATAATTACAACTTTTTAATTTATTAAAAAACATACTAAAAATGTTAGCAGTGTTTCTCATTTACATAGTAGAGCTACAGTAACTTTTCCCTAAGTTTCTGCTCAATAATCTTCAAATTATTCTTTATTTCCTTCATATTAGACAAGTATTTTTTGTAATTTTAAAGATATATTTTTTTAATGTTAAAATGAAAGGAAACCTAGCCTTAAGGTCTATAAAAAGGGAAAAGCAGAACATAACCAACCTGAGACAACAATTCATTCTGGGGATTTACACTAAAAAAAGGATACATGAAATTTCTTCACATTTGGACGAGTGAATAAGAAAATTGATAAATTCATGGATGGATAGATGGATGATACAGATGAATAAATATATGCGTGTGATGGATGAGTATTCCAAGAGTGGAATTTTTTTCAATGACTTAATTATCTAGGACAGAAATTTCCCTTTCATTTAGTCTTCTTTCTCATTTTTCTCTAAATGATGTCACTGGACTCTCCATTGCTCACAGCCTATAGAAGAGTCCTTCTCATCCCTCCCAGGTTTTTTCCCTACCCTTATGTTGAAACCACACAAGGCCAAGACCCAAACAATGGCTCCTCAATGTGCAATAGTCCCTCAGGTGCAAATCCCCTGTAACAGACATCAAGATCTCAGTAACTTGCAAAGCCTAACCGTAGTACTGTGTTGTCGCCTTCTCCTCAGCCTCTCTGTTCCTAACCCAGAACTGAGGTAAGATTTTCCCATTCTGCTTGGTGCCCACTCAATTCTAGACGTTCTTAGAAGAGAAAGTATCGATCAAGATACTATTATATTGAAATTTTTTAATATTCTGCATATTTTATTCTAATAAGGTTTTCCTTTACAAATGTACCAAACTAAGCAAGTAATGAATACTGAATGATCCCTAACACACAAACATAAATAAGATTCAAAAAAATAGAATGAACTGGTTTTAGTCATGGAACACTGTGTTTATCTTTTTCCCAAGAGAGACAGGTCCATATGGTGTTTCATGTGCCAATAAATTTTGGGTGGGGTGGGCTCAATAAAATTTCATTGAAAATCAAATTCATGTGGGAAAATGTTCTCACTCTCTGTGGATTAACAATGGTGTAATATCAGACAAGAGAGTTTACTAGACTATAATTTTAAGATTATTCAAAGCTATTGGCAGGTATCAAATAATAGCTTACTTAAAAGTAATTCTGCTTACTTAAATCAAAGGATGAACTAAAAAATAAACTGCTACCTGTAGAAGAAAGACTTTTAAAATGCTGTCTTATTACTCCAGAGGCACCTGCACACCTATGTTTATTGCAGCGCTATTCACAATAGCCAAGTTATGGAAACAGCCAAGATGCCCCACTACTGACAAATGGATTAAGAAAATGTAGTATTTATACACAATGGAATTTTACTCAGCCATGAAAAAGAATGAAATCTTATCATTCGCAAGTAAATGGATGGAACTGGAGAACATCTCTTAAGCGAAGTTAGCCAGGCTCAGAAAACCAAAAATCGTATGTTATCACTCATATGCAGACTTTAGATCTAAAAAAAATACAGTAATATTATTGGACATGGGTCACACGCTAAGGGGAGAACACATACAGGAGGAATAGGGATGGGTAGGAAACCCAAAACTTGAAAGTGTTTGATGTCCCCACTGCAAAGGAGCTAATACAATAACCTTAAAACTTCAGAGGTCAATATGGGAAGGCGACTGGGAAGTAGTGAAGAGGTCAGGTAGAGATGAATCAATTCAGATTGTAATACACTTGTGCATGGAAGCAATGCTAAGAATCTCTCTGTATAGCTATCCTTATCTCAACTAGCAAAAACGCTTTGTCTTTCTTATTATTGCTTAAGTCTACTCTTCAACAAAATTGGAGAAAAGGGCAGAACAGGTTCTGCCTGGAAGCAAGGGGGTGAGGGGGAGAGGGAGGGGGCAGGGTAGAGAAATGGCCCAAACAGTGTATGTACATATGAATAAACAAATAAAGGGGAAAAAATGCTATCCTGTTCTAGGACATAGAACTCAAAAAAAGAAATATAAAGTTAATTCTATAAAGCACAACCTAAACCAACACAAAACTCTTCTAAACAGAAAAGTTAGAAAGAAAAGAAAGTGGCAGAAAGAGAGGAAGGGAAGAAGAAGAGAGGAAGGAGGAAAGGAAAAGGCAGGAAAGGGAAGGGAAGGGAAAGGAAGGGAAGGGAAGGAAAGGAGGAACCTAAAGAGATGTGGCCTAAGCAGCTCCTCAAATACAATAAAGAACAGTTACTCAATAAACAAGTATTTATCAAGATACTTCAGAATGCCTGTGGTGGTACACCCTTGTAATCCTAGTATTCAGGAGGCTGAAGCAGAAGGATCAAGAGTTTGAGGCTAATCTGGACTACATAGGGAAACCTGTCTTAAAACAAAAACAAAAGATACTTCAGAATGTAGAGAATTATCTAAATTATTAATTTTAAGTGTTTTGTATAAAATGGAATATTTAATATTAAGTAAAAGGCACAGGTTCTGTCTTTAAGTATTTTATGGTCCATTAGAAAAGACGTGGGGGTTGAGGGAATGAAACTTCCCACCGTCCACTGTCCACAGCTTCACTCCTGAAAAGGGGAGGACTGCAGGAGATGAGGTTCTTCTAGACTTCATGAATTGTTCCCTTGCTGTAGTTTTCTTATTTAGGGTCTCCTTTTATACCTCCCTGCTTTTAATATCTC
Source organism: Castor canadensis (assembly GCF_047511655.1). Lineage (NCBI taxonomy): Eukaryota > Metazoa > Chordata > Mammalia > Rodentia > Castoridae > Castor > Castor canadensis. The sequence goes on along the minus strand of NC_133389.1, from coordinate 135,229,023 downwards.
TCACTTCAACTCTTTATTTCTTTTACATTTTTGAATGTTTCCTCCTTTATACCCCTTTCTCTGAAGACACTATCCGTTGTGTTTTTCTTTTGTATTTCTTGTAGTTTAGGTTTCATTTATGGAAATTTTTATTTGTTGAATTTATACTTCTTTCATATGTTTTGTTAGCTTATCACCTCATTTCTGAGTTTTTCTAACTTTGATTCTATTTCATTCATATCTTATTTCTTTTTCTTAACATTGGGTTTTGAAATAGGCAGTTAATGTTTGTATTACTCAGTTTTGCATTGCTACAGCAAAACACCTAAGACAAGCTACTATGAAGTAAAGAGAGGTCTATTTAGCTCCGTTTTGTAGGTTCAGCACAGTTCTGGCAAAGACTTAATTTTGTAGAAATGCTATTTATTTTGTAGAAATGCTATTCTTTCTTCTTCTAGTAATTTTGCATAAAATTTAATTTTGATACTTTTGACTTACTACATTTTCTGGAAAATTACTTTTCCTGAAGTTTTAGGATTAAAATTTCAGGTATTTTCTACCTTCCCAGAGGACCTTCTTCCTTTGTTTCTTTGCAGTGAATAGAAACATAGTGGCTTTCTTTCTCATGCTTCCTGGTTTCTGTTCCCCGTTCTCCACTTCTTAGGACTGCTATGGTTTCCGTCCTACTTTACATGTTTTAATCTTCTGTTCTAACTAGTTTCTCCTCAAAGTGGGGCACTGTCCTGGGAGAGTCTCTACAAGTCAGTTTGGACAATGAATGGAGGAACTTGTCTTCTCCATGTCCTTCAGTATGTGCTGTTTATCACAACTGCTTGCCTATACTGGATTAGACAAAACTCTCTCAATATTAGTTGCTGTTCTCAAATCACCCTGTTCACTTTAAAATGAATTCCTATGAACTTTTGGTTCTCCTGTAGTCCAGTGTTGGATGCTCTATTACTTCCTCCAGCTTTCTTCCACATTGGTATTGATACTGTGACTATCTTGGGTGAAGTGTTTGTCCTCATGTACTGTTTTTGTTGTTCTTCGGAATATCTTGTCTGCTTGTTCTCTGGTAAATATTGTCAATAAGCATTTAGTTCTGCTACTTAAATCCTCTATTTTTATGTGAGAATTTAGACAAATTCACAGTGATGCCTTCAGTGCTGCCATGTTCCACTTCCAGAATCTCTCAGACTATTTTTTTTAGGTATGTGTCAAGGCATCTGCTCGCCAATAAACATTTTTTTAAGGTTAATTCTTTTTTTATATATTTTCTTTTATTTATATGTGCACTCGTACTATTTTAAGTGGGGTTTGCCCTTTGTAATCAAGAAAGTATTGACTAATCATTAAAAGATAACTTTTGTACACAAACATCAAAAAATTAAAAGTAAATAGTTTCTTATAACTTCTAATGATAATTTGAAGTTATTAAGTAGTATCACAGTTCATTAACTCCAAATGATTGGCTAAAAGTGAATGACATACTTTGAAGCATGGTCTTTAGTCTTTTAGTAGGTGTTCATAACTATTTTAAAGAAAAAATGCCTTGCAGCAGGTTTGTAGTTCTTCTTTAGCCTAAATCCATGCCCCAGTTCAATTAATTAATAGATTTGAGAACACAAATTCAAACCACGTTAAAATATTTCCCAACTATGATATATTGCAAGAACTTTTGTAAATGTCACAATGTACCCCTAGTACAACAATAATGTAGTAATAAAAAATTCAAAAAATATTTCCTTTATGCAATTGTTTATAGTTCGTTCATCTGTTGATTAAACAAATAGACATAAACTGAAACCCAACTCAAATGCTATGCCTAGAGCCAATGCTACAAGTGAATAACTTTATAAGAAAATATTGAGTAACTCAACTGCCTCAGACATGGTTAAAAATTGTTGGCTTTATATTAAGTTATGATAATTTTTTAGCACAAAGTATGAACTAATTTTTAAAATCATTAATGACATTAATAAGGAAATGAGCCACCCCCTAGTTCTATTGTTTTAAATTTTCATTTAAAGTAACTTGAAATGAATTTAATTATCTGAAAGTCAAGTGCAAATGCCTACCCTAATGCTTCTCAATGGTCCAAAAATGGCCACCACTTTTGTTTGTGAAGGATAAAAGCTTATACAGTAAGACTGAGAGAAAAGCCCTCAGCTAACTCAAAATCCCTGCTTTGATTGGTTAAAAAATTCATACTGCTGTAATTCAGTTGCAATGAACATGAGATAATGCATTTGACAGTGAATATTAAGTAGGGAAATTCTATAGCCCTCAGTGAAAACAAGCCACATAGAAGTATAGATAATGATAAGATCCTGCTTTGGTGTGCATCGCAACAGGATATGGCAAAGACCTCTCAAACTGCACATGCCCCATTACATTATCTCCTGCACCTTTCTCCTTTATTTGCAGTGATGAGACGCTATATTGTTTCTTGTTAACTTTGCCCTTCTCGCTCAGGGCAACGCCTCACCTTTTTTAAGATCTCTGCTGCAACTACTGCAATAAATTTCTGCCTGCTGGGCCATCACATCAAAAAGGCTTGTGAAAAAGGAATGCCCAAAGTTCTCCATTCACATTTCATATTCAATGTGCCACATACAGACAATTTTTATTGGCCTACCCATTAATTTAAAAGTAAAGGATAATATAGATGTAACACATTAAAATAACAAAAACCTTACAAGCTGGCTTTTCCTAATTTGGGTTACAAAAAATGAAAACTCTAAATCCTAACTTATAAGAAAAATACAGAAGGAAAAGGGGCTTCATTGCAAGAAAATGGTGTGTCCTAACACTTGACTTATTTTCTTTCATTGTAGTATATATTGAATTATGTTAAAGTCCTCGTAAACAGTCTCCTCATATATTATTAAATGAAAATGATTTTCTGTCCATGAATTTAGAACTATGCCTAGCACACAAAAAGACTCAATTAAATGTTACCTTTATTATTTATACTATCATCATTGACAAACTTAGCTGTATTTCTTTCCTTTAGTCCCTCCTATCTCAGTAGAAAAAACCATCCAATCGATTTTGTGTTCTAGCTACTCTCATCCACTCAGGCCCTCCCATCTTCCCCTTCTTTTCTCACTCTCTATTTTCCCTCTGCTATAATCCTAATTAGTTCTCTCCCAAGACCTGCTTCTTATTTGCCTTCTATCACCCTACTTCTTATTCTCCTTTCAAGGACAAGCTTGTTCTAATTTTTTACCACCTATTCACTCCAAAGTCTGCCAAAATTAGTGATTAGGCAGCAAAAGAGAAGGTAGCAGTGCCTGGGATGCACTTCTGAAGTTGGATCAGTCCCCAGCCAGATGGCAACAAGACGGAATCTCTGGTGTTGGGTTTGTGTTGAAGGCCTCTGGCATCTGCAGCATGGCAGTTACCAAGATTTCCACCTGCAGTGACTAGGAATGGATGACAGGTTTAAGAGATGAAATGGCTTCTGCAATCTCTTTGGCATTTGTGAAATAGAGAAGAAACAGTAATTATGAGGACTGAGGGATTTGTTTCGTTATTGAGAATTATTGATACATTGTAGAGAGAAAATGATAGACTCAATTCAGCCAATTAACCAGTGAAGGCAAAATGTGAGAGTCAGAAGGCTTCCAGGGGCAGTGTTTACAGAGGCATTCCTCTCTTATAGCCACAGGAAGATGATGCTTGAAGGACAGGTCTGGAACCTAACTGTAAGAGTGGAGAAGTCCATCAAATCTCCTACATTGTCAGGGAAGGAGTGGGGCCCTGAGGCTAAGGACAGGGATATTGAGGTACAGTACCCCAAGAACATTGAATTTTCTAACTCTCCAGAACCCTGTGGGCCTACAGAAACAGCCCATATACACTTAATCAGAGGGTGGTGGACCCAGTTGCATTGCCTAAAGACCACACTGAAGAAGCCTCAGTTGAGGCAGATGCATCATTAGATGCCCACAATATATGTCTGCCACAAGATCTGCCCCACTTATCCTTCTGACCAACAATAATAGCTAGAGTCAAAGTGCATGGCCTGCTAAAGAAAGAAAGGATTACTCACTGAGTAATACACACCAGCAGAATCCAGGAAGGCATCTTGTAAGTGCTACCTCTAGAGGGCCCAACCTAAACAAATCTGGATAAACCCTTGAATGGCCCCAAAATAAGTGCAGGCATAATAAATAAGCATATTGGGAGAATAGTTGAACTTGGAAAAGTGAATGACAAAATGTAATCTTGATTCCCACTGTGTTTTTAGTCTGTGAACAAAACCAATTTGTCAAATAGTAAATAATAAATGTGTGTTAAAAGAATTAAAAACCCAAAACTAATAAATATACTCAATTTTATAGTCATAAAATGTTTCCGAAGTTCATCATAGTGGCAATACCTACTTTTTATTATGAATATCTTCCATTTAACTACATTACAGACGGTACATACTAATGAATGAAAAATTAGAAGGACAGGTGTGTTTAGAAAATTTAGAAGGACAAGTCAGTTTTTTCTGACTGCAAGCTTGGAAGAAAATCACTCAGGCTTCCTCAAGGAAAATGGATTTGCTGTAAGGAAACACAAGAAACAGAGGAAACAGAAATCACACAGAAACCCCATATGGAGTTTAACTGAGCTTCACAGTGAATGGGAGGCAGCTCTTAAACTGAAATCCTCCAACACATTTCCTGGCTTGAATTATCTTAATGCCTCCTCAGCAGTGAGGCAGTAGAACTTATGTTCTGATGATTCAGTCCTCTTTGTGCTTGCTCTGCTACTCTCACTACTGACCAGTTTCCTCTCCACTTATAGTGGTTGTTTATTCATGACTTTGTCTCCTACCTCAGGTCTCTCTCTGAATTTCTCTTTAACTCTACCCTCACAGCCAAATGTCAACTTTCTGTATATATCTTACAACCACTCAGTATAGAAGAATTTCATTGATCAGAAAAACTTCCTATTTAAACAGAGCTTTTTATTTTAGGCAAACTAACAATAACTAGCTAGTTCTAGTGACAGATGACACCTCCTCTCTGTTTAGCTGTGGGGACAATGATAGTCGCCTGACTGATGGCTGATGACTGATGTCACACTGCCTGCAAATGCCAGAGTCTGAGAAATGCAACACCTGGCTAGGAAGCTGAATTTCAGCAATAACTCCACACCAAGAAAGGATAAATGAATTTTTGGTGAACAATTAATTGGTCATCTTTGCATAATTGTTTTTTGGGTTTGTTGGTGTTGTTGTCTATTAATTTAGTTGTTTTAGATTGAAGAAGAAAGTAAGGAAGCTTCCAGAGCAGTTTTACTAAAATGAAGAAGAAAATTTCTCTCTAAAAAGCACTACTTTATTTACATATATGTTCTAATAAGAACTGCTAAATATTGTGGAGAGTCCATTAAAATGAATTATCAGGGAAAAACAAAATAGTTTGGTGTAATTAGGAAAAATCAGAACTAAAACTAGCAGGAGTTTTTCCACCAAATACTGGTTTTGTCTTCAACTAGTTATATATCTGGAGTGTGGAAGGTTTACCTATCAGAACAGTCTGAGAAAGTAATTGATCAAACCCCCAAGTGCTTACTCGCGCTGCCCCCTCACCCCAATCCCATTGTTGTTGCAATGCTATTGCTGTTCTGTGCCAGAATTCTTCCAGAAGAAGACCGGGAGGAGGTAATTGGAAAAAACTTCATAGGTGACACAGACAAATCTGCAACGGATCCACCAAGTCTGTCATAGTTGAGAGTCATTGGACTACGTAAGATCCCAATAACACTTTAATTCTTGTCTAGTTTACAAATTCTGAAGAATAAGATTGTGTGTGTATCAAAAATAGTGGGAACCCAGAAGCCGGGGGCGGGGGAATGTAGGTGGCACAAACAATGAATACACACATAAGTAAATGTAACAACAAAATAAAAGGAGAAAAAAAATCTCAGGAAGATCATCATGAGACTACATAAAGAACGTCTATAAACCAATTTGGCAAAACCAAAGTAAGCAAATCATGTGCAAAGAAAATACCAATAACAAGTAAAAGATGATAGACTTCACATTTAATTAAAAAATGCAAATTAAAATGATATTGAGATTATTTAACCATCACACCAAAATTAGTCTGATAATAAATAACATGAAGAATGTACAAGGCAATGTGGCATTATTTGTTACAACAGGAAATGTGTGTAGCCAATTACTGAAGCATTTCTACTTCTCAGTACAGAATAGCAATGCATGTGTAAAAGGACACACACACACATAAACATTTGAACATATTTTATAAAGTGAAATGTTTATTATAACACTATGGCTGGATCCCTAAGGTATAGTAAATTGCAGAAAAAAATAAACACCCTAATATTTATTATGCAAATAATGAGAGTCCCGACCTGAAAAATAAACTCCAGCAGAAAGGGATAGGGGTGTGGCTCAAATAGTGTAATGCTTCCCTAGCAAGTTACAAGGCCATGAGTTCAAACCCAAGTGCCACCAATATAAAAAGTAATTTATATAAAAAGCAGAAATTAAAATTCTGACATTTGTTATAAGACATGACAACTGTCCCTGTGTTTTATATTTTGAATTTGATTGGGCTCCTGGTTCTTACAACCAAAGAGCCTAACGCAAGTTAATGGGTCTTGTCACTCCATGGCTGTCTAGCAGCTAGGATTCAGCATTCTCTCAAGTTAATGGATCATATAAAAAATACCCTCATTCTCATTGCTTATGCAGGTCGTACAGACGACATATTATGCATAGAAATGGTGCTAAAGAGAATTGGAGAGCCAAGGTCCTTTTTCATGGTTCAAGAAGAGAGAAGATGCTCTGAGTGCTAACACAGACTGGTATTCAGATGCAAAATCCAAGCACATTTTGTGTGAAAATCTGTTTTATTACCTTTTCATGTTCTCTTCTCTATCCATTAAATTGAGCCCTGAAGGGATTTCGATTTTGCAATATTTCGTTAGTTACAATGTTAACCTGAAAGTCAAAACTATGGTTTTTTTAAGTACTTTATAATTCTAATGTCTCAGGAAGTTAAACTGTTTCCTTGCAATCTGGTAAAGTGAAGTTTTTCTTCTGTTTTCCATGAGAGGAGGGGTTGGGGCAGCCCCTACCTGTTCAAACCTACATATAACCCGTTCCATGGGAACTGTATCTATACTGAAGAAATAAAAATACTCTCTGGAGTGTGCGATTGGCAGCTTCTCTGCCTCAAGGACATGGTCTATGTCTTTTTAAACTCAATCAGCTTATACCACACCAGATCCCTGCACAGATACTTCATAAATGCCTTTGAATCAACTGAGATAGCCAGAAAATGCAGTGTCTTCCCTCTTCACCTCACCTCTGCCAAAAGCAGGATAAGAATCAGTGGAAACTTGTTGAAAGAGGGAATGATTAAGGCAGAACTTAGATGCTGAGCCTAGCACTTAAAATCATAATGAAATTTTCTAAGAAGATTCTTAGTAAAATCCACATGTATTCAGATAATCCCAGCAGGAAATATTACAGGTGATAAATTGAGCACAATTACATTTTCTCTAGGCTTCCTGAACTCTTCATCCATCTCAGTGTGATAGCCAGAAATCAAAAAGAGGGTGGAGAATTAATAACTGCACATTTTAAGGATTTAATGAAACATTTATAGACTATTTCAGCCTTATAATACAAGTTATTACCCTTTAGTTGGCAAGTGTGACCTCCAGGGGACAATAACATTCTATTACATCCCCAAATTCTATAAAGTTATTAGTTATCTCCTATGGGAAACCATCTCTATTGACAAGAGATAGGATGGATAGTCTAATAGCTGAAAATATTCCATAAATAAATTTCAACTTGAAAGCTCTGTAGGAGTCAGTAGTTACCCAAATCAAAATTTAAAATTTGTATTCTCAGGCTCTCAAAATTCTAGGTAGGTATTGCTGAATTCCACAGCACGTCATACCTGATCTACTCTCCCATTGCAGGACATGGGATTTTGAATTGTGTAGGAAACTAATGGAAAAGAAGAAACGTTCTCCTTTGTGTCTTCCTTGTAGATCTTCCTTTATAAGCTAATACACTGCAAGTCTGAATTAAAACCCTCACAACACTACTTTTCTAAAATGAAATAAATTATGTTTAATATGTTGGTTCTATATAGATGAAAGCTTTCAAACATATGCTTAAATTTGTATATGTGATATATATGGAGAGAGAGAGACAGTCTTGAGTGCATTTTCCTGAAATGAAGAGCTTAAATAGAGTAAATTGCTCCATCTGCTGGCTGTATTTGGAAACAGACTCTAATTCTAAGCTCCAAGTAAGAATTGAGAGCTTCATCAAAGTGTTGGATAAAGCTACATCTAGCACACATTGCAGTATTATTTCACCCCATTCAGAGCCTCGAGGGGCCACTAGAAAGCACTTGACATTGTCGAACTAATGGAATTCAACTGCCATCTTTTATCTCACCAAGTGTTTCTTTGCCCTGGTACCTGGCATTATGGAGCGGAAACAGTGAATCAGTATCTATTCTAGACCCCATGACAAATACTGAACTTTGACATTGGAAAATCCAAAGGTCACTTACACAAAACAGACTTGCCAAGTTCACAGCATTCTGGGTTCATATTTGGGTAAAAAGAAGTTCAAACAACAGTAAATTTATAAATCCTTTGGCAAGTCTGACACTGAATAACATGTAATAAATTTGAATACGCTTTAATTAAAAGAGAGAATCTAGATTTGGAGTTGGAGGCCTCTTCAATCCTACCTACAAGCTGGTCTTCATAGTTATTTTTCTCAAGCTTTAATCTAGCACAAAAAAAAAGATATGTAACACTGCAGCTTTCAGCACCATCACTTATTTTGTCATTCAAAATGTTAAAAGGTATTGTATATGCTCCTTGCTTACTACTCCTCTTTCTGAGCCTGGTATTATACTTTCCACTCCCACTGTTAAGTTGGATGGAAGAGGAGTTTTTCTGTCTCAGGATGCTTGAAAACTGCCCATTATTAATATTCACTCCTTACTAATTTTTCTAATGTGCTCAATAGCTGTTATATTTGAAACATTTTACCCTTGGTTCCATTTGTTACATTAAATCGCATCTTGAAAAATTCAATTACAAGTTCGTGTGAGTGATGTAAACTTGGGGTTTGTTGTTGACAATGCCACTGGAACTGATCAAATGTGCTGCCTTTGATACAGAGGGCACATTACTCTTTGCAGAGTAATAGCTTCTTGTGAAGCTTTGGCTCGTGTCGAATTGTGGTTTATCTGCAAAATCTTTTTCTTTCCTAGCATATTTTTCATGTTGTGAACCTGAATCATTTTTCTATTCTATCATGAAGTACTAAAGTAACTTGTATCTTGATGCAAAAAAGAAAATCAACTTATCTTTTGAAGGAGTTCAAGTTTTATATTGAATGTAAACTATTATATGCAGTTCTTCAACTGGATGTGACAATGTAGGACAAATGTTCTTGTCAATGATTATTTCAAGATGGTTTACTCTTTCCAGAAAACCAAGTTATTATTTGGGGAAAGGTAATTCTCTCTCTCTCTCTCTCTCTCTCTCTCTCCCCCCTCCTCACCCCTCCCCCCCGTCTCTGTCTCTCTTGCATTTATTACTTAAAATCTCCCTGTTATCTCAATATATATGACTTTGGGGAGCTTATAATTTAATAAAGAGGAATATAAAACGCTATTACAACGTGACGTGGTGAGAAAGACAGTGGAAATACCCAAAATACAAAGACCATTTTTGCATCCTCTAGATGGTAAGGAAGAGTTCAGAGAGGAGGGGACTAGAGTTTGGCTGGCCCTTGACAGATGGACAGGAATGTATTACCTGGCAAAGCACAGAGAGGAAAGGATTTCAGGCAAAGAGAAAGCATGTGAAAAACTTAAGATGTGAGACAAAGTGTAAAGTTTTCTGCTTTCAATTTTCAGTTCCTGCGACTTTTTGCAGTACTAGTGATTGAACGCAGGGCCTCTCACATGCTGGGCAATTACTCTACCACTTGAGTCACCCCTTCAACCCTTTCTGTTTGCATTTTGTTTTCAAGATAGTATCTTGCTATAACTTTTTATGCACTGACCTCAAACTCTCAATCCTCCTGCCTCTGGGTCCTGAGTAGCTGAGATTCCAGGTGTGCACTACAGTGCTCAGCTAACCTTGTGACACTTTAGATGAAAGGTTCTACATGGGGAACTGATTTTCAAATAATATTAACTGTCAAACAAGCCCTTTTCTAAACTAAGGAAGGTTTAAACCTTTATAAATGAAATGTCTTTTAGTAAACGTGTTTTCAAATGCAAATTTTTATGACAAAAATATTCAACTGTATTTTATAAATGTTTTCTATACATGGTCAGTCTGGGAGAAGGAGTTCCTGAAAGAATAATTAATTAGGTGTAGTTGCCATGGAGCAAAGTTTAGTATGATAAAAAAACAACATCAGAAAGAGCAGTATAAGCAAATTCTTGTAGAGTTAGGTGGCAATAAAACTATCTTTTTTCTTTGTACTGGAAATAACCTGTAATCAGATTGGATAGCAGAGTTGTAACCCTGTCAATGACTTTATTTCCTAAAAGAAAATAGGTAATTAGGTGTTCTTTTTGCTTTTATTAGAACAGGCACTACTGGGAATTTTTGCATTTATTTTCATAGGAAGTTTCACCTGATTCTCAGCTTGTGGCACCTTGTGCGACTGCAATTGAGAGGTAATGATGAGGAAATGAATAGAAACGTGGGATAAACACTCCTGAAAATAAATTCTTGTACCTTTGTGCCACTGAGTGATTGGAAATTTTGACAACTTAGGGCATGAGGACCTGTGTTTATACTGCGTGAGATAAATTGGCAGTGTTCCATGAGCGTAAAATCTACATCTCATTTCCACAAATTTTCCCTGTGAGTGTGGAAGCAAAGAACAGAAGTCCATGTATTTCAAGTAAATGTGAATCTTTTTATTAGGAAATCTTCAAACAGATAAAAGGAATAGAGGTTATTAACAACATAGCCAAACTTATATCATTTAAAACTATACTCCTTATGCCTACTCCAGGTCAGTTTTGAAGCAAAGCCCAGACACTAGATAATTTTCTCTATAAACATGTTAGTGCACATCTCTAAAATATAATTTTGTAGAAAACCCATAATACTATCAAAAGATATTTTAAAGCATTAGGGATTACACTTTATGTGACTTCAATGTCTAATTTATTTTGTATAATTATTAAATAATTTCTAGTAATATATATGTTTTTCATGAATGAAAACAAACTTTTATTAGTGAAAATAAATGGCAAAGTATATATTCTATATATGATGTATAATACATATGCATATACCTTTTCTTATATATAGGAAAAGACAGCATAGAATGGTGTGTTTTATATATTTTATATGTAAGTATATATATACTTACATACATATATATATAGCCATTACCTCTTTTCCTGAATAACAAATATATCCTGAATAACAAATACTGACATGTATTTTTCTTCCAATGAGTCTTAGAATAGATTGACAGAGTTGTGTGTGTTACTCATAGATTAGAACCTAAAATTGCACCCCCAAAGTTCCAGGAGAATTGGTAAGACCTCTGATGAAAATGGCTTCATATCTTTGTGAAGATGGAACACTAGTGGCCCAAGTCCCAGACCCATCAAAAATTCCTACTCTCAGTCTAGAACAAAATTTATAGAGCTACTCTAAGGACATAAATGGAATTGAAATGAAAAGCAACAGACTATTCTCAAAAGCTATAAACTGCATTAATTTAAGAACTGTGTACAAAATTCCTACCTGCTCTAGACGTTTCCATATTTATTTGATTAAAGTTAGAAAAGACTGAGTATGGCAGAAGGAAACTCCCTTTTCTGGCTACAATCCCATACAGCCGTTTAGTATTGAGAAACACTAACCTAATATATAAATTCTCCCCCACAATAAAATCTATAAAAGTGTATAGATGATAAATGTATGTCATATCCTATGTATAATAAATCAAATCATATTTTGACAATTTTAACTCAATGTTGTTAATGTTAATTTTGAGAAGTGGAGTATTTTTACCTTATAAGTTAGTATTTGGACATATGAAACTTCCTGAGTGTTAAAGTAATATGTCGTGCTCTGAGCCCTGCTTTGTGGATGCCAGGGAGTTATTACAGAAAGCTTATCAATCTATGAATTGTTTTTATACACATGAAACATTGTGCCCACAGATCATTTAATAGTTCTATTGATGAAACCACTGCAATTGTTAAACTTCCCTACACATCCCAAATCTGTACAAATGGAAAAGTAGGTGACACCACTGACATAGTCAATTATAAGACATAATCATTGAAAGAACTGTTAGAGATAAGGAGAAGCCATAAATTGCAGCAGTGAGTTAAACAAGTCTTGATGGAATGGGGTCTGTGATTCAACAGGAAGAGTATGGCAAGAAGGGAAGGAATAGAGCTCTGTGTACTATTAATCTCCCCAACTAGATGTCTGCTTCACTGGAAAACAGGTATGATGGTGTTTTGTGTCAAGAAACTGTAGAATTTTTCCTCTACCTTTATTGTGAGCCATGAATGAAAATACTAAATATGAAATTTTGAAAATTCAACTAAAAGCGTTTAGTGGAATCAATTTTAGATGAAGACTCAAGAGACCTTATCTCAGTCTTGACACTATCATCTTCAATTTTCCCTGGTGAAGGAATTTCAGTCAGCTGTCAGTGACTATATGGAAATCCAACTCTCTGGCCTGCCCTTCTTGCTTCACTGAGCCTCCTGCTGGGTCTTTCCATCTGCTTCCTCTATCAGCAGGGATATACCAAATTAGCCAGTTTTATATGTATCTGAATCTCCTCCCTGCAATGAACCAGGTGAGTCCATTAAGGGTGCCATCTGTTTGGGTCTTCATTTACTCATTCATCAATATTTACTCAATTGAGCATCTACTATGTGCCAGGAAGTCTTTTAGGTGCTAGGAATACAGAAATAAACAAGATAGACATAGTCTCTGCCTTAATGTGATTTATAGTTTAACAAGGAAGACAATTACAATTATTATATCTGCTACAAAGAAAACTATGAAATATAATAGGAGAGCCAATTATAATTATAATAAGTGCTACAAAGGAAAACTATAAAAAGAAAAGTATAGACCAGTGCTTTTGAAGCTAATGGGTTGTAGCTCATTAGTGATCAGGAATAAATTTATTGCATCAAGACCAGCATGCTTTCATTTAATGGAATTAATTGGTATATGAGAAATAAAAAAGGAAATATTAGAGTGCAGCTCATGTAATAAGTAGTATTAGTTCAAGAGTTAACATATAAATGAATGTTGGGATGGAATGGAAAAAATGTATTTATTCCTGCTGGTTTGGTAGAAAGGTTTCAAGGCTGTTGACTTCAGACATATCATAAAGACTGTAATAGACATGTTTATCAATGCCTACTCCAATGATAGCTACTCAATAGACTCTACCACACCCAGGTCTACATGACCTTCCTTCAGGTATAAGTGGTCAAGGATGGGTCCCAAGTTAATTCCAGCCACAGCATCAGTTATATGCAATTGAATTAAAGGATTTTATAACTGGGGCAATGGAAGTCTGAGCCTATCTAATGAAGGTGCAGATATTTGACCTAAAAGATCATATAAAGTTGATGTTCAGGTGACCATATAGGTCCCAGTGCAAGATGAATAAATTCAGGACCGACTGACTAAGAGAAAAGAAAACATCCACAAAGAAAAAGACAAATCAAAGAAGTTATATTAGTCCATTTTCTACTGTCAACATCAGCATGCCATAAACCAGGTACATTATAAAGGAAAGAGGCTTATGTTGCCTTGTGCTTCTGGTCCAAGTCCAAGGGTCATATCTGGTAATGACCTTACTGGGAGAGTTCCAAGATGGTGCAGGGCATCACATGGCAAAAGATAAAGTATGTATGCATGTATGCTGATGTGTGTACATGTATGTGTATGTGTTTTGGTCTCTCTCCCCCTTCTTATAAAGCCATTTTATAAGAAGTATTCAAACATCAGGTCTCCACCCTGGTCTCATCCTAATCACCTCCGTAAGACCCCATCTCTAAACACCCTAAGCCTTCCACCCTCTTAATACCTCACAGTGGGGATTAATCTTCTACATGAGTTTTCAAAAGGGACAAACCTTGTTCAAACCATACCAGAAGCTTAGTTTGTGAGTTTGGGTATAGAAGTCCAACTCTATTTTATTTGTTCTTCTCAGATCCATAAGATCTGAGCATTTTTCTTTCTATTCCCCTGCCCTTTACTTGAGCTACTTGAACAAGCTAATTTTCTTATACCTGAGATCCCCTAGAAAAATGGCATAAAGTTTGTTTACCTTCTTGGTTCTTGTTAATGTCAATTATGATATATCCAGAAAAAACAAGCAGAATAATCTTTGTTTAAAGAAATTGGGGAAAGAAAACTAGTCTTTTAGTCAAGGAAGCTTTACAAACCAGTCCTCAATCATTTATAATCTAATATCTAGATTGAGAATTTTTCAGCCTTATAGACTGTATCCTTCTATAATAAATGATTTTGTACATTGATTTCACACTATTCTCAGAAGCACAGTGATCCATTTTTAGACATAGAGCAGAGAAACTGGCTCCCTTCCAGGTCACTCCTATGTTAATGTCATATCAACAATAATCTGAAGAAACTGAACTGAGATTCACTATTCATTTACAACAGTCTGTCTGTTGCTTTTATTGTGAATGATACAATTGCTCAAATATGGAGATGCCACTAATAGATGACACCCTTGTGTTCATTCACATTGAGTTTTGTTTGCTACTTGAACTTGATTACAACTGGCATCCATTGAGGAATATAAAAACATCCATGCTCCCTTATTCATTCAGACACATAAAGAGTTTCAACAAAACACAAAGGAATCCAAGCATCAATATCACCCAGAGAGTGCCCTTGAAATGAAGTCTTAATTTTTGTTAGAATAAAATGTTATCCACATTAAGAGAAAACTGGAAATGCGTATGTTGCAGTTGAGGCTTTAAGCTTATTTTTCCTATGCTTGTGAAATGTAAATAAAGACATCAAAATCACTAAGTAAAATACAGGGAATATTTTCCCTTAAGGGTATGGAATTCATCTCAAATTAGAAAAAAAAGACTTTTCAAACCCACTTCTGAAAACAATTTGTTAACTTAAAAGAAATCAAGGAATATAATGATATAAAATGTTTAAAAATAAGAAACTTTAGAAAAGAAGAAAATCAAGCTAGACAAAGATTTATGTTCCAATGGACTAGATAGTTACATTACAGAGCCTGGCTACATAGGCCTTAATACTAATATGACCAAAACTGGATGTTTCTCTCAGGTGAGTTAATTCTCTGCACATCCTCAGGCTAAATTTCAACTCATACCAACCATCTTCCAAACACATAGAAGGGTACTAAAGAAGACCCTTCTTTATGCTGTTATCATAAAATAATTAAACTTAACCATTACTAAGACCTCGAAACAGTATCTTAGAGTGTCAGTAACAGCTAGTTATTGATAAAGCAAAATAAAGCTGCATAATTTTATTCATCATTTAATCATGAAGAAAAGTCTGAACAATATAAAAACTGATTGTCATATATATACCTATAACTTTTGGTTTTTTTCTATTAGCATATCTTAAAGAACAATAGGGAAAATAAGCACCTAGTTGCCCTGGTGTGGGACCAATAATTCAACTAGACAATGCAGTTCCACTTAGCCCCAGTTTAGTTTATTTTGTTTTGATTTGGTTTTGGGAGTACTGGGGTTTAAACTCAGGGCCTGGGGCTTGTTGGCAGGTGCTCAACCACTTGAACCACACCTCCAGCCTTAGACCCAGTTCAAAGAGAGTAAAGATCTTATCAGCCTGCAGTCTCTTCCAACCAATCACCTCTTCCTCTTACAGGATTCCTGCTAGTCCTGGTCTGAATTCTATACTACACTCAGAAAAGCATTAAAGATCCCTGGCATCATTAAAGGTCCCAAGCATTAGTATGAGGAGGATCATACTAAAGGCCATTTAACCACAACACTCAGGCATGGGTTTCCCTTCCCAGTAGTAGATATCTTAGGTTGAGACTGCAAGTCAGATTAAAGCATGAGAAATATATCCAATGTCAATCAGATATAATTTTAATATTTGTAGGGAGATAAAAAATTAGAAAAATGAAGATTTAAATCTTTCATCAGTTTCAAATATCTTTAAATTTATTTGGAGAGGACCTTTTTATACCTTAGAATCTCATTAAGCTCAAGTTTTTATAGTTGGAAGGGAAAGATATGTATATATCTTAAAAGACAAACAAATGTTAGCTCAGTCAAGTTATTATCCTGATTAGAGTTTATAAACTTCTCTAGCCTACTAAAGAATTAAGAAATTATATAAAACTGAAGCCCAGGATGAAAGTCTCTATGTTCATCCTGTTAGAATCACTGAATTACAGCTATAGCAACTACAAATGTGGTTCAGTGGATCCCATCGGGATCTCTAATAAGACAATAGACAGACAAATATCTAGTCATAGATAACCCCAGTACTATGGACTGAATGTTTGTGACCCTCTCCCCGCAAGATTTGTATGTTAAAATCCTAACTACCAACGTTATGGTATGAGGAGGTTAGGCCTTTGGGAGGCAAGTAGGTCATGAGGGTGAAGTTCTAATGAATAAGATTAGTGCCCTTAAATGGACCCTTAGAGAGCTCTCTTATTCCTTCCTTCAAGTTAGGGCACAACAAGAAGATGTTCTATCTAAAATGCATACCCTAAGACAGTACTCAGTATATATCTTAAAGAAATGAAATCAGTATGTCAAAGGAATATCTGCACACACATGTATACTACACCACTATTCACAAGAGCTGAGATATGGAATCAAACTAAGCACTCATCAGTGAATATGAATAAAGAAAACATTGTCTATACTCAATGGAGTACTATTCAGCCACAATAAAGGAAATCCTGTCATTTGTGGCAACCTGGACGAACTTGGAAGACATGGTGCTAAGTGAAATAACCAAGCACATAAAGACAAATACCTTATGATCTCACTTATCATGGAAAGTTCAAAAGTTGAACCCATAGAAACTGAGAGTAGAATGATGGCTACCAGGGACTTGGAGGTAGGAGGTGGGGATTGGGCAGCTGTTGGTCAAAAGATACAGAATTTTAGTTATACAGGAATAGAGTAATAAATTTGGAGAACTATTACAGAACATGGTAATAATAGATAATGACAGAGTATTGTATATTTGGAAACTGCTAAGAAAATAGATTTTAAATGTTCTCACCACCAAGAAATAGCAAGTATGAGGTGATGGATATGTCAGTCAGCTTTACTTAACCATTCCACAAAGTAACATATATCAAAACATCATGTTATACAGCATAAATACCTATAATTTTTATTTGTGGATTAAAAACAAAAATAACTGTCCATTTTTTTAGCTAAGTATTTTCTCCTAGATGAAATGAAGTAAGAAAGAAGGGGGAACAGTACTTTTGTCCCTTACTCAGCCCAGGAAATCTGGCAGAGTTAGGTTAAAACATTTTATGTTCAACTTCCACAATTTTTGCCATATCCTAATACCACAGGTGCCTAATTACTAACCTAGTATTTTTCTTTAATTCAATTTAGCTTTTGCCTATACAGTAATACCTCAGGATCACAAGTTTGATGCATTACTTATATCTTTACTAATAACCATTTAAAAACACATTTCTATGAACTGAACAGAGCTTTTTCAAAGGACAAAGTTCAAATGGCAAAAAACACATGAAAAAAATGCTCACCATCCTTGGTCATAAAGGAAATGCAAATCAAAACCACCTTAAGATTCTACCTCACTCTTGTTAGAATGGCTACCATCAAGAACACAAACAACAAAACAAATGTTGGTGAGAATGTGGGGGAAAAGGAACCCTCATACACTGCTGGTTGGAATGTAAATTAGTAAATTTACCCTATGGAAAACAGTATGGAGGCTCCTCAAAAAACTAAAGATAAAACTGCCATATGATTCAGCAATTCCACTCCTAGGGATGTACCCAACGGAATGTGGGTTAGGTTACAACAAAGGCACTGCACACCCATGTTTATTGCAGCATTATTCACAATAGCTAAGCTATGGAAACAGCCAAGATGTCCCAGTACTCATGAATAGATCAAGAAAAAGTAATATTTATGTACAATCGAATTTTATTCAGCCACAAAGAATGAAATTTTGTCATTCTCAGGTAAATGGATGGAACTGGACAACATCATCTTAAGTGAAGTTAGCCAGGTTCAGAAGGCTAAAAGCCACATGTTTTCTCTCATATGTGAAATACAGACCCAATACAAATACAGCAATATTATGAAAAACAGGTCATGCTAAGGGGAGGTCAGTAACAGGAGAGGGAGGTAAATGAAGGAAATTAAGAGGGTGAATATGGTTGATGTACTTCCTATACAAGAATGAATACAAAATTTTTAAACCAGTAAAACCACCATAAGAAAGAGACTAAGGAAGAATGAAGAAAAATAGAAATGAACCAATTCAAGTTATATATTCATGGAGATGTCATAAGAAACCCCCTGTATAGCTATCTTAAACAAGCAAAAATATCAGGTTTTTTTTTTCTTTTTTCTTTCTACAAAATCGAAGAACAGGAAGGCAGAACAGGTGCTGCCCAGGCATGTGTGTGTGTGTGTGGTACCAGTGGGAAGAGGGGGAGTGGTGGGGAAAGGGGGTTGGAGGGTGAATATAGTGCAAATACTGTGCACACATGTATGTGAATATAAAAATGATAACTGTTGAAACTTCCAGGAATGGGGTGGGGGTAAAGAAGAGTGATGGAGGGGGTGAATTCAAGTACGGTATATTTGATACATTGTAAGAACTTTTGGAAATCCCACCCAGAACAACAATAAAAAAATAAAATGAAATAAAAACACATTTCTATTAATTTGTCCATGCCTTAATTTCAATCACAACATAGGCCTCTAGTGATCTACATATATAGTACACATAGGAAAGCCTGTAGTAAAAAGGTGCTTCTGATCAGGAATTGCCAGAATGCACACAATGTTTCTTAGCTCCCAGTAGAGAAGATTTTCTGCAATTGGTCCCCCTCTGAAAGGACCATTTAACCCTAGGAGTACAATTCAAAAACACATGCACTAACCCCATGTCAAGTTCAATACCGTGCCCTGGTGGTACCAACGACTCATTTTTGCCCTCCAGAGACCTGAAGGTAATGCCAAGTGAATACATTCTCTGGGAAAAAAGTTATCATCATATCTTAACAAATATTCCTCTTATGACCCAACCTTAGTGTCCGTTCACTTCCTCCTGTGACCAGTGAAAGAATCATTCAAAACAAAATTAATCCCTGACAAAACAGACTGTGGAATGAAATGTTCCTAACAAGGAAGCAGGTAAGATCCATTCTGTATAACACATTAAGTTCTAAAACAGATAATGACAGAATGTGTACAATAGGAGCATAATTATACAAATATATGTACATTTATGCATAAAATAAAGATTAGAAAGAAGTATGTAAGGAAGTGCAATGGAGGGAAGTTAGACTGACTTAAGCACAATACATTTACAGTTGAAATATCATGGCAAAATTCCCACTGAACAAGGAACAGACACCTAAACAATGAAGGACAAGAATGAAAACAGGTCACACTAAGAGGAGGGCACTAACTGGAAGACAGGGTAAATGAAGAAAGTAAAGAAGGTGAAAATGGATAATGTACTTTCTATATAAGTATTAATATGGAACATTAAAACCTGTTGAAGTCTTCATAAGAAGAAGAATAAAGTAGAAAGGAGAAAAATGAAGGAGATGAACTAATTCAGAGTATGATACACACAAATACATATATGCATATGTATATATGTTTGTATATATATGGAAATGTCACAGTGAAACTCCCTGTATAACTATCATAAGCAAACAAAAAATGTCTTTTTTAAAAAATGAAGGATAGGGAGGTGAAAAAAATTCTGTTCCAGGGGTTGGTACCATCAGGAAGGTAAAGGGCATTAGGAAAGGATGAAGGAGGGTGAATACAGTGGAAGTATTCATGTATGAAATGTATGAAAATGGAACAATGAGATCTGTTGAAATTGTTCTAAGAAGGTGAGGAGGGGAGATAAAGGAGAAAGATAAGGGGTAAATCTAAGATACATTCTAAGCACTTTTATAAATGTCATAATGTACCCCTGGTACAAGTACAAAATGCTAACAATAAAAACAGGTAATGAAATAATGTATAAAATAAGAGCATAATTACACAAATATATGTATACTGATGCATCAAATAAAAATTAGGAGGAAGTACACAAAAATATCAAAATAATAATAGTAATTATCTCTGAATGTTAGAATTATAAATGAGTTTGTTTTATTATATTTTTTCTTTTTTACAAATTTCCTCCAAGAGGTTTATTTTTTGCTTTTTTTGAATATCAGAAATAAAATCTCTTTGCACTTTAATCATAGAGGCACTTTTCTTAAATAAAAGCTGTCTCTAAAAAAAAAAAGAAAAAAGAGCATGGCTTTTAAGTAGTTCAACTGGACTGCAGGCAAGTGGTAGAGTACCTTCCTAGCAAGTGCAAAGTGTTGTGTTTAAGCCCCAGTAATGTGAAGAAAGAAAAAGGAGGAAAAGGAAGAGGAGGAGGAGGAAGAGGAAGAAGAAAGAAGAAGAATAAAGAAGAAGGAAGAAGGAAGAGGAGGAGGAGAAGGAGCAGGAAGAAGAAGAAGAAGAAGAAGAAGAAGAAGAAGAAGAAGAAGAAGAAGAAGAAGAAGAAGAAGAAGAAGAAATAATATTATGCATTCTGATTTGTACCATGATGTACTTCAGACCAGGTTCCAGGCCTCGTCCTGAAGGTCCACTTCTCACTCTATTGAGACTAATTATGCCTTTTTACTAAGTTGAGTGGCAAACTTTGTCCACTACAAGTCCTATATCTCTTTCACCCAATGAGTTAACATAGTGTCTGATGATTATGTCTGACACAACATGAGGTAGCCATGCATTGATTAGGGTTTCTCATTTTCTTTCTTCTTGCTTTTGGATGCCTTCTGTTCTATCCCATAAAAGAAGAAAATAGTCCATAAAACTGAGGCATAAATTTGTATATCAAACATAGATGAACACTCCACTTTGAGCAACAAAAAGACAGCTTTTAAATCTGATATTTTCAGCATGGATCATTCCTAAAGTTTCCTAGTAAGATACTTGAATCTTGTCTCCACTCACCCATTCCCTATTATTTCATTTAAATGTTAATACAATGGAAATAATTCTCTTTACAGGCAGTTGGACAATGCTGATTTCCAAAGCTTGCAAGCAATTCATGAAGTATTTGCAGGAATATGATTATTCAATACATTAGGGATCTACTTAAAAAGATTTCTCAGCGTCAATCAACCCACACTTCCCTACATTACTTCTTAAACTTTCTACTCCTTCTACATATCGACTCCAGATTTTTAACAATGTTCAGAAGAACATTTCATGTTCACTAATGGCAGGGAAGCTTATCAAACAACAGTTCTGTTTATTTATAATCATACAATCATGTAAAGATTTTATTATATTTATTTTCACACGGTATGGGAAATGGAAAAATAAAAATATACACATTGCTCTAGTATTATTAATCCAATTGAGGGGAAAATGTCAATCTGAAAACAATGCATCTTGAGCCTCAGTTAGGTACCTGGACTTAGAGTGACCCGTGTTTATAATTATGAGGGGAAAAGAAAGAAATTATTATGTTCAAGAGACTGAAAATATATTATAAAATACTTTCTTAAAGGCAATATTTTACAACATTTTTCAACTATCTGGGAAAGGAAACCTCTCCAGAACATTTAAGTCTTTCTCAGATGCCACTCGGTTTCCAGTAAATCGTCTATTAATTCTCTTTGACATTTTGTTCTTGGATAAAGGAACTTGCTCTGTACCAGCTCCCTGGGCTCTCCTCCTTTTCTAAAATAGCAGTTCTTTCCCCTTTTGTTAAGAAGCCAAATGATTAGCTTCAGGCTTATGACTGATTTCCCATTGTTCCCGTCATTTTAACCTCTCTCATTGCACCAACAATCTGGACCCCAGAGGGATTTGTCACAGTTCTCCAATTCTCTGTCTCCCTTGGCAGCAATTTTTATTTGATTTTTCTTTCCTTGACTTTTATAAAAAGAAAAATTCTCACTTTAACACTCCCTGCTAAATTGTCCTTTGGTTAGAAGAGGAAAGGGCCTTAACTTCATAGAACTCATGCCATATTGATGATAAGCACTTGCTCATTTCTTTTTTGTCATTACCCAGAGAAATGGAAATGATACTCTTAAAATGGTGTTGCCTTTCAGCCTATCTGTGAATCTATTCATCATAATGACGAACTTCCATTTGATTCAATCATAGACTAATCTATCTTTCAAATCACCTACCAAGTAAGAACAATCAACAATTAAACAATTTCTGGAAAGGAAGGTGGAAATGAAACTTTGATCTCAAAGAATGGTGTGACTTTTAAGTAACAAAATACATATGATGACAGAACATTCTTCAAGTCATCCTGAATGGGGAAATCTTTGTTATCATTAGTGACAGCAACAATGAAAGATAAAACAGCTACCACTTGTTGAGGTCTTATCATCATCCCTTCATCCACACAGTATATACTGGAAATCATATTTAATCCTCAGATCATTCTATGAGATATATAGTCCCCATCTCCCCCCTTTCTTTATACACTATGAACCAGTCTTGGAGAGGTTGCCTAATTCACAAGGTCACATACCAGAACCAAAATTCATATTTATGTAGAACTGGAAGGCCAGGATTCAAGAAGAAAGTCAGGCAAGTTAACTTTATGCTCAACTCCATATCATTTGCCAAATACAAGAAATGAAAATGAAGACTAGACTTAATTGAAGTGCCATTTCAACTGGTGCCCACTGTGAGCCTTTATTTTGTAAGACAATACAGCAAGTGAAAATATTATATATAATTCTCAATTTTCTGAACTATGGATACAACCATACACAGGAACAGTTTTTCCAGATGATAACAATAAAATCTAAAGGTTTTATAAAAATTATTTGGTAAATGATTATTGACATTACAAACTTTACGTTTGAGAATAGTAATATATATATTTCCTTTTTACCATAATTCAATCTAGATGAGTAATTTTTGTACTCTGTAATTTATTCATATGTATTACCATACCACTTGAAAGATTTTTTAAAAATTGTTTCTGTATAAGAAAGGTGTCTAAAGTGGATTAAACTCAAGGCAGAAGCTTGCAAGCTGACCACTAATTTCTTGTAATTTAAAATCTGTTTCTCTTTACTTATAGTGACAGTAAGATGCAACTGACACAAGAGAATTCTTTCAGAAACAATCCCAATGATACAGAATAGCTTTTATCTACAATTCACTTCTTATTTCACATCACAAAGGGAAAGTGGGCATTCAAATTATTAAAATTCAATTTTAAAATATAAAATATGTAGATTTTTGTTGACTTTTCTGCAAAATTTTAAGGTCCTTCTAGCACTCTTATTATATCAGAGCTTCCAACTTTAGTAAGTGCTACATCCCTACAGTCAAGGAATCAGGCTGTTAATTTTTTTAAATAATAGAAAATTATTTTCCTACAAACTTCTCATTGTCCCCACAGAATTTCTAAGTCAAAACATTGGTGTCACTACTCCCTCTCTTATTTCTTACTTATATCCCCAAGCATTAGTCATTTTAAATAGCAATAAGAAAATGAATCTGTCTTAAATCTCTTGATTTGGAAGGTAATAAAAACAACTAAACATTGAAGAATGAAGAACATAAAAGAGACAAAGCCTCTTTCACTTGCCAAAACATGATTTCTTATTACACAATCAAATAAGGAGCCTTTAAAAGGCTTAACTGATGTCCTGGGTACCTCTGAGCTTAACAGAATAACATTTTGGTAAGAAAAGTTGTAAACAGATGAGATACATATGGATTATGTTTCCCTTGAAATTCTCAAGGTTTTAAAATCTAACAGATAATGTACTTTGAGCTTTCATCTAGTTCTCCATTCTGGTGAAATTCAGTGACCCTGAACATAGATCTCTTTCCCCACCTGAGATTACAAATTAGTCTGGAAACACTAGTCACATATCTCAACAGATCAGTGACTTGGGCATATAAAAAGATCTGATGTACCAAGTCCACACTGAATATTCAGAGCCTGAGAAACACATGAGAAAGACAAATAGAGGAAGCAGCACAAGAGGCCAATGAAACAAAAGTGGCACAAGAGCACTTAGAGGATTTTATTGCACTAACAGTGAGTCAACAATTCTCCACCCTAAAAGATTACTGTACACTAAAACAATATGAATTCATCTGATTAGCCTGTGAGTAAATGTTAAAACAGAGCATTTCCCCTTATGTTCAATAGCCACAAATAATTGACTGAAAGAGATACATCTGTATGGAAAACTCTTGGAACATGTGGTCCTTTTAAACACTGTCATGTAGGAACTAATCTCAGAAATTTCATTAATTTTTTTTTAATGAAAAGGAATCCCTAGGAGAAGAATTTTACAAACTAGTGACCTGAAAATAAGCCAATGGCATAGGAAGCTGTACACAAAAGCACTTCAAGGAGAATAAATGAGCATCAGAGTCATTTATCATAGCATAACTATGATATGGGCATAGTTGCCAGAGACCTGGACATGCATAGGACTTAGAATTGGACAGGTAATTAATTATTTGTTCCAGGTACTATACATCAAAATTACATCTCTGATCTCCTTTTATACTAAAAACTCTGTGACATAAGAAGCAGCAGTAGCAGCAGCTGCTTCATGTATAAATAATAGGCCCACAGGGAGCACAGGTCAAACCATAGTTAAGTCTTAAGATTGTCTGAGGATCACAAAACAACATGAACCACATATCAAAATGCAAATAGAAGGAAGTTTTTGTGGTTAACTTCTGGTACAACATGCTATTAAAAGCACACATGTTCCTCTGCTTTCTAAAATGCCTTTGAAATAACAGTAAATGTAAACAAAAAAGAAGAAATCCATGGCACTGTGAAGTGAAAAGAGTATGCCTTCTAAAGATACAATATTCAGATGTTTGCACAAATTTCTGGAAGATGGGCAAAGAAGGGAGTTTCATTTATAAACCCAGGCTTGCAAAACCAAAACAGTTCATCTTACACACATAGGAAGGTTGTCATAAAGGACTGTTGTTATTCTCTCTTTGGAACAGATACACATTCAAGAGTTCTGTAACATTCATCTACAGCTGGAGCCCCACAAATTTCCCACTAAAAACAGTGAAAGATCTGTTTGGGAAGAACTACTGATATGTTTGAAGTAGGGACAGAAGCAGAGCAAGCCTGCAAAAACTCCAAAATACCTCAAAGGACCTAAAGAACAAAACAGGAATGACTTCCTCCAAGGAGTAAAACTCACTAAAGAGCACTGTCATGGGCTAAATTGTGTCCCTCCTCAAATTCATACATTAAATTTTAACCCCCAGTACCTTAGGCTGTAACTGTATTTAGAAATAAGGTTTTTAAAGAGGTGATTAAGTTCAAGTGGAGTCAGTTGGGTCACTTCTAGTCCAATATGACTGATACCCTTCTAAGAAGAAATCAGGACACAGGAAGACCATGCCAAGGCAAAGAGAGAAGATGGCCATCTACAAACCAAGGAGTGTGGCCTTAGAAGAAATCAACCATTGATTAATCATGGACACACTGATCATGAACTTTCAGTCTCAAGAAATGTGAGGAAAAATATTTTTGTGGCTTAAGCCACTCATTCTCCGGACTTTGTTATGATAGCCTAACCCAACAAATACAGTCACTAAAATACCTAGTAAAATCAACCTTACATTGAAAATTTGAAGAGTTCCAAGTTAGCCTACTAATCCCCACAAGATAAGACTAAAAGGAAGACCATTCACTGTCAATTATCCCATTCAACATAGACCTTTGGCAAAGAAGGTCCCATACCAGCTATTTATAGGAATTGACAAACTCCTCATTTCAAAAATATGATTACTCAACAAAAACTCATCAGACATCTAAGAAACATAAAGTGAAATGCAAAAACTGTCCTTGAGTAGGTTAAAAATTATGCATGGCAGATATGCAATCTTTAAAAAAATTACCTATTTAGTATCTTCAGAGTATTTTAACGTATTATAAAATGAAGAGTCAGTCTCAGAACAGAGAGCTATTTCATTTTTGTACCAATGCACCAGTACAACACTGCCAGCCACATGTTTCTTAGGCGCCAGACAGCTAGGGACAACAATTAATAAATGAAAAAGAAAGAAAGATGACAAAAAAGAATAGAGTAGGTAGATTTCCTTGGCTACGTCCCATAACACTTTCAAAATTGTGAGGAAGATTTAGTTAGTACCAGAACTATGGTATATTCTGATAATAGATAAAAGTTTTATACATATGTAGATGAGTCACAATGTTTAAATCTCATAACTGTCATGTGCAGAGAAAATACTATTCCTTTTTTTCACCTATAATGAGTCTAGCTAAGTTCCTCTTGTTGGTAAGCAGATGATATGTAGATAGATGATGGCAGATACATAGATAGATAGATAGACAGACGTAGATTAAAGATAGATAAGATAGAGATAAATATACTTGTTAAATACTCAAACTTGTAGATAGTTTAATTCAATTCATTAAACAATTCCTCAATACCAGTTCATGTGAACTCCATCAATCTGTTCAAGCCATACATGGCTGGTGATTTCAGATTCAGACCCCCTTAATTGGCTCTGAGTCCCATGGGTTCTAGTTGACTATGGGCCACTGATCCTTTGTCTCATCTACCATCAGATTCCGGGTCCATGGGTACACCCTGTTATGCAAGGTCTCTTGGCAGAATTCCACATCACATATGAAATCTCAACTTCAACACACTACTCTATCTTACCCTATTTAGTTATCAACATTACCTTCATGTGACTGTATCCCAAGTTTACGTGGAAGAACCCAGGTGGCAGCCTTTTTTTCAGAGCTCTAATAAAGTTAGGGGAAGGAGATATAGTTTGAAAAGCCCCTCTCCCTTTGATGTTACCTGACATGACTGAACCCCCGCCATTCTTACCCTAAGACAACCCTGTCTGACCATCCACTTCCTGTGAGTGAAGGGGCAGGCTCATCCCACTTCCTCTTCCTGCATAGATGTCATATATAGCACGCTATAGAGCAGACCACCAGTCCTAGAATCTGGTAAGCCAAAGGAAAGATGCAGGAGTTTAGAGAATCTCGTCTGAAGAACATAGCCTGGTTTTAAAAACTATTAAATCTTATTTTTTAACATAGGCAGTTACACATTATCTTTGTTCTTGCGCTTATTCTTATTCTTCCTAAACCAAACTTGGGTTATGGAATCTCAGGGCAAAAAAAACACATGCAAACATGTCTCTTTTAAATGACTCCATTTATTTATAAGTGTTTTTAATTTTAGCCATATTTCATAGTAGAGATTGTGTGTCATAGTGGTACTTGCATGCCACGGAGGGTTTCTCTATAGCTAAAGATATAAATACCCCTGGAACTCCAGGGGCTTTGGGATGTCCAATACCTTCTCTAAGTGTTCTGTGAGATCTGTAGACTTTTGTTTTTTTGAGGGGGAGGGCAGTACTAGGGTTTGAACTCAGGGCTTTGCTCAAGGGCTCCACTACTTGAGTCATCCCATCCCTTTTTGCTTTAGTTTATTTTTAGATAAGGTCTGGCACTTTTGCCCAAGGCCAGCCTCATGTGGCAATCCTTCTACCTATGCCCCCAGCAGAGCTGGAATTATTATAGACATGCACCACCATACCCAGCTTGTTTTTTGAGATAGAGTCTCACTAACTTTTTTGCCCAGACTTGTCTTAAACCATTATTTTCCTATCTCCACCTCCCAAATAGCTCAGATTAATAATCTAGGCTTTTGTTCAGAGTGTCTGTAACTACTTTTCTTCTTCTGAATTCTTGTTTTCTTCTGTTTTCTGTAAGACTTATTTATTAGTGTCAATCCAAACATGGAACACAGCCATATATCCTGTATTTCCCCCAACTACTTGTCAGCTTTCAGTGTTTGACTTCAGTAGAGATCTGGGATAACGGTGAAGGGGAAAGCCAATTAACACTGTAGACATTTTAAAATTAAGTATTATACATTCATTTTTCAAAAATAATCATTGACTTTCACAACTCAGATTTCAATTTTCCACTCTTTTGCTTAACTAGTTCACTCTCTGCAAGTTAAAGCATGACTTTAAACTTCTGCTTTCATTTTACTACAGAAAGTATGCATCTCTGTCCAATGCATACCCCCAAATAGGTCAACTGATGAATATATTTTAAAATGTGATATATCCATGCAGGAGAACATTATTCTGTAATAAAAAGTAATGAAGCACTTATATATGCCAGAACATGATGTAATCAGGTGAAAGAAGCCTGCTGCAGAAGAGTACATACTGTAGAATTCTGTGTATATGGAACAACCAGGATAGACAAATCTATAGGGACAGACAGTGGTTGCCTAGACTGGGGAAACTGAGTGAGGGGCTGGAGAGTGTCTGCTAAGTGCACACCGAGTTTCTGTTACGAGCTAAAGAAATATTCTAAAATTTACTATGATGGTGGTGGCTTGACTCTGTGATTATACTAAAAGCCGTTGAACTGTGTACACTTAATGGTAAAGTTAATGATATTTAAATGTATCTGAATAAGCTGTTATAAAACAAATGACTAGATCTGAGGGTATAGCTCAGTGGTGGAGCACTTGCTTAGCATGCATGAGGCCCTGGATTCAATCCCCAGTGCTACAAAGAAAAATATAATAAATGAGTACATGCACCCAGATTTACTGCTGACAATGGCAGTCAATATTCTGTGGCCGGAGAGTGTGCAACAGGTGAGCACCAGCCCTTACAGAAGGTATCTTAGCCAGGATTTCCCTTCGCAGGAGAATGATATGTTGTGATTACTCCTCTATTGATTGATACTTGTGAGTTGCTAACATCATCAGCTTCCATTTGGCATAGTAATTATAGTTTATTGCCACCTGCTCTCCACTTATCTCTTGCTGTGACTTGTATTGTTCCATTCATTCTATTATTAAATAAATCTGTTTCATTTTTAAAAGCTGTGTTTTGGCTCATGTTATACAACAACAAGCCCTTGGAAACTTGGCTCTTCATACCTATTCCTGAAATCATCTCAGTGGACTTGGCACACATAAGAAAACTACAGGTAGGATATTTTTTTGAAGATTCTTTTTTTCAGAATTGATATGGTTATATGAAAATCTCTAAGATTTTTTAAGATTAAATTTTATCTTCAAGCCCTTCAAAACTATAAGATAATGAGTTTTTAAGAAAAAAACTGTGGAAAAGCTAAAGTACTCCAATTATTGAAGTTTTACTCGAACTAGTCAATTTTTTTTAGTCATGAAAATCATGTACTACTTTTAATTTATGTTCATCAGTCTGGGCTTATTTTTTAACTAGTATGGCCCAGGAGGACAAGGAGTAGATTCAGTCTTTGTCTAAGATCAGGGCTCCCAGGAAAATAGAAATCTGAGTCCATGTTCTCAGGAAATGAAGGCCAATTCTGGATTTTGGAAAAGGAAAGAACTATATATGAACAAAATGTCTGCAAAGGACAGGCAGAGCAGATGATTGAGTTCCTGAGGCAAAGCCTAGGAGATTCCCCAAGGTGATTAGATGCAAGAGGTGAGATGGAGTGGGGCAAAGTTTTTTCATAGCTGCTATAGACTTCCTATAAACACAAAATTGTGTTATGAAAGATACTGGAGTTTTTTAGGCTTTAAGATTCAGAGTTTTAAAGCTTGATTATTTTTCCTGAGTACTTAAAATGTAGTTGATTCTATGCTCATGCAGATTTCTCAAAATTGTAAGTGAAATTGGAAAATGTACTCCCAGTCTTCAGCCTGAAGAATTATTTATTCTCAAAACTCATTTTAATACCATATACAATAACTTCTACCAATTCCTTTCTATAACCTTCATAGCAGGCAGAATTGCTGAGGAAGAACATGAAAACATCCACCTTGAGCACAAGTTTCCACATGTTCCCAAATAAAGTTTTCATGAATTCACTATGAAAAAGCATAGATGAGAGAAATAATTGAATCTGTTGACAGGGACATGTTCTCAATAAGTATTTATTGATTGAAATAAGGATGACTGAATACGTGTCCAAACCAAGTCCTTCTAAGTACTCCATGTGAAACCTCTGTGTCTTGCCCATTCTCTACACAGAAATGTTGATTATGTAAGTAATTATGCACAAATATCCAAGAAGAATTTATTTAGAAAGCAGTTTCAGTGTTATATACCCAAAAGACTGTGACACAGGTTACTCCAGAGGCACCTGCACACCCATGTTTATTGCGGCACTATTCACAATAGCCATGTTATGGAAACAGCCAAGATGCCCCACCACTGACGAATGGATTAAGAAAATGTGGTATCTATACACAATGGAATTTTATGCAGCCATGAAGAAGAACGAAATGTTATCATTCGCTGGTAAATGGATGGAATTGGAGAACATCATTCTGAGTGAGGTTAGCCTGGCTCAAAAGACCAAAAATCGTATGTTCTCCCTCATATGTGGACATTAGATCAAGGGCAAAGACAACCAGGGGATTGGACTATGAGCACATGATAAAAGCGAGAGCACACAAGGGAGGGGTGAGGATAGGTAAGACACCTAAAAAACTAGCTAGCATTTGTTGCCCTTAACGCAGAGAAACTAAAGCAGATACCTTAAAAGCAACTGAGGCCAATAGGAAAAGGGGAACAGGTACTAGAGAAAAGGTTAGATCAAAAAGAATTAACCTAGAAGGTAACACACACGCACAGGAAATCAATGTGAGTCAACTCCCTGTACAGCTATCCTTATCTCAACCAGCAAAAAACCTTGTCCCTTCCTGTTATTGCTTATACTCTCTCTACAACAAAATTAGAAATAAGGGCAAAATAGTTTCTGCTGGGTATTGAGTGGGGGGAGAGGGAGGGGGCGGAGTGGGTGGTAAGGGAGGGGGTGGGGGCAGGGGGGAGAAATGAACCAAGCCTTGTATGCACATATGAATAATAAAAGAAAAAAGAAAAAAAAAAAAAAAACAAGACTTCCAAAAAAAAAAAAAATAGAAAGCAGTTTCAGTGTTATCTTAGTGAATTAAGAGAAACAATCTCTTAAAATAATATGAAACACAAATTGTCAGTGCTGACAATTTGTGCACAATTAATTATTCTCACACAATGTCCATTTGGATATTGTTCCATATTTTTAAGGTACAAGGAACTTCTTTGTGTGGTACTGAAGTTTGAAATCAGGGCTTCATGCTTGCTAGGCAGGTGCTCTACCACTTGAGCCACGTATCCAGCTAAAGTACAAGGAATCTTTGATCAGTTTTCATTGCGATATCATCAATAAAACCTGCTACTTTTCTAATAAGTATGTGTTGATAAGAGACGTTTCATGCTAATAAATAACCATGCTCCACAAGCTAATGAAGTGAATGGGGGCAAAATAATGGAAAACAATATGGGAAAAGGTTTTAAGCATAGAGAGACATAGAGATGTGTAATTGTGAGGTGATTATTTCAAAATCAGGTCAGTACTTAAAATAATAGTAATTCTGACCACAATAGTTTCTAATCACATAAAAACAGACCAAGTTCAAAGTTTATAGTGAATAAAAAAAAACAACTAAATTCTTTGAAGTGCCCATTTTTAAACTATGGATGATATGATTGACCTAAAAGAGCTTATTTGAACAACTTAGGGCACTTTTTTTTTTAAATAAAATCTAACTTTTTTAACCTAAAAGCTAACTTTTTTAATCTAAATCTAACTTTTTAAATCTAAAATCAGCTGCTGCTGCCAAGGAATATATCAAGTTAAAATTAAAACATCATACAATGTGTCCTTCAGCATAAAGTCACTGAAGTGTTCTGTGTTATTAACAACAAGCACCTTTATTATTCATAGAGAATTACATCTCAGTGCTTTTGAATGAAAACGGGTTAATGTAGTGAACAGTGTCCTCCATTTATTGCATACTTTCTCTAAAGCCCTGGACATTTCCAGCTGACAAATACAGACAGAGTTTTCATTTTCAGAAACAACATTAGTTTGCTGCGCCATTGGGTGAAATCCAAGCATTTAGTCAGGCTTGTTTCCCTTGCTGCCTGGCTTAGCACATGTAATGAGAATTGTGTCTTTCACTTCCATGCCAACTCGAATACATTAGATGCACGAGTAACAGAGTCAGCACTACATCAAGACAGACATGCCTGCAGAAAATAATCTAATGCATCCTTACCCAAGTGGCATTCAACTTCTAAGCACTGTAACTAATGAACCACAGAAAACTAATGATAGACTACAGTTTTATATTAGTCTCATAAAATTTCATAATCTAAACTATACAAACCATTTGTTCTTTTAAAAAAAAACTCATTTGTTCTATCAGACATTACTATCTTAAGAATGCCTGAAAATACACCAGAGTATTTTTTTCCATTTTGAAAATAAGTATATAAGGAACATGGAAATACGATTCCATTTTAGTTAAGAAATTAAAAAGGCTAAATATCACATCAATCAGTATATTGTTTTCTAAGGAACAGTTATGATCATTAAATGTACATCTAGATAATTGTATTTTTAAATCAGTTTTGTATATAAATTTCAGACTTTTGTTCAGTAAAGTACTAGATAGTAGACTATACTATTTTGCATATATTTTCTATTTGGAGTCATTTAGTCATAAATGAAGTAAGGTAGTTCATTGTCCTCATTTTAAAATTGGAAAAACTAAGGCTTACAGAAATTAAGTAATTCACCTAGATAGGCTAGATCACTATCTACAACCTCCCTGAGAAATTTTGTCCTTTACAATGACCACATGCTTCTATCAATTTTCCTTTCTAGTTTATTATTTTATTTCATTTGTCATCCTTCATTTGTTTGATTCCAACTAATTATACTAAGTGTTTAAGTTTAGCAAATAATCTGTCTAAAACTTTATGTCCCTTACAAAATTAATAATGATAAATAGAAATTTAGGCCACTTCTTGCATTCCTGAGCTAAAATAAGTTTTACCATTTGATTAATATTCATTTATTCATTCAATAGATTTTTGTCTTTTCTACTACCACCATAGATAGTATCAGCTGGCTATCCTAATAGTCACTGCCAAGCCCCTTACATTTTCTCACCTCTGCTTTAGAGTTTGAGTATTGAGTATTCACCTCCCAGATTCTTGCAGCTAGGGGTGGCTATACCATATAGTTCTAGCAAATGAGATGGGAGCAAAAGTTTGTGGCAAGTTAGTGGAAACATCTCTGCTGCTTGATGATAAAAGAGATAAATGTCACGAGTATCACCCTTTTCCCCTTTCTACTTCATCCACAGACATAATGCTTAGAACTTCAGCAGTCATCTTAAATCCATGAGTCAAAGCACGTAAGACACACACACCAAAGTTGGTAGTGCAGACATAGAGAAGTCTTAAGACCCCACCCGAACTTAAGACACCTAAGCTTCCTGTAAAGTATCAGTAAATGTCCTATAGTTAAAAGTTTTCTTGTCTATGCTTTCTATAACTAAGAACAAAAAAACACCCAAGTTTGAGTGCCTTATATATTGTAGAGAACACAGAAAACATTCTTGTGAAGCCCATATTCTCATGGAAAAGACATTCAACAATAACAAGTAAAGAATTTTAAGCACTGTGAAGGAGAATAAGGCAGAGTAAAGGACCAGAGGCTGGTAAGACATGCCTAGGCAAAGTTTCTCCATGTTGATTCTATAAAAAGAGCAATGGAGTTGCTCTTATGTGCCACTCACAGAAGAAGCTCTTTTTTAGGGAACTTTCTCTACACAAATGACCTTTGGCCAAAATAAATGTGGACAAAACCATTCTTTGGAGAAAGATCATTGCAAGCTAAGAAAGGACTATATACACAGGCTATGAGGAAAGAAAATACCAGATATATTCAAGGTGCACAAATGACCAGTATGGCTGAAGCCCAGTGAATTAGGAAGAGTAAAACATGGCCACAAAAGCAAGCAATCCAGTTAAAATCCATGTGCTTTCATTTCAAAGCTTTTTATTTATGTGGTAGCATTTAACTTCTTAAAAAGCAATCCATTTGGCTTTTGGCAATTTGCTGCTCTTCACTAAAAAGTTTTTATAGAAGATTATTCTAACTTAAATATCATTTATCCATGACAAACTTGGAACAATTTCAAACAAATATATCTGTTTTTTAAGGACAAGGAATGATAGAGTTTATTCAAAGTTTGACTTTAGAGAGAGAAAGGATGAATAAAAACATTCACTGAGATCAAATTCAGCTCTCTGAGCATGCTCTCAACAGGAACCTACAGTACTTTCTTTTTTTAACTGAGTTAGCATCAAAGAATGGAAAAAAATTAAACAATTTCCTCACAACATGTTCAGAAATTTTGACACCCACATTTAATGATGAACTATGGGATTCCTTCAAGTCACCATCTGTTAGCAGAGCTGCTTTAGGAGCAGCAGTGCGAAGATGTTAGATATTTCCCTCCATGAAGAGACAGCTGGTAGGCAAAACAGAAAAATGATAGATGCTAATATGACCAATTAATCTGGTTCCCATATCCCTTTGTTTAAGCATTATGGCAATAAGCTAAGGATGGTTGCTTTTCACCTTGCATCTAAGGGGAAACAGTGATGGATTTGCAAAGAGTTCTACAAACGGAACTAAAGGAAAATAATACCCCATGTGGCAAAACTGAATTCTCTTTAAATGTATTTTAAAATACTAATATTAGT
Source organism: Castor canadensis (assembly GCF_047511655.1). Taxonomy (NCBI): domain Eukaryota; kingdom Metazoa; phylum Chordata; class Mammalia; order Rodentia; family Castoridae; genus Castor; species Castor canadensis. The sequence goes on along the minus strand of NC_133389.1, from coordinate 135,194,113 downwards.
TTATAGTTGAATTCATGATCAGGTAAGTCCCCAATATTATCAACATGAGTCTAAATATTGAATAAAGTATAAACATAGATACATTCATAAAATAAAAATGTTGTATTGTTTTCCTCTACATTAGATTGAAATATATATGAGAGTTCTATTCCATCATAAAAAAGCTTTTCTCTATAGAACTCTGGATGTTAAATATTAAAGGAATAATAATGTTAGACTATCACCACTTTACGAGCCAAGAGCTGTGGCTCATGCCTGTAACCTAGCTACTTGGGACATGCAGATCAGGAGATTGCAGTTGGGAGGCTAGCCTGGGGAAAAAAGTTAGCAAGACTCCATCTCAACCACGAAAAGCAAGATGTGGTGGTGCATACCTGTCATGCCTGCACAGTTCAGGCTGGCCATAAATGCAAGACCGTATTCAAAAAAGTTTTTGGTTTTTTTAATTTCATTATCATTATTTTTTTTCTAGTTCATCAATTCTGCTCTTATCTTCCTATTTTTCTTTCCTCTACTCTCTTTGGATTTGCTCCATTATTCCTTCTCTAACTTTAATTTCTGAACAAAGGATGGCTATTTCCTTTTTATCTCTAATTCCATTGTGTTGAAGTCTGTGTACTGTTGTGAGATAGATTCTTCATTTGTTGCACGTTAGTTTGTGATTGGGTAGTAAATGGTTCATGTGCCCTGGAAAAGAACATGAATTCTCTAATTTGGGAACACAAGATTGTATATACAACCATTAGATCGCCCTATTAAATGTGCTGTTCTCTGTATATAATTTTCTATATTCTTATTCATTGTTGGTGCTCTTGTTTACTAACCTCCTTCTACAACTATGGATTTGGTGATTGTTGTTATTCTATCAGGATTTGCTAAATACATACATGAAGACCATGGTGTCAAATGCAATGCAGGTTCAAGACCCTGCTGAACTGATCCTGTTTTATCTAAGTGACACCAACTGCAGCCCTAAAAAGTTTTTTACCTTAAAGTCCTATTTATATGCCTTATGACAGTTTTCTTCAGATCAGCGTCTATTTTTCTATTATTTTTCTTTTAAGGTGTGTTCTTCTATTTTCTACATATTGCTTGCAAACCACTCAGGGTTGGATTTCATTCTTTTATCTAGTGTTGAGATCTATTTTAAATAGTGATTAATTTATGGGCAGTCATTGTAGTTACCAAGGTATTTGCATTTCTCCTTATTTCTCCTGTTGAATTTTGTACTTTCCTTTTGCTGTGCTTTTTCTTCACTTCATTTTTTTCTTCTTTCTTGGCAAATTTTGAACTAATTCTCTCTCTCTCTCTTTCTCTCTCTCTCTCTCATTTTGTTACTTGATTTTGTTTTTTTGCTATGGATTTAGAAGATACACACTCTATTCCTATTCTTCTAGTGGTTACCTTTACATTTCTAACATACATAGCTGCCAAAAGTGCATAAACTCTTTTTGTTATTTCTTTTGGTGTACTAGAATTTGAACTTGGGACCTCACAGATGTTCTATCACTTGGTCCATGTCCTCAGCCCATTTTTGCCTTTTAGTTAATTTTTTTAGATGAGGTCTCATGCATTTTGCATGGGGCCAGCCTATAACAATGATCCTCCTAACTAAGCCTCTTACAAAGCTGGGATTACAGGTATGCATCACCACATCACCTGGCCTAATATGTTGTTCTTTATAAGCAATATGAGAAAATTAGAATATTTTAATTCTATTATTTCCTATTATCTGTTCTTTTTGTTTTTGTTTTTTTGAGACAGGATCTCACTATGTGGCCCAGGCTGCCCTCCAACTCACAATCCTCCTTCCACAACCTCCTGAGTTCTGGGATTATAGATGTGTACCACCATGTCTGGCCAACCTAATATATTTGTAATTTAATTTTTTAACATTTTTATTAGCATATATTAGTTTTACAGGGTGGTTTCATTGTGACATTTTCATAAATACTTACAATGTACCTTATCTAGACTCACCCCCTCCATTAACTTCCCTCATCTCCTCTCTCCACTTCTTAAAATAATTTCAAGTTTCATTTTTCAATTTTCATGCAAGTATATACAGTACACCAACCATATTCAACCTCCTTCACACTCTCTGTTCACCCTATCCCCTCCCACCGGTACCTACCTCCAAACGGGACCTGATTTACATTCTTGTTCTTCATTTTTTAAATGTACATTTATTGTTCAAAGGGGATTCACTGTGATATTTCACACATGAATATATTGTACTTTAATCAGATTAACCATCTCTATGAATATCTTTATCTTTCCCTGTCCCCCTATTATCCCACAGCTTTCTGTGCATTTCATTATGCCATCTTCATACACAGGTGCAACGTATTTCAGTATTATTCACCTTCTTATCATTCCTTTTTCTTCTCTCACCAACCCCTAATCCTTTCAAACAGTCCCATTATTACAAATGCTTTGTGTGGGGGGGGGGGTGAGAGAGAAAGAGAAATTACTTATGTATTTATGTATATGTTTATCTTTTATGCCTAACTTCCACATATGAGAAAAAACATGTGACCTTTGTCTTTTTGAACCTGGTTTACTTCACTTAACAGGATGATCTCCAGTTCCATCCATTTACCTGCAAACAACATTGTTTCATTCTTCTTTTTGGCTTAATAATACTCTACTGTGTGTAAATATCATAGCTTCTTAATTCATTCATCATTTTTAAGGCATCTAGGCTATTTCCATAGGTTGGATATTGTGAATTGTGCTGCAATAAACATCGATGAGCAAATGGCTAGTATTGTCTCCTGACTTATATTCCTTCAGATATATGCCAGGAGTGGCATCACTGAATCATATGGTAGGTCTGTTTTTACTTTTTTGAGGAAGCTCTATACTACTTTCCATAATGGTTGCACTAACTTACATTCCCACCAACAGTGCATAAGTGTTCATCCTCCCACACACACACACCCCTGCATCCTCCTTAACACTTGTTTGTGTTTTTGATGATAGCTACTCTGACTGGATTGAAGTGAAATCTCAATATCATTTTTGATTTGCATTTCCTTTATAGCCAGAAATATAGCATCTCTTCATGTGCTTATTAACTATTTGTACTTCTTTTGAGAATTGTCTGTTCAGTTCGTTTGCTCATTTTATTCAATAAGTTGTTGATTCTTTACAGGGTTAGATTTTGAACTCCTTGATATTCTGGTTATTAAACTCTTGTTAAATGTACAGCTGGCAAAGATTTTCTGCCATTCTGTAGGTATCTCTTCAATCTAGTAACTATTTCCTCTAATATGTTTTGATGACGTATTTCCTCTGCCTTATTTTAATAACTGCTTAAATTAATGATAATTAATTATCATTACTACTGAATTTAGAGTCATTAATTATTTGGTTTCACAATTTGTTATTAAGTGTCTTTGCTCACTATTACTCTGGACCCTACTTTGAAATTTCAGACTTCAGATTTCTACTTCTTAGAATATTCTGGGTTTTTTATTATTGTTGTTGTGCTGGGTGGGGTGCATTTTAGCATTTATATATTTGTAATGTATCAAATATATCATATTTGAATTCATCCCTTTCTCTGCTCTCTTTCATCCCTCCTCCCCTGATTCCTGGAACAGTTTCAACAATATACCTTATTTGCTCCATATTCATCTTCCTACCACTTTCCCACCAGTGCCAAACTACCTCCCAATGATGCCAACAACCCCCCACTTCACCCCACTTGGGTAGAACCTGTTCCATCCTCCTATTCTCTGATTTTGTAGAAGAAAAAACATAAAATATAAAAAGATAAACATGACATTTTTGCTAGTTCCATATACAGACAGCTACACTGGGAGTTTTTTATGTTGTTTCCATGCATATATGTATTACAGCGTCCTCCCCTTAGTGTGACCTGTGTCCCATAACATTACTGCATTTGTTTTAGGTCTATAATCTGCGTATGAGAGAGAACGTGCAGATTTTGGCCTTCTAAACCTGACTAACTTCACTTAAGATGATGTTCTCCAGTTCCATCCATTTACCTGCGAATGACAAAATTTCATTCTTCTTTGTGGCTTTATAAAATTCTATTGTGTATAAATACCACATTTTCTTTTTTTTTTTTTTCATTTTTCTTTTATTATTCATATGTGCATACAAGGCTTGGTTTATTTCTCCCCCCTGCCCCCACCCCCTCCCTTACCACCCACTCCACCCCCTCCCGCTCCCCCCCTCAATACCCAGCAGAAACTATTTTGCCCTTATCTCTAATTTTGTTGTAGAGAGAGTATAAGCAATAATAGGAAGGAACAAGGGGTTTTGCTGGTTGAGATAAGGATAGCTATACAGGGCATTGACTCACATTGATTTCCTGTGCGTGGGTGTTACCTTCTAGGTTAATTCTTTTTAATCTAACCTTTTCTCTAGTTCCTGGTCCCCTTTTCCTATTGGCCTCAGTTGCTTTAAGGTATCTGCTTTAGTTTCTCTGCATTAAGGGCAACAAATGCTAGCTAGTTTTTTAGGTGTCTTACCTATCCTCACCCCTCCCTTGTGTGCTCTCGCTTTTATCATGTCCTCATAGTCCAATCCCCTTGAGTTTTTTAGGTGTCTTACCTATCCTCACCCCTCCCTTGTGTGCTTTCGCTTTTATCATGTGCTCATAGTCCAATCCCCTTGTTGTGTGTGTGTGGGGATATACCCAAAAGACTGTTACTCCAGAGGCACCTGCACATCCATGTTTATTGCGGCACTATTCACAATAGCCAAGTTATGGAAACAGCCAAGATGCCCCACCACTGACGAATGGATTAAGAAAATGTGGTATCTATACACAATGGAATTTTATGCAGCCATGAAGAAGAACGAAATGTTATCATTCGCTGGTAAATGGATGGAATTGGAGAACATCATTCTGAGTGAGGTTAGCCTGGCCCAAAAGACCAAAAATCGTATGTTCTCCCTCATATGTGGACATTAGATCAAGGGCAAATACCACATTTTCTTAATACACTCATCAGTGGTGGGGCATCTTGGTTGTTTCCATAGCTTAGCTATTCTGAATAGTGCTGCAATAAACATGGGTGTGCAGGTGCCTTCGTTGTAACCTAACTTACATTCCTTTCGTTATATCTATCTCAAAGTGATATTGCTGGATCATATGGCAGATCTATTTCTAGTTTTTTAAGGAGCCTCCATACTGTTTTCCATAGTGGTTGTACTAGCTTATATTCCCACCAGCAGTGTATGAGGGTTCCTTTTTCCCTGCATCCTCACCAACATTTTTTGTAGGTGGTGTTCTTAATGGTAGCTATTCCAATAGGAGTAAGGTGGACTCGTAGTATGGTTTTGATTTGCATTTCCTTTATGGCCAGGGATAGTGAGCATTTTTCATGTGTTTTTGGCCATTTGGATTTCTTCCTTTGAAAAAGTTCCATTCAGTTCAGTTGCCCATTTCTTTTTGGGTCATTGATTTGGGGGAAGTTTAGTTTTTTGAGTCTCTGCATATTCTGGTTATCAGTCCCTTGTCTGATGTATAGCTAGCAAAGATTTTCTCCCATTCTCTGGGTGGCCTCTTCAATTTAGAGACTATTTCTTTTGTTGGGCAGAAGCTTTTTAATTTCATGTACTCCAATTTGTCCATCCTTTCTCTTAGTTGCTGAGCCACTTGAGTTCTACTAAGGAAGCTCTTGCCTATGCCTACTGCTTCCATGTATTCCCTGCTCTTTTGTGCACTAGCTTCAAGGTTTCAGGTCTAATATTAAGATCCTTAATCCACTTTGAGTAGATACTAGTACAGGGTGATAGGCATGGATCTAGCTTCAGTTTTCTGCAGGCAGATATCCAGTTTTCCCAGTAACATTTGTTGAGGAGGCTGTCCTCTATTGTATATCAAAAATTAGGTGGGCGTGGCTGCGCAGATTCATATCAAGGTCTTCTATTCTGTTTCACTGGTCTTCATGTCTGTTATTTTTGCCAGCAGCATGCTGTTTTTACTTGTTTGCCTCTGTAGTATAGTTTGAAGTCAATATTGTGATACCTCCAGAATTGCTCTTTTTGCTCAGTATTGCCTTGGCTATTCATGGTCTTTTGTGTGTCCAAATGAACTTTAGAGTTGATTTTTCAATCTCTGTGCTGAATATCATTGGGATTTTGATGAGAATTCCATTGAACATGTAGATTGCTTTTGGTAGTATAGCCATTTTTACTATGTTGATTCTGCCAGTCCATGAGCATGGGAGATCTTTCCACCTTCTGTAGTCTTCTTCAATTTCTTTCTTCAATTGCTTGTAGTTTTCCTTGTAGAGGTCATTCAAATTCTTTATTAAATGTATTCCTAGTTATTTGATTTTTTTGAGTCTATTATAAATGGAATTGTTTTCCTATATTCTTTTTCAATCTACTCATTGTTGGTGTATAGAAAGGCTACTGATTTTTGTAAGTTGATTTTGTATCCTGCTACCTTACTGAAGCTGTTTATGGTGTCTAGGAGTTTTGGGTGGAGTTTTTCAGGTCTTTTAGATATAAGATCATGTCATCTGTGAATAAGGATAATTTGACTACTTCTTTGCCTATTTGTATTCCTTTTGTTTCTTTTTCTTACCTTATTGCTCTGGCTAGGAATTCTAAGACTATGTTGAATAGGAGTGGGGAAAGTGGGCATCCTTGTTTCATTCCTGACATTAGGGGAAATGGTTTCAGTTTTTCCCCATCAAGTATGATATTGGCTATAGGTTTGTCATATATAGCCTTTATAATGTTCAGGTACTTTCCTTCTATTCCTAGTTTCATCAGAGCTTTTATGATGAAATAGCATTGAATCTTATTGAAGACTTTTTCTTCATCTATTGAGATGATCAAGTGGTTTTTTTCTTTGCTTCTGTTAATGTGCAGTATTACATTTAATGATTTGCGTATGTCGAACCATCCCTGTATCCCTGGGATGAAGCCAACTTGGTCATGATGTAAAATCCTTCCAATGTGTTGTTGAATTTGGTTTGCTATTATTTTATTGAAGATTTTTACATCAATATTCATTAAGGGGATTGGCTTATAGTTCTTTTTTGGATGTGTCCTTGTCCAGTTTGGGGATGAGTATAATACTGGCTTCATAAAATGAGTTAGGTAGTGTTCCTTCCCTTTCTATTTTGTGGAAAAGTTTAAGGAAGGTTGATATTAGTTCCTCTTCAAAGACTGGATAGAATTCAGTGGAGAATCCATCAGGTCCTGGACTTTTCTTTTTGGAGACTATTGCTGCTTCAATTTCATTACATGTTATAGATCTGTTTAGCTGGTTAATATCCTCTTGGTTCAGTTTTAGATAGTCATATGTATCTAGAAATTTGTCCATTTCTTCTACATTTTTCCAATTCTTCTGAATATAAGTTCGCAAAGTAGTCCCTGATGATTCCCTGGATTTCGTTGGTGTTTGTGATTATCTCCACTTTTTTGTTTCTGATCTTATTAATTTGGGTCTTTTCCCTCCTCATTTTAGTCAGGTTTGCCAGGAGTTTGTCAATCTTATTTATTTTTTCAAAGAACTAGCTTTTTGTTTCATTGATTTTCTGTTTTTTTGTTTTGTTTTGTTTTTGGTCTCCATTTTGTTGATTTGGGGCCCATATTTTTATTATTTCTCTTCTGCTTGTTTTGGGATTAGCTTGTTCTCATTTTTCCAGGAATTTGAGATGTAGCATTAGGTTGTTTATTTGAGATCTTCTGTGATTTTAATATTTGCATTTATGGATATAAACTTTCCTCTTTGGACTGCCTTTGTTATGTCATAGGTTTCTGATAGGTGTTTTCATTCTCATTAAACTCCAGGAACTTTTTGATTTCCTCCCTTATTTCTTCTATGACCCACTGACCACTGAGCAATGTGTTGTTCAACCTCCAATTGTTTGCATATTTTCTGCTGCTGCTTTTTTGTGTTGAGTTCTAGTTTCATTGCATTATAATCAGATAGCATGCAGGGGGTTATTTCAATTTTCTTGTACTTGTTGAAACTTTCTTTGTGCCCTAAGATATGGTCTATTTTGGAGAAAGTTCCATGGGCTACTGAGAAGAATGTATATTGTACTGCTGAAGAGTGGAATATTCTGTAGACATCTCTCAGGTCCATTTGATCTATAGTGTTATTTAGTTCTAGGATTTGTTGATTTTTTTGTTTGGATGACCTATCTATTGGTGATGGGGGGGGCATTAAAGTCTCCACTACCACTGTGTTGGGGTTAATCTGTGATTTTAAGTCTTTTAATGTATGTTTAATGGGTGCACTGATATTAACTGCATATAAGTTGATAATTGCTTTTTCCTCTTGATGTATTGCTCCTTTTATTAGCATAAAGTGACCTTCTTTGTCTCTTTTGACTAGTGTTAAGTTTGAAATCCACCCTGTCTGATAAAAAGTATTTCTCCTCTTGCCTGTTTTCAGAAGCCATTAACTCGGTAAATATTCTTCCAGCCTTTCACCCTAAGCTGGTGTTTATTTCTGTCAATAAGGTGAGTCTCTTGTAAATAACAGATTATTGGATCTTCCTTTTTAATCCAGTTTGCCAAATGGTGTCTTTTGATGGGGGAGTTGAGTCAATTAACATTCAGTGTTAATATTGATAGGTATGTGGTATTTTCTGCCATTTAGTTGTTTAAGGATTTGATTGTGTGCAGCCAATTCAATGCTATTCTCTGATTACTTGATTTCTCTTCTTCTGTGGTTTGATACTTCCCAGCCTTTCATGGTTTTGTTTGTTTTCATCTTCTGTGTGTAGAATTCCTTGCAGAAACTTTTGTTGTGGTGGTTTGGTGGTCATATATTGTTTTAGTTTCTGTTTATTGTGGAAGACTTTTATTCCTCCATCAATTTTGAATGATAGTTTTGCTAGGTAGAATATCCTAGGGCTGAAATTGTTTTCTGTCAGTGCTCAAAATACCTCACTCTATACCCTTCTTGCTTTAAAGGTCTCTGTTGTGAAATGTGCTATTATTTTCATGGGTTTTCCTTGATGTGTTATTTGATTTTTGTCTTATAGCCTTCAATATTCTTTCTCTGTTCTCTGTGCTAGTTGTTTCAACAATAATACGCTGCGGAGAAGTTCTATTTTGGTCAAGTCTGTTTGATGTCCTAGAGGCTTTCTGTACCTGAATGGGCAATTCTTTCTTGAGATTTGGGAAATTATCTATTATTTTGTTGGTATTTTGTTGAAGAGACTTGCACCTCTTCTCCTTCTTCAATGCCCATGATTCTCAAGTTTGATCTTTTGATGTAGTTGCTGAGTTTTTTCATATTCCTTTCACAGCTCTTGAGTCTTTTGTCTAAGAGTTTTTCTGTTTTTTCTTTAATTTCTTTTTTATCTTTAAGCCCTGAAATTCTGCCTTCCACTTTAGAACATTCCTTCTTAATTCCTTCAAAGAATCTGTGAAGGATCTTTGTAGATGCATGTTAGTCAGTGATGTATAATAGTTTATCCAGTTTTAGGATTTTAATTAAAGATCATGTCTTGAGGCTATTTAAAACTAATTATGTTTCTTTTTTAATTTTTAAATTTTTTAAAATTATGTTTCTTAAATACAAATCCTTGTAGCTTTCATCAATTCTGGTAAGTTCTTGGTCATTATGCTTTCTAATATTTTGTCTATCCCATTCTCTTTTGCTGTTCTAGAAATCCTGTAATACATGTTATACATTCTCTTTCTTTAATGTCTGCTGCTATCACTTCTGTCTTGCCTTTCTGAAGTTATTTGACTTATTTCTTCAAAACTGTCTTCAAATTTGTATCTCTCTCCAATGTACTGCTTAACTTAGTCACTAAGTTTTTAATTCAGTGACTACATTTTCTAACTCTAAAGATCTTATTTCTTTTTAATTTTATCTCTTTCTTCATATGCATCCAGCTCTTTCCTAATGGTTTTTATTTTATTATGTCTTGGATTATTGTAATCATTTGTGATCTTTCACAAATTATTGTAGTATTATCTTAAGTTCTTAGATAAATTATTTACCATGTCAACCTGACAATTATATGTGCAGGTATATGTGTTCATTAATTTAGTAACCAGGCACAGCTCCACAGTCTGGTCACATAAAAGTAAACAAAATGAAAAGAACTCTATATATAATTTTCTTGTTGAACAGAATTCTTGCTCCCCACACTTAATTCCCATGAAAATATTGAAGCATTCTTCCTGAGTAGCTTTATTTTTTCATTGGCCAGGTACTCCAAAAAGTCACCAGTTTAGGATACATTTTTATGTTAATATTGTCCCTTAGTATTTCCTAAACCAACAGGATAATGTAATTTGAACTTTAAACCCATTTGAATAGACTAGAGCTTAAGTTTCTCAAAAGAACTTTTCTCTACCCAAATAAACAAGAAATAAACTTTCTTCTTCTCTCCATTAATCTCCATTCTGATGAGTAGGTATCTTCAGTTCTCTTGTTCTTGGAATGTATTATTTTGATAGTTCATTGCTTTACTTGGGATTCTTACCTCCAAGTCTCCACCCTATGGGCCAAAGACCTTGGATCTCTGTGGAAGTGTCAAACACCCAATCCTTTATTTGCTGCCTGGCTCAACACTTTTTCAGGTGTGTCCATGTGTCCCTCTGCACATGTCTCTCTGATGCTCATATTCCTATTGCTGTGTCAACTGAGAATTTCCCTTAAATACTTTCAGGTTTGCTCATGCATATTAAAAAAAATATTTCTCAATATATTTTCTCAAGCACTTACAGGTATTTGTAGTAAGAAAATTTCCAACTTTCTGATAGCAGAAATAACAATAATTAATACTTAATAAGTTAATAAGCATGTCTGGCTGCCATAAAGTTGGCATGTCTTTGTGTAACAATGAAAACAATGATTCTGCTTTTGGTGGAATTATGGACCTGCACAATGGAGTATTATGCCTCTACAAACATGGTAGAAAAGGTCTAATATGCACTGATTCTAATGATTTCCAAGATATATTAAGTGAAAAATGGCAAAGTATAGAATACTATCTATAGCATGCTACATTCTTACTGAAAAGACACAGTGTAAAGCCCTGTCTTTTTTTTTTTTTTTTTATATGTGCATACAAGGCTTGGTTCATTTCTCCCCCCTGCCCCCCCTTACCACCCACTCTGCCCCCTCACTCTCCCCCCTACCCCCTCAATACCCAGCAGAAACTATTTTGCCCTTTTTTCTAATTTTGTTGTAGAGAGCGTATAAGCCATAATAGGAAGGAACAAGGGTTTTTGCTGGTTCAGATAAGGATAGCTATACAGGGAGTTGACTCACATTAATTTCCTGTGTGTGTGTGTTACCTTCTAGGTTGATTCTTTTTGATCTCACCTTTTCTCTAGTTCCTGGTCCCCTTTTCCTATTGGCCTCAGTTGCTTTTAAGGTATCTGCTTTAGTTTCTCTGCATTAAGGGCAACAAATACTAGTGAATTTTTTAGGTGTCTTACCTATCCTCACCCCTTCCTTGTGTGCTCTCGCTTTTATCATGTGCTCAAAGTGCAATCCCATTGTTGTGTTTGCCCTTGATCTAGTGTCCACATATGAGGGAGAACATACGATTTTTGGTCTTTTGGGCCAGGCTAACCTCACTCAGAATGATGTTCTCCAATTCCATCCATTTACCAGCGAACGATAACATTTCGTTCTTCTTCATGGCTGCACAAAATTCCATTGTATATAGATACCACATTTCCTTAATCCATTCGTCAGTGGTGGGGCATCTTGGCTGTTTCCATAACTTGGCTATTGTGAATAGTGCCGCAATAAACATGGGTGTGTTTTTTGGCCATTTGAATTTCTTCTTTTGAGAAAGTTCTGTTTAGTTCACTTGCCCATTTCTTTATTGGTTCATTAGTTTTGGGAGAATTTAGTTTTTTAAGTTCCCTAGATATTCTGGTTATCAGTCCTTTGTCTGATGTATAGCTGGCAAATATTTTCTCCCACTCTGTAGGTGTTCTCTTCAGTTTAGAGACCATTTCTTTTGATGAACAGAAGCTTTTAGCTTTATGAGGTCCCATTTATCTATGCTATCTCTTAGTTGCTGTGCTGCTGGGGTTTCATTGAGAAAGTGCTTACCTATACCTACTAACTCCAGAGTATTTCCTACTCTTTCCTGTATCAGCTTAAGAGTTTGGGGTCTGATATTAAGATCCTTGATCCATTTTGAGTTAATCTTGGTATAGGGTGATATACATGGATCTAGTTTCAGTTTTTTGCAGACTGCTAACCAGTTTTCCCAGCAGTTTTTGTTGAAGAGGCTGCTATTTCTCCATCGTATATTTTTAGCTCCTTGTCAAAGACAAGTTGGTTATAGTTGTTTGGCTTCATATCTGGGTCCTCTATTCTGTTCCACTGGTCTTCATGTCTGTTTTTGTGCAAGTATCATGCTGTTTTTATTGTTATTGTAAAGCCCTGTCTTAATGCAGTAACTGTGACTAATATGATATGACTAATATGATATGACTAATGGAATATGTGAGTCCATAAAGTAGCTAGCGAGGTATTATATTAATCTAGTTATACAAACAAAAACCTAGTCTCAGCTTCCTTTACACCAGTTGATAGGCAAGTACAAATTCAAGTTTAAATATTAAGAGGAAGTCTCCTACTTAGTTCATGCTCACTTCATCAGTCCAAGGTAAGAAGATTAGACCAGGAGAAAACTGGGGACTCAGAGACACCCCTGTACACACAGAATTCCCTACCCAGTCTCACACCACTCACTACAGAAGATAAAAAGAAAGAGAGCCAGTCAGCAATGTATTAAATCCATGTGCATTACTGTGGGAAAAACCACTGAGACCTTTTACTTGACTGAGCAAAGTCAAGAAACTTGAGAAAATAAAATTAAGTGATATGTCTAATACTTTTCATTTTACGTGGAATCACAAAGCACCTGTGAAACCTTTTCCTTTAATTTCCCTAAATTATCATTGGTCTCTTTAATTTTTAAGGTGTTCATGATTTTTTTCCACAATGACATTTTAATTAACTTGAGACAAGGCCTATGGTGTTATGCCCATATCTCTTCCCTTGCACTGGATAGAACAAGCATTTAGTAAGTATTTATAACTGAGAGGAATGTTTCTTTTGTAAAGAATACCATATTGCATTCAGACAGAAGGAACATAAAGTACCAAAGTTTGTGGTAGGACAGTATGCAGGGAACTGGTGAAACTGAGAAAATGGTGAAGACATTAAGAAGAGGCTGTACAATACATAGATTTGGATGCCCTAATAAGGACTTTATTCTCCATCCTAAGATAGATAAACCAAAAGTCATTGTGTTATTTGTAAAATTGTCAAATTTGAATAAAAAGTGGTTTTAGATTGTCCTTTTCAGCCATCCACCTTATTTCAACTTTCCTGGTTGGTTTTTATAAAAGGAACATTCATTGACTTTGCCTGAATAAAGAAGAGTTTCGAGGGCTTCCCTTATCACTGCTTCTTCAATGTTTTCAATTAACAAAACTGTCAGAGCAAATGCAATCATATTTTTAAAAGAATCTTCTTATGCTTCTGTTAGGCCTTTTGTAGTCCTCAAACCCAATCATACTCTGTTAAATTCCTCACTTGCTCAATGAGGGTTCTGGGTCATGGGGTGAGCTCCTGTGGGTCTCAAAACTGGACATAAGAAGTTGGGGCTCTCATCAAGTTGGGGTAGGAGTACATACAGACTCTTGGCTGGCTCAGACCCCTGACAAGTTCCTGAGAACTGTACAGTCTAGTATGAAAGATAAACTAAACATGCAAATAACTATTTTTTAAAAAGGAGTCGGCTTCACAACGCCCAAACCTGTCATTATATAGATTTCAAGGGGCTGTGTCCAGTTGGCAACATTAGGAATAGCTTGACAAAAGAGTGAATGTCTGAGAAGGTCACTGAAGGATGAATGCATAGGCTAAAGGCAGAATAGGTTCTGTGCTTGCCTGCAGATGTCAGTCACATTGCTTTTGACTCAAAGGTTATTTCTGCCAGTTGTGTGGAGTTGGGCAAATTAATCTTTGAGTGATTAAATGCCTTTATTTCTGAAATGGAAATAGAATTATTATTAGCCATGTGTTGCAAAGACTAATGAAAGATGATGATAGAAGATACTCAGTACAGTGAAGGACTTGGTAAACAGTAATGTCAATTGTTATTCAACAAATAAGCAAGCTGGGTTCTTCTAAACTATCTAGAATGTGTTTCAGTTTCTGCATCTCTCAGGATCTACTACCCGCAAGCCCTAATCTCCCAACTGTCTTCACTACAGTGTGGTGATAAAAACTTTTGGAGTTAAGAGCAAAAACCTCAATTAGAGTCCTAATCAAATGCCTTCTGTATTTATACTACCATGGGCAAGCCACTTTATCTCTCTCCATGTATTTCACAGTTTCTAAAAGGCAAATACAGCACTGAGGGTATATCCTAAGTGGTCAAGCACCTGCCTAATAAGCATGAGGCCCTGAGTTCAAACTCCAGTACCTCAAAAAATAATAACAGCAATTTAAATGAATGAAGTTAAATATAGCCTAATTCATAAGGCTCTGAGAAAGACTAAATAGGGAGGAACAAATAAGTAGCTATGGAAACTTAGATAAGTCTTACCAAACTACACTTTGAGATTAGTGCTTTAAAAATGAATTTTTTACTATGTGAAACTGAAATGAAATGTCTTCTCAAAATCTGATTTAAAGATTCCTTTTCAATGATCAATGTGTGCTTAAATGCTGACTATCATTTATTATATGACCTCGAGCAAATTAATTAACCACACTAAACTTGTGTTCTCTAGAGTGTAAAATGGAGGTAATAACAATAGGCATTTTATCGCACTTCACAGATAGTATGTTTTGTACAAATTAAAGGTTTGTGGCAACCCTTCACTGAGGAAGTCTACTGGCACCATTTTTCCAACTTCATGTTTTAGTATCACATTTTGGTAATTCTTACAATATTTTGAACTTTGTCATTATTACAATTTTTATGGTGATTTGTGATCAGTGGTCTTTGATGTTACAATTATAATTGGGGTACCACTAACCATGCCATATAAACCAGTGTACTTAATTGATACATGTGTGGGTTCTGACTGTTCTTCCAATGGGTCATTTCCCCATCTCTCTCCCTCTCCTTAGGTGGTCTTCTTCCCAGAGACACAACAATATTGAAATTAAGTCAATTAATAACACTATAAGAGGCCTCTAAGTATTCAAGTGAAAGAAAGAATATCTCATTTCTTAATATAAATCAAGAGCTAGAAATGATTCAATTTAGTGAGGAAGGCAGGTCAAAGCTGAGACAGACTGAAAGCTAGGCCTCCTGCTCCAGTTAGCCAAGTTGTAAAGGCAAAGAAAATGTACTTGAAGGAAATTAAAAGCACTACTCCAGTGAACCGATGAATGATAAGACCTCAAAACAGTCTATTGCTAATATAGAGAAAGTTTTAGTGGTCCAGGCCAAAGAGCAAAACAATCACAGCATTCCCCTAAGCCAAAATCTAATCCAAAGGGACTTGCTGTGAAGGATGAGAGAGTTGAGGAAGTTGCAGAAGAGAAGTTTGAATCTAGCAGAGGTTGTTTTGTGAAGTTTAAAAACAGAAGACCTCACTGTAAAATAAAAATGCAAGATGAAACAGCAAGTGCTGAAGTAAAGTTGCAGCAAGTTATCCAGAAGATCCAGCTAAAATAATTGATGAAGGTGGCCACATTAAACAACAGATTTTCAATGTGGACAAAGAACATCATATCAGAAGAAGATGCCATCCAGGACTTTCATAGCTAGAGAGGAGAAGTCAATTTCTAGCTTCAAAGGATTCCGTTAGGGACTAATACAGTTGGTGATTTTAAGTGGAAGCCCATGTTCATGTACCATTCCAAAAATCCTAGGACCCTTAAGAGTTAGACTAAACCTACTCTGCTTGTGTTCCGTAAGTGGAACTAAGCCTGTATGACAGCACAGCTATTTACAACATAGTTTGGCAAATATTTTACTGCCTGACTCATGAATCAATGAATGTTCAAATAAACTCAGTATTTTAATGTGCCTTAGCTAATCTTTTAACATCACCTACGTCCTCTACATTTTTATGTAAATAAATCGAGTAAATAAAATGCCTATTGAATTAGATGACATATAAATCTGTATATATCTGTAAACTAATATTTATTGAAAGCCTATTTTGTATAAAATAATGTGACATAATCCTTGATTAAAATCATTTTGGTGAAATTAATGATGGTTCACATTTTAACCATGCTACTCACCCAGGAAGCTATCACTTTCATTGTCCTTCCCATCATAACTGAATGAGATAATCTGATTTTTTCCTTTGCTTCAATATTGTGTTGGCAGTACAAATAAACAACCACAACAAAATGACCACTAGACTAATTAATAAAAACTTTATTTATATATAAGAAGAGTTACAATGTCAGGTGCCAGTGGCTCATGCCTGTAATCCTAGCTACTCAGGAGGCAGAGATCAGGAGAATCACGGTTCAAAACCAGTCCAGGCAAATAGTTCACAAGACTCTATCTCAAAAAAACCCTTCACAAAAAAGGGCTGGTGGAGAGGCTCAAGATGAAGGCCCTAAATTCAAGCCCCAGTACCACCAAAAAAAAAAAAAAAAAGAGTTACATATGGAGAAACATAGCACATTCCATATTCACACACAACAAAATCTCATCCTAAGGAGTCTTTACTACCATTTCCTGTGTTTAGGTGACAGGAGATAGTTCTCTCTTCTTTCCCCACTTCTCCCTACTTTATCCTTTTATACTAAAATATAACTAATATTCAAAATAAGGCCCAAAATGTTTAGAAAGAAAAACATATATAAATACATGCATATATAGCTATAGCTATATATATTTACATTTTATATAGCAACATATGCATATGCAGCTATATATTCTTTTAAAGTAGCTACATTTTCCCTGTTTTTCATGAGACATAAATATTAAGAAATAAGTGAGTTGAGAAGTGGCATCAGATTTTTCTAAAGAATTTTGGTCCCTTTCTTATTATTGATTAAATTCACATTCAAGAGTAGAAAACAAAGCTCTGTGGACATTTGAAATGGGGAAAATAATAAAGGTATCTCAACCATCTAAATTATTTCATAGTCATTGGTGAATTGGAGTCAAAAACAATGTTAAGAAGTAGCAAACAGAGAAGGAGATTGGAAAATGGGAAAAGAACTCAGCCTGGATGAATGTCAGAAAAAAACAAGAACAAAATTGTCAAGACTTCTGGTTTGTAATGATGGCCTCTCTAGCTGCAGGATCTTACACAGGACTTAGTAATCATTGTGTGCCCCAAAAAAGGTATTGTTTTTCAAGTACATTTATTCCTTGCTGAATGTCTCATTAGTACCTGAAAACCCTGCTGTTAAGAGTTTTTAAATAGAAAAAAAAAAGTTTCCACTGAATTTAATAGGAAAATTGTGATGTGCTTCATCTCAACACAAGATACCCAAACAAAACAGCTAGAAAAATAGATCAGTTTATATTAGTAATAAACAGCAATTGGAAAGCAAACAGATACAACTCATTCTTAAAGTACACTGTGATTGCACTTGTATTTCTGAAACATTTTTTCACTAATTTGTTAAATTTGTGGCTTCATGATTATATTGTACTTAGACTACACTTAAAAATAAACTCACATCTAAAAAAATATCTTTTTGGCAAAATACAGGCTAAATATGAAAGAACATAACAGATTACGATACTACATCTCCATGCCTCTCACTTAAAATATTCACATAAAGCAAAATGCTTTAGACTCATCCACACAAAGCAGGCATTTCAAATGTAAGCCACAATAGCTTCTACCACAGTAGCACTGTTCTCACCACTATACCTCACCCCAAGTCCTAAGGACCTGCCCCAGTGGCTTTGCCACCTTCAGTGTGCCTCCATCAAGACTGAGGACCAGCTTACCTGGTGCCTCCAACTCCCACAAAAACCACAGCACTGATTCCAAAAACATCTGCAGTCTGGCCCACTTAGGCACTGGCAGACACCCACAACATTGACTACCACTGAACAAATATTAAATGGAGACTATCCTACAGAGCCCACCCAGAACCACCTTCAGGGTAACTACCCAACTGACATCCTGTGACCTATCTTCAGGAAAGTCTTTCCCTACAAAAGCTACTCATTAAATTGGAATAGGCTACTGTTCTTACAGAATGCACAGATATCAAGATAGGGACACAAGACATAATACCTCCGAAAGAATGAAAAAATTCTCCAGTAACAGAACCCAAATATAAAAAAATATATGAAATGCCTGAAACTGAATTAAAAATAACGATCTTATGAAAATTCAGGCCAGCCGTAGTAACACATATATGTAATCCCAGCACTCAGGAGTCTGAGGCAAGAAGATTGGGGGTTTGAGGCCAGCTTGGGCTACATAATGAGACCCTGACTTAAAATTTAAAAAAAGAAGAAGAAAAGATAGTAAGATATAAGAGAATTCAGATAGATAATTCAGGAGAACAATTCATGTTCTAAATGAGAAATTCAACAAAAGATTAAAATACAATTGAGAGCTTCACTGACCAACTAGATCAAGCAGAAGAAAGAATTTGTGAATTTGAAGACAAGTCTTTTGAAATAACTCAGCCAGGCAAATGTGAGTCACATGAAAATTTCTGACTAAAAATTATGTCAAGTAAATTGTCAAAATGTACCATTGCCTGAATCCATAATGTTGAAATGTCATTTTTAATCACACATTTTGATAAACAAATTGTTATACAAAAAAAAGGCATAGTCCAAAACAGTATTACTTAGCAAGGGTGATTATGACAAAAGTCATTTCCTTAAATAGTCATTATAGAAAGTAAGTCTATAAAATTACAAGTGGAAAACACATTATTTACTCAAAAATAAAAATTTAAATGCCTATGTAAAGCAAGTTGCACTGCTTGTGTTATTTAACCCTTAGGATTACTTAACTACCTAGCTTATCTTTCATTGAGATTTTGCTAAAGGAAATCCTACAGGTTTAAACCCTTAACCTCAACTATGGCTTTTCTTTAGGAAAGCACGGCAAATCTGAAGGTATTACCATTGTGGGATAATTCAGCTTCATTTCTTAAAGTGAAACAGTAGAAATTATCACTGTCAATCACACAGTATCTAGATCAATCTCACATACAGAACAATTATTACTTCCAGAATATCGTCAAAAGTAATTGTCCTGTTTTCTGCTGACCATTTTTCTAGGTAGGTCGAATGGCATGGGAGGAAACAAATGGACACCTACCTAGCCAGCCATGTTCCATCCACTCAACCCTGGTGTGACAGGGTAATCCAAGGGCTTACCCTTTCCTACAAACACTACAATTTTACCTCTTCCCTGTTTTCATCTAAGCCGAACAGCTCTGGCTCCCTAGTGTTTAGACAGAGTTAGTAGTTACTATATTAATTATCTTTCAAAATACAACAATTAAATTGTTGGATTATTGTTCCACTAGCTAATTCTATGTGCTGTAAATTTCATTAAGTTATCAAGAAACCAATGTAGCCAGCTATGCTCAAGTGTGAAAAAGTCTATTATTGTGTTTATTTACAACTCAAGTTTTTTAGGAACAACTAAAGCAGTGCTATGTGATAGAAATTTCTGCAATGATAGGCATTTTATATATCTGCTCTATCTAATATGGTAGCCATTAGCCAATTTCTATTGATTTAAATTAATAGAAATTTACCATTAGGCAAAGATGAGAGGTAAAAAGTGGGAAGTCCTAGCAAATGAACTCATGCAGCATAGCAAAGAATGTAGTTTGGTCTTAACACAATGCAAACAGAAGCATCAATGTTGTGTCTGTAACAAACCCTCATTACTTATCAAAAAACCAAGATCCACAATTCTGATTATTCATACAGAGGAGCTCGTATAAGACTTATGAATATAGAAAAAAGAAAAAAAATATTTTTCCACAATCCCTCTTAGGTTAAGTAGTTGAGGTCCACGAATTAAATTGACAAAATACAGATTAGTAAGAGAAAAGGCAAATTTTACTTGATGTAAATTTTTTTCATGCACATATGCCTTAAAAGAAAATAAATAAGAACCCAAAGACGTAGTTAGACTGGTAGACTCAGAGATTATATATGTATAGATTTAACAAAGAGAAATAAATGTATAGCACAGTGACATGACAAACAAAAAGAGGTTTAGGCTTCTAGGTGGAGCAGACTGGAGAAAGTAAATGTATGAGGGAACTAATGAAAGGTAAACGTTACTTTAGTAAAGTTTGTTTGTGCGTATCATAATGATTGTTTTCCTCTTCCTAGTACAGGAAAAGTGAGGGGAAAAACCTTCAAGACAAAGGGAAATTTATGTCCTGCTTTTAAGCATACAGGGGGAAGGCACACAACCTTTTCTACATTTGCAGTTTCCTAACTGCCTTTAGCTCCAAACAATTCTTAAACCAAAATGGCATATTTGGGGAATGATAGGTTCTGATCCCCTTCCCTGTCACTACTGATTTTTTATAGCAGAAATCATTTGTTTTCTATGACAATTTTCTTTTCAATTTGTTCCCTGCTTAAAAGAGTTTGCATAGAAATACAATAGGAAGGAAATCTAATGTTTAGCCTTTCAAAGGACATAGTATCACCGTCACTATTTTTAAGAATTTTGCATTCTCCATCTCTAACTCACTTTAAATTTGGACCCTATAAACCTTTATTTAGGTCCATGTCTCAGCTGCCTTCATTGAAACTCATGAAAATATGTAAGAATGTGACTACATCCATAAGTATTTATTGACAATCCACTTTATACCTGAGACTGTGCTTAGTGATAAAAATACCTTGGTGAACAGAGGAGACAGAGTCCCTGCCCTGGATGGGTTTACAGTCTTATAGATAAGAAAGATATTTAAAAAGAAACAAATGGATAAATATGGAATCATAAACCTGGGCGGTATTATGAAGGAAAAGAACCAAGGGCCGTGAGAGAATAGCAAAGGGAAGTACTTCAGCCTAGAAGGAATGCCTCTCAGGAGAGATGAAACCAAAAGTTTGCAAAGAAGCTAAGTAGTTAAACATGAAAAAGAGTAAAGAAGAATAGCTGTGCAAAGATACATTCAAGAGAACAAGAGGACCAACATACACAGGGGAAGCTAAAGTGGTAGACCAGAGTGAGCTTATTTTTGGTCTTTAAGAACTAAGTAGGAGTTTGGATTTTATTCTAAGTACAGTGAAAAGCTTCAAAGAATTTTGGAAAGGAAGTGACATGATCCAATTTACATTCTAAAACAGGAGTTCTGTCTGCTGTATAATAGAGAACAAAATATAGGGAATAAGAGTGAATTCAGGGAAACCATTTAGAAGATTAGAAAGTGGTCCTGTAAGTGCTAGGAAAGGACTGCAAATAGTGGATCCTGCAGCAGTTTATAAATAAGAGTTACCACGTGTGAATGACGCTTTTGAAATCCAGAATGAAATCAATAGGCTAAGAGAGCAGATGCTGAAATTTTATCATAAATCATCTCAAAACCTCAGACTGATGTCTGACATTCACTAAAATAAGACTATGATATGTGCAGTCACTCAGTTTTAAATGGAGAGATCCCAAAAGAAGAGAGAAACAACAATAAAAAGAAATGATGAAATTATAGTAATTAGTGGCAGAAGGACTATAGGAAATGGGAAGAAATCATGAAACATAACTGTCTAATGGTGAAAGACTCAGACCCAAGGCCACACAGCCACCAAGCCCTACTTGGCTATTTGGAGCTCAAGTCATAGTTGCCTGAGTTTTCTTGTCTATGAAATGGTAAGAAACAGAGTTTCTACCTCATCATGTTAAGGGAAATATGTGAAAGTGAACTAATGAATAGAAGTGCATGGAATAGTGTTTTAAAAATTGTAGCTAGTTCAGAACATATACAAAATTTATTTAAGTTAAGTAAAATGTCAGCTATCCCTCATGTTTTGCTTTGTGCTCAAATAATAGCAACTCTTTATGGCAATCTAGGAAAATTGAAATTAGTATTTACGCCTTTTGATATAAATTTATTGACATATGATTTAGCTGCCCCATTTTTAACTTTTAGTTTTCATTTGTTATTTTACATATATCCATTTATCTCATTTAGAATTCTGATTTATTCATTTTTGTGGTTCCCTATTGCATTTAGTAAGATATTTACTCTTAATAATATAACAACTCTCTGTAAAACAGCATGAATGTCTTGAAATTTATCTTCTAGGTTAATAATATAGTTAAG